>NC_087077.1:11691378-12981543 GCF_026151205.1 Bolinopsis microptera | reverse complement strand
TGGATACAATACCCATGAAAATAGCTAACGGTGACAGTGGTTCTGGCATCATCCTCTTCTCTTACCCCCATTCTGAGGGTATCCTTGTGAAGTCCATCACGAACAATTCTCCTGCACAGCAACTTGTTTGGCCACAAGACCTCATCATTCGTATCAACGAGAACGTGAGTTTTAAATGTATTCCCTGTTCCCAGTTTTATTTATTTATTGTTTATGATAATATGCTGTAATTGTTATTGTTGTTTAGATCAATTTCATTTCATCATTGAGATGGTCTTAATAATTTTGAACCAAAGAGAACTTTTGTGTAGATGAAAAAAAGTTATAAATGAGTCGCACATAATAATCCACAAATAATGATAATTCCTTGTCCATCGGTAGCAGGTTAGGGTTCAACGGTAGAAGATTGAATCCAGGGTTAATGTGGGGTCCAGAGGTAACTGATTTGAATCCAGAGGTAACAGGTTGGGTCGCGAGGTAACAATGTGGGTCGAGAGGTTACAGGTTGGGTCCAGAGGTAATAATTTGGGTCCAGAGGTAACAATTTGGGTCCAAAGGTAACAATTTGGGTCCATAGGTAACAAGCTGGAGTCCAGAGGTAAAATTTGGGTCGAGAGGTAACAGGCTGAAGTCCATAGGTAACAATTTGGATCGAGAGGTAACAGGCTGAAGTCCAGAGGTAATAATTTGGGTCCAGAGGTAACAGGCTGAAGTCCAGAGGTAACAATTTGGATCGAGAGGTAACAGGCTGAAGTCCAGAGGTAACGTATGTTCGAATCCAGAGTTAAAGGGTTCAGTTAGGTTCTATAGAGTTAATTTCTCAGAAGATGTTTAAAAGCTGTCAGTCGGGATCCCAGTTTCTTCTTGAAGGTGAGATTACCAGCAGAACACCTGCTTCGGTTGTAGGCAGGTTCACCTTGAAGGTATGAGAAAGTGGGAGTAGTAACTGGAGTGGAACAGTTGTCTGGTGAGCTGTGAGAGGGGAATACAGATGAGATGGGTCGTTCTTTGGAGAGGAATGTTGAGGTATTCATGTTGAGGTATAGACTGTAGTAATTGAAGGTAATTGTTGATAGTTGAGAGCTAGAGGATGATAAAAACGAATATGATACTATTCTGAAAACAGAGCACCATATATATTCAGATTTATTAGTTCGTAATAGCACGTGTCGTCCTGCAATAATCACCACCAGATCCGGCTCACCTTGTGGTGACCTTGATGCCTCGTCACCAACAAGGTAACGTGTCATGCGAACCGAGTCGGTTGTATAACCTGAAGTAGTCTTGTGACGTGATCTGTAACACCGTTATAATTGAGTTCGGATCACATCACCAAATAAATACAGGCAGGATCACTGGATCAGATGCAAGTGTAAGGATGCCCATGCAATATTCACCATTATTTGATTATCAGATCACAGGATCACCTGTCTTCCATAAGGGTAAAATTTAATGTATTGTTACCACTTACCAACACTCGGACACCTAAACCAATAATTTACATAAAAACTAAAGGCAATCGTCAGGTTATTAAAGTTAACAAAGGAAACAGTTATCATGTTATCACAAGGTCTAGCAGTTATAGTGCAGTCAAAATTAGCGTGTTCAGATTGATACGGAGGAAGTGATCGTTTTTATCAAGCAATAAATTCCTCCGTAACAAGTTCCTTATCATTTGAATGCTTGATAACTTGCTTAACTTGGCAATTAGCTTTGAAATTAATACTCTTTCCGTAAAACTACGTCAATCTTGAAATTCTTCGAATATCTGTGAAACAATGAAAAACGATTCAACAATTTTTGCGGAGCTTGGTAAATTCAGGCTGTTCAAGATTAATAGTATCTGCTATTCTGCTTATATCTAATTATCTGTAGTTTATAATGAAATTGTCTAGAATAAGTGACAATATGTCTGATGATCATGATAAGGTAGAACTTATAATGCAGAGCTTAACTTACGCACTCAAAACCAAATCAACATGGCGGCTCATTTCTACCAACAAACGACCCAAGATCAAATTGTGGGTCGTTGGGTTTGATTTGTTGGCTACGAAAGATTATAGACCTCTAAAACGAATACGGCGCAACCTAAAAGCTTCAAATAATTGGGAGGTGATTTTAATGCCCGAGACTGAGTTAGTAAAACGCTTTAGGCACAGCCGTATATTCTTCAAGGTACTCTGTGATATTGCTCACCATCTTGAAAATCAGGATCAACTGTCTCACTCATGTTAAATCAATATAATTTCAGAGCACTCGAGACATGGCACTGTCGGATGCTGCCATCTTATTATCGGAAAAGAAAGCACATATTGAGATAGAGGTGAAGCGAGACTCCCCCATGTATCAGCTGCATGATGTCATCCTCGATAAACCCAAATCAGGTTTCTTATTGCTTCAATTGCTAGACTTAAGTTGATTGATTAACTCGATGTGAAGTAACTAAACTTAAATAAAACAAATCCTTTGAGGTTATGACCAATATTACTTTACCCTGTCACATCTAAGATCTTCTTCTCAGGAAGTCTCGGGTTAAGTATCACAGAAAAGAGGTCTAACCCTGGTATCTACATCTCTAAAGTAACGCCCGGAGGTGTGGCAGAGAAACATGGTGGTGTAGAGCGTGGTCAGAGGATTCTCAATATCAACGGACAGAATGTCAAGTACATGAGGCAACCTGACTTCATCGCTATCCTCAAGGTAGGGTTTTTCAATTTTCAAGGGTTAGTGTTTTTGTACTGTAGATTTAATTTAGTTTTAAACCCAAACAACCTCAATCTCAAGCCATAATTTCTGTTCCCATCGCTCTTGCCCAAGAGTTAAGTTACCATAATATCTTACAGAGCTGTGGCAGCATGGTAGAACTAGTGGTGGGAACTCCGACAAGAGACTCAGACAACAGATCTACGTCCTCCTCACAGAAACAGTCCCCAAGTGCTAAACAGTCCCCTGTTCCTCAGAGATCCTCCGCTGGCAGTGCACGGAACAGCCAGCCTTCTTCTAGAGGTACTTATTTAACTTATGTTTAATGTTACAGTGATTTAAATTTGACGATTTAACATCATTCGGTGCACAATATTTTAAAATCTTAATAAGTTAAACTTGGACAAAAATTGAAAGTGTATTATTATCAACAATCCTCTGAATATCTCTTCCCTACAGGTTCACCCTACTCCTCCCAAAGATCCCTCCACTCCTCCCGAGGGCTGATGAGACAGTCCCCACCTCCCTCTCCCCTAGCACAACACCCCCAGTCCACCCACTCTCCCCACAGTTCTCCCCGACTCTCTCATCGCTCCTACAACCGGTCCCCTCACAGCTCGCCCCGGGGCTCCTTCCGATCCAGCAACACTCCCATTGGATCACCTAAAGAGATGAGAGCAACCGGGCCAGACAGTCAGACGGGGTCCGCTTTTGGTTCCCAGAGAGAGCTAGGTAGTCAGCAGCAGCAGCAGGTGTTAATGGACAATAGTCACCACAGTTTGCAGCGGGATCCAGTCAGCTATCATAACTCCCAGTTGGAAAACCTGTCTGGTTCATTGAGAGATATGGGTTCTCAACGGGATCTCAATAGTTACCAAGGTTCCCAACGAGATTTGAATTATAGTAATCATGGCTCACAGCGAGATTTGAACAGTTACCCTAATTCTCAACGAGATTTGAGTAATGCTAGTTACCACGGTTCCGCCCGGGATCAGTACGACATGCCACGGGACCATGACTACGGTTCTGACAGACACAGCACGCCCCAAGGGTCTACCAGGGACTTCCCTAGTCATCCTGGTAGTAAAAGGGAGTTTAACATGAGTCCTCAACACTCCCTCAGAGACCTGGCCATGGAGCAATCCTCCTTCCACGGGTCTTACAGAGACATAGGAAACTCGAGTCCTCACGGTTCACAACGAGACTATGGCAGTACTCAACACGGGTCACAGAAAGAATTTGGCAGCTTGCCAGCTTCACAGCGGGACTTTAGTGGGAGGGATTCAAGAGAGAGGTACAGAGAACCAGACAACCAATCTCGGAGATCATCTGAACAGTCAGGAAGGCAGATGAACAGGAAGCCCAGACACCCTTCTCCTTCTCGCTCTACACACAGTACCCAGTCCAAACGATCTAATGTAACCGACCGTACGTATTACTGATACTCACATCATTTTGCAGTTAAAACAACAATTTGTAAGATGTAATCAATATTACTATACATCACTATCACTTTAACAGTATTGCCAATATTGTTTTAGTTCACCACCTTAAAATATGTTAAAAGATGAGAAATATGATTTACGTTTCAACTCGATTATGTTAATTGCTAATTAATACACTATACAATTACAGGGGATCAGCAGAGGACGGACAGCTTGACCCACTACTCAGTTACCAGTCTTCAGTCGGACTACGCTCCTTCGTACAGTGTCCAGAGTATCTCTACCCACAGTGTCCAATCCTTTGACTCCAGGTTAGCAGTCATTCTTGATTAATTTTGAGTCCGAATTGTAGAAAAATTCAAATTGTTTAAAATCTTTTTAGAAAGGATTCACTTCTCTCGATTGTTAATGTATCTAAATTGTGTTTAGACCGCACGATACCCGGTCTAATATGTCGTCTAACAGCTACACGAAGCCGAAACCCCCCGTTCTTAGGACTGCTAATCTCTACCGGGTATGTGTTCTTATATTTTAACAGTCAGACAGCTTTTAAAATAATTTGTAACACATAAATTAATGTCATTCAAATCACACGAGAATTTAAAAACTAAGATTACTTGTAAAGACCTGATATAATATCTTAAATATATCTTTAAAATGACATCTACAAAAACAGTTTGGGAAAGTAGCAGGTTGATCGCAATATAGCATAGACTGCCACTATATTATGCCCATTAAAAATAGATATTATGGTTACCTCGAACTTTATTTAAAACGTTTTAAATCACATTTTGTGATTTACAAGTCTACGTTTTTTAGGGACCTGATGGTATTTTGGGTATTGTTATAGCCGGAGGAATTAAGTTGGGTCCGGGTGATAATGTAAGGCTAGCTCAAAGTGCTTTTCGCTAGTAGTAGTAATGTCTTAGTAGTATATATATTATATATGCGCCAAAGCACTATTTACGGACACGGTATGTTTTTTTGGAGCACAGCTAAATTATTATATTTATACTTTAACTTATTACTTCTTAACCTTCAGGTACTCTTCCGGTATTTTTGGACCGAGGATGTTATTTTATTAGAATTTATCACCAGTTATGTTGTTGTCCTTCATAATTTTGAAACTTGAAAGCACATTGCAGAAAGCACATTTTGCAGAAATGAGAAAGCACAAACAGCATTATTTAGCTGAAACTTCTTCTGAAATTCTGCTGTGTCAGAATAGTAACCGATACGATTACGCCTCTCTTTAGACTTTAATAACCCCATCGTTTCAGGAAAAGAATCAGCCACTAGGATTGAGTTTAGGTGGTGGAAGAGGCTGGCCACTAGGTTCAATACCTCTCTTTATATCGTCATTAACAAAGGGTGGCGTTGCTGCTAGAGCGGGAGTCCTCAAGGTACCACACTGTTTTCCCTCAGCTTATCGTTTCATTTTTGATTCCTATGGAAAGCCGTTCGACTTCGAGTGGATAACTTATTAAGATTTCCAATTGATAGAAATTAGAAAGCGTTCCTCTTTTACCCACATTTCACCCAGGAAAGAGACAGAATAGTTTCCATAAACGGCACAAACGTAGAGGACTTTAGTCATGAGGATGCAGTGAGGCTACTTAAGGAGGCTACGACTCCCGTTACTTTGGTGGTCACGGATCCTGATACCAATAGGTATGGGCTAGAGTAGGTTAAGGGTGAACCTGATGTCAGAGCTGTAACCGTGACAGCCGGCTTTTAGCCGGTTAAGAGCTGGTCGGCACTGTAGGGGTTGTACCTATTTGCCGTAGTGTTATTAGTTTATAAACTTTATACAGATTTTGTGGATATTTTGTGTCCTAACTTTTGAAAATCAGCTCCTCTTTCCACCTCAGGCCTGATTTCAAGATGGTTAAGTTAACGAGATCTCAGGACGGCTTTGGATTTAGCATTGTAGGAGGAAAAGACAATGTTCCATCTCTGCCAATAACCATCAAACAGGTCTTCGAAAATGGTAAGTTAAACTTTTGTCAACATAATCATGTCCACCACAGATATTTCAAATTGTGATCGATCTTTATTAAGCTGATTGAATTAAATCAGACTTAGTTCAAGAATTAATTTTCTTACATTGTCGAACTAAATCAAGCTTGCTAGCCTGGTGTATACTTTCTGATATCTAACGAAATTAACAAGAAATTGTCCCCAGGACCTGCGTACGGTAAACTAAAGCGGGGTGACCAGATAATTTCTGTTAACGGCAAAAGCATCGAGGATTACAGCCGAGAAGAAGCGACATTGCTATTGAAGTCGTGTACTGAAACGGTCACTTTATTCATACAGTGACGCCCTCATCGCATGACCACAAAGAAACATTGTGACGTCATCAGTTCCAACTCCAAGTGAAATTATTCGATCTACGCTGTCACTATCAATCATTCTGTCGAACTTCAGATCTGTCCGGAACACCTGCACTTTGAAGCCAATTTTTCACACCAAAAATGAAAACGCCATAAAAGATGAAAAACCTAGGTCTGGGACTTTTGGCTTTGCGGTCAACGCAAATATGCAATAGACATTTCATTTTAGGGTGAACAATATTCTGCAATTAAACGAACATAAGAGTTCAAATACACACCCAGGGAGTGTAAGTGACCTGAAAGTGAAGATTTTCAGTCATCAGTAAACACTCACAAGACGATTTTATTGCTGTTCCCAAGTTTTGCTACTAGAAATAGAAGTAGATGTGACAATTTTAATTAAACATAGGATTAAATAATGATTGGTGACAAACTTTGACTTAGGGGTCGTTCAAATTACGTAATCAGCCGAGGCCGAGGGGGAGGAAGGTTTCCAAATGATTACGCTAGTGTAATTTTGACACAATAACTATGTGTAAAACTGATTACGGAGGGGGGAGGGGGTTAAAAAATGTCCAAAAGGTGATTACGTAATAATATGTGAACGACCCCTTATGCCTTAAGGGGGCATACACCAAATCTGTCCAGACCAAATGACCTCATATGCAGTTCAGTGACCTTCTAGCGCACCGTTTCCACACCAAAAAAAATTATTTTGAGAATACCCATTTTTGTAATCGAGCATTTCCTGGTTGAGAGTGCAATTTTCGGAAAAAAATATTTTGTGGTTGAGACGCTATAACTTAATCATTTCTTGCGGTATCGGGTTGAAATTTTGCTCGCCGTTTATTCACATCTATTTCAAGGTGTGTGTAAAATCTTGATATCGTATCTAAAAAGGCTGGTGTGTTATGAATTTTTAAAGTCAAAAACCTTTTCAGGCTTATTTTAACAAAAAGACAGTCAGGGAAGATCGGATTGATTTGATGCTTGACATCAAATTGTTCTCTGAATTCTGGCGCAGTTTTTGATGCCCTCAAAAATGTTTTTCCTCATTCAGCTTCAGATGTATTGGACCTCAAAGCCAAACAACAATTTTAGGCACATTTTCCGTTTTTAATATTTACTGATTTTTCTAAAATTTTGATAGGAATGTGCTAGTGACTTTTTGAAGGGTGCAAAATAACCGCAACTAGCACATTTATATATGAGTTATGAACAACAAAACACCCTAAAATGCTTCCCTTTGAAGTTATGGGATAAAATGTGATTTTTTGGCTTTGCAGATAAAAAATCACATTTTCTCCCATAACTTCAAAGGGAAGCATTTTAGGGTGTTTTGTTGTTCATAACTCATATATAAATGTGCTAGTTGCGGTTATTTTGCACCCTTCAAAAAGTCACTAGCACATTCCTATCAAAATTTTAGAAAAATCAGTAAATATTAAAAACGAAAAATGTGCCTAAATTTGTTGTTTGGCTTTGAGGTCCAATACATCTGAAGCTGAATGAGTAAAAACATTTTTGAGGGCATCAAAAACTGCGCCAGAATTCAGAGAACAATTTGATGTCAAGCATCAAATCAATCCGATCTTCCCTGACTGTCTTTTTGTTAAAATAAGCCTGAAAAGGACAATTTTAGCTTTTTGACTTTAAAAATTCATAACACACCAGCCTTTTTAGATACGATATCAAGATTTTACACACACCTTGAAATAGATGTGAATAAACGGCGAGCAAAATTTCAATCCGATACCGCAAGAAATGATTAGTTTATAGCGTCTCAACCACAAAATAATTTTTTCCGAAAATTGCACTCTCAACCAGGAAATGATCGATTACAAAAATGGGTATTCTCAAAATAATTTTTTTTGGTGTGGAAACGGTGCGCTAGAAGGTCACTGAACTGCCTATGAGGTCATTTGGTCTGGACGGCACAAACCACTGTTTTGGTGTATGCCCCCTTAATTGACAGGGTTAAAAATGTTAGGTTTTGATGACTGAAACAAAATAACTGACTAACAGCGGGTTCAGAGTCAGATTCTGTAAGACCCGAACCCTTAAAATATTCATCGGAAGCAATAATTTCGCGAATTTCGAAACCCTTGTGAAGTGGGCTTTTAATTTCTTATTTCATTCACCTCATATTGATATAGTACTTTTAGTTTAGCTGTTTTATTTCTTTTATTAGTCAATAATTGGTAGCAGATTTTTAATAGCTTTTGGTAATGGTAGTTGTGAAATGTTTCGGAATTTGGTGTAGTATAGATTGCTTTTGTGTATTGGCCCTCTTTGAAACTTCATGATTAATATAATAATTATTCACATAACGACACTGTGATATTATCTAAGACTAAGTTGTTAATCTTATCGTCCTGTTTATACTACTACTAGCGAAAGATGTATCTAATGTTTTGGAATTGATTTATGCATTGATAAACATATGTGAGTCATTCGATCAATAATCGTCCGATAAGATTGAAAATATGTTGTAATTGTTGTTATGAATATGAAAACTACAATTCCAACCGACATGACCTAGGCCTGGTGGAGTAATAGTCTGCGGAAACATTTGGAATGTATTAGGTGTACATTGTACTAGCCGCTGCACCGGTAAAATCTTAACGCCGACTGCTTTCACGCAGATTTATAATTATCACGTGATCGAATTTCAGTTATTAATTCGGTATCTAGTAGCAGTCTGTTAAAGTGATTACAGGAAAGATCAAGTAATCATGATTTCTTTGAAAATCTTTTAAGATCAACACTGAGAATTTGCGACCCACACATCTAGACAGTCCAGCTGCTATATCCAGGCGGGCATAAAAATGTCGGTTCAAGTTTTAAAATCAAAGACAATTTGCTAATTATAGCAGTTCCTTCATCCTTAGTACTTCTAGAAGTCACTGCAAAGGGTAGACTCAATCTTTAAAGGAAAGATGCATCATTTAAATTATCATGTAATCATTCGATTTGATATTTTTACAAGTTTTACTGTTTACAACGTATAAATATAATCATTTTACAATTTCAATTGATATGAATAAAATTGTGTGCTTTATTTTTCAACTAAAAAATAAATGTAGATATGTCAATCAGAAAATTAGCTTGTAATAAAAACTTTTTCTCCATGGTAAAAATAAATGCGGAAGTTTGCCGCCATAAGCAAAGAAAATATCTAGGTTTTCGGATAACCGTTTTCCTGTCATACTGCATATTTGATGCATGCTTTATTGTCTTGCAAATACTCTGAAACTAAAGTCCTCTCATTGTGATTGTTAATTATTTAGTTAATGGAATCTGTTAACTGATTTTATTTCAATCCGTTCGACAATATCACACATTTATTCTCTCACGTACGTCAAAATCGAATAGAAAAGTGTTGATAGTGAAGGAAAAATCAAGTTGTCTGATGAGTGTACACAGTACAAAAAATGCCACATGTATGGGCCATAATCATTATACCAAACTTAGGTATTTGATGGAGCTTAAAGAACGCAGTAACTGAAGGTCATAATTTAACAACATCAAGCTGTCAGCGTGATTTAAAATGGACAGGCGGAGACTCCATTCTTAACTCTTGTATTGGTTGAAATTTAGGGGTTCGAGAGGACAGCCTCCTTGCTCGGGTTGGATTGTCCCTGATCTTCAGAAGGTCCATTTCCTCATCGTCATCCTGATCATATGTGGCTACAGATTTCCTCCTTTCGTTCATCGATTTTTTTGCTACATTCAGAGATGAGACGTATTCGTCAACTGAGTCTGGTGTTGAGGATGAATGAAATGGGCTGACTTTCACTTCACGCCCAAAAGTGTCCCGCCGCTTTTCTTTCGACAACCTTCCTAGTAGAAGAAAACCTTTAAAATATGGGGTCGTTCACATATTAGTATTACGTTATCATTTTTTGGAACATTTTTACCCCCCCCCCCCCCCCCCCGGCCCCCCCCCGCCCCCCGTAATCAGTTTTACACATAGCTATTGTGTCAAAATTACACTAGCGTAATCATTCGGAACCCCCCCCCCCCCCCCTCAGTTGATCACAATGCTGGCAAGCATGACCGTGCCTCTTATATTCACAATACTATTTACCCCCTTTACTATTTACCCCCTTTACTATTTACCCCCTTTACTATTTACCCCCTTTACTATTTACCCCTTTTACTATTTAACCCCTTTACTATTTACCCCCTTTACTATTTACCCCCTTGGGCTTGACTTTTATACCCCCTTTACTATTATACCCCTTTATTGTTTTTCAGGCATTAAGACTCATCGAAAGTAGTTCAGCAGGTATATTTATGTTCAAAACATTCTAATTTAATGTTAAATATGACAGGAATAAGAAATAGTTATGTGAAGGTTTTTAAGAAATTTGCGCAAAATACGCGCCAGCATGTTATACGAAATTCGGTAAAAAACCCAAAATCGCCATATTCAGGTGCCTTAAAAACCATGTTAAAATTGTGTTAGAGATCTGAAAATTTGCAGGGCGTCTAGACGTTAACCAAATCGACTGCAAAAAAAGTTTCAAGTTTCAGGAGCATCGGGAAATGGGTTTTCTAGAACCCCTGTTTTACGACAGATTGTCGGGACATATACAGATATACAGATATACAGATATACATATTTGACCAAAACCCATAATCATGGGTAGAGTGAACCGCTGCCAGTGTCTCTCTTTTCCAAACAAAAGAAAATGATATTAATTTGAATGACCGTTATCAAATGCAAAATGATACCGAGAATGAAATCGGTCGCTCGCTTTTCCCATTCAATAAGCTTTATTACAATACGTAAGCCGTGAATGAATGGGAAAAGTGAGCGACCGATTTCATTCTCGGTATCATTTTGCATTTGATAACGGTCATTCAAATTAATATCATTTTCTTTTGTTTGGAAAAGAGAGACACTGGCAGCGGTTCACTCTACCCATGATTATGGGTTTTGGTCAAATATCATCTCTTTTTGATTATAATGTCAGGAGGTAATTTCAACGATTTCGAAATTTTACCTTTGAAAACGTTTCCTTGTGTTTAGGTAGGCATATCTGTCAATAACAAACTGAATATAGCACTTTTTACTCATTCAAGTTGGCATTAAATTCATATATAATGCCATTTTAATATCGTGGGAAAGCAGAATATATTCGAAATCACGAATGAGCAAAATTCTCACCTTTCGCACGTGCAAACTTTGAGCGGACGTTGCGTGCGCATAAAATATTGAATCACCATAAATTTTTGCATAGTGTTATTTAATATATAGTTTGATAAGCATGAAAAGTTTAAGAAGATTTCAAAAAGAACTTGGATCACAACGGGACTCCAAAGTTGGTAAAAATCGTGAAAATAACAATTTTTAGTGATTTTAGCTATTTTAAATGAATTTGGGCGTGTCCCCACGTGTGCAACTTTTCGATTTTCAACTTTAAAACTAGCCTATAACACAATTTAGACCTTTAGGAAGCAAAATTGAGCTCCACAACCCAAGGGATGGCCCAACACCAGAGAATACTAATTCACAACTTTTGTGTTTTTATAAAATTATTCTTCAAAAAAGCACAAACTTCAATAGCGAATATCTTTATGAAGGAGCAAGGTAGGAAAACTTTCCGGTAGATTTTCAGAATGCTTGAACAATTATCTAAGATGAAAATGTCCTCAGATTTTGAATAAAATTACTCCTTAATGCTTTAAAATCGATTTGAAAAGTTGTTATTTTGTCAAAAATCAAGTTTTAAAAACACTTAAATTGATGACGTCATCAAGTGATGATGATGACGATAAATTATTTTTCGATATAATGTAAACTAAAGTATAAACAATTATCTTTAAAACCTGTGGTTCGAAATGACTGTATCTTTTATACTTTTGAATCTACGGACACTTAAATGTAGGCTACAATTTACTGCAAAAGCGTCTATACTATATATATATATAGCTTCACGACAATCTGTTGTAAAACAGGGGTTCCAGAAAACCCACTTCCCGATACTCCTGCAACATGAAATTTTTTTTACAGTCGATTTGGACAAGGTCTAGACGCTCTGCAAAGTTTCAGATCTCTAACTCAATTTTAACATGGTTTTTAAGGCACCTGAATATGGCGATTTTGGGTTTTTTACCTAATTTCGTATAACATGCTGGCGCGTATTTTGCGCAAATTTCTTAAAAACCTCCACATAACTATTTCTTATTCCTGTCATCTTTAACATTGAATTAGAATGTTTTGAACTTAAATATACCTGCTGAACTACTTTCGATGAGTCTTAATGCCTGGAAAACAATAAAGGGGATACAATAGTATAGGGGGTACATAGTGTTGTGAATATAAGGGCAACGGTTATGCATGCCAGCATTGTGATATATTCAGGGATAGACGCTTTGCCAGTAAATTATAGGCTATATTAAGGTGTCCGTAGATTCAGAAGCTTTAAAGATACAGCCATCTCGGACCACAGGTCTTGAAGATAATTGTTTAGACTTTAGTTTACATTATATTAAAAAGTAATTTAACGTCATCATTACCACTTGATGACGTCATCAAGTTAACCATTTTAAAAACCTGTTTTTTGACAAAGTAATCACTTTTAAAATCGATTTTACGCCATAAAAGAGTAATTTTATTCAAAATTTGAGGATATGTTGAAGTTAGATAATTGTTTAAGCATTCTGAAAATCTACCGGAAAGTTTCCCTACCTTGCTCCTTCATAAAGATATTTGCCATTGAAGTTAGTGCTTTTTTGAAGAATTATTTTATAAAAACTTTAATTTTGCGATTTAGTATTCTCTGGTGTTGGGCTATCCCTTGGGTTGTGGAGCTCAGTTCTGCTTCCTATAGGTATAAATTGTGCATTAGGCTAGTTTTAAAGTTAAAAATCGAAAAGATGCACACGTGGGGACACGCCCAAATTGATTAAAAATTGCTAAAATCACTGAAAATTGCTGTTTTTACCATTTTCTGTCAACTTTAGATTGCCGTTGTGATTACAGTTCTTCTCGAAATACTTTGAAACTTTGCATGCTTATCAAACTATATATAAAACACCAACACGCAAAAATTTACGGCGATTCAATATTGGATGCGCACGCAACGTCCGCTCATAGTTTGCAGGTGCGAAAGGTGATAATTTTGCTCATTCGTGATTTCGAACAAATTCTGCTTTACCACGACAGTTCAATGTCATTATATATAAATTTAATGCCAACTTGAATGAGTATAAAGTGGCAAATTCAGTCAGTGATCGACCGATATGCTTACCCAAACACAAGGAAATGTTTTCAAAGGAAAAATTTCGAAATCGTTGAAACTTCCTCCTTATTATTGAAGATATCAGTTTATATTTCGACTTTATAAAGTACCCTGACATTTATCAAAAAGAGATGATATTTGACCAAAACCCATAATCATGGGTAGAGTGGACCGCTGCCAGTGTCTCTCTTTCCCAAACAAAAGGAAATGATATTAATTTGATTGACCGTTTTCAAATGCAAAATGATACCGAGAATGAAATCGGTCGCTCGCTTTTCCCATTCATTTACAATTACAAATGTAATAGATTAAGAAGAACTACCATACCTGAAGACAGCTGTACTCAGCAATAAAGATTCAATAAACTTCAGCTAATTCACTAACTACCACCCTTATCCCGAAATACTAGGTATCGACCCGAACGCAACCCAAAGAGATTATTACAGCATACAGTGATCGATGTAATTTATCGAAACCTATTACAATTCGTATAACTATAAGCCGTGAATGAATGGGAAAAGCGAGCGACCGATTTCATTCTCGGTATCATTTTGCATTTGAAAACGGTCAATCAAATTAATATCATTTCCTTTTGTTTGGGAAAGAGAGACACTGGCAGCGGTCCACTCTACCCATGATTATGGGTTTTGGTCAAATTACGCAATATGTGAATGACCCCTATACATTTTTTAAAGCATAGTAATGATAAACTTGAATTGGAATTCGGGATTCGAAAGGGATAGTTTAGCTCAATTAAATTTAATATGATAATAAGCTGGTTAGTGGTAATATAATAAAAGCTGATCTATATACTACATAGTACATGTATACGAGTTACAGTTACAAGTTACAGCTACAACAAGTACAATGGAAGGGAACTTATGTTTTATAAGTGCTATGCACATTTAAAAAATAATTTTTTTATTGGTAAATTAAAAAATACTTACGGAAAGTAACAGACAACGATTCCCTCTTCTTTGTCACAAAATGTGATATGTTTCCAGTTAAGCTGTCTCTGGTAACCTGTGAACTCTTTTGATCATTGTAGATACAATCAATTGTCTGAGCTTCCTTGACGTTAGAAAGAAACTCGCTCACGCTATCAGTATCACTATCATCGTCATTGTCGACTCCATTTCCATTTCCATTTAGGTGTTCTACTTCTGATTCTTTCCCATTTTCATTTCTTTCAGCATCACCCGTAAAATTGTCATTTGGATTGAGACTCTTACTTAGAGTGCAGCCCATGAAAACACGTTTAATTGTACGTCATAATATTAGGAATCCTGTTAAATTAAGCTTTAAAGGGTTTTGTGAGAGATATTTAATATTCATGAAATTTAATGATTAAAAAATACATTAGGTATTGTTATTGTTAATTGCTCCCACTTCATGGCTCACCTAAATTTGAAATTACAAAAATCTTGTGGGGTTGGTGGGGTTAATAAGATTGTAATTTATACAAGATACTCAAGGTCACAATATGATTTTCGGAAAACGGGATAATATGAGATACTGTCAATACCTAATATATTAATGATCTGTTTAAGCAAGCCAATTAAATCAACTTAAAGTATATCATTGATACTAAATCGAGATGCGTAACAATTGATCTCACTCTAAATTATCGATATGAATTAAAGAAATTGACTCGATTTGCGACTCGTAATGATTGGAGCCGTAAGCATGAAAATTATTTCATAATATAAGTGGGATAACATTCTAAAGTCAAAGATTTTGTAATTCCTTTGATTGCGTGCGACAATGACTGATGACATCAACTTAATTGCAAACAGTCAATTCGTACTTCAGACGAGAGAAAAAGGTCGTGAGGCAACGTACTATTGAAAAGTATACGAAAAGGCCAAATTGGAGTGCGGACAATATTACAACATTCAAGGCTGCAACGCCATGAACGAGTACAAAATGCGCGCACGTGGAGACTTGAGTCTGTGCGCGCATCAACCTAAAACCTTACAGTTACAGTATACATGGCCTTGTCGGTCACGTGGTACAGCTATCATGACGTGACGCACTATGTCAGGCGATAGTGGATCGAAACTGGATGGGCGCAACTGTAACGCGTGATACAGAGGAGCTTTATTGCAACAATGTTTGTGTAATGTGTACACTCACACTCAAATCGCTCTTTGGTTTTTGTGTTCGCATTTGTAGTTTGCAGTATCAGTTGTCGCAATATAATCAGCATATTTTTAAGCTATCTGCTATATTAGAATATATGAGTATATGCCCAAGGTTCGACCGGGACTCCGGCTTAATCCCGGTCCCGGCTAAAATGCCGAATTTTGACCGGGACCGAACCGGGATTTTTAAAAATTTGTTAAATTATCGAACATTTTTTGCATAAATCAACGATTCTTTTGAAACACTGTCACTCTTCAGTTGTATTTTATATTCTTCCCTTGGCCTTCTCGATATCACCGTGCACACTGATTCTTGTACTCTTTCTTTTACAGAAGCCCACCTCTCTCTTAGACTTAGAGATCAGGAACTCTTTGGCGGCTTGAGATTTCTCTGTACAAGTAAAAACAGTTGCCTTGTAGGTTAAGAGTCGCTCTGATAAACCACATACAATGCGACGGCTACTCGGACTCTAATTATATATACGGATAACCAAATACCAGTATAGTATGTTTTACGCTAAAATCAAATGTAGAATATTCTAAAAATCCAATACACTGATCAACCAACTTTTAAAAATTTTTTTAGAGAGGCTGGGCCAAGATAGCCCACGAGAGGATAGCAACTCAACCAACTTGCTGACATAAATTATTGTAAAAATACTGCACCTAACGCCATTATACAGGGTGGGCCTCAATAGTCTACCCGTCCTTATCTCTTAAAATTGTAACAGCTTGCTGAGATCGCACTAATTATTTGTAAAACAAAAAGTGGCATAACTTATGTTCTGCTAAATATTTGTGCTTCTAAATTTCACAGAATGTTAATAACAAGTAGCTAAACCTTTGTGGCAAGTTTTGTGTGATTGCGAGCTTCACTGAGCTTATTTGACCAATTTAGCCCCTGAGCGAGCTAGCTTGAATTTCTCACCCAGAACTGTTAACATTGGTTAATAGAAACCACAAAAAAAATCCTGGGTAAAAAAATTAAAAAACCAGCGATTTATTCACGTTTTACCAATTCTATGCACATGGATCCATCGCACATTCCATTCTCTCTATATTTTAACTGATAAGGACTATCACAGATGATCCTTCCTGCTTGTTTATATCGTTCTTCTTACATGGAATGTGCGATGTATCATGGTGAATAGAATTAGTAAAACATAAATAAATCGGTGGTTTTTTAATTTTTTACCCAGGATTTTTTTTGGTGGTTTCTATTAACCAATGTAAACAGTTCTTGGTGAGAAATTAAAGCTAGCACACTCAGGAGCTAACTTTGTCAGACAAGCTCAGACTCACACAAAACTTAGCACGAAGTTATGTCTAATTATGATTGACATTCTCTAAAAATTTGAATCAAAAATATTAATCAGAACGTAAGTGGTAAGTTATGGCGCTTTTCCATTCTGAAATAAAATAATTAGTGAGATCTCAGCGAGCTGTTACAATTTTAAGAGATAAGGATGGGTAGACTTTTGAGGCCCACCCTGTACATTATAAGATCAAAGAATATTGAAAGTCAAATTTTTCTTAGCTATGATCCCGCCATCCCGGCTTAATCCCGGTCCCGGTCGTATTCCCGGTCCCGACTTAATCCCGGTCCCGGCACTTTTTCTAATCCCGGTCCCGGCCAAAAAAGCGGTCCCGGTCGATCCTTGTTAATGTTAATATGCCGTTAATCGTTTTATAGCGATGTCAAAATGATTTGGGGTAAAAACTTATTTTAAATTTGGTTTGCACCATTTTATTGATCAATCTTCAATTATTTATTTGTAATTTCCTTTAGACATGTTGACTGCTTATTCCAAATAAAACGTTACAAACCTCAAAATCTCGATTTCATGCTCACATCTGAAACTTTGTATAAGTGAAACGAAAAAAAAACAAACTGCGAATCTTCATAAATATTTTCATAGGGACCTTTACTTTGTGCATTTACAAATTATTAGCAAGTAAATTATTCTTAAATTCGCATCGGGCTTAATAGATGATAGTTTGTTTCACTTAAGTTCTAGGACTTCATGGCTTAAAGTTAAACCTTAAGGGCTACTAAAATTTATTCAAATAAAGGAACTTTGATTTTGAAAGCAAGCACTAAAGTAGCATTGATAATTATAATTATAATATTGGGTGAGACTGAAATTAAAATAAAAGACTATTATATCCATATGATCCCCACTGCATTTCCCCACTCTACTCTGTCACAAAATGCAGTTGTATGTGCTGTGACAAGAATTTTACAATTTTTAGAACATATCGCTTACTATATAATTGATAGTGATTGTAATAATTTGTAAGCTCCGTATTGTTTAACTTGTACGTGCCTTTCTGCCTGCTAATTGCTTAATTGCAGGTATAAAGTGTTGATATAACAAATGACTAGATATGTATCACCTTATCACGTTGCACAGGTCATAATATCGGTAATATGGACTCGTGTTGAAAGTGGTCAAATGTACTCTTCTCGCGGTCAAGTATCAGTCATATTATACTACTGTCGATATACCAATTTCCACTACTATCGATAACATGCTGAATAACTTCCTGATACGCTTTTAAGTACAATTGACTTTATGGCCAGTAACACCGATTGAAAGCGACGGAATCTAACGTACACGAAGCCTAAAATTATATAACATAATACAATAAATCATAAAAGGTATCAACAATCAAGACAACAGACTAGAGTGTGCATCCCATGCTCAGCAAACGGTAATGGTAAAAGTAGTGAGTACATTACAGTCTTGGCTCGGCCTTGCAAGTGCAAACTTGTATAGCAGATATCGAGCAATTAATCAAAAACCTGACAGATTATGAGATTATAATTACACGTTTTATTGTAATATTCGCATGTGGCTATGACGATTGAGGCAGAGCTACGTGATCTTGACATAATTTGCCAAATCTCACATCACCGGTATAATATAAATAATGATATACATGACACACATCACGACCGCATGAATATGTATTTATTGTTGAGACAAATTTCAGGGTCCGATCGACCTCCGACCGACCTCCGACCGACCTCCGACCGGCGCTCGACCGGCGCCCGACCGGCGCCCGATCGACCTCCGACCAACCTCCGACCAACCTCCGACCAACCTCCGACCGACCTCCGACCGGCGTTCACCTACCGCCGACCGGCGCCTGACCGACCTCCGATCGACCTCCGACCGACCAGCCTTGTCTGATCTATGACCAATTTCAGTCCTAAAGTCATATGCAGTCTAATAGTCGTATGCAGTCTTATACACATATTTTATAGGTGTAGTGGGTTGGTATGGAGGAGACTGCATTCTGATAGTGCTAGGAGAGCACGGACAGTAGTGTACCATCCACAGGGGGACTAAAGTGCATCCCTGCAGTAAACAGTTTATCTTAGTACCCTTAAATGTATTTAACATAGAATATAAATTCATTTTGACTGATTCCTCTCAACGGGGCCGGGGGGAGAGTTTAGATAAAACATAATTCTATCTGAGGTGGGTAATAATCTAGTAAGTCTTACTCTTATGTTTAATTCCAATACAAATTGAACAAGTCCAATGGTTGTAAAGGCTAAATATAACAAAAGCGCGACAATTTGAAATTGAGGTGCCGTTCAACAGCAATTATGGAATTGTTGAGACTGAGAGTAACATCCTCGAGGTTGATGTATCAAGATTTGAGGTCACAGTCGCACCCTAATTAATTATTGGTATCTGGTGAATCTATCTGGTAAAATGCTCGGACACAGTGCATACCCGTGAGAAAATAGAGCAATGGACTAGCAAGCTAGGTAACCGTAGGCCTAAGCATACCCCTAAACAACCGAATTTGCGTATTATTAGCCTGTCAGGTGACCGAATTAGTTTTTTGACATAACTAAGTTATAAACGTCTAAAAATACATCGATAAAAGGGTCCTTTCACAAGATTTGGGTGAGCAAATTATAGTGAGAGCGGATTTATCTTGCTGCAGAAATTAAATTGTTAATGATCAAATGGTTATATTTGCTGTTGCGTATAGTGGTTTTAAAACGTGTTATCTACTCAAGAAATCGCTTGAGGAAGACATTACATTGACTGGAGGGATGGTTATCATGTCTGATAGCAAATCAGGACATAACCAATCAGCTACAAGATGGAGATATTTGTAGCGAATATAATAATACTTGATAGTGTAACTATTATTTAGTGTTGCAACAAATATAAATGTGCATCTTCTCTTAAATATCTATCTTATCTTAAATGCAATAACTAAACTTTAAAGTTGGTCCATGTTTCATTTCGTTAAGGTAATGAGAAAATAGGTTAAAATGACAACAAAAATCTCCTATCAAATAGGATTCAGTGTCTGTTGTGAGTAAAAATAATGACAGCATGACGAAAGCAAGTGGTAATATCGAACAGAATTAACACCGTAAAAGGATTCATTTTGAAACAATTTCCTAATTTCTCACGAATACTTTTATAATTCTTAAGACAGATTCAAAAATATTATTTTTGATTTTTGATAAAACATGAACCCCGCCATAAAAGGATTAAAACTTGATTTTAATGAAAAACTTGTTTTAATGAAATTTCTAAAGAATTGAATTACGCGAAGCGACGTGGCTATTTGAAGATACGATTTTAGCATTTTAACTACACGAAACTAACGGTATATTGCCGAAAACATTTAGATCAATTCTGCTTCATCATTTTGATGACATCATCGAGGCGTTATCAAATGGTGACGACATGGACGCTATATACTTGGATTATGCCAAGGCCTTTGATAAAGTAGATCATCAACTTCTTATCAAAAAACTGCAACTATATGGTTTTCATCCCAAAATCATCATCTGGATCGAGTCATTTCTTACAAATAGAACTCAACAAGTTGTTGTAGATGGTCACATGTCTATCATTGCTCTTATTATGAGTGGTGTCCCCCAAGGAACAGTTTTAGGTCCCATACTGTTTTTAATATTCATTAATGACATTGCTAGCTGCGTGTTGCATTCAACGTTAAGATGTTTCGCTGACGACACAAGAATTTGCAGATCCATCAGTGATTCACATAATGTTACTGAGCTTCAGTCTGATCTTGACAAAGTCACTGAGTGGTCATCAAGAAACAACATGGCACTACATGAGGATAAGTTTGAGTACATATGCCATCTTGCCAACAAACGTAATCCTCTCTATGAGCTTCCTTTTGTCCATGAACAGTTCCAATACAGAACATCAACTGGTACTATACTCAGTCCTGTGGATCAGCTCCGTGATCTCGGTATAACAGTATCCAGTGATACGTCCTGGACATCACACATACGATCTAGTTGTGATAAAGCGAGGAAGATGGCAGCATGGGTATTCAGTGTCTTCCACTCTCGCAATACTGGTGTTATGTTAACACTATACAAGTCACTAGTCCGTAGCCACTTAGAGTATTGTTCTCCTCTGTGGAATCCGGCGAAAGTGTATGAAATTCAGGAGCTTGAAAGTGTACAAAGAACTTTCACTTCAAAGATCCATGGTTTACAGCATCTCCATTATTGGGATCGCCTAAAAACCCTGTCCCTCATGTCACTTCAGAGGCGCAGAGAACGTTACATTGTCATGCACATGTGGAAAATCCTACATGGTTTCACATCCAACGACCTTGAAGTACAGTTCACAGTAAATCCACGATTGGGTACCCTTGCTAAGGTTCCAGCTGTCCGTACAAAAAGCTCAGCTGCTCACCAGACTCTATATGAAACATCATTTGGTGTAATGGGTCCCAGACTCTGGAACTGTATACCTTCGCACATACGTGCAGTCTCCAAACATGATGGCTTCAAGCATCATATGACGGCATTCATGCTTTCCTTGCCGGATAAACCGCCAATCCGGGGCTTCACATCACCGAACTCCAATTCTATACTTGACTGGCGTAACGATCGAGAGGCATCTTCTCTCTGGGGTGGTCAGCAACTCTGATGGCCTGTCGAGTTTCGACGAAGCAGATCAAAGGTGTCAAAGGTGTCAAGGTATAGTTGACATAATACATTCGGTGATAAAATCCTCTAAGTCCGCTAACTGTTTCTCCTTCAACACTAATCTACATCCCTTACTCAGATATTAATTATTTTCAGGAATAACCATGTTCACTGTTCCTACCCCTAGATGCTCACTATTTTCAGGAATAACCATGTTCACTGTTCCTACTCCTACTCCTAGATGCTCACTATTTTCAGAAAGAACCATATTCACTGTTCCTACTCCTAGATGCTCACTATTTTCAGAAAGAACCATGTTCACTGTTCCTACTTCTAGATGCTCATTATTTTCAGAAATAACCATGTCCAGGTGTGATTCCTCTTTTGAGTTATGCTGGTTATACATGCTATGCAGGAAGTGGACGTGGGAGCCGAGAGCTTGTAGCTTGCTGGAGACCTTTCATAGAGCTTGCCTTTCTATAACGTATTACTAATATCGGTTGGTATACAATTAGAGTTCTCTTTAATTGGCATAACAGTTAATTAGTCTCAGTGCTGTTGATTTAAATTTAGTATCGACTAGTTTTGATAATTTGGTTTTCCGCTATCTCTACCAGCTGCCTTTTGATAACTTTATCAGTTTAACCAATAACCATCTTATTAACATCAAACATGGCTGATTATTATTTATTTGTCATAGGACTTTCATTATGAAATAGATATTGATTTGGAGTTGGATAAAAATTGGGTTAAAGCCTTTTTTAACCTTTTAATCAGTAACGCCCAGTATAACGCAAACTATACTCCGAAATATAGCTTCTGGAAAAGGGATTGTTTATGGGACAGTGATGCATGTGTAACATGTTCAAGCTCAATATTTCACCTCATATTTCTACAACTTTTTTAATGTGAGTTAATTCATATAATTTTTAAGTATATTCAAGGTAAGTACAAATATTTGCAAGCATTAAGAAATCATTAAATCAATTGCTGACCATGGTGCAAGGATTATTGCCAATTTACATAATTATGAGTTTCATACTTATTTTTCTCTTTCAGACTCTTACTTGTGCCGTGTATCGTTGCCTCTGATGCAATAAGTTTAACTGATGAAGGTTTGTACCAACTTTGATTTTGATTTAAAATTAAAAAACGATTTTATTAATGACCTCATGAACTTGATCCCCGATTATCTATTCACAAAACCCTTTTATCCAGATCTATTAACTGCTGATGTATTGAATATAGAGCCCGCGCCGGGTCTGTCCTGGGAGAACGATGATCTGGTTGTTCTTGAAAAAAGAGGTATGACGGTAAATGTTTTCCAGGCTTAAATTAGCCTCTCTCTTGTTGCCGTGTATGACATTAAGGAACCTAAAGTAAAGGGAAAATCATAGATAACGAACACTTTGTCTATTTACTAACTGGAGTTCATGGTCATTGGTACGAAAAATGTGTTTATAAATCTCTTTTCGAGTAACTTAACTATTAGAATTTGACGAATTTATTGTCGCCTCAGATTTTCAACCACCAGAAGATGGGCCTGGAGGCGACGGCCCAGGCGGTGGTGAACATGGTGGCGGAGATGGACCACCTGGTGGCGGAGACGGACCACCTGGTGGCGGAGACGGACCACCTGGTGGAGGAGGAGAACCAGCACCAGCACCGCAGCCTAAGCCTGAACCACCTCACAGAGGACCACCCCATGAAGGACCACCCCATGAAGGACCACCCCATGAAGGACCACCCCATGAAGGACCACCCCACGAAGGACCACCTCACGAAGGACCTCCTCACGAAGGACCACCTCACGAAGGACCACCTCACGAAGGACCACCTCACGAAGGACCTCCTCACGAAGGACCACCCCACGAAGGACCACCCCACGAAGGACCACCCCACGAAGGACCACCCCACGAAGGACCACCCCACGAAGGACCACCCCACGAAGGACCACCCCACGAAGGACCACCCCATAAAGGACCACCCAATGAAGGACCACCCCATGAAGGACCACCCCATGAAGGACCACCCCATGAAGGACCACCCCATGAAGGACCACCCCATGAAGGACCACCCCATGAAGGACCACCCCATGAAGGACCACCCCATGAAGGACCACCCCATGAAGGACCACCCCATGAAGGACCACCCCATGAAGGACCACCTCAAGAAGGACCACCCCCTCCTCCTCCTTACCTACCTGGTTTGTTAAATATAGTTGTATCTTTCCACACAAATTGTCAATATCATCGTGATCGAATTACTATCGATAAAAACTGATGTTCAGTTAACAGTTTTCAAACATTTCAGTCGATCCTCATTCAAAAGACTGGAAATCTTTGACAAAAGTGTTCACATACACTAACAAATACAAAATGTGTGAGTATTTTTTTGCGTTACTCTTCAAATACAAGGGGTCATGGTCACTTTATATTAACGGGGCCTAGGGAACAATATTTGAAGAAATTATGCTACTGGATTGAGTGTTCGTGAGAAATAGGAAGGGGCCTATTTCTTTAATTTTGAAGGTTTCAAATCAGGTTTAGATGTTCCTGGTATAACAATGGTTGTCATTTTATTTCTGCAAATGAGCTGCATTGAAACCCTTCAGATCAGAGGAGAAATGGGATCCTAAACCAGTCCTACAAGTTTGAGGCTGGACTTATGTTTGGAGATACCCTCTACTTTGTTGGGCAGTTTCTGGAACATGGGGAAATGATCTTTACAATTGTTGGACACGGAACTGAAGCTCTCAGGCTTACTTTCACGGGGTAAGAATTTAAGTCGTGATTGTTTTAATTAAATTCTACTAAACCCCTGATGGGAGCTTTGATTATAAACATGGAAGTGGAAAAAGGGATCTTAAAGTTTGATTTTTTTATATTGTTTCAGTGGAAGAAGGAAGAAGTTCATGATGACAGCACTAAAAGGAGACCATGTGATATCAAAATCAGACGCCCCCTTCCCTCCACCCGGAATCAAAGGCCGCTTCACTGTCCTCATTGAAGTAAGTGACAATGGTCACAAAATTTAAAAGTCCAACTCCAAAGTGAACCAACAAAACCTTGAAATTATCCTTCAAAACAACTGATATTAATAAACTCTAATGTAAGAAAAGAACTATCTATCCGCCATAGTACTGGATTAAACAAAACAAGGTTAGTAATAAGTTAACGAACCTCGCCTTGCAGGTAGCCCCTCAAGGATACTTTGTAACGATCAACGGTTTAATGTACCACCCTTTCCCCCACAAAGTGGACCTTAAAACATTAACCGGGTACGAGTTCAGAGGTATAGATCGTGGTGGAATTGTGAAGCAGTTCAGACACTTCAGATCTTCAGGTAATTGATAATTATATATGATTGTACTTTTTAAGATTCAGTTTAAAAAAGTGGATTTATTGAATTGTAGTCTCAGTGACTGAGTAGGATTTGGATATTGGTTAACCAGGGTTCAGTTCCAAAAGTGGCTTTTATAATGCTAATTTGGGGGTCGTTCACTCATTGCGTAAGCGAGTCTAAGAGGGGAGGGGTTGTAGAAGAACTTACGGTAGAGTAATTTCTGCACAATAACCTTTTGTAAAGTGACGGATGGGGTGGAGGGTTTGCAAAGGTCAAAATCAGGATAAAGTAATGATATTATGAGATATTTAAGATTCAGTTTAAATAGTGGGTCTAGACAGGCTTGCTGATTGGTGGACCCAATAACTACTGCATCAAATATAACATACCAAGTTTCCTTTAACAAGACTGTGGTTGATGCTAACGCTGTAATTATGTGACCTAATAGCAGTACCTCAGTGACAAACTATCGCATGATCGTTGGTGCAAAGATATACGGTTTGTCCGGAGGAGTCAGGCCTTTTGATGTCATTATCATCTCGGGTGTGGCTAAAGATAGGAAGAAAAAGTTCACAGTCAATCTTATCACTAATAATGGAAATGTAAGAGTCAATGATATTGCTTTTTATTTAAGATTATTACATCCGTTATTAGGATTATTAGATTCATCATATCTATATTATCTTTATAGTTGTTTCCTCATTTGGATAGCGCTAAAATAACATGAGGAACTTGAGGTTGTGATGCTATTATTACGATAAATTATAAATGCCCTGAATTATTTGCAGATAGCGTTTCACCTGGACTTCAGACCAGCGGGTGATGGCAAGATAGTGATGAACACTAAACGAGGGGGGTGGGGACATGAAGTGATATCGAGGCGGTGGCCCTTCCATCGGGGAGGCCCTGAAGGTCCGGGTGGACCAGGTGGACCTGGGGGACCTGGCGGACCTGGTGGACCTAGAGGACATCATGGGCGACATGGACGTCATGGACGTCATGGGCGACATGGACGTCATGGACGTCATGGGCGACATGGACGTCATGGACACCGTGGGCGACATGGACGTCATGGGCGACGTGGACACCGTGGACACCGAGGACACCGTGGACACCGTGGACACCGTGGACACCGTGGACACCGTGGACACCGTGGAAACCGTGGACACCGAGGGCACCGTGGACACCGTGGACGTCATGGACCAGGTGGACCTGATGGACCTGGAGGACCTGGAGGACCTGATGGACCTGGAGGACCTGGAGGACCTGGAGGACCTGAAGGACCTGATGGACCTGGAGGACCTGGAGGACCTGGAGGACCTGGAGGACCTGATGGACCTGGAGGACCTGATGGACCTGATGGACCTGGAGGACCTGATGGACCTGGAGGACCTGATGGACCTGATGGACCTGGAGGACCTGATGGACCTGGAGGACCTGATGGACCTGGAGGACCTGGAGGACCACATGGACCCCATGGACCTGGCACCTTTACTATCGCCATCGTTGCCCACCGTAAAGGCTTCACAGTTGTGGTATGATAGCTACATTTGAGATATATTCGAAACTTTTGCCGCATTCATAATTTGAATAATTGATATCCATCTATATTCTATGTAATATGTATGTTAAACACATAGTTTGATACAGAGAGACTATGAGATTTTGAAAAAACCTTCAAAGCTGTCATATAAATATGGCTCATATATCAGGTGAATGGTATTTTGATAACGCGAAGGTCCTATAAGTACAGGATCCCTCTTAAGCAGATTACACGAGTACAAATGACTGGTGCTGCTGACTGGTTCGCATTCAGACTGTTCCGGTATGAGATCATTCTATTTATGATTTATATGATTTACTATTTATAAAGTTTAGAGGTTATATGTTAAATATTATGTCATTTTAGTATTATGCAATGTTTAAATGATCGTACAATTGCAGAGAGTATACCTTGTGGGAAAAGAAACCGATAATATGGGTTACTACTGAAGGGTATCGCTGGAGTTATGGCTTGAAAATGCTGCCATCGACCAGGGTTAGGACTTATGTTTTATATTCATGTTCACCCTTTGAAATTTCCATAAAAATAACTATTTAGACATTGTGATGGCTTGATGATTTTTTATATCTCAAATGTGAACTGAGCATATGTATAATGTTTTCACTTTTCAGGCGTTGAGAGTGCTTAAGCCACAATTGTGGTCCATGAAGTCTTACAGTCAAATAACGCTCTGCAAAGGACGGGCTAACACAAGTTAGAATAAATCTTAATTAAGAGTGACACAGACAATGTTCGAATTCCTAGTCGTAGTATAACTATATTCATGATCCAAACAACAATCTTTTTTCTTTCTTCTTATGTTTTAGAAAGTACTTTTCAACCCATAAATCTATCATATCTGCCCCCAGAGAAGCGAAGTTGCCCCAAAGCACAGAGAATGTCGTACTACAAAGTAACATTCTCCCACACTAAAGCCCACAAGACACGCGTGTTCTACCTGACAGTGATCCCGTACCCTTACTTCCGCCCACGTGCTAACTACAGAATCACTAGCGCTATTGTGAGGAGGTGCAAGAAGGCTGGCGGGGATGGGAACTCATGCAGGTTACATGCTCACTTTTTAGTTCTGATAGGCCTCGATACAATAGCTAGGGGAAATGAAGTGAGTTCATCAAAATACCAAATAACGAGGCAGCAGCCTAAAAATTGCCAGCATTTTTGTCCGATTCTACATACTTTTGATCAAGTGTGAATTTTCAGGTTCTTGTTTGATGTATGTGACATATCAAAGAAGCATTGTGCTCGATCTGTTAGCGGACCCTTCCCTCGCGGAATGATCTTTGCAGGTAGGAGACACTTGCAGTTGTAAAATGCAATGAGTAAAGTTAAATTCTTCAAAACTTACAGTGCTCAATCAAACGATCAACTGAAGTCTTAAAGTTATTTTCATGTTACATATGCACAATATTAATAGATGTTGAAAATGAATTAGATATGAAAAATAGCAGATTTGTAACTTCTAACGATTCTCAGGGGATGTGAGAATGGTGTCGGAACTGATGATACAGTGGGATATAGTATATCTCCACTTGAAGTACAAGCAGGCTGACTGGAGAATGGTTCAGAAACCTACACATGTTAAACAGTTTTACCAGTTTAAACTGTGCATGGCGAGCAACAAGCTGGTCTGCCAAACCATCAAAACCAGGTCAGTGTATACGGTTTAAACTGATTCGGTTGAGAAGGATTAAATTTTCTTCTGGCGTACGATTCCGCAATTTAATTTTAATCTGTTCTGCTTCTGCGTAGGGATAAACTAGTTTGTGTTTTATTGCTGTTTGCTCTCTTCGACCGGATAGTCGCAAAAATAAGTGACAGCACTGCATGTTTAGTACAAGGCTTATTCAATGACGGCTGGGAAGGGTCACTACGATGCTACATAGTAATTATTACTATTATAGTACGTCAGACGCATATTCCATTATTTTGTCGAACAGAACACAGATATCACAAAATCACCGAATCGATTCGATTGATTTACCGATTCGTCAATTTCTGAATCCTACCAAATTTTCGATGATATAGTAATTAGCAACTCTATAAATAGTATTTACTATAAACATTGGGTATTTAAACCCTATAAATAGTACTTACTATAAATATTGGGAATTTAAAGAAACCCAATATTTATAGCGAGAAAATCTTTTGACCAGAGCATGTATCTTTGATGGCTGGCAGCGGGGAAATAATGAGCACTTTACTATTGTTCGTCGGAGAAATTTGCTTTTGAAGTAACATCATGGATACTGGCTTTAAGTGTTGTCAGCTTCATTATATCGAGCTGCTATTACCATTACCAGATATTACAACCGAGCAATGGTCACCGAGTCTGTAGTTGATGTGACGTCAACTATTGTTCGATTATCAAAACTGCCCCTTCCTTAGGTATTTGCCGAGCGGTTACAAGGAGTTTCCTAAGATTTACTACAAACAGACATTGGAGGGATATCCCTACACTTCCACCGTACAGATCTTAAAATGGAGACAAGTTCGAGATAAATACCCTGGATGGAAACTCGAGCGTAAGTTACAAAATTTCTAAAATTTCTTCTCCTGATTTTTCCTCCAAACAGTTCTGCACTTGCATTTCAAGATTAAGTTTTATTTAAAAGTTCCGGTTGCACCCATTTTGGAAAACTCTGTGGAGAAGTTCTCAATATGTTTAAAACTAAATTCCTGCCCAAACAGGAGTGTCTGGTCCGGAGAAAGTCTGTGAGGGTAAACCCATCACGAAGAAAACAAACTGTGACAAGAAGAACATTCGACAATACTATAAACTTGTTTTGGTAAAAGGGAAGAAAGTGACTGTGTATTCTCTAGCAATGCCCTACTCACACCTTCAGCCAAGGAATCAGTTCATGGTTACTTCAGGTTAGTTCTTGTCATTTCTAAGAAATTTCCTGATATCAAATCGGGTTTGAGCCTTGTACAAAATTTACTGGATCCCTGTAAAAAATACAAAATCGGTCTACTGTAATTTCCTAGCAGTCGCTGTTAAAAAATGCATGAAGTATAAAATAAAAACATTCTTCTCAGAAATCAGGAAAGTTTGCCAGAAACAGCGACTTCACAGCAATGCGAAGAAAGGCAAAAAAGAAAAACCGAAGTTCAGGACTGTTTGCTTTTATACATTCCGATCGTGCCGCACTGGCAAGTTATCTGAGTGTTACGTGACCAGGTCAAGAGAGTTCCCCATGGGTAAGCTAAGAATCAACAATTTCACTGACTTCTGACGGCAGACATATTAATCATTCCTCAACTGATTACTGACGTGGCAATTGCGCAATCTACTAGAAAATCGACAGATAAATCTTTTCCACAATCCACTGCTGCTCGCTCAAATTATTTTAACTCTAATTTAACTCTCAGATCTGAAGTACAAAGGGTCACGTGATAACATCTCCGACATGATGGTCCGTCATCATCCACAGTACATGACGAATAAATATGATTTCATTGTCTACGTTATATACGGCAAGGCTGTGAAGATTAAGGGTGGAACGTACCGGTACAAGCTTTGTAAGAATAATCTAAAGAGCTGTCAAGTTTGGGTCACGGCTTACCCACCACCAAGTAATATTTAAATTATTATTCAATTATTAATATTAATGCTTTTCAAACAAAGTTACAACGAATTCTTCATGTAGTGCATCTTGGGTTTGGACAGGATATGCCCGTTTAAAATATTTCCACCGCGTTATATTACATAATTCTCAATAAATGTAATAGATTTGTAGTGTTGCAGTTAGTTTAAAATGTTATAGCCTAAATGTTATTAGCATAATAGTCTTGGTCCTCTTCTTTTCGAGGTTTTTTTTCATAATTCACGAAGCATCATAACCATCAACCAGTTTAAATTAATCGTGATTTCTTAGACTTGACAAAATCTCTTGCTTGATTTGCTTAAAACACCATGTACGTGTAACTGTGTAAGAATCTTGTATTTTACACCTAAAATTGCGACACAATGTTTCTTTACAGAGTACAAGGTGAAGATGCCGCCAGTTGTATATGCGGAGAGGAGCAGCGAGAGTTACATCTACTCCGCAGGCATTTCCAACTACATGCTCGAGCCTTTCGATATGGCCGTCAAATACCCTATGAACAAATATGCGATATCAGGAGGTAAGAAAGAAGATGTTTTAAATTATCAAAAATGAAGTTTTAAAGTTTAAAATAAACTCAGCTTATCCGTTAAGATCCACTAAATAAACCATCAAGCCGAAACGACGCAGCTGGAACCATTATTAGATTGAAAATATCAACCTAGCAATTGTTATGATTTGCAGAATATTAATATGCAGAAGACCCAATATTATGATTAAAGGACAGCAAACCGAGACTTATAATTGCACCAATGATCACGTGACTACAGATTGTATTCTGAAGAATAATCTACAAGACGGTTGACGTAGTTCTGTCAATAAATAATACTTAATCAATTAATTAATGTTAATACTATGTATTATAATATAAATCTGATGTCTGACTATAATGTTAGCCTATAAATTGTATTTCAGAAATGACGAAAGTGACCGTTTGCAGGATAAAGAAACTTCCCCTGAGTAAGCTCATAATTTATTGTCGATTGTGAACTCTGCCAAATATAAGGGAAAGAAATAGGAGAAGCATATGACACAAATGATCTAAATATATCATTATTTTCTTAGAGACAGCAAAAGTGCATTTAATGTCAATCGTGAATGCCAAGTAAGGGTAAATAGAAATAGGAGAATACAAATGAACTAAATATATCATTCCTTTCAGAGGCTGCAAAATGTCCGAAGAACGCCCAAATGGTGAATTATGCTGTTAAAGTATGCGAAAAACAGCACAGAGGTTAGTGGCAACAAGATGTCGGTTTGTAACTAACACCAGTCCAAACACGATTGGCGATAATTAAGTAAAGAGCACTGGAACAGATCGGTTATAATTCATTTTGATTGTTCAACCCTGATTACCTTAAATCTCCATGCCATCGTGGTTGTAAAAGAAATTCGATCTCCACAGTGAGAAAAATCAAATGACAATTCACAATTCTCCGTCAATAATAAAATACTTGATTCAGAGTAAGTTAACAAGGGAGCTTCACGTGCGGGTATATAGTGTAAATAACGTATAATAAACGCTATAATTTGAATTAGATATCGGTAAAAATCATTGCTCGAGACAGTACAGCAATTAGGCGTAAATGAACCTTCAGCTGCAGACGATTGAGAAGATTGTAATGGAAGCTGTACTCCCCATCAAGATTGAGGCGTTAGATTTTGTTCTATAATTCCTAGATTTAGACAGGTCCGTCTCTTTAAAGTTAAAGTACTGGGTGGCAATTGTCGTATTCTACGGATATTTGACTCGAGAAACATACCGATGTTATATTATGACCTCAATGATTGCCACAGCTCAGACGTATATTCCTATAAATATGTGGGTATTTAACTAATAATTTACAGCAAATTTTATTCGATATATAATATAATAATACGGCATACGCATATATAACTTGGTAAGTATAACAGACTCAAGACAGATTTTAAGTGCAGTTATATCATATGGTTAAATATAAAGCTGTGATCCGAAGTACATATCGTCTGTAGCCAAGTCCTTAACATCAACATCATGTTATGTAGTTGCAAATTAGGTTTACGAAAGCTCAATCGGGTTACGATACTAACTATGACGTAAACAAAGTAGGCACGTGTTCGGATTTTGGAGGCACTGGTAAAACCCTCAAACATGAGACATCGGTAGTGGCACTTCGTGTGCGAGTGTTATAAATTGGAGTCTCGAAGAATATACGATAAAATAAATCTAAGAGAAGGGACTTAGAGGCTCACACCCTGGTTATTGGTTATTCACGCTATCCCGAACGTTAACTTCTGATTGTTTTTCAGATAAATGCAGCACCTTGTACGTACGCAGGATACCTTCAAGTAAATCATTAACTTCATTATTTGATTTTATTTAATATTATGGAAATTTGTATTCACTTTTGGGACCATTTCACCTACAATTCAAAGAATATTTCAGTATCTCAAATAAGTAAGTTCTTGAAATCATACTTGATGATAGCCATGAGAGCATTATTATTGTGATCAACATAATCCAGATAACTAATTTCATGGAATAAAACCTAGGTTATCTTATTAATTGTTGGTAGCTGTGATAGGCTCCCCGTGCAGAAATGCATGGATATCTTCCTCCTTGCTGACACTTGTGTGAGCTTGGGGAAGCACCATGAGCGGGCGTTGCCAGGTAACTGGCTATCCCGTGAATGGAAGCTTTTATAACAAAATAAAAAATGAATAAAACCTAGGTTATCTTACTGGAAGCTGGAAGATAACCTCCGGTGTGACCAAGAGCTGCCGAATAGCAAAGAGGCAGTGCACGTGTGTGTATTCCTATACAACCTGTCAACATCCTAAGTACTGTGTCCAAGCCATCAGTCCTACTTTCCCCGGTAAAAAGTTGTTTTATTTCAACAATTGTAAGGTTTCATTCTATTATACGTGCCCCCATCATAGCAATAAAATTGACCACCATTTATTTCGTGAAAATATAAAACGATATCTATTCTGTTGAAATATTTTTAGGAACCGAACCACTTCTCTTTCATGAAATTTAATGACAAGCAAACTGTTTTTAGGCATACCATTCTCGGGAAAGCTGGCGGAGATAAACAAAGAAATGATGTTTAACAGCAAGACATACCTCCTGAGAAGATATCCCTTAAAAAGCTTCTCTGTCAAAGGCTGTAAGTAGCAATATCATATCTTAATGAAGCGTTCAAAACCATCTATTTAATATTATACCCGCTTTTGTCAAAAGCTCTCCCCTGATCTAGACCTGTATGGTTACTTGGTTAACTGGGTAACTGGTAGCGCAAAAATTTTATTCGTATTTTTTTGCTCGATTTAAATAATTTGTCTTATAAATTATAAAACTGTGAGGGGAGACTTAGCCTTACAATTTATAAGATGAATTATTCAAATGTTAGTTTGAAGGCCAGAAAACACAAGAGAATATTAGCAGACATTAGCATTTTGGGACGTGACTGGGTATGTTATAAGGCCACACATGTGACAGATTTAGTCGCGACTGTAGCTTACTTACTTTGATGTTACCCATGGTAGTAATCTTGAGAGCTTAAATCATGATGACCTTTTTTAGAAATAATCCAATTCGAACAGGTAAGAAATTAAGAGTTTGACTTAAAAGGAGGAAGTATTTTGAGGTTTAGTGGCTGCCACCATCTGCCATCATATTCTTGTCATATCATATATTCAGCGATGGATAACTGTCAAATTTCAGTGGTTGCAGAATGTAGAGGTCGTTTATCGAATCAAATATTCAATGTACACGTGGTTTTCGAGAGTAATACTCATGCAGTTGCTTTAAATGCTTCCTATTAGTATTAATGATTGGCGATGTATCGTTATTAACAGATTTAAATATTAAATGATGGCCGTCTAAAGAGTGAATCTTCATCACAGCGGTCACAAATCTTTTAAAAAGTCATATTCATTTTTCACGGCAGCTTTAAGAGTTAGACTTGTTTAAAAAAATGTAATTGCGAACTTGAAACTTCTAGAAGAAAAGTGAAAACGCTCCCAAAGGTCCACCTCATGGTGATAATATTTGCTGAACTGTCCAGAGATGATCACTGTATCATTGATACAGTGTATAATCATTTATCTATAATCATTATTATATTCGTAAACATTGACTGGCTAATAAACCATTCCCAAATAAACAGTATCAACCCCTACATCATATCAGCTGTCACGCGCCGCACATTTGATATTATAATCTGCTAATCAGTAATTGGCATCATAGTCTGCTTGAATACAAATTGATACCAAAATGGTCATTTTAATGACAGATTTGAAAGAAGTACGCAAAACAATCTTGAGAAATACGTATTCGTATTTCGTATGCCATAAGATACGCTACATACTTAACATCCTTGACCCCAGGGGTTCGCACCACTAGGACGAAGTACTGTAAAGCGGAGGGTCACTACTCCAACAGGAGATCTGTTCAGGTCTACTTCTTTACTATTTGTAATGGGCAGTCTTGTTACAAGGTCCGGACTACTTACAGCCCAGCGGGTAAGTGGGAGTTCCGCTTCATTAATTAACGGTTAATTATTCAATCGATCAATTATCATTAAATTATCATAGATTAATCATTCGACTTTTTAGATAAGAACGTTCATTGGTAAAATGCCTTATGCTGAGTTTGATCACAAACTCACGGTATCGGCGTCAAATTATGAACAGATAACAGACATAACGTCATACCAGTAGTTGCTAATCTTTAATTTTGATTCAGTAACCCTTATAAGTTTAAAGCTGCGCTGTTATATCATTATCAATTGCTGAGTACGTGGTAGACAGATGGTTATGGTTATGTTTATATTATATTATTATGATTTATTATATATTATAATTTTAATTTATTAGACGAGGCAACACATGAAGACACTAAAAAATAAACACTAACTATTATTGACAGCTCCCATTTATGGACTTTATGTATTTAAGAAGAATTTTGCAATTATTTTATGAAGCAATATATTTTAAGATAAATGAATTATTGAATTTTCACCATAAAATGAGACTTGATTTAAAATGCTAATTATTGTAACGACACGTCTGCATCATCTCAGGATTATATGGAATTAACAAATCAATGATTATCGAGTGGAACACACAACTCTTCACCAGCGAACATTACCCCTACAAGAAGTTTGTGAGGATTGTGGCACCCCTTCTCTTAGCTCGACAATACCCACTTTCTGTGTGGACCTTGAAGTCAAGTAAGGAATTTCAAACAAATATTATCCTAAATTATATCTCGTGTCACCACCTGCTATTGCACAAGCATTTGACGGGAGCAGCGACAAAATTACAAACATTTTTTAAAGTGACAGGATCGTTAACTAACACCCGCAGTTCTTGGCATCAGGCCATGCATTGTTCCTTGATAGTCGGTATTCAAACCGGCTTAATCTAATAGAGCATTCCATTGAAGTATGGGGTTAGGTATTTAATGCCACAAATGATTCTCTGACGTAATAATGCCATTATTTTGGTGCTTGTAACCTCATCTCGAAAGATAATGTGGTTATTAATTTAATACAAGCAATAAATTACAAACATAAAATCAATACAAGATTTGAAATAGTAAAAGTTGACGCCACAATTCAATAACTAAATAAATCAATATCGTTCATTGATAGTAACTCTTTATCCAGGGAGCATGGGAAGAATATGTTTCCAGAAGCCAGCTAAAGGTAAGTAAATGATTCTAGAATAATCTAAAATAAAGTTCTGACGCAATTGGTAACTTAAAGGTTTATTCATAAACGCGACCAACCATCAACACATAGTATAATTTTGATTAGTTGACCATAAACGCAGACAAGATCTGGGCGGTTACAGAACAATTTAGTGATACTACCAATAGTAGTTTGTAACAACACTTGTAAATCATTCGGTGATTAACATTTGACAACCTTCAAATGGAAATGTCATCATTCAACATGTTGCAGCTCCCACTCACTGCAACAAGAACAACGTGAAACAGTTAGTAAAGCACACCTTCCTCGCCAGCAGAACAGGTTAGTTAAATAAAGGGGTGCAAACCTCTGAACAGACAGTGATATTTTGAAATAACGCTCTATGATATATGATAATAAAGTTACGGTGACTCAATAGATAAAACAATTAGCTCTCTATAGTGCGAGTAAAAATAGATCCTTTAAGGGAGTCTATATTTTATATATTACCAAAAACCATTTATAACGATCTCTTTTATATGTAATTCTTCTAACTTTTCAATAGCGCTGATAGCATAAATCAGCAGCATAAAACTCCTTTTATGGTCCTAGGACCTAGAGGAACCTTTGGCCTACAGCATACTGACATTCAATTTAGCTGGAAGTTTGTTAACAAAATTGGTCGAGACCTCTGTTAGAAGTTCTCCTAAATCCCGAGACATCCAAATTGAGATGTAGGATGTTAACCAATGTCTGGCATTTTCTAAAAAGTTGAGATATAGTATGTTGACCCAGTCTGATATCTTCTAACAAGTTGAGATGTAGGATGTTGACCTTTGTCGGAGATTACTTTCAACAACTCCACTAACAAGTTGAGATGTAGGATGTTGACCCTGTCTGAGATTCTCTTACAAGTTGATATGTAGGATGTTGACCCAGTCTGGGATCCTCTAACAAGTTGAGATGTAGGATGTTGACCCAGTCTGATATCCTCTAACAAGTTGAGATGTAGGATGTTGACCCTGTCTGGGATCCTCTAACAAGTTGAGATGTAGGATGTTGACCCAGTCTGATATCCTCTAACAAGTTGAGATGTAGGATGTTGACCCTGTCTGGGATCCTCTAACAAGTTGAGATGTAGGATGTTGACCCTGTCTGGGATCCTCTAACAAGTTGAGATGTAGGATGTTGACCCAGTCTGATATCCTCTAACAAGTTGAGATGTAGGATGTTGACCCAGTCTGATATCCTCTAACAAGTTGAGATGTAGGATGTTGACCCTGTCTGAGATCCTCTAACAAGTTGAGATGTAGGATGTTGACCTTTGTCGGAGATTACTTTCAACAACTCCACAACTGTTCATCTTCCCACTATTAATGTTATCTAAGTTTTTCAACCAATCACCTTTTAACCCCTTCCACAACCGTTTCGTCACATAAAAGAGAACGAAGTAGATGTACTCGAGGAACGTAAAGAAGCTGAACCCCAAAAATAGCCCAAACACACCCCCGACATCACCCAAGTAATTGTTAATAGTGTAAGTTCTTATTTCCTCCACAACTTTCATCGTGCTCGGAAACACCACACGAATTCCGATTAAACTGGACCGGGCTTCATCCACTGAGACGTTGAAATATACGGCTGCCATTTTCATTGCCAAGGGATATATCGGGGTGGAATGTATCTCCGCGTGGTAATATTTACCCCTGCAGGATGGTAGACAGCCAGACGAAACCTTTTCTTTGATTTGGCTGTCAATGAGTCGTTTACTTTCCAAACTAAGAGGTATCTCCGTGGAGAAATCCACTAAATCCTCCAGCTCTTTTAAAGTACAGAGTCTCGTACCTTGACTGTAGTTGTTGGGGACGTCTATGCAACCGTAGGTGTTGTTAATGTACACCAGAGCGTTAGAGGCGTAGCAGGCGTAACTGCACGTCTCTGGAGGTCCGTAGAAAGGAACAGGGTAAAAGTCCCCTGGTGAGGTGTTAGGGTAGCAGACTGTCTTTCTGTCTCGGACTGGCAGGGCTGTTACTTCTTCCACTGACATTTTCATTGTGTGTACCAGGCCTGGAGTCAATACGTCACCTTTGTCGAACCTGTTTTAGAATTAATCATGTCAGTTAGTAGAAATGGAATCATTAATTAGATAAGTGTGGAGATGTCGTCTTCAGAGTAAAACAGTGTACATGAAACAGCTTTTTACCATTTCCACCGTAATTTTTTAAAGAAATTCCTTTTTACCTGTTTGGAAAAGAACCCTGATCCTTGATGAAGACCTCTAACCCGTTCTCCAGATCCACCCTCAGAGACTTGCTGAGATCTAGGATAGTCAGGAGGTTAATAGCTCCGAGCGAGCCCTCCTCCAGTGGAATCCTCCTCTCAGCGTTCACCTGATAACAAACTCCTCGCTCTGTAAGAACGAGCTTTATATCAGAGTTACAGGTGTAGTTAGAGTTTCCTGTCAGTTCGTACCCTATGTAGCAGTGTGTTTTCTTCAAGGTCTCTTCGTTTAGACTGCTGTACCTGTTAATGAATGTTTTACAACATTCTATGACAGAAAATTACATGGTTTTATTATTCTGATATCCTTTAGGCGATAAAACAACGAATAATGATTAGGTTGATTACTTTTCTGAAACGAGAATTTATTTGACCTTTAAGGACATCAAATTTTTCGATTGAAATAATTTGTTCTTGTTTCCCAGATCTCGTAATTTTCTTACTTTAGAGTGAATTCCGTGTACGTCATGTTTCCATACTGATCCATTAGCATACTTTTCCTCTGGTTCATGTAAAAGTTCTCAAATATAGTCTCGTTTGGCTGTAAGGTAAAGTTTGAGGTCTTGATGTGGGAGTAAAGTTCATGAAGTTTGGGATGAAGTCTTGATAGATCAATACGGTTAGTGGGACAGTAGAAGATGGAGGGACTGTGGCTTGTCGTGATGGGCACGTTTTGGTGCATTCTCGTCCCTCGGGGATCATCCTGATAATCCACTGAATCTGAAATATTTTCGATATTTTGGATTTCTTCCTACATCGGCGTAACTGAGAGCGGAATTATATTAATTTGTTTTCCAAACTGGAGCCTTCTAATTCCAATCAAAATTCATAAATTATCAAGCTCTACTGGTATGAACACAATGTTAGTATTTAGATACAAAATAATACCTAGTATAATCGTTCTGACTGTAATCGCCAAGAAGACGATGAAGACTATGAGAGACAGTATTCTGATGGGACCTCGACCCCTGCTCATAAGCTTTACTCCATGGGTTGTGGTCTCATCTGCAAAGTTGTACAGTGGTCCCCATTTTCCCGCGGGTAGTACCACTCTCTGGTCCTGTATATCTACTGACGGCCGGTACTTGTTCATTAGACTCACTTGATGATGTTTGAAATGTTAGATCTTGGGTTTTTTTTCTTAAAACTATGCGAAATTAAACTAGTTCAAGCTACAAACTCTACGCTTGTACATTCAATGTGTATAAGTATTTAACAAGGAAGGGGGCAGTAAACCAAAAGTATTGAGCAACCATGGGCATGACAGAACAAAGAATGTCCCTTTCTCCAGGACGATCCCGGAAAAAGCTTTCACAGATTAGTATTCATGGTTTTAATAGTAATGTATGTATACTTCTCATTGCTTCTTTGTCTTGGATAGCTTCCTTTGTATATCTGAGACCTACTCTCTACCAAACTATCAAGCAAGCTGACATATGTATGTGGTACTCTAACTCGATTTCTAGTGTCATTAACGTTTAGCTTATTAATGTTCAGCCGTTAAATGTTCAAACTTCAACCAACATGATCTCAGATCTGATGTACACTTCTGGTTTAGTTTTTTATGCACGAGATGCCCAAAACGAGTTGGTAAACTAAAGTCTAAACGATCGAGTCGAGAAATGAGCTACCGAAATGAGCTATATCGTTTATATATCCTAAGCGGTTTCGAGCAATAGTTCGGGATCGTTAACCGGATTTTCGGCTTTGAACCGGATTTAACCATGTTAAGACCAGTTTCCAAGTAGACTTCGAGACTGATTCAATTAAATAGGAAGATACCGCGTGTCATATCATATTATACACTGTGTATAGTATCATATATATATTAGCTCTGCACTTGAGCATTAAATATTTCAATCTCTACCTAAGTACTTTTATGATATAGCCACAAATATACTAACATACTGCTAAACGTCAAAAGAACGAATTGCAGAAGCACTAGATCGTGGTTACCAGTACCAAGTGTCTGAACTGAGACCATAGGAGAGGACCTAGTCAGTACCCCTACAAAAAATCTAAGATGGCTAGCGCGCAATAACCATCTTAAAGTTAAAAAGGTTTTCTTAAGAGTTAAGTCTAAGATACCTAAATATGAGGGTTGATGCGCGCTAGCCATCTTAAATATCCATCTTAGAAATCTAGCGTAAACATATTTACGAGAGTTTAACGATCTTGTAAAAACGTTTTTGAACTGACACCATAGGAGAGGATCTAGTCAGTCGACATGGTCAGTATCTTAAAAGCTATTAATCTACTGTAAATGGCAGATGGGACATAAGATGGACTAAGCCTATCTTATTTCTTAGTTCTTACACAGTAACAACTAATTTTTACAACCCTTCGTAACATAATGCACACGTGCGCTATATGGACCACGTGCGCTATCATATGGCCCACGTGCGCTTTATGGCCCACGTGCGCTATCATATGGCACACGTGCGATATATGGCACACGTGCGCTATATGGCACACGTGCGTTATCATATGGCCCACTGTTACTTACAAGCCTCGTATAGTAAATTAGTGAGATGAATGAAAAACGCTTATGTAGGAGCTTATAGGACTGGGGTCAGTAAAACGTTTAGTATGTGCCATGGATCCTGTGGTTCATTCAGATGCATTTAATTTTATGGACATGTTACAATGAACGCCACATAAAAACCGAAAATATAAGTAAATTAGGATGAAAATTGTTTTCGAATACGCCGTACAAACATTTTACAAAAAAGTGAAAGTTCCTGATCATCAGAATATACCTTAATCACAAAGAAAATAACCATTGCCATTTTTAAATGATATAAAACTCCAGCCGATGAAATTCGTCAAAACCCGGCTAATAGCTTGATAAAATTAATGGCATGTAGCATGTATAACATTGTACAATGTACCAGCCATCTTATCATATAGGTACATGCTAGGAATTGAGAATTTTTCAAAGGAACAATTCAAACGTATTTCGCACGGTCAAGGAGTAACGTCTAATGATAATTATGAGGCTTGATCTTGATTGAGTGGCGTTAAAGCACGGCAAAAGAGCGAACAATGCAGTGAATATAAACTGCAGTGGATACCAACGAGTGTAATTTGTAATTTGTAATTACCAAATGATGTGCAGCAAACCACCACCTGTTAATGCAATCACTTAAAAGTAGTGTCAAAAACCGGCTAATAGTTTTATTAAATTAATGGCATGTAACATGTACATTGGTACAATGCACCACTACCAGCCATCTAAGCATCTAAGCATATTGGTACTACCAAATGAACTCGATGTGCAGCTTAACGGGTGATACTCGTAAAACATTTGTTCCAAGACCGTCGACGATGTGCATCAAATCACCTGCACCCTGCAACTATGATGTAATCACTTTAAAGTAGTGTGCATTACTCAGACCCTGTTTAGTGCACGCAGCATGCAGTTTGTAATTATAATTCCGGTTAAACGCTTGAATAGCTTGGAATAGCTTGATCCGACCGAAAGAATACTCTGACATATTCGTGTTCTAATCGTGCAGGGATAATGGGTAGCTGGTAAGTAGTCGGCGGGGGGGGGGGGGGGGGGTTCACCCTGATTTTTTTGTGAAAAATGCCCGGCAAATTTTAGAATTTGGCCGCCAAATTTTTTTAAAGGCCTAACTCAAAATTCTGTCCCAAAACTTAAGGTCATGAGACAATTCTACGTTGATTCTGAAAATTTCATGAAAAAATATTGAAACCCTATTGAGTTATATTGTTTTGAGCGAAATCAGTTTTGCAAATATTGCGAACTGAGATATGGGCGATTTTGTTCATTTTTTGCGATTATTTGAACACAGAATCCATAGTTAGGTAGATATTGAGCTGATAATCATAGAGAATGTGTAGTTTAGGCTTACCTTTCATATAAAGTTAGTTTTATTCAAAAATATTGATATTTGACCAATTTATGGGCCAAAATCGATCAAATTTAGTGCGTATGCCCAAATATGGGCATATAGTTTTAAGGGGGCATACACCAAATCTGTCCAGACCAAATGACCTCATAGGCAGTTCAGTGACCTTCTAGCGCACCGTTTCCACACCAAAAAAAAATATTTTGAGAATACCCATTTTTGTAATCGAGCATTTCCTGGTTAGAGTGGAATTTTCGGAAAAACACAATTTGTTTCGTGGAGAGGCTATAAGTTAATCATTTCTTGCGGTATCGGGTTGAAATTTTGCTCGCCGTCTATTCACATCTATTTCAAGGTGTGTGTAAAATCTTGCTATCGTATCTAAAAAGGCTGGTGTGTTATAAATTTTTAAAGTTAACAAAAGTCAAAAAGTTGAAATTGTCCTTTTCAGACTTATTTTAACCAAAAAGTCAGTCAGGGAAGATCGGATTGATTTGATGGTTGACATAAACTTGTTCTCTGAATTCTGGCGCAGTTTTTGATGCCCTCTAAAATGTTTTTCCTCATTTGTGTTCAGATCTATTGGACTTCAAAGCCAAACAACAAATTTAGGCACATTTTTCATTTTAAATATTTACTGATTTTTCTAAAATTTTGATAGGAATGTGCTAGTGACTTTTTGAAGTGCGCAAAATAACCGCAACTAGCACATTTATATATGAGGTATGAACAACAAAACACCCTAAAATGCTTCCCTTTAAAGTTATGGGAGAAAATGTGATTTTTTGGCTTTGCAGATAAAAAATCACATTTTCTCCAATAACTTCAAAGGGAAGCATTTTAGGGTGTTTTGTTGTTCATAACTCATATATAAATGTGCTAGTTGCAGTTATTTTGCACCCTTCCAAAAGTCACTAGCACATTCCTATCAAAATTTTAGAAAAATTAGTAAATATTTAAAACGAAAAATGTGCCCAAATTTGTTGTTTGGCTTTGAAGTCTAATAGATCTGAACACAAATGAGGAAAAACATTTTAGAGGGCATCAAAAACTGCGCCAGAATTCAGAGAACAAGTTTATGTCAACCATAAAATCAATCCGATCTTCCCTGACTGACTTTTTGTTTAAAATAAGTCTGAAAAGGACAATTTCAACTTTTTGACTTTTGTTAACTTTAAAAATTTATAACACACCAGCCTTTTTAGATACGATAGCAAGATTTTACACACACCTTGAAATAGATGTGAATAGACGGCGAGCAAAATTTCAACCCGATACCGCAAGAAATGATTAACTTATAGCCTCTCCACGAAACAAATTGTGTTTTTCCGAAAATTCCACTCTAACCAGGAAATGCTCGATTACAAAAATGGGTATTCTCAAAATATTTTTTTTTGGTGTTGAAACGGTGCGCTAGAAGGTCACTGAACTGCCTATGAGGTCATTTGGTCTGGACGGCACAAACCACTGTTTTGGTGTATGCCCCCTTAAGCTCATAACTCAGTCATTTTTTGTCCAATCTTGATGAAACTTCATATACGAGTTCAGGGGACCACTAGCTACAAGTAAAGCACCTAAAATCTGTGTTTTGGGCATGTTCAGGGTATTTGGCTAAATTGGGCCTGATATGGACCAAATATGGGCGTGGCTGCCCATGCCCCGCGGGCACCGTTTGGCGGTTGGGATCCGGGACCCCCTCAAAAGTCTGGTCACTGGTCCTAGTTTGTTGGTCAACTGCTATCTCGAAACCAAGTTTTACAAAAAAATCAGGGTGAACCCCCCCCCCCCCCCTGTGTGCAGAGCTGCTTTTTAAATTAAACATTTGTTATCTTATTCGTATTGAAATATAAAATAGACACATGTAAAACAGTTTTTCAAATGATTATATTATTTTTCAGGAACAACAAGGGTGGTTTACAGTGAAAGAACTGATTTAAGTAAGTCAACGAATATAATGTTTTTATGCAGGAAATATCATTCATTTTTCAGTTTTTGTTCAAGTTACAACATAAGAATTAATAATTCCTGATAAGAGTCTTTTCCTTGTCGCATCAAACGGGATCAATAAAAATTTACCCAAGAAAACATTTCAACTATGCGACTCAAAAATAATATTACAATCCGGATTTTAAATAAGAATTAAGAACAACCTCCCCAACACAGGTTACGTGGACCCCCGCTACTTCTTCGTGGTGTCGAAGATAGACGAGCGGTGCGCGACAACACGTGGGCGATGTTGGTGTCATTACCTGTTCAGAGTGTGTCGAGCTGGCAACCAGAAGGGACGGTGTTTCAACACCATCTCCCGGAAATTCCCCTCAGGTAATGCTTTAGTTTAATCACATTTAATTCACATTTTTTAATGATTAATTCACATTGTTGGCCAATTGCTAACAATGTTAAATTAAGTGGCTAGCTCAGTAATTCTGAATAGCAGGTGCTATCCCTAGGGATCATAGTATGATAAATAGTTCAAGTTTTAATACTTTCAACACTACTATATAACAAATAATTTGAGAACTGAAGAAGACGTAGTTACGTGAAATGATTATTTCTATTCAATAAAGTTTCTAGCTTAAAGTCTGCTGCTTCAATTTGTTCGCAAGTTAAGAGTGTAAAGAGAAATTCTCCAAGAGAAATCATAGTATGATACATGCTATAATTTAATCTTTTAATGATTAATTCACATTTTTTTGCCAATGCTGACTTAAACGCTTCTCTTGTTTTATTAAATGAATGAAATATAACCAGAATTGTTTAAAATATTCGTTAAATAAACTTTAATTCCATATTGCCCCTCTAATCACCCACAAATAACACAGGTATTGGCTATAAAGGAGATATAAAGCAGGTGTCTCTAACGATGGTGAAGCGAGACCAGAGGTACTTGTACATACACAGACCTCGCTCCAAATACAGGGTTAGTGAATGGAAAATGTTTATATTTTAGGTCTTTATTAACTCTTTATTAATGAACCCATGACAGTTTTAATAACTTTTATTAAAGAAAAGGATTGCCCTATTCTCCATCTTCATTAAAAGATTAAAGTCACGAAATTGGTTTTATATCACCGGCAAGACAAGCTGTAGCACCGCTCAAGTAAATTAAAGTGAAAGAATGAATAGCTGTAGTCGGCTACATGAACATACGAACGTGCTCCCAAGTTAATCGGATTAAAGCCCAATGCATTGTAACAAATCGAATTTCTAGGCTTTCATATAGTTAACTGCTATTCTTTCACTTTAATTTATTTGAGCGGTGCTCTACGCCCGACGAAACAGTCAAATTATTTCAATATTAAACAAATTCGAACAAAACATCAACTTCAATATTCCACTAGATAAAGTCCGTTTCAAAAGGAACCCGGAAGGAGATTTGTCCGGGAACAGACGAACCTCACGATATGATCTACACGGTGACAATGTGCTCCAGTTATACTAACTGTAACGAGGTGTACGTCACTTACAGACCTACTGGTAAGTGGTTATAAGTAGTTACCTAGTAGTTACCTAGGTTACCAGTGGTTACCTAGCGGTGCAGAGCGACGCGACAGTCGTTAAACAGTCCAACGGAGCACTTTTATTTATTATTAATGACTGAGCATCTTTCTTCCTGTCAAATTAACCGAGCTCTAAGACTATAGCTAGACGGTGCTTCTTGTGCAATAATATATTTTTATAAAACAACTCATTGTGATTTGTAAATTTTTAGGATACGCGCTTTTCAAGAAGACGGTTGTTCCTAAGTTCGTGCTGACGGACAGTTTAAAGAATCAGTGTGAATCTAAAGTTAGAAAACAGTTAACAGTACCCTGTAACCACGCCAAATCTCACTTTGTGCAGGGCTGTGAGTAATCTTATGTTTAATCTTCCTTTAAATTGATAAGTTTAATTTAAGTTTTGCAAAAATTCTCAATCAGTGGTAGACTCACAATATGTTCCTATTTTCGCAAAATATCAGCTTTGTGAGAATGCGCACAACGTAAAAGATCTGATTTATCTTTTTTAAAGTTTTAAATTTAATCACCCTATAATTACAAGGTGCTACGAGGGTCAAAAAGTGCTTCACGAGGAATTGCGGCAATAATATAGGAAGCACCCAGATCCAAGTCTGCCACAAGCTTTACACATACAATCTTTGTCCTCGGCCGGGTATTGAATTTGAATATTGATTATATTATCTTCAATATTACTGATGCATTTGTTAATAGATTTTTAAAATTTTATAAGATGTGAAATTTGAAGCGCTGTTTAGAGTTCATCATTTTATTAAATTGTTCTGAAATATTACCATGTTATTGTAATAAGGATTGCAATCGAGATCAACCGTTTTTATTTTAAATCAATCAACGCAAATATCTAATGATCACATAACTGATAATCCGATTATAATATATAATGATCTGATATCATTCCAGCTGGTTTCTTCCCTGTGTTGCCATGGGGAAAATGCCGTCTCCAATCTACTGGTCAACAGTCCCAATTACTGAACATTGCCAAGAGAGACCTTGACATTGGTAGCATGTTCGAATCGAATATTGATGACGAAGCAGATTTGGTCGATGAAGAGATAATGAGAGAAATGGCCGGTAAGTTTCATGAACTAAACTTTCGTTTATAAAAAGGGTTGCTAAAGTTATTGCTAATCAAAATAATATTGCAAGAAATTTCTCGGTAAAGGTAAATACACTTCTTCAAATTTCAGGACTACAGCCTCCCGAAGGAGGACCAGAAGGACCAGAAGGACCTGGTGGACCACCAGGTGGTGATGGACCTGGTGGACCACCGGGCGGTGATGGACCTGGTGGACCACCGGGCGGTGATGGACCCGGTCCGCCTCCACACGAAGGACCACCCCATGATGGGCCACCCCACGGAGGACCACCCAAAGGAGGACCACCCCACGGAGGACCACCTCCCAGCGGACCACCCCATGAAGGGCCACCCCACGGAGGACCACCTCATGGCGGGCCACCTCCCGGCGGACTACCCCATGGAGGACCACCCCACGGAGGACCACCCCACGGAGGACCACCCCACGGAGGACCACCCCACGGAGGACCACCCCACGGAGGACCACCCCACGGAGGACCACCCCACGGAGGACCACCCCACGGAGGACCACCCCACGGAGGACCACCTCATGAAGGACCACCTCATGAAGGACCACCTCATGAAGGACCACCTCATGAAGGGCCACCTCACGGCGGACCACCCCATGGAGGACCGCCCCATGGAGGACCACCCCATGAAGGACCACGGCTTGGAGGACCACCCCATGAAGGACCACCCCATGGAGGACCACCCAATGGAGGACCACCCCACGGAGGACCACCTCATGAAGGACCACCCCATGGAGGACCACCCAACGGAGGACCACCTCATGAAGGACCACCTCATGAAGGACCACCTCATAAAGGACCACCCCATGAAGGACCACCCCATGAAGGACCACCCCATGGAGGACCACCGCCTCATGGAGGACCACCGCCTCATGGAGGACCACCCCCTCATGGACCACCACCTCCTCATGGACCACCACCTCCTCATGGACCACCACCTCCTCATGGACCACCACCTCCTCATGGACCACCACCTCCTCATGGACCACCACCTCCTCATGGACCACCACCTCCTCATGGACCACCACCTCCTCATGGACCACCGCCTCCTCATGGACCACCACCTCCTCATGGACCACCGCCTCCTCGTGGACCACCACCTCCTCTACCACCACCTCCTCCCCCTCCTCCTCCATTTAAACCACCGAAGACTCATCCAAAACCTCACGCACCAGATACTCCAGTGATCCGCTGCAAACCTAAAGTTATACAATACATAACCCCGCAGAAAAGTAAGTAAATATTAAAATAAGTAAGTAAATGATATTAAATATTTGTCGTAAATTTCCACCAATGCAGTTTTTCTGTTATTTCGATGGGACATCTATCTAACATACACCCTAACAGCTTACAGGCTGCAGTGTCAGCAATGTCTATCTTGGACACCACCTAAGTGTCTGTCTATGGGCAATGAGAAACTGATGTTCCAGAAGGCTTGGAGTGATTACTATCTCTCCATCAAGAAGCAATACCCCGACCTTTGTGGCAAATACAAGGGATGGTTTAAGTAAGAAATTTGAAGACATTCAGATCGATTAAATCTATCCGACCTTTCTCCTATTCCATGGCCTGAACCGGCTGTGTCACTCCTGATTGAATACAGCTTAATTAAGATCATGATATATCAATAGGTACTGCCCCATAATCTATATAAATAATTCAACAATTAATTCCGTAGAAGAGGAGCAATTACGAAACAGGACAAGTGCTGGAAGAAACAATATACTGAGCAGTTCTCCTTCTCAAAGTGCCATGCTCTCCACAAATTCACCATCTGCAAGATCGTTGACAAAGGTTTGTCCTTCTCAGTTTAACCTTCTTTCTTGACTGGCTTAGAGGAACTTTCGGTTTTTCGTAATCACTTGTTACGATTAAACAAGCACGAATAGTAATTGGATGATAAATATAATCAGGGAAGTGGCTCCAAGATATACACTCGAATATTAAACCTCTGTAAATATTCAGGCGATACTCTAACCACTAGATGTACAAACGTAGTGTTCTGGGACGAACCCAAATGTTTCAAACCTCTGAATCTCGGACCTGGATTCCGTAAAAAGTTCGACCTTTGGTTTATAAAGCAGACAAGTAAATACGCCACGAATTGTGGTAAATGGAAGAAGGCGGGATACACGGTTAACGGCGATGTTAGATCAAAAGAGAAGTGCTACGCGAGACGGTATGCCCCACGTGTTAGGTTCCAGAAATGTATAACCTTCTACACTTACAATCTATGCTTGATTACCAATGCTAAAGGTAAGTGTGCTGACCAACTTAATTAAAAGGATTTGCTTCAAAATATCACTATTTACCATCTCAATGTCTTCCCAATATTTCAAATCAACCAACTGTTCATAATATATTATCTTTAGGTTCAATAACCTTTTCCCACTGCACATCAAATGTCTGACCTCTATCTTAGTGTATTACTACACAGCTACACATTAAACCTAACAAAACCCATCTCAACCCAATCCAGATCGGAGCTCGATGGCGTGCAAAAGACAGGTAACCACCACAAAGCTGTCCTGTCTGGGTAAGACAGACCTGCTCTCAATGTACAGGAGAAACTTCGTTATGCACCTCACCAACAAGTACCGAGCACCGTGTGAAAAGTACAAGGGCTACAAGATAACCGGGGCTGTCAAACAGGACAAACGGTGCTGGAATACTGATCCACTTGGTTGGTTTTTTTGATGATTGATTAATTTTAATTTGTAGAGTTATGTGTGACTAACTATAATGTATAGACTTAAATGTGAACAATAACAATTAGTTGTTATAATTCGCCTTTAAAGGTATAAACAACCGAAATGTTGCTTTGGGAACGAAAGCTCTGAGGAAAGGTTTTATAACCTTGCACAACTTATCCTGCAAGCATCAAATAAATCGTGCTTGCCAACAATATTTGTAATTTCCATCCCTTATATTTCAATATAAGGACACCGAATGGCGACAACATTTCCATATCTCAATGAATAATCCCTCAGACCCCAGCGACCCTGCCTCAAATCATAATATTCAACAATCTCAGAACATCACATATCCCAGGTAACAGAGTAGATTACTGTGGGGTGATGTATAGGTACAAAGTTTGCTCCATTACTAGGGGCAAGGAGTCTATCAGCATGAAGTGTACTGATCTGTCCTCCTTCAACAATCCGAGATGTGAGTAGCTGCAGTTTTCTGTTTTGCTGTTATTTGATCCCCCTTTTTAGTTTCCCCAAGAAACTTTTTGAAATATTGTGCTTTTTTTTCTGATCTCCTAATGACATTGTATGAAAATCCGGAGGATTGTTATCTGTAAGGATGTCAAAGTTGCAGGTTTAAAAATTCGAGTCACGTTGTACAAAGCCACACTACGAATTACAACTCAGACTAATTCTAAATCTAAAACCCATGATACAGATTAAACGTAATAAAATAAGGATCACACTTGAGATCTCTAATAGAACCTCCTTTCTAAATAAAGTTACCCCAGGTTTTGGTAAGGTAGACCTACGGGCGTTCTACGCCGAGAAGTTCCGAATAGTTATGCTCCAAGTGGGTCGTAAATACCCGGTACCCGCCGAAAAGTACCACGCATGGGGACTGACCACCGACGGAATTAGAGCCACCAAGAAATGCTGGACTAGGACTTACGGTTTGTGGAATAATTCCTTTCCTGATAAGAGCCTTTTCCTTGTCGCATCAAACGGGTTCAATAGAAATTTATCCAAGAAAACTTATACCAGGATCGGCATAAAACTAATTTGATCGAGAAAAATTCAAACATTCAGTATACAAACATGTATAATCATACAAAATATCAAAATATGACAAATGAAAACTTTAAAAACTTATCTTAGTATTTTAATATCACAACTTTAATCATGTTAATAAAAGTAAACTTATTAGACGAACATCTCCCTAGTCCCTGGTTACCGGCCACACGCAACCCTTTAATAACTCACTTTATTCGTGTCAGAATTTCTGGCTTATAGGCGGTTAAAAGTAATTCAACCATGATTGAAAATAATTTTCTGAAAAATCAAACTGAATCCTGAAACCCCCATAATGTTAGACGCTTTATGGAATCCTTATCTTCACCCTTCACCGCACGCTTACTTAGTAGGTCCGTGTGCATTGCACCGAGGGGCGACAAGGTTCCTCCCCATGCAATCCACTCCAATAGGAATGTAAACACCGTCGCAGCGGTGGAACCACACCTCAGCGATGAAGGGAGAGCTAGCGGGGCACTTCAGGAAATCCACGCTCTCACCTGAGCCATCTCGTTCTCTGAGACATTTACAGAGTCCTGTTGTATCCTGAAAAATTATAGGACAATTTTAAAATCTACTAGAATATCTACTAGAATATACTGTTGTATCCTGACAAATTATAGGACAATTTTAGAATCTACTAGAATATTGGGATTCTCAAAATTAGGTGAAATATTTGCAATCTAGAAAGTGATGAAATCTTCAAAAAGAAAAAGTTTTAATAAGGAGTAATAATTACCACTCTAGGACACCGTCCATCATCCCCGGCTTCTTGTTGTGTCTGGTTCAAACAGGAGTTCGCACTTCCCAGTGTAAATGTAGCCAGCATCAGGATGACTGCACTTTTGAAACCTAACATCGTTTCTTGAATAAAAGTAGTTTATTGCAAAACGGAGCAAACGATTAATTGTCAGTTGCCTTTAACAAATAGTATGATACATTCGTTCGAAAATTTTGAACTTTGTGTAATCGTTTATCATGGTCATATTATTATTATTATGAACAGTCGAGACTAGCTATCCAATATGTACACTGTACAGTCACTGAGTAGTGAGTGCCCAATTGAAATAATTTTTTCTGGTATGACTTACTACCACCACTGGTTCGAGGAATTTTGTGTTCATTTTTTTCGAATGAAAGTTCATTTTCGCGTTTATGATAGTTTTGATGGTCGGATCGAGGCAAATTTTATTGGATTGTGTTTGGCCATTCGAATTACATTTGTCCTGAAAAAATAGAGTTGTAGCTTCTCAGATGACCGAGATACGAAGCATAACGAGTTTATTCAATACGTGTGATCAGGTGATTGGCTTACCTAATCACGTGATAAGGTGACCCCGTTAACCACCCCGTTAAACATTATGGGAATTGTTAAGGGTGCCCAATTAAGGTGTCGTGTCACGGTGTCTCATAATCACCCAGTCAATTTTGCTAACGAGATTCACAAAATGCTTGATAACTTCGTCATTTCTAATCCGTTTTGCCTCATTTTTTTCAGATCAGATGCAACATTTAATAATCTACCGTCTCTGGAAAAATTAGGCATCCAGCATGTTCAAAGAAAACAATATAGGTGTTTTGATATTGATTTTGTTTCAATAGATGGTTACCGTAATGGGTACAACAAGCCTAGCATGAAATATTTACCTACTTACTTGCACTTGTGTAGGTCTGTAGAAGCATTAGTATCGGGTGTTGCCTGCTACAGGCTATCCCGAAACTAGAAGCTTGCTTTAATAATGCTTTAATAATAATAATATGAATAGGCGTGGTCTAAAATATTCGAATTTTTAAATTTTTGCGACGGAATCCTCGAACAAGTTAGTACAGTATGCCATCTGCAAAGCAACAACTCTCAAATATAAAACATAACGGAGGTATAAGACCCAACGTTTGCACACTGACTTTTGGCCCACCCTGTACTTTGATTTCCACCGGAAAAAATTTTAACGATTATGCAGTGGCTCCATTAGTAAAATAATCAACAGAAATTAAAGCAATCTATTGGCATTGTTAATTTTCAGAAAACTGATTAACAAAAATGGGTTATGCATGGTATCACTCTAACTTCGAGATTCCGTTTCCTGAATAATTGTCTGCGATGTAAATGTTGCTTTGAGTACTCACTTCGCATCAGAGTTGATCCCATGACTTAGTTATAAATAGTTCCTCGTATTCTTATTCTCGTGTTTAGTAGAAGACAGAAGTACAGCTTCCTTTTAGCTGTACATTTTCGAAGAAAAGTTTTTCCCTTCTTCAAAGTATTACATTTAATTTGCCAATGAATTTAATTGACCAATGAAGTATTCAGAAAATCCAAGATTAGGTTAGTTTAGAAATGCGACTATAGGACCTTTAGACTTATCTCTATGAAATTATTTGCACTATTGGCTTTCTTCTAGTGTCGAAGAATACTTATTTTCATTAATTATAGAAATACAACTACTATACCAAATAAATCTCTCGTTAATCATCAAGAAGTATTAGCAAATATTATATATTATTTAAACTATTCGGAACCAACAAATTTACGGAGTCGTAAATTTGAGATCATTCCAATGTCGATACAAAAAGTATAAGATCAAGCGTCTTTTGGATTACAATGAATGAGTTTAAAAAATAAATTTTCTTCAGTCTCTTAATTGTTTCCCAATACCTTACTCGGGATTATTACGACGGGTTTATTAACGACCGGTAAAAATATGGTTCGGGAAAAATATGGCGAAATTGCTCAAAACCCACCACATTTTCCCGGTCGCCATTTTACCGGTGTCCAACCTTTCAATTTTAGATTCAAAAATTTTGTCTCAGATGTAAATTTTCTTATTAGAGATAAGCAAGTTTAGAAATTTTCGCCTTCCTAAAACTTGAGAAACAAGTCGAATTATCAATAATTAAATGTTTACGTGTATCAAATAACCATTATAACTCAATTTGTAGAAAATCTTCGAAAGAATGCATCGTTCACATTGTTTAGAATTATGAATAAATGACTGATGAAACTGATTCATGTTATTGACAGTTTTAATTAATTCAAGTTTTAATTTAACTGTTACTTTTACTTTGAGTCCTATTTCATTATGTAGAGATAGTCAATACCTAAGAAATTAAAAATTGGCCTATTTAAATCAACTTTGACAATATAAAGGATATATGACAAGAATTGGGCAAAAAGGTGAATTTTTTGCAATTTTAGCCAAATGAAGTCGAAAAACCTACAACAAGTGTCCCAATAGTCTTCTTTAGTGAATATACGACAACGATTAAAATATGAGCACCCATACCCCTTGGGAAGCCTAAAAGCTGAGTCGGCGGGTTTATTAACGACCGGTGAAAATGTGGTTCGGGAAAAATATGGCGAAATTACCCTAAACCCGCCACTTTATCCCGGTCATAATAATCCCGAGTAAGGTAAATACCACAAAATATTCAAAGTTGCGTGACATTAAAGTCTAATGCAGTCAATCCCGGTGGGGATGAAAGTTTCGGAACATCTGGTAAATAGGACTGCTTTGATAAAAGGAGTAGCAGCAGGACACTTCATAAAATCAGCCTTGCCAGGGTGAAATTTCAGGCAAATACACACGTTGTCATACGAGATCCCGTTCACCAGAATGTCCCGTTCAATCTGAAAAATGGGAGATGTTAACATAGTTACCATGGCAACTTTAGCGTGTTTAACGGGTTTTGGGTAACAATAACACAACAACAAGCCTATTGCCCATTTAAATTGAACTAGTTTTATGGCCGGGCATCCATGTCAATTTTAAGCTCTAGTAGTAGTACTTTCAGCCCCTTCGATATGCTTTAATGTAATTGGTAAATTATACAGTCGGTATAGAGTTACACTGCATCTACTGTATAGTGGATATTATACAGTAGATTTTATTTTATTACTGCAAATGCAATACGTACCATTCTGATCTCCTTGTTCGATCCATGGGTAGAGTTACGCACAAGACAGTTTTCCGTCGCTATAACGATTGTTACCACGAGGAAAACCAACGTACTTCTCACAACGAACATTATCTTTCCTAGTACATACAAACATATAAAGATAAATTAATTCAGTACAAAATTGGAGTAGTTATGCAAAACTGAAAGGTCCGTTAAGTAAAAATAACTCGCATAGATAACATACTGTATGCGTAATTCTGTAATAAAATCATAGGGTGCTAAAAATAAGAAATAGACAAACGGCACTAAGCGGCCGGAGCAAATGCAACGTTGAGTATAAAGTGTATCTTCACTTGCACTCTTCGTATATTCTGGAAGTCAAATCTTGACCTGTATAATACTGCGTTATTTCGGCATCAACTTCCCAGTTCTGCAACATAGTGACTTCCTAGTGTTGGCGTTAGATATTTTAGAAAAATATTACCCTTACGTTTGTTCATCCTTAATATAATTTTCTGTGATGATTAAAGAGTATAGCTGCAGAATTATGAAAATCGCTGTCGCCTTTTAGTGAATCGCTATAACTGTAACACAACATTATATCTATCTATATTATATATATATATATATATCATGCTGCAAAATCATTTTATACCAACTAGCCCCATAATTTTTTAATTGAAATTAGCTATTCAGAATACGGGGTCACCGTCTTTCGTCATTTGATAAATCTCGTTGCCAAATTTATGGAACATGAGTTGAGATGAGTTTCCCTAATTTTCGACATTTTATGAAGAAATCTCAGGCATTTTATGTCAAAAGACCATAATATGTGGCGTTGGCCATCGATTTCATAATATTCCGTGTATTCTTATATTATAATTTTTGGATAAGACAATAAAATAAAATAAAAGAACGTCGCATTACGTAAATGAAACTTATTTCAACATTCAATATAAAATAGCATAGTTGTATCAGAGCTTAAAGGGCTAACATACAATTTTACAAAAAATCACAGAAGTAATTATAAAAATTAGAAAATCTACAGTCCCATACAGTCAATGCCAATAGGTATAGACTTCTCTCCGCACCTGATGAAAGAGACTTCCTTGATAAAAGGAGTATCAGGAGGACATTTCATAAAGCTTGCCTCTCCAGGGTGTTTCTCCAGACATGCACAGAGGTTATCAAATAAATCGTCGTTGATTTTTGGAGTTTTTATCTGCGGAATAAAGTATGTTGCAAAGCTTTATTTTGGTTATGGCATAAATTGATAATGAAGTTATACTTACGAAATCATTGTTCATTTCACTGAATTAGGTACAACACTTTTACTTTCTTTGTAATCCAGGAAATATAACTCAAATATAACTTAGCATTGTTTCAATAACTAGGACATGAACTGGATACAGTGACGATCACTATTCTAAACAAGAATTGCGCCCGTTTTTTCGTTCTGGCGGACGCTAGATTTCCATTTCACATTTACTATACATTTAAGTATAAGCTCCAAACAGCTCACTTCAATCTTCATGATAATAATATTGATAAATTATGCATCAAATACGGGAAACACTTGAAATTTAGTTCAATTGCCGTAGAACTTAACTTGTATCTGTAATTCAAGAAATTATCAGCAAAGGTAAACTATACTCGTGTACACATCAATACACTACGCGTGCCACGTACAAATTGGGCGTATTACCTAATAGTAATATTATACATTACATGCATCATATACATTAAAACACAGTCGCGCCGCGCATTCATAGATCACAGGCTATCTATACATCACATCTCCGCAAGCAATCCTCGCGCGCGCGACTTTTTCGTTGCATGGTAACGGACGGAATGACATCTTATTCAGACCCACCTAACGCGATCTCCAAAATCCACGTTTTTCTGCCAAAACCTCCATTCGTAACCTTTCACTATTGCCTTTTTTCAAAAGGGTGAAAAGGAAAAAATAGAGAATGTAAAACTAACGATATTAATCTTATTGTCTGGCTGATTTGTGTTCTTTTGAAAACAGTTTTTCTGGATTTTCTTCTCCCCATTCAGAACCGCCACCAACAGGAACAGAATCAGCGTCCTTCTTATAACGACCATAGTCCTTCCTAATCTAATTAGTTTACAAATTTACCCAAGTTATTATCGAAAGAGCAAGGTTATAAGTGAAGATCGGTTTTAAAGAGATGAGTGTGAAAAACAAGTTTAAGAAAAACATTACAAAACGGCATAAAGTGTATTTTTAAATGTATTTTAAAATAATTAACAATTTAAGGTTTTCTGGTACAGCAATTGTGCACGACACCCTGAAGTTTCTCATATTCACTACAAGAAAGTATAAACGAATTAACAACACGCATTAACCGAAATGATGCTAAGAAGTAAACCACGCGAATAGAAAACCGAAGAACATTACACGAAGCAAACACAACTTTGAGTATTACTTAATCAGTATGTATCAATCCTTTGTGCACATTCTATGGTAGGATTTGCTACGTATTACTTCGTATGTTTATTATACTGACACAACGACATTAACGTTGTCACAGATTTCCGCGAAAACCTTGAGAGATGTACCATTGAATATGTTTTGGCCTTTTCACCAGTATGAAAAAATATAAAATTTGCTAAAGAATAAGAAGTTTAGGTCCCCAAATTTGGGCCAGCAAGTGGCGTCAAAATCGCAAATAAATGAATAATGTTATCTTTTGAGTTAGATGGGCTCCTGATAGTAACTACTTATGGGCCACCAGTAGCCATTTTCTAAGTGACTCTATCAGATTATCGGTGCCACCGGCGCAAATGTTCATTCGGTTTTATAGTTAATTTGCGATGACATATATCGTCTAAACATTTTTACGTGATTTATTTTCTTCGACTGGATAACGTGTAACGTTTAATTCTCTGACACAGAAAAAGACATAACTAAATATTATACTTTAATAATTATAGTGGAATAATTAATTATTGATAGCTACAATCCACTATTTATAATAGTCACACATCTTTAAATAATTGCACTATTAAAAAAGTTGACGGCATTTAACCAAACTTAATTACAGATTTTGTTATTTGAATCGATGAATAACGAACAAGGCTTAGTACATAACCATTATTTAGATATAATAGAAAATGAATGTATCAGAGCTAAGCCACAGTATTATCTGGAATATACATCCACTATCCAGTGATAAACAATCACATTAACGAAACTGAGAAGCTCCCATACAGTCGACCCCAGTTGGAATGTAGTGCCCGTCGCACCTTACAAACGAAACGCTTCCGACGAAGGGAGTAGCAGGAGGGCACCTCATAAAGTCTGCACTATGTTCACCAGTGTGATGCTCCAGACAAGCACACACGCTGTCAAACATGTTTCCGTTCACTGTGGGGGTTTCATCCTGCAAAACAAATGGATGGTATAACCTTGCAACCACATAGATGGAGTAAAGAATATTGTAAATTCCAGTACCAAATTAAGCACGTTCTGAAAAAATAAAAGATGTTGATTGATGTTATTTCTATTATGTTTTAAACTAACACTGTAAAGCTTACCAAGTGGGTCGGTTGGTTGTTCTTCTTTTGAAAGCAGCTCTCTTCCCCCATAACGACCGTAACCATCAGTAGCAGAATCAACTTTTTTATCGAAAAGAACATAGCCCTTCCAAGTCTATAAAATCTCTTATTTAAAATTTTATTTTTTTCTCTCGTAATATCAGTAGAGAGACAGTATGGAACATGAACATATGATTTAAAATATAGCTGCACAATGCACATGATATTTTAGAAACAAATTATGTGTTAAACAAAAATTGAGGACTGGAAAATGCTCAGGTCAAAAAATCGATCTTTTCACTGGCCTAAATGTAAATTATTTATGTTTTGATTAGGGTTACTGAATAGGTTGGAAAGTAGTCGAATCCGGAGTTCGGTATATACCGGATGTATTCGGTCGAATACCGAGAATTCAACCGAATATCGAATATTTGACTAGGTAACCCTAGCCCCAACCCTAGTATAGTTCTGATCACGGACTGTAAATAATAAAACAAATATTTTTAATAAAACAAATATTTATTTTTACGGCACAATCAAACAATATCAATAATAAATAAATCAGGGGAGGTTTGAAGAGGTTTCAAGTGCCGAAGGCCACTGCTTATCTTTAGGATTTGAGAGTGACCTGTGCTTGAAACCCCCTCAACCCCCTCAACCATCCACTACGTCAATATACTAATTACAGTATACAAATATAGAAAAATATAATAATCTTAAATTACTTATTGGTTTAGTTTGGTGACAAAGGAGAGCCCAGTTGAGTTTTAGTTTAGCTTTAGGTTTTGAATCACAGTTTAAAAGGTTAGCCATGTTTCATGGCAGAGAGAGATATCATGTGTGCATAGCCGTACCAGATGTAGAGTTTGAGATATAATATAGATTAGTTACCATGAATTAGGGTCATCTCGATTTTGGAGGGATAGCAAGTGCTTTTTAAGGTTAGATTTAATAACACCTGACGAAGCTGATAAGTCTGAATTCTTGGAAGAACCCGGGATTATCAACCCATCTACATTAGCATCACATATTTCGAATACATAGGGGCTGAGGTCATTCCAAATTTTCGTAGAGGTGTACAAAAAGTTCTGTTGGGAGATATCTAACCTCAGTAATGGGACAATCAGACGAAGTTTTTCATTTCTAGGACAGAACTTGAAAAGATCTTTAATCGACTGGGGGACATCAAATTTAAGAATTTTGAATAATTCCATAAATGTATGGTACATGTGCAGATTCTCCAGGTTCATAATTTTCTGCTCGGTGAATAGCGGTTTAGTGTGTTCAAGACAGTAGTTCTTGCTAGCCATATGTTCGTTATAAGTTCTTGAACGTGCACAGGTTAAATAGTATTCTTTATGATCAAAATTGGGAATGTTACCAAATAGCAGTCTTATACATCGTTTTTGAATTGCAAAGATTTTATTCAGCTTATGTTTAGGGATCCCACCCCAGCAACTTATACAATAGCTAAGATGTGACATAAAAAGAGCATTGTACAGTTTCAAATATTCAGATTTGGGAATGAATTTGCAAATTCTCTTAATCGATACAATACTGGAGTTCAGCTTTAAAGATAAATGATTAAGATGTGGTTCCCAGCTTAGCTGTTCGTCTATTATCACCCCAAGAAACTTTGTACATTGAACTTTTTCTAGCTGTACAACACATGGTGCGATACAGTCCTCGGTAAATAACAAACATTTCAGGGACAGAACATTATATTTATATAATCATCTTATCTAAGGCAGTGATCTGACCGTAACACATTCCTGAGTCCGTGCCGGTACAAAATTTAAACAATAGTAGTGGAAAATTCCAGGATAAATTTGCCAAATAGATATTCTGGCAATGCTCACTGCTCAGTCCCCGACTAGTATATTGAGTTACATAATACATATAAGAATGAACTCTCAAATTTCTATTGTGATTCACCGGTAGATTTCATCTCGAAATCATCTTCTGATTTCATGATTTTTATGATTTGTGAGACATATTGTAGTCATTTCAACAATATATCAATAAACTGGAAAACAGTATTGTACATATTGTTAATAAATGCACCAAAAAGTATCAGGATCAATTTCTCGAGAACTCAGGGATGCATCACTGTTATAACTAACTTTAAATATTTAATATCATGATGTTTGACTCCTGATATTAAACTTAATAGAAATCTTTAAACCTAAATTACCCTTACACTTACCTTACCCTTACCGCAACGGTAAAACTTAACAGAACATAGCCTCGCAATCGAAATAACATAATTTAACACATAAACAGGTAATCAGGCAATGTCGGAGTATAAAAATTACGTTCCCCATCAACTGAGTTAGAAACTTTAACAATATTTCACATGACATATCCTCTTTTCCTCAGAGAAAGTGTACGTGTTCAAGAAGTGCCACGATCTGTTCGTATACACCCTGTGTAAACCCACCAGCACCACAACCACTGTCAAATACCAGTGTGTCAGGATCACGTCCTGGAGCAAACCCACCAGTGAGTACCTACTTATAGTAACAGTTACAATTAAGCAATACGTATAGTAACAGTTACAATTAAGCAATACGTATAGTAACACTTACAATTAAGCAATACGTATAGTAACACTTACAATTAAGCAATACGTATAGTTACACTTACAATTAAGCAATACGTATAGTAACACTTACAATTAAACAATACGTATATTAATACTTACAATAATACTTATATGAAAACTTACAATAATACTTATATTAATACTTACAATAATACTTACATAAATACTAACATTAAAACTAGCGTTATTGGCATTTATTTCTTATACCCACCTTCCCTTCCTTCCATTCTGAATTTAGAGCCCCTCTTGCCCCAGGTTTCAAACCTCTAAACACTAAGAAACTGTGGAAGGTGGTGTTTGAGAACTGGATCCAATATGGAGTAGCTCGACAGTTTGCTTACCACAGCAGCGCCTGCACATCCAACCACTTCGTTTATAAGGGGATCAAGACTCATAAGAAGTGCTGGCATAAAAAATACGGTAAATATTTAGTATTTTTAAAATGTTTGACTTACTTACGATATGTTGTGGTCTTACCCCTGTATTTTTAATCTCTAGATCACAATCGAAACTTAATTTTGCGATTTTGTTTCTTTCAGTCGCAAAGAAGGACGGTACTTACGCTTTCGAGGAGTGCCATAATCTGTATCAGTACAAGATCTGCTACACTGACAAATGTAAGTTCTTTTCGTGATGATGGTGTATGATGCAAATAATTTTTACTGCGTATCGGTACAAATTCAAATATTAGTAGGGAAAATGTTCAGGATAAATCTGCAAAAATAGATATACTGACAACAGTTGTTGCTCAATCTCTCGCTGGCATCATATTGAGTTACATAAAATAATGAATACAATTTTTGCTGTGATTCACCAGTAGATTTCATGTTGAAATCATCTCCTGATCTCATGATTTACAAATCATACATGTATGATTGGTGAGACATGATTGGTGAGACATGTAGTCATTTCAACAATGTATGACTAAACTATTGAAATACCCGGACGTTCACGGTTCACTTGCAAGACATATGTGAGGTGGCTTAAATTACACGCGTTCGATACACCAATAATTCAATAGATAAAGATTATATTAAATCTACGTAACACTATAAATCACTGCCTTATCCCCCAGCCTCGGCTATCCCGAGGGTTGTGTGTAAGGACTACATGACTTGGAGCAAACCATCTGGATGTAAACACGTCACCACCGACCTCAACTTCTGTGATGCCAAGTTCAGGCTCTACATGACCAAGAAGGTGGTACCTCAGTACGCTCTCAAAACTGCACAGTACAAGGGAAGAGTTGTCATCGTGGAAAGTGAGTTTAATATTATTGAATTTTTATTTTTACGTAGCCTTGCTAATTCATTCTAGATCTGAAGTATTCCATGGTCACAGGGATAGGGATAGGGACAGGGATCGTCGATAGGGATAGGAATAGGAATAGGGACAGGACAGGGACAGGGACAGGGACAGGGACAGGGACAGGGACAGGGACAGGGACAGGGACAGGGACAGGGACAGGGACAGGGACAGGGACAGGGACAGGGACAGGGACAGGGACAGGGACAGGGACAGGGACAGGGACAGGGACAGGGACAGGGACAGGGACAGGGACAGGGACAGGGACAGGGACAGGGACAGGGACAGGGACAGGGACAGGGACAGGGACATTTTAAATATGACAGGGACATTTTAAATATATCTAAATTCTAATCTAATGATTTATCGAAAGAAGGTTTTTGTTTGCTACTGTTAAATAACAATTATTGATTACAGTGTTCTACAAGTATTACAAGGTTTACATTTCACAATTTTTACAAAGATATATCGATATTACATAGTGAATAATAACAAATCAGCTGTGAGAAATTTCGAATCTGACATTCGCAAAACAAATCCGTTACAAGCGAAAGTTTCCAAACCAAAATGAAGATACCTAACCGGGTACAGAGAATAGGGCTCATAACATAATAATATTGCAAAAAAGACACTTCTCACTTGTCAGTGATATTTAATCATCTCTTAGTGATATTTAATCATATCTTACATGATCATAACTCTTGGAACATAAAATTATATACAAGAATCTAGTTGTAGACACCTATTAACAAAATTATAGATATGTTAAATATGAGATATATGAAAATATTATAGATATATAATATACAATACAAATACAATGTTTATGTATCTTGTTTATGTATCTTGATTCTTGCTTTATCAGCTTTTTTGTATTGTGCATGATTAAAGCTTCCTCTGCAGTGCTCATCTTTTATTTAACAGTTTAATTTTATCTGTGCTCTCCTTCTTTGCAATATTTTCTAGAGCTCCCATGTTTCTTTAATATTTTCAACCGTGAGAATCTTCATCAGACATCGCTCTTTCATTTTTTCGCTTCTCCATAGTTGAAGTTCTCTCAGCAACGTTAATGTCAGTATTATCTCTTTTGACTCCAACACGATAGCCCTTTTCTTCCATTTCCAAGTTCTCCTCCTTGAGTCCCTCCGTTTTGTCATCAACACTCTGTTGAAGCTCTTCGGCCTTAATTTTCTTCTGTTCAGTTCCCTCATTATCTCTTCAAACATCTAGTTCCTCCTCTTGTACGTTCATCTGCTCAAGCGTGTTAGTTACATTTGCCATATTTTGTTGTAGTTCATCTATTTTAACTCTCTTCTGCTCAAGTAAAACATTTTTAGTTCCATCATCGATTCTATGTTCTTCCGCTTTCATTTGCTCAGATGTGTCAAATTCTTTATCAACTGCAAGATTTCCTGGTACTTTGGCTAGATCCTTTGCTTGCACTTTAACTTCTTCAAGTTCAGTTGTGTCCTGATGTACTTCTATTCGAGTGAATGTATCATCTTTTCTCTGGTCCTCTGATTGCTCTTTTGCTGGTTCTCTCGCAAATGCCTTTGATTGGACTCTCACTTCTACAAGTTCGATCGGTTCCTCATGTTGTTCGGTTGTTTTCGGCTGTAGATTTTTATTGTGTTTTACAGCTGGCAAAACAGTATCATGAACTCTTTGTTGTTTTCTTGGCTCTTTGGTCAATTCCTTTGATTGTACTTTGACTTCCCCTAGTTCTGCAGTTTCTTGTTGAATCCTTCTCCTGAATCGAGCTACTGCTTTTACTGTAACAGCTGAATTTTTAACTCTGTTATGTGTTCTTCTTAATGCTGTCAGGAAGAAACTTGTCAAGGCATCATCAAACAGAAGGGGGTTAATGACAGAGTTAATGGGAAGAACTATCATTGAAAAGTAACCGTACCATGGGGTGGCGTCCACCACCTCCATGGAGTGAAGAATGCAGATAGAAATGAAAGGCAACCAACAAGCAAAATCAGAAGCTATGATAAGAGAGATTCTTCTGTTCATTTTCGAATTCCTCTTTTCGACTTGGCGATCGTTCTGACCTCCAGTAAGTTGTCTTGATGATTTGATTGAGAACAACCCGATGAGGGTATAAGACATTGTAATTATGATGAAGCATACAAAGTTGAGGAGAATAAGTGCCCAGACGAACATTCTTTGAGGGTCATCGTTCTTGACAAAGTATTTGAAGAGGCACACTCCATCGTTTCCATAGAAATCAACTTTTGTTTCTTTCACGGTGTGGTCTTCGTAGTCGAGATCATGAGAAAACATATGTCGCGTCATCTTGTTTATCAAGTCCCAGCTCAAGGTTGTTGCTTTCATTCTTCCATAATAACCTTCCAAGGTATTGAACATTTGCTGTTTGTTGGGTGTTCCAATGAACAAATGTAATTCATCTGGGAACTTTAGCGCATTCACGAAAAAGTCTTCAAATTTCCCGATTAGTGGAGTCACAGCAATCGCTGCTGAAGCAATTGCAATCGAACAAATTCCTGTTGCGATTTGAAGACCTTTCTTAACGTTGACCTCTCCTGGAATCCTCATTGGGTTTCAAATGCCATGAATTCTGATGAGACTCAGCACCGTCATGGAAAATAAAAAGATTTGAGATCCGATTGTGCTGATGATGCCTATTGCTGAACATTTAACACTTGTGATCCAATCAATCTGCTGGACACAGTAACCTTTTTTGAAGATAATTGTATCATATACAGATATCACGATAAGATAGCAGCCAATCAAGAAGTCTCCAGAGGATATGAGGATAATGAGGGATTTGTTTATCAGTGCAACTGAGGTCTCACATCGTCTCAAAGTTCCAACGTTCTTCACTATAATGAATAGATTTGCTACGACTGCGAATATTCCGATAACCCAGGACATCACTTTAAGAAGGTTGTTTTCTAGGATTTCTTTTGAACACTTATCGTTACATTCGTCAGATAAGTTGAAACAATCAAAGACACCGTCACATACTTTTGTTTTCGGAATGTAATGGTCTGCAGAACATTTGTAGTGATTTGTGCAAGAGTTCTCATCGGATCCGTCTTCACAGTCTTTTACCAGGTCACAAACCTTCGAGTAATCTAAACACCTGATTTTATCGTCACAAATAAAGTATCTGTTGGTGTATTTATCTTCGAATGATCTGGTGACAAAAACAAGGTATTCGTTGTTTGCTATGGTACCGATTCTGTTAGGAAATTGGTCCGGGCAATATTCATACCTTGGTATGGTCTTGAGAGGACATGGCGAGTTGGCACATTTGTTGGTACAGCTAGTATATGCATACTGCTCCCCAAACAAGTGGTCACAAACCTGTTTGCTGTTTGGAAGATGCAAAGTAGTTTTTTTGTCGACCCCGAAAAAGGTATGTTCTGGGAATATGAAGAGTTCACTTGTGCAAATGCTTTTTTGCAGTTCGATGCTCTTTAGACCTTTTTTGCAATAAGAAATTTGTTTGGTAAAGCCTTTGTCCGTAGTTAGAAGTGATACTGACTTTTCGGTAGAACTTCGGGATTGTCTGCAGATTTGGTTTTCGTTGCCACAAGTTTCAATTCCATCACACAGATCTCTTAACTCGACGTAACCAGGTTCTTCATTAGGGCAGACGAAAACGTTTTCACATGAGTTATCATTCTTGACAAATCTTTTGGTCCTGCCGATTCCACATGTTGGCCATATTGGCATCTCATCAATTCCGTCCACACAATCTTCGACGCCATCTTCCAACCAAGACAGTGGCAGAGTTAATTCACCTCGGTTCCCGACTTTTCTCTTGTATGTTCCCTCAGTTTAGGATTTGCATATCAGTTGCCTTTCATCTGAGTTGTCATCACAGTCTGGTTCACCATCACACATGTAGTGTTTATGCAGAGTGCAAGCTTTTGATATTGGATAACACACTTTCTCTATGCCATCATCACAAATTTGTTCATTTGTTTTAAGGCAAATCATGTACTTAGAAACTGTGGACAAATATCGAGCTACTTTGCAAATGATACCAACTCTTGATGGGTCGGTACAGTTTGAATGACTCTCGACAAATCTCTCACAATACATGCCTTCATTTATGGGTTCGTTACTCTTCCAGCCAAAAGAAAGTGGGAAGCATTTGGTGAAATTATACACCGGCACAGTCTCTAAAGTACCTCTATGTTTACAAGTTTCTATAGTTGCATTTGTGACCTGACAATTTGCTTCGTCTTCTCCCTTTGGACAATTTTTGTCTCCATCGCATATGTATTGTGGAAACAAATGTCTAGATTTGTCGCCAAATTCATCTTTGCAATACATGCCATATTCATATCCTTTACATAAGGCTTCATCTTCGCAGTGATATAGAAATTCATTATGTATGTAGCTATTACCCGGGACTGGTACGCATATGTCATCGCATATTATATTTTTATGTATCGACTCCCCACTAGGCATTTTAACCCAATCATGATCTGAACATTCTGTTTCATCAAGTTTAGAAATTGGGCATTGCTCTTCACCATCACAAATAAATTTCCTATTCTTAAGAGTAAGTGTTGTGAAAAGAATAGACCCTCTTTCACTAGTTTTACACAGATAATTCTCGCACAAATACTCATTATTGGTTATTTTTCCTCCTAGCTTTTGATCGCATGCCTGATAAAAGTGCGGATCCTTATAACAGATCTCTCCTATTAACATATTTGGCACATGTTCTCTGTAGATTTCTTTAGAATTGTGACACATATTGAAGGGTCTGAAACCTTCGTAGCCGCAGACGTACTTAAGGAAACCACGTTGTTCCTTAATTGCACACGTTCCTAAAAAACATTATACATTTTCTCAGTGAAATTTACGACTTGATTACAGATGGAGAAATGGTTAAGGACTTGTCTCAGCTACAATTTTTCAGGAACTATAAAATCATATCAGATTAAGCTGAAGTTGCAAACCTTCACAAAAATCCACTGATTCGTCTGATCCGTCATTGCAGTCTTCAACTCCATCACAGAGTCCCGAAATTGTGTCAATACATTGTAGTCAACCTGGACACTTTGCAGTCCCCCGCGGGCATATGTATTCTGATATGGCTAATATAGAATATACAATATAACTCGATACATTTAACTTTACTTCTGTAATCTGTTAAATCGATTTCAAATATATCTTTCCGTCGGAACTTGCACAACCCAAAATACAGCTTAATTGATAACTATATACTTAGAGTTACAAGAAATATGTACAAACCTTTACAAAATTCCGGTGATTCGTCCGATCTGTCATTACAGTCTCCATATCCATCACAGATTGATTCTGTATAAACACATTGTATTCCATCCGGACACTTCGTATTGTATTCAGGGCATGTGTATTCTGATATGGTCATTATATGTACATATTAAGATATTATACAACATGTACATATTATACAACATAACTCAATTAATTTAAACCTTACTTTTATTAAATCGAATATATCTTTCCATCGGAACTTGCACAACCCAAAATACAGCTTAATTGATAGGAATGTACTCAGAGTTACAAGAAATATGTACAAACCTTTACAAAATTCCGGTGATTCGTCCGATCCGTCATTACAGTGTCCATATCCATCACAGTTTGATTCTGTATAAACACATTGTAGTCCAGCCGGACACTTAACAGTCCACCCAGGGCATGTGTATTCTGATATGGTCATTATATGCACATATTATACAACATAACTCAATTAACTTAAACCTTACTTTTATTAAATCGAATATATATTTCCGTCGGAACTTGCATAACCCAAAATACAGCTTAATTGATAAGAAAAAAATTGATACGAGAAATATGTACAAACCTTTGCAAAATTCCGGTGATTCGTCTGATCCGTCATTGCAGTCTTCACATCCATTACAGAGTGACCTTGTGTTAACACATTGTTGTCCATCTAGACACTTTGTATTGAATTCCGGGCATGTGTATTCAGATTCTGATGTGGTCATTATATTGAATTTAACTTAAATAAATTTCAGAACAAAGAATTGTGGGCATCCATAACTGCGACGAAAATTTCAGCCCAGACAGAATTTAAACTAAACCGGCCACGGCATTTACCAAATTTAAAAATCTCAGTTCATCCCAGTCCAGGGTAATAATTGTTTATACTTCTCACACTTAATTTCGATCCCATTCTACCGCTGATGTACTGGTAATCCGCATTTTAAGTTAATTCTTGAGGTATCGCTATGATAAGATTGTTGGCAGCCCTTGAGCCCTTAATATACTTAAGCCATTTTCCCTTCTCTGCTCATTATTGAGGCCGTTCATGAATTAAATTACTCAAAGTTTGGTCCGTCTACAATGGGACCGATGTGATCTACCATAATCTACCATAATCTACCATAAATCCTTCCCTGTCCTCCTAAAAAACTCTAACCTGTTAAAAACGACTGGGTCAGGTTGATCATCAAAAGGAGCAGTATAACTAGTTCTATCTTAACGAAAACCATTATTCACTTGGGGCTTTACTTCGTTTCATTCTTCTGAGGAGATGATATATTGTAGTTAAATAAAATTTAATAACTTAAATAACATCAAGAAAGTGGCTACTTACATTGCATTATCCGTATTCCTTTTTATTTCTCTTATTTAGGTATTTTTCTTACAAATTATAAATCGGAGGAAAATATTTTGCTTCGGTCGGCGAAATCAAGTTAAAAAACTTTAACTGTGCCAGCAAACAAATAATTTATAATCTCTGCAATCGCCACAGTTAAGTAGGTAGTAATTTGGTAAGATAAAAACGTGAAAATTTAAAAAACTGCAGCAACTATATTATAGTAAATTCACAACATTAACAATACGCACCCACTCTGTGGTGCTTCCTAAAGCGAAATTTAGGTTCTAATTCTATAACCTGGACATATTCTAAAAACAAATAATATCTCAACTGGGTAATCAGAGCCAAATTGCATTGTAAGCAAATAGAATCATTATTATGCAACTACAGGAGAGGTTGAGGAGTTTAAAATGGCCAAAACCTTGATTACGAATGTGAACGATCCCTGAAACTAGCCTAAAATCAAAAGTTGTTTATTTTGTGGCTTTAGCTGTTTCATCCCAAAATGGAAAATAAAATGGAACGTTTGAGCTCGCCCAAGTGGTCGACGGAATGTTGACAACCCTTATTATCATCTTATACGTGAGCGTATCTGATTTATTCCACAAAACGGTTTGGAGACTTTATTTGTTTCATGATATGACATTCTAGGGGTGTGAAAACTCCTCTTGGTCAGACTGTCGTGGTGAAATTCCTTTGAAAACGAGTCCCCCTCGCTGCTCAACCGGTTTTAATTTAATTGACAGACATAACCAGATGGGGCAATTCGGTAATCTGTCGGTGTACACACTTTAGCCTAAGGGACACCTGAAAGCCTAAGGGACGGTTAAGTGTGGACAAAACACAGAGGTTGCTTATAAACGCACGGACACGTAAAGTACGGTTAAGCCACTTTTAAGGCACAGTTAGGACACGGTTAAGGGTCACTTAAAGGGCATTGGAGTAATATCAAAAAGAACATGCCCAGAAACCACTGTGCTCAACTTGATAGTAGATTGTGTTCTAGAAATAAACTCAAGGCGCTCTCACCTAGGGTATGATCCATGGCTTTTCTAATGGCCTTTGTTTTGATCCTTGGTTTGTGGGGAGTTAGCAATTAGGGGTTTGCTTGCCACAATAAAGCAAGAACCCTCTTCATGCAATGGTCATGAATAAAGCATTTTTATTTGATTGGTCTGGGTACCTGCTTCGACTCCTTTCTTCATTTCACAGTAAGATAATCTCACACTGACGTGTCTTTACCATTCGCTGCGACATATTATTTATTATTATTACAAGCTATACCATGAAATAATTGTTAACTAAAAACACTTACTGGAGGACCTTGGCAAAGAGCCAATGACCGCCTGGATCTAGCTTATTTTAACTCATACATATATAATGTCGAAATCTGAGGTGTCAGCAGGCAGCTTGCCGGCAAGACCGTTTAGGATATGGTTACATCATCTTACTCTTAGCGTATCATGTACTGTCTTATTCTTCTTCGTAGGGGCTGTGGTCAAGGTATTAACTAAAAGATAGATATTTAGCTAGTGGAATGAAGAAAATGTAGTGATTTAACCGTGCCTTACGTGCCTGCGCGCGCTAAATAACCCCTGTGTGTTATCTGTGTCAAGGGACATAAGTAATGTTACTCACATTACAAGAGTCATACTTTATCGGACATATTTATAATTTTATGCACATTACACAGAAAAATTACTACTGAATAAGATATAAGTTAGCTGAACTCTGCTGTAATATTTATCATTAAAACGCGTTCGAAGAGCTTATTATAATCGAAATGCACTAAGGAACAGCTGCTACTACTATACTTGTTGCCCTTTAATTCTCACATTAAGATTGAAAAGGCAGTTGAAGCTCATGATACAATGTGGATAATCTTAAATCTATCCACATCTTATAAATATAAATGTGGATTCTGGTGAAGAGGTGAGGCATATTCTTTGACACGTGACAGAGGTTAACTAATCAGCATCCACTATTGACCAATCAAACCACACAATCATTGTTATGTGTCATAAAATATGACTCACCTCGCTACTATTATCCTCACATAGCACTATATAATTATAATATACCAACAGCATTTGCCTAATTATTCTGATTATTCTTAGTCTTTTTCTCATGCATATTTAAACCTCTAGTATAAAGTTAGATTTGACGTTGAGAGAAACTAATTTCAGTGGAAAAATTGACAAACATAAAAAACAAGTATTTTTACAGTTTTACGTATTATAATCTTCACTATTTTCAATATCATGCGATGTGCATTATTAATTGGTTGCTTGATTGATGGTAAGGGGAGTGTCTCTAATGTATCTCAATTGGACAGGGACAGGGACAGGGACAGGGACAGGGACAGGGACGGGGACAGGGACAGGGACAGGGACAGGGACAGGGACAGGGACAGGGACAGGGACAGGGACAGGGACAGGGACAGGGACAGGGACAGGGACAGGGACAGGGACAGGGACAGGGACAGGGACAGGGACAGGGACAGGGACAGGGACAGGGACAGGGACAGGGACAGGGACAGGGACAGGGACAGGGACAGGGACAGGGACAGGGACAGGGACAGGGACAGGGACAGGGACAGGGACAGGGACAGGGACAGGGACAGGGACAGGGACCGGGACGGGGACGGGGACGGGGACGTCTTGTTCGTTACTGTTAATTAACAATGATTGATTTCTGTGTTCTACAAGTATTACAAGGTTTACATTTCACAATTTTTACAAAGATATATCGATATTACATAGCGGGTAATAACAAATCAGCTGTGAGAAATTTCGAATCTGACATTCGCAAAACAAATCCGTTACAAGAGAATGTTTCTAAACCAAAATGAAGATACCCAACCGGGTACAGAGAATAGGGCTCATAACATAATAATATTGCAAAAAAAGACACGTCTCACTTGTCAGTGATATTTAATCATCTTTTAGTGTTATTTAATCATATCTTACATAATCATAACTACATATTATTATTATAGAAATCCTGCTATGATTTCTTTACCTTACTCGGGATTATTATGACCGGGATAAAGTGGCGGGTTTAGGGTAATTTCGCCATATTTTTCCCGAACCACATTTTCACCGGTCGTTAATAAACCCGCCTACTCAGCTTTTAGGGTTCCCAAGGGGTATGGGTGCTCATATTTTAATCGTTGTCTTATATTCACTAAAGAAGACTATTGGGACACTTGTTGTAGGTTTTTCGACTTCAGTTGGCTAAAATTGCAAAAAATTCACTTTTTTGCCCAATTCTTGTCATATATCCTTATTGTCAAATTTGATTTAAATAGGCCAATTTTTAATTTCTTAGGTATTGACTATCTCTACATAATGAAATAGGACTCAAAGTAAAAGTAACAGTTAAATTAAAACTTGAATTAATTAAAACTGATGAAAGGGATGATCCAGATGAAGATAACGAAGATGATTACAACTTATTGGAAGACTAAACAGCTCTCCCTTTATCTTAATATCGATCTGGTTGTTACGCTTCAAATGTTAAAAATTATTTTCCATCTAGTTTGATTAACCACGAGTCATTATTTCTGTCTACTTTCAACAATTATTGATAATTCGACTTGTTTCACAAGTTTTAGCAATGCGAAAATTTCTAAACTTGCTTATCTCTAATAAGGAAATTTACATCTGAGACAAAATTTTTGAATCTAAAATTGAAAGGTTGGACACCGGTAAAATGGCGACCGGGAAAATGTGGTGGGTTTTGAGCAATTTCGCCATATTTTTCCCGAACCATATTTTAACCGGTCGTTAATAAACCCGTCATAATAATCCCGAGTAAGGTATTCATCTCATTTCATTCTTATCCACAAAACAGTCACTTCTAACCGACGATTGGACCCGTCTTGGAACATAAAATGATATACAAGAATCTAGTTGGAGACACCTATTAACAAAATTGTAGATAATATATCAAATATGAGATATATGAAAATATTATAGATATACAATATAAGAATATACATGATATACAATATACATGAGAATATGGGATATAACTATGGTCCAACAAGTACTCAAGTGTATCTTAGTGATAAAGTAAAACCTCAGGAAAACAACAAATTTTATATCATGCCGTATCTATTCTATATCAAGATCAAATAGTTTTAGTGTTTATGGTTATGTATCTTGATTCTTGTTTTATCGGCTTTTTTATATTGTGCATGATTAAAGCTTCCTCTGCAGTGCTCATCTTTTATTTATCAGTTTAATTTTATCTGTGCTCTCCTTCTTTGCAATATTTTCTAGAGCTCCCATGTTTCTTTAATATTTTCAAGCGTGAGAATCTTCATCAGACATCGCTCTTTCATTTTCTCGCTTCTCCATAGTTGAAGTTCTCTCAGCAACGTTAATGTCAGTATTATCTCTTTTGACTCCAACACGATAGCCCTTTTCTTCCATTTCCAAGTTATCCTCCTTGAGTCCCTCCGTTTTGTCATCAACACTCTGTTGAAACTCTTCGGCCTTAATTTTCTTCTGTTCAGTTCCCTCATTATCTCTTCCAACATCTAGTTCCTCCTCTTGTACGTTCATTTGCTCAAGCGTGTTAGTTACATTTGCCATATTTTGTTGTAGCTCATCTATTTTAACTCTCTTCTGCTCAAGTAAAACATTTTTAGTTCCATCATCGATTCTATGTTCTTCCGCTTTCATTTGCTCAGATGCGTCAAATTCTTTATCAACTGCAAGATTTCCTGGTACTTTGGCTAGATCCTTTGCTTGCACTTTAACTTCTTCAAGTTCAGTTGTGTCCTGATGTACTTCTATTCGAGTGAATGTATCATCTTTTCTCTGTTCCTCTGATTGCTCTTTTGCTGATTCTCTCGCCAATGCCTTTGATTGGACTCTCACTTCTACAAGTTCGATCGGTTCCTCAAGTTGTACGGTTATTTTCGGCTGTAGATTTGTATTGTGTGTTTCAGCTGGCAGAACAGTATCATGAATTATTTGTTGCTTTCTTGGCTCCTTGGTCAACTCCTTTGGTTGTACTTTGACTTTCCCTAGTTCTGTAGTTTCTTCTTGAATCCTTCTGCTGAATCGAGCTACTGCTTTTACTGTTACAGCTGAATTTTTCACTCTGTTATTCGTTCTTCTTAATGCAGTCAGGAATAAACTTGTCAAGGCATCATCAAACAGGAGGGGGTTAATGACGGAGTTAATGGGAAGAACTATCATTGAAAAGTAACCGTACCATGGGGTGGCGTCCACCACCTCCATGGAGTGAAGAATGCAGATAGAAATGAAAGGCAACCAACAAGCAAAGTCAGATGCTATGATAAGAGAGATTCTTCTGTTCATTTTCGAATTCCTCTTTTCGACTTGGCGATCGTTCTGACCTCCAGTAAGTTGTCTTGATGATTTGATTGAGATAAACCCGATGAGGGTATAAGACATTGTAATTATGATGAAGCATACAAAGTTGAGGAGAATAAGTGCCCAGACGAACATTCTTTGAGGGTCATCGTTCTTGACAAAGTATTTGAAGAGGCAAACCCCATCGTTTCCATAGAAATCAACTTTTGTTTCTTTCACGGTGTGGTCTTCGTAGTCGAGATCATGAGAAAACATTTCTCGTGTCATCTTGTTTATCAAGTCCCAGCTCAAGGTTTTTGCTTTCATTCTTCCATAATAACCTTCCAAGATATTGAACATTTGCTGTTTGTTAGGTGTTCCAATGAACAAATGTAATTCCTCTGGAAACTTAAGCGCATTCACGAAAAAGTCTTCAAATTTCCCGATCAGTGGAGTCACAGCAATCGCTGCTGAAGCAATTGCAATCGAACAAATTCCTGTTGCGATTTGAAGACCTTTCTTAACGTTGACCTCTCCTGGAATCCTCATTGGGTTCCATATGCCATGAATTCTGATGAGACTCAGTACTGTCATGGAAAATAAGGAGATTTGAGATCCGATTGTGCTGACGATGCCTATTGCTGAACATTTAACACTTGTGATCCAATCAATCTGATGGACACAGTAACCTTTCTTGAAGATAATTGTATCATAAACAGAAATTACAATAAGATAGCAGCCAATCAAGAAGTCTCCAAAGGATATGAGGATAATGAGGGATTTGTTTATCAGTGCAACTGAAGTCTCACATCGTCTCAAAGTTCCAACGTTCTTCACTATACAGAATAGATTTGCTAAGACTGCAAATATTCCGATAACCCAGGACATCACTTTAAGAAGGTAGTTTTCTAGGATTTCTTTTGAACACTCATCGTTACATTCGTCTGATAAGTTGAAACAATCAAAGACACCGTCACATACTTTTGTTTTCGGAATGTAATGGTCTGCAGAACATTTGTAATGATTTGTGCAAGAGTTCTCATCGGATCCGTCTTCGCAGTCTTTTACCAGGTCACAAACCTTCGAGTAATCTAAACACCTGATTTTATCGTCACAAATAAAGTATCTGTTGGTGTATATATCTTCGAATGATCTGGTGACAAAAACAAGGTATTCGTTATTTGCTATGGTACCGATTCTGTTAGGAAATTGGTCCGGGCAATATTCATACCTTGGTATGGTCCTGAGAGGACATGGCGAGTTGGCACATTTGTTGGTACAGCTAGTATAAACATACTGCTCCCCAAACAAGTGGTCACAAACCTGTTTGCTGTTTGGAAGATGCAAAGTGGTTTTTTTGTCGACCCCGAAAAAGGTATGTTCTGGGAATATGAAGAGTTCACTGGTGCAATTGCTTTTTTGTAGTTCGATGCTCTTTAGACCTTTTTTGCAATAAGAAATTTGTTTGGTAAAGCCTTTGTCCGTAGTTAGAAGTGATACTGACTTTTCGGTAGAACTTCGGGATTGTCTGCAGATTTGGTTTTCGTTGCCACAAGTTTCAATTCCATCACACAGATCTCTTAACTCGACGTAACCAGGTTCTTCATTAGGGCAGACGAAAACGTTTTCACATGAGTTATCATTCTTGACAAATCTTTTGGTCCTGCCGATTCCACATGTTGGCCATATTGGCATCTCATCAATTCCGTCCACACAATCTTCGACGCCATCTTCCAACCAAGACAGTGGCAGAGTTAATTCACCTCGGTTCCCGACTTTTCTCTTGCATTTTCCCTCAGTTTGGTATCTGCATATCAGTTGCTTTTCATCTACATTTCCGTCACAGTCTTGTTCACCATCGCATATGAAGTGCTTATGAAGAGTGCAGGCTTTTGATAATGGATAACACACTTTCTCTATGCCATCATCACAAATTTTGACGTTTAATTTAAAACAAATCATATACTTAGAAACTGTGGACAAATATCCAGCTACTTTGCAAATGATACCAACTCTTGATGGGTCGGTACAGTTTGAATGATTCTCGACAATTTTCTCACAATTTATGCCCTCATTGGCGTATGTGTTACCGATAAAGGTAAATAGAAAACATTTGGTGAAATTATACACCGGCACAGTTTTTAAAGTTCTTCGATGTGTACAAGTTTCTATAGTTTCATTTGTGACCTGACAATTTGCTTCGTCCTCTCCGTTTGGACAATCTTTGTCTCCATCGCATATGTATCGTGGAAACAAATATTTAGATTTGTCACCAAATTCATCTTTGCAATACATGCCATATTCATATCCATTACATAATGCTTCATCTTCGCAGTGATATAATGTATCATCACATAAGTCATTGCAAATCAAATTTTTACGTATCGATCCCCCACTAGGCAATTTCACCCAATCATCGGCTGGACATTCTGCTTCATCAAGTTTAGAAACGCGGCAGTCCTCTCTACCATCACAAATAAGAATGGAATGCTCACGAGAAATTATGCGAAGGGGCCCCGAGCTATGTATACCAAACCTATTTTGACACAAATAATTATCGCACAAATACTCATCATTGGTTATTTTTCCTCTTATCGCTTGATCGCATGCCTGATAAAAGTGCGGATCCTTTGAGCAGATTGCTCCTCTAATTGGGTTTGATGAATATGTAGAGTATGGATCTGATGTAAAGTAGATTTCTTTAGAATTGTGACACATGTTGAAAGTTTTGACCACATCGTAGCAGACGTACTTAAGGAAACCACGTTGTTCCTTAATTGCACATGTTGCTGAAAAACATGATGAATATTAGGTCCCATTTTCTCATTGAAATTTACGACTTGATTACATATGCAAAAAGGGGTGACAACTAGTCTCACCTACAATGTCAGATTAAGCAGAAGTTTGCAAACCTTTACAAAATTCCGGTGATTCGTCCGATCCGTCATTGCAGTGTTCATATCCATCACAGTGTTTATCTTCCCACCCTACTTCAATACATTGTAGTCCACCCGGACACTTTGTACTGTATTCCGGGCATGTGTATTCTGATATGGTCATTATATTTATATATTATACAACATAACTCAATTAATTTAAACCTTACTTCTATTAAATCGAATATATCTTTCCATCGGAACTTGCACAACCCAAAATACAGCTTATAATTGATTAGAATGTACTCAGAGTTACGAGAAATATGTACAAACCTTTACAAAATTCCGGTGATTCGTCTGATCCGTCATTGCAGTGTTCATATCCATCACAGTGTTTATCTTCCCACCCTACTTCAATACATTGTAGTCCACCCGGACACTTTGTACTGTATTCCGGGCATGTGTATTCTGATATGGTCATTATATTTATATATTATACAACATAACTCAATTAATTTAAACCTTACTTTTATTAAATCGAATATATCTTTCCATCGGAACTTGCACAACCCAAAATACAGCTTATAATTGATTAGAATGTACTCAGAGTTACGAGAAATATGTACAAACCTTTACAAAATTCCGGTGATTCGTCTGATCCGTCATTGCAGTGTTCATATCCATCACAGTGTTTATCTTCCCACCCTACTTCAATACATTGTAGTCCACCCGGACACTTTGTACTGTATTCCGGGCATGTGTATTCTGATATGGTCATTATATTTATATATTATACAACATAACTCAATTAATTTAAACCTTACTTTTATTAAATCGAATATATCTTTCCATCGGAACTTGCACAACCCAAAATACAGCTTATAATTGATTAGAATGTACTCAGAGTTACGAGAAATATGTACAAACCTTTACAAAATTCCGGTGATTCGTCTGATCCGTCATTGCAGTCTTCATCTCCATCACAGATATAGCTTGTGTCAATACATTGTAGTCCACCCGGACACTTTGTATTGTATTCCGGGCATGTGTATTCTGATATGGTCATTATAATATGTACATATTATACAACATAACTCAATTAATTTAAACCTTACTTTTATTAAATCGAATATATCTTTCCATCGGAACTTGCACAACCCAAAATACAGCTTAATTGATAAGAATGTACTCAGAGTTACGAGAAATATGTACAAACCTTTACAAAATTCCGGTGATTCGTCTGATCCGTCATTGCAGTCTTCATCTCCATCACAGATATAGCTTGTGTCAATACATTGTAGTCCACCCGGACACTTTGTATTGTATTCCGAGCATGTGTATTCTGATATGGTCATTATAATATGTACATATTATACAACATAACTCAATTAATTTAAACCTTACTTTTATTAAATCGAATATATCTTTCCATCGGAACTTGCACAACCCAAAATACAGCTTAATTGATTAGAATGTACTCAGAGTTACGAGAAATATGTACAAACCTTTACAAAATTCCGGTGATTCGTCTGATCCGTCATTGCAGTCTTCATCTCCATCACAGATATAGCTTGTGTCAACACATTGTAGTCCACCCGGACACTTTGTATTGTATTCCGAGCATGTGTATTCTGATATGGTCATTATATTGAATTTAACTTAAATAAATTTCAGAACAATGAATTGTGGGCGACGAAAATTTCAGCCCGGACAGAATTTAAACTACACTGGCCACGGCATTTAACAAATTTAAAAATCTCAGTTCATCCCGGTCCCGGGTAATAATTTTTCATACTTCTCTCACTTAATTTTGATCCCATTCTACCGCTGATGTACTGGTAATCCGCATTTTAAGACAATTCTTGAGGTATTGCTATGATAAGATTGTTGATAGCCCTTGAGCCCTTTATAGCTTTATACTTAAGCCATTTTCCCTAAAAAAGGCTTATCTATCATAATCTTTAGAAATCCTTCCCTGTCCCCCTAAAAACCTCTAACCTGTTGAAAACGACTGGGTCAGGTTGATCATCAAAAGGAGCAGTATAACTAGCTCTATCTTAACGAAAACCATTATCCACTTGGGGCTGTACTTCGTTTCATTCTTCTGAGGAGATGATATATTGTAGTTTGATAAAATTTAATAACTTTATAACATCAAGAAAGTGGCTTCTTTCATTACATTTACCGTATTTCTTTTCTCTTATTTGGATATTTTTCGGTCATTCGAGCGGAGACCATGACCTATCGGGCGCCTATTGGGCGCCTATCGGGCGCCTATCGGGAGCCTATCGGGCGCCTTGCCATGGCCAATACTACGGCACATTGTGTTTGACCGTTTTTAGTTATTTTATCGGTCAATTACAACTTGAAGGTACGTGACACGATCAATTTTTGGACTGATTTTACATGTATTATAGTGTTGTTGCCAAGTTACAGCTGTGCACTGCTAGTGCTATGTTAGACTCTGGAGGTGTCAGTACTACAACTGATGATCTCTCGTAGAGCCTCCTTGGCAGGTAGGTTGGATTCTTTGCTGCGACAGCAACACAGCCAACAAGTCCCCAAACACGTCGGAATCCTCCACTTTCCCCAACTCCACCTAATGCCCTACCATCTTTGAATCCGAATTCTGACAGAACTCTATCCAGAGGAGCAGGTCCTGCCCTGTCGCGAAGGACGCCTAATCCTCCTACCTCTCAACGGTCAAGAAGTCCTCTCCACGGACCTCCTGCCAGCACTCCTCGACGCTCAAGAAGCCATCTCCGCCGACCACTTCCAGCCAGTTTATGATACATTTATGTGTGACAATCGCTGCATTCTTATTTATACGAGAAAAATCAGTCCAAAAATTGATCGTGTCACGTACCTTTAAGTTGTAAAATGGTCAAACACAATGTGCCGTAGTATTGGCCATGGCAAGGCGCCCGATAGGCGCCCCATAGGCCATGGTCTCCGCTCGAATGACCATTTTTCTTACAAATTCTAAAACGGAGGAAAATATTTTGCTTCGGTCGGCGAAATCAAGTTAAAAACTTTAACTGTGCCAGCAAACAAATAATTTATAATCTCTGCAATCACAAAAGTTAAGTAAGTAGTAATTTGGTAAGATAAAAACGTGAAAATTTTAAAAACTACAGCATCTTTAGTAAAGTCTTCAATGCTGTTCAATTGTCTCCTTCCAGCAAAAGGCAAAAGGTGTAGGACTGTAGGTCGAAGTAATACAGGGTGTAATGAGATACGATACTACTGTACAACACGAGATTCGAATTAAATGTTAAATAAGCTTGAGGTGCTGAACTTGCTGTTGAACCTGATTTACCAAAAAATTCAGCTGTCATTAAAAGAGAAAAATGAAAATTTGTCACCTGCACAACATTAACAATTCGCACCCACTCTGTGGTGCTTCTTAAAGCGAAATAAGGTTCTACTTCTATTGCCTGGACATATTCTAAAAAATAATAATATCTCAACTGGGTAATCAGAGCCAAATTGAATTATAAGCAAATAGAATCATTATCATGCAACTTATACAGAAGAGGTTGAGGAGTTTAAAATGGTCAAAACCTTGATTAGTACGTATGTCTACGATCCCTGAGACTAGTCTAAAATCAAAAGTTGTTTATCTTCTGGCTTTAGCTGTTTCATCCCAAAATGGAAAATAAAATGGAACGTTAGAGCTATAAAAATACAAAGTGCCGATTTTTAAAGTATATAAACTATGAAGTCATAGCCCAAGTGGCTGACGGAATGTTGACAACCCTTATTATCATCTTATACGTGAGCGTATCCGATTTATTCCACTTAACGGTTTGGAGACTTTATTTGTTTCATGATATGACATTCTAGGGGTGTGAAAACTCCTCTTGGCCAGACTGTCGTGGTGAAATTCCTTTGAAAACGAGCCCTCCTCGCTGCTCAACCGGTTTTAATTTAATTGACAGACATTACCAGATGGGGCAATTCGGTAATCTGTCGGTGGACACACTTTAGCCTAAGGGACACCTGAAAGCCTAAGGGACGGCTAAGCGCGGACAACACACAGAGGTTGCTTATAAACGCACGGACACGTAAAGTACGGTTAAGCCACTTTTAAGGCACGGTTAAGGAACACTTAATTAAGCCCAGTTAATGGACATTAGAGTAATATCAAAAAGAACATGCCCAGAAACCACTGTGCTCAACTTGATCGTAGAGTGTGTTCTAGAAATAAACCTAGAGTATGAACTATGATCCATAGCTTTTCTAATGGCCTTTGTTTTAATGCTTGGTTGGTAGGGAGTTAGCAAGGGGGTTTAAACAATAAAGCAGGAGCCCTCTTCATGCAATGCTCATGAATAAAGCATTGTTAATTTGTTAGGTTATTGGTCTGGGTACCTGCTTCGACTCCTTTCTTTATTGGCAAAGAGCCAATGACCGCCTGGATCCAGTTTCTTTTAACTCGCATACTTATAATGTAGAAATCTGAGGTGTCATTGTGTCAGCGGGGAGCTTGCCGACAAGACCGTTTAAGATAATGTGGTTGCATCATCTTAGCGTATCATGTACTGTCTTATTCTTCTTCGTAGGGGCTGCAGTCAAGGTGTGAACTAAAAGATAGAAGTAGAACATTGAAGCCCTGTGCTTACCCTGGTACTGATAGATATTCAGCTATAAGTGGAATGAATAAAATGTACTTAAATGTACCACTTAAAATCAGTGGTTTAACCGCGCCTTACGTACCTTACGTGCCTGCGCGCGCTAAATAACCCCTGTGTGTTATCCGTTTCTTAGACTCTTAGACAATTAGGGACATACCTTATTGGACATATTAATTGTCACGGACAAGTTATTCACGGACCAAATTTTTCACGGACATAATTATTCACGCTCAAGATTACCGCCCATAAGTGTTTTACTCTTTTTCTGAACTCAAGAATGTAACCGAGGAGTGATCATATTTGTCCTAGTATACTATAATAGACTAATATAGTGATCGGCTACACACATATCTACGCATAATATGTAGGGACAGTGGACCGGACTTTATTATTCACGTACCTTAATGCCACAGACATTATTTTCACGGACATGTTTATTCACGCTAAAGGTCTTCAGCGTGAAAATAATGTAGTTGATAATTATGACCGATAAGGTAAGTTATGTCACCAGTCACTAACATTGCACAGAAAAGTTACTACTGGATAAAAGTTAAGTAAAAAATGAACTCTGCTGTTCAGCTTTTGCTGTTAACAATGTTATACAAAGGTAAATGACTTAATCGCACAATCGCGATTACACAGGCCTCTGTGTCTTTGTCCCTCTCTGTAAAGTGTTGGAGAGCCCCTGTTTTAAGTTTAACTAATGTAAGCATTCAGAAAATTGATTTACCTTCCTGAATGTAGGATTTCACAAATCATTATATAATGGAAGCCACCCGTGCTTCTGATCTGTCCAGTATAACTATAAGCTTTGAAAAAGAGTATTCGGGTGAACTCTCTTCTTCCACAATACACGCGGAGTAATCCTCGTGCTACCAAATCAGAGTTTAGAGAACACAAACAATCCTATTTAATAGTCACTAGCATAATCGCCCAGCCTTTATCATTCAAACGCGTTCGAAGAGCTATTTATTTATTTTATAATCGAAATGTGCTCAGGCAGCCACATTTAGGGATACTATACTTGTTGCCCTTTAATTCTCACATTAATAGTGAAGAAGCGGTTGAAGCTCATGATACAATGTGGACAATCTATCCACAACTCATAAATATAAATATGGATTCTGGTGGGGAGGTGAGGCATATTTTTTGACACGTGACAGCAATTAACCAATCAGCATATATACTATTCTGAGTCTCTTTATCATGCACATTTGAACTTTGAAGTATAACGTTAGAATTAGATTTGACGCTGAGAGAAACTAATTTCAGTTGAAAAATTGACAAACATAGTATACATGGTATAACTATAAGGACAAGTATTTTTACGTATTATAATTTTTTACTTTTTAAATTATTAGTACTTTAAACTTGAAAAGAGCTGCAGTTTGAAAAAACATAACTGAACTTTGAAACAAACAAAAAAAACATTGTTTGACCATGAAATTGGTACGAAATTGAAAGTAAAGCCCTATAAAATTAAATGATGAAAATCCGTTTCAAATATGCCTATGCTGTTTGATCGGGCTGCACTTACAGCGCATAGAAGATGATTACCAGTAGGGGAGCCAAAACAAACTCGAGAGTTGAAGCGGAACTCTTATTGCATCTTTCCATTTTGCAGGAAGTGCACGGATATACTTCATCGTCATTGATGGTCGTAGCTTCACAAGGTCCGCATCCCATGTTGGGCACCTTGTACGTTTTGTCCGCCGCAGAATTAGGCCTGAAATATCATATTTAATCTGTACACTTTTTAATTGAATCAATGCTTTATGAATGATGTACGTTAGAAATCAAGAACCTAGTATTCTTGATGAAGCTCAGCAATAATTCAAAAGCAGGGCTAAAAGCTTGATTTAATAACTTTTTCAAATTCTCAACTAATTATCAGAAGTATTTATCAATTATCCTCATTTCCGTACATGTTGCATGTGACGTCAGTGTCTTTGTCACCGCTACAAAGTTTCGCTTTTTTAGACTGTATCCAGTTGCCCTCTTTTGACAAGGTGTAGTCGTAACACTCGAACCCGTGTTCTAACTCTGCAGGTTTATTGATGTCAGTTATGTCATACAATTTGTACAGCTTCTACCTTGATGAGCACGATTTAATCATTGGGCAAGACAGGGTCGGTACTTTAGGGATTATTTTATGCGATACAAAAGGAGGAAAGAGGGGACAAGAACGTTCAGTTAAAGTTTATTGGTTGTATATGTGATCCGTAAAATAGAATATGTTTACGTGAAATTATTATTGAAAGTCGTAGGCCATTCGGAAAAGTATTCATATCCCTGCAAACAATCATATATTTACCTATTGTAATTGCGTTGCATGGGCCCGCATCTGTCGCATCATTTATATCACATTCTTGACAATCCCGGTCCTTTGAATCTGCTGGGCACGGTCCGCATTTATACCCATACCCCTCCCCCCCGTACACAAACTTTGGACTGAGATAATAATGGTTTGTTAAACTTAAATCCGTGGCTAAAAGTTGAATACTTAATATGTTTAACATGGGAGATAGTTTTAAACCAGAATTCTATCATTTTTTAATTTTTAATTCAATTTATTTATTAATTTACCTGGACGCAATTATTTCACTGAACCTTGTGTAAATACATATTTTCATGAAATTTTCTACAAAACCTTAGCTAGTATAATATGTTAAGTGTTAACCCAGCTATTCATTCCCTACTAAAAAATATGTAACTCACTAAGAACACACGGCATCGTCCGCTGCACAGTCCTGCGCACTAATGACAGCTTCATCACCTACAGGACCTACCCAACACTGGGCCGCCCCTGTAGTGGTTTATGGTGTTTATAATTGTTATTCTAATATCATTGTTATATTGAATTTTTAAAACCTGAAAACCTTCCTCTGAACATGACAACGGTTTGTTCGATTGCCCAACAAAACAAATTATACCCTAGTAATCGTTTGGATAGAATCCATGGGCTTTAGTGATTTGAGGATTAAATAAGTAAATTATCGTTTAAAACGTAGATATAAGTACTTACAGACAGTTGAGAATAGTCCAATAAAGATCAGTAACATTTTCATTTTGCTGTGACGTAACGCTAAGGTGGAAGTTGTATTATTGCTTTTTTTACAATGTACATATCAAATACATGAACAAACATAACCTAAAAAATGACTGTGGTGAGAAAATCGTCTAAAGTTCAACTTAGCAAGTAGAAGGATGGCTGGAGTTGTAGGGACCATTTCCTAAAACAATACTAAACAGAATGGTGCCTATGCATAAAATATGTGAATTAAACCTAATTTTTATATGCATACGTTCGCGTTATTCTTCGTATGATCGAATTAATATGGGTAATCTCATTCCTCAGAATAATTTGGGGATTGAGCTTTAGCCATCTTTACCTGCTTGAAGCTTTTTCATCGTCTTACATATTTCTTCCAATTTTACCAGTGCGAGTGAAATCGAATTATTATGGATTCCCTCTCTTATTCTCCTATTCCACAGAAAAATATTCGATTGAGCTTGGAGTCAAGGACATGCACCGGTGTATTTCGAGCCATTTTGATCTATTTTGAGCTCTTTCATTGTCTTGCATAACAATGGAATCACGATTAGTATACTATCACAGTATCTCTTTCGACATGGTTTCTCCTCTGAGATGATGCATTTATTACTCGCGCAGGTGCTGTCTGACCAATTAGTTGCGAGCTTTAGTTGCGAGCTTTAATTGCGAGCTAGTTTACAAAAATAAATAACTGGTATTGTAAAATCCGGATCGGAATATTGTTTATGAGTCGCATGGTTGCAATGTATTCTTGTGTAAATTTGTATTGATCCCGTTTGATGCGACAAGGTAAAATGCTGTTATCAAGAAATCAATGTTGTAACATTGAAACGATGAGTAATTTCTTTCCTGATAAGAGCATTTTTCCTTGTCGCATCAAACGGGATCAATACAAATGTACACAAGAATACATAACTGGTATTGATATTACACAATACTACCTAACAAGGAAAAAAGAAAATCGTGATTATTTAGGCCCAAAAATCGCGGCACCGCGACAAGTCAAACTAGGCAAAATCATGGTGAATTTGCGGCGAAAGATAATGTATTTGCAGAGCTAAGTTAGATGTCATAAATTACTTACTTGGGGGGTTACTTGGGGTTGCTTCATAGATCCTCTAACGGGTCATCAGAACGGCTGACCACCCGTGCAGCGAAGTTGCTGTCTTTTCTGCGCTCCAGTTCAATAACGAATTCCCGTTCTGGCAACAATATCCAGTAACAGGAGGTTCGTCCGGAATAGATGTAACAAACTCCGTCAACAATGACTTGAAGCGTAGGGGGTCCTCGATAAGGTGCAGGTTTGCGGGAATGATGTTCCACAATCGAGGCCCCATCACTGCAAATGAGCTGTCAAAGATCGTTTGATTCCTTTGGCTACTGGACGTTGACAAGCTAGGGACTACTGCTTTCTGGCCATATCGGAGTGTATCTGTAAACTGAACGTTGACATCATTAGGACACTTCTTGTGTAGAATTTTCCACATATGAATGATAGAGTAACGTTCTCTCCTCCGTTGAAGTGACATCAGTTTTAAGGCCTTCAGTCTCTGCCAATAGTTCAGATGTTGCACACCATGTATTTTGGACGTAAATGTACGTTGTACTCCCTCTAGCTCAGCGATATCAGCTTGCTTAGTTGAATTCCAGAGGGGACAACAGTACTCAAGATGGCTTCTGACTAATGACTTGTAGAGGGTCAGCATAGTGATCTTGTTTCTCGATCTAAAAGCGCTCAGAACCCAATAGGCAACTTTACGGGCACGATCTGTTATCATAGTAACATGGGAGCTCCAAGACAAGTCCGCCGAGATCAAATCCCCCAGGTCTTTGACTGCATCCGTAGGGTACATTATGTTACCATGCGAAATTTGATAAGTTTGCGTCAGGATGGCAAACGGGAGGTCTTGCAAGCTGTTTCGGGGACAGTGTTTGTGCACGAGTAACTCAAATTTATCCTCATGCAATGACATGTTATTGCATCTTGCCCAGTCGATGACAGAGTTGAGATCATTTTGCAGTATACTTGCATCTTCAAGTGTATAGATGTGCCTCAAAATCCGTGTATCGTCAGCAAAGAATCTAATGACACATCCTGTGATGCACAGCTTCATGTCATTAATGAACAAAATGAAAAGCAGCGGGCCCAAAACTGTACCCTGTGGCACTCCGTTTATGATTGCTGCAGCAATTGATGACATCCCGTCCAACACAACACACTGTGTGCGGTCACTTAGAAGGATTCGATCCACGACACCACCTTTTCGTGAATTCCCATTCTTCTAAGCTTCTTAATAAGCAGTCGGTGATCCACTTTATCAAATGCTTTCGCAAAGTCAAGGTATATGGCGTCAGTATCAGCGTTTTTCACCAATCCTTGAACAATGTCATCAACGTGACTGAGCAGTTGGGTGAGACAGCTCCGCCCAGATCGAAAGCCATGTTGATTATCACAGAGTAATCCGTTCATCTCTATGAAGCTAACCATCTTGCCACGCAGTATGCGTTCGTACACTTTTATAACGTGAGATGTGAGCGCCACCGGCCGGTAGTTGACAGCTTTCGCCCGATCACCCTTTTTGTATAGAGGAGTGATGTAGGTATCTTTGTAGAACTTAGGTACTTCACCACGCTCAAAGGATTCGCTCCAGATGAGCCGTATCGGCTTGCACAGCTCTTTTGCACAGCGCTTTAAGAGGATAGCAGGTATTCCATCAGGTCCGCTAGCAGAGTTAGGAGGAATAGTCCCGATTGCAGATATGATATCGTCATCCATGATGCAAAAATCTTCAGGAGTTTGCGGATGTTCGATCATAGGTAACGGGAAATCTGGGTCCTGGATATCAGGAGAGCTTGGATCACTGAACACGGAGCTAAACTGCTCCTGAAGTAAGTCCGCCATCTGCTTTGTGTCAGTAGTGATCTCCTGGTTTGCATCAAATAGCATGTTAATACTGGATTTGATAGTTGAGAGGGATCGGGCATAACTATAGAAGAACTTCGGATTACTTTTAATCTTCTCGATGGCTCTGTTCTCCTTCTCATCCAGTTTCTTGGTATGTGCAGTCATGATGTCGTACTGTAAGAGTGCAACTTTATTCCTGACTGCCTTGATCTGGTCTACTGAAGCATTCTTGTCAATTAATGCTTGAAGTCGTGCTTTTTTGCCGGTTGCATTTCCGTCTCAACGCGTTGCTGTGCTTAGGACGTCCAGAGGGCACCGATTTCTGAGGAACACACGAACAGCAAATCTGGAATAGGGTCTCCGTAAAAAGAGCAGGAAACTCCTCAAAGGAGCATGAGTCACGAAGCTGAGACCAGTTAACTTCCTGTAACTCCTCCTTTAGTGCATCAAAATCCGCCTAAAGAAAGTCAAGAGACCTGAAGCTACTTTCGTCAAACTTAGGGATGGTAGCCTCCTTTCGGGATAGCGGATTGGTAGCGAGCATAACATCCACCAGATGATGGTCAGACAGTGAGGTAGCTTGTGCCTGAACATTAGTAACAAGTCTGCTGTTATTCGTGATGAACAAGTCTAGAACATTGATACCCCTGGTTGGACAAAGGACGTATTGACTCAGCAGGTGCTTGGCCATGAAGTTGTGAAGGGAGTGAGCTGATAGCTGAGTGTCACTGGAACCTCCTGACGACACGGATACAGTCTGCCAGTCTATTGAGGGTAAGTTGTAGTCACCTGTGATCATAATATCGTAGCTTTCATCATTAACACGGTGAATACACGTGGAGATAAACTCCAAAAGTGAGTTGAAACTGCTGAGGGGGGCATTTGGGGGTCGATAAGCCACTACAGCACATGTATTAATAGTGCTAAATCTGCAAAATAAACCCTCGCAGGTACCATCATCAAACGTATCACACTCACTTACAGGTATGTTGATGTGGGAATAGAGCAAAACTCCGCCTCCGACCCGCCCACTTCGGTCACATCGGGAGACTGTATACCCTGGAACATGTAGTTGGGCATCAGCCATATAGGGTTTGAGCCAAGTCTCAGTGAGCGCTACAAAAGGTAAGAAATGATTTCTCGCTCGTTCATCGTGAATGTAAGCGGAAATATCGGGCACCTTCCAACGGCTTGTACTTGAAGCGCTCGGATTCATGGACTGCACGTTTAAGACGAGGCATGAGGAATAGTGGGCACGTTCTGCATCATCGGGGCATAGGTAGGGAGCAGTGGTGTCGGGTAGGGGTACTGGCGCTGTGGGTACGCCAATCCTGACTGAAGGTGTGGTGGGGGGAAACTGGTATTGAGGGTTGAGGCAGAGACTGGCACGAATTTCCGAGATTTCCCGAGTGAAGCAGGTTTGCATCCTGTCCATCAGTCTCGCTAACTCTAAAAAATAAGCCCCATAATCAGCAGATGAGGTAGAATCCTGGGTAGCTGTTGGGGCGGGGGCAGCTTTATCACCTTTCTTGGGCCGAGGAACACCACCATTCTCCTTTCTCCGGGTCCCTTTCAGGTGGATAAATGTGCACTCTGAGTTAGTACACAGCTTGTTCTTGACAGAGAACTTACAGAGCACGGGGTGAAAGAACTTGCAGCTGGAACCCTTATCGCATCCGAACTTACGCTGAGTACCAAAGCGGCAGTACTTATCACAGTATCTAGGGTGTTCGAACTCACAGACTTGTCCGTCATGTTCTTTCTTCCCCCTTAAACCATGCGGACATTATCCTCGCTTATACTTCTCACACACCCGTTCTCTGACAACTTTATCCAGTTTTGAGTTGAGATCATTAAGATTTAACTTCTCCTGGTTCTGCTTGAAAGATTCCAATGTTTCGTTGCGAGGCGAGGAAACTTGCGAAGAAGATATAGTGTCATTAAGTCTTGCAAGGATAGCGGGGTCCGTGATATTCACGCTATCATGGGGAGTTTTCCTCTTTCTAGACGCAATAGGCACACTAGACTCGTTGCAAGATTTGCACAGCCAAACGTAGCTAGAAGGTAGGTCTATCGAAGCCTGAGTTAAAACATCATGTAAACCAGATACAACAGCACAATCGTGAGATCCCCGAAAACACATATTGCAATGAAAAAGCGGTTTCTTTTCCGGCTCGAGATCTATCAGGTATTTCTGTTTACACTCCGGTCATTGTGAGGGGAGCAAAGCGTTTAACTGGAACAGGATTCTACTGGCAAGTGTGTCCTTTGTGTAAATCTTATTACGATCACTGTCAGCTAAGTTAATACACAAAAATTCAGCACAATGCTCCAACATTTCAAGATTAGACGACTTTAATGCTTTGAGATTTTCAGCTCGCTTTTTTGAATGATCAAACTTCGAGATGACTTGTTTTACTATTTCGTTCGTTCCCGCACGAAGAAGCAAGTTCCCGATCGATAATTCATTCGATAACTCCATTTCAGATAATGTACAACCACTTGTGTATAGCCACACTCACAGTACAATGTATGCACAATGATAGCACAGTGCGATTATCAACAACTGATAACAGAGCGACTAAATCTACGCGAAAGCAATAATTATATTCAGAACATTTCGTTAACTAGCTTGTTAGTATAGATAGATTGGGGAGCGACAGGCTCGTCAGGCAAAAAAAATAGCATCTATATTAATAATCTTAAGTGTTAAGATCTTAACAGACTCTTCTTCATGATGTTGTTACACGAATTATGAACTAGGGATGCACTGGTTCATAGGATTAGGGTAATGAAAATTACTAGTTGGTTTTTGTGTAGATAATAGGTCTGTGTGGCTTCTAGTGATAATAGAAAATTATTATAATTATTACGTAAGAATTATTATAAAAGTTATGTTTATATATAGAAACAGGGAGAGTAACTTACATATTGAGGCACTTTCCTTGTACCTAACGAGAATGACTCGGACCATATAATTATAAAGAACGTGATATTTGGCCCTCGGATTTAAAGGAGAATGCGCAAATTTGGTCCTCAGAGAACTGGAATAATCGCAATTTGTCGCGAAGATCTGTTTGTCTCGGCAAACGTCAAAAATCGCGATTTGTCGCAGGGAATGGGAAAAATCGCGATTCTGCACGTGCCACGATTTCCTTTTGACCTTGCTACCTAAAATCTATCAAATCACGGCTTACTGGATCTTGATCGTTTATTTATATCGAATGAGTAAAGTTTTTCAAATTTGTCGGTGGTAAGTGGTTTAATTGATGGTTTTTGTACCACAAATGTGACATAAAATGGCTTTCTTTTTCTCCCTCTTCGGCACAGTGGTCCGCGAAGGGGGGGGGGGGGGGGCAGGCTATAATCAATAGACCCCTTCTAGGTCATTTTGTTGCCTCGAGAGATGTTTCCTGGAGTATTTTTGCCCATTAAGATTTAACATTTTTAAAAGGCCTAACTCAAAATTCCACTCCAAAACTTAAGGTCATCAGGCAATTCAACGTTGATTCTGAAAATTTCATGAAAAAATATTGAGTTGAATTATTTTGAGCGAAATCAGTTTCGCGAATTAAATATGAAGTGAGATATGGGCGATTTTGTTCATTTTTGCCATCATCCAAAAATATTGATAATTGACCAATTAATGGGCTAAAATCTATCAAAATTGGTGCGTATAATTTATGATAAATAACAAATAAATCAACAGAATTTCATGACAATCGATTTTGGGCCTATTATAGCTTCGCTCTCTCTCTTCCATTACTGCATATTAAGATATTATGTAGCGTTCATGAATCATATTAATTAGGTTAGAGCTGCAAATAATACTATAAGCTTATTAAGGGGGGGGGGGGGGTCTGTTTGTGGTCTGTTTGTTTACTTTCATACGACAATGTAATGCATGTTTTCAAATATAATAGGAGGGTGTGGTGCGGAGTTAATAAGGGTTAATTTCTAAAACGATTTAAATAAAAATGGAAAGCGGTTCAAGACGGGAGTGATGAGGTGTGATAGTCCTGGTACAGGGTGTACGGACCTTATGATCATGGAATGTGATGCCTAATAATGACTTAATTATACACGAGAAAGAACTGATTATATTATTATACGATTATGTGTTACTGAATCAGCGGGTAAATAGTAAATACTCTTACCCTTTTTAACTGTGGCATTAACATTATCTAATATTACATTTGTTCGTCTAGTCTGCAAATAATGAAAAATAATAAGAGACTTTAAACATAAACAATTGTATGATCATTTATTTATACGATAAATCCGGGTTTTGTATCCTGGAAAAGCAGTTGTCAAAGAGCAACTAAACTATTACTTATGTTAAATCCTTCATCTACTCATATAGCAACCCAACTTTGACCCTTTTCTTGATTTGACTATCAGAATAACTTTAACTGCTCACTTCAGGTATTACGAGGGAACAAAAGTGCTTCACAAAGAAATGCGAGGGAAAGGAGAACAAGTTATGTCACAGTCTCTACAAGTTTGACCTGTGTGTCCCACCCACTCTCAGCCAGGAGATGCCGGTGGATTGCACCAAGAGGGTTACCTGGGACTCTCCCGATAGTAAGTTAAATTAATTATAAGTTCTTAATTAGAAATTAATTAACAACCAAATTGTATTTATTAGTAACTGTAGCCATCATGTTTTGAGCTATCGTCAACGTTTATCCATTTGCCAAATAAGTTTCCTGTTTTTGATTAAATGTACCCAATGCTACTAGTTGAATTTATTTGTAACATTGACACATTATATCAGCGTGGACACAGTTCAAGCTAGCGGATCACTGGAGACGGATATTCACCGTGTATCTGCAGAAGAACATTGTTACCCAGTATAAAACTCCCTGTATTCAGTATAAGAAGTACTTCGTGTACGGTGACATTATTAGTGTGAGGAAGTGCTGGCAAAAGAAGGTTTGTTTTATTAGAAAGATGTACTGCTCTAGGATTATTCTACAATTTAGTTTCTAGTTTTTCTTTGACACGATGAATTATGAGTCCATATTTTACTCGACCCTAAGACTTTGATAGAACGTTGTTTGATCTTCAACTCTAGTCCGCTGACTCAATATAACCAGCCTCAACCAAAGCGTTTTACTTATCAACATGTTTATAATCAATCACAATTTTTCCAGGTCGGTACGGCCACACTACAAAAGTGTCACAACCTCCACAAATTCAACATTTGTAAGATAATCTCGAACGAAGCAGGAGTTAGATCCCTGCGGTGTAAACCCCTTGTCACGTGGGGTTACCCAACCTGCTTCAAGAGGGTCCGGATAAAGCTCACCTTCTGGAAGTCCAAGTGGGAGGTGTTTGTCAGGAGGAAGATTATACCCGTCAACTCTCTAGATATGGGCAAATATGGAGGTTTGTTTAGCTTTAATAGTATGTTTAGTTTGATTTTCGCCAGATAAAATGGTTTGATTGCCCCGATACAGTTATCTTGGGAGATCAGCCTATTATAACTGGAGACTGGAGAAAGTTTCTAAAGAAATCTCCTAAATAGCATACTTTTTCACGATCTCACATGAACTTCCCAGGCTGGGTGGTATTTGGAGACGTCCACAAGAAAGAGAAATGCTTCACCAAGAAGTACGGACAGGTTCTTGCTAAGAAGTGTCACTCCATGTCTGTTTACAAAATCTGTAAACATCTTCATCTTGATAACGTGAGTAAATACAGCCACAAGAAAGTCTCTTTATACTTTAATATATTTCCAATAATCGAACTTTCGAACAATTAGTTCTTATAGTAATACCTTTACTTTCGGTGTCAATATTCTGACTTAATCACTCAAATATTTAAAATACCGTCCGTTTTGTGATTCCATACCTGATGTCTGAATGTGTCCTGCAGCCGAAGAAGAACCAGTGTATAACCATCACTACGTGGGACTACCCCAACAAGCTGAGACATGTTAAAGAGGAGTCTTACTACACTCAAGTCTTTGCTTACTACGTTAAACACACTGAGCTGGCTAAACTCCAGGTACTACTGAAACTTTCAGTGAAACTTTCTTATTACGATTAATGAGATGTAGCTGATATCTTTAATCACCATAATTTTCTATGATTTTAGTTTACTCTTCAATCATAATAGTTAACAAATTAACAGGTTCCATGTAAAGAAAAGAGAGGTTACATTAGAGGAGGATATGCCCATCTCACTCAATGCTGCTCTAACTGTTGTAAAACTGTTAACAACCAGCGTAGAGTTATGAGCATCAGAGCCACTAAGTGCTTCGACGGTTCGTTTTTTAGCCAACTTTATCAGTTTTACTGTCTGCTAGTACATCACACAAAGCTTTGCCAGTCGACCATTTGAAACTGAAACTGAAACTGTTCTTGACTCTTATTATGTGTCTGCAGGTAACAGAGGAGGTTACAACTTCAACTACTGTACCGGCACCTACAAGACTAGAATTTGTAAAGCTAACGACATGAACTCGTGCGAGGAGATTGAGACTTTGAAGAAACCAACCTGTTTCGGGGTGCGTGAAATTTTTAATCCATTTTAAAACTTGTATTGTCTGAAGAGAATACTAATTCATAACATCGTGATCTTTTGTCAACATGGGTTTATCCTCGTTTGACTATGATTACCATTGCTATGGGATTGTGTGAAAATCGTATAAATAGTACAGACAGATCCGTCTGAAAAATTGATTAACCGACACAGCGTGCGTCCTAATTTTGTAACGAGCTCTCATTTGCCAGGACGTAAAGACAGTAGACAAGGAATGGGGGGCTGGGATAAAGAAGATGGGAGTAGCTCACTATAAGAAGAAGTACCCTGACGCTTGTGATCTGTCTGAATACTACGGCTTCTCTCTTATCGGCAACAGTTAGTTCCTTCTGTTTTAAGTGCTTTTTATTTTTAAACACTATGGCGAAATAATTGGAATTTGTCCGTTTAAAAAAAATATTCACCACCTGCTCACCTCAAACGTGTTTATCCGCGTAGACGTGAAAACAAGAAAGGAATGCACGAGTGTAACGTATCGTGGAAGAAGCAAGAGGTACTGTCACACGATTCACAGCTACAAGATCTGCAAACAAATTGTAACTGGAGGGTTCAACTGTGCAAAGATCACCGCTTACACTTCACCTCAGTGTGAGTTTACAGTTGATCTCATTTGAATCTTTTGCAAATAGTACATATTCAAAACAGCGAAGAGAATAAAAAAGATGTTGTTGTCGTTGAAATGTAGTTATTTATTGTAGAATGATCGTTTATTCCGTAAATTCTTCTTCATTCCGTAAATACTTCACTTTGGTTTTGAACATTTTGTATTGATATGTTTACACCCAATATGGGCTGATTGATGAATGAATTTTTAGGCTTCTACATTCTGAACGAGCAGTTCTATATTGATGAGGCCTTCGCCTACTTTATCACCACAAAGAGGAATGGATATCCGTGTCCAAAACGAAAAGACAAGTGGTTTATCAACAAAGCTATCTCGGAGATAAAGAAGTGCTGGGAGAAATCTTACGGTACTAGTTTAACTTTTAGATTTGATATATCTTTATTTCTCGGCGGCGCGGCATCTTTCTTTCTGGTACGGGCTGATATGTGAGGTGGCGGTTTTAAAAGGGATTATTTAGTTGAAATTTAAGGTTTTGGTTGGGGAGGTGGATTGTCGTTTTGAAGTACTGTACTACTCATGAAGTACTATACACGATGTTTTCAACCCCCATTTAGTTGTAACTGACTAAAAACACATAATATAATCTTTATCACTAGACGGGAAAACGAAGAAGTACTGTCACAATCTGTGGTCTTACAACCTCTGTAAATACGGGACAGAAGAGGAGAACCACAGACTAAGCTGTAAACCTTGGAAGTCGTGGCTCTACCCCTCTGGTTAGTAAATTTGGATGACTTTTTAGGTCTGATTCATTCAATTAGAGCTTGGCAAAATTTATTTATTGATATGTTTCATGATTTAAACCAAACTGCCATACAATAACCTTATTCTTGCCTGTTTAAAGTTTAATTGGAGATTTTTGCAGGTCTAGAACACAACAAGTACATGGATACCAGTATAAAATACTCCTGGTACTTCTACTATATTGGAATCTTTAGATACGACCCAAGGGCTTGGTTTGTATATGGTGTTATCAAAAAGACCAACATTGATGTCAACGAATGTAAGTGGAAGAATTCTAAAAATTCAGACGTAGTTATTATTGTTTGAAGAAGCACGGAAAGGAACTCACACTGCAACGAGACTACAAAACCCGTTAGAGCTCGCTGTGCAGTATGTTGGAGAGATATGACCGGATAACTGATGCAGTACACGGAATTTTAGATGACTTGGAGCTAGGCAATCTAAAACTGGATGTAGAAGAGACTGAGTTAGCTCTCGCACCGTTCAAGATTGTAACTGAGTTTCTGTGTAAAAGAAGAAGCATGCTTGCTCAAGCAAAAGTGATTATTTAGTTTATTGACAGCAAGCTAGAAGAGATCTGAGATAGACTCGCCTTTTTCTCGAAGCCTGTCCGATACGCTACGTACACGATATGCCAAGAGAAAGAACCCTCATATCACTTCGTATCGCTGGTAAAGTTCTACTCGGACCCTGGTATTCTAGATGAAGATGTAGGACAAGAATACAGAATGATCACAAAGTCAACCTTGATACGTAACTCTAAGTCACTGCACCAGCGGTTGTTTAAGCAGAAAGAGACTAACAGCGATTGAGCTTCGCAAGTAGTTCGACGATTGGTCCTCAGGACTCACAGACGACTCCCACAATTTCAGATGCCAGATTCCAATCCTATCCCGCTGACAAAAGAATTATCAGACCTACATTAGGGCAGCGATTCGACTACGGTAGCAAGGACAGATACCCTTGCACGGGAGATAGGTCTGTTCACAGCTAACAGGCAGCAAACTTTTAAATTTTTTTTGCTAGAAGCAATAATTATCTTTAAGAACATATTTTGTCTATGAAATATGGACTTGTTAAATAAAAGGGCAATATTGCAATTGATTCTTTAACAAAGCAATCAGCACAAGATGTAACATAGAATAGGAGCATAATGCAAGTATGCAGAGTGCATACAAATATTACTTCAATTATATTGCCCAATTTATCGCCGATAACCGATATTATCGCGATAATTTTGAAAAAATTATCGATTATCGCGATAAAAAATTTTGTACCGATAATGGCAACCCTACTAAAAATGTACAATTATTGAAACGTTATTATCGAATGATTTCCATAAGAGCATAGATATCATGATAAATATGTGATTATCAACAACCCTCAGCTTTGTTTGTCATTCTACATTATAACAAGTTCCAATTCCCACAGACAAAGCATGGATCAGGTCATGGAAGAACGACTTTGCGTATAACCGTTACAGAAAGGACATTGCTGGTGATTATACCGCTAGTGACACCGAGGAAACTATTACTGTCTACGAGTTCAAGATCTGCAGAAAATTCAGTGAGTTTACTGTAATCATCCACAGATGTACCATCTTTCTGTAACTGGGCTCCTCTTGCTAGATGATCAACTTTAAATTCCCTTCTTACTTAGCCTTGATGCACAAAATTTAGCCAAAATCTATTTCCCTTATAGTTCGTAACACACGTCTATTCAGTGAACAAAGCAGGAGTACTGGACGTGTACTGTAAACACATTGTGTCCCGGTACCCAGTGGCCAACCTAAAGTTCCAGATAGTCTCCCTCCCCGCGAAAGCTCCTCAAACCAAGTACGGACAGTGGAAGGTCAAGAGCTCCAAGATAAGCAAGAAGTGTTATCAGACCAGCTGGAATAAGCATGTGTTCGATCTTTGTGTTAAAGTCAAGGAGGTAAGTTTAATTTTTGATGATTATGAAGAATATGAAAATAATCCGATTAAGTTGATTTTTGTTACAGAATTTTTGATCTGTTGATTTGAGAATTGTGATAGTCTGACTAGTTTAAAGGTTTTTACAAACACATTTTAGTATAATCCCTCTCCTTCCTTAAAATTCCTTTATCACTTCAGGAGAAGAAGTGCAGGCGAATATCTAAAGGGGTGGACGTTAAAGCTGACTGTTTCACCGTAGTGAAGCGTCTTGCAGAACATTACCCTGACGTGACCTTACCTAATGGAGGTTTCAATGCTGCGGCTCCTAACAATGATCATAACGGGAAGATACCGAACGGATGGAAGAACCTGAACGAAAAGAGAGTGGATACCCTAAGTGCTGATATCACCCTTCAGGGAGCCAGCATCTTGAAACCAAGCAAAAACGGCGGCACTTTCGTCCGTTTGAACAGTAACAACATAATCATAAAGAAATTGGGGACAAAGGTCCAGCACCTGCAAACTGGGCACTTATACAGGATCTTGTTCGAGCAAGCCCTGCTCTACAAGTGGGGACACTGTGAGGGACACTTCAGGGTACAGCTGGGTAACCAGGTGCAGTTCTCACCCATCATGGGTCTCCCCAGAACCTACCCCAGCATGTCACCTTGGCATACTGTGTCTCTTGGATACTACGTGGCTATTGGACCAGAGATGCAGCTCGTAATATCGGCTGTTAGAGGGCATTATTGTAACAACCCTAAGGGACAGACGCGAACCTTCACTGATCTAGTGATTGACAATGTTTATTTGAAGGATATGGGACCGATGTCCCCTGAAGGAGCGCCAACTTTACAAAACCCAGCTGTGTCACAGCAAGGTGGATATACTGGGTACACTTCTACAACTCAGCAGAAAGATTACAGCAGCGGCCGCCAAGAGTAAGTAATATCTTGCCACTCGGCTCTTATTTGTGAATAAAAGACAATGTGTTGTCAATATCTCTCTATACCTCTAGTTTAAACTCCAAGATACAAGGTTACAAAATAACTTCTCTCTGACATCTTGTCCATTTGCAGGGTAGGAATTGTGAGAGGAGAGGAGTCTGGTAGCAAACAGACGCTCGTTTACGAATGTGAGTTTACTTAGTGAATCTTTAATCTTAGTTCTTGATTATCTTAGGTTTAGTTTCAGCCGCGATTGTTGGGTAAATTACTTTATCATTTATGGTCTTTATGTAGTTTTTCAACTTACCCTATGCTTGTTCTAACATTCAATTTCAAGTCTAGTTTTTCGTGTTCGAGAGTTTCCCTCGCGTCGAATAACAACTTAATTTTCAGCAATAACAGGAGGAAGGGTTGAGCCAGTGTCTGAGGGAATAACAGAAGTGCATAGCGGTTAAGCAGTTGACTAGTAGAATTTATTGATTTTTATAAAGAATTGCTGCGACCTTTAACACGTTCTTGGTACTTGACTTTCACTTAAATGTTTAGCCAAGACTGGTCTTGGCTATGCAAAATTTAATTTTTCTTTGTTTTGAGTTTGAAATTTGAATTCGATGTAAACTGTACAGAATGCAAAATGATGCTTGTATAGATAAACTTTGTCCTGTTACCAATGATAATATTTGTTTTATTTTTCTTTACTTCTAGTGAACACTCTTACTCGGTAGCATGGCATCCAAAAGATTAAGAATACAAAATAAGTATAATTAATATTGGCGCCTAAAGATGAAAAATATAAACAATAGATAGAATATTTGTTCCAAATCAAAACCTATCTTCCTGCCATTTTACAGTAACTTTAAATCGTTTCTTTGCTCTTGCTTCTAATTCATCTGCTCGCTGCTAATTTTACCTTCCGAAATATTTCTCCTAGGGTAGGGTAGCTGATGCTATTGCTAGTGAGATATGGATCAGGTTTCTAGTTCCATACAACTGCCATGTTGTTGTTAAATTTAGATTGCTTATATCTAAAGTAACTCGATATTCTCGTATTATGACTTAATCACTAAGGAAGGTTGCGAAATGATTACAATGGCACTTCTAGTTCTACCAAAACTGTACAAACGCAATAACAGTAACAATAATCAGACTAATGACTATGAGTTCTTCAACCAAATACTGACTGCTGAAACCGAGTGCGGCACGAGACTACTATGCATATTGTAATTACCTTATTGGACCTTATTTAAACGGACATTAATTGAACGCTGGAGGTCCTAGCGTTCATCTTAATGTCCGTTTAATTTTAAATAAGGTCCGTCCAAGTTAAAGTCCGTTGAAATTTGTTCCAACAAATTATTCCACTGCGAACTCATGTTTACTTTTACTTTTAGGGTATGACAACTTTTTAATTTCAGTCAATTGTAATTTCTATCATCGGATTCGGATTTTGGACTAAACTACATATCATTGGATCAATGAAAAAACGAGTTATTATACAATTTAAATATTCTAAGTATCACATTATGGCATGATCACTTTCTTAATCTTCGTTGTAGGTTTACAACCTACCAGGACGCGCGCCAAGTTGGACTCGTCGACGGTCCTGTCACCTGTATATGGAACAAATATTTTACGAGTATCACCCGTTAAAATCTTCGGCTTCCTCGATTACTTCTTCGGAGTTTCAGTTACTTACTGGGCGGCGCTCATCCTGTCATACTCATTCCGCCGAATCTTTATTCGGCGGTTTATGAACATAATATCCTGGGGTCCCCAGGTAACGGAGTTACTATTTACCTCCACATCTTGTAAAAGTTTACACTGAAATGCAGGACCGAGGTTACTGGGCCGCGCTCAGCCTGTCATTCCGCCAAATCTTTATCTATGAACATAATAGCCTGGGGTCCCCAGTGCAGGTAAGACCGAGGTGGTCTAATAAAAAAATGGTTTTCAAAAACAAAAAAGCGGGTATTACTGATGCTTTGAGCATGAATATTTAATGCACGATATCCCATTTGAGGGAGATGACCTGTGAGTGTGATATGATCATTAAATCTTATCTGGTCATATTTCGTATCTGTTGTTTTTACACAACTTTCATAATCATAGACACTGATCACAGATAATGTTTTGAAATTTTTTACTGCTTAAAGTTAACGAATGCCTTTCTTGCTCATTGTATGAAAAATTAATTTACAAATTATCTGCAAAAATAAAATTTAAAAAACGCCAAAAAAAAATTGGATTTTTGATCGTTTTTTTTACCTTCGACTTCGAGCGTTCATTTTTATGTCCGTTCATAATTATGTCCGGTCATTTAATGTCCGGTCTAATAAGGTTTGATATTGATTATAAGGTATGCCAAGTTACTAATAACAACAAATGTCCTGACTTTAGTCCCTTTACAGTATTCCCCCTTTGATCATTTTCCGGGTGCCTAATTTTTAAATGAAAATTAGGCACCGGCCGGAAAATCGGTTAACCGTTAAGATAAGGACCGAATTATTATTTAACATTGTTCATGATCTAATTATTAGTGCAGCACGATGTATAACCAAAAGTAATAAGGACTTTTGTCAAATTTATGCGTACTCCATTAATTTACCAATTTATAAAAATTTCACATGAAACGAAGTACGAACTCAGATCACGATTTCTAAATTGTGCGTGCAATAGCATTAGTTGATTAGTAATAGTATTACACAAACGCGCTGACCTTCACTGTTCACAGACCCACAATTTTGGGCAGGATCAATACTTTTAGGCAATGAATAATATTTAAGAGATTTTAGGGAGAATAAATGATAAATGAAGCAGTGAATCCGATTTTAGCGAGTGAATAGGTGGCAGTCACACATAATTCATTTAGAACGGTCCATGTAAAGTGAGTATCACGTGATCCGCCCTCGTGTTCACCCTTTTAGGAAAGCACCACCCTCGTGTCCAATTCCCAGTGAATAGGCGAAGCAGGATAATTTGACAATGAATGAGTCATTTAGATCGCAGTGGCTCATAAACATGCTCACGAGACCGTATTTTTCGACGGTGTGATTTTTTACACGTTGACGTTCTCATTTTTATGTATTTCTGTTTCCTTTGTTAAAGAAAAAGCAAATACCAAAGTAAAGATGCCGATTAACGTACCGTACAACCATGTTACTGAGTTGTACTAGTGGTCCTGTGTTTGGAAATGGCAAGTTGTGCCCCCTCAAATTGTCCCCTACGTATATTATCGAAATTAGAGGAGGTTGTGACGCAAAAGCATTCGACTCGTGATGCCACCATTAAAATGTAACATGGTGGTTAGGTTGTGAGCTCTGTGATCCAACCGCTTATAATTAGAACTCGTGAGAGCCTCTTCAGTCAAGAATCTGATTAGACAACTCTAGTTTCCACTTGACTTCTAACTTTACGGTGGCTTATAATCTTATCGAATGCTCCCCTCGCCACTAAGTTTTATGAAATATTTGGTTTAAGTTGCATATTGGCACTGTGCAGGTAGCTCATCTGGACCTGAAGACTGATCAAGTGTTTTAAATTGTGACAAATATTTCCAATTGTGTTTTCTTTCCATTGGAGGTCACGAACCTTTTGGATTTTGCAAAGATACAAATTATTTATTACATTAGAGATTTGCGATACATATTAAAACGAGGCCTTCATGTTATGGAGCCAGGATTTGGACTGGCTTTACATGTTTTCAAATTATTTGTCACCATTAAAATTAGTCATTAAAACCACCTGCAGGCACCGTCTCGGTTTACAATCAGTAATTTTATAGGTTCAGAAGTCAGAACACTTCGGCTGTTGTGTGATAATGTTAAGTGTTGAATTATGTGTTGAGGTCATGGTTCCGAGGTCATTAGTGAATGCTATCGTTGGAATGTTTTGTTATCTTGATGTTGCTTTTAGAAAGAATTTGTACAGCTATCTTTATCCTCAGATATTGCATAATTTATTTGCTGTTTTTGAATATAAATATATTTCCATCACTTGATTGTGTGTTATAAAATATAAATAGTTTATTGTTTTGTTATAAATATATACTTTTTAATGAATTTCGCTTTATCGCATGATGAAAGTTCAAAAGGTTCCTTAAAAGAGAATCATGGTTAGGATCACGTCACTTGCTTCTATCAACTTTTAGTTCACAATTAAATTAAGATATGTTGCAGGTCTTCGTAGATGATCGTTCTTGATAGAACACTTCTAATATGTCTAGTTGTGTTAGTCCAGATCCTGACCGCTACTAACCCAGGACACTCAGAACTACCAGTCCCATCGAACACCCTTAACAGTAACACCCAAACGTTATCCTTCAACCTCACCTCAAACCTCAATAACATCCTCTCCAGTTTTGAAGGGTTCGGGAATGTTACTAGCTGCAATGCTAAACTCTCTCAACTCACATCCGGTCTCTCCTCATCCAGCCCGGAGAGTATAGCGTTTATAGACGCTCTGGGTAAACCAGGTCCAGGTGTAACTACAGGGAACTTCCTGTGGCTGGGGAACTACGAGATGTGCGGGACAGGAGCACTGGTGAACGAGACTACAGGGTACAGATATAAGAACTGTGTCGTCTCCGCAGCTCTCACTCAAGGAGGCAACCCTCTTGCTCTTACCTGGACAGGCTGCAGTCCTCCCGAGTGTAAAACTAAAGATGATCTGCAGGATGTATTCAAACAGATCGCAGTTCTGATCAATAATTCAAGGATAATCCACACTGATCCTTCAACATGGAATATCATGTGCGATGTGAAACAAAAGTTCGATGCCGGGGCATATGCAGCTGTCACAATCGTCTCCCTCTTCGGAATACTAGTAATGGTAGGCACAATCTGGTACCTTCTAGAACAGACAATCATAAGCTTCTTGGAACGAGTTAAAGACTGTACCGAAGCGGATGCAGAGGAAAACACCCGCGAAGACAGTAGTCTACTGGCTAGGGAGAAGCACCAGGCTCCGAACCAGGTGGAGTCGTTCCTGGGAAGACTTGCTAAATGTTTCGCTCTGCAAAGAACGATGGAGACTCTCTTCTCCACCACTACTAAACCAGGTCAGGTTCTCTGTCTGAACGGTATCAGGGTTCTCAGCATCAACTGGGTGGTACTCGGCCACGCGTACGCATTCGCATTCTCATTTCTGGGCAGTCACTTGTACAGAGCAGAGCTCATCAAGCGAAGGAACTTTATGTTGGTCTTCAATGCTCTCCCCTCTGTCGACTCGTTCTTTGCCTTGAGTGGGTTCCTGGTGGCATATCTCCTGTTAAAGCAGCTGGCCAAAAGAGGTGGTCTCACTCCTTTACAATGGATTGCATTCTATGTACACAGGTATGTGAGACTAACGATGCCGTATCTGGTAGCCCTGCTGATTGAAGGGTGGCTATACAGACTCCTTGTGACCGGACCACGTGCACAACAAACAACACAGAGCTCTAACAACATGTGTAACCAGTACTGGTACACTAACCTCCTTTACATCAACAACTTTGTTCCCTGGAAAGTTCCCAGGGCGGGAGCCGGCACTTGTATGAGGCAGAGTTGGTATCTGGCTAATGACATGCAGTTCTTCCTGATAGCTCCCATCTTTATAGTGCTCCTGTTAAGGAGACCTTTACTAGGGGTGGTAGTCACTGGTGGTACCGTGATATGTAGTGCTCTATCCACGGCTGTCATAGCAGCGTCTTACCATCTAGGACCTGCAGAAACTACGGACAATAGCCCAGATTATTTTTGGCTGGTGTATAACAAGCCGTGGATCAGGATAACACCGTATCTAGTGGGGATATTAGGGGGCTGGTTTTATTGGAAATGGGGGAAGCAGATAACGATGGTTGTGGATTCTTTGCCGGAGTGGAGGAAAGTGGTGTGTGCTACACCAATATGGGTAGTGACGGCTGCTGTGGAGCACGGAGTGGTGTTCGGGTTGTACGATGATGTCCAGAACCTGCAGCAGAAGAGACCTATAAGCGAGGCTGACAGTGTGTCCTACCAGGGTTTAGCAAGGATAGCCTGGTCTCTGTCTCTTACAATACAGATCTTGCTTTGTCAGTGTGGTCTGGGAGGGTTCATTAACTCCCTCCTCAGTTGGAATGTTTGGCAGATCCTCTCTAGACTCACCTTCTCCGTCTACCTGCTCCACCTCGGTCTGATAACAGTGCTGTTCGGTCAGATGAGGCACACTCTCTTCTTTAACACTGACTTTGAGTTTGCTGTGTTGTATCTGGGAGTCCTGGCTATGTCTTATCTCTGTGCTGCTGTGTTGTACCTGACTGTGGAACAACCTGTCACTAATCTAGAGGGAGTTACTTACAGGAAGAGCAGTTAGCGTGGCTAGACAAATATAATACTAATATTTCAGAGGTGTCACCTTTGACCCTTCCTATCAAACAATCAACAATGATTTGAAAGAGTGACTTTCGAGATCCCTGACCTTGCACATCGAAAACATTTCATTGTATTCTCCATTGGGGCACAGTTCCCGACGTATTACTATCAGTTTAGGTATTCAAAACCATCAAAAATCCAAATTGTTTCATCTTTTTTTTTGCGTTTTTTAAATTTTAGCAAATAATAATTTGTAAATTAATTTTTCATACAATAAGCAAGAAAGGCAGTTTTTAAGGCTAAGCAGCTCAGTAAAAAATGTCAAAATATCTGTAGATCAGTGTCTATGATTATGAAAGTTGAGTAAAAACAGCAGATACGAAATATGACAAAATTTGATGATCATATCACAGGTCATCTTCCTCAAATGGGTTATCGTGCATTAAATATTCTATGCTTAAAGCATCAGTAATACCCACTTTTTGAAAACCATTTTTTATTAGACAACCTCGGTCCTGCATTTCAGTGTATACTTTTACAATATGTGGAGGTAGATATTAACTCCGAAGGGAAATTGGTAGATCACCGACCGGCTATAAGCCGGTTATAAGCCGGCTATAAACCGGCTTATAGCCGGCTACAATTTTTATAGCCGGCTATAAGCCGGCTTATAGCCGGTTAGTAGCCGCTTACATTTGTTGTTGAGCGACGGCTATTAGCCGGTTATAAGCCGGCTATTAGCCGTTTAGGTATCGGCTATAAGAAATTCAGTGAAAACGGCTATTAGCCGGTTATAAGCCGGCTATTAGCCGTTTAGGTATCGAAAGTGGTTATAAGCCGGTTATAAGATATTAACTCAACTTCATCGTACTGAACGATAGTCAGGAGCCGGCTATAAGAAATTCAGCGAAAACGGCTATTAGCCGGTTATAAGCCGGCTATTAGCCGTTTAGGTATCGAAAGTGGTTATAAGCCGGCTATAAGCCGGCTATAAGATATTAACTTAACTTCATCGTACTGAACTGAGTTAATATCTTATAACCGGCCCACCAAACCGACAGATGCCAGGAATTTTCTCCGTACTGACAGTTTCCACCCAAAACACGTGTTTAACTCCGTAGCCTTCTCCCAAATGCTTCGGATTGCTAACAGGAACTCAAGAGAGGATACACGGCAGGTGGACCTACAGCAATTGAAATCGGATTTTCGTCGTAGTGGACACGACTCAGCGAAACTGAACGCCTTAGAGCCAAAAGTGTTGGAGAAGCTGTTCAATCCTCCACCCAACTCAGAAGGAAGTGTTCATGTTCCCCAAAAAACTTCCATGGTGTTTTCAGTCCAACACCTCTCGGAGATGCCCCAGCTTAAATCAGTCTTAAATGAGTTGGAACCGGACATTGAAGCACTATTAGGCCCAACACAAATCACGGTGGCATCGAAGAAAGGCTGCTCGATTGGTAACAGAGTACTGAGAAACAGTGCTATCTGCAGAACACCGGCAGAAAATAATTCAGAGTGGACTCAGAAATGCAATGCACCAAGATGCCGAACATGCAGGCATATGTGTAGGGCAGGGGAAGAGTTTGTAGTTAATGGACAGAAGCTAGTAGTTCCTATCAGATATAATTGTAAATCTAAAAATGTTATTTATGTGGCCCAATGTAAGCTTTGTAATTTTATAAAGGAAGAAGGTTATGAGATAGTTTTAGAAGACACTTATTTCGGGCAAACAATGCAAAACTTTCATAAACGTGTCAATGGACACAGAGCCTGTTTTAAAGTAGAGGATCGTAATAAATCAGCCCTTTCGATTCATGCCTATGAACATCACAGTGACATTTTTACTATTGACAACTATAAATTTGCCATTTTGAAAGAATGTAACCCCAGGGGATTAAATGGAGAGGAATTTAGGTATATTGAGAAGTATAGAACTAATTGCTTGGGTTTAAATAGATGCAAAGTTGAAAGATAAGGTTCTTAGTTTTTAATTCTTCTTTTTTGAAGCTTCATTTTTGAAGCTATATTTTTGTGTAGTTCATCTCCATTTACCTTGTGTATTTTATTTAGGTTATTTGATTCTCGATTGTTTTGAGGCATTTTAGATCTACGTATATTTAGTACTAATAAAACTAACCAACTTAATTCCTTTGTAGCTAATGATGTAATTCAACGAAGTATACACTACATTTGCGTGTTTCACTGTCTAGCCCACCAACCATAATAACCGGCTTATAGCCGGCTTATAGCCGGCTTATAACCACTTTCGATACCTAAACGGCTAATAGCCGCCTTATAACCGGCTAATAGCCGTTTTCACTGAATTTCTTATAGCCGGCTCCTGACTATCGTTCAGTACGATGTAGTTGAGTTAATATCTTATAACCGGCTTATAACCACTTTTAATACCAAAACGGCTAATAGCAGGCTTATAACCGGCTAATAGCCGTCGCTCAACAACAAATGTAAGCGGCTACTAACCGGCTATAAGCCGGCTTATAGCCGGCTATAAAAATTGTAGCCGGCTATAAGCCGGCTTATAGCCGGTTAGTAGCCGGCTTATAGCCGGTCGGTGATCTACCAACTGGCCAAATTGTATAATTAGAATATTTAAATTGTATGATGACTCGTTTTTCATTGATCCAATGATATATAGTTCAGTCCGAATCCGATGATAGAAATTACAATTGACTGAAATTAAAAAGTTGTCATACCCTAAACATGTGTTGGCAGTGGAATAATTTTGGAAAAAAATTCAACGGACTTTAACTCGGACGGACCTTAAACGGACGGACTTTATTTGAACGGACATTAAGATGAACGCTAGGACCTCCAGCGTTCAATTAATGTCCGTTCAAATAAGGTCCGTTCAAATAAGGTCCGATAAGGTAATTACAATACATAGTAGTCGGGTGCCGCACTCGGTTTCAGCATTCAGTAGTTGGTTGAATAACTCTTAGTCATTAGTCTGATTATTGTTACTGTTAGTTGATAGCTAGATATCAACTGTCTGTAAAATGGCTTTGTGACTTAATAAACCCACATGTTTGATGTTCGTACGTTTTAATTACTTCTGATTGTCATACAGTCGTTTTATTCGGTAAAGATCAAAAATACAAGGAATATAGAACGTTCAGAAAGCAAGATCTAGCATTTGACATTGTGAATTGAGGCATTTTTAATTCAAAAATTTGTATCTTCAATTTGTCCAATGGACGGGTTCCTCTCGACGCGTGCCTGATATTTTTATGTGTTATTTATATATTTTTGTAACAATACACACATTATTAACTCACCTGTGAACTGGCAGGAAATGCCTGCTAATTAGAAGCTATATTTACATGTATATCACACGTGTGAAATATATTATTACTATTCACACTATAACTACCTATAACGTACAACTTTTCAACAAAGAAATGTGCCTTTCACTTTCACTTGTCCAGTTGTTCCAGTTAACCTTTCGTCAGATTAATTTCTCGTTCGTATTTTGATTCTTACTTTTTTAAATACGGTACAAACTTAACAGCCTTCAGGTGCAGGGTCAACGTATTATTTGACACTGCAAACAAATCGACATTTGTTTGCAGAGAGTGCCGCCATAGTGCCGCGACAGTGCCGCGACAGTGCCATCGGGATCCGGATGTATGACCAAATGTTTATAATAATTATAGGTAAAAGCGGTTAAATTAGATTCAGCTTAACTATTCGTCTGCTGCAGTTCAACTTACATTCTTCAGTTTCTGGTTCACGAATTCCACTTTGAATTCCACATTTGATGTTAATAGATCGAATCTTATACATCACGTACATATAGCCTTTATATAATTGGTGCAGTTAAGTGAAACTATGCCTTGATATGGCCTGCAAAGAGCACATTCTCTCCATTCCATGTATAGTGTATACACCTATACTTCTTACACCAAATTACGAGTAAGTCACAAGCACTGCGTTGTATTTGTAACTCGGCTCTCCTGGTTTATACATCTTCTGTATATCCGCAGTCCACACATTCGATATATAATATGCAGTGTCTATATTAAGTAAGCACATTTATATATTTCTTGCAGTTAAGACTTGAAGTCAACATAACATTAACATCGTATATTTAATGATATGTCAGATAATAGATATCGAGTTTTCAGTTTAACGCCTTTCGCTTTTGTGTAGGTTGTAGTAATTAGAGTTCTGTAATCGCTGCAAAGTTGATTTGATTTGACGCCACACTCCACACTCATAGGGCACATTGTATTATCTAGCAGTGGTGAGTGGTCTAGTTTTGTGGCTTATTACAGCGTGTATATACATGAGTACATTGTACAACTTACCTCAGTCCGCAGCATTATCTTGCTTCCTCTTGTCCCACTTTGACAGATTAGTGTCTACTGCAGTTTAACATTTCATTAGTTAGTATATATTATAGCCCGTTTGTTAGTTGTATATATAACATATTATCTTTTGACTTAGTCTAAGTATTACAAGTTGTTTTCAGTGTTTAGATGGTTTAGTAGTTAGTACGCTACTGTTAGTTAGGGCCACACACCGCCTGTAATATTAAGTCATTACAATTTACTGACGTGAATTTGGCAGTGAGCCAGAACAGGAAACTGTTCCGCTAATGCTGAAATAATTAGACTCTGAAATGCCGCTTGACTTTCTGTCATGATCATTGTGTGAGATCAGATGAGGCATCTTCTAAGCACCCAAATATTGTACGGTATGCACATTGCACAGGGCACTATGCAGCTATATAGCTACACATTGCACAGTGCACAGTGCACTATGCAGCTAGTTACTCGGTGAGTATAGGTATCTGAGTAGCTGTATAAAAAAGGTCTTAATTTAGAGATCAGCTTTCCCCTATAGGTATATAATCTATAGCCAGATATTTTCATCTAACAGAGAACAACAGAGCCGTGTTGAGTTTCTTCAAAACTCTGCTGTCATACTTGTTGTGTTAAAAACCTACATATAATAGTGTTGTCGGACGAAATTAACTTCTGAGATCACTGAACATTACAGTGTAATTTACAACCTCTCGTCATTGCTATATGATGTGTATTTGCTCATTAGCTTATGAGATTACTGAAAAATCTAAATTCCAGTGCAACTTTAACCCTTATAGTAGTAGTCCCTACATATGTTTAAACCATTTCTTGGAATTTTGATTTTATTGGTCTCTCTCTCTTTTATTTGACACATCTACCTACTATATAATATATAAATACCATTATGAACAACCCTGCGGGACTACACACCTGACAAATTGTCTGCTATCCTACACGGCTTCCTCTCTCCCCCTTAGATTATATAACACAGTTCACACGATCCCTTACATTCACCATATTTAGCTCTCTGTTGAAGTGGAGGTTTTAATATCATTTTATCCCTCTCATGCGGATCGCCTGATCATTATACGGTTTACATGATTATTACATCGTTATATAATATTATAATGCTCCTGCTGCTGTACAATTTGATTCGTCGTGATTCTGTGAATTTCAGTGACAGTTAATATATTTTGTAATAGTATCAAATTACTGTGATTGTAAATCACGATCGTTATGCTGATTAGTTTCTTCAATGTTTTACTTGCTCAGTAATAGTATGATATAATCTAATCTCATTAGAGAATATGTTTGTGTAATGTATTACAATATGGCAGCATATGTGTATATTGTTTGAATAGTTTTTGTATTTATGGCGGCAAATTCGCTGGAAAAGCTTTCAAAACGTACCGGGGCTTTTCCTTCCATACATTTATTTCATCATGTTTATTTTAGTATCATGACTGTGCTTTAGATTTAGTTTTGGGACGTTTATGTACCGTTAGTTTGTTAGCATAATTTTAGCTGGATAACATTTTGTGTCGTCCTATAATGCCCGATCTCATCCTAACTTAATATTTTCCTTATTATGTTAAGGATATATTCTCAATCTGCCACATGTCTTATACCTATATAAATGACTAATGACACCCTAATGGGGGGGGGGGGGGGGGGGCTCGGTTAGCGAAGCGAGCCGACGCGTCCAACCCAGCTGCGTAGCAAGCGAAGCGAGCAAGCTCCGGCAGGGGCCCTGGGGGCGGAAAATTTTGAGAAATAGGGTGTTTTAGACGACATTTGGCATTAAAGAAATTTGTAGGACAGCAATAAACTGGGACTGAAAAGAATCAAGTACTCACGTAAATTTGGTAACTTCACAACAGCAATCTGCATTTTCCAATCAGAATTCAGACATCACAATAATACAAAGTTGGGGATCCAAAGTTACAATATTAGTACTGTGGTACTACTGCTCTTTAATTTTTCGCTGGAAATTAAGCACTAAGCTAATGCCAAAATGTCTTACCAGTCCCTACCGAACACAGTACTTGCCACATTGAATGGAATAAGTACATGTATAGTGGGATTTGGGAATAATTTACGAAATACTGAAGTCAATTGCCTGCCGTTTAAACAGTATACATGACAGACTGCAGTCATAAACACAGCCCAGTTACCAGGCGACCATGGGGACTAGGTTCAATTTTTCCGGGGGGGGGGGGGCAGTAGCCCTTCTGCCCCCCCCCCTCCCCCCCCCTGGCTACGTGCCTGGTCTTGGTATGTAGTTTGTTTTTTATTCTAGCGTGTGTAATAGTCTGTAACCATTTAAAGGAAGCAGAATTGTAAGTTAATTTTCTCGTCCTATAGACCTTGGCCTTCTCAACCATTGTTCCATATTGGTTTTAAATCGTGCTCTCTGATAAAAAATTTTAGATTAGATTAGATTAAGAATAATTATAACATAAACATCATCACTAGTTTTAAACATTCTTCCAGATTTCTTCATTACCAGAACTGTGAACATTTCACAGCCTTTGTCATTAAAAAACAAAGTTTAATTGTCATAATCAAGACGATCACTACTCCATGGAGTAGTGATCGTCTTGATTATGACAATTAAACTTTGTATATATATATGCATATATTACAATTATGTATTAAATTGATATATTATTTACATCTCGTCCACCCTATTCGCCTTTACTGGCTCATCACTCATTGGCCAATACGTTCATTTTCGCAAGATAATTTTTAATAAATTACGACAAAGAATGTCGTAATAATGTTGAGAAAAATACAAAAGAAATCAGAGAATCTTAACTCTTTAGGCTGCTGACTGCTGATTATCCGCCAACCCAAACTTTCATGAGAGCAGTGATGAGGGGTCTGTCTTATTGTAACACCCTGTATTTGTAAATGGAAAGTCTGAATCCTGTATCCGTGTTTCCAGCAAATCAATAAGTATGCGAATCTATCTGCGAATCTACCTGCGAATCTATCTGCGAATCTATCTGCAGTGTTTTGACAACAATTGAGTTCGCAACACCCAAACTTTCTCTCCCGATCATGGCACAGTATTGATCACCGACCAGACTGGCAAACAGAACTGTACCTGCTACACAGACTAGCACCAGTACACCTGGACTGGCAAACAGAACTGTACCTGCTACACAGACTAGCACCAGTACACCTGGACTGGCAAACAGAACTGGCGCACAGATACTTTGTACTTTTTCGATAAACCAAAACATATAACAGCACAATCAATATAATAATATATATTAATTAATATTAATATCTCGCTATAAGCTCACTTATCTGAACTATGTGTTATATCCGGCGATATTCCTCAGTTTCTATTGTACTAACACCTCTTTGTGGTTGCTCCTTTATTCTGGTGAGGTTTGCCCTTAATCCCTCCATTGTGAAGCTTCATCACATGCATCGTCTATCTTGATGTCTTCTTTGTTTCCCCTGACATTGCAAGAATAGAATTTGAATACCAGGCAAATGTGTTTTTAAACTTACCTGTTGTATTTTACCTTTAGCCATTCTGCAGTTGATTATTTAGTGTCGAGCTAGCTTAGTTGAATTAGTAGCTCCCTCCACCGATCATCATCATCATGCGTACTAAAAATCTGATCAACTCTCTGTACATTAAAAAGAGGACTAATGTGAAAGAGGTCGACGCGGGCTGGGTCTCAAGAGAAGAGAAGAAGAAACAGGAGAAGATACAAAGCCACATGGCCACGGAGAGCAAGAAACTCAAGTTCCAGGTGGTCACATACAATGTTGCGGAGCTGGCTAAACCTGACGGGGCTGACTTAACTTCCATACTAGCTCTTGAGGACAAACCAGATGTTATATCCATCGGGTGAGTCGCACAGATATTAGGCTCACCCACAATTAACTCTGTAGAATTAGTATCTTTCGATTTTTATGAACAGCATCTTTTTGCTAGGCAGTTTCTTTTCATCAGATGTTAATCAACAATTTAGAATCCCATTCTAGTGACTTAATGTAATTCCACTCAGGTTGGAAGAGTCAGGAGATTTTGATTTTATACCAGACGAGGAGCACAAACAAGACCCCTGGTGCAAAAAGTTTGATTCCCTTCTCTGGGGGCGTGGTTATTACGTTGTTGCCCTTACTTCGGTCTTTCAGGTTGATATTTTCTGCAATCCATAGTCCATACTTGAAATTTGAAGGCGTGTACAAGTTTTAAACACTTATAAAATATCATATCGTGCCCCCGAACATAGGTCACACAATCTCGGGCGATAATTATACAGGGTAGGCCCAAATATAACATTATATTGATCTCAAATCTCTACTAAAGATAAAGTTGCGAGTATACATCAAGAAAGAGCACATGCGGGCAGTCAGTCACGTGGAAGCAACTACCTCAAAGAGTGGCTTCGTCGGTAGGTCGTACCTTATTCGAGTTTAAAGGGTTTATTCTTATTTTCTTGGATTCTTTTAAAAATTATTATTCCGATTTAAATCGGCTGAATGGCACGTCCAAATTCCTTATAACCACAAATTTTTGAACAGGTGGAGTGTCGAACATTTTCAAAGGAGCAGCAACGATCAGGTTTCGTCTCTACGGTAAACATGTCGCCTTCATCAACTGCCACCTCACTGCCTTTGATGCCAGGATACTCGACAGGAATACAGAATACTGGCAGTTCTTCGCTGAACAGGTATGCATTATGTGTTTCCTAAACCACTCGCCCAATTGAACATAAAAAGCTTCTTTATTTCTCAACCTATAGATATTTCTCGTAGATATTTCCCGTAGCAACTAGCAACAAGAGAACTAGCAACAACTATAGCAACAACTATAGCAACAACTACTAGTAACTATAGCAACAAGAGTTAATGTTCCCTCCAGGAGTTCGCAGACCCACAGTGCGAGGAATTGTACCAACACGACTATGTGATCTGGTCGGGAGATCTCAACTACAGGGTAGCCTTTGACAACCTGGAAACTAGGAAGATGGTTGCAGATGGTAGACATCTAGAACTTGTCCAGTACGATCAGCTGAAAACACAGCAGAAAGAGGGATTAGCCTTCGTGGGATTTGAGGAGGGAGAAATCACCTTCCCTCCATCCTACAAGTTTGATATGGGTTAGTTGTGGCTATCTTACTATTACAAAGTTACAAGTAGCCACTAGTAACTACTTGACACTAGTGGTTAGTTGTGGTAAACCCAATCAGCATTTTTATTTGTATTATATAAATGTGTAATTGTGTAATGCAATTATGATTGTGATTTAACTAACTAATCAGGAACGGATATTTTTGATAGTAGTAAAAAGCAAAGAGTACCGTCCTGGTGTGACAGAGTTCTCTTTAGGACAAAGGTAGGCAAAAATATATTTATTAAATACCGTACCGCAATTTACGATTTTAAAAACTTAGATTTTAACTCGCCGTGTCGCATGTAACTGTTATGCACTCTCTATAAGTTAATCCTGTTAAAAAACTGTTATGCACTCTCTATAAGTTAATCCTGTTAAAAAGCTGTAAAATAAGCCAGATTGAAAAGTGATTAGAAGGCCCTTTTAACGAACCTGTGCTAAAAGTGGTGAGACTTATTGCAATGGGTCTCAAGATTAAAAGATTTTCAGTTCAGTACAATTAATTTCAGGGAGATCGAGAGATAGCAGCGAACACTGTAAACTGGGATCCGACATTAAAGAATTTGAGTGATTCAGACAGTGAATCGGAAGAGATCTCCAAGAAAAGTGACCTGGTGTCACCAAAACCAGCGAATAAATCCAAAAAGTCGCGCACACTTTTCAAAAAGAAGGTATTTTCAAAGATAATCAGTCAGTGTCCACGTTACTTATTCTCATAATCTCACTATGCATATTCTCATAATCTCACTATGCATATTCTCATAATCTCACTATGCATATTCTCATAATCTCACTATGCATATTCTCATAATCTCACTATGCATATTCTCATAATCTCACTATGCATATTCTCATAATCTCACTATGCATATTATTATTCTCATAATGTAAGTTTTTCTCACAATCTACCCAAAAATCAGCTAATATTGGTCACGGTTAAGTGTTGAACAGTAGCAATAATGTTGTATTCTAAACATCGATATTTTGGTAACCAGGAAACTTGTTAATATATTTATCTGGTAAACAAACTTACGTGTGTTATAACGTAACTAGATTAACCATTTAAAATGGCTGTTTCGCAAAATAAGTGATACAAAAATGTTGTGTCAGGTGATGAGGAAGAAAGACCACTGTCTCCGATCGGAAGAGATGAGAAGGAAGACCCTGGGTGTTCTACGTATGATGCACTTGACAAGCTCTGCAAAGGCTGATGCCCAGGCCAAGATAGAGTTAAAGTTCGGGGATTTTAATGACAGTGAACAATTCCAGGTTGGTCTAGGGAAAGCAAGGCTTTACTTTTATTTAAACTGACATTTATTAGCCAATGTTAACGTGTGTATCATTAATTTCTGAACAAGCCCAGCTTACCTTTTTACAGGAACTGTTAACGAAGATAGATAACGAGAGTAAGAAAGTAACCCCTTCAATCGAAGTGATATCCTACAAAAGCTACCCAGAGATCAAGATATCAGACCACAAACCTGTAGCAGCCCTACTGAACGTCGTCATGCCCTCCAGCCAAGGTATCCGACAGTTGGAAATGGAACCACAACACGCCACATGGTTTAAGAAGAAATCCATGAAGATCCACATAAAACACCTAGGTATATCAGGTAAGATAAGCCCTGCAAGCTGTGGTCACTGGGTTGGACTCTACAAGAAAGGGTGGGTTAACAAGTCTACCTACTTTACCTCTGCGTACGTCCAGAAGAAGAACAAACCAAAAGGGGGATATGATCTAAAAGCTAAGTTTGGGACTAGGGCTCACCCTGGTGAGGGGGACGCTATTGAAGCGGTGTACTTCATGTCTAAAGACGCTTCGGAACCTGCTGCTGTTATACAAGTTAAATGTGGATATTTTGTGTGATCAATGTTAACAGCTGACTGACCCTTAGAGAATAAAGATTTTCGAACTTTGTGGCCCGTCAGGAGTGGGGTTTTATCTAATTTCAGTTGGAAATATTTCATATGTTAATAGAATGTCGTTATAAATTAACGAGTTGTTGAAGTGCAAACTGGTACTGGTACTATCATTCATCAAGAATACGATATTTTGTGAGAATCAAGGCAAGGCTATATTTAGGGACAGATATTGGCATTGCTTCTGTTTGACGGCCATTAAGCTAGCCATATAACTGTATCTACAGTGTAGTCTCATATATAACTCGACCGATATAGAAATATATTCAGCGGTGACGTGACCTATTTATCGTCCACAAAGATCACATTTGATAAAGCTATCTCGGTTAGGCATCAAACTTAAGTCAAAGTTTTAAAATATTCATAGATTTAGTTGAATCGCCAACAATTAGCGTCAATGCAGTTTATATGTTTTACGGTTAATATAATTTACGGTTAATGTAATATGCATGGTTCGTCAAATTTAATATTCGTTAAAAGAATGATAATTCAGATCTCGATTACCGTTTGAAAAAATACGAAATTCAGCAAGTCTTCGAAATTTTAACTATATTGGGGAATTGATCCCGTCGGCATTGCATTGATCCTGAGACATGAATTTGATAATTAAGCATGATATGGTAAAGCATGCTACAATATATCTTTAGAGTTACTATTTACAGTCATTAATCTCCACTTATACATTTAATTCACCAAACTAATGTATAACAAAAGAATACTGGCGAAGGTTTGATGAATTACAATTACTAGTCCACCATGGCGAATTTGCAAATTGTGTGCTACACCACTATCAGAATTTACAACATGATGCTTGCTTTGGCATCAAGTTCGTGCGATTTGTCATTGGGTTTTTATGCTTAAAGTTTTATTTTGAATTTAATTGACTGAAGTTTATAATACTTTGATATAAAGGAGCAAAAGAATGTTTCCACTTATATGAAATTACTTGATTTTTATTGTTTTGCACAACATGAACAACTGAATTAAACAGGAATTGAATAATATGTATATGAATTTATGCACTATGCGGTATGGTTCATTAAGGTAGTATATGGCCTAATTTCCATACCCAATTCGAAAACATCCATTGTCAAAACAGTATAGTTATAAGGCACATTATAATTTGAGTCTGTTATGGAAGAATAATTAAAACTGAAACCATGAGTCTTATACACAAGTTACAGTAGTATCTTCGTCATTGAATATCGATATCAATTTAAACGGATATCATCGATAATATAACTCAATATACATGCAGGAGCTGATGAAGCTTCAGATCATGTTTAAGTTATCATACTGCACATAATATTCGCTGCATCAAGTTAAATAGTTTCATATGCTGCAGAAAAGTGCCGGCGAATATTAGAATTTGATGGAGTGATCATGACTTACTCGGGGTATCTTGACATTATTAAATAAATACTTGTTAAATACTAGCGTTATTACTAAACTAAAACTCAGAGTTCGGGCTATCTTGAAATCTACCGTGTTTCTTGCAGTTTAACAGTTAACACGTGCTGCATACTTCGAGTTCCAACTTACGAAGGAAATTTTGATTTTGATCTCATTAAACAGTCTACCCAGCTAACTTATTTACTAATATTATGTTAAAGTCATATATTAACATAATATACTCAATATATGATATAGTCATATATTGCTATAATTAGCAACATGTCTGTTAATAATATTTATTTATTTTGTGATTTTGTGGCCAATTTTGTATTTCATCATACTGGTCAAAACGCCATAGAAGCATTCTACCCAGCCAAAAACGTTTCAATGGTTTATCTCTCACTGTTTTTGCGGAAAGCCGTGCTAATGTTTCTGTAACGTATGGAATTGTTTCATTTTATTGGCAATCTATAATGTTGGTCATGGGAGCACACTGGAGGGCCATATAAGCAGTATAAGATTGGAAATATGACCGATATAACCAATATATCTCATTCGTCAGCGGAGTTTTATGAATATCGCACGTATTTGTGACCGTCTATCATTGGCGGGATATTGTTCAATACCCCCAGTCACCAGTCACGAGAGCCAGAACGCGAGATTAAACTTGACTTTGAGTGTTCCTTGTTCCTCAGATAATATTTAAGTGCTAAAATGGTCCTCGAGGGCTTTTAATTTGTCACGAGGATTGTTCCCCAACCTGTCGGATGTATATATTTATATGATGGGGTGGCTGGTGTCGGTTAAAGGTTGTCGGTTATATTATATTAGCACGGCAATTAATGTTAAGTCAGTTTACCAACATGAGAGTGAGATAAAGTTTGTCGTCAGCTCGATTCTGCCTATTTATTCTGCTTATTATTTTTGTCTCGTATATAAATATTACCGAAATCAGACTTTTGTGACTGCCTTGATTTTAAAGTTTATATTCAAATGTTTATAATTATATCCATTCAAAATCTTATAAACACAAATCACTGTCCTCATATATACTTATAATATGAAAGAAAATCAAAATGTAATTATCTTACAACTATTTAATTACCACGTACTATATTAGTATTACCAAATGCCTCCGCAATCCTAGTCCTACGTATTGAAATCCTCGCCAATCCCAGCAGACGTTAATTATCGTACTCGTAAGTACAAAGTTGTGGGGATCGCTTTATACCTTAGCGGTCATATTTATCACGGACATTACTTTCAGTTTCACGCTGAAGACCTTAGCGTGAATAATTATTTCCGTGAAAATAATGTCTGTGGCATTATTAAGGTCCGTGAATAATAAATTCCGGTAATTATTTCCATCAATTTTAGTGTGTTGTATGTGTCCCTACATATGTGTAGATAATGATTTGTGTGTAGCCGATTATTATATTAGCTTATTAGTATCAGAGCTCGGCCGGGATTTGGCGTTTTTGTCCGCCAAATTGTTAAGAATCGAACTAATCGAATTCGAAATGAAAATCGAAACTCGAAGGATTGATGAGATTTTTAGGCTCATCTTCATCCGAAGATATTATAACGATGTTGATATCAATTTTGTCATCCTCTGCTTCTCTTAGTTCTCTAGCAGGTGGCAAATTATTACTTGTGCCACTGTTTGGGCCATAGTTTCAACATAGAAATATCGTAAAAATCACAAGAAAGTTTCACAATTTCTTGAAAATTTTTGGGCGTCATGAGGGTGAATAATTGTGTCCGTGAAAAACTTGTCCGTGATAATTATGTCCGATAAGGTAGTTATGAAGCTGAATGTAATGATTACTACCTATTTTTACTGATTTGAAATGGTATCTACTAACCGCGTGGTTGTTACTTCTAGTAGTAGTAATGGTTTAAACACCGAGTACCATGTATTTTTCACTTAATGAGGTTACCTGATAACAGTAACACTATTGCTCCGCTTCGTTGGGAACACATCATCGTACTGAACTACACATAGTACAATAGTATTATAGTATTTCAAATTGCTGACCTGCGTCCTGAATGAGGCCTCTTAATTACTGATTGGGAATCGAGCGGTTTACTCGATTAATGTTTACTCAAAATTATAATACAAACAGTAATAGATATAAAATAGTAATGTTAAAGAATTCTTTTTAAAACAAACCCTCTGGAAAGGGCACTGCACACTGTTATCAAAAAGTACACTGTGATCATGAAGTACTATGAACTACAGATTTAAAAACACGACGCTTCACGCTACACATGATATTACCCATCCATAATATCGATCCTATAGGTTAAGAGGTCTAGACTGTCTTAGGCCAGGAACAATGGAACATTGTGCAGTAGGAATGGTTGCCACTCGTTAACATCACCATCACTTTGAAGATTAAGTAGCATTTTCTTGGCACTAGTCTTGAACAGATTTATCGAAAATAATGTCGGAAGTGTAGTAACGTCTGCTTTGTCTGCGAAGACAGAGAGCAGTGGTCCCTTGTAGTAAATACTGTTTTGAAAGTGTCTTTTCCCGTATAACTGGAGCCAGGAGCAGGCTGACGTGTGATCAGAAAGTTTTGTAGGTATGTCGGCGGGAAAAGCTTGAGAGATGTTTTTGGGGACTAATTGTGCAGGCACGTAGCCAGGGGGGGGGGCTAGGGGGGCGGCAGCCCCCCCCCCCCCCCCCCCCCCCCCCCCCCCCGGAAAAAATTGAACTTCAGAAAAAATAAGCCCCCTAGTCCCCTGCATGGTCGCCTGGTAACTGGGCTGTGTTTATGACTGCAGTCAGTCAAAGATTTGAACTGTGGATTAGTAAATATCTGTCATAACATCCAAGCGAAAATTCTAGAATACTTCTATAAATAGTCAATACACAGTACAGTGTACACGTCTAGCTGTCTGCTGTTTCATATTTGGCGGAATATTATTATATCAGGTTACCACACGTGCGAGACGGAGTCGCGCACACTTGCACATGCCACATCAGTACATTAAGCTAATATACTTAGTTCTTACACCCGCTCGGCAGTCGGCGTGTGTACACATCTTGTATTTGCTCTGTCTGTTCTCTACTACCTATTATATATAGTATAATAAAATTCAATACGTATCAATTTAAAAAAGGCTTCTGATTTTTGTTCATGATTCTGCTTTTTGTATTTCGTTGTTTTAATAACTGTCAAATGCAGTCTGCACTTAACAATATATCGATTTTAAATTATCAAATTTTCTGCTTCCCAGGCTAGTAATGTCCACTCTGAGGGCATTTTTCAAGCCCAAGAAAGCTCGTTTAGAGGACGAAAACCCTGAACAAGAGCCCGAGGATATCGATCTTGTTGATCCATTCGATCCTGTTGATCCAGTCGATCTTGTTGATCCAGTCGATCTTGTTGATCCAGTCGATCTTGTTGATCCAGTCGATCTTTGTGTTCCAGTCGATCCTGTTGATCCAGTCGATCTTGTTGATCTAGTCGACCTTGTTGATCCATTCGATCCTGATGATCATGTAGACCCTGTCGATCCTGTAGAACCTGTTGACACAATTATTGAGCCTGACGTCAGAAACGTACCGATTGATCATGCAGAGTGCAAAGCAGATATTGCTGATGCCGTTGGGAAAGAAACCTTCGATGATAAAGACCTTGAGAGGTTTTTGAACTGTTGGACCCCCACCTCACAAAGCGAACTTCCCACCTCTCGGCATGGAAAGAGCACAAGGAGGCTTCTAATAAGCCATGTCCAAGATCCAATTTACAAAGACTGGCTCTGTGTATCGAAGAAACAAAGCGCTGTTTATTGCAAACCCTGTGTCCTTTTTGGTTCTCAAGCTCATGCACCTGGTAAGGGTCGTGGAAAGGGCAGAGGGCAGAAGCTCACCACTCTGGTCACCAAACCGCTGATTAAGTTCCATGACCTGAAAGGAAAGTCTGGCTTATTGGACTCCCACATGGAAAAGGATTTCCATTTGACATCCATGAATCTTATGGAAAATTACATAAATGTAATTGAGGGTAAAAAAGAAGACATCAGAAACACTATCAACACGTCCAGAGCAATCCAAGCTGAGTGCAATCGAAAAGCACTTGTGTCTATTGTCGACACAGTGTTGTTTCACGCCAGACAAAATATCGCCCTCAGGGGAAACACAGGTGAAGTAGGGGTCGTTAACAGTACAGGAGATGAACCGTCTACAAATGATGGGAATTTTCGGGCGTCCCTTAGAATGAGAATCAGGGCTGGTGATGAAGCTCTCAAGAAACACTGTTTGTCTGCACCTAAAACTGCAACACTCATGTCTGCCGACATCCAGAATGAGATAGTAAATCTCGTCAAGACTATGGTAATTGAAAGGATTGTAGAAAAGGTACGCAAGGCTGAGTTCTGGACAATCCTTGCTGATGATACTACGGACAGATCAAAGAAGGAACTGACAGCTATCTGCATCCGTTACTTGGAGCAGAATGAAAATACTGGAGATTATATATTGAGGGAAGATCCCATCGCTATAGTTGATTTGTTGGATATGATCAGGATGGTACTTGGTTTGAATGACGTCGGTGAAGACGAACTGGTGATGTCAGGTGTGAACATTGCTAGAGTCCTGGTTGATGTTGTGGAAAAACTAAAACTGGACCTGAACTTGTGTATTGGCCAGGGATATGATGGGGCATCAAACATGAGCAGTGAGCGTGTTGGTGTTGCCGCGGAGTTCAAAAAAAGGGCTCCCAAAGCAGAATTCCAGCACTGTATGATGCACCAGATGAATCTTAGTGCTGGGAGTGCCATAAAAGATGTGTTTATCAACAAAGCCCACGCTCTGATCAAAAAAATAACACAATTCTTCAATCGTTCCGCAAAAAGAGTGGAACATCTGAAGACAGTTATCCGAAGAGCAGAAGATTCCCGGATATCAAAGGATAAACTGACCTCTCTCTGTACAACCCGATTCCTAGAGCGTCACAAAGCAGTACAAGTTTTGAGGAACCTCCTGCCGTATGTTTTTGATGCCCTGACCGACATGACCTCCTGGAGTAGTCCAGAAACTAGGTCTGGTGCCTTTAATCTCCAATGTGCGATAGACAAGGCTAACTTCTTTGTTAGCCTTGTGATGTTGGAGAATCTGACAGGACTGCTTCTCCCCCTGACGACAATGATTCAGGATAAACAGATAGACATGAGTGGATGCATGGAGCAAACAAAACTTGTGAAAAAACAGTTGGCAGATATGAAAGAGCCACATCACTGGAAACGCATGTACGAGGAGGTGGTATTGCTTGGAGAACGTATGGGTGTTGAGATTAAGGTACCAGGGCCAAGATCAAGAATTGCAATAAACCAGTACACTAAGACGTCAGATCCAGAAGAACATTATCATAAGGTTTGGGTTGGAGCTGTCGGGAATGTCATACAAGATATGAATGCCCGCTTTGGGGAGGAGAAACAGAATGTGGCAGCCCTTGAGCAGTTAATCCCTGCAAAAGCACCAGAACCTGACCAGTCAGCGGAGGTAACAGGAAAACTTGTGGAACATTTCGAGGATTTTTTGGATGTTGGTTCCATTTTACTAGAGCGGGAGGTCAATAGGTGGCTGCTTCACTGGCAGCCTCTGAGCAAGAGTGACAGACCAAGAACAGCATTATCTGCACTGAATAGTGCTAAGCTGTACCCTTCAGTATCACATCTACTGAAGTATCTTGCTACCTTGCCAGTTTCGACGGCAGAGCCTGAGAGGACGTTCTCCAAGGTCGAAAGAACTAAAACAGCTATAAGAGCTACCATGACTGTCAACCGAACCCATATCCACAAAGTTGGCAAACCCACCAGATATCTGGGAGGAAATTTGGGAAGAATGAGGAAATTTTTGGCATCTGAGAGGAAATTTCTTGGTTAGCGACTGAAAATTGCAGTCCGCAAAGAGCAGTTCAATCATTGGGTATCGAGAGGAAATTTTTCCTCTCTAAATGACTTAAAATTCGTGCCACCTTTAATTTTAATTTGTCCAATGTTTTGAATCCAAAATATTACCGAGTGTCTAATCAACTACTTTGAACCTTCTCTATTGATATCCTATTGGTCTATCATATAATCCAGTTAAAAATTTTCCGGATGCTGCGCCCCCTGCCCTCTTAAAATATTACTAATAACCAAGTGTCTAATCAACTGTTTTGAACCTTCTGTATTGATATCCTATTGGTTTAGCATATAATCCAGTTAAAATTTTCCGGGGGCTGCGCCCCCGAGCCCCTGCCGCAGTAGCCTCGGAGCCGGCGCTTCGCGCCGACTCCTCGCCCACCCCTTCTAAAAATCCTGCACACGCCCCTGTTGGAAAAGTAACTTAGCCGCTGCGAGCGAAGCGAGCGGGCCACAGAAGGGTCTGAAAATGGGTTTGGGAGGAAATTTTTAATTATGTGGATATGGGCAACCGAATGGAGAATCTCGTCCTCATCATGAGCCACAGAGAAATTCTTCCCACTGCAGAAGAAATCGCCCAAAGATTCATCAAGACATCCTCAAGGAGACTTGTTTTTTAAATCATTATTATGAGTTCATTGTTTAAGTGACAGACCTTAGACCATATTGGTCCTTTTAATTTTTAATGAAGTTGTTGCAACTAGCAAGAAATATGTATCTGATATCTTTAATCTTAATAAGATTGTTGTTTGAACTTTGAATGTTAAGTTATTCTTGTTTTAGCCAAATTCAGCTCGTGTTGTTTCATGTTTGTTAATTGTTTAAAATTTAAACGAGCATTTTTTCCCTGAACTGATACCTACCTCATTTATCATAAGACATTTGTATTTTGTATTAGAGAAACGTTGTTAAATTTTTCATCGTTGTTTACTTTGTTAATGGTTGCTTAATGCTTTCCATAATCTGCATTGACAATTGATGTTCAGTGTTTTTAACAATTATTAATTTATTGACTATGACTATCATACATTTTCAAACCTATTACTATTTACTAATTTATTCATTATTTACTATAACTATAATATATTTTCAAACATAATATTTCCTATTATAGATTCGGGCTCCTTTCTTGTTTCTACATGCAAATGCCAAATAGTACAAAGTACAGTAAACATAGTTTAAAACTGTGCCTCAAATTTCAATCATATCTTTCTTGATTCTTTCATACTTTGCAGTAAGAATCTGTTGATTGCAAAACCTGGTTATTCTTATTTCTTAATCGCTAAATTTATATTTCTTAAATCATTCTTGTCCCCTAGACCGTAGGAAATGTAAAAATCTGAAGACGATGAGGCCTGAGCCCTGAGTAAGTCGTAAATTCTGATTGGAGAATGCAGATTGCTGTTGTGGAGTTACCAAATTTACGTGAGAACTTGATTCTTTTCAATCCCAGTTTATTGATGTCCTACAAATTTCTTTAATGCCAAATGTTGTCTAAAACACCCTGTTTTGCAAAAAATTTTCCGGGGGGCTGCGCCCCCCTAGCCCCCGCCAAGGGGCTCCGCCCCTGGACCCCGCTGGGGGCTGCGCCCCCAGACCCCTGCCACAGCTTGCTCGCTTCGCTCACTGCGCAGCTGGACTCGACACGTCGGCTCGCTTCGCTCGCCAACAGCCCCCCCCCCCCCCCCAAAGAAAAATCCTGGCTACGTGCCTGTAATTGTGGCATGTTTTTAACTTTATGCATCAAGATAATTGAGTTGTAAACGATAAGACCATGCACAGTGAGAATTTCATGTTCACTGAAAAATGGATTACTTTTGGATACTTAATTACTTTGTTATTCATACTCCAGTCCAGCAAAGAATTTTCATTAGGGCAGCTGTAATTGCTCACCGATGGGTTATCTGGAAACTGTTTAAGAAATGCTAATAGTTTTGCTTTGAACATCAGTGGGTCTTTAATGAGGTTCACGTACTGTAGTGCGACACGTACTGTAGTGCGACACGTACTGTAGTGCGACACGTACCCTAGTGCGAAACCTCCAAGATCGACACTGTCGCACTAGAGTACGCTACCTGGATCGTAGTGCGACACGTACCCTAGTGCGACAGAGAATTTTCAAGGCCGACACTGTCGCACTACAGTGCGCTACTTGGACTGTAGTGTCACTCATGACAGATTGAGGGTCGACTCCAAATGCAAGGAGCTCATCCAAGAGGGCTTCATAATGAGCCTGTGTATTTCCGGGGAGTAAGCCGAATGCAAGGCGAATTCAGTGCATCGCCAGTAGGTCTTGTCGTCGCGCTTCTTATCCAGGCAGTAGCGGTATCCGTCGTGGATAACGTTTCTTGAACCAGTAGTGCGTCCAGAAATGAAGATGATTGAAGAAGACATGTTGATGTTGTTCGATGCTTTGGTAGAATCATCGTGACCTTATATATATGGCCCAAGCATATGAACTTATTATCTCAATCGATGATATACGATGCGTGTAATAGGAATGAGGATCATATGCTGCTTACGAGTTACCCAGTGGATCACACACTGCCTACGTGGCTTGAACTGACCCGAAGGAATTATGATCAGTGGATCACTTCGAAACACGTGATGTGATCCGACGAATCGTATTCGCAAGATCACTTCAAAATAAATCCATAAAAAGGATAGGATGTGACCAGAACTTGGAAATAAGTCAGGATATTTTGTCGCACTAGAGTACGCTACCTGGATCGTAGTGCGACACATACTGTAGTGCGACAGAGGGTGTTTTTGTCGGACTTCGCACTAGAGTACGTGTCGCACTAGAGTACGTGTCGCACTACAGTACGATTACCCTTTAATGAGGTGAAAATCTGATGGAATGAGGCCTCTTAGTCAGCTCCGGGACAGGATTAGGAATAATATTAAAGTTAAACGTTCTGATAGACAGACAGAAACTTGAGACAAAGCTCAATATAAATATTAGCGAACAGATAATTTGTCAAGGAAAAGGTGTGGTATAATTTCCACGAATTTGATCACCCACTTAGATCGGGCTATTAAAACCACAGCCGCCGGTCCCTCGATATAACCTTCTTAATAATTATAGTTAAATCTGTATACTGTGATGAGCCAAAGATAAGGCGTGCCTACATAAATAACTCATATAATTTTATAGGTAGACTTTGCAGAACGAGGTTAAGTTTGTCGTTTAGGAAGTCTTTGTGGAATATTTGTTTAGTTTTATTAAGCTACATGAATGAACTTGATTCATTATAGCCATGATCGTCGAAATTTTCGTCTCAAAGATCAATTGAACGTTTAACCTCGTAGAATTTAAAGTAGTAGAAGTTGAGTAATTGTTAGTCTGAATTTAATTCCAATGCCGGCAATTCAGCCGACTAATTCACATCGTTTTGCACTTGAATCCAGAGCAAAGATATCGATACCCAAATATCAGAAGTTATACTTATAGTATAACACTAAAAATAATAGTTTTATTGCAAGTACGGCTTGGAGTTATACTTTTACAATATATATTATATCATTTTATCAAATCGTTTTTAATCGTGTTATATCGTTAATCAATATCGTTAATCAATATCAGAGGCACATATTAGGTGCGATGGGTGCGGGATCGCACAATTTACCGTTTCCCACACATTTCCGCATAATTTATTGTTTTCCGCACATTTTGTAATTTTCTGCATATTTTCGCATAATCTAGCATTTTCCGCGTAATTTCGCATAATTTTGAAATTTTCGCGTTAAGATTTTTGAGTATAAAAACCAAAATATGTTAAAAGTCGGGCCCTTTTAGGACCGTGACTCAGGCCCTTTCGGGACCCTGACCCAGGCTCTTTCGGGACCGTGACCAAGGCCCTTTTGGAACTCATACCTAGGCCACGTGACCCAGTTACCACGTGACCCAGGCCCTTTCGGGACCCTGATCCAGGCCCTTTCGGGACCGTGAATCAGGCCCTTTTGGAACTCATGCCTAGGCCACGTGACCCGGTTACCACGTGACCCAGGCCCTTTCGGGACCGTGACCCAGGCCGTTATGGAACCCTCGTCGTTACCGTACTTCGATTATAGTGTATCAGTTATTATTCGTAACTTCACCACATCATCTGATTACTCTTGAGAAAATGCAAAAGAAAACCGCACAATTCCCGCACAAATTTCGAAAAAATCGCCGCACATTTGCCGCATAATTGGTAAAAATTTACCGCACCTTACCGCACATTTTACCTTTGTAGTCGGGTGCGGTACCGCATAATTTCGATTTTTTACCGCACCTAATATGTGCCTCTGATCAATATTGACAATATTAAATGTTTTCGCTTACAATTTAACGCTAAATCGTAGGAGTATTTTAAGACTTCATGATTTAATTTTACACCGCGAATTCGCGTCGGTTCCTGAGCAAAGGATATCGCTCCGTTTATAAAATTTGCTTTTGGAAATAGAACTGGAGATCCATTGCACATGCACATTGGCTCGGTCTACAATTTTGTACAACTTACTGAGTCAGAGTGAGGTAGGAAAAGTGTTCAGTATTTCATGGCTTACTCTTGTGTGTTTATTTTATTCCAGGTTTTAAAATTCAATAATGCAAAGTCAATATTTTGTCTGTTATAAGTTAGTATAAAATGAAGTCAAAATTTATATACTCTTGGTTAATGAAGTCGCCTGACGGCTTTATTAGTCCGTAAATACAGTAAGTACTTATTGTACTTAAAATTAAATACATTGTCAATAAGTAGTATTACTGTACTTATTGACATTGTACTTACTTTATTTAGTATATTATAGATTTTGAGTTCAAAGTTCCGGAATTTTTCATTAATTTGTTTCGTCATAAAACCTTACCTGAGGACCCCAGGCTTTAATGTTGGTAAACAACAATAGTTTGAATAGAGATTAGGCGGAATAGAGATTAGGCGGAATGACAGGCTGAGCGCGGCCCAGTAACATAAAACCTTGGTAATTTTATTCTTAAATGGATAAGCTGTTTCATTGATTTACGATGTCGACACTTCCAGATCGTTGCAACGATCTCGTCAGAAGCAAGAATGCTAGTTTGCGCGGCGCGTCGAAGCGGCGAAGTCCTTCAACTTCAAGCTGTTTAATTTCAACATGCGTGTTTGACTTTGTGTGATTTGAATAGCATGCCTATAATGTTACAAATTATATTTTAATTGTTGTACTTAAACTTACTTTAGTCATTTTGATACTGACGGGGGATATGAAATATGTATTTAATAATCATTTATTTTGGCACGCAACACTAACAGTGGTTTTTAGTTTTGATTGACCTAGATGCTGTCAAGTGGCAAATAAATGTATTTGAATTTCATCTTTTATTCTTGCCCCACCATTCACCAATATTCATGAACAGGAGAGCCACTCTAATGTCAAATGTCGGAAATCTTTACCTATAAAGCAATAACTATAAATATAATTTTATAATGGTGTGTATCATCCATTAGGGTGGGGTTTATATTGTATCACGTTGCGAACCCCACGGTCGTTTCACTATGGTGACTATGACCCCCTTTATCGTTCTGACGATACAGGGGGAGCCGCGCACTTCGTGCGCGGCGGGTCATACAACGTATGACAAGGTTTATATACTGCAGATTGCTGTTCATTTTGATTTTACGAACGAGCAATGTAATAAAATCAAAAATGAGTTGTAATTCTGCACAGTGCACACGTGCAAATGCAATTTTATAATGCAGCCCGAGTAATTCTAACTTTGATTTCATCAATCTGCCGCTCCCAAGTCCCAATCCCTAATAATAATATTAATTAAATCGATCATGACTTTCAATTATGAAATCATTAAGGCAGCAAATAAATTGCCCACATGCCAATATGCACCATGATACCATTTTTAAACACGTTGCGCTACCACTTTAATACATATTACATAATTACCACAGCTCCATCACTGCATGTGATCACGTTTGATGGAAAAGACTCATTTCAAAGATTAAATTCTGTGAAAAGTGTGGCGGACAAGTAATATACTCATTTGTTGGCGTTTGGAGGACCCACGCGGCACGCTGGGACTGCCCACTGCCCCAGTAGTTTTTAAAATTTGTAAAATTAAATTATTGAGGTCATTACACTAGCTGCAAGCTGAAGGTCGTTACACTAGCTGAAGGCCGAAATAAATTTCATGTATAAAAATAATAACGCATAAACTTTTCAAGCTGGCAATTTGAACTTGTAAATCATAAAATGTGTCCCGTCCATCACATTGAATAGTGAAAACATATCAGCTGAATCTCTTGTAAATTGCACAATAAAGTTTCTCTGACAGCTCTCCGATCCCACAGCTTCTATGTAATGATTAGTTTTGTTTTCTGTTCTTCTTTTTAACTAACTTGTCGTGTCATACAGTCAGTCTGTATAGTTTCGGATATACAAATAGAAATGACCGGTTGAGTCAAAAAACTATTTGTATCTAGCTATATCAGGGTTTTGCATGATTGAAACATTTGTTTGACTCAACCGGTCGTTTTTATTTGTGTCTAGCTCTCGGCTTGCCAATTGAGCACTGTCAACAGACGACGCCACCTACAAGTACAATTATTTTCGGATATATATATATCCGAATAATCAATTTCCGCAATCCTTCATATACCTAATACTGAACCCACGCAGTTGACACACAATGTGTCAGTTACCATGATAACGCTTGTCTGGTGTTAACTTTGTTAAATGTCCGAGTCGACAGACTATCGCAAGTTCCTCAACGTTTTATAGAAATTGCTATGATAATGGTAGACAAGGAAGCATGGAAATTCTTCAAAGTTAGATCAAAGTTCATTTCATGGGAATGTCAATGAAGTCAATAATGTATAGACCATCCCATAGCTGTCCAAAAATGGTAATGATTTTACAAGCATTTGACAGGTCTGACCAAGATTTAATAATGCTCGATGTTTGGTGAAAGGAACGTTCCCATAAAGACTGTCATATTAGTCTCCAAATCAGAACCGATCCCTGTATAATAGTAGGATGCATCGCCTGGCTTGCCAGTGCCAAGCATGACCCGCACGGTGATCACACCTCTATTCTGACGGACAGATTGAAGGTTTGGGGAGGTGAAGCATATTATCTTCGATTAATGACATCGATTAGTATTACCCAATTAGCTTCCAGAACCGACCAATCAAACTGATCCGCGGCAGCTTTCAGGTGTCAAACTGAACATTGGTTCACTAATAACTCTTTATCATCTTTAAACTTTACCATCATCTTAAGATCGCACAACCCCAATAAAACGACTACAGAAGTTGTCACCAACTCCAAGTTTTATTCAGCACTCACATGCAAATTCTGTAAATTTAGTTTACAGTAAATTTAGTTTGCATTAAAAAAGCCGATATCATACTTTATCACAGTCGGGTAAGTTTACCCTCTCTATATTCACAGTGCCCCACCTGATCCATCCTCGTGGGTGAGATTTCATCTGACCAATCAAAATCGTAAATTGTAAATCACTGCTGCAGGTGTCAAAGCAAACATTGATTTATTGCTCACGGATTTTCAACTCCATATATTGTTATCCGAAAATTGGACTGAAGCTAATTTTATCCCAATAATATTCACAAATTTTTGCAGGAGCTGTCTCATCAAGGTTTTTCTTCTTCGTGGGGGCGGTGGTCAGGATGACCGCTATAAAATAAAGCATTGAAGCTCTTATCTGCGCTTACCCCGGTAAAATTTGTGAATGTTGAATGTAGCAGCACTAATTGGGCGGAGTCCAAAACTACGGTCGCGCTAAATCACTCTACAGTCGATTCTTCCATTTTCACCACTTTTAGTTTCGCATTGGATAAGCACATGTTATACGCGCGCGTTACGTGTCAATCATATTTGATCCCGATTTCTTACTTTGGGTTTCAAACTTGCTTGTCGAGTTTTCGTCAATAATCAATTATCATCCATGATTCATCATTGCCACTTGTGTAATACCTTGAAATCCTATAAGTTGAATGAATAGGTTTTAAAATTGTTGACATAGCATTATAGAAGGACTGTTGTCAGAATGTAGAATGATACAGAGCCGCCTTCAGAAGTTAAAATTGTTGAGCCTTATTTTCTAGTGTACTGTTTCGTATGACATATGAGTCGAGGTACAAATAGAATTTTTCGCTGGATCAAAATGCTGAGATTTTAATATAAAGCAAAGCCAAGTATCAATAAACTAGTTTAGATTACGCCTGATTGCTTGAGTCCTATTTAAAAATATTTTTGATATGTGATCCTAGAAGTAGAATCACAAATTTTGCATTCGTTTTAATTGTGTTTTTTTTATGCGAAGAGCATATATTGTTTTCCTTAAGCCAGCTGATCCAGCTATTGTAAAAGTCTACGGTCTAAAATGCTGCTTACTTTAGAAACACTGCGCTTCTTATTTGAATCATTAACATTATTAAATCTAGGCTGCATAAAATGATAGGTTTTCGGATTTTGACCTGAGCAGCCGAAAATGATACAGGGTGGGCCAAAAGTCAGTGTGCAAAGGTTGGCCTTAATAGCTCAGTTACTTCCTTCTGGTATTATTATTATTGTTATCCATATAATATACTATTATCGATGTAGTTTAATAGACTATAAATTTATTATATAACCTGGTTTTATTTCCATAGAAGTGTTTTTACCAGTTACTTTAGTAAATTAACAAAATGTGCAATTCGAACTTTGCCGTCTAGAATCTAGTGTGAATATTATAGATATTTACAACAAATATTTTAATTATCAGGTTCATCAGCATGGGACAAGTTGCAGATCAACCGCCATATAGGTACGTACTACAAGTGTTCATTTATGACTCAGTAATACAATTAAACAACAAGTTAACTTAAGAGTTGCAATTTGATTGATATACAATATCATGCGATAGTTTATTAAAAAACTTCGAAGGCTTTTAACTTGAATAACAATATCATTTTTAAAGCAAGGTTTGTAATTGAAGGCAAGCATATCGGTCTGTACTGATGTAAAGGATTTTTGTTCTCAGTTTCTATGAAATTGTACCATGTACATATTTTTACCTCGTTCACCCTTCCAGCTCATGCATCAAGGCTGATTCTTCATCCTCACGCTTACACGCCTTCAATTAGTCACCACCTGGAACTTTATCATATATAATTATAATCACGTCATCGCCCCATCATCCCTTATAGTCGAAGACGATAACATATGCATATTGTATAATTCTGCAAAATAAAACATGTTTTATTACTTATATGTTTGAACCAACTCCCTATCCCCTCCTAGATTATCAATTTTTCTCAATTTTTGCTACTTTTCAAAAGTTCAAAGAATCTTTTAATAAGCTTGAACCTCCCATAATATCTCTGGACAGTATAATGTATGTGTCCGGTGAACGAATCAATTCTCTCTCAAATTATATGTGTTCACTGTTCACTGTTCACAGTTTATTTGCGAAAAGTTTCTACTATCAGCTAATTTAATTTAATTACAACTTGTTTTATTTAACCTTCCCCAGTTTGGCTATGAAATAATTGATATCACCAAATAAAATTAGCCCACGTTAAGATTCACCGTTAATAAGTACAAAAAATGCATACTCACATTCCTACTCAGTGCACACTATGTATAATAACTGTTGCCAGATAAAACATTCAATGAGTTGCTTTAATTACAATTAATAAACGATGTGCAATGTATAATATTATATATAGATAATACTATATATAGATAGCTTATAACTACATGTTTCCATGGTAAAATGGGTGGGCGACAATTAACCCTGACCCTGACCCTGACCCTGACCCTGACCCTGACCCTGACCCTGACCCTGACCCTGACCCTGACCCTGACCCTGACCCTGACCCTGACCCTGACCCTGACCCTGACCCTGACCCTGACCCTGACCCTGACCCTGACCCTGACCCTGACCCTGACCCTGACCCTGACCCTGACCCTGACCCTGACCCTGACCCTGACCCTGACCCTGACCCTGACCTTGACCCTGACCCTGACCCTGACCCTGACCCTGACCCTGACCCTGACCCTGACCCTGACCCTGACCCTGACCCTGATCCTGATCCTGATCCTGATCCGGACCCTGACTTTAAACTTTCCAGATAGTTACATGGCTATAAGACGGATAATCTGAGCAAGTTTGGGCAAATTTCTATGTGCCAAACTTGAGATATGACTTCAAACACATTAAAATATCTCAAATTGGCGGTTTTTGGTACGATATTTGACGAAAGTCGATTATCTCAAGATCTAACTGATAGAATTTCTTTAAACTTTCCAGATAGGGGGGAGCCAAGTAGATTTTTGTAGACTTTTTTCGTGAATTATCCATTACAATAATCTACAAATATCTACATTTATCTACAAAAAATGTATATCTCAAATATGTGCCCAGAAATTCTACTGAATTTTGGAAAGTTGGAAAGTGTTTTTAATGTAGAGTGGTTGTTCTGAGGATTTATTATTCGCATCATTTAGCTGTCTCATAACCTAGAAGTAATGATCAGAACTGGTTTTGTGGTTAAGTTTTGTAGTTGGAAAGTGTTTTTAATGTAGAGTACTGGGAGCTCTGAGGATTTATTATTCGCATCATTTAGCCGTCTCATAACCTAGAAGTAATGATCAGAACTAGTTTTGTGGTTAAGTTTTGTAGTTGGAAAGTGTTTTTAATGTAGAGTGGTTGTTCTGAGGATTTAATATTCGCATCATTTAGCCGTCTCATAACCTAGAAGTAATGATCAGAGCTGGTTTTGTGGTTAAGTTTTGTAGTTGGAAAGTGTTTTTAATGTAGAGTGGGAGTTCTGAGGATTTAATATTCGCATCATTTAGCCGTCTCATAACCTAGAAGTAATGCTCAGAGCTGGTTTTGTGGTTAAGTTTTGTAGTTGGAAAGTGTTTTTAATGTAGAGTACTGGGAGCTCTGAGGATTTAATATTCGCATCATTTAGCCGTCTCATAACCTAGAAGTAATGATCGGAACTAGTTTTGTGGTTAAGTTTTGTAGTTGGAAAGTGTTTTTAATGTAGAGTGGTTGTTCTGAGGATTTATTATTCGCATCATTTAGCCGTCTCATAACCTAGAAGTAATGATCAGATCTGGTTTTGTGGTTAAGTTTTGTAGTTGCAGAAAGTGTTTTTAATGTAGAGTACTGGGAGCTCTGAGGATTTAATATTCGCATCATTTAGCCGTCTGATCATAACCTAGAAGTAATGATCAGAGCTGGTTTTGTGGTTAAGTTTTGTAGTTGGAAAGTGTTTTTAATGTAGAGTGGTTGTTCTGAGGATTTATTATTCGCATCATTTAGCTGTCTCATAACCTAGAAGTAATGATCAGAGCTGGTTTTGTGGTTAAGTTTTGTAGTTGGAAAGTGTTTTTAATGTAGAGTACTGGGAGATCTGAGGATTTAATATTCGCATCATTTAGCCGTCTCATAACCTAGAAGTAATGATCAGAGCTGGTTTTGTGGTTAAGTTTTGTAGTTGGAAAGTGTTTTTAATGTAGAGTGGTTGTTCTGAGGATTTATTATTCGCATCATTTAGCCGTCTCATAACCTAGAAGTAATGATCAGAACTGGTTTTGTGGTTAAGTTTTGTAGTTGGAAAGTGTTTTTAATGTAGAGTACTGGGAGCTCTGAGGATTTAATATTCGCATCATTTAGCCGTCTCATAACCTAGAAGTAATGATCAGAACTAGTTTTGTGGTTAAGTTTTGTAGTTGGAAAGTGTTTTTAATGTAGAGTGGTTGTTCTGAGGATTTAATATTCGCATCATTTAGCCGTCTCATAACCTAGAAGTAATGATCAGAACTGGTTTTGTGGTTAAGTTTTGTAGTTGGAAAGTGTTTTTAATGTAGAGTGGTTGTTCTGAGGATTTATTATTCGCATCATTTAGCCGTCTCATAACCTAGAATTAATGATCAGAGCTGGTTTTGTGGTTAAGTTTTGTAGTTGGAAAGTGTTTTTAATGTAGAGTACTGGGAGCTCTGAGGATTTATTATTCGCATCATTTAGCCGTCTCATAACCTAGAAGTAATGATCAGAACTAGTTTTGTGGTTAAGTTTTGTAGTTGGAAAGTGTTTTTAATGTAGAGTACTGGGAGCTCTGAGGATTTAATATTCGCATCATTTAGCCGTCTCATAACCTAGAAATAATGATCAGAGCTGGTTTTGTGGTTAAGTTTTGTAGTTGGAAAGTGTTTTTAATGTAGAGTGGTTGTTCTGAGGATTTATTATTCGCATCATTTAGCCGTCTCATAACCTAGAAGTAATGATCAGAACTAGTTTTGTGGTTAAGTTTTGTAGTTGGAAAGTGTTTTTAATGTAGAGTACTGGGAGCTCTGAGGATTTATTATTCGCATCATTTAGCCGTCTCATAACCTAGAAGTAATGATCAGAACTAGTTTTGTGGTTAAGTTTTGTAGTTGGAAAGTGTTTTTAATGTAGAGTGGTTGTTCTGAGGATTTAATATTCGCATCATTTAGCCGTCTCATAACCTAGAAGTAATGATCAGAACTAGTTTTGTGGTTAAGTTTTGTAGTTGGAAAGTGTTTTTAATGTAGAGTGGTTGTTCTGAGGATTTATTATTCGCATCATTTAGCCGTCTCATAACCTAGAAGTAATGATCAGAGCTGGTTTGTGGTTAAGTTTTGTAGTTGGAAAGTGTTTTTAATGTAGAGTGGTTGTTCTGAGGATTTGTTATTCGCATCATTTAGCCGTCTCATAACCTAGAAGTAATGATCAGAGCTGGTTTTGTGGTTAAGTTTTGTAGTTGGAAAGTGTTTTTAATGTAGAGTACTGGGAGCTCTGAGGATTTATAATTGGCATCAATTAGCCGTCTCATAACCTAGAAATAGTGCTCAGAGCTGGTTTTGTGGTTAAGTTTTGTAGTTGGAAAGTGTTTTTAATGTAGAGTGGGAGTTCTGAGGATTTAATATTCGCATCATTTAGCCGTCTCATAACCTAGAAGTAATGATCAGAACTAGTTTTGTGGTTAAGTTTTGTAGTTGGAAAGTGTTTTTAATGTAGAGTGGTTGTTCTGAGGATTTATTATTCGCATCATTTAGCCGTCTCATAACCTAGAAGTAATGATCAGAGCTGGTTTGTGGTTAAGTTTTGTAGTTGGAAAGTGTTTTTAATGTAGAGTACTGGGAGATCTGAGGATTTAATATTCGCATCATTTAGCCGTCTCATAACCTAGAAGTAATGATCAGAGCTGGTTTTGTGGTTAAGTTTTGTAGTTGGAAAGTGTTTTTAATGTAGAGTGGTTGTTCTGAGGATTTAATATTCGCATCATTTAGCCGTCTCATAACCTAGAAGTAATGATCAGAACTGGTTTTGTGGTTAAGTTTTGTAGTTGGAAAGTGTTTTTAATGTAGAGTGGTTGTTCTGAGGATTTATTATTCGCATCATTTAGCCGTCTCATAACCTAGAAGTAATGATCAGAGCTGGTTTTGTGGTTAAGTTTTGTAGTTGGAAAGTGTTTTTAATGTAGAGTACTGGGAGCTCTGAGGATTTATTATTCGCATCATTTAGCCGTCTCATAACCTAGAAGTAATGATCAGAACTAGTTTTGTGGTTAAGTTTTGTAGTTGGAAAGTGTTTTTAATGTAGAGTACTGGGAGCTCTGAGGATTTAATATTCGCATCATTTAGCCGTCTCATAACCTAGAAATAATGATCAGAGCTGGTTTTGTGGTTAAGTTTTGTAGTTGGAAAGTGTTTTTAATGTAGAGTGGTTGTTCTGAGGATTTATTATTCGCATCATTTAGCCGTCTCATAACCTAGAAGTAATGATCAGAACTAGTTTTGTGGTTAAGTTTTGTAGTTGGAAAGTGTTTTTAATGTAGAGTACTGGGAGCTCTGAGGATTTATTATTCGCATCATTTAGCCGTCTCATAACCTAGAAGTAATGATCAGAACTAGTTTTGTGGTTAAGTTTTGTAGTTGGAAAGTGTTTTTAATGTAGAGTGGTTGTTCTGAGGATTTAATATTCGCATCATTTAGCCGTCTCATAACCTAGAAGTAATGATCAGAACTAGTTTTGTGGTTAAGTTTTGTAGTTGGAAAGTGTTTTTAATGTAGAGTGGTTGTTCTGAGGATTTATTATTCGCATCATTTAGCCGTCTCATAACCTAGAAGTAATGATCAGAGCTGGTTTGTGGTTAAGTTTTGTAGTTGGAAAGTGTTTTTAATGTAGAGTGGGAGTTCTGAGGATTTATTATTCGCATCATTTAGCCGTCTCATAACCTAGAAGTAATGCTCAGAGCTGGTTTTGTGGTTAAGTTTTGTAGTTGGAAAGTGTTTTTAATGTAGAGTGGTTGTTCTGAGGATTTGTTATTCGCATCATTTAGCCGTCTCATAACCTAGAAGTAATGATCAGAGCTGGTTTTGTGGTTAAGTTTTGTAGTTGGAAAGTGTTTTTAATGTAGAGTACTGGGAGCTCTGAGGATTTATAATTGGCATCAATTAGCCGTCTCATAACCTAGAAATAGTGCTCAGAGCTGGTTTTGTGGTTAAGTTTTGTAGTTGGAAAGTGTTTTTAATGTCGTGTTCGGTGTTTTATAACTCCCGACATGGCTGCACAACAGTCTCCCTTAAGAACACTTTCCACTGTTAATACAAATTATCATTTACGATCGTTGTTCTACCAATCTGCCTTAATAAATTCGTTCATGAATTCATACACTGTAAGTGTAGACTGTATTATTAGTGCCGTACATTTGATTAGCAATTTACTGGGCATGCGACTTAATTGTGCCATGATGTTGATAGTTGCCAAATTTCGGTAACAAATTAGGAGTTGGACTTTCTGTTCCGTATGTTCCGCGGAACAATATTTGACGAAAGTCGATTATCTTGAGATCCTACTGATAAATTTTCTTTAAACTTTCCAGATAGTTGTATGGCTGTGAGACGGATATTCTGTGCGATTTTGGGCGAATTTCTATGTGCCAAACCTGAGATATGACTTCAAACACAAGAAAATATCTCAAAATGGCGGTTTCTAGCGGAACGCAGGCACATATTTCGAGATCCTACTGATAAATTTTCTTTAAACTTTCCAGATAGTTGTATGGCTGTGAGACGGATATTCTGTGCGATTTTGGGCGAATTTCTATGTGCCAAACCTGAGATATGACTTCAAACACAAGAAAATATCGCAAATCGGCGCGTTCTAGGGGAACGCAGGCACATATTTCGAGATTCTACTGATACATTTTCTTTAAATTTTCCAGATAATTGTATGGCTATGAGACAGATAATCTGAGCAAGTTTGGGCGAATTTCTATGTGCCAAACTTGAGATATGACTTCAAACTCATGAAAACATCTAAAATTGGCGGTTTCGGAACGATATTTAACGAAAGTCGATTATTTTGAGATCCTACTGATAAATTTTCTTTAAATTTTTCAGATAGTTGTATGGCTATGAGACAGATATTCTGTGCGATTTTGGGCGAATTTCTATGTGCCAAACCTGAGATATGACTTCAAACACAAGAAAATATCTCAAAATGGCGGTTTCTAGCGGAACGCAGGCACATATTTCGAGATCCTACTGATAAATTTTCTTTAAACTTTCCAAATAGTTGTATGGCTGTGAGACGGATATTCTGTGCGATTTTGGGCGAATTTCTATGTGCCAAACCTGAGATATGACTTCAAACACAAGAAAATATCTCAAAATGGCGGTTTCTAGCGGAACGCAGGCACATATTTCGAGATCCTACTGATAAATTTTCTTTAAACTTTCCAGATAGTTGTATGGCTGTGAGACGGATATTCTGTGCGATTTTGGGCGAATTTCTATGTGCCAAACCTGAGATATGACTTCAAACACAAGAAAATATCGCAAATTGGCGCGTTCTAGCGGAACGCAGGCACATATTTCGAGATTCTACTGATAAATTTTCTTTAAATTTTCCAGATAGTTGTATGGCTATGAGACAGGTAATCTGAGCAAGTTTGGGCGAATTTCTATGTGCCAAACTTGAGATATGACTTCAAACTCATGAAAACATCTCAAATTGGCGGTTTCGGAACGATATTTAACGAAAGTCGATTATTTTGAGATCCTACTGATAAATTTTCTTTAACTTTTTCAGATAGTTGTATGGCTATGAGACAGATATTCTGTGCGATTTTGGGCGAATTTCTACGTGCCAAACCTGAGATATGACTTCAAACACAAGAAAATATCTCAAAATGGCGGTTTCTAGCGGAACGCAGGCACATATTTCGAGATCCTACTGATAAATTTTCTTTAAACTTTCCGAATAGTTGTATGGCTGTGAGACGGATATTCTGTGCGATTTTGGGCGAATTTCTATGTGCCAAACCTGAGATATGACTTCTAACACAAGAAAATATCTCAAAATGGCGGTTTCTAGCGGAACGCAGGCACATATTTCGAGATCCTACTGATAAATTTTCTTCCTCCTCCTCCTCCCCCTATAGCCATGTAACTATCTGGAAAGTTTTTAAAAATTCTATCATTTAGATCTCCAAATATATGCCTTTGTTCCGCTAAAAACCGCCAATTCGGAGATATTTTCTTGTGTTTGAAGTCATATCTCAAGTTCGGCACATAGAAACTCGACCAAAATCACACAGATTATCCGTCTCATAGCCATACAACTATCTAGAAAGTTTAAAGAAAATTTATCAGTAGGATCTCGAAATATGTGCCTGCATTCCGCTAGAAACCGCCAATTTGGAGATATTTTCTTGTGTTTGAAGTCATATCTCAGGTTTGGCACATATAAGGTTGCCCAAAATCGCATAGAATATCCGTCTCATAGTTATACAACTATCTGGAAAGTTTAAAGAAAATTTATCAGTAGGATCTCGAAATACGTGCCTGCATTCCGCTAGAAACCGCCAATTTGGAGATATTTTCTTGTGTTTGAAGTCATATCTCAGGTTTAACATATAAAAATTCTCCCAAACTCTCACAGAATATCCGTCATATAACTGGAAAGTTTAAAGAAAATCTATTTGTCAGATCTTGAGAAAATCAAAAATATATTCTAAGTTATTCACTAAAACACTCTATTTTCGAACTTTTCATTTGGAACAGATTTGTCGAAAGTCCTTCTGCAAATTAGGACTTAATTTGAGTTTACTGCACGCGCGATGAATAATTTGTGTTTATAGAGATCTGCGGCGCGTTATCAGGTTAACCAATGAAATCACGGCGTTTTCGTCACGTGACAGTCGAGTGTAGAGTGATTAATTATCATCCCCAAAACTACTATAAGCTTCCATTCACAGGATAGCCAGTTACCTGGAAACGCTCGCTCATGATGCTTCTCCAAGCTCACACAAGTGTAAGCGAGGAGGAAGACATTCATGCATTTCTGCACAAGGTGCCCATCACAGCAACCAACAGTTTATTTGTAGTTTCCAAGGCCTAGGCCGTGTACCATTTTTTGCTAAGCAACATGTCATGGTTTTGTGATCGTCGTTCCTTTTGGTTATAATTATATGTTGAGAACTGCCCCTGATGGGGATCGAATTCGCAACCTCTAGGAACCGGACACGAGGGCGGAGGACACAAGGGCGGTAGACACAATCGTGGAGGACACGAGGGCGTAGGGCAAAAGGGCGGTACTTTCTTAAAAGGGTGGACATGAGGGCGAATCACATGAATCACTTTAGTCTTTAACATGGACAAACGGGTTTATTGATGTTCTCAACAGTCAGGTTGAGGTAAACTTAGCTCAAAAAATTGGATCTACTCACGTGTAAATTTGAAACAAAACATAGTGATGTGACAAATAATCACCGAGATTTAAACGAGCCAAAGTTGAGAGATTTTCCTTATTAAATATCTTAGCCAACTCAGCAGCAGATTTTGGGGTTTGGTAACGTGCTTAGACCAATCAAACACTGCCGAGATGTTCATGTGACAAATTTGGTCTTCAAAGTATCGCAGTCGCTGACGCTACGGTTACCCGGGTTTAGATCAGGGGTAGTACGTACCAAAACGGGGATCTACTTTGGGCACACGAATTTCACTGAGGTGTGTTCACTCAATGGAAGACGGCTGAATTGGTCTCTAGGAGGGAGTGCTAGTACATCAAAGTTCATTATGCAGAATTACGCAAGATCTCTACTACGATAAAATTTAATCGTAGAGCAGTTCATTAGCTGTGCAATAGCAGATTCGGCCAAATTCAGGGCACACCCTCTATATCTAATATGAGCTGAAGTCAATCAAGAAACCAAAGCCAGGCGAAAGGTCACGTGGTACGATATTGTGAACGCACAAGCAATCACGTGGTCACGTACAAGCAGTCACGTGATTGCTAGGATACAGTCACGTGGTTGCTAGGATACAACCACGTGGTCGCTGAGATACCGAGATACTCCTGGTATTAGGGTACGATAAGGGCTTCTAATAATCTTAGACTAATTTCAAACGCTCAAACTGATCCCATACTTTGTAATCACATTTGTTCGGATCAGTCTGTTAACATTTAGTGAGATTATCGCACTTATTGTCGGAACTGTTCGGGTGAAACAACCCTTTTTTACTGATAAGCATTCCATGCCAGTCGTCTTGAGTTGGCTCGCTTTTATTTCAAACATCTGAAACAATTTCACGTAAATATTTTGAATTATTGAGAGAACTTTTACTGCTTTATTCTTTTTGTTGCTGACACTCTTAAACGCTTACTATTGTTTTTGGTGCGACATTGATGCAAGTCACCGCAGTCGGAGTCACCATTACAATACATGTTTTCCATAAATTTGCTCTGTAAATTTTAGGATTTCGAGTAAGCTTAATGTTAAAAGGTTTCCCTATCACTCCCGATCTCAATACAGCAGCATTCCGCCCATAATATGTTATTTAATCTTTCAAAGCTCAAAACTCCTTTATCTGCATCATTCTTTAGTATGATTATTCTGATTTCTGAACTCTGACGTCGATTGAATCATTTCTCACTGCAACTTTAAAGTTGGAAATTGTTTTCTGGTACGAATACTTATTGATAGTATTATTGTGGTGGGTTTATATGATATTTTATAGTTAGGGATGGTTCACATATATCCGTAGTCCGTAAAGCACTTAGCACATAGCTTTTATTTAGAAATTACACTAGCACGAACTTTTCCAAACCCCTCCCGCCTATAATATATATATGGGTAAAGACATGCATGAGCCAACGGCCCATAGCAGGGTAACCAGGATATAATAGTCACAACAGGTTCACATAGGTTTCTTTCGACGCATCTGAACAGCCCAATAGCTCTTTCCATAACACACAAAATTCAAAAATTATGAATAACTCGAAATTTTGGATTAGATCCATTTTCCTTGTGAGCTTCTGTAGAATAATACATTTTCATGATAAGGTGATAGAACACAAAATCAACCCGAGTTTCGGTTTATATAAAAGGCCGTTTCCACATAAGCTGACATCAGCTGAGCAAACCTGATAAAGTAGTCCTTACATTTATCAGAGTAAAACGTAATGCCCTCCCCTTCAACCGAGATTTAAGATAATTCGATAAGCGAGCTCCGGTCTTAAAACACATATTAATACTCTGGGTGTCATCATATAAGAACTGATATTGGAGCAGACACATGTCGACAATTTTATGAAGAGATACTGCAGCCAACTGACATTGGCAGTCATTAGAAAGAACAGATTGAGATGAATTTCTTTGATAAACGACAAGAATTTTGTGATAGGATTCTCAAAATCATATCTATCATCTTCTGATAACTATTTAATTTTGAAGAAAGGAACGCTTTCGTCATTCACAGACAAGATAAGGTGTCAAGATCGTCTCACCATTAAATCAATGGGTAATCACCAGTCTCTTTTGGATCACTTCAGAGAGTCCTGCAGTTTAAAGAGCCGTCAAGACAATTTCAGATAAATATTAACGTTTTAGTTCAATAATCAACATTTGTGCCACCGACATCATATCCGTTATATTTTGACAACTTTTACGACGGAGTGGAACGTTCATAGACATTAAACTTGCTACAATTTAACGGTATTGGATCAGTCGCTCAATTAGCAACTCACGTCAAACTTCTGACCCATCGCAGCGAGTTCAGCAGTTTAGTTCATGATCCGCCTAAAAAATCTCAGATACATTCTATCGTAAAGTTTGAGTTATATAACCAACATCATTATTTACGTTTTGTGCCACCAATCTCATATCCATTATCAGCTGACAACTATTAAAGTTGCGAGGAACGTTCATAGACTTCGCGGTGCTCCGTAAAATCAATCCCTCAAAATCCCTCTAAAATCCCTCTAAAATCAATCGCTCAATCCTGACAGTGACATTTTCAAGTCATCGGGACTTAGTTCCACCGAACACTTTTTGATCTATACAACCCCTGACAACAACAAATGTGTCAGCAAATTCTGCCTACATCCTGATTAATTGTCTTGAGCATGCTCCTTAATAGCTCAATCAATGAGATTCAGATAGCAGAAATTGACAGCATTGTGATTGGATTAGAGTTTAGACTTAAACTAGCCGGAATTCTGGGTACCGGTGAGAGCTTGCCTGAGTATTCGGAATACTAAATTCCTTGAATATTTCATAATCTTGCCCTACTCAACTGATGGCCCCTCTAGAATGTAGACTCATTTTCGGGGATTGTAAATAAAATGTTTCCTTATAACCCCGTTATGTAACTTTGGAAGTACTTCATTGAAATTTAATACGTTTATTCGGCTATTGTTAATGGCTGAATCCCTTAAAAGTGTTTATTAATGATTATTGATTGCTAACAACCACTACCACTACCAGATTTATAGAGGTACAAAGTATAGATTTGTCAATTATTAAATGCATATGATAAACTGATATCTTAACCATCAAAACCGAATAAATGAACTTGAGATGATATTGAGATTAATAAACTGTTATTGAAATCTTAACCATCAAAACCGAATAAATGCAATTATTATAAAAGGTTTTTGTCATTTAATAAACTTTGCAACGGTTAACGATCAACCTGTAGACTATTAAGTGGTTTGTCAAAGTTAGTTATCGATGGCTACACCATACGGTTATTATACCGGCCGCCCCTTATTTTGACATGCTGAAGAACGGCGATTCGTACTCGAATAATTATTTGAAGTTTTTGTAACGGGTACAACCTTCATTCTAACATTTCTCTGCAGTTTTAATTGTTCGCACTGTTTCAGTAATATACTGTAAGCGTTATCTAGAAATGTCGGGACATATACATTGAACAACAGCGCAAGGCATGTTTAAGCTGACACGGACGTGGCCCACGGACGTGACAAATAATTGAAATTCCTCAGACATTGGATATTCAATTATCAAATATCATTGAATTACTTGTGGTACTGTTCTCCAAAACTTTGTAATCCACAAATCACACTAATATTGATTAGAAAAACTGAACTCTTGAACGGGTGTCAATAAGATTGATAGAAGAAGGAAACACATCTGCTAACTGAGCTAAGACTACAGCTGCCAGGATTATATTCGGCACAAGCCCTGAATTCCATCTGTAAGTGTAACAGAAAGGTACACTAACTAGCCTACAGGACAACACTTTTCTCGATAAAAATATTATCTCCCCACCATTTTTGTATATTTTTGACGACCAGAAGCGTCTTTCTGAAAGTTACCGCGTTAAGTCATGCAAATTTAATTTCAAAAACTTATTCCCGTACCAAGAGAACAGCTCGTGATATTTTAGGCAGAACAATTGACATGAGACGATAAATCTTATCTAACATCTAACGGCCTCTTTTTCTTATCTCAAACCTTCCCTAATTAGACCACTTTTCATGAATTTTTGCGCTAAAATGGCTCCAGCACGGTTGAAAGACACGAGTTTCCACTCTTGGCTGGCTTCCAGCCAGATCTCCAAACTGTGCCACTCCCTGTTTCACACCCTCCTCGAGAGGGTCAAATTATTTGTTTTTCCGAGAAAAATTCCTAGACAAAATGCGTATTATTTCTCCTGCTAGGAACCGAGTTGTTGTGTTTGATCAGGTAGTTATAGAGTTGTCAGATTGCAGATTAATTAGGCGTCTGAGCCACATGACACCATGACCCGGGACCTAACGTCAGGCATAACTTTAAGTTTATCGCTCCTAGTCCTACAACTTTATTAAGTTACGTGCGATCTCTCCTACAACTTGTTTCTAGCTATCTAGAGCTGAGATGACGTGATTGTCCAATATCGAGCTGCTTTACCATCGAATAAACCATATCTATAGTTATATAGGAGCTTTTAACTCATGCTACGCAAATATTGTATGGATCAGGTACACTGATATCATTTAACTTTGAGTGTGTTACAATCTGCGGAGCATTATGAGACATGTTCTGGAACATTGTCATCAGTTGTTCATAAAGGTTCTGAATTTTGTATTCAGACATGATGGTGTCTCAACTTGATTCTTTCTGCGTTAAATTATAGTTATACAGCCATATGCATCTAATATACGGCAAGTTAGATTCCAAATCGTATATTTCTTATTCGAGTATGCTAACTTCTAATCGCATAGGTGAGATATATATATTTCGTGAAATTTGTAAACGCTAAAATAAAAATGCGAACGGATTAAAATGATACCATTTATGGTATTATTTTAATCCGTTACTCTTAGTTACTCTTAATTTTTCCTTTTATAAAAGGAAAAATGTATAAATAGTTAGGCAATCTAAAATGAGTTTAATCCTAAAGAAACCCAAAGTTCAATATTTTAGAAGCTCAAACTTATTTTGTTCCACCACTTGGTCAAACCCATTTTTACATTTGAAATATATTGAGTAACTAAGAGAAACTAATGAAAGAGTTTGAACCATTTATGGATAATAAAGATGGATTGTTTAAGACTTTCTTCGGAAGTCCTTTTAATCAAATGATTGCTCTTTTCAATCGCATACTACATTCACTTTTCTGATTGGGCATCATAAAATATATTCTCGCTCTACGCCTTGTTAACGGCTAGACGATCTTTCAGATTTTGATATTGACCACCTATGACCAAGTATGCTGAAAGTTACTCGTGTTATGTCCAACTAGTGGACCTTTACTGATAGTTGAAATTCGACATATGACGTCATCTAACGTTTTATAGTAATGATTATTAAGCTTCAAGCTGCCATTGGCTAAACTCTAACAGCTAGTAAAGCGTAAACCATCCGCTAAAGAATATTCTAGTTCTGCGTTGAAATAACTCAAGGTTAAATCGCTTGACATGCTTAATATGCTTAACATTTAAAAAGCCATCATACCATCACAATTCGGTCTGAACCAGTTTTACGGCTAAAATGTCTGAGCACCCGTTACTTTTATTCCTCATTTTGGGGAGAATATAGAATCGGGATCATTTCCCAAAACCACAATTTGAGGCCGGAGCTCTTATCACTTATGTTTTAGTGGTAAAGCTATCAGCTGTCCATGCTTTCCGTTTAGGACTAGCAGGGAGGTTAGGCGTGCACAAACACTGTCTATCTATAGATAGTCAAGACGTTGTGTAGATAGATCGATCATCGTCACCACAATCATGCTAGAATAAGCAATTATCTATAAAAGCATCTAGAATAATCTATTGACCACTAAAACTTAGTGCCTACAGATCGAACTGTATAATTATATAATAGTTCTTTTTCTTTACAGCCTTCCATTCTTCGGTAGTACAGCAATAATAACCAACTTTGCAGAAGCCTAAATTCCTATTAAAACTTTATAATAATGGTTGGACGTGGTAAGCACGACTAATGACAGACATACCAAACCATATTTTCTGGGGGAGCAGATGGGTAGACTTAGTAGAGGGTAAATGGTATACCAAACACCTTGTCCAGGTTATAGCTTTACAGGAGCTATAGTTATAGCTTTACATGAGCGAGTATTGTATCTCTATCGTATATCGATTAACAGGGTTCCCTCGTTTACACCATCATAGAGGTTGCAGTACCAGTGCAGTTGTAATTTACTTCCAGTTCCAGTATCCAGGACTTGTCTTTATACAAAACCGTCAGGTATTTTCCTGTGCAATTGTTGGCGGATTTGCGGTTATTTGTTATCTAACATTTGTTATCTAAGAGTTCCGATAAGAAATCCAGAATACTTCCATGAAACATCTGAAAGTACACTTACTTTCCGTAATATAGTGTTAACTGCTCACTGCGTGGTACAGTGAGCGCCGGGACCCCCCTGGTACTAGCACTGCAATGTTTAAAACCCTATCCCTCTCTCGCCAGTCCTACAAATCTCTGCCGCTTCTTGCTCTTGGTGCTTTTGGCGATTTCCGCTTTTGCCAGTAAGAAGCAAACTTTTGGACACTTAGTCTAGATATTTTTAAACTTAAGAAAAGGGGGGACGATTGAAACGTGCCATGTGCTGTAAATTATAAAGACTGCACTATCTAGCTGTTTGTCGGGCACCCTCCTTGATTTACTGAGAATCTCTACAACTACATTCTCAGTATTGTGAGCTGTATTATAGCAGTAGGATTGGGAGCATTACGAGCCTATTGTGTTGTTATACTTGTTGTTGCTCTAGTGCGATATTATGTCCCTGTAATTAATTAGGCGGCTTGCATCACTGATTTACCCAACCCATTATTGAGAGGACCACAGCCTCTAACAACACTCCGCTTGAAACAATGGTTCAATAGCACCTGGTCTGTTTCACCAGCACTATATTTCTTGTCCTCGAATAGGACGGAAGCTTAGCAAAGAGCAACAAATTGTTAGCAGACAGTCAGTCAGTCATAATATGGATCAATTAATTAAAAGTAGCTAGCAGTATCAACTTGGAGATGTAAGAGATCTTACTCTGCTGTCTTTGTCTTATGTTGTGCTGCAGACAGGAAGATATTGGTTCTAACAACACTGCCGATAGACAGTCCTGTGTCCTGATCAGCTGGAAGAGTCGCAGATCTTAGTTCCAGTAGTAGCAAGTTACAGACCGTACTATTTAGTTGCCGCTGAGGACAGGTTAGAGTCAGATACGAGCAAACTTTAGTATTTCTGATCCATATTATCATACATGTGAGAAGCCACAATCTTTGTTTAGAGCCCTTTCATAAAGTTTGGAAGAAACCGCTGAGAGCCATCTGTCATGTGTTAGAGCCATCTGTCAGAGCCAAACATGCTGAAATGAGGACTGCTCTGGTTAAGTATGACTACCATGGTGGTTTCAATGTTTACACGAGGCCTCACATACAAAAACAGAAGATATGCTCCTGCCAGTTGGAAGGCACAGAGTTTATAACCGCCGTGGTTTCTTTTCAGTACAACCGTGGTTTTCATTCAGTACAATTAAGCTGACCGAACCACAGTTTTCAGACTGATTTTATAAAAAAGATAATCTAAATTGTCCTACTGCTTGTTGAGATACAAGTCTCGTCTTGTTTTCATGCATTATGATTTATAAGCACACACAGACATTACTCATAATATTGTAGCTGTTTGCAAGTTATTTTGGAACTTAATTAGTAGTACGCGTCTAGACATTTTCAATTATACTTATAGAACCTTGGGCCTTATTTAAGTGCTATTTTTGGTCTTATTTAAGTGCTTTGACTTACGTACGTTTTTTGTGTTTATTTGATTGTAGTATTTTTTGTAATTTCTCCGCCTATAAATATTGCAACATGTTATATTAAATATTAGTCAAAACGTTGCTTTAAATAAGTCAATTTATGCCACTTCAAAGAGTTGTTTCTTTAAATACGAGTAATGTAATCTTTATCTGGTGAATCACTTGTTTTTCAAACCTGTGTAGCGCGTGAAAATTGCTTGCGGAGATGTGATGTATAGCTAGCCTGTGGTCAATGAATTGTTCATGATTTCCTGCTAGCAAACCACTTAAACGGAAAAATGTAAGTTTCAATAGATTGAAATTTGATAAACTGCCCATAAAAACAGGTCTATAAAAGCCAGTAGAACAGCTGCTTTTGATGACCGATTTATTTCCTATGCTAATCACACGTCTTTTGATGCTTTCTGTTCGGCACTTTTCTGCTATTTTTGTCATTTTCTTCTTAGATCATTTCGCAGGCCACCGATGACACAGCCTTGTTTTCAATAAGTGTGTCAAATATTGTAGGTAAAATTTCGTAGGCAGATTTTTGATAAAGCTGAATAATTGATTTGCATAACGTAAGTTTACTCCCTTTTTTATTTTTTATTCCAAAATTCAAACAAATGTTACAGCTACAGCAATGTGTTACAATTACATTTACCACAAGACCAAAATATTTACAATGAGGCGATAACATGGTATCGTATGAATTCTATAAATTAGTTTCGTGATAATTTTTTAAAGATTTATGTATTTTATGTAATGTCATTATGGTTTCACCGCCGCGTGTTTTGGTTCACTCGACTAATCGCTTGACCATGACTAATGGTATGGTTTCTTTTACTCGTTCCTCTCCAAATTTTATAAACCTTACCGAGTTGCTCATTCTTCAGGTAAAATAGTTTCTACCATCAAACAGACACCTACATTGCCCTGCTTGTGACAATTTATTTCGCAGATTTGTACGATATGCATTGTGGAAAAACCGATGTTTCATATGCTCGGTGTTATTGGTCGTAATCACCACATCAATTTAAAAAATACTTGCAATGCACTAATGCAGCCAGAATCCAAATTCTTATTGCATAATAAATTTGGAGAGTTCTAATCAATGGAGTTAAAAAACCTCCGATTGAAGCTGTCATGCTGTTTTCGTCTTAATTTTGTCGCACTTAATCTCTACCTTTAAAGCTTTAAGAGGTTGTTCATCATCATCCACCGATGATTTTAGTTCATTCGGATATATCGTCATTTGTTAAACTAAACGGTGAGACAACTTTTATAGAACCGATAACAGACTTTTTAGTCTGATTTATTGTTTTGCTTTATAATTGTTTTCAGGTTAAATCTGTGAAATGTTTCCATATATTATTTGACAATTTACCAACAAATACTTGTACCAAAGGACTAGGAGCGAGGATAGTAATGCAGCTAGAGCTAAATTTCTTTCTTACTTTCTAGTCTCTTCCTAACCCAGGCCGCTCTATTAGTATTTGAATGGAGATCATGCTTTTGCGAGTAGATCCAAATTATCAGTGTGTGGCATGTGACAAGGCACCAGAGCATTGTCATAACAAGAATGCGGGAGCTCAAGAAGGAGCCTAGTCACCGAGCAATGGCAGTGGGTCTAGACGAGGCATCAGTGACCAGAATATAATTGTCATAACAAGAAGGAGCCGAGCAATGGCTTTGAGTCTGGATACCTCCAGTCACCAGTAAATGTGATATGAATTATAATGATTAGGCAGCCAAAGTCGCAAATTCGTGTGACACATTAAGGATAAAGGACTCAAATAGGAGCACGTCCCTCTTTCCGTCCCTCTTTCTGTCCCTCTTTCCGTCCATCTTTCCGTCCCTTGATGTATTAAAGCATTTTCTTCATACCTCTCGCCGGTGGTGCAATGCTTATAAACACTCGTGGATTAAGCTGTTTTCGACAGAAATTGAAAATGTACAGGTGTATGTTATAATGTGAACAATATAAAGATGTAATCAGTTTTTATTTCTAAATTCGGTTTAACGTCAGCCCTTGTTATTAAAAAAACCCCATATTATTTGGCCAATATTTTAAACTTAAGTTTCATCACCTCTACAGTTTTAAGTCAATTTACCATTGAACTAATAATGCTCGGCCTAGTTTTTTATTTTATAGAGTTGTAATCAAGTTAACTTTGTTGCATTTTGAATATTTTACCTGATATTCGAAAACATTTAATTTGTATTTATCCCAGTTATGTCGACTAATTTAGACGTGTCCGTTTGTGTTCTTTCTAGTAATCTCTATTTCAATTCCTGTTTAATTCCTGTTTGATTCCACCTCAGTTTGAAAGAAAATATGTCTGAAAATATAAGGAACTTGGGAGACAAACTAGGTCTTGCAATAGCTTATTCTGCACTGCTGGTCCTGGCACTGGTGGGAAACTCTACTATCATTGTCATCTACTTCAAGTGGAAAGCTACATTCAAGATATACAAGGTAACGTTTGGAGTCAGGACTTAATAACACTAAAGTTGTTATAGCTTATATGTCTGATTCTGATCATGTACCTATGCTAACAAATCTCGTGTAGATCTTGTGTCATGTAATCATAACACCGACATTAATCTCTGTTAAAACTGACGAGTTAGTTTCCATTTCAGAAATACACTTTAATCTCGCAACAACTCGAGCAGGTTACCTATATATTCCTCCTCTCCCTCACCCTCGCAAACTTAGCAGTGGCTGTGGGAGTCATGCCACTTTCTATTGCTAGTCTCCTAGCTGGACAGTGGGTATTTGGCACTACTATGTGCACTATAAATGTGAGTTTTGGAGGGGATAAGTTGGTGTGAACATTATAATTTATAATGAGTTATCGTTATCGTTATTAAGGTTATATTATTATTAGGTTATTGTATTTAAGTAATATTTAGCTCACATTAGGTTCTCTTTATATCATTGTTAAGATCTCATTATTATATTTATATGCAGTAGGTAACCGGAGGTAATGTTCAAACAAAATCACATTCGCAAACATTGTGTCCATGATACTAATACACATATTATTAATTTTCTAGCCTGGTGAGATGAAATTGGCGTATAGGACCTGATCGATCAGAAAATTGTGGCCTTGAACGTTAAGACTGCTTACTTCAAGTTTATGTCTGTATAAAAACATGTAGCATGTGATCTCGCTCAGACGCCAATTTAATCTGAGCACATTACACCTAGACCTCAATTAATCTGAGCATAATCTAACCTGTCTGAGTGTGTGTTTTTTCAGTGTACCCTGTAATAACGACACCCTCTAGTAACACCCTCTAGTAACACCCTCTAGCAACATCTTCTAGTAACACCCTCTATTGACACCCTCTAGTAACACACTCTAGTAACACCTAGTAACACCCTCTAGCAATACCATCTAGTAACACCCTCTAGTAACACCCTCTAGTAACACCCTCTAGTAACACCCTCTAGTAACACCCTCTAGTAACACCCTCTGTTGACACCCTCTGTTGACACCCTTTAGTAACACACTCTAGTAACACCTAGTAACACCTTCTAGTAACGCCCTCTAGTAACACCCTCGATCTAGTATCATCCTCTAGTAACATATTCTAGCAACACCCTCTAGTAACACCCTCTAGTAACACCCTCTAGTAACATCCTCTAGTAACATCTTCTAGTAACACCCTCTAGTAACACCCTCTAGTAACACCCTCTAGTAACACCCTCTAGTAACACCCTCTAGTAACACCCTCTAGCAACATCTTCTAGTAACACCCTCTATTGACACCCTTTAGTAACACACTCTAGTAACACCTAGTTACACCTTCTAGTAACGCCCTCTAGTAACACCCTCGATATAGTATCATCCTCTAGTAACATATTCTAGCAACACCTTCTACCAACACCTTCTAGTAACGCCCTCTAGTAACACCCTCTAGTAACATCCTCTAGCAACATCTTCTAGCAACATCCTCTAGTAACACCCTCTAGTAACACCCTCTAGTAACATCCTCTAGTAACATCTTCTAGTAACACCCTCTAGTAACACCCTCTAGTAACACCCTCTAGTAACACCCTCTAGTAACACCCTCTAGCAACATCTTCTAGTAACACCCTCTAGTAACACCCTCTAGTAACACCCTCTAGTAACACCCTCTAGTAACACCCTCTAGCAACATCTTCTAGTAACACCCTCTATTGACACCCTTTAGTAACACACTCTAGTAACACCTAGTTACACCTTCTAGTAACGCCCTCTAGTAACACCCTCGATCTAGTATCATCCTCTAGTAACATATTCTAGCAACACCTTCTAGCAACACCTTCTAGTAACGCCCTCTAGTAACACCCTCTAGTAACATCCTCTAGCAACATCTTCTAGCAACACCTTCTAGCAACACCCTATAGTAATACCCTCTAGTAATACCCTCTAGTAATACCCTCTAGTAACACCTTCTAGTAACACCCTCTAGTAACACCCTCTAGTAACAACACCCTCTAGCTCTCTGGTAACAACATCTCCTCAGGGTTTTATCTTCACGTGGATGGCTACAGCCTCCATTCTCACTATCCTGCTTATCTCCTTCCACCGGGCTACTGTAGTCCTTTCACCCCTCAGGAGGATCATTAAAACAGGGTCAGTTCAACATTACAATCCTAAAGGCAACTTTAAACTTTGCTTGTTAAATAAGCTCCATTTTAATAGTTTCAACATTATCTAATCTTGTGCGATTTTTGACTTTCAATCTATAAATAATAGTAATACTTACTATACGGGTATATGGCCCCCAGAATATAGGTCGTTTTTTGAGCACTTAGAAACAGGTGTTAAAACTACTTCTAAGCATGTTTAGGGCTGTAAATATGTACATAATAACCCTTTAAATGTTTCTTGGGTAGTTGAAAATAATTATTAGGTTTTTAAGTGTACTTTTTTTTTCACCTGTAAAAATACCATTTTTTAACAGGGCCCCCAGAATATAGGTCCAAACATCTGTTCCTAAGTTGTTCTAAAATTGTCACAGACAGTTATATGCAGTCAGAATATGTTGCTGAGACTGTATTGATGATGCCAATGGCTCCAGATACTAAATTGAAATGGTTTAGAGTATACTTAATAGCAAAAAATCAAAAACTACGGCCCCCAGAATATAGGTATGCAAAAATCGTCCTCAAATACTCCACCTTCATACATTTTGATGATGCCATCTCTTCAGCATATGTTCTTTAACTGTTTCTCATCACTACCCCACATTCCTTAATGCTCAGGGTGACAGAGAAAATGCAGAATCTTGGTCGCTATTTTTTTTTTTAAACCTATATTCTGGGGGCCATATACCCGTAATGAGTAAAATCTTTAATTTTACTAGTTAAAAAGCATTCATGCACTCATTTAGTAGGGATCTTAACTAAATACTTAAATAAGATTGAAGGAGTGTCCCTAGATATGATTGAGGGGGCTGTTTTTATCTGTATCAATACAATGTGCACCTCAATGACTGTAAATCAGACATTTTTGGCCGCCAAATTTTTTTAAAGGCCTAACTCAAAATTCTGTCCCAAAACTTAGGGTCATGAGATAATTCTACGTTGATTCTGAAAATTTCATGTGAAAATATTGAAAACCTATTGAGTTCTATTGTTTTGAGCTAAGTCAGTTTGAGATATGGGCGATTTTGTTCATTTTTTGCGATTATTTGAACACAGAATCCACAGTTAGGTAGATATTGAGCTGATAATCATAGAGAATGTGTAATATATGCTTACCTTCCATATAAAGTTGGTTTCATTCAAAAATATTGATATTTGACCAATTTATGGACCAAAATCGATCAAATTAGGTGCGTATGCCCAAATATGGGCATATGGTTTTTGTTTTTATCCCATAACTCGGCCAATTTTTATCCAATTTTGATAAAACTTGATATGTGGGTTCAGGAGACTAGTAGCTACAAGTAGAGCATCCCACAGCATGGTTTTGGGCATGTTCAGGGTTTTTGACCAACCTATATTCTGGGGGTCGTATGGACCTATATTCTGGGGGCCCGTAAAATTGTGATGGCCATAACTTTTTTCCAAATTGTCAGTTTGCAGATGTCTCGATGAAAAGATAGCTTAAAATAATACTTATACTCATACCAGTAGTCTTAATGGCATGTGTTGGACAGATTTTTGTCATGACAATTTTTCGCCATATTTACCCCTCTAGAAAATGACAACATCGTTTAAATTTTTCGCTGTCATGACCAAATATACCAAAATACCTCATGTAGGTCCAAAATTTTTATCCAGAAACATTAGTTACATGTTTTACTCCAACCTAGCAGTAACAGATCCCATTAGTATCGCTTATCTTGGTTAGAACTGTATCCACTAACATGACCTATATTTTGGGGGCCACCTATATTCTGGGGGCCATATACCCGTATATATTTTTGAGTAAACATTGGCTGGTACTTCGGGCCGGTGCCCCAACAAGATTGTGGCTATCTTTTCAGATGTTTACAATAGTGGTTTCTTACTGAGCTTCTGTAGCTACATATAATATTCTGTTGTTTGTTGTAAAGACCCGTATAGAGCCACCTCTAAGGGCTTTGAGACAGTTTATTAAATATAATAATCAATAATATCGAAAGTCGTTTCAAAATATTTTCAAACTCAAAGTTGAAATCACACTCACACTAAAAAGATCAATTATTTTGTCAAATAGTAAAAATTAAAAAAACTCTCGACACATTACAGTACGTGAGCATGATTAGCATGCCTTTCATTTTATTTGTACCACTCAAGTCCCAGAACCTTTTATCTTTTAATTCTGCTTGCTATAGTTTGTTATAATATACGGCTATTCTAATTTCTAGAAATTTTCAAGCGTGACGATGAAAATTTTATCGCGAGAATTATCTTTAAGATTTAGTGCATTAAAAAGCCGCGCGGAGTGGGGTAAGGCTTGCTGTTATCAGCGCTTTGGCAGTGAAAAATATGCTGAAATATGTCAGTCCATTAAGCGAACGTTGTTTATTACTGCTCGTTTATTGTGTGTTTGCTGTCGTCCTATGTTATGTTATGTTATGATATGATGTCATGATTTAGCGATTATTGGTCGCTGTATTACTCAATCATCCCTCATCTATTGGACTTCCTCAAACCAGGTACGTTGTGTAGCAGAAATGCTGGCCAGCTGTCCTCTGAGTTAGCTAGTGTTGAGTTTGACTGTTGCTCAAGAAGCACGCGTTTTGCGTTCGATTTGTAAATATTTATTGAAAATAAGCTAGGTAGGGACGTGATGTTCTTGTTGGTGTCTGTTAGAGCTAGTAAAGGTCCTTTAAAAAATATGGATGCTTTGAAACATCGGTTATTGTACGTATCTAGCCATTCGCTACTGTTCTCATGATTTGAACCATGCGTGGGTATGTTATCTGGAAACAAATTTCTAATTGATACAGGTACTGTGTTAGGAAAGTGCTTCATGCGGTGCATTAATGTAAGCGCATTCTTTACGATGATGCCGTGTATTGTCAAAATCTCAAATTTGCAGAATGCTTCTCTGGTGTGAGCTGGCAATTTGCCGTCTTTGTAAAAGTAATTTACATATCCTGGCATAACCATCCGCATTCCTTGCTTTTGTCTACGGAATAATGTCTCAATGTGACATTTTGCCGCGAATCCCCAGGCTAACGAGCAGTAGTTAACATGTGCCTCAATAAAACTATGGTAGAGTTGTAGTCGCACTTTTAGGGGCAGATGTCGTTTTAATTTGAACATGATGCCTATGTACCTACTCATTTTTAATCTTACCGCTGTGATATGTTTACACCATGTTAGTTTCTCATCAATTATAACACCCAGAAACCGTGCCTCAGTAACCCGTTCAATGTTTGTTCCAGATATGTTGAGACTTATTTTGGAATAATCTACTTTACGGTTACTGAAGACCATATAGTGGGTCTTCTTCAGGTTTAAAGAAAGCCCGTTGCTACTTACCCAATTCACTAGAAGTGTTGCAATCATGGAGAGCTTACTTTGAATTTCTTCCTCGTTATGGCCCGTGACTATAATATTTGCATCATCGGCGTAAAGTATGAACTTGGCCAGGTCTGAGATTCCGGGGAGGTCGTTTATATAGATGACGAAGAGTAGGGGGCCCAGAATAGAGCCTTGAGGAATACCATAATTGATCGTCTTGGGACTGGAATCAACCCCGTTGACTGTGACGAACTGATGACGATCGTGAAGATAGGAGTCGAACCAGCTTAGTGCTATACCTCTAATTCCGTAGTGTTCCAGTTTTTTAAGCAGAATTTTGTGTTCAAGTAGGTCGAAAGCTTTGGAGTAGTCTAACAGTAGGAGCACCGCAATTTGTTTCCTGCCAAGGTAATGAAGGATAGAGTTCTGTGCATTAAGAAGAGCATGCTCGCATGACATCCCCGGTCTAAAGCCGTATTGGCTTTCGAACAGAGAGCCGTTTTTATCAAGAAATTCAAGGACTCTAGTGTGCATTAACTTTTCGTAAATTTTTGAGAATGAGCTAAGAAGAGATATGGGTCTATAGTTAGTGACATCTGTCTTACTACCTCCCTTGTGGATAGGGATTACGCGTGCAGTTTTAAGAGCAGTTGGAAATATGCCCTGTGTAAATGATGAGTTTATGATAGTAGAAATCACACCGGTGAACTTGCTATCATGGTTTGCGACTTTCATCGGCCCAATTTTGGTATCCAGTGTTGACTTATTCTTAAATTTTAGAATCACCTCACTCACCTCAGTTGGTGTTACCGGCCTAAGATACATCGAATTCGATGTTGGGTTCCTAAGATATCTACTAAAACCCCCAGGATCAAAAGTTTGTCTAGCACTGATCTGTGCTTTAATGTTTGAAGCTATATTTGAGAAGTAGTTGTTAAATTTTGCTGCAACATCGGTGCCATTGCTGATAATAGATCCGTCGTCGCCTTTCAGTTTTATAGAATTTTTTTCTTTCAACTTCCTGTTCAACAGCGTGTTAATCATTTGCCATTGCTTTTTAGAGTTCTCACAATGCTCGTCAAAAAATTTCTTATAATATTTTGCTTTAGCTAAGTCAATGTGCTTGTTGCAGAATTTATCAATTTTTTCATACGCTTCATCATTGGCCTTGGTTGAAGTTGTGGTTTTTAGGTGGTGGAGCTTATGCCTTCGCGCACACGCATCCTCTAGCCAGGGAAGAATCCAAGGTTTTGGATCTCTTCGTTCATTTTTACGCCGCGGCCTGGATTTGTTCAAGGGGTATGCCTCAACATAATGTTTGGTGTAAATCTCACAAAATTTTTCGTACTGTACTTCACAATTTTCGTGTAAACTCACTTCACTCCAGTCCTCACTTTCGATCAAACTTTGAAATTTAGCATTGTTAGCTTCGCCAAATCTCCGTGCCTGTTTGATACTTGGTTTTTTACTTGTAACCCTCCCGCATGGCCCCTCTCTGTCCCCAAGTAGAAGCGTAGTAAGGGTGGCTAGGTGGTCTGATACGTGTAGAGTAAGCACCTGACAACTTGCCGTGTTCTTGATGTCATTAGAATACACGTGGTCTATGAGTGTTGCACTGTGGTCTGTAATTCTGGTGGGCCTTGAAATCATTTGAACGAAACCGTAGTTTTCAAAAGTTCTGCAAATTTGACGAAGTAATGATGCTGATATGAGCTTTTCCCACAGACCTGCCCGAATAATGGCGCTATTTGTTTGGATATTCTCTCTGGTAGTGCCGATACCTCCTTTAGTCGGAGTTTCCACCTACGAGTACAACCCTACTCGCGCTTTCTGCAGGTAAAAATGTTGATTTCAGATTTAGAAAATGTTGTGACACTCACATTTGCCATTTAACCAACATTAATTATTGTTATTGAAAATCTCGATGATTTGTCATATTCGCATTCTATAACTCTATAAGAGCGTTTCCGTCGATTATTAAAACCGATTTTAACTTCCAAGACCGCAAAACTTAATTTGTAAAGCGTCTGGCAAATGAGGAGCTTAATTTGGTACCTAAAAAAGCGCCCAAACCTAACCCACATTTCCCCTGACCAGAGTGAGGTTTGTCTCGTACGATGCAGACAGAGCAGCTAACATTTACTCCATGCTAACTGTATCCCTGTTCGTAATCCTACCTCTGGTGATCGTGTGTATCCTCAATATCGCTCTCTACAGGGTATCTGTCAGGTAGGGCTATTTCTTTAGTGTAGGGTTACCTGGGTACCCCAGGCTATTATGTTCATAAACATAGAGATTCGGAATGACAGGCTGAGCGTGCCCAGTATGTGTAGGGGATATGTTTCACTGGCATGCACCATTTCTTTTCGGTATGAGATTCAGAATTTTAACAATAGGTGACGAATATCATAAGCTGGCTCGCGTCTCGCAGTTTCCTCAGTAAATTATAATCTTCCTTCAAACGAATAATAACACAGCTTTCATCAAAGTACTAACAATCTTTTGGATATCTCTAAATTCAGTTTGCTGAGGCACCGAAGTAGACATTCCCCACGATATCATGCCAGGTTGCTCCAGAACGATGGTATGATGCAGAAACGTGGTATGAAGAGAACTAATTCGAGCAGGAGAATCTCCAGAACGATAAGGGGCGAACTGAAGGTCAATACACCTCAAGTAAACAGTTAATTGTCTGCGTGTTATAGCTGACGATTAACAAAACATTGTTTGAACTTTGAAAGTTTCTGATTTCTGAAGCAACAACCTGTCGTACCACATTTTGTTATGTAATATTGCCCATCTGCAATCTACATGTCAAAGGTGATTATCAGATTATAGATATACATTTATGATTGATTTTGGACACGAAGGGAAACACACAAATTTGGCTTGGAAACTTCGTTTATTACATCGCTAGAGCCTACAAAAAAGAAATAAATTAGTCAGATAAAATCAATCATAATACTCAGTCAAAGAGATTCAAAAATTTATAAAAAGGTCATGATTAGAGAATATCATGAAAGTCGATCAGAAATTGGAATACGATAAAATACGATAAAAAAAAATATACATTTAAGCAGGTCCAGGACGGAGTTTCTTAAACATCACTTTATACTCTAGGCGTTTACAACGGTGACGCTGGTAGTTGGTATATTCGTCCTGTGCTGGGCCCCCCAAATCATCCTAACTATGTACGGGATCATCACACAGAAACCTTACCATGACGGCCTTCACATACTTCAGGTTCTTAATACTTTAATACTTTACATACTTCTAGCTTGCTCGGATATTTTACATACTTCTGCTCAAATACTTAACATACTTCTGCTTCTGGTATTGCATAATTTTACCGTTTAATTTATTGACTATGGATAATCTATATGCTACATATAAGTTTGTTTTTGAGTAAAAAGGCTATTGAGATTTATAGAAATTACACTTATTTTTTGTACATTGTTTTCATATTTCGGGAAGTTATGGTAAAGTTAACTTCAACAGTTAAATAATATAAAAGTCGATCTCACATAAAAACTATAGAGATGAACCCAAGTAGCATTCTTCTATTACAGTGTTACGCTCTCTAAATATAGTTAACCTCTAAAACTTACAAATCACTCAGGCGTTGTGTATCTTCCTCAACTCAGCTCTTAATCCTTACATCTATATCTACGCCAATAAGGAGACCAGGTATGCAACTAGCTGACCAGGTATGCAACTAGCTGTGGGAGACATTTGACATGCACTTTTGAAAGTACTTAGATTGGACATGAACTTTGACACGACTTTGACGCGAACTTTAGACATGAACTTTGACATCTTTGACATGAACTTGAGAAGCAATCAATGTTTGGGATTTAGTCAATGTTCTATCAGTGCTATCGGAGGTGGTCTAACTCTAATGATCAAACTATGATTATGAGAACTTCTAGGTATCCTGGCAGACTCTGTTAAAAATCGAATATATGTATGAAACATGCCCCCTCGAATCGGCCCTATATTACCAAGATTCAGGAAGCAAACGCCTCGCACTGACAGTAGTATTTATGGTCCTTTATATTTTTATACAATTATTACAAACTAAATTAGATAAGGACCTCAAATTTCAAGTGCCTTTAAGAATAAATTCAGGATCGTTCACATATTGCGTAAGCTGGATTTTGGCCATTTCAGACCCCTAATTCAGTTCACTGTTCATGTTTGCAATCACTTTATTCATAGCTATTGAACAGAAATTATATTAGCGTATCATTTCCAAACCACCACCTTCCCTATTTAGCTAGATTAAGTAATATGTGAATGAACCCAGAATTAGAATAAAGCTCAACCTAACCTAAAACTAACTCAGAAAGCGTTTTGCGGAGATATTCCTGTGCAGAGTGCCCAAACAGCCAGTCTCTTTCGCACGGTTCAAATTCGCCAGCAGGACGTCTGGAAACTCTACTAATTCCCTCAACACCACTATCCGGCCACTAGTTAAACCTGCTACTCCAAGTAGAGGGGGGGACTGGACCTCCGGGGACCTCCTCAACAAGCCTGAACATGTGCCCCTGAGGGACAATTTTATAGCACCCGGGGGTGAGGACAGTAATGATAGACTTGTGCTGACGAGTAATAATTACGGAAGGACAGCCAGTGAGTCAGATACCAATCACACTAGTTGCTCAGAGAGTGTGCAGTGATTTGTAGATAGAATTCCAAATGTTTTATAGGTTGTATTTTATACATAGTATGTATCATCTTGGACAACTAAATAATAGGATACTTGTGGATGTGGATTCTGGTGGGCATATGTTTTTGACATGTGACTCTGATTCTGGGGTTTGATTGGTCGAAGCTGGTTGGTTTAACGCTGTTATTTTTCAAAAACATATGCCTCGCCTTCCCACCAGAATCCAGAATCTAAATAATATATATAATAATATATATAGTAATACTATATATTATAGTAATATTACTTAATACTTATAGCAGATAAGTATTTTAGATGAAGTTGTTCAACTTCATATTATAATGTTACGCAATCACGTAGAGATATCGGGATCATCTTTATAAACTTCTCCTCGACAGATCAAAAATATTGAAACCCCGAAACTGTGTGCGCAAATTGCGTAATATTATGAGTAATTTGACCCAATTTTCAGATAGACCTTTTTAATAACTTGATTTAATTGACGGAAAATGAAGACACCGAATATTAAGTCAACGAATTTAAATATCATTTACCAATTACCAGTGACTTATTTCAATATATTCCAAGCGTATAAATGGTTAAAATAATACCAAATAAATTCATAATACCCACAGAAGCAACAAAAAATGCCGTCCATACATTACACATGCAACAAATAAATGCTAAATAAAAATTGGTTAAAACCGTAGCGTAAATTATACACACAACACGTACAATATATAAAATCTGTGATTTGAAAGTATAAATATTGGAATTTTTTGCATATATTAGTAGATTTAGCAAACATTTTAAAATCAATGACAACGTTTAGCGAGGTTTAATTGACATCACCATATTAATGAATTTTCTATATTTCTCCGATCTTATGATCAAATAACTCACTAAAATATCCATGCCATGCTAATAATCCATGCAGAAACCTTACACTTCGTGCCTTAAAGTTATATTTTCCACGTGATGCATCTTCCCTTCGCGCGCTACTGCAAGTTAGAGCAACATCTTCTCCGTGAACTGCAGGAACTGATAAAGAACGAAGATTCTTCCTTCTTATTATCCTATTTACCTATTTTACTAACAGTGTAATAATTGTGAAATTACCAAATATCGTTATTATAATCCATAACAGTCTTAAATCTTTCAGAAGGATAATTTCAAGCAAGCATGCATCTTTTAAATAAGTGCCTTTAAAAAGCTATTATTAACTTCCTCTCAGATTCTAAACTCATTATCGTTTATCCACTAACAACACTGTTGAAAAGTTTTAAAACGGTTCACGAAGAAGACCCACCATTCTGATCCACCTAAGTCTATACAAAGTTGACAAAACCACAAAATTTCCAGAAACCGCTATTCCTCACGTGGAAATTTTCACAAATGTAAAAATGACAGAACCTCCAATAGAAGAAATAACATAATATAGTAAACCCACCCTGCTAATAAGCTAATTGTCAGACTTTGTCATGTCATCTTGTCAGGGGGACCTAACATATCAAACACCCTAATATATTGGACCCAGTCCCAGTCCCACTCCTTGATTCATAAAACGGAGACATATTGAAGAGACTATAAAACGCGGTGATAATCCCGTTTCATTTCACAGAAACCCTTCTTATCGCAATCCAAACAGCTGAAGTTAGGGTTCCTGTACCCGTCCCAGTAGTCCCCTTCTCCACCGACCAGAGGCATCAGTGAGCATGGTACCTGCATGAAGTTGTCTTATTATTCCGTTTTTTACGTAGAAGTAGTAGAACGTGCGCGGTTCTCGATATATCGGCCACAAAAACCGCTCTATTCTATAACTGTATAAGCAAATACTTTCAAACGGACGAATGAACATTGAGCAATTACAAAACGATTTTTTGACAGAACAGAAAACAGTACCTCTGGTAGGCCTATAAGTTCCAAGTAAATCCGGCGAGCTTGGACCAGGACTTTGTCCAAATCGAAAGTTCCAGCCAGTTTCTGGGACTCCATCAAGAGCTCGGTGGCTGACAAGTGTTGGGCAATCAGATTTGGGAAACGAAGTGAGATCATTGCTGCACTTATGAAGACCTGGAAAATGGATGGTTAGATTCTGTAATGCCTTAAATAATTGTTTTATGATTCTAATAAAAAATAATTAACATGAAATAATGAATTAACCTTGTACTACCGGCTATGCATTATTGTTAACGGGGTTCTTCTCTTGTATTGTTTTGGGAACAACGGAAACAACAGTTTAGGAGAAGTGGTTTAAAATAAAACTAAAACTAACTTTTACAACACAAAACATCTGTATTTATATTACCTACCTTGCAGGTCTTAATAACTATTTTAACGTCACACTAATGTTAGTGAGTTAGTGCACGAGCTGACCGGGGTTAAATGAGGCTTAGTCCACCTGCTATGGTCATGTGACCTAGGTCACATGACTTACAACCAATGGACGGCTGCCCCACCTATTGTTGGACCAATCGTAAAATTCGCGAATATTCTGCACCCATATTTTAGAACGGCAATGTTGACAGGTCACGATTGACCGGTCACAATTGATGAACCACCTGTTCCCATGTCACTATCATCTAATCCTATAACCTAACATACCTCCTTTTTTTTAATAATAATTTTATTCTATTTAATACTTTTTTAGATGTTTCGTGTTTAGAGGAATAAAATTATTAACTGAATCTTTACAACATGTATTTTACAATGCAACAAAATTTTAGTCTTAATACAACATTTTTCATTAATGAAAACATATCTCTAGAGCTTTTACTTAAAGATAATTTTTAAATTCAAATTTCTAGTAAACATAAATGATTGGCTGTACTTCCTTTTCGAACTTTTCTTTCTTTTATTATTGACAATCTGGAAATTGGTAAATGTGTACAGTCAACCATTTTAAAAATATATCAACTATTAATATATCAACATTAATATATCAACAATAATAAAACTCATCTAAAATTCTACTCTCAGTCTCTTTTTGTCCATGAATTGTCCATCATTCTTCTCCCTCCTCAAAACATTAACAATCATTTAAATCAAAGAACTAATTCTGAGAGTAAGTTAACATAATATCAGTCTAGCTAACATTTTTTTATTATTTTTGTATATACTTATATAAAATCTTTTTTTCTAATTTTCTTAGTTTTCTTTTGATCATAACTGCATTCGCGATTAAAGCTATTTAGTGTTAAACGAAATTTGCGTTATTAGAATTTCACATATTTCAACAATAAAAAATCAGAGCATGATACTATCAGTACTGCTGGCCGTTAGTTTCCTATCGATACTGATGCATCGATAGAAATCTAACTGCAGGCCCAGGGATGGCCGGCACAAAACACGTGTGGCAATCACTTTGCTGTTTTACGGCTTCTGATTGCCACAACTTGCTAACCCTCGAACCTGTACATATTTAAATCTAAAATTAATCTTGATTTTGAAATTTTTCTCTTAGGTACAGCTACCACTAAACGGGTAATCTGACCAATATTATATCTACTAAAATTGTTTATTCGCTGTCTGCACTGGCAGATGTGTCTGCTATAGTTTTGTTAGGGTTTTCTAGTCTGCGCCGTATCAAGTTTTGTGCGTTTCTGATTTAAGCGGAAAATTTACGTTCGGCATTTTAGGTTAATTTCAAGTTCAACTGTGTACTCCGTATTATCTGGATTTAATACAAAACCGTATCGAAATTCGATTGTCTAAAATTTTTACCACGGATAATAACTACTCCGTGTCTCAGTTTCAACGAACATGGTATGGATTAAAACACCTGTCTGTAGCACAACCGTTTTGTCTGCACACTCAATTGGTAAAATTTTACAATCTGACATTATCTCACTATTTATGCAGGCTGCTTTGGCTTTATTTTCATCGGCAGCTTTTGCCGATGCCATATTTTGATAACAATATATAAGTTCTCCTGTGCCACCTTCTAATCATACGTTGAACGTTGCATCTAGTTTAACCACGCAAGACAATCGACAAAGTCAAACATGCTCACACTGTTTCGAGTCAACTAATTTTCAAATTCGAGTTCCACTGACAACTCAGCATTTTTTTAAACATCAAAAGAACTCTGATATCGATCAGACATTTTCAAATGCGCTGATGCCGACGACAGTCGGGGGCAAGTCAGAGGCTTAACGACAGAGGTCTGAGGCCTCCGAACCTGTCAGAATTGCTTATTATAAAATTATAATGCAGTCATCATTTATATCGTATTTTTTGTATTATAAAGGGTCTTGATAAGAGATCTTTACTGCCTAGGCGTCAAACCTCGGCATTCGGTAGTTTTCCTCTGGCCCGGGATCAGCTGACCCTAGGGACCAGTGGATAAAGGTGTAGAAACTATGTGTATCTACAAATCTTTCAAGGTTGTATTTACAGGAGTTGTATTTATAAGAGACAGGGCTTGTTGTGCAAGGAAGAAAAGCGGGAGAAACCATTACAAATTATACAATTAAATATTATAAACCGAGCAAAAAGAATTTCCAATAATCTTACTCTATTACCAATGTTTATTACATTTTACAATGCGAAACACGATAATTATATGCTGTATTAATTATTAAACAAGAAACAGGGCTTGCAGAGCAAGAGAAGGAAAACAAGAGAAATCTTACAACAACTGTATATACCGTAGTCCATCAAATATGTTTATTATTAATACAGAAATCAGTGCAGGGCTAACTTCAATATAAAATCCATAATAATTACTCAATCTACCCAATATAGAGTGGAAGATTGTATAAACAAGAGACAGGGCATGCAATGCAACGGAAGAAAAATGGGCGAAACAATCATAAAGTGAATATTATATGAATTAGCAAATAGAAATTCAAACAATCCTACGCTACAATAAATGTTTATTGCACAATTATAATTTGTTGTATAGACAAGAAACAGGGCTTGCAGGGCAAGAGATGGGACACACAAGAGCTGGCAACAGAGTGTATAATACAGTAATTCAGCAAACACCTATAATTACTACTACCGAAATTTGAACCACAATTTACCACAATTAATACAATATACAAAATACTAAACACAATGTTTATACAAGAATCAGGGCTTGCAGAGCAAGGGAAGAAAAATAAGAGAAACAACTGCAACAATTGTATATCACAAAGTCTTTATTATTATTATTTATAATTTAATTATCCTTATTAAGGTAAGATGTACTAGTATTGCCCCCCGGGCAGAAATAGAAGAGAAATGCACGTTCTCTCGTCACCGTTTCGAAAAGATGAGTCGTGTGTTTTCCTGGACGAAAACAACCAAAAGAAACTGCCAAGAATGGACAGAAGAAGAAATGTCAGCGAGGGACAAAGATGTCTTCAATAACTACCAATTTTGGGGATATTCTTGTTATCAATAAAGCGGATATGTGTTCAGAGACGAGCACAATAGATACCACAGAGCAGATATATATAGAGCGGTAGTGGAGAAAAAACCCACAATAAACGCAGATATGTATATAGACTGAGTTAAAACTCAACATACAAGATTGATAACGTATTGTTTGATAATAAAGCATCTCATGATATTAATAAAGTAATTCAAGACATTCGAAGAAGTGGGACTCAGAGTGGGACTTGGAGCCACCAACGGGCTTCTGCAAGTTCTTATTAAGAACTTTTTAAATTGTAAGTTAATAACTATCTTTATATATTTATTTTAATTTTAAAGCTTACGATTTATTATAATTAAATTATTATAATTACGAACTATTATAATTAAAATCCTGAAAAGCTTAATGGTAATTATACCGATCACATAATAATGTCTTCTTTGTAATTGTACGTTCAGTATTAACGTCTAACGTGTCGTAAAGTAGAGCATGCACTACTGTATAAATCCTTACTACTCAGAAGCCTTGGCCTTGGCCTACGAGTGCAATTCCAGATTTAACGGCTCTGCTCTAACTTGCTGTTAATACCTACCGATAAGTTTCACATTTCCAAAAATATATTCTTAGTTAAAGATTAACAAAATATTCTGAATGATACTAGAGGAAAAAATTGGTTATATCTTGCTCTTAAACTTAATATTACCTTACAAGACTTTTTTGTGGCGGACCAATTTGCGACGACCGAAATTTTGGCGGTCCGAAAATATGGCGAAATTGAACAAAAAACCGTCACATTTCGGACGTCACAGAAAATAAGGGTATTTTTCATCATTTTGTTTTCTGACACAAAGGAAATTCAAAATTTTCTAAAAATCGGTAAAATCATGTTGAAACAAAATGAAACTTATAAATCGATTTCTTCATCTTCCTCTATACTTATATATATTAAGGGGTCCGGCTCGACTCTTTCAGTTTCACGCTGCTCTCCAGTGTACTCCCAGGAGTAAGATTCTCGGATACGCGTATTACTTGACATTAAATTCATCATGGAATATTGTGTTTATTTGTCCCACCATCATATCACTAACTTTTCAAGAACAAAATGAATCGATGAAGCCACAATTATTGGAATGAGCTAAAAATAATGCGACGGATTCTATTACGACGACCGAAATTTTGGCGGTCCGAAAATATGGCGAAATTTCGGGAAAACCGTCGCATTTCGTACGTTATAAAAATGTCTTGTAAGGTACATTTAATTACGTTTACTTTGAGTTTAATACACGTCTATTCCTAATTTCGAATTAGGAAAATTTTCTGATGAATTTTTAAAACTTAATTTCTGATAGATAACTCGGAATCATATCAATAACGTATTCTAATCCTGGTACACTCACACTCACTTGCACAGTCACATGTTCATGAGGTAAAACTTACAACACTCTATGGTGTTACATTTAAAAATAAACTCTCAATCTCTAAACTTAAAGGTATGAAGTTCTCAAAACTTGGCATTACACTGCAACACAAAACATCAGCAACTCCTAAGCCTAAATTCAGGTCGTTCACTTTATCACTAAACAACCACAAGCTGCGATCAGTTATAATGATTATAACTTTGCAACTTTGTATAAAATACAACTGGCAGTTTACCATAGTCGGCTAGTCCTAATGTACTAATGGACAAAATTCTGTCCTACCCCTAAGATTCACCAAACAAACTGAGACAAGATTTCTGTTTCTACTTTCTAGATGGGCAGAGTAATTTATTCAGACATAAATTAAATTGCATTAAAATATCCCGTGCCACTCGGAAAATACTTGCCCGAAATTCACTTATACTTATTCTTACACTTTCTCACAAAACATCTCTCACTCACACTTAGCATTTATTACACGGTCAGTAGTTTAAGTTCTCAAAACTTGGCATTCGACGGCAACAAAAAAAACTCTCCACAATAGCTTGCAAGCATATTCTCGGTTGTCAACTTAACAACCACACGCCGTTACACAATTCTCACAACAAAAGCGCCAAGTTCCGCTTGTCTTGGCTGTTAGCTTCGCAACCAAGGACAAAGCAAATATTCATGATCATGATTCATGATCTGTACATAAACTATAAACTTCAAACAAAGCAATTTCAACATTGCTAATAGGTCAACCTCCATTAAAATCAAACCGTATCAACGTCAGTCTAATTTATGACGCATACATTATTACATTACTCTCAAAAGAGAACTACTACGACCTAAAATGCATTCAAATTCATCCAGCGTGTAAGTGCAATTCCTTACTTTGAATGGTACGATTTAATACTTCAATGCTCTTACTGAAATACTAGTATCAGTAACTAAGGCTTACTCAACTGAATAATTTTCTGTCTATTATGATATATTATACGATATCGCTATTCCATGAACGGCCGAACTTACTAACTCTCCCTAAAATAACTCAAAGTTAAAGTCGTCGGCTCAGTCTTGAGTCTTTGTGCAAAACGAGAGTCAGTGCCCTCTCGTCGAGGGAGTCAGTCAATTGGTCGATCCTTATCTGTCATTTAATGTCATACAATCATCATTGCACAAAATATTGTCAGGTTAATGTTTCAATAGTCTCCAGAGTTATATCAACTTGAAATACACACTACAGATTTCTATGGATTTTACCATGTGAAGCAGTTCTAGCCGTCATGTTTACAAGGCCAATATTATAGGTAAACTTATACTCTTATAGTAGGCTACAAGTCAATAGCAAGTTGTTATCATAAATAGCAGGACCCGCAAGTAATTCGAACCCATTCGTTTTCGGGATGTACGCTAACAGCTGGCTATATTAGTATTATTCATAAACTTTTTAAAGCTGTAACAAGCCAACTCAATTGTTGGACCTTATCACTCATTATCAGACCGTCGCAGCATGCGGTCACTCGAGAAACACCTACCGATATTTTTACTGCACATTTCACATACACTTCACTTTAAATTCGCTGTGCATTTCACTCAAATTTACCGTGTATTTCACTGTTCATTTCACTTACACCAGACACCTACTGCGTATTTCACTTAAACCTACTGTGTCATATTGGTATTTCACTGGAACAAACGATCACACTCCTAGTTCAAAATGCTAAACAACTCTAGTTTCTAGTTAGTATATGAACTAACTTTAACTTAGCTCCAAGTCAAGCATCAACATATCATTAACTTGAAATAGCATAATAATACTTGAAAAAATGACAAAGATTTGAGGTTGGGCCATGTTATACGAAAAATTTTCAAGTGATAACCTTAGTTTTTGTTCACTTACTAAGTAGACTGTTTCATTAAAATGTTGAACATTATGAAACTCGTAAACTTATTATAAAATTTTGTTAAAATTTTAGATAAATCTATTCATGATTTCGTAGCAAAAGTTAAGATTGACAATTTTTTGAAATCTCCAAAATTTTCTGCTCTCGTGTTTTTAATATTTCTTCTCAAATAGGCTTTAAAAATTAAAAGGTTAAAAAATATACCTCTTTTCATCTCAACTCTTATGTTTGTATCCAGTAGATTAAAGTAGGACTAGATTGTCCGAGTAATCAACCGTTTGTAGTCAGCTTATCCGTTCTCCACACCCCTCTGTTACTATGTTCCTATCGTAGGTTGACGCCACTATAGATACCATGGATTGAATTCCATTTTAAGTTTACAGGATCTTGGGGAAACATCATATCTGGGTTACCTCCCAGCAAGGACTTGATATCTGGGTTACCTCCCAGCAAGGAATTTATCTGGGTTACCTCCCAGCAAGGACTTTATCTGGGTTACCTCCCAGCAAGGACTTTATCTGGGTTACCTCCCAGCAAGGACTTTATCTGGGTTACCTCCCAGCAAGGACTTTATCTGGGTTACCTCCCAGCAAGGACTTTATCTGGGTTACCTCCCAGCAAGGACTTTATCTGGGTTACCTCCCAGCAAGGACTTTATCTGGGTTACCTCCCAGCAAGGACTTTATCTGGGTTACCTCCCAGCAAGGACCTTATCTGGGTTACCTCCCAGCAAGGACTTTATCTGGGTTACCTCCCAGCAAGGACTTTATCTGGGTTACCTCCCAGCAAGGACTTTATCTGGGTTACCTCCCAGCAAGGACTTTATCTTGAACCAGGATCTCAGTTGTCCGTTGTTACCTTTTCTCTATCATTTATTCTGCAGTAAGGCGTAATTGTAGTAGCCTTCAGCAGCAAGATGTCCCAACGTCGGTCGTAATCCTCGTCGCCAATGTTAACGGGGTTCTTCTCTTGTATTGTTTTGGGAACAACGGAAACAACAGTTTAGGAGAAGTGGTTTAAAATAAAACTAAAACTAACTTTTACAACACAAAACATCTGTATTTATATTACCTACCTTGCAGGTCTTAATAACTATTTTAACGTCACACTAATGTTAGTGCACGAGCTGACCGGGGTTAAATGAGGCTTAGTCCACCTGCTATGGTCATGTGACCTAGGTCACATGACTTACAACCAATGGACGGCTGCCCCACCTATTGTTGGACCAATCGTAAAATTCGCGAATATTCTGCACCCATATTTTAGAACGGCAATGTTGACACTTGACAGGTCACGATTGACCGGTCACAATTGATGAACCACCTGTTCCCATGTCACTATCATCTAATCCTATAACCTAACATAATGCATGCAGATATATATTTTAACCCCAACAATATAAATCTTATTTGGAAAACTGGTATGGGCTGCTATATTTCCTGTATGTGATGGATCATCTCTAAAATGAAGTCCTTACTCAAATGTAAAACCATTTCAAGAGGTTAATCTCCAAAGCTCTGACTGTGAACTATGACTTTCCGTTTAACATGAGCTTAGTCGCCCAATGTGTATATTAATGATAAGTTACTGGGCGGCGCTCAGCCTGTCATTCCGCCTAATCTCTATTCATATGTTTATGAACATTATAGCCTGGGGTCCCCAGGTTAATGATAAGCTAAGCCGGTGGTCACTTGTGATCTGCCTGTACTGGTCATAACTGATGCGGCAGCAGAATATCTTTGATAACGTTTGTTAAACCAATATTTACGTGAAATATGCAGCAAAATGAAAAAAAAGACGTGTGTTGTCATACGTTGTAGACCTGCCGCGCACACGTGCTACTTAGTGAAACGACAATGTGGGTCACGACGTGTGATACTACTTAGTGTGTGAGGGTCATGTACCATGTAGCAAAACAATGATCACGCTGCAACATGCCTAACATATTCAAAGATTCAACACGGAAATGAAAGACAGGTAGTAACTGTCCGGGGTCTAGAATAACAACCACTATTTAAAGCCTGCCTGCCTAGGTCGATCCATTTATAGACTGGAACGAGTTTCGTGACAGTCCTTCTCTCCATTTATGATTTATCTCATCATTCATGAGCAAACGTAGCTCTCATGAGGGTGATATTCCTAACAATCCAAGAATTACCCTCATAGAATCTTTTAAAATAGGTTTGCTAATTGAGGCAGAGTATTCAATATTATAACTTAACGATATTACTAAATAAAAATAAGCAACCACATGTTTATTGTGTATAACCTTTGGTGTGTGACTCAATTTCAGTTTGTTGAATAATTCATTTGGCAAGATTCAAATTCATTTGTGTTTTTTTTTTAATCAAATATCGATAGTATTAAAAGTAAAGTCTGCCAATCGAGTATCAGCTTGTATTGCTATCCCAACAATTCGCCAATGCAGTCTTTAAGTTCTCTCATCTTGGACTATCCAACAGCGTAGTATACAATGTTACCTTACCTTTTAGTTAACACGACAATTAACTTACAAGGTCTATTTAAGAGAATTTGCAGGTTTATTTCCGTAAAGGTCCATAAATGGCAGGATTATGATAACCCTAACGAGAAATTGTTACTCTATTAAAAGGTACGGTGTAGCTAACATTGTAACAGAAGTATTTTTTTATCGCATTCAGTTATGATTAAGAATTTTATCAGTTGCAGATTAGCATTAATGCTAGGTATACGCTCGCTATAAAAGTATAAAATGCAAATACCTGTCTTTCATATTTATTATTTAGTGTCTAAATTGTATTTTAGCAATCTTTTTTCGCTCTTATGAGTTGGTCGATCATATAATTTGATAGTTGGGGATGAAGTGAGAGTCTCCACTCAGTGTTTAAAACAAATAATTGCCTTTGTCATGGACGAGATGTTACAGAAACTTCTTACATAGCTTAATAAAATGTAATAGATTTTGAGGGCCCCCGGTTTGTCCCTCCTTTCTATTATCTATATATTGTTATTTTATATACGTAGTCGGTTCAGTGTGTTTTGGTCCGGGCTTTACCTGCTGGCCCTGTCATGGCTCTCTAGCTTGGGCAGGTTTGACTTATGTATATTATATATATATATAATACATATAATAGATTTGTAGTGTTGTAATTAGTTTTAAACATATTACCCCTATATATATATATATCGTCTCGTTTTATATCTAGTAAGATATATATCCGTACCATTTTACTGACACCATGGCATCAACTTTAACAAGACTTTCCGCAAAAACCGTAAAAGATATAAAACTTAATCTTTTTTGACTGGTTCCAATGCTTTAATGGCCTTCAAATCAGCATGAATAAAATAAAAAATAGGCCAAGGAATAAGAATTTAATGCCCAAAATTTGGTAATAATTATTTTAGTCTCTTGAGTCTTGACACCACTTTATATTAGGGTTTGACGGTTTTCTGCTAGTATCATTAATGCGCAAGAAATTTTGGTGAAAGTTTGAAAGTAAGACATAAGTTCATGGTCTAGTATCATTAATGCGCAAGAAATTTTGGTGAAAGTTTGAAAGTAAGACATAAGTTCATGGTCTTTTGACTATAAACACAACCATTTAACCGACCATTCGCACAGATGAAGGAGGTAGCAAACACCAAATAGCTATGACGGGGTCCTCGTGGTTCCACCGCCACTACAGCTGGTGGGTGCTGATCTGTGTCTGTCTCCGATCCGTAGCAGTGGGTTTACCTTACTTCAGTTACGGGGCACTGTTACCTTATCTCTCATCACTATTCTACCACAATACCGGCCAAATAACCAGCTCAGCAGCCATGTCCCTTCAACCGGTCATGTTAGAACTAGGGATTACTCTGACGGGGTCTTTGTCAGGAGTTCTGGAAAACTATATTAATATCAGATTCCTCAACTTTATCCTGGTTATCCTGTACGTGACTTTGGTTGCTTCATCATACTTCATCGACAGTTACATTCTCCTCACCGTAAATATGGTATTTGTTGGAACACTTTCAGGACAGATAAACGTGTGTAATGTAGCTAGATTGACAGAATGGCATCCAACGAAAAGTGGCACCGTGAATGGCATTATGGGTTTCTTCATGGGGATTTCAGGGGTTTTAGGTTCGTGCCTCTGTACCACCATTATCAACCCATCAAACAAACAGCGAGTGGAAGTTAACATGGGTAACACTACGGAGACGCTGTTCCTTGATGAGACAGTTGTGCAGCACATCCAGACAATCTGGCTTGTCTGGGCTGGCTTCATAGCTGGACTCTGCTTACCAGGACTGTTCATCCTCCGAGTTCCTGATGAGGAAGAAATGGCAGAGCTGCGCAAGACCGCAGCTCCTAATGAGAAGGAGATACTGATAAAAAAGGAGGAGAAGGACTGCAGCAGATTAGATCCCGATTATAATATCGTAGAAACGTTGAAACAGCCCAAATTCTACGTTCTTTCTTTTGTCGTCCTAACCTTATCACTTACTCTTCTCACTACAACACAGTTATACAAGATCATTGCATTGGTAGCGATAGACGACGACGGGTTTCTCAACATGGTCGGGGCTTCAGGGTCGCTTTCTAACGCATTCGGCATGATGATGTGGGGTATGATACTGGACCGTATTGGTACCCGCTACACTTTTACCTGTGCCTTCTTTTTCATGGGACCTCTAACAATCTCACTGCATTTCACTAAATGGAGCAAGTACGGATATCTTGCTAACCTGTGTTCCGCCACCTTCTGTACAGGCATCTTTACTTGTATTGCCCCGGCGTGCCAGGAGCTTTTTGGCGGGCGAGAGATTTCTTTAAAATACGCGGCATCTCTTGTTGCTCTTGGGTTTGGGTGTTTAGTTTTCTTTTTACTACAATTGGGAGAAGAATTGTTATTCGGGGAGCTGGCCTTCCTGAGCATGATAGGTGTTCCTTGTATGGTTGCTTCAGGGTTGGCTTTTGGTACATTGTCTGGCTGATATTTCAACTTTTGTAAAGAAATTTAAAAACAGTCAACATGCAGGTACTTTTCATTGCGTTCAGTTATTAGATTGGATATGATAGTCGTTCAGTTTGCAGTTTTTGCTTCATTGCTTTTTCATTTCTTAATTTGTGTGCTTTCTCGCTTGTTAATTACATAATTTGATTTTAAATTCTATGTGGAAATAAGTTTGACTTGTATTGTGAGGTTTTCAGATTGAAAACTATTTTTGATTCCCAACACAATCGTTTGTCATTGCATTCAATAGGTCTGTAATCTAACGTATCAAATCAACAATAAATTAGAAAATGGTCACCTGAAAGAACGGAGAAGGGGCGGCTAACATCACATCCCATAGTTTCAGTAAAGGGTTCAGATCGAACTCTCGCTTAAAGAATAGAAGAAACCAACGATGGCAACATGTCAGTGTTAAGGCGTCCCCTGAAATGAGACATTTTATAAAACTGCTATTTCAGCAAGTCATACTGAGGAAAATGTAATGTATCAGTCATGTTTATCCACTGGCAAAGTTGAACTTTTAATTTAAAATTTAAGTATCAAAATCTGATTTTTGGGATGAGGTATAGTCCCCCCCGGTATAGTTCATAAAATAGGCACGGCATTTCAAATATTAAGTGTAGAATACAAGAAAATATTCTTAAATCGCTTTCATGCAATAAATAACAAGTAAAATGTTCGCGTCACCTGTTGTACTTAGGTAGCTGTAAATATCAGGGAACAGTAAACCCAGGACTTCGCGTAGAAACGCTAGCTGTTGGTAAAGGTTACAGTATTGTAGTTTGCTGAAGGCTGAACGGTTCATGAAGAAGTCAAAACACCAGAACACTTCACTTTCTTCCCTGGTGAGGTGAAAATGTTAGAAATTCTAGGTATAAAGCACAGTATCGGGCTCTTGAACCCTCGAAATCTAATGTTTTCGACCACAAACAAGAAATGCGGCCGCTTTTCTTTTGTGGATGGCCGCTCAATTTCCCGATCCGTGATGGCCGCCCAGTTAATTTCCAGTTAATTCCATATTAAATTAAAAATCAGTGAACATTTTAAAAGTACCGGACAACGATAAAAAGGGGTACGAGTAGATCTGACATTCCTTGAACATATCCCATCTCGGGGCGGTGCAGGTAGTAATTTATCAGAATCCGCTTCAGCAGCGCCTGGTTAGGATTATCTGCTCCTGAATTAATATGGTCCGTTATCTGTCCGGTAAAGTGTGTGTGGGACAAGCAGAGGTCAAAGAAATCTAAACTTTTCTACAATTACTCTTTAATTTTTCAATAGTGTACCTGATATCAAGGGGTTATGTGAATCAGTTCGACAAACGTCTTTTTCTATCTCAGATACGATTGTACAAAACGCAGAGTGGTCATCCGGGTTGGACTGAAGGTCTGGTACCTGAGGATTTCACATTTAAATTAGATCATCAGACTACCAATTTAACCGGTATTAACCCTATTATTAGCTATTGGGATTCCTTCTTGAAGATGTCCCAATGACTGGCAATTTATCCACAGAAATCCACATATATGCTTTATATACGCGCGTGTGCGCTATAAAATCATCAATAATATCATCGCGTTTTACGTTAAATTTACAAGTAGACCTTATCACCAACATGGGGTACGTGTCTCAATGTCTCACCAACCTTCAGCTTAATATCTTTGTATTTCTCAGCGAGAAGTTGGTTTCTGAACGACTTTTGTCGATGAGTGTGAGAGTGATTGTGCAAGGATAGCAAACAACGCCAGATTTCGCCCCTAGCTTCATCACTAACTCCTCCTTTGTATACCAATCTTCGAGCGTGCCTTACATCTGAACCATTAGGTAAATTATTACGCAGTCAAGGGAACAAAAGCTAAAAGTGACTTAACTAACATGACATTTTCTGTGATATGTTTTTCATCAGAGTACATTTTTTCCGTTCACCATTTTGCGAAGCAAAAATTTCAAGTGAAAGGTTACGAATGGTTTGTTTTCTTGAAATTGTTGTTTTCTTGGCTGTTTTTGCAGAAAAAGAGGGATTTTGGAGAGCGAGGAAGGTGGGTTTCGATTTCGTTTCCGTTCGTCATACTTTACCATTACAGTGGTCTTATGCAACTGCATCTTTTACCTCAGTTTCATTTTGAAACGTCAAGTGACTGGTAAAGTCAAATATTTTGTTCTATGAACAGTAATTCTAGTATTTTGAAGTGTAGTAATTGTTAAGATCTTTAATTTTATACTAAATCATTGAGGTTTTATAACGTTTTACCGGGGTATAAGTTGTTAGGTGGGTATTTAAAATTAGTCTGTTGGAATTTAAAGATTTTGATCTCTACTATACTATTTATTGTTAATAAAATGCTTATTGTAGCCAGTTATTTTAATATTTTCATCATCATCATACCATGACAACGAGAAAGACGCGTGGGGCGTGTGTGGGTTGCTTGTGTATAAAACATGAGTATAGTTCACTTTTTGCTTCCAATTTCTTGATTACAGATTAAAGTTAAGTTCTACGGCAATTGAATTGAATCACAAGTGTTGCCTGTATTATCAAACATAATATTATAAAGTTAAATGATCAGAGCTTGTAATGAATGGAAATTTAGCGTCCGCCACAAAGAAAAAACGGGCGCAATTCTTTTTCTTTTCTTTTATGACAAGACATTATTGGAAAATGCAATGAAAATGTGTGCTACAAAATATAACAAACATTAACCTAACATGAAATTAATTTTTTGTAAATTTAATTCCAATTCTAATTCTAATTCTAATTCTAATAAGTCACATGACTTCAAACTTAAAACTTAAAAACTGGGTGGAATAATATTGGTCCTAACCGGTAACAGTTCCATTCTTGTTGAGATACCGTTGCCAAAGTTCTGATGTTACGGTCGGATACACAATACTTCGTCTATTCGGGACAATGAATATACCTGTAATTACCACAACAATTATTAACAAACAATAAAATGGTCGGGAACGCAATGTTATGTGATGTACAATGTACATTCTTTGCAAATGAATAAAAGAAATTGCACAAACTTGTATAATGTACAGTGTGAAAGTCCAATTATTCAATACATTTTTTTAATTATGAGAATGGTACATCACAATTAATCGGTTACACACCTAGTGGCGTTTCAGCTACTTCTGACTTCTGAACACGTGCCCAACCTCTTAAAACTTGTGTGAGTCGGTCCAAGCCACCTTTATTGAACACGAACAGCTGAAAATATTGATTTCATATATAAATTAAGATAATATATATACAGCAATATATTTATGCTCGTAACTTCGTAAGAAGAATGAAATAGGAGAAACCGGGTAACAAGATTAAATGGCAGAAATAACTGAAATCATTACAACAGTTCAAACCTTTTTCTGAAGATTATTGTTCGTGATTAGAAAATGCTGATCAATGAGGGTGTCAAGAGTTTTCACACACTTAACCCATTCCAGAACTATCTTAATCTCCTCTCTACCTTCACTACTACCTCCGCGTGATAACAAACCATTAAGTGACACTTCTGCACCACCATGCGGTGACACTATACCGTCACATGATTGGTTAGCTATCCAAGTGAGCTGTAGACCGTGAGGGAAGTTGGTAAGCGAGAAATAACCGTCGGTCAAATTTCCATCGTCATCTTTTAGGCCTACATTATTTTTACCTGAAATATGCAGTTAACAGATTTAAATTCGTATTTTAAAGATGATAACTAAAAAGCATTAATGAGATGGAGAGTTTACATATATATGTTTACCTATATTGCATTACTAGTTCTACTATAAAACTAGAAGTATAATTCTTCACTATCATTAAGAAATCACTATCAATATAGGACACAGTACACACTGACCTAGTAATAGATAATCCACTTTGTGAACTGACAGAAAACCCTCCTATCCTCTTTATCATAAAAAAACCTAAAAGAAATTGTTTTATTTAATTCCATTTATTACACTGTTTATTTGTCTATTTTGTCAATAATCAGCCACAACTATGAAACATCATAAAAGCTTCCATTTAAAAGTTCTCCAAAATATTACTTCTGTTCTGATGATTTTCTCTACACATAATATCTCTTCAAGAGCGGTAAATTAGCTTTGACCTCAATCGTATCTTGTGTCATCCATGGTGAATTCACTAATTGTTCATTCAAGAATCATTCAGTTGAAAGGTTGAAACAGTGAAATTTGGGTCGCCGAAATCTGAAATCTTAAAATGTTTTACCAGTAGGACATTTTTAAAATTTTCCTTTTATCAAAGTTTTCTCTGGATGTTCAGCTTACAGTACATTGATCATGACTTGTGTCACTCACACTGACCTCACTGATTGGTCACTGGTCAAAAATTCGGTCAAACTGTCACAGTTTGGTCAAGAAAGCTTCACGGGGGTGATGCAACGTCAATTAATGTCAATTAATGTCAATTAATGTCAATTAATGTCAATGTCAGTTTTGCAAAATTTTGGAATACTGACATTAATTGACACGATATTTTTCGACCAGAGATTATGTAGTTCTACCATATTTTTAGCACTTTAGAACGTTTATATCATCAATTTATTCACTACTATCACATATGGAAATGTGAAATGTGAAAAAAATTCAGATCATTAAATAATAAAACTAAAATAATACGGTTTTCCGAAATTAAATTTTCTTAAATGGACGTGGCCATCCAAGGGCGTGGTTCTCAACATCATCAGAACTTAAAACCCACATTAAACGAAATGCCTTCATGACATTTATATTTGAATAACGAATCTTAAACAGCTAACATTACTCCTTCATACTAAAAAAGCCGATTCTAGATATTTTACCTGTATAAGAAACCAATAAAATATGGGCGTGGCCGGTGGGGACCGAAGATGGAAGAGTTGGAAGCTGAAATTTTTTTTGGTGGTCTTTGAACCTAAGAATCAACAGATAAGAACATACTCATAATTATTCAAGGACATTTTGATTTTTTGAACCGGTCTAACTTACATAGACGTGAATATCTTGAATATTTATCGAATAATGATAATCTCAAATTTCAAGACAAATTAATGTCAATTAATGTCAATTAATGTCAATTAATGTCAATGTCAGTTTGGGGTTTTTATGGAATACTGACATTAATTGACGTTGCATCACCCCCAGCTTCACAAAACCTTCTAATTAAAAATCTTCCCAATTTTCTCTGTCTTTTCTAATGATTTTCTGTTTATCAAAGTTTTCCTTGGTAATCTAGCATTCAGTACCTCAATCTGAAAATGTCCCACTGGTACGAAATTTTCAAAATTTTCCTTTCATCCCAGTTTTCTCCGGATATTCAGCTTGAATGATTGATTGAGGAGCACTACCCAGAAGTATTACTCGGCACTAACGCCTTAAAATCTTTAATTACAATCAAATATACACATATGCCCATTCAGCTTAAATTACGACCCAAACATGAAATAAACACTATAACCTGTAGTTTAACGGAGAAAAACGGCAGCTTTTAGTTTCCTAAAGTCGTGAATTGGGACCAAAAATGAAACTAACTTTTAAATTACGACCCAAACGTGAAGTAAAAGTTAAAGTCGTAAGTTTGGATCACGTAAGCTGCACCCAGGAAACCCTACTGGCTAGGTTCTCTCTCCGGAAGTAAAAAAGATATCGAACTCCAAAAACATAAAACTATAACATCAGAGGAAACTCAGTTAAACAAAAAATTTCAGTTAAACAAAAATTTCAATTTTATGCCATTTATTACAGAATAAACAAGTTTACAATAAATCAATTTGATATTTAATGGAATCCTAATTCAGTGTGTAGTATGGCTGTCACTCTTTGAATAGATTAGATATAGGTTGACGGGGCAAAGGAGTGAGCGTGCTGTTCGCTATTGCTCACACCAAACTAGGCTATCCACTCCGATAATCGTAACCGATAATTATCTCCGATAATTCCTTAAAAAGTTATCTGTTTATCTAGATAAATATAGTAAATCTTTCAAAGTACGAAATATCTCTTTAAAAGAGCATCCTAGGCACCTTATAGATATCAAAACGCATAAAAAAGAAAACAAAAACATCAACCATCTTCTAACTTCTTCCACTCCTCCCTATCTAAAGCTAAAAATCTGAGGTCTTCGAAATCAGTCAAATTCTTAAGTCTAATATCAAGATTTCTACTAGTCAAGTCTTTTCTAATAACATCTAATAAGTTTAAACATGGTCTACCCCGTCTCCCTTCCATAAAAATATCAGAATTTATAGCAAATAACATAGAGGTGTATGCTGGTGAGTCTTCCTGTCCTCTTAAGATATGTCCTAACATTCTCCATCGAAACTTAGAGACTCTCACAGACAAGGGAGTGACATAACAACGGGCATAGAGTGCCTCATTAGAAATAACCCCAGTAGGCCATCTGATGTTGAGGATTCTTCGGAGGTGTTTGCGATGAGCAATATCAAGTTCATTCAACGAAGCTAGTGGTGCAGCCCAGGAGTTGCAGTTGTAGAGTAGAATAGAGACTACTTGTGCCTCGTAGATTTTGATCTTCCTTTGGACTGAAATCTTGCTCTTCATCCAAACTTTCTGAAATTTACTAAAGGCAACATTACCAAGGAATATTCGATTCTTGATATCCTTAACAGTGCACATCAACGATCCTAAAGTTTTGTTAGAGCGCCACTCTTCATCACCTCTATACACTTTTCCAACAATCACCTTGCGTTTAACAGTGGGTTTAGGATCTGCTAAATAAAAATGGACAAATTCAGTCTTGGAAGAATTGATATGAAGGTCCCACTGCTGGAATATATCTTTAGCGATAGGAAGCATTTCTTTGAGTGGAGCAAGTTCAGTGTTATTAAAGTCAATATCATCAGAGTATCCTGTTTCGAGTGGCATGAATTCTTCTGAGATAGGAGGATTAGGGATTGGATGATTCACTGGGTAAGGTGTTGATGATACTTGGGAGAGTACAGATCTGAGGTGAATAAGTGCAGCGGCTTCAACAACAGTAAATAGATTACCTGATAGTGCATCTCCTTGAAATGCTCCAGTTGTGCTTTGGAACTCAATTGATACAGTATTATTGACTTTTACTTTCAACACTGTGTTTGATAGTAGGAGCCGTACCATCCTAATTTCATCACTAGTACAGCCAGCATCTTCAAGAACATTGAGTCCTGTTTCTCTGCTGATGGTGTCAAAGGCACTTGACATGTCTATACTCATTCTGTGGTAGCTCCAATGCTTTCTAAGTACCACTGAGGTTAGCATACGTTGAGACCAAACTATATCGCCACAACTTCTACCTCTCTTGTAAGCACTTTCTGTAGGACCGGTGTACTGATCTAGCTTGCCTTGGATACGTTTTAGGGTAATCATTGACAGTAATTTTCTGGAGCAGTTTGAGAGGGTGAGAGGTCTGATGTATCTAGATAAAACATATTTTTATCGGTATAAAAATTCACTAGAAGAAATATTAGTGTTTTGCCTCTCTCTGTTCCCAAGTAATCCAAGAAACAGTCCCAAACGTCTTCTAGTATGATAGAAGAGGTAGTTTACTTTGATATGAGCTTAAGAGGTTTATTTACATTTTTATACCTATGGAACTGTAGAACTGTATGAACTGTAGAAATCCATAGAAGGTTATTGACATTGTTCTCTTGAGGGTGCTGGCGTTTTACCTTCCAACCATTCTGGAGACGGGAACGAGCATTTAACTGTTAACAAGAGTCAAAAATACCAGCAGGGCACTCAATTGAATTCCGTAAGTGTTCTTGGCGTGAAACATTGTCTTCAGGAAATGGAATCTGTTGCAAAAAGTTATCCACAGGATAAGGAAACGGTTCACAGAATCATTTTAAATGCTCTATAGTGTAGTCATTCTGGCAAAATAACGTGGACAATTTTTTTACAAAGGATTTTTGATTTCTACTTGTAGATATAGGTCTCAGCTAACTTCTTTCAAAATTCCCAAGAAAAAAACCTTGTGCAATTTGCGTGGCGGCCACGCCCCTTTTTTAAAGGATGAGGGGACCTTAGAATTTACTTCCAAATATTCGCGTTTAAGTCCTGTGAAAGTGTGTAGAATCAAAAAATACGCCGGACTGTGAAATCGATAATTCGTGCAATATCACGCCGCGCTCCTATTGGCTGATAGCAATTTTGGGCTGTGACGTCACTTATGTGTTAAGACCAACGTGCGCGCGCACGTTCTGTTTTAATTACGTCTTGTTACCTTTGGCGTTTGCGAGAGCGGTATCTTTGGTTGCACTGAATTAGTCTAAGTTACGAATAATTCTCTTTAATAATAATAGTTAAATGTAACTCAGAAAGACTTTCTTGTTATGTAGTTGTAGTAGGTATTTCTATTTATAAATAGCTAAGATAAGTAGTATCCGCTAACCAAACCACAAACTGCTATTTTGTTTTGACTTGTTTGAAACCCGATATGGACACAATTAAAAAGAATGTATGTTGTAGTAGAAGACATTTTACTAGCTGGCCCTTGGCGCCTCTAGTCCTATCTGAGTACGCACGTGCGGTTTGACACTGCGCGTGTACCTGCCTTTAGTTGTACACTCATTTATAATTTACCGTTTTAGTTTGCTGTGACTTGAGTGTAAAGCGTAACGAAGGTGGATGTGTTCGTCTGCTATGCTTGGTATAATATTGCTTGGTGTAATAGTTGCAAATCTTGCTTACGTTATAAGTAGTGTCACATAGTGAGTTAGAACTTAAAAGCTTGGTGCTTGGTGCTTGTCCAACTGGAATGAAGACATGCATTTCATACCTACCCGATCCACTTTTATTAGGACCGTGTTGTGTTGATATGACATGTTGATATATCAACTGTGGTACGAAACAGGGAGTTGCTAGGTGTTACGTTGGGAGCTATAAATATACATAATTTACATGCCTTTCTGTGTGACTTCAATCTTATTCCAGGTGTATCTCGGCTCATGGTTATCGTAGGGTGATAATTCTTTTTTCAACCGGTCATAAAAAGTCTCTTCTCCATTGGTTATAGGCTCGTTAGTATCGTAAATTGTTAATTTATTCTTAATTAGTAATTTAGTCGGCCCGCACGCTCATTTTACCTGTATTTCTATATGCGCGGATCAGAGCAACTCACATAATTGACGTCACAGGTTCAAATTGTTTTGGCTGGATATCTCGGCGCGCGAATGAAATACAACTTTGCGGATTTCACTAAAGTGGTTTATACGAATAATGTAATAAAAGGATTTGCACGAGAAAAAAACTTTTTCTAAGGTCCCCTCATCCTTTAATATTTGCTCGTAATCGGAAACTATTGAAAATCGTAATTTTCGTCAATTTTTACAAGTTTGATGGCTAAATCTATGTATTTTTGCACGAGAAATCGATTCCCGTTGATGTTTTTGCTCTATAACGAGTTTTTAGGCGACCACGCCCTTTTTAAACAGACGCATGTGCCGATTTAATTTGAAATTCGAAATTTTGGACAATTTTCACATAGACGAATCTATGGAACTTCTCCCAAAGAGGAATGAACATGAGCCAGTGAAAAGTATCCTTAAGAAGGAAGATGTTGCAATATCAAATTCAATCGGTACTCGCTTTTATCAGTGAATACCAATTATATGTCAAGTCATATTATTATTGACTTGACATATAATATATAATTGGCCCCAAAGGTTTTGCTCTATTAGGGTAGACCTAGGATGCTGCAGATTCAACTCTGTACATTCAGACCGTCTGTGCGTGGTGAAGAGCCACATCCTGCTCAAGGTGGGGGCTGCATGCAACTCCAGTGATGGAGTTGTAACTGAACACAGCGGATCTAAGGGTGCACCCCCGAAAAAAAGCCGGGCATCCTCAAGAACAAGCCTCAAGAACAAGCCCGTGAGGATGGTGATGTGGGTTAATTAAGATGTAACAGATTCCGGAACTATGGGAGCACCATCTGTCATCTTACCGTTTTATTTACTGTATGTGGGAACATCTACTGATGAAGTAGCTATCAAGAGAGCCATTCCAGTGGCGCAGGTGGCTCACGTGTCACATAGCCAACAGAAAAGAAACATGATGAATAGTTCTTACAGCACTAGGGTATCAGCCTTTACTGCATCTCAAATTTCTATAGACCCTGCATGTGACCCTTATATAACTTATCAGGAAGATATAGTGCCTGTTGAGCTTCACAGCAAACTTATAAAGCTGCTGGAGGACAGTAGTGCAGATTTTTCTTCGGTTGGTGGCAGCAGGGATGTCATCTACTTTGGTGAACATGGATACTGGTATACAGGAGCATATCATCAGGCAAAGGAAACTCCAGTACTAGTAGAAATACAAGATCTTTTGGACTGTGTGCGTCCCTCTCTCCCCAATAGGAAGAGCTGGCTGAACTCTTGCCTTGTAACAAGATATACAGGCAACAGTAGCCATATCCCTCAGCACTGTGACAATGAGGTACTTATTGACCCTGAATCAATAATAGTCACTGTGTCTCTTGGTAAAGAACGCACAATAAAGTTCACGCATAAGTCGACTGAAAAGTCCTTAAAGCTCAAAGATGGAAGTGTGTACGTGATGTCCAGGTTGTCCCAAGAAATCTGGAATCATGGTATTGAACCCCTCGCTAATGAAGAAGATGAAGAGGAATCTGATGAGACAAATTCTGTGAGGTACAGCTTTACCTTTAGGCATATTGCGCCTTACTACAAAAATAGCACAGTTTTAATTGGGGACTCAAACACTAAATACATTCAATTTGGTAAAGATGTTGGAACTCTCGGAAAATGGGTTCCTGGTAAGCGAATGTGGGCTGCTAAAATTGATGATATTCCTTCTCCGAAAGACATAGGCCCTTATCGGAACATTGTTATACACACGGGAATCAATGATATTCGGGACAATAACAACAGACCATCTACTAGAACACTTATTGCTAAGCTTAAGAAGAAATGTAGTGAAATTCAGCAATTTTATCCTAATAGTAAAGTTCATATTAGTCTACTCTTGCCCACTAAATCACAGTTTGTTAACTCACGTATAGGGGAGTTAAACAGTTTGATTGTTGACATGGTTTATAATAGGAAAAACATGTTTATTATAGATAACTCTGTACTAGGTTCTGTTAACGGATGCATGCCTTCTAAGTATGGTAGATTCTCACGTGATGGAACACCATTGGTCAATGATGTTGTACATCTCGGAAGAGAAGGCCTGAAAATATTTTGCATGAATATAAAACGATGTATTGTACAACGTGGTGGAAGTCAGTCCACGGAAAGATTTAAAGGTGGAAATGGTGACTATAGGAGTGCCCTAAGTAGGGGTAGTAGGGGTGATATCTTACCGATATGACCTCAATAAACTTTAATATTACAAGAGAGAGATGTCCAGGTTGTGATAGCAATGTACTAAGCCATCATAAAGTCATAATATGTGAGTGTTGCGATACAATATATCATGCCAAATGTTCTGAACAGAGCTTTAAATTTGACCATGTTAAACAAATGTGGCACTGCAGTCAATGTTTCGCCTTCAAATCCCAAAGGTACAATCCTTTCAACTCAATTATTTATGACAAATATGATCCCAACACTGTAGAAAGAGACGAAGATATGGAGACTATTTCAAACATTCTAAAAGACTGTAGGTCTTATAACATGACAAATTTCAACCGGCTGTCAAAAAACATACTTAACCATAACAAGCCGTTCATATCTATTGTGTTTAACAACATTGATGGGAACGCATCTAACTTTGACAGCTTTATTACTGATATGAGTCAATATGATGAGAAATTTGCAGTTATTGCGCTAGCTGAAACAAACATTGATGAGGAAAATAAAGATCTATACAAAATTGATGGTTACAGCAGTGAGTACAACTCCAAAACTGATGGGAAAAAGAAAGGTAGTGGCCTTGGTGTATATATTGACAATAACTACCAATACAGCCGAATCGAAAAGTTATGTAAATGCTCTGACAATCTTGAAACACTTTTTGTTGAGATCACTAACACAGAGGTTCCACAGATTGCTGGTGTTGTTTACAGGCCCCCTAGTGGTGATATTCTAGATGCACTTGCTGAGCTTGATGTGTTGATGAAATTCCTACCGTCTAATAATGTAGCCTTGACAGGTGACTTCAATGTTGATCTTTTGGCCCAGGGACGAAACATAGCCGAATTTGAACAAACTATCTACAGTAACAATTTAATCCCTTTGATATCGATTGCCACCCATGCCAAGCCGGGTTGCAACGAAAGCTTAATTGATAATACAGGGTGGGCCAAAAGTCAGTACCCATGCGTTGGCCTTTATAGCTCAGTCACTGAGTGCCCAATTTAAATACTTCTTTCTGGTATGACTTAGTACCACCACTGGTTCGAGGAATTTGTCAACTCGAAAAATATTCGCGTTCATTTTTTTCAAATAGAGGTTCATTTTCACATTTATTTGATAGTTTGGATAGTCAGATCAAGCTAAATGTTATTGAATTGTGTTTGGCCATTCCAATTACGTTTGTCCTGAAAGAATTAGAACTGTAGCTTCTCAGATGACCGAGATATGAAGCATAACGAGTTTATTCATTACGTGTGATCAGGTGATTGGTTTACCTAATCACGTGATAAGGTGACCCCCGTTAACTACCCCGTTAAACATTATATGAGAATTGTTAAGGGTACCCAATTAAGGTGTCGTGTCACGGTGTCACATAATCACCCAGTCAATTTTGTTAACGAGATACAGAAAATGCTTGATAACTTCGTCATTTCTAATCCGTTTTGCCTCATGTTTTCAGATCATATGCAACATTTGATTATCTACCGTCTCTGAAAAAATTAGGCGTTCAGCATGTTCAGAGAAAACAATAAAGGTGTTTTAATATTGAATGGGCGTGGTCTAAAATATTCGAATTTTCAAATTTTGACGACGGAATCCTCGAACCAGTAAGTACAGTATGCCATCTGCAAAGCAACAGCTCTCAAATATAAAACACAGCGGAGCTATTAAGGCCAACGTATGGGTACTGACTTTTGGCCCACCCTGTATTTTAGTGAACTCTACTGAGCGTGTCTTAGGATCTGGAATTCTTGAATCCAAGATTTCCCATCATAACCCCATCTTCTGTTTCATATCGTGTAATACTAAAGAGAGTCCAAATGATGCCAAACTTAAACCTAAGTATGATTACTGTGAGTCTAATATAGAAAGCTTCCTTAATGATATCGGAAGGGATATCTACCAATCGAACTTTTCGTATGATGAGGAAGGTTTTGAAAAATTTGTCGAAACTGTCCATGAAAAAATCGAACTGAATTTCAAAGTGGACTCTACTGCTGGTTTTCAATCAAAACGCAATAGATTGATGAATCCATGGATCACTTCTGCGTTAATTAAATCTGTGTTTACTAAAGGCTTTCACTACAAGCGATGGAAGGCTTCGTGTACAAAAATCAACCCATTAGGTGAGGAAACTTTATATCTTAAGTATAAGGAGTATCGTTCTATCCTAAACAAAGCTATAAAATCTGCGAAAAAAGCCCACTATGGGAAAAAATTTGAACTTGCTAAAGGAAATATTTAAAAAACCTGGGAATTGATTAACGAACTCAGGGGTAAATCTAAAAAAGATATAAAAGCATCATTCTTAATTGATGGTAGAATTGTAACTGAACGCCGTGAGATTGCTAACGGATTTAACATCTACTTCTCGTCTATTGCTCGTACTCTTAATTCAAAAGTTCAATCTTCTGTACCATCTCGTACGGTAACTGATGGCAATTTCAATAAAACGAAGTTTAAGCAATACCTCAAGGGCAGAGAAAGAATAGTGAACTCTTTTTTTCTCAGCCCCTGTGACGAGGAAGAGATAAGTAAAATTATTGGTAGCCTTGAAAATGGGAAGGCAAGTGATATCTCTGTTAAAGTCTTAAAAAAGAGTGTAAATTATCTGTCTGGTCATATCTCTAGATTCTTTAATTGGTTCTTGGACAATGGGGTCTTTCCAAACAAGCTTAAAACGGGCTCTATTACACCAATTTATAAAAAAGGAGACTCACGATGCCTTGATAACTATAGACCTGTTTCTACATTACCGATATTTGGAAAAATACTTGAAAAAATAATTTATAATAGGTTATATATAATTACCTCAGTGCTATGAACGTGATTTATGATCGACAATTTGGTTTTAGAAAACAACACTCAACATCTCATGCCGTAAACTATTCTGTCAATAATATACTTAATGAGATTGAACAGAAAAATCATGTAATTGGAATATTTATTGATCTAAGTAAAGCATTTGACACAATTGAGCACGATAAACTCCTGCATAAACTTGAACACTATGGAGTAAGAGGTATTGCACTAAAAACTCTTGCTAGCTATCTAACAAACCGTAGCCAAGTAACTTCTTTTCAAACTGAAAAATCGGACAAGTGTTCAGTTGAGTATGGTGTACCCCAGGGGTCAGTGTTAGGACCTCTACTATTTCTGATTTATATAAATGATATTGTGAGCTCCTCAAGCTTGGCTGAATTCGTCCTGTTTGCTGATGATACAAATATTTTTGTGATAGGTAGTTCAGCACAGGAAGCTTTTGAAAAAGCTAATCATGTAATGAAACAGGTCAGTAACTATATGGAGTCTAACAAGTTACATATAAATGCAGGGAAAAGTTGTTACATGCATTTTCAGCCAGGTTTGTCAAGAGCAACACAGACCTGTGCCAGAACACGGCCCTTTAACAGGAATCTAACGATTTTAATAGATGGCAAAAAGCTAGAAAAAGTTCAATGTACAAAGTTTCTTGGGGTGATAATAGACGAACAGCTAAGCTGGGAACCACATCTTAATCATTTATCCTTAAAGCTGAACTCCAGTATTGTATCGATTAAGAGAATTTGCAAATTCATTCCCAAATCTGAATATTTGAAACTATACAATGCTCTTTTTATGTCACATCTTAGCTATTGTATAAGTTGCTGGGGTGGGATCCCTAAACATAAGCTGAATAAAATCTTTGCAATTCAAAAACGATGTATAAGACTGCTATTTGGTAACATTCCCAATTTTGATCATAAGGAATACTATTTAACCTGTGCACGTTCAAGAACTTATAACGAACATATGGCTAGCAAGAACTACTGTCTTGAACACACTAAACCGCTATTCACTGAGCAGAAAATTATGAACCTGGAGAATCTGCACATGTACCATACATTTATGGAACTATTCAAAATTCTTAAATTTGATGTCCCCCAGTCGATTAAAGATCTTTTCAAGTTCTGTCCTAGAAATGAAAAACTTCGTCTGATTGTCCCATTACTGAGGTTGGATATCTCCCAACAGAACTTTTTGTACACCTCTACGAAAATTTGGAATGACCTCAGCCCCTATGTATTCGAAATATGTGATGCTAATGTAGATGGGATAATAATCCCGGGTTCTTCCAAGAATTCAGACTTGTCAGCCTCGTCAGGTATTATTAAATCTAACCTTAAAAAGCACTTGCTATCCCTCCAAAATCGAGATGACCCTAATACATGGTAACTAATTTATATTATATCTCAAATTCTAAATCCGGTACGGCTCTGCACACATGATATCTCTCTCTGCCATGAAACATGGCTAACCTTTTAAACTATAACTTAAAACTTAAACCTAAACTAAAACTCAACTGGGCTCTCCTATGTCACCAAACTAAACCAATAAGTAATTTTAGATTGTTATATTTTTCTATATAGTTTATATAACAAGTATATTGACGTAGTGGATGGTTGAGGGGGTTTCAAGCACAGGTCACTCTCAAATCCTAAAGATAAGCAGTGGCCTTCGGCACTTGAAACCTCTTCAAACCTCCCCTGATATATTTATTATTAATATTGTTTGATTGTGCCGTAAAAATAAATATTTGTTTTATTAAATATTTGTTTTATTACTTTTGTGTCTGGACGTGAAGGTGGTAATGATTTCACCAACTTAAATCCGAATGGAAGGTTGGTGAATGATGAGCCTAATCAACCTGAAACACCCAACAGCATAAACGAAAACAACAAAAAAAGTTTATTTTCATGTACCGACATTACCTGGGTAGGCACTCTTAACACTAGAACGATAAGAACTACCCAAAGGAAACTGGAGATGGTACATATTTTCGAGAAGAGTGGCGCAGAGATTGTAGGTATCCAAGAGCACAGGATAGTTCATGAAGAGCCTGTCAGAGTAGAGAGAGTTGGCAAGAGCAGCTATCTAATTACTTCATCAGCTACTAGGAATAGGGCCCAGGCAGCAGTGGGTGGAGTGGGATTCATCCTAACAAGCAAGGCATTTGATGCAACTACGGAGATAACACCAGTGACGGAGAGAATCTTTAAGATATCTCTCAATGGAAATCCTAAACCAACCTTCGTCTGTGTCTATGGACCTACGGAGGCAGATAGTGTAGAAGCAGCAGAAAAGTTTCATAACGATCTAAGGTGTGCAGTCTCACAGATCCCTGCTCACAACTTCTTGGAGGTGATTGGGGATTTTAACGCTCACCTATCAAAGAGGGACGAGAATGACTGTGATTGGTATTTTCATGAGAGAACCAACAGAAATGGGGAGCTGCTTCGGGATACTGCCCTGGAATGTAATCTGGAGATTACAAACACCAGGTTCAGAAAGAAGCGGGGTAAGATATGGACTCACCTATCGGATGGAACCCTGAATAAGTCTCAGATAGACTTTATTCTAGTGAGGAAGAAGTGGAGGAACAGTATCAAAGACACTGAAGTCTAAAGTTTCTTTAGTACACTGGGTACTGATCATAGATTTGTTTTGTCTAAGATCAAGCTATCTCTTCGACGAGCAAAAAAGCAACCCAAGAAAACCTGGTATAATTGGGGAGCACTAAAATCGGATGAAGACCAACAGAAGAGATATGCAGTAGAAGTCAAGAATCGGTACTCTGCTTTATGCGAGCAAACCGATGAAAGTGAGGTTACGGAACTGTATGGGCATTTTGTTGATGCGATTGCTGATACCAACAAAGCCATACTGCCTAAGAGAGAAAAGAAGAGACGTGACGATTTCGCGGGTGATCAGCGAGTTCAAAACGTGCGTACAGCGTTGCAGCAAGCAGAGACTGTCTATCACCGGGATCCTAGTGAAGACAGTCGACTATCTGTTAAGCTACTAAAAACTGAATTGAATCAGGTGTACCAGGACATCTTTGAAGAAGATCTAGTTGCCAAGGTTAGAAGGGTCGAAATGGCTGCAGACAGATGTAAAAATAAAGAAAGTTGGAATGTCATAAATGAGATTACTAGTAGGAAGACCAAGGGGGCAACTCAAATAAGGGGCAACGGAGCCGAAGAGAGGAAGGAAAATTGGCTTAGGCATTTCACGAATCTGTTAGGGAGTACACCTAATGTGGAAAACGAACATCCTAGCATCGAGACTCAATTTGAAGGACTCAACATCAGTACAGAACCTTTTACCCTAGAGGAGCTCAAAGCTGCTAAACTCAGGATTAAAGAAGGTAAAGCACCAGGTGATGACGGTATACCACCTGAAGTCCTCAAAAGATGCGACCTGGATGAAATCGTGTTGTCCTTCTGCAACAAAGCCCTGACAGATGGTATTGCGCCAGATCAGTGGAGGATAAGCAACATCATTCCGGTCCCCAAAAAGGGAGACTTGACAAACCCTGGAAACTGGAGGGGGATATCTTTGACTTCACTTGTAGCTAAGACTCTCAATAGAATGGTGCTTAATAGGATCCAGCCGGCTATAGAAGGGGTACTTAGGGACACTCAGAATGGTTTTCGGGAAGGACGGTCCACTACTAGTCATATCTTGGCACTCAGAAGGAAACTAGAGGGGGCTAGACAGAGAAATCTACCGGCAGCTATGGTGTTTGTTGATTTTAAGAAGGCCTTTGATTCACTTCACCGGGGAATTTTGATGCAAATACTAAAGGCATATGGGATACCAGACAGTATTGTGGATATCATTAATCTACTCTATGTAAACACGAAGGGCAAAGTTATTACACCTGATGGGGATACCGAGCTATTTGATATCCTGGCAGGAGTTCTTCAAGGGGATACGTTAGCACCATACTTGTTCATTATAGCCCTTGACTATTGTATGAGACAAGCCTTAAACAAGCACCCTGAAATAGGATTTACCATTAAGCCTTATAGGAGTAGGAGAGTTAAGGCGGAGAAGATATCAGACACTGGTTTTGCAGATGACATTGCTCTGATAGCAGATACTGTAAAGGAGGCAGAGACGCTGATGCTAGAGGTAGAAAGGGTTCCTGCTACAGTTGGACTTAGAATGAATGAAGGGAAAACCAAATTCATTACTCAGAACATCGTGAACCCTGATACCATCAAGTCCCTGGGTAACAGTACAATAGAGCATGTGGAAAACTTCACTTATCTGGGTTCTAGAATCAGAGACAGTGAGAGTGATATCAGGGTTAGGAAAGGAAGAGCATGGGGAGCATGCCACATACTAAAAAACTTTGGAATTCTAAGCTTAGAAAGTCTATCAAGATCAGAGTGTTTACAGCACTAGTGGAGTCGGTGCTACTGTACGGTTCCGAGACTTGGACTATGACGAAAAGGCTAGCAAAGATGGTTGATGGTTGCTATACGCGAATGTTAAGAATGGCCCTTAACATCAATCAATATCGAGACCATGTCAGCAAGACCATGTCAGCAACCACGGTGATCTTCCCAAAGTCAGCTCCAAGAAAACCCAACGAAGGCTCAGACTTGCAGGTCATGCTCACCGACATCCGGAGCTGACACTGAACAAACTGATCCTCTGGAAGCCGAGTCATGGGCATACTAACAGGGGGCGACCTCACTTAACACTACTAGATAACCTAAAAGCAGATACTGGGCTGAAGTCAGTAGATGAGATAGCTAGACTGATGGAGGACAGAAAGCTGTGGAGAACTGTTGTCAATGGATCTCGGGAATACTACCCGCCTTAAGTCAAGTCAAGTCATTATTATTAATTGGTTGAATTATCCAACACTTGCTTATGATATATCATTCAATAATTTGTTAATTGTTGTTAATTGTTTAAGAGATACCCAATTAACTTGAATTATTCCATTGGGTGTTGCCGATGATGACATTATACATTTACCAAATACCATCACTATATAATCCTATTTTATGAGGATCATTGGTTCACCAAAATAGTCAAATATTGTGAATTGTTTGAGATAAGTTTTTACATTATCTATTTTAGCTTTTTAATTTAAATTATTAAACTTTTAACTTATTAATTGGTTGAATTATCCAACACTTGCTTATGATATATTATTCAATAATTTGTTTATTGTCAGACGATATTATGTTTCATAATTATGTATTAATATATTATCGTTTTACAAGACGTTTTCGTCTAAATTCACTTCAAAATTAAAAAAAATAAATTTTGACAAAAAAATCTATAGAAGTGTCTTAAAACTTGTTATAGAGCAAAGAAACCAACGGGAATCGATTTCTCGTGCAAAAATACATAGATTTAGCCATCAAACTTGTGAAAATTGACAAAAATTTCGATTTTCAAATTAAATCGGCACATGCGTCTGTTTAAAAAGGGCGTGGTCGCCTAAAAACTCGTTATAGAGCAAAAACATCAACGAGAATCGATTTCTCGTGCAAAAATACATAGATTTAGCCATCAAAATTGTGAAAATTGACGAAAATTACGATTTTCAATAGTTTCCGATTACGAGCAAATATTAAAAAAGGGGCGTGGCCGCAACGCAAACTGCACAAGGTTTTTTTCTTGGGAATTTTGAGAGAAGTTAGCTGAGACCTATATCTACACGTAGAAATCAAAAATCCTCTGTAAAAAAAATTGTCCATATTTCCGTGGATTTTATGCCAGGATGACTACACTACTACTGTTTCGAGGATAATTGGTATTTGGTGCACTACTGTTCTCAGGAGAAGGAAACCGTTGGTCTACTGTTTTGAAGAGAACTGGTAGTACACTACTGTTCTCAGGAGAAGGAAACCGTTGGTCTACTGTTTTGAGGAGATCTGGTGCTCTTCTGTTCCCCGGAGAATCAAACTGATGGCTCAAATATTTTCAAAAGAAAGGAAGTGGTACTTCACCAAGATGACTGGTAAACAGTGATAACAGTCGACAATTAGTTTTTTTGAAATTTGAAAAACATTTTGGCTTTGGCCCTCAGCAGAAAAATTATCGGTTTTATCGGTTTTATCTAGATAAAACCTAAATCTTTCATACCGATAATGGATAGCCTACACCAAACAGCAACCTAATAAAAGTTTTGTATGGACACCACCAAACTGTCATGAAACTCAAGTCAGGTAGAGACTAGAGCGTGTGGTCCAGATGGCATTCCCAATGAACTGACGAAAGCTGCTGGTCCTACCCTTCATAATGCCGCCTACAAACGTGGTCGCACCTATGCCAGTGCAGAGTTTGCATCTTGTTAATATTTGCCTGTCAATATGGTGTAATATTTTATATTGCCTCTCTTGAGTCTTCATACGAGTTTGGTTTGATCTTTCTACAGTTGCAAGTTGCAGAATCTGGGTCGGTGTAGTCGCATTGTTGTTGTTTGAGAACCTTTTGGTTGTGTGCCTTTAGTAGCCGGCCAACGTTGGGCACACAACAGGAGGTGGTGGTGCTTTGGGAAATACTTGTCTAGGATGTTGAAGAATTTCTTCCCAATATTAGTTTCCACATTTGAGCTAAAAGGTGGGTTAAACAATGTTACATTTCTTTTTCTTCTTGTATTATTTCTGGGTGCCTCTGGTATTGTAGCTCTTCATAAAATCCATTATGTTTGAGAGCAGACCCATATACGTGTTTTGTGTCAAGGAAAGATCTTTTGTCGCTTGATGCCTTGATAGGTTGCTGAGTCGTTTTGAGACCATGTCAGGCATGTTCTTGATTATGCTCTTTGGATGGTTGGACATTTTGTTGATATACACTATAATACACTATACAGGGGTGTGTTGATATACACTATATTATCACACTTTCGAGCCAAATTTGGCAGGAAAGCAGAATTGATATTACATGCCCCGATGGGGAGCACTGGCTCTCACCCGTGAGCATGAAATATCAATCAGTTGCTCAGAGAGAGCCCGATATTTCCATATAATAGGAACAAGGAGCCCACTCTCAACAACTGTTCTACTACTGTGAGGTACTGATTTAAATAAAGATTTTAATCAACAACCTGAAGTAGTCTATGACCGTTAATGCAATGATCAGATAAACTTTCCAGAATGAGGTAAAATGTGTATTTATTATCGGTTTTAAAAACATTTCCTTGCGTTTGAGATGCGTTAAGCGAAATACAAATTTTTGTTGTAAAACTTTTTCAAGCTGTTCCCTTTTTATTGCACTTCATAGTTCAAAGCCTAATTAGGCTTCGGATGATGAAACAAAGTAAAAACTCCCTGGCTTGTACGAGTTTTAAGTCTATTGAAGTTACTGAAAAGGAGATCAAAGTTAACAAGCAGACTTGAAAGTTGCACAATGTTTTGGTACTTGTCAGCGATACAATCAATCAGGCTCCTTTTATTTCCTTAATCGCTTACTTGAAATTAAAAAGGAAGTGTCAGAACAAACTACAGTCACCGTCACAAATAAAAAAAAGTAGTAAACACTAAACGATGTTTGATCAATTCGAAGGAAGAAAACACACAAAACAAGAATCTTGGTGTCAAGTAGTTATGTTTGAAAAAAAATTATTGTCAAGAATTGATAAAGGGCTGGCCATCAAATCATAACATAATTTATTGCTTTAAGTTTGAATTATGATACATTACGACAGGGACGTAGCCAGGATTTTTCTTTGAGGGGGGCTGTCGGCGAGCGAAGCAAGCCGACGCGTCCAATGAAGCTGCGCAGCGAGCGAAGCGAGCAAGCTGTGGCAGGGGTCTGGGGGCGCAGCCCCCAGCGGGGTCCAGGGGCGGAGCCCCTTGGCGGGGGCTAGGGGGGCGCAGCCCCCCGGAAATTTTTTGCGAAACAGGGTGTTTTAGACGACATTTGGCATTAAAGAAATTTGTAGGACAGCAATAAACTGGGATTGAAAAGAATCAAGTACTCACGTAAATTTGGTAACTTCACAACAGTAATCTGCATTCTCCAATCAGAATTTACGACTTACTCAGGCCTCATCGTCTTAAGATTTTTACATTTCCTACGGTCTAGGGGACACTATTGACTATAATTATAGAAGTCTTCTAGAATGTTTGCTTGGATTTAATGACATATATTTACTAATCCACAGTTCAAATCTTTGACTGACTGCAGTCATAAACACAGCCCAGTTACCAGGCGACCATGGGGACTAGGGGGTTTATCTTTTTTCTGGGGTTCGATTTTTTCCGGGGGGGCTGCCGCCCCCCTAGCCCCCCCCCCCCCCTGGCTACGTGCCTGCATTACGATATGGGGCCATCCGCATATTAATTTAGCCAGATTTCAGCCATTTCAGACCTCACTTTTAACCCCCTCTGATCCCTTCTTTGAGCCATATTCCATATAGAAATTGTGTAGAAATTATACTGGCTTTTCCAAACCGGTTTCCCCTAGATTGGCTTGCGAAATTCGTGGCTGATCTATAAACAGACTGATAAAGAGACTTATAGATTCTGTACAATAAAGAGCGAAAATTCTATCCTAGGGCCAGTTTTAACTGAATTTTAGTTAGTGCAAATAAGTGCAATAAAAACATCCTATAAAATATATTATCTTTATAAATATATCAAGGGACGAATGACGTAACTCAATCAGCTAATCTGGTTATAAATTAGTCTGGGCACTGGGGCAAACAGGTCCGATGATTAATGTGCTGCCATTCTTTAGACCAATTCAATATTGGTAACAGTACGGGTGAACTACCTGGCCATGACCAGGGTGGTTATAGGCTGGTTGAGTACTGTGTTCTAAAATGTTAAAGAGATACATTTAATTATTACAACTGTTCTGATAATTTCCAGTTCAGATAATTTCTAGCGAAGCAGAGCAGATAATGCATAGTGGCAAATAATGGCAAGTAAAGATGAATACTGACTAAGAACTAAGCAGACTATACTCGATAAAATTCTAAGTCAACGATTACAAGTTGCATTGATTAAATCATTCTGAAATAACAGACAATCAAGAATCAAAACGGACGATAACATTTTTGATGTGAATTAGGGCGTGTGGTGTATAATGTGGACTGATAGATTATAGACACTAATTATAGCTCCACAACTCTATTTAAATACAAGAACTAGGAAATACTTTCACCTTATCGCAGATACACATTTATGATAAGGACTCTGATGTATTTAAATTTTAATCAACACTTGAAGTTGAACGGATGTTCTATACAGTATACATTGTATATTTTCGGTAGTAATGATCAAGTATAAAATTACCTCACACCGATTAATATGCAGGATATAAATTATGATTAATAAGAATGAATATCTTAGTAATGATGATGAGCCACCGTCCTTGTTTGAAATTGAGGAAGCTATCAAGAAGTTGAAGAACTACAAAAGTGCTGGAATTGATGAAATTTCAAATGAGCAGTTAAAGTACGGTTCTCCTGGACTTCTGCCTTGGTTAAAAGATTTGTTTGAAACTGTATGGAAAAGTGAGGATATTCCTAGTGATTGGAGGAAAGGAATCATCACCATCATCCCAAAGAAAGGGGACCTCACATATTGCAACAACAACAGAGGGATAACTCTACGCTCCACCGTATCGAAGTTATTTCAAATCGTGTTGTTAAAAAGACTAAGTAATGGGCTTGAAAAGTTACTTAGAGAAAATCAGTGTGGTTTCAGGAGAAACCGTTCTTGTATAGATCAGCTATACTCCCTTCATTGTATAATACACAATTGTATAGAATTCAACGTCCCTTTGTATATAAACTTTATTGATTTTAAAGCTGCTTTTGATTCAATCAATCGTGACTTTATTTGGAAAGCTTTTGAACATTATGGTCTTCCAACAAAATACATCAATGTTTTCAAAGCGTTCTTTAGAGCAACTGAAAGTGCAGTTCGTGTCAATGGGGAATTGACAAGATGGTTTGATGTCGATTCGGGGACTGGACAAGGTGATGTGCAAGGGCCCCCCATTTTCAACCTTGTACTTAACTGGGGATTAGAACTTGCCGAGAAGTTTAAAAATATATCGCGTGGTTTTACTCTTCAGTACAGACAAAGTTCCAGACAACCGGAAAAATGTGTCATTGATTTGGACTATGCTGATGACATAGCAGGCATGGATGACACTGTCGAGGGACTGCAAGAAACAACGGACAATATTGCGAAATACTGTGGGCTTGGGGGTTTAAAGATGAACGCAAAGAAAACAGAGATCATGGTAATTGGGAAAGATACGTCGCAGCACCCACTCCCAGAGAATAGGACCATAGATATTACTGTCAATGGAAACTCTGCAAAGCAGGTCACTCAATTCACTTATTTGGGTGCCAAAATTACATCGGATGGCAAGATCGATAAAGAAATAAGTGTCAGGATTGGAAAAGCAACCGGAGCTTTTAACCAACTCAATAACATTTGGAAGAATAAGAACATAAGCATTAACAACAAAGTGCGAATCTACATCGCAGCTGTTCTTACCATTCTGACCTATGGAAGTGAGATATGGAACACGACTCAAGTGCAGACAAGAAGATTAGAGTCTTTCCATCAGTACTGCTTACGCAGGATCCTGAGAGTGAGGTGGTTCCATCGAGTAAGAAATGAAGATGTTTTAAGAAGGGCTTCAATAACTGCTCTCATTGACATAATAGCAACAAAACGGCTACGTTGGTTTGGACATGTCAGTAGAATGCCTGAAGATCGGTTACCTAACTATCTACTTGAATGGAAACCCAAACATGGGAAACGATCAAGAGGCAGGCCTAGGAAGAGCTTAAATGATGTATTTATTGAAGATGCTGAGCAGAGATTGGATCGTAATGGACTCACGATTGATTGTATGAGAAGATTGGCTGCAGATCGAAAAGGATGGAGAAATATTACCCGCCGAAGTTGTATAATACAAAGTAATGACGCAGATGACGCAGACTAATCCTTTTGGATGGAGATCTCGCCATGTATGTATGTATGTAATAAGACGCGCTGATCGTGGCGGAATATTCTAGACGCCAATAAGTACAAGTCCCATGCTCGATAAATATATTAATATTCAATGCACTACGTATCACTTATCAGTAGAAAGCAAATTGGGCGCGGCATACAGCATTCACTGTGTCATAAATGTGATGAGCACGTGAGATATTAATTGTACGTATTGTATCTTCGATATCTGAAATACTAACTCATCGAGAGCTATATATAGCTTGGACATTATAAACATAAATAAGTTCGACATGTCTAGTTTGCTTTGGTGAGATTTATAACTAACGTTTGATCAAATTCTGCTTTCCCAGCCAAATTTGATCCAAAGAAAGTGTGATAAAACATTAATCACATGCCTTCTCATGCGATATCAACATTTTCAAAACTCGGCAAGCCTCGTGGGCGAAAGTTTTGATATCGCATGAGAAGGCATGTGATAAATGTATAATACACTATACAGGGGTGTGTTGATATACATTATAATACGCTATACAGGGATGTGTTGATATACACTATAATACGCTATACAGGGGTGTGTTGATATACACTATAATACGCTATACAGGGGTGTGTTGATATACACTATAATACGCTATACAGGGTTGTGTCGTTAGGCTTTTTGTTGGGTCTGTGTGATTTGTCACTTACATTGAGTGAGATATCCAAGAAATGTAAGCTCTCGTCACACAACTCGACAGTCATTCCTTGTCTCTTCAAAATCAAACTAACAGTCAACGACAAAAAGTTATACACCAAATGAGCATTATATTCTTATGAATTGCTTTACATCTTTTTATTCTGTAAAATGTGCTAAAAATTCTTGTTTCATTGAAAAATTTTTTGTTTCATTGAATTGAAACGATCGATTTGAAAAAAGCGTTAAAAAAGGTTTAAGGATAGTCGTAAAGAGAATATTCTGACTTCTTGAAGAAATCTGAACTAGTATATTATTAATCACGAGACCCTAGTTTTAGATCACGTGATTAAACGCTAACTAACTTAACTGTCGGGGCTCGCGTGCTAATCGTTTTAACAGGTAAATAACTGATGGCGTGAGCAGGTTTTAACCAATGACAGTCTATAGCAGGTAAGCGGAAAGATGGTAACCATATTAACAGCCTTGACCAGTGATTGTGACGTCACTGTTCAACTTATTTAACAAGGTGTAAGGCCGGCGTAGTAAGTGCAAAGTCACTTTAAAGGGACAGTTCCATTATTCTAAAAGCGTCCGAAAACGTACTGGATTATTCTATACAATTGTTATATATAAAACGGAGGTATGTTATCTTATTATATATAAAGCGAGACGATATATATCCGTGCCATTTTACTGACACCACGGCGTCAACTTTAACGCGACTTTCCACAAAAACCGTAAAAGATATACAACTGAAACTTTTTTGACTGGCTCAAATGCTTTAATGGCCTAATAAAAATAAATAAATTCTAACATTTATTACACGCTTCGGCATTAAAATATACCCAACAAAGATGTACATTTAAGTCATTCAAGCGAGACTTAGTGTTGAAATACCAAGATTATGGACTTTTTATCAGTTCAGATTTTATGAACAAATATTTGTATGAAGTTCCCAAAATTATGCACTTTCATATCAGTTCAGACTTTATGGACAAATATTAGAAGTATTATCAAAAGCTAGGTGGAAATAAAACGTCTTTAGCGCATTTTTAAAACATTCTACAGATGATAATGATCTCACTGAGTAGGGTGGTTCATTCCAAATTTTTGGTCCACAAAACATAAATGCAGCATCCGTTCGTCTGAAATGAGGAGAAGGAGGAACTTTCAACAAATAAAAGTCATCATCTAGTCTGGATCTTTGTCTTCGTACTTCCCTTAGATTGATGTGTCCTTGTAAGTACTGAGGGGCTATGTTATTAAGGGGAGATACACCAAAACCGTTTTTGCTCCGAACATCGATTTTATTTTATATTATTTTTAAACAGACAAAAAGAATAAAATTGTACACCTTCAAAAATTTTTAAAAATATTCCCTCATCGAGAAAAAAAATATTTTTCTTTTTCGAAAATTTTTAAAATTTGGAGAAGTCTGTCACTGTAATACCGATAGTTCGGCCATTTAAAAAGTTTTTTGGCTGATTTTTTTACTGAACATTACTTACACTCCGTACTAGAAGCCATTGAAAGGATTATATAATTGAACAATAAATGACCAAGTTACAGACCGAACAAGGTGAAAAAAGAAAAATTGGGATTTTTGCCTACCACCAAAGTTGTACATTTCACCACCCGCCCAGGTCATCAGATATCGCTTCAAAAATTCTTGTCAGTGTAGTTGATGATCATGGCAAGCTTTTTGGAACCGGATTTCTCTCAATTTTGAGTTTTAAGCTATGCAATGTGGCCTCAAACGACTTAGTAAAATTCATCGTAAAAAAGGGCAAAAAAGGCAGATTTAAGGCTTAAAATGCCTATAACTCAAAAAGTATCAGTTTTTCTGAAATAATTTTTACAGGATTGTAATCAACTTGGTAAGACGAATCTTTTAGTACGACATTTATAATATTCAAAGCCACAAAAATTGTAAAAAAATGTGTACAATTTGTACAAAATTTATACAAGGGGGGACCCTTGTGTTCGAGCTAGAAAATTATTTAAGACAATTTGTCTTCTAAAAGCACCTATTTGGTACTAAAAGATTCGTCTTACCAAGCTGATTACGATCTTGTAAAAATTATTTCAGAAAAACTGATACTTTTTGAGTTATAGGCATTTTAAGCCTTAAATCTGCCTTTTTAGCCCTTTTTTACGATGAATTTTACTAAGTCGTTTGAGGCCACATTGCATAGCTTAAAACTCAAAATTGAGAGAAATCCGGTTCCAAAAAGCTTGCCATGATCATCAACTACACTGACAAGAATTTTTGAAGCGATATCTGATGACCTGGGCGGGTGGTGAAATGTACAACTTTGGTGGTAGGCAAAAATCCCAATTTTTCTTTTTTCACCTTGTTCGGTCTGTAACTTGGTCATTTATTGTTCAATTATATAATCCTTTCAATGGCTTCTAGTACGGAGTGTAAGTAATGTTCAGTAAAAAAATCAGCCAAAAAACTTTTTAAATGGCCGAACTATCGGTATTACAGTGACAGACTTCTCCAAATTTTAAAAATTTTCGAAAAAGAAAAATATTTTTTTTTCTCGATGAGGGAATATTTTTAAAAATTTTTGAAGGTGTACAATTTTATTCTTTTTGTCTGTTTAAAAATAATATAAAATAAAATCGATGTTCGGAGCAAAAACGGTTTTGGTGTATCTCCCCTTAAGACACTTGAAGACCAGAAGTGATATTTTGAACTTGATTCTGAACCGAACAGGTAAAAAGTGGAGCTTTTTGAGGTAAGGCATGATAGGTTCACGTATCTTTTTTCCGTAAAGACCAAAGATAAATCTAGCAGCATTGTTCTGTATCTTTTGTAGCTTATGGAGATTCTTTTCTGTTATACCATAATAGACTGAGTTGCAGTAGTCTATGAAACAGAGAATATTGGAGTGAACTAACTGAACTTTTAGTTCATGGGAAAGCTTTGAACCGATTCTTGATAAGTCCCTTTGATTCAAATAACATACTTTGGAGACAGCATTTATTTGAGAGTCCAGATTCATTTGGTGATCGAAAAGGAATCCCAGGTTCTTGGCCTTGCTAACAGGACAGATTAATAGGTCTCCTAAATCCATTGTCTGGATTGGGCTGACATTGGGCCTCCGAATTAGCATGAAAAAAATAAAATTGGCCAAGGAATAATGATTTGAGAGCCCAAAATTTGGACCCCCAAGTGGTGTCAAAAACGCCAATTAACTAGGTAATAATTATTTTAGTCTCTTGAGTCTTGACACCGTTTAGGGTTATATTATACGGGTTCCTGCTAGTGTATATAATTTAGCTCTTTCTAGTCCCCTGCTACACGGCATGTAAACAGGGATTGGCTAGTTAGAGGCGGTCCGTGTAGGCCTTACACTGTGCTTTCAGCAATACTCATAACATACCTCCGTTTTTAAAATGAAACTTATATTTTTGTTTTGAGGGTTCATTCTTCAAAATAATCATACAAATTTTACAACAAAATCATCACATACATTTTACATACAACAATGAGAAAGTAAAATATTTTAGTCTAAACAAATAATTTTCAATAAAAATAATATCTTTAAAATAATATCTCTATTGCATAACAATAACAATGATATATCTTTCCGCCCACTCAAAAAGAAATATTATCAATAATTAAAATTACACATTAGCTTCTTGAGAACACAAAATTGGCTAATTAGATTGCTAATTAGAATTGTAAATTTTGCTTAAGTAATTTTGCCTTAACTTTTTTGTTCATTACATCGATAAAAATTATATTTTAAACCAAAACTTATATATATAACATACATGTTTTTGTATTTTTGTAATTTTATTAGCAAGCCAGAGTCTGAAACTATCAGTACTCCGGCGTAAGTTCCCTATTGTAAGTGGGTATCCTGCGCAGTCGATGGCCTATGGCTATTTCGTGACGTAATCTTGCTTTAAAATTGAAGTCAAGTTCACCTAAATTAACCTGTTATTATTTTAACATCTTTCGTAGTAGCCATAAGATAACTTCATGCCCTTAGAAATGTTTTCTTTTGTAGCTTAAATTATAAGCTCTCTGTGGAATTTGACAACATGTTAATTGAATTGCCAGAAACACTGTCAAATATACAAGAGGGCGTGTTTGAACCGCATGTCAGATTAACCACCGCAGCGCACCAATTCTCACGGTATTCAAGAATTATAAGTGTGTCGCTCACCAACTCCAAGGTTTCTTACTTAAAACTGAACATTATGTTAAAATTTTGTTTGGGGTTCCTTAAATCCACACAAAAACAAATCTGTAACTCTCGTGCAGCGCACTTTTATTAGAAATTCATCAGATTTTGCTAGCACTGAGAGCTAAAACTCTTTCTAAAACTCTTTCTGGATCTAAGATACAAAGTAAAACACAGTTTTTGCCGCCTAAAGTAAGTGAAAGTTTTTGAAATGGATTATTTTTGAAATAGGAATAATTTGTTATTGTTATAACTTTAACTGTTGCATTCAAAATCCGACAAATATCACCAACAGAAAGAAACCAACTACATGTTATAATTATCAACTACTAGGCTGTGATTTCAAAACTTAACTTTAACATTAAACTTAAATTTAACATAATTTTTTTGGATTTGTTGGTATTTTTAAAAGTATTAAGGTGTAAAACAATATACATGCTATTGATGTCTACACATGCTGCAACGGCTTCCAATTAAAAATCATGTCTCCGTGCACTCAAACAATATCATTCTTCAATTCTTATCTTTAAAATGATCTAATCTCAATCGTATTCTGAATAAAACAATACGTTCACACTGTACTATATAATATATTTGTCTCGAATCGGCTCAATCAAATTTGAAACTTGTTATCTTCACGCGCTCTGATAAACTTCATGAAAATCTAAATTACTGCACAAGAAAGTTTGTTTAAAATTCCTGCAGGATGATTCGATCTACAGTTCATAATACTATTATCAATTATCATAAGAGTCCGACTGATTCGAGATAACGCGAACGGTCAATACCATTCAAAGTTAATCAGCCGTGATGCATAAGATACCAATAATTTAACATTAATCTAGAGGGGCTAAGTCATTTGGACTATAGGAAAATTTTGGAATCAGAACGGATCATAAAATCAGGATTATAAAGTCAGGAATCATAAAATTTCGGATATAAAATAACCGGATCATAAAATCATGAAGGTAAAGGCCCTGTTCATTATGATTAATGCAGATAGTGGTTCTAATGTAACTGATGGGAGCCTGACTTGAAATAAAATTACAATCTACAATCTACATCGACAATTTGAACATTGCAACATTAAACAGAAATATTTAAAGAAAAGTCAAAGTGTAACTCAATCGTCCATAGCTAATAAGAAGTGACCACCGCTGAGAGCTTCAAGTACCACAAGATCAAGCTCACGAACATTGACAACTTCCTGTCTCTAATTGGACACTCTGTACTGTCCCTAAGTAGTAGGTTACATTGAAATTTAAAAGTCTGTGATGTAATCAGACTGAAACGTTTTGTGTGGTCCGTCCTGAAATAAATTAGATTCTTAGATAAAAAGACAAAAATAGCTATCCGATGTTATTATATGTGTGAACTATTGGGATAAAACATAAAAACCTTTACAAAGCTGAGTCAGTGAGTCATTAATAAGATATTAAGCAGCAGTTTCCGTTCGTGTGATGTCGTAGATCAATCCCTTATTTCTGGTGTGATATCTGACAAGATCTCCCACCATCACCATATATTCACTCTTACTGAACTTTCCCCTGACTCTGTGCCAACACCTGATTCATCAGACAAAATTACTATACACTAGGACTATAGTAATTAGTAATGCTAACTTAGAGAAGCTCTGTCTTGAAATAGAAAACGATATAGATAGGTTCCACCACAGCTGTAACACATTTGACTTTTTCGTGCAGTTATTTCAAGAAAAGATAGATTTGTCTTGCAAACTTCTAACTCCTAGAACCACTAAACGTAACAGCATAACCAACCCTTGGATCACCCAGGGCCTCATTAACTCCATCGACAAGAAAGCTAGGTTGTATTTCGAATGGAAGAAGACTTGTACATTAAAACTACCTGGCGGGGATCCAAACAAGCACATCTACTACAAGGAATTCGACAAGTTCCTCAAGAGCTCAATAAAGATGGCAAAGGCTATGTGCTATACTCAAAAATTCGAGAAGTACAGCAAAAAAGACTTGGGAAGTTATAAATGAACTCCGTGGCAAAAATTTGTCTAGATGTAAGGACGATTTTGTCATAGATGGCCAGAGAGTTACTTGCAGACGAATAATTGCTAACAAATTTTGTGAATATTTTACATCTCTTGCAAGTAATCTCAATAAAAATGTACTGTCAAACAATAGTATTTCTCTGGAACCAATAGAATCATTTGCTCACTTTATGTCTAATTCGGAATCTGACTCCATATACCTGGAAGAAACTAATGAAGAAGAGATTATCGAGGTGATCAGAGATTTTCAAAATAGCAAGGCGAGTGACATACCTATAGTTGTTGTTAAAAAATCGGCAAAGCTCATTGCTGGTACCTTGGCTAGGCTTTACAGCACATGTATACAAAGTGGTACATTCCCAAGCATTTTTAAAACTGGTAAAGTTATTCCTATTTACAAGAAAGAGAATAAGAAATACATTGAAAATTATCGGCCTGTATCAATATTACCTTTATTTGGAAAGATCTTCGAGAAGGTCATTTATAAACGCCTCTATAATTTCTTCACATCTAAAGGTGTACTAACAGACTCACAGTTTGGATTTAGAAAAGGCCATTCTACCACTCATGCTCTACACAAATCTATAGACTCCGTTACTAAGTCTCTGGCAAGCAATAAACATGTCCTAGGGATATTCATTGACTTGAGCAAAGCCTTCGACACCCTTGATCACAATATTCTTTTATGCAAATTAAATTCCTACGGTATTAGGGGCACAGCACTTACCTTACTTAAAAGCTATTTGACTAACAGAACGCAGTATGTTATGTATAACGATGTACCATCAGAAACAATGGACGTGAAATTTGGAGTACCACAAGGGTCAATTCTAGGGCCGTTACTCTTCCTATTGTATATGAACGATATAGTAAACTGCTTTTCAGACAGTGAGGTGAAATTTGCACTTTATGCTGATGACACTAATATCTTCATATCAGGACCATCTAGAGAAGCAACATACAAAAAAGCCAACTTAGTACTTAAACATGTCTCGATTTACATGAAATGTAATCTACTTCATATCAACAATCCAAATGCTGCTACATACATTTTAAACCTGCCTCTGAATATGATGACACCTGTGCACGGACCAGACCATTTGCTATCCTGCTAGATGAATCTAGATCAATATTCATCAATGATAAGGTTATTACTAAAGTCAAGGATACCAAATTCTTAGGTGTTGTTATAGATAGTAAGCTAAACTGGATTGCCCACATGCACTACATCCGTAAAAAACTGCAATCTATGACTGGTGCAATCTGCAGAATTCGGCACTCGATACCTTCTGAACTATATTTGAAAATATAATGCTCTTTTTGAATCACATCTCAGTTATGGTATAAGTGTTTGGGGTGTTGTCCTCAAAGAACGGTCCAATGATAGTCTTTTTATCACACAGAAGCACTGTATAAGGATCCTTTTTGGCGACCTTGACTCATATCTTACTATATATAAAGCGAGACGATATATATGGATGTTTTTATCCATACCATTTTACTGACACCACGGCATCAACTTTAACGCGACTTTCCGCAAAAACAGTAAAAGATATACAACTGATACTTTTTTGACTGGGTCAAATGCTTTAATGGCCTCTAAATCAGCATGAAAAAATAAAAAATTGGCCAAGGAATAGGAGTTTTAGAGCCCAAAATTTGAACCCCCAAGTGGTGTCAAAAACGCGAATTAAATAGGTAATAATTATTTAGTCTCTTGAGTCTTGACACTATTTTAGGGTTATACGGGTTCCTGCTACTTTAGATAAACAATCAACATGTGCACGTACTAGACCATACGGTATGCAAAAATTAGACCATAAACACTTTGAAAAGGAGCATACAAAACCTATTTTTAATAGATTAAAAATTCTTATGGCTCAAAACTTGTACAAATATCACTGCATTTTAGAATTCTCTAAGATTATCAAGTACCACTGCCCATACTCCCTTTATGAGGCTATCAACATTTCAAACCGTGCAACGAGTCTAACGGTTATTCTTCTAAATAAATTAAATACCTTTTTGTTTAATGCAGCCAAGCTTTGGAACGCTGTTCATACAAAAATTTTAACTTCAAGCAACTGCTTATAAACGTCCATTAAATTGATAAAATTGAGAACCAAAGCACTATTAATACAAGCACAGGCAGCTGACTTAAAAGATACTTGGACTCCAAACAATTTTAAATTGCAGTAATCAAGTCTAATTGCAGCAGCACACACTTACTATTACTATCATGATTGTACTATAGACAGAAAATCTCTCAAATCGATTTTGGGCGCTTTTAACCATTTGTTGTAATGTTTTTAGATACTGAATATCTAAATTTATAAAAAATTTTATCGGAACGAATTAATTGATATTTAATAATTTATTCGGTAGTTTTATCTGATATTTATATTGATATTGATTATATTGATATTGTTATTATTGAACGAAGCTAACTCTAGACATAGTTAATATTACTTCTTTCAACAAAGGGACTTGGAGTATAAACGACCAAGTTTGCATAAATTTCTATCCAACCAAGAACTCAGGAGGCAAAGGTGGGTGCCTAAACTTTATGGTCTGCACTCTCCGATCCTGTATCACCCTGGATTCTTCTCGACGTATCTTTGTAAAAGGTATATGATACTAAATAAAATTGTTGTTTTCTTGAAATTGTTGTTTTCTTGTTTGTGCTCAGCTGATATCAGGCTTGGGGTGGTGCTTTGGAAGCAGCAACTGGTTCCTTTTGCCAGCCGTTTTTAGTTCAAGTACTGTCCCATTTCTGGTCTCAGAATGGCCATGTAGGAGAGACATAACCTTAGTATCCGTGTTTCTGCTTGAGTAGCGAGGAAATAATCGTTTTCTCCTTTCATCAATGTTATCCAGTATCTGACCCTCACTCTGATTTATTCTTGGGTTCAGCAGGAGATGTTTATTCCAAGTAAACTCCATGAAGCGGATTATTTCTTCTTTTGAGTAGCTGACAACATCGTTCTGGACACTAGTCAGAAGGTCTATTTTGCTTCTGTTTAGTTCTTTGGACCCAGTTTTCCACGTTAGAAACTTACGTATATCGTCCATATGGTGCTGGTATCGGTGGGCCTTTGCCTCCTCTAGCTGCAAGATGAGCCCTTGTATAAATGGGTCACTTGTAAGTGCTTTTATTATAAATTTTATAGTGACCATCTTGTAGGATATCTCAAGGGGTGGAATCCCAAGCGCAACAGAGGTCAAATCTTTGGGAGGATGGTGAGTGGCCCCGCTTATCTTCAAGAGGACCCTGGCATAAAAGTCTTTGAAAGTGTCGAGGTTATCTTTTAGCCATATAGGAGCAGCATATAGAAGTTTTGTGAGTACCACTGTTCTGAAGAGCATTCTGAGTGAGCTTGTATTCAGACCTCTGTGGCGGGTGGAGTTTTGGGTGATCCTGTGCCAGGCAAACCAGCATTGCTTGAGTTTGAATTTTGCGTGACCCTTGAATGTGAGCTTGTTGTCGATTGTTAATCCGAGAAAAGTTGATTGATACGTATAGGTTATGGGTCTGCTGCCAATAATTAACGGACTTAAGGTTGTGACATCAGGTGCAGTTATGGATGCTGGTGCGATCATTATGCACTCGGTTTTGTTTTTATCACAGTTAGGTTAGTGACTAGTGAGAGTCAGTGAGTGGTTTATATTTCCAGTGTTATTTTAATAACACATTATATTTCAAATTAATTTATTATAGTTCCGCGTTTTATTTTGTATTTTATTATCCCCAATTTAAGTGTATTTATTGGGTAGTGAATGGGTTATAACATTATGGACTATCGATTTATGAAATTTAGATATTTAGAATACAAGTCAGTTAATGAAACATTTTTAGAATAACTTTTACTTCTGATTTGAAATTTTTATTTTATTTTTGAATTCATTAGTTTAGGCTCAGCGCCGTCATTATGATAAGTGACTAGCACCGCGCTGATAGAAATTTATGATTGAGATGAATTCTCGAGTATATATAGTAAAAAGCGTATTTTACATAGCATATCTAATTTTCATGAGTTTATTATCGGATGTTCAAGATTAACTATGTTTATCGTAATATTATTATTTATTGTAATATGGCAATAAAATTTAAATTTTGTTTTACTTAAAAATGTTGTTTTACTTAATTACCAAAAAATAATGGTAATATTTAAAAATAAATAAAAGTTACCATAACTAGAAGAACATCATGTAGCAGACAAAGATTGCAGCTAGGTATTGATAAGCAGATCTAGATCGCAAACTGGCAGTGTTTTCTGAAAAGTTGATATGAATATTATATCGGATCGATTTGGAAGGGATGCGATTGATTCATATTAAACATACCAAATACCTTACATAGGACTTTATTTTGTAGCGAGATGCGTTACTGGGCCGCGCCGCGCACTCAGTTATGCTTCTCGCAACCACAGTTAGATCGGCGAGATGCTCTACTGTGCCTCGCCTTGTATCACGTCGTGACCCCCACGCGGTCGTTTTACTGTACAGTTTCCACGATACAGGGGAGCCGCGCACTCATGCGCAGCGGGTCATACAACGTATGACAAGCCTCACCGAGCTGCGAAGAAGTGAATCGTCAATTAAGAATTTATTTAAACGAACACTAATTGGACGCTGGTATTATATGGGGGCCAAAGCGTGCATTTTAATGTCCTTTCAAATAAAATAAAGTCTGCCCTTTAAAAGTCTGTCCAAGCACAATCAGTGGCGTAACGAAGGGCCCCACCGACCCCGATGTGCGGGGGTGTATCCTCTAAAATCATCTAATTTTTTCAATTTTAAGGAGGGGCGCCAAAAGGGGAGGAGCCATGAACAGGGGCGCTTTTTCAGCGGGGCGCAAACAGGCAACGTTACGCTACAAAGCATGGAACACAGTCCTGAGTTTGTTCAACTTTATTCTCAAAAGTATTCCATGCACTACGAACTTATTTATTATTGTCCAGGATATATGATATAACTATTTTTTAATTTTGCCTTCGGTCAATTTCTGTCGTCGGATTATAAATTATATCAAAATTTTATCGCTTATAACGACTGCAACTGCTTTTCTTGCTATACTAACAATTACCATGTACAATGTATTACATATACTACAAGATCTATCATGTATCAAAAATTATTTGCTAAATTGTAAACAAAATTGGAAAAAACGCCCATAAATTATTTTTGATTTTTAATGTACGTTTAGAACCTACCAGTACGCGCGCCGAATTGGACTGATCGTTGTAGCGCGATGCACTACTGGGTCGCGCGCGCATCAAATAATGCTTCTCGCAACCACTTCGGTAGATCGGCGAGATGCACCACTGTGCCTCACCGAGCTGCGAAGGATTGACATCGTGAATCAAGACTGATCGTCGACGGTCCATTCGAAACAAATATTTTACAAGTATCACTTGTTAATTTTTAAGGCCTTCTGTCAATAATTTTAATGTCCGTTTAAAATTATGTCCACTCATGTATGCGCAATATCCGGTAATTGTAAATAATGTCCAAACCTAGGTAAAGTTGACCATTGTTAATGATCTGGCCCGGCGCGCGCTACTTCGTGGCACTTGCCATCGGGAAGAAAGCGGCGCGCACTACTTCGAAGAAATTTAGACGAGTAACATCCGTCAAAGGTAAAGTTGACCATTATTAATAGTAGGGTCTGGCGCGCGCAACTTCGTACATCGTAGCACTTGCCATCGTGCATCAGGCATCAATATTTCGAGAAGAAAGCGGCGCGCGCTACTTCGAAGAAATTTAGACGAGTAACATCCGTCAAAAGGAAATTAAAGCACTATTATATGCATTGAATCGCTCGCCTCAATTAAAAAGATTTTTTGTGAAAAGGCATTGACATGAACTGAGTTACCTGAGGACCCCAGGCTTAAATGTTGGTAAACAACATAGAGATTAGGCGGAATGACAGGCTGAGCGCGGCCCAGTTTACCTGAGGACCCCAGGCTTAAATGTTGGTAAACAACAGAATAGAGATTAGGCGGAATGACAGGCTGAGCGCGGCCCAGTAAGGCCCAGTAAGAACTGAGGAAATAAAAGCTTAGTAATCTGAATTTGAATGTGTGTATTTTTGAACGCTGATTCCGAATTATCACCACCACTACCACCCAGGCTAGTAAAACAACGAAATTGTTGCTCTGTTAATTCACAAAGCAACGATCTGGAAAAGTTGACATCCCAGAATACCTTACTGGTAGGGGCCTAACTTTAAATGAATGCTGGCTGCTTGAAGATTGGAATGTGGCACGTGTGCTAACTGCTGCTAACTGCTACTAACTGCTACTAACTGCTAACTACTAACTGCTGCAATCGCGCCCACGCATTCGCGCGCCGTTTGCAGCAGTTAGTAGCAGTTAGTAGCAGTTAGCAGCAGTAAGTAGCAGTTAGTGGCAGTCAGTAGCAGTTAGTAGCAGTTAGTAGCAGTTAGCAGCAGTTAGTAGCAGTTAGTAGCAGTTAGTAGCAGTTTCTTTGCACTTTGCTCCTCCTGTGGGGCCAGTAGTGCATCGCGCTATACAAGCGGCGGGCCTACAAAGTATGGCAAGGTTAGGCAATACTATTAGGGTTTGGATTAAGGTTTATGTAAAACCGTTTTGTTCGGCTGCAAAATCATAAAAACCAAAGTCACGTGATAATTTTAAGGCGAGCGAATTATTAAAAGCCAAATAAAAACAAAAAGCACATCAGGCTTATTCTTAATCCTATGAATATAATTGAAGCATAATTTTCATTTCGGTCGGTGATGAGCGTGCTAATTAATTTCACTCTATCGATCTTCGGGATTTTTTTTAAAGCATAAAGGGCCCCGGACAGTTGAAATATATCCTCATTGTTTTGATGTATTTTCAAACGCTGATTCCGAATCATAGGTTTATACTAATACTATACTAGTCTAGCGAGATATCGGCAAAAACTGTCTCAATCACGTGATATTACCATATATATATATATATATAAGGAAGTTGGTCTAATTTCTGTCTCAATCTCGTGATATTACCAACTTCCTTATATATATATGGTAATATCACGTGATTGAGACAGTAAGGGTTTTAGTAATATAGTATATGCTTCAGTTAGGGATTGGGTTAAGCATTAAGGTTACTAGGTTCAGATTAGAGGGTTAGGGTTTCGAATAGTCATTCAGAGCCATTAAGAATATATGCCTCACCAAAAGAATGATGATCAATCGTATCGTCCTTAGCATCGTCTACAGCATCGTCTACAGCATCGTCCACAGCATCGTCTACAGGTTCAACCCGATGATCTGTAAGAAAGTCACCATTGAAATTACCATTGCTGGAAATAAATTAGGAATTGGTGAATTTGTCACACAAAAAAAGTTAATCATTAACCTCTTATTTGGAAATTTTGCGTACAGGGTCACAATTTCGTGGTACAGGTTAATGTTATCACTATTTACATATTGATATGCAAATGTGATAACACTTACTGTGCATGTACTGGGCGCGGTGCTCAGCCTGTCATTCCGAAGAATTTCTATTTGGCGGAATAGCCTAGATTCCCCAGGTATTAACACAATATTAACCCACCTGTATCAACAACTCTGAAACCCACTGTTTTATCCCAATCAGGATTTAACTTGATGAATTCTACTGTACTATTTATCCACTCTGAGGAGAAACAACCCTCTTCATCAGATTCATCAAAATTCATTTCTGCCACCAATACTCCGTTACACTTGATTGAAATACTTTCCAATCCCTGCTTAATGAATGTCCAAATCCTCACGTCATTTTCGGCGTCGGGTAGATCTTGTAGCGTTGTGTCATTTTGGCACTCGGAAATGTAGAAGATAGGAGTATTACTTAATCGCACTACAATTCTTGCAAAATCGTTGCCTTTAAATTGCCCAACTTCAAAAAAGATTTCATCATCACTTCCTATCGAGGAGGTTGTCTTCACTTGAAAAGGTGTATCCTCCCAGGAGTGTGGAAACCAAACGTCTTTTTGTTGAGTTTCCCAAGCCTCTTCTGAAAACAAAATATCTGAATTATTAAAACACTAGAAAACCCGTGGTCACAGGGAAGAAGCTAATAGTATTTTTTTGTTAGTAAGTTGAATTTGAGTATTGATGGACGTGCGAAGTTAAAAAGTAAAAAAAAGGATATTTAGCTACCAGTACCACTAATTCCTGTCCAAATTCGTTTAAAAAGTTATTGGTTTACAGTATTGAAAGTTTCTTTTTGCATGTACTCCGCCCACGTTGCACGTGCAAATTAGATAAAAAGCAAAAGGTCGCATAGCAATTACGCCGACGCGGTCAATGTGAATGAGTTTAATAGTTAAGCCGTCTTTGATGTGTTCGTTGTTATTTTAGCAGGTTTTGAGTTGTTTAATTTGTAGAGAAAAAACAATTTTTGAGAAAAGACAAGTATATAAGAGTCATTTTTATTTTTGTAGGATGATGATTAATCAGCTCTACATTAGAATAACACGTTCTCTAGATCAACATGGCCCTGGATAGAAAGATTATTCGAAACCCTAACCCTCTACTCTGAGTGTCTGACCCCAACCCTAACTCTGACCCTAACCCAATCTGTAACTGAAGCATATGCTAAAACTCTAACGAGAAATTCGACCAACTTCCTTATACCATATCACGTGATCGAGACAGTTTTTCGCCAATATCTCGCCAGGGGAGAATTTTAACCCTATGTCATGCCCAATGCCCATGGGGGGGTGATTCGGAATCAGCGCCCGAACACATCGATTCACGTTGATTTCAACTGCCGGGGGCCCTTTTAGAAAAATCTCTAAGATCGACTGTAGAGTGATTTAGCACGCTCGCAATTTTTATACTTCATTTGTCATTGTATAAAATTGAATGAAATTTGATTCTTATTTCACAAAATATTAAATAAAGTGCAAATGTCGTATATAAGTCATATTATAACCTGGTGCGGGAATATCCACTGCATCACTGACAACCAGACAGAAAGCTGCAAAAACCAAAAACGAGAGTCTCTGCATCTTTATATTGTCATGAGCCTACTGAAAAAGAAGAGGAATAAATACGAATTCATATTTTAAATTTATTTTTCATATTAGGTCAGACATTAACATTGTAATTTTAATTTTGAATCGTTTAATCCGTTTAGGTTACACACTGTTTATAAAATTTGAAAAGAAAACAAAGTATATAAGGAAATCTAGCCTAATAGTATTTTATAGACTCAACTTTCAGAAAATTTTAAAAAACAGCATTTGATGAGACCGAAATTTTGCCCCATACTTTAAAAGTTTGGTCGTTAATTTGACCCAAAACTGCTGTTAACCGAGCTGGGTCACGGCTACAACGGTTCAGAACAGCCAAATAACCATTAATTAAACAGGAATTAAACATGAAATGACCAAGGAGAACACTTACGAACTCGTTTTGGTAATACAACAATTCATAAAGACGATCAGAACTCTAAAAATCGAGAGAAAGCTATAAAAAATAAAATCTTAAACATTTAACCGCGTTACAATTTGAATTTCACGAAAGACTAAGAGAAGAAAAAAAATCGAATATAATAATATTAGGGACTGGGGATAAGTGATCTATACTGGCTCTGCATTCCTGGGCCGTGGGAATTATTACAATGTTATGTCAGTGACGATGACGGATGAATGATAAGGGGATAGTGCTGATGTGTATAATTGTGTAGTGTGTAATGTGTATCGATCATAAATATGGTGCACGTGCATTGCAATAGTTAAAGTTTTAGAGCTGTATCATCAGCCGGCAGCCCTACCGGGCACAAAATAAAGTGAAATTCTGTTATTTGGCCTCCGGGCTATATTGCTACTGGCAAAATTTCATGCGGGCTATATCAGCGGGCTGTAACAGCGGGCTGAGAAATATCAGGCCTTTTAACAAGCGGGCTACGCAAATATAGCCCGCTGGTGGATATAAAGCTGGACACATCAGCTGTGCTAACAACGTATGGACGCGACGTATCCTGATTTCTGTTGTAGGTGAAATTCTTAACTTTCTAAATGCAGTTAATAACTATGAATCGACAGAAATTTGCCTTTCGTCACAGCAAAGGTATATGTCTTTCGATCTAGGAAAAGATTTGGAACATCATTCAAAAATTCAGGAGACAATTTATCAAAGAAATTGATCAATGACCAGGAAACTTATGCTTTATAGTACGCTGTTTTTTATTAAGTAGAGAGCAGTTGGAATGGTTGCTGCCTGGAAAATTAGATTTGCAATCAGCAGGAGAGAGTTTTGCAAATATTATTCAACCCTCAGACTAAGATGAGAAATACGTACCGTACCCGGCTTAAAGTACGTACGGTACGAGGTTTTTTATTATAGTACGTACCGTACAACCACTTTAAAGTACGAGATTTTTCTGAACAAAATGGTGTCCGTTTTTTACCTTATTTTTCTATTGTTGTAAAATTGGCAGGTATGTATGCAATTTTCAAACCACGATTTTGGTGCCAGTGAATGCTAAAGCCGAATCAAACAATTATTAAGACAATAAATTAATTTGAATAACTGCAATTATACTCAATAGGAGTACGCACAGCTCAGGGGTACTATTCTAATGATGGAAATAAGAATGCGGCGACATAAGTTATTAGGTGCCCGGCGTAGCGCCATTTCAAGTATTCCTGTTATTATTTTGTCACGAAAGTCGGACCAATTTTATTACCTTATAGGACCTTATTTGGACGGACATTAATTGAACGCTGGAGGCCCTCACGTTCATTTTAATGTCCGTTCAAATAAAGTCCGTTCATTTAAGGTCCGTCTAAGTTAAAGTCCGTTGAAATTTTTTCAAAAATTTTTCCACTTCGAACTTTTTGTCCAGAATATGACAACTATGAGAACTTATTGTGCCGTAAGTTAATGACGGAAAGGTTCTCTTTGGTCTGCCGGAGGCACAGAAAACTCTACTTGTATATGATGTTTTCAAGGGTCACTTGGCGGAAAAACTAAAAAGTCAACGAAATTATGGCACTTAACAACATAGTTCATGAGCTAGTCCCCGCCAACATGACAAACTTGTTCCAGCCTCTAGATATTACGGTAAATCGTGTTTCCAAGGCATTGTCCGACGTTGGTTATAATTCATATTACTCAGGGGAGGTAACAGTGCTAGGAAAGCTCCACGTGATGTTTAGGTTAACCTAAAGTTGTCTAAGATAAACCACCTTACGCCGAATGGCTTGTAATTAAGTTAACACTGAAATGCAGGACCGGCGTAGTTTGATAAAAAAAGGTTTCCATATTAAAGCTAGAAATCACTGATGCTTTAACTTTAAGCATGGACTATTTCATGCACGAAAACCCATGTTTGATGAAGATGATATGTCAATGTGATATTAGACACTGATCATGTACACATATTTTAACATTTTTACTGCTTAACGACTGCTTTTTTTACTTACTGTATAAAAAATGGATTTAAAAATCATTTGCTGAAATAAAATAACGTCAAAAAAATTCGGATTTTTGATGGTATTGTCTTTGAATGCTTTCTACTTCTAGCGTTCATATTAATGTCCGTTCATGATTATGTCCGTTCATTGATTGTCCGTTCATAATTATGTCCGTTCATTTAATGTCCGTTCAAATAAAGTCCGTTCATTTAAGGTCCGTCTAAGTTAAAGTCCGTTGAAATTTTTTCAAAAATTTTTCCACTTCGAACTTTTTGTCCAGAATATGACAACTATGAGAACTTATTGTGCCGTAAGTTAATGACGGAAAGGTTCTCTTTGGTCTGCCGGAGGCACAGAAAACTCTACTTGTATATGATGTTTTCAAGGGTCACTTGGCGGAAAAACTAAAAAGTCAACGAAATTATGGCACTTAACAACATAGTTCATGAGCTAGTCCCCGCCAACATGACAAACTTGTTCCAGCCTCTAGATATTACGGTAAATCGTGTTTCCAAGGACATTTTCCGACGTTGGTTATAATTCATATTACTCAGGGGAGGTAACAGTGCTAGGAAAGCTCCACGTGATGTTTAGGTTAACCTAAAGTTGTCTAAGATAAACCACCTTACGCCGAATGGCTTGTAATTAAGTTAACACTGAAATGCAGGACCGGCGTAGTTTGATAAAAAAAAGGTTTCCATATTAAAGCTAGAAATCATTGATGCTTTAACTTTAAGCATGGACTATTTCATGCACGAAAACCCATTTGATGAAGATGATATGTCAATGTGATATTAGACACTGATCATGTACACATATTTTAACATTTTTACTGCTTAACGACTGCTTTTTTTACTTACTGTATAAAAAATGGATTTAAAAATCATTTGCTTTGCTGAAATAAAATAACGTCAAAAAAATTCGGATTTTTGATGGTATTGTCTTTGAATGCTTTCTACTTCTAGCGTTCATATTAATGTCCGTTCATAATTATGTCCGTTCATTGATTGTCCGTTCATAATTATGTCCGTTCATTTAATGTCCGTTCAAATAAGGTCCGATAAGGTAGTCATTCAGGACCAGCTAGAGAACGGGTTTAAAAAGGTCACGTGACAGTAGAGTGTAGAGTGATTAATCATCATCCCTTAAAAAACCCTGCTGTACAGCTGCCCTAATGGAAATTCTTTGCTGAACTGGAGAATATTAATAAAAAAAAACAGATTGCAGACCAAGATCCGGACAAAAAGTTGAAGTGGGAGGTCGACTTTCCAGAACAACAGGACGATTTTATCCCCTTCCTGAACACTGAGGTCCGGATCGAGCCAAACGGTAAATTAACCAGCAGATTGTACCGCAAGCCGCAACAAAAGGATATTACCCTGCACAACAACTCTTGCCATCCTGAGTCTGTTAAGATTAATACAGTGAAGAACCTATATAGCGAGGCTTGCCGTATCTCATCTGGTCCAGCGGAAAAGGAGCACTCTCTCAGACTCCTTGATGATCTATTACAGAAAAACGGTTACCAGAACCCAAGACGTTATTGTAACAGTAGTAATTCTAACAGGCGTCAGAGTGTCGAGGATGATTCCAGGACAGTTCTTAATTTAGATTTTATTTCGGACAGTACTAGCAATAAGATTAGAAATTATGTAAAGCAGAACAATTTACCTATTAAAGTAAACTTTAAACCTACTTCGAAATTGAGAAATATTTTATGTAGTAACAGACCGTATGATAAACGTGTGTGCAGTATTAATTCATGTAAAATTTGTCCTTTGATAGTTTGTAATAAAGATTGTGAAGTGAAGAATGTTGTATATAAGATTAAGTGTAAATTATGTGACCAGCTGTACGTTGGAGAAAGCAGTAGGAAAGTACATGCTCGCGTAGGAGAACACTTACGTTACGCTACTTACCCTGCTACCCCTTCTAATGTTAGTCAAGCTTTTGCCATACATTATTCGAGCTGTCATGAGGGGTTAAATCCCAGTTTAGAAGTAGATATTTTAAGAATTGAACCCAATACTGTCAGAAGAAAGATTTTTGAAGCGATGTTTATTATTAATCTGAACCCTACAATTAACAAGAGAGAAGAACTGGATACTATTAAACGTTTTATCATAGCTAGTACTGAAGAATTTTAGATATTTTAGTTTCATTCCCTTTTTATTGCATACAGTTTAAGTTTTCTAGCAGTAGTAAGTTTTAATGTTTTTTCACATCTCGCTCACAATCAATCACTCACATTGTGTATACACCATCTCACATGTATTGTATCTTTTACCTTATCATCTGTTATCACTTACATCTTAAATCATCTGTTATCACTGTACATGTCATTCCATCACACGATCACAATCACGTACTTGCTGTTTAGTGGATGTTTTAAGTTTATTGAATAGCAGATCGAGTAGTGTTGTATATATATAGATTTTGATTCTAATTTTAGTCGAGTATTTGAACAATTTGTTGTCGTTTAGCCATTTTTGATTAATAAATTTTATGAGACAGTTTTCTCACATATTTACCAATTTTGTCAGCATGAATAAGAAGTTGTTACTTTGAAACGTCGTTTATCCTAACAGTGCAATATCATTTGTCGCAAATCAGAATAATCAGAAACTATTTGGAAAAACCCAAAGACTGTCTATTAATAAAAGAATAAGGCAGCAGTGAGCAGCGATGCAATCGGATAAAGTTCAAAATGTTATACATAATTATAATAAGAGCTGGCGATGGGATCGAATGATAAATTAGCTTAGCCGACTGAATGATTCAATGAAACAAGAAATATTTTAAAACTGTATAATTGGTGTGGAACAGCCCTTAAAAATTCTGCAATTTATGGAGGATTTCTGGAATTTATGGAGGATTTCTGGAAATGATCTTACTTTATCTCACGTTTGCACCCCGATACTAAGTGGACCGACAATGGTATGCGGGTCACGACAATGGTATGAGGGTCACGACAATGGTATGGGGCTCACGACAATGGTATGGACTATGGGGGTCACGACATGATGGTATGGGGGTCACGACAATGGTATGGGGGTCACGACTTCATACAAATCTTAAACAGGTAACCGAAAGTTAACCCAGTAGAGGAATCTACGAATCTTTCCTAGCCGTTAAGTAAAAATCTACGGTAAGGTAATGCTTCCCTTGACGATAACCTAGCCTGCGGAAATACTATGTTTCTAAGATAAAATTAAACATACATCTCTGCGGCTATTTCTATCCTCAGGATGCCAGATAATGTGAAAAAAACACTTCATTTTATGTTGGTCGTTTGCTTTTCTTATTCTGATTCATTCACGGCCGATTTTATTCTCGGCAACATTTCGCGTTTAGTACAGAAACAGTAATTAATTGATCTCATTTCCTTTTATTTTCAAAAAGGAAACTTTTTTGTAACGTTCCATGCACTTTATATTATTACCCAATTTTGGGTTTTGGTTGAAAACTATTCCTAATGGAATTGAACATGAAATAATTTAAATTTAACTATATGTATGTTGTATAGTGTCAGTGACAAATAAAAGTGTTAATACAATGCAAACATTTATATGTGCCATTAATTTGCGAGAGGGCCGCCAAAATTTTTTTGAACTAATTTTTGGGAACGAAGAGTAAAATAATAAAATTTTGCGGTACGAGAGAGCATATAATTATAAACAAATTAATACTATCAAAATTCTTGTTACTGGGCGCCGGGTGGCGCTGATAGGCCTATCAATTTTCATTCCAATATATATTCAATCTGTTTATGAACAGAGAAGCCTCGAGGTCCCTAGGTAAAATTCTCGGGGAGATATAATTAAATTTCTCAATCGTGATGTGGTACCCTGATAATGACTTAATTATACTTTCCTAGCAGGAACCCGTATAACCCTAAAATGGTGTCAAGATTCAAGAGACTAAAATAATTATTACCTATTTAATTCGCATTTTTGACACCACTTGGGGGTCCAAAAACTCCTATTTCTTGGCCAATTTTTATTTTTCATGCTGATTCGGAGGCCATTAAAGCATTTGACCCAGTCAAAAAAGTTTCAGTTGTATATCTTTCACGGGTTTTTGCGGAAAGTCGCGTTAAAGTTGATGCCGCGGTGTCAGTAAAATGGTACGGATCCATCCATCCATCCATATATATCGTCTCGCTTTATATATATATAGTAAGACTTATAGTAAGACTTATATATATATAGTAAGACGCTTTATATACATATATATATATATATACTTATAGTAAGATGTCATAATTGCCAAAAAGTGAGACTAAAACTATGGCCGGTCGGCCCAGAACCCGGGTGCTTCAGATTAAAATTGACGCCCTAATCGACTAAGCCATGAGGTCATGCGATGAAATGTAATATTTATATTTACAAACGCGCATTTTAAAATGCTCATTTTAATGAATCGATGGTCGAAATGACAGATTTGAACGAAGTAAAGTACGCAAAACACTTTTGAGAAAGACGTATTCGTATGCCGTACGTTTATAAGATACGCTACGTATTCAACATTCTTGGTTGTATTGTTGTAATTGCTTAATTGTAATCACAATGCTGGCAAGCATGACCGTCGCCCTTATATTCACAATACTATTTACCCCCTTTACTATTTACCCACCTTTACTATTTACACCCTCTACTATTTACCCCCTTTATTATTTACCCCCCTTACTGCTTACCCCCATTCTAATTCGATGTTAAAGTTGACAGGAATAAGAAATAGTTATTTGGAGATTTTCAAGAAATTTGTGCAAAATACGCGCCAGCATGTTATACGAAATTAGGTAAAAAACCCAAAATCGCCATATTCAGGTGCCTTAAAAACCACGTTAAAAATGAGTAAAAGATCTGAAACTTTGCAGGGTGTCTAGACGTTGACCAAATCGAGTGTAAATGAAATTTCAAGTTTCAGGAGTATCGGGAAGTGGGTTTCCTGGAACCCCTGTTTTACAACAGATTGTCGTGAAGTATAGTATAGTGGTATATATGTATAGACGCTTTGGCAGTCAATTGTAGCCTACATTTAAGTGTCCGTAGATTCAAAAGTATAAACGATACAGTCATCTCCAACCATAGGTCTTGAAGATAATCGTTTACACTTTAGTTTACATTATATCAAAAAACAATTTAACGTCATCGTCACCACTTGATGACGTCATCAAATTAAGCATTTTTAAATCTTGATTATTGACAAAATAACAACTTTTCAAATCAATTTAACACCATTAAGGAGTAATTTTATTCAAAATCTGAGCAAATTTTTACCTGAGATAATTGTTCAAGCATTCTAAAAATCTACCGGAAAATGTTTCTACCTTGCTCCTTCATAAAGATATTTGCTATTGAAGTTAGTGCTTTTTTGAAGAATAATTTTATAAAAACACAAAAGTTGTGAATTAGTATTCTCTGGTGTTGGGCCATCTCTTGGGTGGTGGAGCTCAATTTTGCTTCTTAAAGGTCTAAATTGTGTTATAGGTTAGTTTTAAAGTTGAAAATCGAAAAGTTGCACACGTGGGGACACGCCCAAATTGATAGAAAATTGCTAAAATCACTGAAAATTGTTATTTTCACGATTTTTATCAGCTTTGGAGTCCCGTTGTGATGCGAGTTCTTGCTAAAATATTCTGAAACTTTGCACACTTATTAAAATACATAAGAAATACGAAAATTAAAAATTTTACGGTGATTTGATATTGGATGCGCACGCAACGTCCGCTCAAAGTTTGCAAAAAGTGAGAACTTCACTCTCTTTATTTCGATTAGATTTAGTTCCTGCTTTAACAGTAACATGACAGTTAAATGACATTATATTTGAGTTTAGTGCCAACTTGATAGATTATATAGTTGCATATTCAATCAGTGATCGACAGATATGCTTACCCAAACACAAGGAAATGTTTTTAAAGGAAAAATTTCGAAATTGTTGAAACTTCCTCTTTATTAATGAAGATATCAGTTTATATTTCGACTTTATAAAATACTCTGACATTTCAATCAAAAAGAGATGATATTTGACCAAAACCCATAATCATGGGTAGAGTGGACCGCTGCCAGTGTCTCTCTTTCCCAAACAAAAGGAAATGATATTAATTTGACTGACCGTTCTCAAATGCAAATTCATACCGAGAATGAAATCGGTCGCTCGCTTTTCCCATTCATTCACGGCTTACGAATTGTAATAAAGCTTATTGAATAAAGGAAAAGCGAGCGACCGATTTCATTCTCGGTATGAATTTGCATTTGAGAACGGTCAGTCAAATTAATATCATTTCCTTTTGTTTGGGAAAGAGAGACACTGGCAGCGGTCCACTCTACCCATGATTATGGGTTTTGGTCAAATATGTAATACCTAATTCTAAATATCCCATATTCTTTTTATTTTTTAAATCTAAAATTTGGGAAAATACCATCCCGCTTAAAGTTAAAGGCAAAAAAATAAAAATCCTAACTTTGTACGAGATCTTATAACTCTCACAGCATCATTATCTACGCTTCGGTTAACTAATCACAATGATATTGTACTATTTCATGGAATCGCTAAATACTTCCTATTCTCCTGATCACGAATAAACGTGACGGATTTAATTTTTCCGAACAACCTATCAGCTTTCGACATTGACGAATGAGCACCCCGGGGAGCACCCCGTACGGTCTATTTGCGGTCTGATATTGTACTATTTCATGGAATCGCTAAATACTTCCTATTCTCCTGATCACGAATAAACGTGACGGATTGAATTTTTTCCGAAGAACCTATCAGCTTTCGAGATTTAATTAATTTGATTAATCAATTTATTAATTTATTTATTAATTTATTAATTCAAATTGACGAATGAATAAAACAAATACGGTGCATATCTCGAATTGACACGGGATATACAAACTGCTGTGATACTGATCTGCGTGTCTCTGCTATCTACATGCAAATTGCGGTGTTGTAATTGCTTATTTGTAATAACTAATTCTAAATATCCCAAAATATTGGGATGCAGCGTTTTGCCGCCCCTGGGAGCATTTTGTACCCCAAATACTCAAATACTTTAGGTGTCGACACAATTACAACGTTATACTTCTATGTTCTAGTGGACGGAGTAATACACCTTGACCTACCTAAACCTTATCGGACCTTATTTGGACGGACATAAATTGAACGCTGGAGGCCCTCATGCGTTCATCTTAATGTCCGTTCAAATAAAGTCCGTTCATTTAATATAAGGTCCATCCAAGTTAAAGTCCGCTGAATTTTTTTCAAAAATGTCCACTTCGAACTATTTGTCCAGAATATGACAACGATGAAAACTTTATTGTGCCGCGTAAGTTAACGACGGAAAGGTTCTCCTTCACCTTGGTCTGCCAGAGGCACAGAAAACTTTACTAGTAATAGTATATGATGTTTTCAAGGGTCCCTTGGCGGAAAAAGTCAAAGAAATTATGGCACTCAACAACATTTACATAGTTCATGAGATCCCCGCCAACATGAAAAACTTGTTCCAGCCTCTAGGTATTACTGATTACGGTAAATCGTGTTTCCAAGGACATTATGATCCGACGTTGTTATAGTTCATATTACTCAGAGGAGGTAATAATACAGTGCTAGGAAAGCTCCACCTGATGTTTCACCTAGCCATGAGTCTAGTAGTAGTAGTAGTACGCACACCTACTGCGTGACGCGCTTGTTTCGGCGGTCGCGCACTACTGCAAGCGAGAGGGCTCTGGATATAATAGAGCAACGTGATGTTTACAGGTTAACCTAAAGCTGTGCGGGGTGGGGGCGCAATCTTAGGGGGCGCCAAATCGACGCTTGAATGTGGGACAATTTAGCTTGTAGCTAAAATCATTTAAGTTGTTCAATTTTAGTGAGGGGCTTCACCTAACCATGTGCTTTCGCGCCGCTGCGGGCGCGCTTGTTTCACAAGTCAAGAGGCGGGCGCTACTGCAAGCGCAAGGGCTCTTGATAGAGCAAGTGCAGTGAGGGGCCGCCAAAGGGGAGGCGGTGCAAACAGGGGGCGTTTTTTAAGCGTGGGGGCACCAACAGGTAACGTTACGCCAATGTGCATGTTTACATCACCCACCAAATACTTGTCATACGTTGTGTGACCCGCCGCGCACGAGTGCGCGGCTCCCCCCATATCGTCATAGTGAAACGACCGTGGGGGTCGCAACTTGTAGGTTTATAACCTACCAGGACGCGCGTCGACGGTCAAATATATGGAACAAATAATTTACGAGTATCACCCGTTAAGTCGCAACATGATACAACCAAATTTGACGGATGTTACTCGTCTAAATTTCTTCGAAGTAGCGCGCGCCGCTTTCTTCTCGATGGCAAGTGCTACGAAGTAGCGCGCGCCGGGCCTGATCATTACCAATGGTCAAAACCAAATACGATATGAACAACTCTGTTTGATTGTTGAGGCCGAGGAAAAGAAAAGGTTTGGTTATTCAGGTAGGCCAGTTAAGATTAGTACAGAGAGGTTTTATTTATTACAAATGTGATTATCTTGACCATTGTTAATGATCTGGCCCGGCGCGCGCTACTTCGTAACACTTGCCGTCGTAACACTTACTCGTCTAAATCTCTTCGAAGTAGCGCGCGCGCCGCTTTCTCCTTGACCATTGTTAATGATCCATGGCCCGGCGCGCGCTACTTCCAACTTCGTAGCACTTGCCGTCGAAAGCGGCGCGCGCTACTTCGAAGAAATTTAGACGAGTAACATCCGTCAACTTTCTCTTCAAAATGTTGCCCGATGGCAAGTGCTACAAAGTATAAGCGCGCGCCGGGCCAGATCATTAACAATGGTCAATCTAATATCGTATGGTTATTACTAATGGGGGGGGGGGTGATTCGGAATCAGCGTCTGAAAATTCAAAATACATCGATTATGTTTGGATGTTGGTTTCAAAAAAACCTTTTACATTTTAGAAAAATCGCGAAGATCGAGTGTAGAATGATTTAGCACGCTCGGAAAAAACGCCCTTGATACTGTTCACTGTTCAACTTCACTGTTGGGGGTCGTTCACATATTACATAATCAGCTGAGGGGGGGTTTACCGAATGATTAGGGGGTGCACGATAAAAATAAACTTGCTCGGATTTTGAAAATTTTTGTACCACCATGTTTTCTAGAGACTGTGAGAATTTTCACAATACCAAATTTGTCATACCTTTTTTGGAAAGATCAGTGAGTTTAGCCTAGGTGCCATATTTGATGGTGCGCGGCTTTTGGAGCAAAAGTAGCTGTAAAAGTCGCGTAATTTTACCAAATTCGTCCAAATTCGACCATTTTTGTCGTATTATTTGGATTTATCTTCAGTTCCTTAAATAAGATCATTCTGGAAATTGGCGACGACCTTCTAATAAGGCTTTTACAACTGTCCGAAAAATTTGGTTGATATCGGAGTTGATATAGTGATCAAAATGGGGCAAAATACACTGCTTTTAGCTGTAACATAATGTCTGATGGTTGGATATGCTTTAAATTTTTCGGACACTTTCCTTGTAAGTCTATGAGTAAGCTTGCCAATTTTTGTTGCAATTGAAGGTCGGGAAAGATACTTAATATCTATTTGTTTGAAGAAAGTTGTGCTGGCCGAAATTAGCGCTAAAAAACCATCCTACAGTCGGCGCGCGCGGCTCACTGTCGATGGCGCACTACCTAGAATGATTACGCTAGTGTAATTTTGACACAATAGCTATGTGTGAAACTGATTACAGAGGGGGGGGGGGGGGGGGGGGGGGGGGTAAAAATGTTCCAAAAAATGATTACACAATATGTGAACGACCCCTTGTCCAGAATCCATGGTACGAGATTGTCTGTTGTCGCTCTGTTAATTCGCAGAGCAACGATTTGGAAGGGTTGACATCGTCAATCAAGTATTTACCCTGCCAAACCTACAAGTACATAAATCATAAATAATAAAGTAAAGTATATTTCTATCCCGTAATTCTTGATTGGTCGATACTTTCTGGGTGGTTGTACTTTCTAAGAAATCGCGAAGACGTAATTTGTTGTTTGTAATTGGTATTCATGAATCATGAATCATGAATACTACATTTTGCATTTGAATACTACATTTTGTCGCTTCACTTGTCACTGTAGAGTTTCTACGATACAGGGGGAGCCGCGCACTCGTGCGCGGCGGGTCATACAACGTATGACAAGGGACCTCGGGCTATTATATTAATGTTCATAATCATAGAATAGAGATTAGGCGGAATGACAATTGACAAGCTGAGAGCGGCCCAGTAAGTTGAAGCAAAAAAATTGATACATCCGCAACATTTTCACGTTTTCAGTTTCAGTTTCAGTTTACAATTACAGTTTCAACAACAACAACAATTGGATACGAATTGACGAAAAATTAAAACAAGGGTTGTCAGTACTGAAAATGACATATCAGCAGCGGCCTTCTTCAGTTCTTCCAATTAAATACAAATAATACTGAATACGCACTCATATCATGCAAAAGAGTCACTTTGGTTTGATATTTCGCGCGGCTTAAGTAAGCAAAGTCGTAATGTTCGAATCAAATTTTCGCGTTGGATAAATAGAGCTTCAAACGCCTTTACACTTTTAGATTCAATATTCAATTTTATCTCTATTTGGCAGTTATCGGTAAGTCACCCCAAGTTTCGAGGCCTTTTCGTCTCTTCGATTTCCACCCGCTGATGAAGAAATCTTGAATTCGATCACTTTTTGCACTTAAATTTTCTCGTTTCCATTTTGAAGACGTTTTCTAGAGGAACCTTCCTGAAGTTATACTATTTTCTCGTTTCAGGTTGTTCCGTCACTTTACTTTAACAACTCAACATGTCCGGAGGTCTGAAAGTTCTTGCTCTGCAAAAGGATGATGTCACGAAGATGCTGGCCGCTGGCACCCATCTTGGAGCCGGAAACGTTAACTTTCAAGTAAGACTACTTTCCATATTCCTTGCGAACCCACATTTTCACCTTTTTTTGCTTCTGCTACTTAAGGTGTATAACCAAATTTAGTAACTAAGTATACGACTTAGCTGAAATGGAGTTGTTTTCAACTTTTGTAAGTCTATTCAAATGACATAATTTATCTCCAGAGTGTCTAAGAGACATCAGATTTCATAGATTACATAGATGTTGGGACGATTTTTTAATATTTTCATAGAAACATCAGATTTTTCAACTAAGAAATCAAAAATTGCTTTAGATAGGCTCAAAAGGGAAAAATGATAAGATTTTTGCCGGTGGCACTGTATCATCTTCTTTTTCTTCTGAAATCGGAGCCTTTTGCCGAATCTCCGGACCCCGGGGAACCTCACGTCTCGCTGAGGCCCTCTGGGCATCGCTCGTTCTCGATCTTGAAAACCTGAAAATATTTGCAATTTCTAGTTTTTCACTGACTTCGATGCCATCAATTCCTCTATCTTAAAAAGTTTTGCACAATACATGTATTTTGTCTTAAAGCCTCAGTTGCGCCCTTCATTTGTTGTAAACGAACTTATCTTTCTTCCTCGTTATTTAAACTTGAGCTTACAATGTATTTCATGAGCAGTGATCAACTGCAAAGAGCTCACTATTTGGCCTTTGCTCCGCTGAATTCCACGTCTTCTTAGACATCCGCTGAACTTAACATTGTCCGAACTCTACCTTAACACCTACCCTCTGTGTGCCGACTATTGATTCCCTCGGCCTCCCCCTGGCGTTGTACGTTTTTACAACCTCTACCTTCAGTTTAAAATGACAAACTTTTGAAACGTGTACTTTCCGTAAATACAATTATTTGTGGCATATTGCTGTTAGGGTGGTTCAATTCTGGGTGGGCTGGGATCTTGCAAAGATATGGAAAACAAAATTTGTATTGAACACTTAACACACTATACTAGCAATGTGAGTGAGTGTTAAAAATGAACTATTTTTTTCCTTGTTCTGACCCTTAAATAAAATCTTGGCCAAGTTGACATTTTCGCCAAGATTAGGATCAGGATAAAAAAATTATATTTTGGTTTCTGCTGTGTCCCGGGCGTTCCCATTTTGACCAAATTTTCCCAGAAGTAAACTTAACTGGAACTAGATGGTGTTTTCCGAAGATATTTAACAACAATTAAGTTGGTACTAATAACCGTTTGAAACACATTTTTGACTATGCCTGTATCAGCTTAAAATACTACTAGCTAAATGGACGCTCTCTGCAAGATCACTTTTACTGCCAACGCCTATTCTGGACCAATTGCGTGGGTTTAATTCTGTCCAGCTATTTCGCATCTTTATCCTCTTAGGCGAGAATTTTTCGTTCGAGACTACAGCAGATGCCACAACAAATCCCATTTCCTAATACTTGTACAATTGTTTGTAGAAGGTTCGCTGATCTGGAACAAAACAATAAAATTCAGGGCTTCTAAATTGGGATAATAATTGAGCTCCCAGGCCGCTAATTGAACCCCACTAGAATGAGTTATTGTTGCATGGGCCATTAAACTGATAACAATTATCCCAATCTTCTTGAATACTAAAATGAAGATCATATGATTATGTAATTCTTCCAGTAGAGTAGTAGGCCTTTATTTGCGGTAACATGCTTTATCGGCCCCAAACTAAGAAAATTTAGTAAATCCTGAAAGTTGAGGGTAAATGCCGTTCCCAATTTAAATTTGGAGGTTAACTTTAGAGTTTTGATTAAATGCATGTTTAAAATTACATAATCATAATGACTTGCATAATCATTTAGACTTATTTCTAGACGGGTAAATGCAAGTTAAGTTATAAATCTTTTGAATTCGCCATTAAATTAGAATTTATTGAAAATTTTATGCGAAACAAAACATTGTGGAGCATTGTATCGGCGATTGCTTGTCACCAACATAAATCTGATTTGTGATAAACTAGAGAGGTAAGCCTAAAATAAGGGCATTTGCTAAGGTTATGGTTATAAAAGGGCCAGGCTGAACTTGGTGACACATGACTTAGCAGCCCTAGGGTGCGCTTTAGTCCGCGAGGTATTTTGGCCATCCATCTGGCTAGGCCTATATGCAACGTCAAATTTGTTATCCACTGGTTGGAGAGTTAGTCAATCTACCGTGCTAAAATCTGGTTTCACTATATTCTTGTTCACCTGAATTTAATAACATATTGCCTGTTAGAAACACTCTGCAGGTCATCATACTTGGGAGAAATAAGATGGGGGGGGGGGGGGGGGGGCTTTCAATTTTCAAATTTTCACCCTGAATTTCGTGTAATTCTACAATTAATCATGGAAAGCTAAAATTGATCAATCCTGTAAGGGAAATGGGAAATGGGACATAACTAAAGTTTGGGGGTCCAGCAAGGGACCCTCCGCACAATAAGTAATCTGCGGAGAATGGGACGAATCGGTCCTCGAAGGACAGGATGCAGCTGACTTTACGGCGGGCGCGGTTGGTTTCTTCTAAGAAAACCAGACCACCTCTCGCAATTGAGAGAAATTTTTAGCGCGCACCGCGACGCGCATTTATTTTCTAAGCCGCTATTTACCCGTTCCTAGCCGTCTATAGTCCTAGTTGTGTGCATGCAATAGATAAACTCTTGGCGTAAGCCCGCCTTTTTGCTCTGCAAATCAATTTTGAGAAATGGCACCCAACCTTGTTGATTTGTCATTATCCCTAATGTTACCTCACGCTTAACAAGATCGTTTTCAGATGTTGAGTTACGTGTTCAAGAAGAGGAACGACGTTTGCATCATTGATGTAAAAAAGACCTGGGAGAAGCTCCTTCTAGCCGCACGTGTGATCGCTAGTATCGAGAACCCCGCTGACGTTTGTGTCATCTCATCGAGAAACTACGGACAGGTGTGTACCCTGTTCTCTTTGAAATTATAATTTCCATTACTGGAAAATAAGGTAGCATAAATCTTTGGAAGATGTAGTCCAATTTACATATTCCTACGGAGTTATGCGAGAGAACCCAGCCTACAGTTCATCTTTGCCAGTAATATTATGGCAGTGGTTGGAAACGTACGCAACAATTAGAATATACTGTATTCACTTCATCAGAACAATTATCAGTTATCACTGAATGATTTCAGAGCTCTTAGTTAGAGGAAAATAACATTAATCCCTCGTTGCTTTCAGAGAGCCGTCCTGAAGTTTGCTCTTCACACCGGAGCTACTGCCATCGCCGGCCGATTTACCCCTGGTACATTCACTAATCAGATCCAGGCTGCTTTCAAGGAGCCCAGACTTCTGGTTGTGACCGACCCCTGTGCCGATCACCAGGCTATCATGGAGAGCAGTTACGTTAACATCCCCGTTATCTCTTTCTGCAACACCGATTCCCCCACCAAGTACGTCGACATTGCCATCCCCGCTAACATCAAGAGCATCCACTCTGTTGGTCTTATGTGGTGGCTGCTGGCTCGGGAAGTACGCAGAATGAGAGGAGATACCCCACGAACCATCGACTGGGATGTCATGCCCGATCTGTACTTCTTCCGCGAGGAGACCAAGGAGGAGGAAGAGGTTGCCGAGGTACCTGAAGTACAACCTGCTCAGGATACTTACAACGCCGCTCCTGTCGTCGCTGATCCCTTCGCTGTTGCCGCCGAACCTTTGGCCGCTGCTGCTGAACCTCTCACCATGATCGCACCTGCTTCCACCTTCCCAGCTAAAGAAGAGTGGGTAGCCGAGCCTGCCACTGGCGGTGCTGATTGGGGAGCTGAGGCCACTACTACTGACTGGGGTGCTGAAGGCACTGTTGACTGGACCACCTAAACCCTGAATGTTCAGTTTTAATATTTATTTTAACCCACCTAGTTTTACTGCATCAGTTGACTCCAAAAAGTCATCTCTACCTAAAATTCCCGTAGCACATTTTAAATTATCAACCAGTTACTACAACCCAATCTAACCTTTCCTACCTTTATAGCTAAGTAGCCCCTAACACCGCATCACCATGGTTCGAATGGATGTGTTGAACGACGCTCTGAAGTCGATTTATAACGCAGAGAAGCGTGGCAAGCGACAGGTCCTTATCAGACCCAGCTCTAAAGTTATCATCAAATTTCTAACTGTTATGATGAAACACGGTACGTTTTGTTGGCTCTGTTTGTCTGTTTTTAGTTTCCGTATCTAAAATTATAGTGTTGCATCGATTTGCTTTCCCTTTTTATCCGTTATTCATTTACCCCAAAGAAAATCTTGGGATGTTTTTGAAGCAAAAATCGCATGAAAGTCTTTAGGTGTGCATTGTGCATCTATTAAAATAACTTTGACTACTCCAAGTCTTATGTTGGTTTTATTCCACAGCTTGAAAAAGTTCTTTGAAGAAACTTTGGACCAAAATGAACTTGTAGATTCGTTGCTATTTATGTTAATCAGGCCTGTTAACACAAATCAGCAACAACTCAAGTTATTTTTGGCACCCATTGTTAGTTGTTGCTGATATGATTGAGCACTGAGTCTGGACTAGTACCAGCTTATTCTCATGTTACTGGTAAGAAATTATTAACTTCAAGGGATACCCCTTTCCTCCAAAACAGTCTCTCGGAAATGACGCCAATTTTACATCTCAGTCCTCTGATTGATGATATTTTGGCTATTTGAGAGTTCAGTCACACTTCAGCTCACAATCAAGTCGTCTGACAGGCTCCTCTCACAGGTTACATCGATGAGTTCGAAGTAGTTGATGACCACAGAGCCGGCAAGATTGTCGTTATGTTAAATGGTCGATTAAACAAGTGCGGAGTTATCAGTCCAAGGTTCGACGTGTGTGTCACTGATATCGAAAAGTGGACAACCAATCTGCTTCCTTCTCGTCAGTTCGGGTAAGTTCATTCTCACACTTACTTTCTTGTCTATCCCTGTGGGGACTTGAGGTAAGAGCGGAGCTTTAAGGGTTAATGTTGAAAAGTCCAGATTCATATTCCCAAAAAGCAACCAGATGTTGCTTTTAACTATTGGTTTTGTAACATCAGACACTGCTTCCGTGGCATGTTCGAACTGGAATTATGTATAACCGAGAACTCAGCAGTGCTCTTTGATAATAATGATAGCCCATACCCTTGCTCACTTCATTCCCATTTGCAGAAAACTCGTTCTGACGACGTCTTCCGGAATTATGGATCACGAAGAAGCAAGGCGGAAACACACTGGAGGCAAAATTCTCGGATTCTTCTATTGATTTGAGATTAAATTATTTCAGTTTTAACAAATAATAAGTCGTTTCATTTGTCCTCTCGGAACTACCCTAATCCCTGTACCAACTAGCCTAATCCCTGTATCAACTATCAAGATTATTAAGAAATTTGACACTGAACTGAATGAAAATGTGAATCATAATTCTGAGCCAATATAACCTGCTCTTATTATGCTAACAACCAACACTTCCCGTCTCTTGGAACTCTCATCAAATTTGCAGCAGTCCTGAAAGCCTGAAGTTCTTCGCTCGTTCCCAGTCGTTTTCTCAGCACTCAAAGGTAATTCCATTTTATTTACTTAGATAGAGTCAATAATTGCGGTCAAAAGTGATGATAACATAGTTCAACTGAAACTGATAATGTCGATTTACTGCATTCTTTCGCTCCTATCTGATGACCAATTCATTAAACTAAATTTAACTATTATAAATTAATGCTCTTTTTATAACTGTCCTAATTTCAGATATCATCTAAGAAACCACGCAGATGTCTCTCGGACTCGAACACTTGTCTTAAAGAATCAGGTATGTTGATTTCTTAACAATCCTTTTTCGATGATGAGTTAGAATCTTTGATAGGAATTGCCGGCTGATTATATTGATGCCAAACAACAATCTGATCAATTCGAAGAATATAGCTTAACTTATAGTTCCCAGATTTCTAAGACTTTTCTTCCATCAGATAACGGAAATGTGGTTCACAAATCACATCCACCCTGATCAATCCACTGCTACTCTCTCGATCCTCTTACCCTACAAGAAATAAATGGTAAGATACTGCCTTCTTTAGTTCTAATACCTTCTTCACCCAGTTAAGTGCACCAGGCTCTTTAGCGCTGGTGATATTACTTTGTGGTGAGACAGTGACTAGGCTATTTAAGGCTTCGTCGGTATTTTCTCCGGCTAAGCGTCTGCAATTCCAGACATTCATTCGTGGTTATGTTTGTGTTATCTTGTTGTTGTTTTCTCGAAGGTGTGTCAATCACTGATAAGCAATCTTCCTCAGGTTACGAGTTGGACAGTGGACGAGGAGTGTTTGCTTTCTTCCCAAATGGTAAGCCCTATCCTTAAGTCTGCATCATTCTCCTATTTTGAAAGTAATTTTACACGAAGACAGGTTTTAGTAATGCGAGAATTGTTGAGTTAAAGTTATTTTAATCTCTTCACCTCTTGATTATATTCTGCAATACTGACTCTTTATTAAATGAATTTAGAAAACTTTCCCTTTGCTCAGAATTTTAAATTCGACAATATTTCAGACGCAGCACAGATGGAATTCGTTAACTGATATTGTGCAACTTGCTCGACACATCTACTTCAAATCTCTTTCAACAGGTAATGTTGGAATTTGAACAGTCTGCGATGGGGGTGGAATCTTTATATTTTATGATGAGTAGATTCCCCGACTGAGCAAATAGTGCTGTCATTTGTCTATTACTGATATTATGTGATCTCTAAATTCGTTAAATGTTCTCTGCTACAATATATTTAAATATTTAATCTTTTCAGTGTGTGGAACTTGTAATACCAGACTGTGCTAGTCGCTAGATGTGGATATTTCTTTTCTCAAGGTAGATTTTGTTAAATTTTCGATCAATCCCGTAATATTTTTAAATGATGACAATTGTCTTAGTTATGAAAGAATTGTTGAGTTAAAGTTATTTTAATCTCTTCACCTCTTGATTATGTTATTCAATACTGATACTCTATATTAAAATTTGAACGTCTTGATCATCCACAGTTATTTTTAAAATTTTACTTCTTCAGATAGTTGACCATAAAAAAACATCAGGCTCTACAGCTAAACTCTTCAAAGTGGTAAGAAAATGACAAAATTTCTGTTTACCAATTTTAATTCAACTCTAAACGTGATGACCACTAACCGATTTATGAAGTGTCGTGGATGTTAATGATATCTCAATATTAGCTCTATCTGATAATCTGCTAACAACACAACTTTTCAACTCATATTGTGCAGAAATATAAATAATTTTGTTTCAGAATTTTTACGAACTAGAGCCATGACAAGTTCTCAAAAAACAAGCTCCTGATTCCAACCGCATTCCTTCAATAGTTATACCAGGTCGGTCAAGTCCTATTTTGATTTTCGAAACTAAATATTCGTTTGAGATAATGTTTAATGATGTATAACACTTTATAATAATGATAAAGCAACATGATGCTTTTAGTATTCATACTGTCTGAAATCAAAACTGTGTCTCTAAACAGACCCTGTCAGATCATCTCCCCTAACCGTTACAACCCTTACAGTTTCTGCGACACAACGACCAGAGTCACGTAACGTGAGAACTGAGAAGGCGTAATTGTCAGAACTACATGCCCATGAATATAGACTAGGTGAGTTTGACGTTTTAGGGCTCTTCAATTTCTACATAATTTTAAATGATGACGTTTTGCGAAAACATAAAAGGTAACACTTTATGTTGACTTACTGCAAGTTTCATTCTTGTCTGAACATCTCTCTAAATTAACACCTTTCAGCCCTTAGTTACATTGGTACTAAAATTCTGTCCCTGCAGGTTTAGCTGGCTGTGAATTGTTTCTGACAAAGTTGGTGAAAGATCCTTAATTATCCGGTTCGTTTAATTAGTCATTAATTAATCAGGGTAAATAATAATATACTGAATTATACACGAATCAGTCAGCATGAAGCGCAGAACCCCGCTTAATGCGTTACATTCGTGTGACATTAAGACAGTCTAGTCACCTCTCCTCCAGCCTCGTTTTGGGGTCGGAGGTTTGTGTAACTTTTCTCTGGGGATGTCTTATCACGAACTTATAGTGCTCTAAGATATCAGAGGCACATATTAGGTGCGATGGGTGCGGGATCGCACAATTTACCGTTTTACGCACATTTCCGCATATTTTATTGTTTTCCGCACATTTCCGCACATTTTGTAATTTTCTGCATATTTCCGCATAATCTAGCATTTTCCGCGTAATTTCGCATAATTTTGAAATTTTCGCGTTCAGATTTTCGAGTGTAAAAACCAAAATATGTTAAAAGTCGGGCCCTTTTAGGACCGTGACTCAGGCCCTTTCGGGACCCTGACCCAGGCCCTTTCGGGACCGTGACCCAGGCCCTTTTGGAACTCATACATAGGCCACGTGACCCAGTTACCACGTGACCCAGGCCCTTTCGGGACCCTGACCCAGGCCCTTTCGGGACCCTGACCCAGGCCCTTTCGGGACCGTGACCCAGGCCCTTTTGGGACTCATGCCTAGGCCACGTGACTCGGTTACCACGTGATCCAGGCCCTTTCGGGACCGTGACCCAGGCCCTTTCGGGACCGTTACCCAGGCCCTTTCGGGACCGTTACCCAGGCCCTTTCAGGACCGTGACCCAGGCCGTTATAAAACCCTCGTCGTTACCGTACTTCGATTATAGTGTATCAGTTATCATTCGTAACTTCACCACATCATCTGATTCCAGGGGGTTGAAGTTGTTGAGTAGATTCCATGATCCAAAGTAGGTGATAATAGAAGAAGTAGGTGTAAAGGGTAATGAGCTCCCTCTATTCGTTGTAGCGTTGGCTTTATAGTGGGCTTAATGGATCTTGGATCAAATGGTTCACAAGTACTGACGATCAATGCCAACAAGCGTGTCACATATTTGCGATCACGCATGGGATCTGATCGACTCTATCAAGAGGCGTCTTCAAATAACTGTCTCCTGATCTTTACCAGATCAAGTCACTGTTCTCAGATAACTGAATCTCAATATATGTTCAATCATGGTCTTAGTAAAGAACTACACCCTCAGTAACACATAAACATACCTATTTTTGATAAGAGCGGCGGTTATACGTTTAGAATTTCCAAAGTCCTTGAGAAAATGCAAAAGAAAACTGCACAATTCCCGCACAAATTTCGAAAAAATCGCCGCACATTTGCCGCATAATTGGTAAAAATTTACCGCACCTTACCGCACATTTTACCTTTATAGTCGGGTGCGGTACCGCATAATTTCGATTTCTTTACCGCACCTAATATGTGCCTCTGTAAGATATCTCTACAAATTTATTGGAAGTTATAAACATAACCTTTTTGTTGACATTTTGCTCTCTAGAGTATGACATCTAACTCAGCGTATCTCTTTAGGAGACTCAGATGCGGTGTGATAAGCAGCTGCTTCGGACATAATCTGCACCAAAAGTCACATCATAACAGTAAGTTGTTTCACATAATGTTCAGTTCCCCCTCCTTGCACGTCTCCTTAGGGCCGCTACCTGACACACAAACCCTCTCCTGGTCCTGCACATGCGTGTACAATGTACACTGTACACTCGTGTACAATGTACATTGTACTGCTCGTACAGGGTGCAAGTGAGCGTGTGTCCGCTGCATTATTGTGTAGCGTATAGGTAGTGTTCGAGTCATGGACGTGCTACACAACCCTCTGACCGAGCCCCAGTTTTTGGGGCTCGTGTTTCGTGATGACCATTCTTTGTGGACGGTTGTTCTTACGACCGCCCCGTTATTGGTCTTCACACATTTCGTAGCTTGAAATGACCATGTAGTCCTCATTCACTTTACCTGAAATTATTACATTATCCTTTTTGCAGGGCTAACGGAGAAAGATCTGTGGAAGTTAAAAAAACAAACTGATAATACACTGAACTTCAGAGGAAAATGATGAAACTGCGGGGCGAGCATATTAATTTTTGTAGTGGTAAGTGTCTTAAATTACTTTTTCAGTAACCTATTTACCAGTAAATACTTGTGCACCCACCTGTTGAGTACACTTAGTAACATAAGCTGTAGTGATAATTTAATGGTGGTAAAGATATCCGGCTTTACAAGGCTCTGTTGAGAAATTGTCGGCAAAGCGTCTGTAAATCCGAACATATCTTGAAATCTGTTAATATAATTTTGGTTCCTTTACAATCTAATACTAACTGGAGTCTGTTGTTTTCAGGTGAGTTTGGTTCGCACTGCACCTACTTCCTAGCCTTGACAGCGGATACGTCTAGTGACTTGATTCTTGCAATTATAAGGTAAGAAAATACTTTTTTCTAAGTTGTAAAACATATTACACTTCAATTCGAAATGATGATAATATTTCGTGGACAACTTGCTGACAGCGAAATAAACTCTAATTTTTTACTGATCTATTTAAAAATAAAATCATCACCTTAGCAACCCTTGACTCTTTCTTGACTTTAAATAGCCCTTTACGTTTCAGTTTGTATGAAAAGCTCCAACTGAATATCTGGAAGAAGCTAATTCATTGAACAGGTTCGTTATTGCCACTTTGTCCGGAGGGAGGGTTCAACCCCTCACCCTGGTTTATATTTCTGCTTGTTTTTAAATGATGAATTACATCACGACGGTCATCAGACAAAACCTTGTTGATATTTAGTGATTCTGATACGCAAGACTTTTTTACATTTTATGTTTTATCACTAACAAAATCTCTAACCTTTGATATTCTCAGATTATGTGACTGATTAAATGCTGAAGATAAAAGAAATATATTCATTTTGCTAAGATTATGTTTGCGTTTCATTGCTCAACAGCTGTTCGAAGGATCAAATATAAGATTAACAAAATCTCTTATACTTTAATAACTCTTCAGTTGTGTCTGTGGAGAATTCCGAGCTGAAACTAGACCTTTCTTCCTGAACCCACTAACAGCTAAAGTAAGTCTGCTCTGTGTTCTCGTATTATTGTGGCACGTGTTTACTGTTTACGAACAATACAAATGATGATCAACTCGATCTGGATAAAACTATGACAGTCAATCCTCTAAGAAGTTCTGATTTGATATCGACAATATTTTTCAGCCAAGTTAAACACCGCCATTTATACTTACATTGAATTCTATTTCAGGCCAGCAATCACGACACCAAAACACGGTATCAGAATTCAGATAGGAATTTCAAATTAGCAGCCACTCTTCGTGGATTAACAGTCAACACTTACTTCTAACTTACTACATCTGCTTACTACTAGCTTACTGGAGCAGTCTCTTTTGCAGTTCAGAGGTAAGTTCAGTATTCACTGTCAGATCTTTTTTTGGCACGCTTTACGGACCATACAAATGATGATCAACTCGATCTGGATAAATCTATGACAGTCAATCCTCTAAGAAGTTCTGATTTGATATCGACAATATTTCTCAGCTAAGTTAAACACCGCCAATACTTCTATTGAATTCTATTTCAGGCCAGCAATCACGACACCAAAACACGGTATCAGATACGAGTCTCAAATTAGCAGCCAATTTTCGTGGATCAACATTAACTTCATCTGTTAATTACTAACTTGACTGGAGCAGTCTCATGTGCAGTTCAGAGGTAAGTCAACAGTATTCACTGTCAAATCTTATATATTTATTACAAAACACGGTGATGTTAACTTGTACCTGAACAATTGTGTGGTTATGTACACTAGATAGTATCTGAGTGCTGTTATCCGAAATTTTCTTGGATTCTGTAGATGGTCAGCTATTTGGTTCCCCTTAAGAATACTGAAACTAACCGGACTCTGTCATTTTCAGGCGAGGTACAGGTGTTCTCATTCCCTTCTCTTACACCTGAAAAGTAATGTGGCTCGATTCTGCACTGCCAGTTATTAGGTAAGAAAAAAATCACTTCTTAGACAGTAAAATATTTTTCAATTCAAAATGATGATAATATTTCGTGGACAACTTGCTGACAGCGAAATAAACTCTAATTTTTTACTGATTTACTTAAAAATCGAACCAGTAACTAACCACATTTCCTTCTTTATTCTAAATAGCCCTATTTATTTCAGTCTGTAAAGTACGGCTCTATCGTCTACTACTACTTGGGTCACTTGTTCAACAGGTTCGTTATTACAACTTTATATCGGGGAAGGGTGCTCGGCCCCTACCCGTGCTTTATACGTTTTCTGCTGGTTTTAAGTTTTTTAAATGATGAATTACATCACGACGGTCATCAGACAAAATAATGTTGATATTTAGTGATTCTGATTTGTAACACTTGTGTTACTTTATTGTTGTCACTAACAAAGTCTCTTACTTTAATAACGCTTCAGTTTTGTTGGAAGTTCGTTGAAAAGAAGAGTTGATGCCATAGTTGATGCCAGCCAGTAGTCACCCTCTTCTCAGTATAGGTATGTGTTCTCATTTTATTTTGGCACTCCTTACATACCTTACAAATGATGATCAACTCGATCTGGATAAATCTATGACAGTCAATCCTCTAAGAAGTTCTGATTTGTGATGCGAAAGTATTTTTATGCTTCAATATCGGCCGCCAAAACTAACACTGATTTTCTTATCAGATCAGCCTCGAACGCAACATACTGGATGGTGTAAGACTGCGATTGAGCTCATCCAATTCTAAACAAAGTGTAGCCGAGAAGATGGATGTTAATCTGATGACGGAATAGATAATACATGTAATAGATATCAGGTTAGTCAACATTCTTCACTGTCAAATCTTATATATATTACAAAACACGGTGATGTTAACTTGTACCTGAACAACCGTGTGGTTATGTACACTAGATAGTATCTGAGTGTGATAATATCTTACCTCTCTGTCTCATTTATTACCTGTTTATATTCACTGTACCTATTTTCAGGCTTTGTTAAGTGTCGTCTCATAACGAACTCTATACTCTGGAGAGATGTCAAGAAGAAGGATTATAGGTATTAACTCATTTGGATATTATAACTATTTTTATCTTAGTTTTAGGATATTTAATGATGAATTACATCACGACGGTCATCAGACAAAATAATGTTGATATTTAGTGATTCTGAAACCAAAGCACAGCATACAACCGGCTGTTTAACCTTAACATGTTCTAATAGTGGTATTTCACAGGATCTGTGAGAATAGGAGAATTAGCTTCATGACTAACTATGTATGCTAGATCCGATGTTTCCACCAACGAGACGCTAAATCATTTTATTTCCACCTGAAGAGTAAGTCTCATTCTCAGTAAACTTAGCAGCGTAATTAATTAACTAATTAACGCTAGAGCTTTTCACTTGGCACCTAGAATAATGGGTGCTGGGTTGTATACTCTAGCGAGAGGAACCTGATCACTTTTTAAACAACCCGCATATCTGTGTGTTTGTTACGCTAGTGAACTACAAATTAAATAAGTTATAAGTATAATCTGCATAATTTATTGCTCATATTGTTAGATCGCATTATTTGCTTGTAACTTTGTTTAATTTATGTTACGTTTCAGTGAGCTGACAATTGACATTGAGCACGATGTACCTGGGCCTCCTCCACGAAACTTGTACTTAACTTTTTTGAACTTAAGCTAAGTTCGCACTTAGCTTAAGTACGACAATTTCTGCTGTCCACGAAACTAGAGACACTTAAGCAAACACAAATTTAGGACAAACCTGTCGTCCACGAACGGGTATCATGCAGAGTACTTAACTGTCACGTGACTGAGGTAACGCAGGTCACACTAACCAATGGTGTGATAGCAAGTAGGAATCAAATTGAGCGCACCCAGGCAGATTCTATTAGTATTATTGATTATGTCATTTCCAGTTATTTGGAAGAGGGACATGCTATCAACTGTCAGGTTATATGTGACATCAATGAGCGATTTCTGAACTCTGTTGTGCGTTGGCCCGGTAGTATCCATGATTCAACCATTTGGAAATTAAGTGGGGTTAAGACCTTGATCGAAGATTTTGTCAAGAGCCAAGGGCCTAACTATAAGGGTTAGCTTCTTGGTGATTCGGGGTACGGCCAGCGAGAAATCATAATGGTTCCACTGCTTGAAGAAAATCTCACTCCGAAAGAGAAACGGTACAAAGTTGCACACAAAAAGTGCAGATGTACTGTAGAAAGGGCCATTGGTGTCCTGAAATCGAAGTTTAGGTGTCTCTGCAAGAAGACAGGTGGTGCAATATTATGTCAGGAAGACACCGCATGTAATATCATAGTTAGTTGTATGGTCCTGCATAATTACTGCAGATCTAGGAATATGGACTACCCTGTAGATACAGACATCGCGAGGACGTCAGTGAAAAAGGGGCCCTGAAATTGGGACAGGAAGCTAGAACATGTGTCATTGATTCGTTCATGTAAATATTGACTGGAGATAACTGTTACTAAGACCTTCAGCTTATTGAAAAACACTCCAAATTTACGGTTTATATGTTTTTAAAACCCTCGAAACTGTTTACTGTTCCTCAATCACTATTTTTAGTTATCACAAAATCCGATTTTACATTTAAGTTCGACTTAAGTACAGCTTAAGTGAGGTTTGGACTGGTCTTAACTTTTTACTTAAATCTCCCTGATTTAAGTCCACTCTTAAGTAAATTTGGGGCTTAAGTAAGTATCGATTACAATTACGCTTCCAACACGCACCATATATGGAGGCTAACGCAACTTTAAGTGCACGCTAAGTTTAACTCCCAAAGTCGTACTTAAATATTTAAGTAGGAACTTAAATCATGCGACTTAAGTAAAAATTTGTACTTAAGACTCAGTTCGTGGACGACAAACGAAGGGTTGTACTTAAATTTGTACTTAAGTCATTCTTAAGTACACCATAAACTGTTCGTGGAAGACACCCTGAAACCTCTCCAATTGTAAGTATATTTTTCAATACAAATTATTCATTTTCATCTCTTTATTTAATGATGATCAATCACACCATCTTTCGGCTGATAGCAATGATTATGCCAATCTGTACAGATCTGATTTAAACTACAGCTGTCATATTTTCAAACTTATATAACGGAATTCTTAATAAAGGCATCATTCCAGATATCAAGAAATGGTTAAAGTGACCTCTTCAAACGTTGCGAAATCCTTACCATCTGAGGTATTTGCTATGACAATTAGAATTTGTGAATTAACTTTTCTTAACAAAATGATGACATCTAACCGATTTATGAAATGTCATGTCGTGGATGTTACTGATATCTCAATATTAGCTCTATCTGATCTGTATCTCTTATTTGAAATTCCCAATTTTCTGTTTGAGATTGGATCTTAATAGAAACTAATCCAGTTCGAGGTTCAAGTCTAATAAAGATCAAGACTGATAAGGAGTATTCTCATCATACGTCAAGCAATCCTTCCCCATGTCCCTTTCAGGTATGTGAGAATATAACCCCAAACGCAACCTTTAATTTTTTTAATGATGATAGCAAAAATGTTTGAAACTTCGTGTTACTGATTTATAAACATTGTTCTATTTCTGATATATTTCTCGTTGAAATGCCCCAGTTTTATATTGGAGACCAGATATTTTAGTAAACTATTCCAGGTTTGACGTTGAAGACTAACGCTATCCTCTTTACTCTTCAGTACATACCAGAGCTACTGTAAGTTAAAATACATCTCTACCTAGTGACTTCAAATTAATGATAATGATGTATAAAAACCTTACTTGATATAAGCGACATGATGCTTATTGTATTCATACTGTCTGAACTCATTCTCAGGCTAGCGATCGTTATGTTTTTTTAAGTTGTCATTAACTCTAAATTCATTTTCAGGCTATCTTAAGTTTTTTTCTAAGTAAAATAAAAGATAGCAGCTAAATTGGTATCAGGGTATCTCTATGGACAAGATAAATTGCTACAACGCTACTAATTCATCTCACTGCCACTCACTGGTAATGATTTAAAATATTTCTAGACACATTCTTCTGACTAATATTATGATGATATTTGACTAGAGTCTCAGAAAAAAGATTGATAGACAATCAGCTCCTGAATCATTCATTAAGTTCTGTTTTCCTATTTATTAAAATAATATTGTGGTAACCTTGATTATTTCTTAGAAATAAAGACTACAGCTGTACCTGGGTATACCTAGCGAGAGTCAATCCTAGAGACAACTAAATGAAAATATAAGATGTCAGGAAATGGTAAGTCAAACTTCGTATTTCGTCTAGTTATTTCGCATCTTTATCCTCTTAAAAGCGAGAACTTCTCGTCCGAGACTACAGCAGATGCCACAACAAAAATCATTTCCTAATACTTGTACAATTGTTTGTAGAAGGTTCGCTGATCTGGAACAAAATGTCCCTACTTGCTGACGTTCGGATCGAACTGCAGCGTTTTTAAGATTGGCAAATTTATTCTTTCTTTTGCAGGAAGAAGACGTATTCCTACTGAAGTGGACTCAAAACTCAAGCTAGGACTCAAAACTCAAGCTAGGACTCTTGAAAACTCTCCAATTGTAAGTATTTATATTTCAATTAAAACTGATCCTTGTTTTCTCTTTCATTTAATGATGATCAATCACACCATCTTTCGGCTGATAGCAATGATTATGCCAATCTGTACAGATCTGATTTAACCTTCAGTGTTCACATTTTCATGCTTGCAACGATCTCTTCTTAATACAAACCCCCCATTTCAGACATGAATAGAACGATCTGTGTACTGTTCTTTCGCGTTATTTTCTTGGGGACCACTATAGTACAGTTCTTGTGAAACCAAGAGACAACAACTGAAAAGTTAGAAAACGGTTAGTCTCACTTAGTAATTTGTAGGTCTTGTCTATTTGCCATCTTTTTCATTTAATGATGATCAATCACACCATCTTTCGGCTGATAGCAATGATTATGCCAATCTGTACAGATCTGATTTGACCTCCAGTGTTCACATTTTCATGCTTGCTTCAATCCTTTCTGAATTCAAACCCCATTTCAGACATGAAAAGAACGATCTGTGTACTGTTCTTTTGCGTTATTTTCTTGGGGACCACTATAGTACAGTTCTTGTGAAACCAAGAGACAACAACTGAAAAGTTAGAAAACGGTTAGTCTCACTTAGTAATTTGTAGGTCTTGTCTATTTGCCTCGCATCTTTATCCTCTTTGGCGAGAATTTCTCGTTTGAGACTACAGCAGATGCCAAATAAAATATCATTTCCTAATTCTTGTACAATTGTTTGTAGAAGCTTCGCTGATCTGTAACAAATTATCCCTACTTACTGACCTTCACAGTTCACGTAGTGCAGCTTTTTAAAGATTGGGAAATTACTCTACATTCTTTTACAGGAAGGGAAGGTTGCTAAAAGGACTTACTCAAGCTTAGACTCTGCACATGACGTACTAAAAACTTCCCAATTGTAAGAATCTAAATTTTAATTAAAACTGTTCATTTTCATCTATGTATTTAATGATGATCAATCACACCATCTTTCGGCTGATAGCAATGATTATGCCAATCTGTACAGATCTGATTTAAACTGCAGTGTTCACATGGTCAAATTTAAATAACAAATTCACACGCAAGATATCATTTCAGATATAAAGAACGACTGAATCTGATCTTTGCAGTTATCTAGTCTCACTATCTTGTAAACTCCGCCTTAAAAACAACTGAGGTAATTGGAAATCTGTGACTGCTTCAAAATATGCAAATAGAGATTCCTTACAAATGATGACATCTAACCGATTTATGAAATGTCCTGGATGTTAATGATATCCAAATATTAGCTCTATCTGAAACTCCTATGATAAACTTCTATCTTAACTTAAGCCACCCCAACTTAACTTGAACCGCTTCAGGTAACAGATTGGTTTTGGTAGAAGGAAAATACATCTCTTTCAAGTAAGCGGTAAGTTTCCTTTCGCCAGCTGCAAAACCCAGAATTAAATTGACTATTATTTTGTTGTTTCGGATTATTTCGCATCTTTATCCTCTTGACCGAGTAATTCTCGTTCGAGACTACAGCAGATGCCACAAAAAATATCATTTCCTAATTCTTGTACAATTGTTTGTAGAAGCTTCGCTGATCTGTAACAAAATATTTATTTGATTGATTTCTCTTCAGATTTTAAAACGCAAAAAACTTATACTAAACCGACCGTGTTTCAGGCCAGAGACAAGAAAAAGCAAGAGCAAAGAGGTTAAGATCAATTGTGCAAAAGCTACAAAATGACAACTTCTGTTGGATTATACAAAAATATTAATTGGAGAAATTGGTAGAAATTGATCCTCATTTTTGCTAATACCAGTTTAAATGTCTTTTGTAAATTTTGTCCGAATTTAATTTTTAATTATTAACTAGTAGTCTTATTTTGTTAATTGCGAAAGTCATGGCTGCCTCGCGGAACCCCTCAAAAGTTCTGTCAGACCCTAGTTCAAGTTTGTTGGTCAAGTAAAATTCACAATCTGGGTAAACTCTCAAATGTCCGATAACCCTAGTTTGGTTTTACAAGAAACCGTGGCCGTCCGTAACACGTAACATCAAGATTGCCGTATCTCTAAATTAACTGTTAACACATCATCTAATTGACTATGCCAATCTTCCGTATATAGTGGCCCTGTGGTACATCTCACCGATTTAAATGATGTGGTTGCGAGAAGGGTTATTGGATGCGCGGCCCAACAGTGCATCGCGCCACAAACACCGATGTCTTTCATATATCAGAGCCGTGCCAATTTTGGTGTGAAGAATTTCTAGTGGAGCAGTTGTCGCCGTGAATCAGTGATTCATGATCTTCACTATAGTAGAGGCTCTTACGGGCAAAAAGACGTGTTTTCTGCTACGAGTTTAGAGACCTAACCGCTAATTGGACACAATAGTATGATGTCTAAGGATCGATAATATGTTAAGAAGTATAAATTTGGCCTTATTAGTCACGTGCTTTACCAATGCGCGTTTTAAACTTTGACAGTCTATTACTCTAAGGCAAATAGAGTAATTATATTCATATTTTGTCAGCAATAAGATCACATTATTTTTTATTTGGTGTGAAAATATGAGCTAGAACGGACATAATCTCGCTGAGTTATAGCTGTTTGAAATTTATGATGAACGCGCGGGGGCCAATTGATAACAACTAAATGCTTTTGCGCGTAGTGCGCGTCGAAAATTTGGCAAAAACGCTTGCGGAGTGACAATATTCAAACTTTGATAAAGTATATGAAGTGGGTACTTCTCGGAAAGGAAAAATTTAGGCAAACACGATGAAACTATTTTTGGGTTGATTAAATACAACTGCAAAAAATTATTCAAACTTCAAGCAAAAAAGTCAAAATTTTTACCACTTTTTTGGATTTTTACACCAAAAAAAATAGAGGGATTTGTTTTATTTTTATACCATCTTGTGCGGCTGTCTTTCAGCTATCTCCATGCAAGTTTTGCCGACATGCCATCAAAATTAACTTGCTCAAAATATCAAAAAACATGGTTTTTTGGCCTATTTTTGGCTCAAAAATCGGTTTTTTGCAATTTTAACCCAGAAAAATCAGTCCAATCATCTTGAAACCACTTTTAATCGATTCTACGGTCAAAAATACGTCTAGTAAGGTGTATCTGGGGTCCCTAGCGTATCGAGCAGACAATGCCCGTAAGAGCCTCTACTACTATAGATCTTGTAGCGCGATGCGTTACTGTGCCGTGCAGTCAATTATGCTTCTATCAACGACGATAGATAGGCGAGATGCGCTACTGTGCTGAGCTTTGTCGCTTTGACCATTGTTAATGATCTGGCATCGGGCAACATTTCGAGAAGAAAGCGGCGCGCGCTACTTCATACTTCGAAGAAAATTAGACTAGTAACATCTGTCAATGCCGAGCTGCGATGAATTTACTGCGATGAATTTACTTGTATCTTCGACACTACAGGGGGAGCCGCGCACGGATGATAATTAATCACTCTACACTGGTAAACGTTAAAAACTAGTGGAGCCGCGGCAAAGTACTAAAATGCGCGGGCAATTCTTAAATTTATAATGTCGCCGCGCCTCACGTCTTGTATTATTAGACAACAACATCAAATTCACTGTCCATATTTTGTAACAAAATCTAAAATTTCATAATACATGGTGTTGTATATGTTTTAATATCACTATAACTAAAGCGGACAAGCTTTTTGTTTTACAACAATATCATTCGGTCTCCTTGTCACTGTAACACTTGGAAAGAAACACGAAGATTGAACAGCGAGACAGAGAATGGACAGTGAGACAGAAATTGAACAGTGAGACAGAGAATGAACACCGAAAAAGATTGAAAGGTAAGACAGGGAATTAACTCTAAAATAGAGAATGAACACTGATGCAGAGATTGAACAATGAGACGGAGAATTAACGTCGAGACAGGAATGAACAGTGATTTAATAGTTAAACAGAGAATGATCACTGAGAAAGAGATTGAATAGTTAATCAGATAATGAACGTCGAGACAGATTGAATAGTGAGACGGAGAATGAACGTCGAGACAGAGAATGAACATTGAGACAGATTGAATAGTGAGACGGATAATGAATGTCGAGACAGAGAATGAACGCTGAGACAAAGATAGAATAGTTAAACAAGGAAATAAACAGTGAGACAGATATTGAACAGTTAAACAGATAATGAACATTGAGACAGATTGAATAGTGAGACGGAGAATGAACGTCGGGACAGAGAATGAACATTGAGACAGATTGAATAGTGAGACGGAAAATGAACGTCGAGACAGAGAATGAACATTGAAACAGATTGAATAGTGAGACGGATAATGAATGTCGAGACAGAGAATGAACGCTGAGACAAAGATAGAATAGTTAAACAAGAAAATGAACAGTGAAACAGATATTGAACAGTTAAACAGATAATGAACGTTGCGACAGATTGAATAGTGAGACGGAGAATGAACGTCGAGACAGAGAATGAACAGTGAGACAGATATTGAATAGTGAGACAGAGAATTAACGTCGAGACAGGAATGAACAGTGATTTAATAGTTAAACAACGAATGATCACTGAAAAAGAGATTGAATAGTTCAACAGATAATACACGTTGAGACGGATTGAATAGTGAGACGGAGAATGAACGTCGAGACAGAGAATGAACATTGAGACAGATTGAATAGTGAGACGTAGACGGATAATGAATGTCGAGACAGAGAATTAACGCTGAGACAAAGATTGAATAGTTAAACAAGAAAATGAACACTGAGACAGAGATTGAATAGTTAAACAGAGAATGAACGTTGAGACAGATTGAATAGTGGGATGGAGACAGATCGAATAGTTAGACGGAGAATATCATATTATGGTTAGTTTAATATCTAATATCTAAAATGCTGCACGGCTTTTAAAGTAATATATTATCAAATATAATCGTATGATCTATGTTATCTAGATATTAGTTTCTTTTGTAAATATAGGATGCCACATCATTGGCGGTATCTGACAGTTTCTTTAAACATAATGCACGGACATCATCGTCCATCACGTCAAACTCGGGATCATTAATGAAGGAAGTTATTCTGTTTGAAAGCTCCCGCCAATCTCCTTTATAGTCTAGGTCCCGTTTCTTCTTTCTTTTATCCCCATTTTCTCCAACCTCATCATCTTCTACTTCTTCATCCTCGTCTTCTGATGCTGGATAATCGCAGCATTTGTTTACATCTGCATCAGCTGGCCATATCCCAATATCACTTCCTGCAAAAATAATATCGGATTTTATATTTTGATTATTATAAGAATTGGAAGCAAAGCAATATTAGGGAAAACCTGGCAAACCCTGCGGAGATGTGATTTATGACTCTGATGGCAGAGAGTGATAACCCACTTTAACAGACAAAATTATCTTTATCTTTCCAACCCTGATAACAACCAGGGTCCACACGGATACCTCGCCTCGGAGGTCGAAGTAATACCCTGCCTTTGATATTGATAATAATATTTACTGTTGGAAACTTCATATTTTCTCTACTAGCAGGCTCCACACCTCCTACATCGACGCGGACGCACGACCATAGCACATGAACGAGTTTATAAACCTCTTGAAGAGCTGCATAGAGTCCACTAGTATTTAATATTAGCCTGTACTGGCCCAATAAAATGTGACCTCCAGATCAGTAAAATTAGGGGTGCTGGGAGAGCTGCATAGAGTCCACTAGTATTTAATATTAGCCTGTACTGGCCCAATAAAATGTGACCTCCAGATCAGTAAAATTAGGGGTGCTTGAAGAGCTGCATAGAGTCCACTAGTATTTAATATTAACCTGTACTGGCCCAATAAAATGTGACCTCCAGATCAGTAAAATTAGGGGTGCTGGAAGAGCTGCATAGAGTCCACTAGTATTTAATAATAGCCTGTACTGGCCCAATAAAATGTGACCTCCAGATCAGTAAAATTAGGGGTGCTTGAAGAGCTGCATAGAGTCCACTAGTATTTAATATTAGCCTGTACTGGCCCAATAAAATGTGACCTCCAGATCAGTAAAATTAGGGGTGCTGGAAGAGCTGCATAGAGTCCACTAGTATTTAATATTAGCCTGTACTGGCCCAATAAAATGTGACCTCCAGATCAGTAAAATTAGGGGTGCTTGAAGAGCTGCATAGAGTCCACTAGTATTTAATATTAACCTGTACTGGCCCAATAAAATGTGACCTCCAGATCAGTAAAATTAGGGGTGCTGGAAGAGCTGCATAGAGTCCACTAGTATTTAATAATAGCCTGTACTGGCCCAATAAAATGTGACCTCCAGATCAGTAAAATTAGGGGTGCTTGAAGAGCTGCATAGAGTCCACTAGTATTTAATATTAGCCTGTACTGGCCCAATAAAATGTGACCTCCAGATCAGTAAAATTAGGGGTGCTGGAAGAGCTGCATAGAGTCCACTAGTATTTAATATTAGCCTGTACTGGCCCAATAAAATGTGACCTCCAGATCAGTAAAATTAGGGGTGCTTGAAGAGCTGCATAGAGTCCACTAGTATTTAATATTAGCCTGTACTGGCCCAATAAAATGTGACCTCCAGATCAGTAAAATTAGGGGTGCTGGAAGAGCTGCATAGAGTCCACTAGTATTTAATATTAGCCTGTACTGGCCCAATAAAATGTGACCTCCAGATCAGTAAAATTAGGGGTGCTTGAAGAGCTGCATAGAGTCCACTAGTATTTAATATTAGCCCTCTACACTCGACTGTCACGTGACGAAAACGCCGTGATTTCACTGGTTAACCTGATAACGCGCCGCAGATCTCTATAAACACAAATTATTCATCGCGCGTGCAGTAAACTCAAATTAAGTCCTAATTTGTTACCGAAATTTGGCAACTATCAACATCATGACACAATTAAGTCGCATGCCCAGTAAATTGCTAATCAAATGTACGGCACTAATAATACAGTCTACACTTACAGTGTATGAATTCATGAACAAATTTATTAAGGCAGATTGGTAGAACAACGATCGTAAATGATAATTTGCATTAACAGTGGAAAGTGTTCTTAAGGGAGACTGTTGTGCAGCCATGTCGGGAGTTATAAAACACCGAACACGACATGGACATTAAAAACACTTTCCAACTACAAAAATTAACCACTAAACCAGCTTTGAGCACCATTTCTAGGTTATGAGACGGCTAAATGATGCGAATAATAAATCCTCAGAGCTCCCAGTACTCTACATTAAAAACACTTTCCAACTACAAAACTTAACCACAAAACCAGCTCTGAGCACTATTTCTAGGTTATGAGACGGCTAAATGATGCCAATTATAAATCCTCAGAGCTCCCAGTACTCTACATTAAAAACACTTTCCAACTACAAAACTCAACCACAAAACCAGCTCTGAGCACTATTTCTAGGTTATGAGACGGCTAAATGATGCCAATTATAAATCCTCAGAGCTCCCAGTGCTCTACATTAAAAACACTTTCCAACTACAAAACTTAACCACAAAGCCAGCTTTGAGCACTATTTCTAGGTTCTAAAACGACAAAACGATGCGAATTATAAATCTCCCACTGCGTAAGCCGGTAAACTAATTAACCGGCTAAAAAAGCTGAGACGGCTATTATGTATTATCGTAACGACATGATCACGGCCGTTAAATGGCTATTAGTTGACTGTTCATAACAGCTGCTCTATATTTGTGCGCTCTATCATAAGGTTGTTTCAGAGCTGCTAAACTCCGGCTAATATAACAAGCCTTTTTATATAGCCATTTAAGAAGGAAAAATACTTAGCACTTTACAACCAACAATCACTCATGTTTTAAACCTTTATAGCGAGTCGGCATATTACAATTTTACCGAAGTCAATTATTTTTACTTGAAAAGTATAAGAGTTAAGACTGCAGAATCTTTAGTATTATAAGTATAAAAAGCAGAAAAACACGCCACATGAGGTCTCAAAATATAGATAACAGTAAGATTTTTAATCTGCCTGCACGTGAGATGGGGGGAATGTTTTTTATTCTTCTTCTTTACAGGAAGTGGTAACCTGTTCTATCCCTCTAGTTCTTTTTGTTGTTACGCCACTGCTTATTGTATTTCCTGCTATCACTGGTTGTGTGTTCCGGCCCTGTTAGGGTTCTTGGACAGCCAGGACTGTTTTTCTTTGCTCCTGATAAGATATTTATGATAAGATATTTATGAAAAATAAAATAAGGAGGAAAGGAATTATTCAACGTTTCAATGTGACAACATCGTAATCAAACGTGGGATCAACAAAAATTTGACTCTCATAAATAATATTCAATTCGGATTTCAAATATAATAAGGAGCTAAATAAAGTAGTGTTTAAACTAAATTAATTGATGAGTACACCCGTCTTATTATATGCTATAGATTGAGTTATACAATATCAATATATACATGTATGCAGAATTTGATATGTATGAATCATGATCCCACCTAATTTGTGAACGGAAATTATTGCGGAATCGAAACTTTTTAAATACAGTAAAACCCCGATTTACCGCGGAGTTTGGGGGAAAGGAAACATTCGCGGTAAATCGGGGTTCGTGGTAAATCGGGGTTTTGTTTGTTTACATTATACTAATTGTATCGATGTAAATACGTTTGGTCAAAGAAGAGTCAACCTGAAATCTAAGTAAACTATAGGTAAAAATATAATATTAATCATAAGCTAAAATGTACTAATCTTTGTATTCTAAATGGGGAAAAAGAAGAAACATTGTCAGTCAGTCGAGAAAATTGTCAGTCAGGCTATATGGCAGCTTTGTAGATGTTGTGACTATGCTAGTAGTGGTCCCAGGCTTGCGACTGGAATTGCGGTGTAACAATTACATGGTAGTTCAGTACACTAATAAATATGTTGAGGATATCAACCTTAACAAGATCCTGAAATCATTCTCAGACATGCAGACTTCCTCAAGTCTCATGGAATTAAAATCAAGTCTGAGAATAGAAAGCTTCCATATCTGTATGGTACGACAAAAATGCACAAGGACCCTATTAAATTTCGATTCATTACATCTGGAAGAAATAGTTCCTTGCAGCAGTTGTCTGTAGCTGTTGGATTATGTTTGAAAACGTGTCTGAAAGTTGCTAAAAATTATTCTGGGATTAATCTTACTTCGGAATATGTATTTTAGCATGACGTGTCTGCACATCGTTTATTAATTGTAATTAAAGCAAGTCATTGAATGTTTTATCTGGCAACAGTTATAGTGTGCACTGGGTAGGAATGTGAGTGTGTACTGTGTATTTTTTGTAGCTCGCTCAATGGTGAATCTTAACGTAGGCCAATTTTATTTAGAGATATCAATTATATCATAGCCAAACTGGGGAAGGTTTTCATAGTCAACTTAAACAAGTTGTGATTACATTACATAAGCTGGCGGTTATTTTCGATTTTCTCAAGATCTAACTGATAGAATTTGAAATATTTCCTTGTGTTTGAAGTCATATCTCACGTTTGGCACATAGAAATTCGCGCAAACTTGCTCAGATTATCCGTCTTATAGACATGTGACTATCTGGAAAGTTTAAAGAAATTCTATCAGTTAGATCTTGAGATAATCGACTTTCGTCAAATATCGTACCAAAACCGCCAATTTGAGATATTTTAATGTGTTTGAAGTCATATCTCAAGTTTGGCACATAGAAATTTCAAATTTGCCCAAACTTGCTCAGATTATCCGTCTTATAGCCATGTAACTATCTGGAAAGTGTAAAGAAATTCTATCAGTCAGATCTCAAAATATATGCCTGCGTACCGTACCAATTTGTAATATTTCCTTGTGTTTGAAGTCATATCTCAAGTGTGGCACATAGAAATTCGCCCAAACTTGCTCAGATTATCCGTCTTACAGCCATGTAACTATTTTGAAAGTTTAAAAAAATTCTATCAGTTAGATCTTGAGATACTCGACTTTCGTCAAATATCGTACCGAAACCGCCAATTTGAGATATTTTAATGTGTTTGAAGTCATATTTCAAGTTTGGCTCATAAAAATTCGCCCAAACTTGCTCAGATTATCTGTCTTATAGCCATGTAACTATCTGGAAAGTTTAAAAAAATTCTATCAGTTAGATCTCAAAATATATGCCCGCGTTCCGCTAGAACGCACCAATTTGAGATATTTTCTTGTGTTTGAAGTTATATCTCAAATTTGGCATATAGAAATTCGCTCAAACTTGCTCATATTGTCTGTCTTATAGCCATGTAACTATTTGGAAACATTTTAAGAAATTCTATCAGTAAGATCTTGAGATAATCGACTTTCGTCAAATATCGTACCAAAACTGCCAATTTGAGATATTTTAATGTGTTTGAAGTCATATCTCAAGTTTGGCACATGTAAATTCGCCCAAACTTGCTCAGATTAATCGTCTTATAGCCATGTAACTATCTGGGGGGGGGGGGGGGGGGGGGAGCCAAGTAGATATTTGTAGATATTTGTAGATTAATGTAGAATGGATAATCCACGAAAAAAGTGGTTGACATTCTACAAATTTATACATTTATCTCCAAAAATTCAGTAGAATTTCTGGGCACATATTTGAGATTACATTTTTTGTAGATAAATGTAGATATTTGTAGATTATTGTCAATGGATAATTCACGAAAATTCTACAAATTCTACAAATTTATACATTTATCTCCAAAAATTCAGTAGAATTTCTGGGCACATATTTGAGATATACATTTTTTGTAGATAAATGTAGATATTTGTAGATTATTGTAATGGATAATTCACGAAACAAGTGGTGAATTAACGTATCCAAATATCTACAAAAATCTACTTGGCTCCCCCCCTTTCTGGAAAGTTTAAAGAAATTCTATCAGTTAGATCTTGAGATAATCGACTTTCGTCAAATATCGTACCAAAACCGCCAATTTGAGATATTTTAATGTGTTTGAAGTCATATCTCAAGTTTGGCACATAGAAATTTGCCCAAACTTGCTCAGATTATCCGTCTTATAGCCATGTAACTATCTGGAAAGTTTAAAGTCAGGGTCAGGATCAGGATCAGGATCAGGATCAGGGTCAGGGTCAGGGTCAGGGTCAGGGTCAGGGTCAGGGTCAGGGTCAGGGTCAGGGTCAGGGTCAGGGTCAGGGTCAGGGTCAGGGTCAGGGTCAGGGTCAGGGTCAGGGTCAGGGTCAGGGTCAGGGTCAGGGTCAGGGTCAGGGTCAGGGTCAGGGTCAGGGTCAGGGTCAGGGTCAGGGTCAGGGTCAGGGTCAGGGTCAGGGTCGGTGGATTGGGTTACGAATCTCGAGCAAGTTGCTTCCGTGTGGCCCTCCACTACCAGACGAGGATGTAACTTCCACTACAAGAAAGCCCTCCTGAAGCATGTTAAGCAGACCAACATCTGGGAGGAGTACCTGACTCCAAACTCTCCTGTTACAGACGTGAAGAAAACCAAAAGAGACTGGCGGGAACTACCTGAGCCACGTGCACCCAAATGGATCCGTTATGATGGACAACTTCAGAGAATTGTAGATGGTTACGACAACTACAGCAACCCTATGGATTTCCTCAAAGCTATCGAAAAATAAACTGTGGTAGTAAACTATGGCTCAGATCATATCTCAAATCAGGTCACAATTTCGGACAGATGTCGTTTTTTTCTGGTACCCTGATTCGGACAGATGTCGCTGTCGGACAGCTGTCGCTGTCGGACAGGAGTCGTGTTACCCAGACCGATATGCTTGCCTTCAATTACAAACCTTGCTTTAAAAATGATATTGTTATTCAAGTTAAAAGCCTTCGAAGTATTTTAATAAACTATCGCATGATATTGTATATCAATCAAATTGCAACTCTTAAGTTAACTTGTTGTTTAATTGTATTACTGAGTCATAAATGAAAACTTGTAGTACGTACCTATATGGCGGTTGATCTGCAACTTGTCCCATGCTGATGAACCTGATAATTAAAATATTTTAATTGTAGTTGACGAAATGAGAGTCTCCACTCAGTGTGTTAAAACATAATTCTTTGTCGACGTTTCGGCTACATGCCTTTGTCATAAACAGGACGTACTGAAAACTTACATAGCTGCAAAGATACAATGTTAAAATAATCTATTAATACTACGATTTCGTCAACTACAATTAAAAATAAATGATTGACCCACTCATAAGAGCAAAACTTACCTGAGGACCCCAGGCTATTATGTTCATTAACATATTGAATAAAGATTTGGCGCGGCCCAGTAAAGCAAAACAAGATTACCAATTAAAATATTTGTTGTAAATATCTATAATATTCACACTAGATTCTAGACGGCAAAGTTCGAATTGCAGTCGGAACTGCAGAGTGGAGACGTACATTTTGTTAATTTACTAAAGTAACTGGTAAAAACACTTCTATGGAAATAAAACCAGGTTATATAATAAATTTATAGTCTATTAAACTACATCGATAATAGTATATTATATGGATAACAATAATAATAATATCAGTTTCGGCTGCTCAGGTCAAAATCCGAAAACCTATCATTTTATGCAGCCTAGATTTAATGATTCAAATAAGAAGCGCAGTGTTTCTATTACTGGGCCGCGCTCAGCCTGTCATTCCGCCAAATCTTTATTCTGTTAATGAACATAATAGCCTGGGGTCCTCAGGTAATGTTTCTAAAGTAAGCAGCATTTTAGACCGTAGACTTTTACAATAGCTGGATCAGCTGGCTTAAGGAAAAACAATATATTATGCTCTTCGCATAAAAAAAACACAATTAAAACGAATGCAAAATTTGTGATTCTACTTCTAGGATCACATATCAAAAATATTTTTAAATAGGACTCAAGCAATCAGGCGTAATCTAAACTAGTTTATTGATACTTGGCTTTGCTTTATATTAAAATCTCAGCATTTTGATCCAGCGAAAAATTCTATTTGTACCTCGACTCATATGTCATACGAAACAGTACACTAGAAAATAAGGCTCAACAATTTTAACTTCTGAAGGCGGCTCTGTATCATTCTACATTCTGACAACAGTCCTTCTATGCTATGTCAACAATTTTAAAACCTATTCATTCAACTTATAGGATTTCAAGGTATTACACAAGTGGCAATGATGAATCATGGATGATAATTGATTATTGACGAAAACTCGACAAGCAAGTTTGAAACCCAAAGTAAGAAATCGGGATCAAATATGATTGACACGTAACGCGCGCGTATAACATGTGCTTATCCAATGCGAAACTAAAAGTGGTGAAAATGGAAGAATCGACTGTAGAGTGATTTAGCGCGACCGGCCGCGCACTTCGTGCGCGGCGGGTCATACAACGTATGACAAGAATTTACTTCGTCAATTAACTGAAGATTATGAATCACTGAATCACTGCAACAACCGCTACACTAGAAATTTGTCTCTGATCCCGGTATACATGTTCATAAACCGAATAGAGATTAGGCGGAATGACAGGCTGAGCGCGGCCTTGACATACGTTGCATGCCACTTTTCTGATATTGGGATACGAAACATGTATCAAGCGCGGCCCAGTAAGTCCTAGATATGAAATAGCGCGCTCACTTGTATCACGTGGTGACCCCCACGGTCGTTTCACTATAGTGAAAAGACTATAGTAAAACGACTATAGTGAAGCGCCCCCTGTAGCGACTGCCCCTGTAGCGTCTTCGACGCTACAGGGGGAGCCGCGCACTTCGTGCGCGGCGGGTCATACAACGTATGACAAGCGCTCACTAAATCATTGTAGGCATGGTTTGTGGTTCGGGCGAGCGATTTAGTAAGAGCCGCTACAACCACGGCACTAAATAAAATGACGATGTAACTGTAAGTCAAAAATTGTTGCTGTGCTTCACGAAGCAACAATTTGGAAGGGTTGGCATCGTCATTCAAAAGTGGTTAAGCAAATCGTAAATTTTTGTCATGCATGATGCACGGATTCAACTCATTTAAAAATAGTAATCGTAAATATTTTGCACTTTTTAAGTTTATCTGCGCTCTGCAAGCCTTATAAAATTAAAGCACGCCTGTTATGTCAGGGGGTTCTCTTAACGGGTGATACTCGTAAAATATCTGTTCCATATACAGGACCGTCGACGAGTCCAACTCGGCGCGCGTCCTGGTAGGTTGTAAACCTACAAGGGTTCTCTTACTAATACTAAACAATACTGGGGTAGGTCCCCAATAATGTTCCTCATCAAGATTTATTTGATACACGTTGTATATAACTATAACTATACCTCTTTTCGCGCGCGAAGATTTATGGAAAATTTCAGAGCGTGAAAAAGGAAACGAATGATCTTAATAATAATAAAACAACCAGTTTAACAAAGCAATTATCTTTGAATGATTAACTATGAAATGATCCTACGGAAGCTTGGGGTGCCGATACTTTCAGTGTCCAATTACTTCTTTGTCAACTATAAAGTAGTAAATTCTAAAATTACCCCCAATAATTTGGGTAACATAAAACTGAAAACAGAATTTGATTTTCACATGTAATTTGAACAGAGTGAAATTTTCCAACAAGAAGGGCTTCCATTAAATCGCTCGCCCAAAAAAAAAAAGAGCATATGTATGTGGAAATATGAATCATATCCAATATCAGCACCGCAATATTAATCAACAAGAAAGCTATCCCTACTACAGTTGATAGTAACTGAGTTACACACATCTTAACTTCATGAACAAGGCTGTGGAGTGAGGTGAAGATGAGGGTAGAGTCAAACGAGGTGGACAACATTTGTTGGGTAATTATGAAAAATTCTTAACTGTGACGTTTACGAATTATTATAAATTGGTCGACATCTGAGTCTGCAATACGTAACAAGTTTCAACAGCGAACTTTAAAACACATTATATCCTCTTCTGTAGAGCTAACTTAATTACAAATTAGAAGCCCATCTAAGGGCGCTCAGTCAGACTAAGTGGTGGTGCTGAGGACGAACAAATTTAAAGTCATAAGCACATGAGTGACGAATCTTGTTACATATGATAGTTGTGGAGTTGAAAAATTGCCTTATGAGTACGATTACGAATGAGGTGAATGAGTGGGAACAAATAATGTGCTTATGCCTTATGCCAGAGTTAGTGTGACTGACTGTGAGACTTCGAAGAATAGCGTTATTCAATTATTTATAATGAGTATTGTTCATGTGAGCCAGAGTGTTTGTAAATTTTAAATTTGAAGATTTTGTGAATACAAGTTGGTGTGCATGTAAATTGTAAGTTAGTGTGATTTATGATGTATGTGATTAGGATTAAATAGTTCAAATAACATGCGTGTTAAACTTATGTAATAATAAAAGTTCCAGTCGATTGTAAGACTATCATTCAGGAGCAATTCCTGATGCTCGGAAAAAACAATTTTGTTCGACCTGTAACAGCATGCACGTGCAGCGTGATGAGAAAACTCATTTGCATCGCGCAGTTTGCGCGCAGCAACGTAGCACGTGCATGGCACTAAGTGTTGAACATCACAAAGATAAATCGTCATTGCAATATATAAGGTTATTACTGTGAGCTGATCAATTAAATGCGATCATTACGAGGATAGAACAGTGATTATATTATTAAATGTCTATACAGTTGATATCAGATAGCTACAATTACACGTTATTGCTAGGGGATAATAACAAATCACTTCTAAACTCTATTAACCGGTTAAAACGTTATTAGGCGATTAATTATAAAGCAAAATCATAATTATAAGTTAATTACAATTATAACTAATTATAATTATAACTAATTATAATCAATCATAAAGCAAAATGTTACATTGTCTCTCTGTACACGGCTCTAAAAAATTTTAAGTTTATAAATTACAATATTCCGCTTAAAATAGTCAGGACAGGAATTATCAATAAAATCAGAGAGCATAAGAGGAAGGCTACATAAAATAAATTTCATCCTTGATAACGGACAGGTGAATCCCACCTATGGTTGCGACGCACAATCATTGAGTGCGCCGCAGCTCAGCGCACCTTAGAAAACACTGGTCAGTGTCACGTGCAATGATCGGGCGTCTTCAATATAGGTGGAAACACTGCAGTGATAAAGCTTCTTAACACAGCTTCCCACGTTTAAGAAACGTAAAAATACTAAAAAAATATTTTGACTCGACTTGAGCTTCAGTCTAAAAATTTCATATTTACAAATCTACAGATCAATGTACCAATTCGCACAAATTTTGAATTTATTGACAAACATATTCCTACATGAGACAATCTTGTTGATGAGAAAATAATTTAGCGGCACAGACGAGAGTAATAAAGTGAAATTAGCAGAAATAAAACCTAAAATATATTATATTTATATATCACTTACCTGAAGTAAGCAATATACATTATATTTTGAAAGGAGGATCCTAGGTGGTTGGAAAGATAACTATTTAACAAGTCATTACTATGAACTGAATTCCAGGCTCCTGATTCACTTTACTCCAATACAGCAGCACATAGCGCATAATACCAATTTCCAGCACGCTGATGCGCATTGAGCGCAAAACACACCGTCCACACGCACAGCACTGTACAGGGTGTGCTCTGGGGAAGCAGTACACGCACAGCACTGTACAGGTACAGGGTGTGCTCTGGGGAAGCAGTACACGTTGCACCCAGTGCGCACTAAACCCAGTGCGCACTGAGAGCTTTGCACTGTGCATGCTTCTAGTGCCCACTGCACCATGTAAAATGAACACATCCAGTGCGGATAAGTAAGTAGAACTGTACACAGTACAGTCCCACCCAAATCCTACGAGTTCTTCCGCACATTCCAGGCCTAAAAACAAGACTCTCAAAATCAGACGGATTCTGGCAACTTGCCAGTGTTCAGCGGAAAGCAGCTACTGAGAGAGTTATTGGGTGGGTGTGTATCGGACAGGAGCTGAAGTGACAGTTACTTAGTAACGGTTACTTAGTAACGGTCCTTGGTCTGTTTGGTGGTTTTAGGTTCTACTTTCATCCTTGTGGAAGTGGTCCCAGCGGCACATGTCTGAAATAAATAACATTGTTAATAATGATATTCCACTGTTGGGATTACATTCAAATGATATTGAACTCACTAAAAATTGTCTTATTTTAATCAAAATAAGTAAGAAAATGAACTAAAATCCATATCATAATGTAACCTATAATTTGAACAAGAAAATGTCAATTTTAAGACAACAGAATTATAGTTGCTAAGATCTAAAAAACCATGCCTATTATATGAAAAAATAAAGCTAATGCTTCTCCGTTTACCTGTTGCCAGGAGATATGCCACTATCATTCAGTTCGTAGTGTTCATGAGTCGACTGTAGATCTGTAAATTAGCAACATTAGCAACACAACATTTCGTGTTCATTAGTAACATGTGTAAGATAATCACATAATCAGTCAGTGAGTCGGGGATCTTGGAAAATATTTTACTTAAGAACAATGTGAGCGCATTTTTGCTATTACTATTCATGACAACTAAAGAATGTTTGATTTCAAAAAATGTATGTTATGTGTTAGTAATATATAATAAAGCCGGGTTAAAACAAGATATTAAAGGCAGTTTATACCAAAACGAGGGTGCAACCTAGCACTCAGTGATAGCACTCAGTGTATCACTCCACACCATGAGTGCTCGTTTATTGTTTATAATATTCGTGTTTACAAACCACCCTTCTCATGCACATTTCCCGGACTTCTGCTCCTATGTTACAGTTACTAATGGTGATGACGGAGTAAGAGTCTCATTACTATCTTTACATGGGACTCTGTGCTATCACGTGACTTTGAACTCTAGTACTGGAGACAGGATAGACAGACTATACGCGGTACAATACCTGCTATCTGAGCAGGTGTACCCTATACAATCATCCTATAACTTTGCCATCCCTGATATCCACACAGAATGTGGGTGCGCGTGCCCTAACGTGGGGCGGTATATGTGCAAAGTTATTGAGCGGGAGTGCGCGGCTGACAACAGCACGTGTGTGGTGGTGACTGAGTTGGGGCAGAGTCCTGAGGGTTGCGTAGTGGTTGGAGGCGAGGCAGTCTCCTGCTGCCGTCTTACACTGACAAGCTCATCACGTGACAATGTTACAAGTGCAGCGGAGGTTGTTGAACTTGCTGCACCCAATGAGACTCGCTACTTGTTCAATGTAACTGTCCTGGATCTAAATAAAGCTAAGCTGCTGAGAAGCGATAGAGTTTCTCTAACTCTGGTAGATAACAGCGAGCTCCTTCTAGAAGATGAGTATTTTGAGCTCGCGATAAAACGAGATAGTATCCCAGATGAGCTGATAACACCAGGCCTCTACATCAGACACCAAGGCAAAGTCTTCAAGTTCTGGGGGGATCAGATCAACAGGGTGGATGAGAGGGATCTTAACAAACTAGGCTGGTACAGAAACTCTCCAGAGACAGACTGGAGGAAGATACTAATTGACAAAGTACAGATACGGACATTTAACTGCGGGAGGAACAATGGCAAGGCAAAGATTATAGGGAGATATTTCAACGTGGAGGGAAGTGAAGGGTTGGATCTGGATAAGCACCTGGTCCCACTTGAGGATTACCATGCTACAAGAGTAGAGACAGTGGTGTTAGAGTCGGACAAGGTGGTGGTGCGAGCACTGGGTTCACACCAGGGACCAGTCAGTGTATCTCTGAGGAGTAAGAGAAACACTTTAGTGCTTAACCAAGTGTGGTTATCAGATCCTGCTAAACTGCACAGCTTCACAGCTTCTATAACGCGTGACCAGTACGGTAATAATATCCTGGACCTGACGTTGGAGGGAGCTGCTGGGGAGATTGAGGGGTATATTGAGACTAGCGGAGGGGTTAAAGAGAGATTAGCTGTCATTACTCCAGATGAATCATATCAAACTAGAGTAGGAGTTTTAACAGTGTGTGGTTCTGGCATAAGAGTTTGTCTGAACTTTATTTGTCGTGTTCCAAGCTGCAGGAGCCACCAAATGAGAGGGTTCAGTGCTCCAAACTCAAGACTCATCAGAAGAGATATGTCGAAAATTAACATGACTTACGCCGGTAGGTGAAGAGTTGCTGGTGACCTTTCCTGCTTTTATTTTTAGAAAATTTGCGTCTGTATCTGTTATAAAATAGTTCTATTGATGTTCTTAATATTAGGTGAGCTGAGCGGTGGTTAACACACTCACATGTGGACCTCGAAACTTAGGTATAAGACTGTAAGTGACAAGGGTTCAGACGACACACCACACATGTCTGGCCCTTGGAGCTGCCCCGAAAAGGCTGTAAACAAGTAGATCATCTTCTTGACCGCTTCCTTACAGAGCCGACTAAATTATTACCATTCTATCCTTGACGTTGACTAACATATTCGAATTACAGGGGTTTGGTACAGCTATGGTGACCCAAGATTATGGTTCAAAAGCGAGTTTCAGTTTGGAGAGTCTATTACGGCAATAATGTATCTGATATTTGTTGTGGTCCTGTTCCGGTTAATTGTCAAGACCTTCGCTACACCCACCGAAGAGACAGTATGTTTCCTTCAGTTAATGTTATTCTATACATGATGTATATACACAGATATGCATACTGCTTTATGTTCCTGCTTTGATAAGTGTCTGTATAGTATATGAGTAAAGCATTTGTGAGATTAAAACCCTATTTTCAGAAGAGTTACAGTGGTCAAGACCATAAGACATCACAGGTGGCTACAGGGGAAGAAGATGATATTACATTTAAGAGGAAGGTGAGGAGGAACTCACTACCCAGAAATGAGTTGTTAGAAGGGAGGATGACAAGGAGGATGGGGATATGCTTGGGACCTAGAATGAACAGACGAAGGAGTAGCTGCTAGTTAAAATACATCTTCCAAACATTTTATGAAGGAGAGTATTAAGACGGTGAAATATTGTATATGAACTGTGAGTTTATCTGACAAACTGATCCTAAATGAGTGGAGATTAAAGTATCTGGCAACCTTAAAAAACTTTCAAAAACAAGAAACATAAAATATCTTACCTTGAATAACTTTAATAAGACTATTTAGAGACTGTAGAGATTTTCTATTAAGTTCTACGTCATCCCCCGCTTTGTTATTTTGTAAGGATGTACGATAGGTTTCCATCTTATTCATGCCATCGATCAGGATCTGATACAACCTGTTGAGTTTATTGGAGTTAAGTTTACTTTTATTAAGAGTTTCAAAGTTATGTAATGTTAGTGTGAGTATAAATCATTTTGAATCGATAAGAATTAAGTGTATTCATTATTTTTGGATAGACATTTTGTCATAGTATTGTTATTGAATAAAATATGTCCCGAATGCTTCTATAACAGACAGAGGCTATACTTTCAATGACTTGACTTTAACTTTTTCGTGTTTAACCTTCATCAAAAATCAAAATAGTGTGTCAAAAATGCCGGGAAAATGTTTAATTTCTAAAGTAGGTGCAACATTTTCGTAGTTATCCCTCAACAGGAATATAGCCGTACCTTTGCAATTCCCTGTAGATGTCAATTTCGGGAATCTGTTCCTTTTCATCCGGTACAACGTGACATCCTTCTGTTTCATGAGCGGCATTCTTACTTCCACAACTGAGGAAAGAAGTGGTTTTTAGAAAATTCGAAAAAAGTTTTTCAAAAAAAGTGATCAAATTACATGAAACGTAGAGATAAACAGTTTTCAGAAAAACTATTTTTTTGATTTTATACAAGTAATCGCAATCTCCCGTCCAAAAGATGTAAGTTACTCGCTATTTTGACTACAATTTCTTTCTTTTCGGTAGTCGGGTAATGAGCCTTCTCTAGATTTCTTCTAGCTTTCTTGGTTCTTATTGGTAGCTTCCTTAGCATAATATACATTTAGGTATCAAGTTCGGTAAAGCTAATACTCCTACTTTGTTGAAGATTTCCCGGCGTGCGAAGGTGTTATATTCAAATCTTTATCACATTTGTAGCGGTGGTATTGGCTATCTGCAGCGCGAATGCCCTTTTTCTGACCCGAAAAGACTTCAAGTTGAAGTTCAACGGAGTTAAGCGGTATTGTTACCCAAACTGTGCAGCAGTTTGTGCCCCCAGAAAAGGTACCATCACAACTCATACCACTATCAACAAACAATTCATGGTAGATCTCAACATACCACCCAAAGCAGAGAGAGACCTATCTATACCAACCATGATACTTGAACGACGCTTCACGGTCACCACTCCTGGAGCTGACAACATTGGATATAGAGGCTCACTCCAAAACACCATCGACAACATCTCCAGTGAAACCATCACCTGCTACACAGACGGGTCACGCACAGACTCAGGTAGCGGGGCTGGTTATATTATCACCACAGACAACAACAACACTACACTAGATGAAAGATCATTCAAGCTTCCCGATTATTGCACCGTTTATCCAACAGAACTCACTGCCATCATCGAAGCTTGTAAATATCTATCAACTTATACAAACACACACATCATCATATGGTCAGACAGTGTCTCCTCTATTCAAGCCATATCCTCACCTTCAACGAGGAGTAGGACTACTAGAGACTGTTACGACACCCTCAATACACTCGGATCCACTAACACCTTAGAGATCAGATGGATAGCTGCACACATCGGATTGTGGGGTAATGAAAAAGCAGACGAGCTGGCCAAAAATGGTACAACCAGTGAATCCACTTTGAATTGCCCAATTCCACAATCTTACATCAAACGCCTGATCAACGACAAAGTCACAAAACTTAATCAAGAATCATGGATTACTGATGGTCCCAGACACACTAAACTGACACTTGGACATAAAAACATCAACATCATCAAAAATCTCAACACTACACTCAGTAACAACAGACAAAATTACAGAACTGCAGTGCACCTCATCACGGGACATTGCGGCCTCAACAAACACCTACACACCATTCGCAAATCAGGCACAAGTGCTTGTCCTAAATGCGGCGACGGAGAGGAGACTGTCTCACACTTTCTCGGACAGTGCCCGGCTATTGCCCAAATAAGAGGTCAATATTTCCGGGACTACTACCTCTCTGTCAATGACATATTCGACAACCAACACATCTCCACCATTGTCAACTTTACAAACCACACTAAACGCTTAGTGGTGCCAGAGGAGTTGGACCAGACAGGTGTAACATAGCGACTACTTTAACGCCGTCTTATTTCGCCTCTCTCTTCCACACTCAACCACCACTTCAGCGTTTATCTATGACACACCCCACAACACTTACCATCATCCTTGATTACACATCTTGATTCCACTGGCATCCTCCCACAGGACTGCCATACCCCAGAGGTAGGCAAAGCATTCATATGCTATCCTCTCGTGGGCCATCCAGGCCCAGCCTCTCTAAAAAAAAAAAAAATCGGCTATCTGCAGCGCGAATGCCCTTTTTCTCTCCCGAAAAGACTTCAAGTTGAAGTTCAGCGGAGTTAAGCGGTATTGTTACCCAAACTGTGCAGCAGTAGTGCAAGTGGGACTGAACAAAGCTAATGTATATCAACTTAAGTTGGGTAATCGGGTAATGAGCCTTCTTCAGATTTCTTCTGGCCCCCTTGGTTCTAATTAGTTGCTTCCTTTCTGTTTTCATCCATATTTGAGTTTGACCATCACTGGTCTTAAGGAGTCCTCTTTAGTAATCTATATCCTGTAAGTATCCATCACTTGTACATCAACTTAAGTTGGGTAATCGGGTAATGAGCCTTCTTTAGATTTCTTCGGCCCCCTTGGTTCTAATTAGTTGCTTCCTTTGTGTTCTTCCATATTTGAGTTTGACCATCACTGGTCTTAAGGAGCCCTCTTTCGTAATCTATATCCTGTAAGTAGCCATCACTTGTATATCAACTTAAGTTGGGTAATCGGGTAATGAGCCTTCTTTAGATTTCTTCTGGCCCCCTTGGTTCTAATTAGTTGCTTCCTTTGTGTTCTTCCATATTTGACTTTGACCATCACTGGTCTTATGGAGCCCTCTTTCGTAATCTATGTCCTATAAGTAGCCATCACTTGTCCAATATCCATGGTATCGCTTCTAGAATGTCAACTCCCCCTTTTGGCTGCCCTTTGATCCCATCCCGCATTCATCTTGAGTGGATCATCATGGTTTTAATGTAATACTACTGTCTTTTCGCTTCACAATATCCCTAAACATCGTCCCTGATTTTTCCCGTCGACTCTAAGCAATCTTCAAGTAATCCTACTCGTTTGCCTGACTTGTTCTCTTAACTCTGCTCCTATCCGACCCATACCGCTTTTATAGCCGACCCTCACGTATTTAAAGCTTTGTCTGGTTTGCCTTGAATCCTTTATGGCCATAACTGCGCTGAATTATGACTGAGCTCAACATTTTGTGCTTGGCCTCCCTGATCCGTTCTCATTAACTCTGTCCTGAGTCACAGTAGATTTCGAAAGATATATTGGGGGGGGGGGGGGGGGGGGGGTGTCATGTCCGTCTATGTCCGCCTATGTCCTGTCCTTTTTGGATTCTATGAGACAACGGACGTGTTTTTTGGGACATAGGCGGACACGGACGGACATTGGCGGACTCGGACGGACATTGGCGGACTCGGACGGACATTGGCGGACCCGGACGGACATGGATGGACATTGGTGGACATTAGCGGACATTGGTGGACATTAGCGGACAAACATTTTGAGGACTGAAGAGTACTGAAGAGTACTGAGGAGGATGGCTGAGAAGGATGGCTGAGGAGGATGGCTGAGGAGGATGACTGAGGAGGATGACTGAGGAGGATGACTGAGAGGGAGGAGAAGGATCAGGAAGACCCAGGAGGAGGAGGAGGAGGAGGACCCAGAAGGAGGACCTAGGAGGAGGAGGAGAACTGAGGAGGATGACTCAGGAGGAGGAGGACTCAGGAGGAGGACTGAGGAGGACTGAGGAGGACTGAGAAGGAGGAGGACTGAGGAGGATGGCTGAGGAGGATGGCTGAGGAGGATGACTGAGAGGGAGAAGGAGGAGGAGGAGGAGGAAGAGGAGGAAGAGGACTGAGGAGGAGGAGGAGAAGGACTGAGGAGGAGAAGGAGGACCCAGGAGGAGGAGGACCCAGGAGGAGGAGGACCCAGGAGGAGAACTGTTGAGGACTGATGAGGAGGACTGAGGACGAGGAGGAAGAGTATGAGGAGGACTGAGGAGGGGAGGAGGAAGAGGACTGGGGAGGATCAGGAAGACCCAGGAGGACCCAGGAGGAGGAGGACCCAGGAGGAGGAGGAGGACTGAGGAGGACTGAGGAGGACTGAGGAGGAGGACTGACGATGACTGAGAAGGAGGAGGACTGAGGAGTACTGAGGAGGATGGCTGAGGAGGATGGCTGGGGAGGATGGCTGAGGAGGATGACTGAGGAGGATGACTGAGAGGGAGGAGGACTCAGGAGGAGGACTCAGAAGGAAGAGGAGGAGGACTCAGGAGGAGGACTTAGGAGAAATGAGAAGGAGGACTGAGGAGAACTGAGGAGGAGGAGGAGGAGGAGGACTGAATAGAAGGAGGAGAAGGAGGGGGACTGGGAGAGGACTGGGGAGGAGGAGGACTGATGAGAAGGATGAGGAGGAGGACCCAGGAGGAGGAGGACTGAGGACCGAGGAGGAAGAGGAGGAGGATGAAGAGGAGGAGGAGGACCCAGGAGGAGGAGGACTGAGGAGGAGGACTGAGGAGGACTGAGGAGGATGGCTGAGGAGGATGACTGAGAGGGAAGAGGAGGAGGAGGAGGAGGAGGACTGAGGAGGACTGAGAAGGAGGAGGAGGAGGAGGAGGACTGAATAGGAGGAGGAGGAGGGGGACTGGGGGAGGACTGAGGAGGAGGATGGAGGACTGAGGAGAAGGATGAGGAGGAGGACTAAGGAGGACTGAGGAGGAAGAGGAGGAGGATGAAGATTGAAGATTGAAGAGGAGGAGGAGGACCCAGGAGGAGGACCCAGGAGGAGGACTCAGGAGGAGGAGGAGGACTGGGGAGGAGGACTGAGGACGAGGAGGAGGAGTAGGAGGAGGACTGAGGAGGGGAGGAGGAAGAGGACCGAGGAAGATCAGGAAGACCCAGGGGGAGGAGGAGGAAGAGTAGGAGGAGGAAGCATCTAAATGTTATTTCCATTTTTGTCCGTTTTTGTCCATTTTTGTCCGTTTTTGTCCGCTCTATTTTTTGTCCGTTTTGAAAATATAGGGTACCGAACGGACAAAAAACATGATCCCCCTATAACAGCAAAAATTGAACATTTTATTAAGCAATTTAGGTGTCCATTAATGTCCGCCTATGTCCGCCTATGTCTGCCTATGTCCGTCTATGTCCGCCTATGTCCGCCTATGTCCGCCTATGTCCGTCTATGTCCGCCTATGTCCGCCTATGTCCGCCTATGTCCTGTCCTTTTTGGATTCTATGAGACAAGCGGACATAGACGGACGTGACACCCCCCCTATATTGCTTCATAGCCGTTCCTTGCTTTCTCTGGTCTTTTCTTGCCTTCTTTAAGCGGTCAATGAGCCATTAGGCCTCTAAGTAGACTTTTGCTTGATACAAAATGTAGGAATAGTAAGGAATCTACAAAATGTAGGAATAGTAAGAAATCTTACCAGGTCCACTTGCTGTGAAGTAGGGCTCCAGTGTGGTACTTCTCCACTTTAGATCCACTCTCTTTACACATCTTTGTGAGACAAGTTATCCAGTCGAAGTGGTCAACAGAGTTGTTGGCTCGCAAGTATACCGTACCTGAAATCATGATATCAGTATTTCTATATTTCTAGCGGTTCGTTTGGCATGATAAACAATCTAAATATCCAGCACAATTGCCGAGAGTGATTGTTATTTAAGCTGAAGACGAACCTAGGCAGCTGATTTTTCAGCAGGTGTCCTCTTTACTAAAAGTCTTAACACTGGTTTGACTGTTTGAGCGGTGCGAGATGGGCTAAATTAATTTGAAATCGCAACAATTTGATTAGGATGCCGATTTCATGCCGAGTTCTGAGAAACTTGTTAAAATTCTCAAAAATAGGTGAAGCTAAACTAAGATAAACGAGTTAATATATTTAATAATCACATCTGTGGAAAGCTACTCAAATCATATTTTATTCCAGCCGTTTCCATTTGTTTAACTATTGACGCAGTAAAATGCGTTACTAGGACACACAGTGTGCAATACGTGGTGTGATTAGCATATCCTTCTTTTGTGGCACTGATTTGATATTTGATTAACCTACATTCTCAAATATTTAAACTGAGAATGTTCCTTTTATTTGACGTGTCTGCCATCTAATAACATGTATTATGTTCGCTTAAATGAAATGCATTAAAATGGTATTTAAATTCGTGTGTAGCTGGCTTGCTCTAACACAGTGCACAACAGATCATAATAAATATTCACCCAGTTCGTAACACTGACCGTTTAGTTAACACTCATGAACTATTCAAATTAGCAGTTAAAGATAACAGGAAATTAACGGAACACGATAACGGCGAAATGGTGAAGATGTTGATTATCTTGCTTGTGATCTGTGAGTACTGTGTAAACATTTAAAAGACACGTGAGTTTTAATCTCTCAGTGGGTATTGCGGAGGAGTGTTACTAACCTAACACCGTCAATCTCTCAGTGGGTATTGCGGAGGAGTGTTACTAACCTAACACCGTCAATCTCTCAGTAGGTTTTTCGGAGGGTCGTTACCCGTACGACACGTGTAACCCGGGGTTGGTAAACGAAGGGTGGACTTGTAACGAAGAAAATTTGTGTTGGTTTGGATGTGACAAACTTAATTTTAAGTGTTGGTCACAATGTAATGGTTAGTAACACAGTTTGAAATATTGAGAAGCTTATTGTGATAAATTTTAAATTTTTACGGATCTCTACGGTCATCCACCTGGTATAGTGTTGCAAAAAATGTTCAACCAACCAAATTATGACTTATATTATTATTATACTCACTAATCATCACTAAATTATGACTAATTACAATAAAAGTGGATAAATTATGACCAATTACGATTAACAATGACTTTTGGTAGGAGCTAGTGCGATTGCATGGGACGGGCCGGAAGGAACATGTAATACAGAGTGGCACTCAATGTGGGATATTGAGTGGTGCTGGCTGCGTGGCGCGAACACCACGTGTACTACTGACTCAGACTGCGAGGGTGTCAAATTCAACCAATGTGCTGGAGCTTGCTCTATCGCTTAGATACCAGAATATAGACTTAGTTACTGGGATATAGAGTTTTAGAGCTTAGTTACCGGGACATGTAGCTTATTTACTGTTATACATATAATTATGTATAATGTCCTAGCTAATAAAGGACGATGGGTTGAGCAAATTATTAATTATTAAGTATTTTTATTGTATCATTATAATATTTTTATATTTTCATTACCTAAATATGTGAAAATTAAGTGAAAATTTCATTTGTCAAAAAAAATAGAGCCATTCACATTTTACACACTATTCTCAACTCAGGGAACTCACCCTGTATATGTATGTATAATTATAACTTAATAAAAATATAATTCAGGACTCTGTTTTGCAGATATTGTCTAAATCATCTCATAAATTGCGCGACAAAAAGTGAGATTTTCTTACCTTTGGAATGTATAATCTGGAAAATATGGGGTACTCCGAAAGCGTCTTCGTCTACTCTGCTGACACATTTTATATCGGACCTTTTTATCGTGTACGATTCTGAATAAAAGGGCCTTATCAATATTACCAACTAGGTTTAAACAGTATGAGGCTAGATTTTTGGTTTCTGATCGAACGATTGAACACCTATTATACTAGATGTAAGTACACTGACCATCATATCTGAGACAAGTAAAGCCTTGGTCGTTGAGTCTGTATAACTTCTTTCTCTTGTTACTATAGTCCCGGCCTATAAGCCCTGCTAAACGGTATTCTACAAGCTTCCCTTCTTTGTTGTAGTTGTTGGAGGATGAGTCGTCCTTCTGTTCTGTCTTGCATACGTCCTCTAGAAACTAAAAGAAGGGCTGTTTTTAGAGGGCGCGCAAATACTTCATGTAATTACGGGCAGCAAAAGTTGTGAGGAGAAAATAAAACTGAGAGCATATGTTTGAAAAATAATCGTTAATCTCATGTCATGGGTATACTATTTTAAAATCAAACTGTGTGTGTGCCTTATGGGCTCCTCGACGTTAATAAGGTAAACACAAGAAAATATTATCAAAGGTTTTACCTGTTTGACTCCGTTGACGTGTTTCATGTCAAGTACTCTCTGACTGATAGCTTCCATATACTTCTCCTTGCCCTGGCGGAGTATCTGATATACATTGTGAGTATTGCTTGCAGAGTGAGTATTGCTTGCAGAAAGACTATTGCTTGCAGAGTGACTATTGCTTGCAGAGTGACTATTGCTTGCAGAGTGACTATTGCTTGCAGAGTGACTATTGCTTGCAGAGTGACTATTGCTTGCAGAGTGGCTATTGCTTGCAGAGTGAGTATTGCTTGCAGAGTTGCTATTGCTTGCAGAGTGAGTATTGCTTGCAGAGTGACTATTGCTTGCAGAGTGACTATTGCTTGCAGAGTGAGTATTGCTTACGGTGACTATTGCTTGCAGAGTGACTATTGCTTGCAGAGTGATTATTGCTTGCAGAGTGACTATCGCTTGCAGAGTGACTATTGCTTGCAAGCTAAAGGCAGTCATTACACATTCAAAAGATGCGTGCAATAAGAAATGAAATCTAAAAATACGAAACATGCATTTTGAATGAAAATAAGTTCAAGAAAGTACAATTATAAAGGACAAGTAGAAATCAGAACAGCTTGAGACGAAAATTTGTAGATTTAGCATCCCAAAAAAGCTGTACCAAAGTTTTTCGATCTTTGTTAGAAAAAGTATCTTAAAACTTGGAATAAAAACGGTGAAAAGATGCTTTCTAAATGTAGAACTTACGGCCTGGTGGGTGTCGAGGTTACCGAGACTCTGGATTACTTTGGAGACCAGGGTCAACGTTCTGCTGGTTTCTCTACTCTGAAGGGTGTTTCAAAATTAGCAAAAGCGATATTGTACTGTAATAGTGTAAACCATCGACTTATTTAGAGAAGTTTGACTTCTTGCGCGTTTTTTTGGCCACTTCTCACCACTTGGCAGGTGGTAATCTGTTTTCAATTTCAAAGATCCAAACGAAATTACGAAACAATTTGCATACACACAAAGATATTATCACTACTCACAGGTCTGCGCGACTGTAGTTGGAAGAGTTTTGGGTTGAGTATTGCGGGAGCAAACAGTCTGAGGAAGATAAAACCACTGACTGCAGTATATCTGATATCGTTCACATCTGAGGGGAAAACGGGTCAACTTTTAAAATCCATCATAGCACCAAAATAACTGTCAGTACTGGATTTAATAGTCAAATTTTGGAACTTTGACAAAGCAGAAAACTACTAAGTATTGGAGGAGGGATGATAATCTCCCGAAAAAAAGTAGAAGAACAAGGTACCGGGGAAGTGTAGAATGGCTTGTTTCTGAAGGTTGCTGAAAAGCGAACTGAGGGTGAAGGGACAATCTCCCCCACTGTTGATTATAGCCGAGTAGACTGAGTCGATATTACGAGTCAGGTTGTCCAGATTACACTCCAAGATATCACTAGATCTCAATCTGGCTGGGTCTATCTCACACGAAAGGTTCTCCTTGTGTATCTGGTAAAGAGAATATAGTAAGCTACATATTACCTATAGGGGTTTGATAAGTTGATATATTTTGAATCAATGAGTGCGAAATAAAATAGTCGGCATTGGCGACAAGAACTACTGGTGGACTTTGTTGTGTTACTTTCGCAAGGAAAACAGTGTCCATGATCTATCACCGCTGCTTTTGGGCAAAAAATACTATCACTCAGTAAGAAGAATCCAACCAGAAACCTGTGGCATTCCCGACACATCAGTAATACATGTATTGAATACCGGGGAAATATTATTTCCATGTCATAGGACATATTTCCTTAGTTGTCTACCAATTTCAACAGCTACTACACAGCCCATTATTACCTTGTGGCCCAATAACTGATATAGTAACACTGTGTAAGGAGATAAAGTGGACCATATGTCACGGAGGTGTCAACAGCCATCAGACACGCCCAAATGACTTTTACAAGCATTAAATGAGTTACACTCACGGGACATCTCACGTCCGTACGCGACGTTTGTACGCGCGCGCGTCAGCAGATTTCCTGACGCGCGAAGTTGACTTTCACAGCAGATAAAACAGAAAACTAGCAATAGTTAAGGGTGGAAGGGTGCGGCAGAGCTCATCTCATTGGTTCAGTAAACAATATAACAGTATATATAATATAAGGGTGTTTACTCTAATGCCTAAAGATAGAATCCTTGTACTTTGTAAGACAAATACGGAAAGAAATTCTTGGAATATTACCGTATCAAGGCTCGGCTTTAGGACTCTCCGGAGATAAGGTCGACCAATCATCTTCATTAATTCGTCAACTCCTTTGGTTGCCAAGGAATTCGCCCGAAAGAGGGTGTTAGGGTTGCTAAATGGGATAAATGGTGTTAAATATAATATGGATTCCGTTCGCTTTTGAAGAATCAAAACAAGCATCAATAAGTCTCCAAAGAAAGAGTTCCGACTAATATTTTATCAAATTTAGTATGCCGCGAGGGAATGAAACCTCTATAACGTTACGTAAGTTTCACTTGTAATTTGAACACTTGTAAACCCTATTTGAAGCCGACTACAGGCGCGCCCACGCCGAAGTTACCAGTAATTTACTGGACCCCAGCTGTTCGCCTGTCAGGTGGTCTTAAAGCTACGCTCTGATTGATTGTCTTGTCTAAATGCCAGCATTTTATTGGCCGAGAAAAGTCACGTGATTTTTGACTCGTCGCTCCCCATTGGACAATAAGTGTGAGTGTATCCAGAAAATACGACTGTTAGTTGAGCTTATAATATGTAATTGCTGGTGGGTGAACCATTTTATTTAAGTGACTTTGAGATACCTACAAGACACTGCATATTTTCTAGTTCACTTGTACTTACAAGATACGAAGGTATTTGTACTAAAATTAAATGTAGCACACACATATTATATCAGTTACTTTAACACTTGTAATGGGGGGAGATGTCTTGTAAATGCAGTGTACAATAAGCTCACTAATGGAGACACTGTATACATGTCAGTACATTGAGATTATGCCATAAAAGATAGCGAGTTGACATTGTGCTGCAGTTTAAGATTTTAATGAAAAATAAAATCGATAAAAGTCCACTTAGAGATTTAGATATTATCAACATACCTTGTTTTTATCATATCAAGATTCGTTAAACTCAACAACAATTCTTCTACCTGAAATTATTTCAAATTGTAAAATATTATTCGGAAGTTGGAACTAAATTGTAATGAAAGTATGCACGCCAAGGTATGTGAATGGTCAGTATATGAGGAGATCAATAGAAGGTATGCGAAAGGGGAGGTATGTTTTAACATTATGGAAGGTATGTCTTAACATTGCATTGCCTTTAAAAAGGGAATGTATTTGTAATGGAAGGTATGTGAAAAGGAAGGTATGTTGAGGGAGGGTATTTGAAAGGGGAGGTATGTAAAAGGGGAGGTATGTTAAAAAGGAAGATATGTTAATCTCAACACAGTGACACATGAAGAATATTTGGCAGCTTCAGCAATTAACCGCACCAAAACACAGTATCAAATATCACATAGCAGAAAACTTAGCAGGGCTTGTGTTATCACGAGCGAGAATGTACAGGCTTTCGTGGCTACTTTGTACTAGTTACAGATTAGTTCATTAGACCTTCCTCTAATTTTCACACCAGACTTCAGGGTTTGTGATGGCAAATTAATATCTCGGACTTTGCCCTCAGGTTAAAAATAAATCATTACACCTTCCCATCTCCCAGCGGTGTTATGTTTATCTGAGTAATTTCCATATGTCCTCTCTGTTTTGCCCCCTTCTGTACGCGAGGCGGCCCAGTGAGACCAATAGCGTTTACTACATAAACGGTCGATATAAGCTATATTAAACTACGCAACAAGTACACATACATATTCTAGAACTACAACGAACAATTAGTGAATTAGTAGTAATAATTTAAATTATATCTCCTACCCGGTAAAGATGTGCGAATATTCTGACGAGAGCTTGGGCAATGTTTATAAGTTGTTCGTTAAACATAGTGGAGGTTAATACCAACACGCTACTCTCTATATCCTGTAAATAAACGTCAGAGTTGTTAGTATTTTATAAAAGTTCTAGCATGTTCTAGTTAATATTTTTTTTATACAGATATTTAATATGTTAACTGTTAAGGTATGAGAGTTCTCATGAATACAGCGTGCTCAGTGCCCCGTGCAACTGCACATGGAGCATATTATTACTCTCAAGTTAGGGGTCCCTCTCAGTGGACCAGAATTAAGTTTACGTGGGCGTGGTTCAGTAAGCACAACCAGTTCCACTTGAAGAGGAAATAGTTGAGATCTGGACTAGATACGTCGTGTTGAGCTAATTGTGGCCCAACTTGAACAATTAATCTCACCGGCCAGTTACTTCACATTAAGAGACTAGTAACTGTCGGTAATGAACAGTAACTTACACTAAACATAAGTAAAATATACCACTAAATAATAAACATACCAGATATATTTACACTAATTACGCGCTAATTAGTAATCATACACACAAAATCAACACAAAATATGCAAGATATTTTCTTACCTCTGGGTTATTGAGAGAGTTAACCAGAAGTTGTAATAATGGTTCGTAATGTGTACTGGGCAAGATGTGGTCCTCTTTGTACTCTATCTTCAACCGAAGTGAGCCCAGGTCATGATTAGGCTGTATTATGATATCACTAAGTTTTGGACAGAGAAAATACCTGATGGAATGTAATGTTATAACACTTGTGATATTAACAAGATACGAGAACAATATGTTAACTTAGGTAAGGCGTATTTTTAGAACATGCTGAAACTTGTCGTCAAATTAGGGCAAAAATTCCACTAAAATTTCTGGCATTGTTGATGGTGTAGTGTATAGATAATACGAATCAGGGCCTGAAATAGCGGAATTGCTGAGGCCGTCCACGGAAATAGGCCGACTTTAAAAACGTGTTACGTCTTTGGAGGTCAAATATTTTGAAACGGAAACGGTTAAAACTTTAAACTCGTTTTAGCTGAGAATGTCACTTCTTTTGCTTCATTTTACAGACAGATATAATATAAAGGGTCTAGGAATGTTGGAATACCGCTCTGGCGGGGCGCGCACTTCTCAGAATTGGTATGACAAAAAGCTTACGTCAATCTACAATAGTGTAAAATACAGGGTGTTCTAATAAGTGTGTTCTAATATAGAGTAAGGTGTTCTAATGTAAAGGAAATGTGGGATCAATAGTCTCACCATCTGTCTGACCAGGAATGGGAAACGTTAGCTAGTCCAGCTATCACCTCCCCCAGGAACGTGCCTTCTCTGAACACTCCGTTGTGGTGGAAGAAATCTACCCTGGTAAGGAGAGTGGAATGTTAGAGAGAGAGATATTGTAATATATTTCTTTGCTATAATTTAAAATCATTTGAATTGAGAATATCTACTTCATAAGAATTGAGAATATCTACTTAAAACTCGCATGAACAGTAACGTTCTTGCTATAGTGCACTAACTCTACTAGCTCCCCCCAAATAGTAACCAGATTCTTCTACAAGGAACACTTTTCAGACTCATGATCACATGATGTAACAGCTCCAATATAAGCTGTGAAAATCAGTAACCCAATACGCAGTAAACCATTCCAGAAATTACATTACCGTTTAATACGGTGCAAAATGTCCCATCCCCGAAAGAAAGCGTGGGAAACTGTTAAGTATTCATACTCTGTAGGACTTCATTACTAAAATACCAAACATTCCACCCCAGTTCACAGTGCCAGCCCGGAGAATACACTAATATAATACACTACACATTACGTTAAAGTAATCTTGGTTACTGTGAGCTGGAGATATCAGAGTTTTCTGTACGAGCCAGCAACAGAGCCACCCCCAATATTATGACATGAGTTTCTAAAAATAGATTCGCCCAACTCTTCATATTCTAGATAGGATAAAGTGAATGATATCATAATATCAGATGTAAAATACAGTGAGATATTATATGGGCCCTGTCTAGTATGTGTAATATTTGACGGTCAGATACTTGACTTAAATGTTAAACTTGATCTGTATTTTCATAGCTAGCTGCAAAGTGTCGTCACTGCTCGAATGTCAGCTACTGTTGGCTTGATGAGGTAAACACATAGCAAACAACGATGTTCTACAATACTCATAATAGGAGAAGTTGTCCATTCTCAAGAAAAGTTTCAAATCTTAGAGATTAACTATTTTCGTTATATTATTTTTAGAGTTAAAATTATAGATATCATAACTCTAAAATTTCTCAGGTTGAGTATCAAAGCTGAAACAACCGCTTTCAATTGTTGTTTCAATTGTCTCGTTACTTAAGATAAGTAGCACTAGTTACTACTACTTCAGATACATTTTCCAGTATAGTAGCAGTAGCAATACATTGTCTCTAGAGAGTTGAAGTCTATTCCTGTTAGCAGAAAATAGCTGTTAAGTGCCGTTTACATAGATCTACTAGATGCAAAGTTGCCTTTCATTGCCTAACAAAGAGTTTTCTATTTAATATTTATGGGAACATTAGAATGTCACAAACTAAGCTTATATTAAAGAGTTTTCTCAATTATTATGCTGTCCAAGAAGACAAACAAATTATATAAGAGATGGACAGGTTGCCAGTTTACCAGGTTACCCTGAATTATCTATAGTGCTCTGTAAATATTGGGACTTAATTCAAAATGTTATTATGTACAATCCAATATAACTCTTTATGATATTATATAGTTAATATTTACAAGGCATTTGTATATCCTAAATACATAGTCATACAGACTGGTAGACGTTGATTCTATCTTTATATAAATTACATATTACTGTTATCATAATATACTGTCAGCGAATTTACCTCTAAACGTAATAGATGACAGCCCTGTATTTTAAAATTCTGGATTTAATAACACTGAATCCTAAATTAATGAAGGAGCAGTAGGCTGTCAGACTCAGAATATCGCTCTCAGAATAATCCGGAGCCCTCCAGTTCCCTAGAATTATTCTCTATGCATATCAAATATCTGTGCATCTCCTCTGTAAAGCCTTAATATTTGAGATGAGTAGAATAAAAAGGAACAAGCTCTCAACTCTCAAGACTTAACACATAGATAACACAACACCACGTGACAGAACGCCAAGTCACGTGATGTGACATTAATGTCACGTGATGTGACATTAATCTTAGATCACGTCCTGCAGATCAGGGTGTTGATTTACTTTCCTCTTCAAAATACCACACACATCCCTTAATAATCAGTTGCTAAGAAACAAGTTATCTGGCAACCAGTTACTTATCACCCAGTTACTCGGCAACCCAGTTACTTATCACCCAGTTACTCGGCAACCCAGTTACTTATCACCCAGTTACTCGGCAACCAGTTGCTTAGCAACCAGTTACTCGGCAACCAGTTACTTATCACCCAGTTACTCGGCAACCAGTTACTTATCACCCAGTTACTCGGCAACCAGTTGCTTAGCAACCAGTTACTCGGCAACCAGTTACTTATCACCCAGTTACTCGGCAACCAGTTGCTTATCACCCAGTTACTCGGCAACCAGTTGCTTATCACCCAGTTACTCGGCAACCAGTTACTCGGCAACCCAGTTACTTATCACCCAGTTACTCGGCAACCAGTTACTTATCACCCAGTTACTCGGCAACCAGTTACTTATCACCCAGTTACTCGGCAACCAGTTGCTTATCACCCAGTTACTCGGCAACCAGTTGCTTAGCACTAGTTACTCGGCAACCAGTTACTTATCACCCAGTTACTCGGCAACCAGTTGCTTATCACCCAGTTACTCGGCAACCAGTTGCTTGGGAACCAGTTATATCAGAGGATGATTGGATGAAGTTTGATTTGTTCTAAAGCAACTTCAGATTTTCCTACCAAAACTGAATGCAGCTTCATATTCTGCAGGTCTCAATAATCCAGGAGGTGGGGCTTTCTTAAAATCGTCAATATACTACCATACAGACTTATAATTCTGCGGTATTTATTGTCCCGTAAATCTCTTACTAGAATGTGTAACAGCTCGCCCAACTAGGCTTCACATTTAACAACAGCACATGAACACATGTGCTCCTTCATAAATACAGCACATTAGCTGAACAAAGTCCTACAAGGCGTGACGATAATACTCTGACAACAACCCTCTAAACTTTATGAAGGAGCAAATAGGTATAACTGTAAAAGTTTGCAGTGAAAAAGTTTAAAAGTTCAAGTGAGTATCAACAAAAAAGTCATCACTATGGTATTTGTAAGGGTTTGGTTGTAGGCTATCAGAAGGGGAAGGGGGGCATCGGGCAAGGACTAATTTTGGTTTCATCTCATATTGATATAACGGCAAAAGATATGGCAATAATTTTTTTGTTCTCCAAATTAGTCATCCATGGAAGATTAGAATTAACGACATCCAAGATCTACAACTAACAACTAGAATTGAAGATTATTATTGCAGTTAAAATAAGCCCCCCCCCCCTCCCCAGCCTCAGCCTCAGCTCTTGTTATGTGTATCATTGGAGATAGTTTAAACAGCGTGACGAGTAAGGGCGTGCCATGGGGAACTAATTTAAGTTTAACAATATTTAAACCATTGACCAACCATTTAATAATTATACTCTTATTTACTTATTAATGTGAACTACTAAGTTAAGATATATAAGTTAATATACTAGATAGTGTGATAGTGGGTTTATATATAAGTTTTAAATAAAACTTAATTTTAAATTAGCTTCTATCCGCTTTTAGTTTTCCGCACGTACAAAGCCAGTGAACTTCTGAAATAGAGTTTAGGCTGGGTGTCTACCAGACACCTGCTCGGAACATCAACAAGTTGCTAGACAGTGGGATCTCCAGACAGTGCTCTCAGGAGGGGTAGTGGAAACATTTAGACAGTTTCATGCAGTGTAATACTGTGTCTTTATATAGCTGATATAGTTAAAGAAAGGGGTGCTAGAAAGGTAGATGCCAGTGACTGGCCCCTGACTGACTATGACTGGCCCCTGACTGATAATGCAGCATTATCAACAGAGTTGTGGGGATTCTTATTGGGAGTGACAAATTGGAGACTTTTCAAATAATGACAAAATCTCTACTCTTATGAACTGTAATTTTCTCGCTTAACTCCTTTAAAAAGTGACACAGTAAATAAGGATATCATTAGATAATCAATGTTACGAAGTGTCCTTAGTATTTCACTATACGATCGGAACACAGGGACTATTAGCTCTGTGAAATAGAGTTACGCTATTGTATTATAGCGTATAGTGACTAGAATAAAATTAGTAATTAATAAATACACAATATGCAATAATATTACAAATTAACTTACTTGAGGGAGAGGTTACACAGGTCGCTGTTACATCTCTTCAAAATGTCGTTCAGCTGAAATATCACTGTTTTAGAGAAAATTTTGTAATTTAGTGTTATGTGGGGAATTTCTACACACTTTTTTACGTATTTTTTCTTCTCAAGAAATAGGTTACGAAAAGTTTAATTAAGGGCCTCCAATCACCATGGAGGTCGTTAATTAAACTTTTTTCTTGGGAAAAAAGTACGTAAGAAAGCTTTTTACGCAACATTTGCGAGAAAAATTTTTTAATTAAAAAGGTTTCTAGTAAAAAAGATGTCTAGTAAAAAAGGTGCGGTAAGTTTTGAATTTGATAACCGAAATATTTACACGTGTTATCACATTACACACGCGTGTTTTATCACACCAATATTTACACGTGTTATCACATTAAACACGCGTGTTTTATCACACCAATATTTACACGTGTTATCACATTACACACGCGTGTTTTATCACACCAATATTTACACGTCACGATGCCTTACAAATACTATAATATTACCCCCACACTCCCGGACCCGTTGATATTGTATTACAGGTATGTATAATACTGGATGATGATGAGATGTCGTTCTAAAGTAACGAGATGTCACCCTCTCAAATATTTGACTAAACCAGCTCACTGGACTTACGCACATTATTTTACCTCTGTAAGCGTGTGTTTATCGTTTACAACTTAATTTGAGCGTGTATATTTAACAAGCTGAATAGCTATAAACTTGTGTATGATTGAGCCCAATTATAAATCTTATCGATTTGTGAATAAGGTCGGTGATAATAAATGAAGCAACCATTTATTAATAAACCAGTTATCGATTAGTAATAAATTAGCGGATAAGTACATATTATGAGGAGGAGGAAGACGGTACAACTGCCCACTAATGTGCAGAATTCAGGACTCATACCGAAATAAGGAAACCTAATGAGTGTGCTGAGTTGTGCGCTGTACTGTTCTGAGCTGTAATGTTAAAAGTGTCAAATACCAGCCCAACACACTGCTACACACAACATACTGGCGTATCTTACCGACATGTATCTTACTTCAAGTATCCTAGCAACATGTATCCTAGCAACCTGCAATCTGTATCCTAGCAACCTGTATCTTACTTGTATCCTAGCAACATGTATCTTACTTGTATCCTCGCAACCTGTATCTTACCTGTATCCTAGCAACCTGTATCTTACTTGAATTATAGCGACCCTCACGATATGCATCATTAGTTACATAGCTATTGCTAACTAGCGGCTGTATATTTTGTGGTGCGTTTAATTAAATAGAGTATAATATATCATAAAGTGGGACAAAGTTCACTTTGTAATAATTCGTCAATTCATCAGGAATATTAAAAAACATGTTGGATAATACTATAAGTAATTACATAAATTACATAATAAATAGCATAACTAATGGCGGTAAAGTTTGGTTCAGTGTTAGAGAGTGACATTAAGTGCACTAAACTGACAGTTTGTATTACTTCACGGCTACTCTACGGTATTTTATTTAACTACACAGAGAACCCGTTTTGACGTTTCCAGCTAGTCCTAACAAAGTAGTGACGAGAGCATCTTCACGCTCATTTCCGAGGTTTATCTCTTAAACTAATCTTTCAAACACGTATTATTATTGTAGAAACTATCAACCAGCTTTTCCAAACGCCGGGAAAGTATTATTTCTACCAACTAGACACAGCTAGCAACTTACAGACAGTACAACTTACAGCATGTTTACTATACAGTACTGCAGACAGTTCCTTACATGTGCACATTGTGCACCGTACCCGGAACAGGCTGTAATAACTACAACAATAACAGTCGGAGAATGGGGGCTGTAAGTGAATTGTTATAAGCAGCCCGCAGATTGTGAAGTTTCCCAGGAGGGGATGATGCGGGAATGTTCGAATTGTTCGTGCAATGTGTGAGGATATCGTGCACTAAATGGGAATGTTTATTGTTCGTGCACTATGTGAAGATGTTGCGGAATTGTCCGTGCACTATGTAAAGATATTGAGGAGTTTTTCGTGCACTATGTGAAGATGTTGCGGAATTGTTCGTGCACTATGCAGTAAAGTGTGATCTGGGTGCATATTTGCAGTTCCGGTATTATTAGTGCTGGTATGTTAGAAATGTAGGCCGCTGACAGGGGCTACGTAATGGAAGAACCCTCTGTGTGCTAGCTACTGACGGCATCATTACTGAAACTTAGGTTCAATACCTTTGTGAGCTAGCTACTGACGGCATCATTACTGCAACTTAGAGTTCAATACGTCTGTGCGCTAGCTACTGACAGCATCATTACTGCAACTTAGAGTTCAATACCTCTTTGAGCTAGCTACTGACGGCATCATTACTGCAACTTAGAGTTCAATACCTCTTTGAGCTAGCTACTGACGGCATCATTACTGCAACTTAGAGTTCAATACCTCTTTGAGCTAGCTACTGACGGCATCACTACTGCAACTTAGAGTTCAATACCTCTTTGAGCTAGCTACTGACGGCATCATTACTGCAACTTAGAGTTCAATACCTCTTTGAGCTAGCTACTGACGGCATCACTACTGCAACTTAGAGTTCAATACCTCTGTGAACTAGCTACTGACGGCAATCCCTCTTAATACTCGGAGGGTCGTGTCAAGATATATTCTGAGATTGAGAGGGGATGATGCAGAAAGAGAGAGAGAGAGAGAGAGAGACAGAGAGAGAGAGGCCTAGCTGTCGTTCCAATAAAAATAATTTTTTAATCGAAAAGAAGGTGACATTTTGACCTAAGACGTCAATTTTATGTAACAAATTACGAATTTTGTCTGGCCAATGTCATATTTTGACATATCAGTTTAATGAACATGTCGCTAAAATGAACATGTCGCTTAAATGAACATGTCGCTTAAATGAACATGTCGCTTAAATGAACATGTCAGTTTTTGAAGTTTTAAAGAGAGCCCCGTAAATTAAAATAACTTCTTTCAATGACTAAGCGGGGTGAGGGGCAGAGCCGGTTAGTACTACTTAGTATTGATTGGCATGTCTGGCTTGTCATGGAATTATAAGTGGAATTTAAGTATTTGCTGTTGTCAGCTGTGACCAAGATACACATTACACATAACATAAGAGTAAAGAAGGTGTAATCTCAGCTTTAAATATGAGCTGTGATCTGTAACAATGATTAGGATTGGCACCTATCAGAACTTCTGATGTTAAGTTAAGGTATCAGAACTTGATCCAGTGCCCAGGTCTTTACCATTTGTTAAACGGTTGTTAAAGTGGTTACATTTTACAACCTTCTCAGATTTTTGCTGATTTTCAAATCACATACTGATTTATAAATACTACATGTAATACTGATTTTTAGATGGTCCATCTCAGACATCTCAGTTCTTTATCAGTAACTATTCTACTGGAAACAAGGTAACTGGTGACAAAGTAACTGTTTAAAAATAAAGGTATGTAAAAGGTAACAGTTACTAGGTAACGTTATATCCAGCTATCCAGTAAAAGGGCCCCACGCCCGCCTAATTATTGGGCAACATATTTTCATTTCACGGTTGTCCTTTCAAACTTTTTAAACGACCAAGTTTATAACAGAAGTTTTTATTAATCAAACCCAGTTGAGTGGGCGTTTCTTGGTAATTGGAGTGGGCGTTTGGGGGGCGTTTCTTGATCGTTTAGTAATAGTAAATAGTGCTGTTCCAGGACCGGGTTTATTAACCACATTGTTCAAGAAACACGTACCATAAAAGGCCTGGTGAAGGCAAAAGGCCAAAGTTAGGCTCACAATATCTGATCTCACAGGTTAGTTGCACAGTTTTAGTGCTAAGCACCAGATCTAACATCACGCTCTCTATCTGAGTGGATGTCTGTAGAACCACACAGCAGTAGTTCAGTAACAGCAGCTCTGTTGTACCAGATCAGGAAGTTAAGTGCGCACTGCCTCCCTCCGCTGACCAATCCTAGAGCTACCACACATCAACAGTGGGAAACATGCTACATTAATTATTACCAGACCAAGGTCTACAACAAACCTGGTTATTATAAAGCAGCCAGCAGTCAGCAGCCAGGCAACAAGCTAGCAGCTAGCAGCCAGGCAGCTAACTAGCCAGCGGCAAGCAACCAGCAGTCAGGCAGCTATCAACCAGCAGCCAGGCAGCTAGCAGCAGCCAGCCAGCTAGTATAATGTTGGTGAGTTTAGGATAATCACACAGTTCTCTCTCTCTGATATGCAACATTCAGGTGTAATATATCCAGCATATCATGTGTTCTTAATTGAATATGTCTACACGTTTTGTACATAATTAATCACATATTGATTAGTTATATGTTAGATTATGTGTCTACACACGGGAAAAGTTAGTTTTAAACTGTCGAATTGAATTCCCCAGCTTTCAGCCAAAATTTTAAAAATACCGGGAATTAGATTTGATCGGAATGTTAAAATATGGCAAGGAATTTAAAACATTACACGCCATTTGACAGTGCAAGATTACGGCTGACAAATGTACCAAAATTATACACTGAAATTTACATGATATATAATATGCGTATATTTAAACTGCCAAAAGTAGCTTTCTTACCAATATGTATCTTTACTTAATTTTATCTACTAATCTTACTTAGCACACAAACTGCCTTTTTGTCAATCACAGCTGGTTCAAGTTAATATTTGAGTGACGTTCATAATAGGGGTGTTTAAGAAATAAAGAAATTCGACGAAAAATACCTGACATGCCAAACATTAAATCTACGTAGACCCCTAATTTGGTCTTAATAATAACGACATTCAGCTCATTATAGGCTATAGCGTCTTTATAAGGTCGAGGACACAGATATTACGAACTGTCACATGGTAGCATGCCCAGGTAACACGGTAACTTGGTAACATGGCCGCGCCTGGTAACATGGTAACTTGGTAGCATGGTAACATGGCCTGGTAACTTGGTAACATGGCCTGGTAACATGGTAACTTGGTAACATGGCCGCGCCTGGTAACTTGGTAACATGGTAACTTGGTAGCATGGTGAATCTGAGATACTGAGTATTGAAACTACAGTTACACCGCAGGATCTTACATCTTGATGCATCATTAACCCACGATAGGCCACTGGCTACATTATAATATGTACTGGCCAGTGCGTCATACATACTACTAACTACACTGGATCCAGAATAAAGATTAAATAATACATCACGTTATCTGGGACACGTGCACATCTTAAATCAATCAGTTTGCACGTGCTAATATATAATACAGGCGTTTACCACACTAGCATCTACAAATTACAAAGGATACATTCTAATGTGAATATAACCAACATGAACAATTTGCTCAAAATGATTTAAAACTGACATAACTTCTGCTCTAGTGCACTTTCCAGCTCCAGCACTCTACCGTAGTGCACTTTCCAGCTCCAGCGCTAGTGCACTTTTGCCGGAAAGTTTCAGCAGAAAGCGGCAGATCGCATAATTACCCGCAAATATGTGCTCGTGGTTCATCCTGCCAAACATTCCCATTGAACGAGTTAGCCGTAATAATATGTTACTGATCCACTACAACTGACAGTCTGATACCACTGTATCTACCACTGTATCTCTACACCTTTATACATTGAGATATTATCTCACTTAGCAACAGCCAGAGTTACTGCCACTATCAATACGTGTAACTATAATGATAGTGGCTATTACAGGTGAATAGTTGCATTGTGTCGGCACCTCTCAACAAAGCGTTGAGACGATTGTCTAGTAACTCCACTAATACCATAGTAGATATTGTAACAGCAGCTATAGAAGATAATATCTAGATACAATAATAGTACTGTAGATAGACATTACACGGTTACAGTGCTGTGGTAGATAATGCTGTGCTGATAAACGACGGGTCTTAATACAGAGAACATCAAACTGTGCTTCATGGCTGGTGGTGTACATATTTGGCATGACTTGAGCGGTGAAATGGAATAACAATGTTTTTTGATTGTGTACAAATTCGGTATGACTAGAGCGATGAAATGGAATAACAATGTTTTTGACTGTGTACATATTTGGCATGACTTGAGCGGTGAAATGGAATAACAATGTTGTTTGACTGTGTACAAATTTGGTATGACTAGAGCGATGAAATGGAATAACAATGTTTTTGCCTGTCTACAAATTTGGTAATGATGAACTTTAACAATTAGGAACTTTTGGACGTGGGCTTAAACCACAGTTTACTACTACACTAGTTTACACTAGTTTACACTATTTTACACTATTTTACACTATTTTACACTAATTTACACTAGTTTACACTAGTTTACTACTACACTAGTTTACACTAGTTTACACTATTTTACACTAATTTACTACTACACTATTTTACACTATTTTACACTAGTTTACACTATTTTACACTAGTTTACACTAGTTTACTACTACACTAGTTTACACTAGTTTACACTAGTTTACACTAGTTTACACTAGTTTACACTAGTTTACACTAGTTTACACTAGTTTACACTAGTTTACACTAGTCTCACAACAACTTTTTATGAGCGGAACTTGTCTGCGGTAGTAAATTATATAGTATATTGCAGCAAATTCAAGACAGGAACATTTTATGACAACATTCTTCTCTTAGCATATTAGTATATTACCTAATTTTCTGCGGAAAATCTCATTTATTATACCTTTAGAGGTTTATGCGTTGGTTATATTAATTTTCGGCTATTGTCAGACTATATATAAAGTAAGCTTGGGAGTGTTAGCTGTTTAAATTTAGATTTTCTGTTGGCATCCTGATAGAATTTACATATTTACTGCATTCCCTCTCCAAAACCCGTATATAATATGTTTCATCTTCTGTCTCTAATAAAATTTGTTTAAACTCTTAACCTAAGAATAATTTAATCAAAAATGAAACTTTAAAAGATGGTAAGGAACTAATTTGCTATACAATTGTCAGCTATCTAAAAAAGTATTTCGCAACGAGAGTTGCTCTCTATGTCAATATACAGCCCGGATATAATTTAGACATTCCTTCTAAGTATAGTTTGTAGGATAATGAACCCAGCCCAGGTATTATAACGAATCTATTCTTAGTGCGGGTTTTAATACCGTATATTACCCATACCTTTCTAGCTTACTTCTACATCCCCACCCTGACTACATCCCCACCCTGACTACATCCCCACCCTGACTACATCCCCACCTGACTACATCCCCACCCTGACTAAATCCCCACCCTGACTACATCCCCACCCTGACTACATCCCCACCCTGACTACATCCCCACCCTGACTACATCCCCACCCTGACTACATCCCCACCCTGACTACATCCCCACCCTGACTACATCCCCACCTTGACTACTCCCTGGATAGGATCTAGATTAAAATTGAAGTTGTGGAGTAGTTTCCTTGTTAACTAACAAGAAAGCAACTAGCAAGTGTTCTGATAGCTATAATAGTACTAAACTTTCCAGTTATAAATCACAATTCCTTAATGTATGTACATACTAAACGCCACTTTCAGGTAAAACACGGTCCCAACTATAGATTACGTTCAGGTAAAACGAAGTCGCGGTACCTACAAATAGACTAAACAAAGGGGCCGGAATGTATCATTAGTACTGGGGTACTCCTTGGTGCCAATCTGCTTGTTTTACTGTACTTTTTCTTATCTCTTACTTATCTGCTTTTAAGTCTGTAGTACAGGACAAAATGTACATTCTCTGGAATTCACACAGTATTAATATACAAGCCGCATATTATTATTAATATAGATGTGCATAAAATATCGAACCTGATACTTTCATAATTTTCATGAGCAGATTTGAACGTGTTTAATTTGAGAGAGCCGAGCTGTTTCCAGCGCGATAAAATGTGTTTAAACTCTACACGACAATCTGAACTCCTCAAATAGCTAAACATGGAATCTAAAACATGCAACAAGCAACACAAAAATTGTGTACTGTAATATTTTATCTGTTATTCCTGTATTATTTGAGAGAGTTTTGGAAATATCATCTCCTCATCTTAGATATCTACTTCATCAGCGCACATATGTCTGATGTTTTTAACGAATACTCAGTATAATGAAGCACAAAAGGTTACAAAAAACAGTGTACTTGGATTACATAACATAATAATATAGTAATATGTAATTCAGTATTTTGTGGTTTATTTCCAACCTCAAATTCTGTTTTTCAATGATCATTATTTACTGTTACGACAGATCGTATTAAAATAATATGATCATGTATTAAATATAAGAGATTGTATTATAGAAGTCGCACGTTCTCGATTGTACACAGAACTACAAGAAGTGTACAAGTAACACCTGAGCACTAACCAGATGAACTTAAAGTGTTCATGTCTGTGTGTAACACTGTAACTACAGCTTATGTACATGTGTATTGTGTACTATAATATAATATTATAATATAATACAATATAATATTATATACTGTAATATAGTATTATTATATTATTCACTTTACGATTCTTCTTCCTCACAGAATTTCTGCTAAATTCTCAACTCAAATCGGCAATTCAACAACTTCTGACCTTTGTACGGCACAAACGTCACGACCGAAAATTCGAGAATAGTTTTACTGAATTATCTAATACTCTAGCGCTGAGGAAGGAGAAATAAACATGGCATGATATTAGAGGTAGTGTACAGTAGTGGCTTATAATGTAGTGGTCGAGATGTGGTTTTTATTTAATAGCGGTGTTAGTTAATATATGGTTAGTGGATATATGTTTGGTTTTTAGAGGGTGATGAGGGATAAAATAGTGTCCTCAATGTATTATAAACTACAAAAATCACCAACTAAATCACGTCATGATATATCAGCCTATCAAGTCCAGTGTCGCCGGAGGATGGTTAACGAAGCAGAAAGTCGCCGCACGGTTCAATTAGGGCAGCTGACCTTGTCACCAGTTTCAACTAAAAAGTGTTAAGGCGACGGATATCCTCACAATATTGCTATGATTTAAATCAGCTAACTCTTGAGAGGGAAATTAATGTTGAGCTGACCTGACAGCGCCTAGTTTTTCAATTTTCTGCTTTATTTCCGCCCATTTCTTTGTCTGTTTGTTACAGGTAGAGCACCAATGTAGCCATAATATTACAAAACACGGGATTACGTAATCACACAACTAGTGACGTCATCACATTGGCAAAGTGATGTCACACTGCAGCACAACTTCCAGGAAGTTAACGACCCATTAAGAAGCACACAGAAACAGAGTGTGAGTGTGTGTGTGTGAGTGTGTAGAGAGAACTTGAGAACGGTTACTGATGATGACGTCTACAAATATCCTGGTTTTGGTGGTGAGAGTTGGTAAACATTATCCTTTACATTATACTACCAGCTGTTCTCAAACTAGGTCAATTAATTTTCATAGTGATAATTATACCTCTCTAGTTGAGCTACAATTTTTAATTTTATTAACGATTTTAATGATGAATTAATAGATAATTAATAGATAATCACTCTCTTCTTGAAATCAATCCTTTAAGTAGATGGAAGGCCTGAACACCAAAGCCTTGGCACATGATTACAACTTGTATCTCAATCTAACATAATCAATATTATGATCAATGTAAACAATTAATTTAATATATAACTACATTACTACATATAACCAACTACATATAACTAACGAACATAAAACTTACTAACATATAACTAACTACCTTGTACTCGAACGTTTGAGATTCCCACTGCAGTGTTTTCAGTTCACTATCAATATAACAGTTCAACATATAGTTCAACGTACTTACTAATAGTTACTACTTACTACTACATAGTAACTAATAGTTACTAATAGTTACCAACAAAAGAGTGGTTACCTTGAACTCGTAAGTTTGAGATTTCCACTGCATGTTGGTACTTCGTCTCAACGTTTTGGTCTCCTGAGTTCGGCTCCTGTAACAAAACATGTTGTCAGATACTATGTCCTCTAACTCTGATCCTGTGGAGTGTCTGTCTGTTTGTTTGTCTGTTTGTTTGTCTGTTTGTTTGTCTGATTTTTTGTCTGTTTGTTTGTCTGTTTGTTTGTCTGCTTTTTTGTCTGTTTGTTTGTCTGTGTGTTTATCTGTTTGTCTGTCTGTTTGTCTGTCTGTGCGGTGTTGTCTGTCATTGCTGTCGGTTCTGATTTTACCGCTTCTATTTTGTTGGACGAGGGTAAATAGAAAAGTTACGCTTGTTTCCCAACTTATATTATTAATAATAATGACCTATAAATTTCAGTAAGTAACTAATACTATTGTTGAGTAAATACCTGATGGAGTTATTAGGACCCACTATCTCCAAAACAGCGTACGGCTGAACCTTCTGCAGATCACTCATGTACAGGTTAGCACACTCTTTTAACCTGACATATTATAATAAGTCAGCAATAATTGATAGCATGATCAGTCAATTAATTAACTTATTACTTGGTTAACTTATAAAACGTAACTTTACAAATATTTTGATTCCAGTTAAAATTTACATCTTGATTACCCATGTTTTAACCTCCCACAACTTCAAAGACTTGTTCATACAAGCTCAAATCATACCCATATTTGGCTGTTCTAAATGTTCCACACAATAATCACGGTTATATAACATCACATCTAAAATGGTAAGCTCAACAATCTGGTGGCCGTCAGAACCGATTAATATAAATCACAGAACTCCGCCCCCTCAATCCTGGACCATATTTAGCGGTAAAATGACAATAATTCTGCTTTTCAGCCACCACCGATGAAGCTGAAGGAGAAGACAGGTACCAGCGAGAGAGAGAGAGAGAGAGAGAGAGAGAGAGAGAGAGAGAGAGAGAGAGAGAGAGAGAGAGAGAGAGAGAGAGAGAGATAGAGAGAGATAGAGAGAGAGAGAGAGAGAGAGAGAGAGAGAGAGAGAGAGAGAGAGAGAGAGAGAGAGAGAGAGAGAGAGAGAGAGAGATAGAGAGAGAGAGAGAGAGAGAGAGAGAGAGAGAGAGAGAGAGAGAGAGAGAGAGAGAGAGAGAGAGAGAGAGAGAGAGAGAGAGAGAGAGAGATTTAATTACAAAGTGTTGGGTTAAATATTATACATATAAGGTAACTGTATGTGGTTGAGAGAAGTGGCAGGTTGAACTACACACCTGACTTGGAGGATTATAGATTCGTTGTTATCAGTTGCAATGCACATCGCCACGTTCGCTTTACCCTGAAATATTTATAATGGATTATACTTGTAAACCTGTCTGGAGATGTGTGTTACACCCCACCCGCAGCAGCAGCTCGGTTATTATACTGAGTTCATTTAACTAGAATCCAAATTAAAGGTTACCTGTCAATGGTTGACACTTTATAAATTACCTGGTTCATATTACTACTTGACTTTGGACACGAGCCAAATAAGGAGCGCAGAGAGAGAGAGAGAGAGAGAGACACGTGACATACAAACTACTTGCTCAAATCTTCAGCGGGGAAGCTCACTATTTTAATCAATATTCAGTAATTTTACTCTAAATATATAATGTAGTGTTTGATGTGGAGGGTATGGACTTTGGGCGGGTTGTGTTGAAAAACTTATTAATCTAGCTATACTTACTAGAGTATACTTGCTAATACACATGGGTATAATGACCTGAGCACGTAACCGGGAGTCAAGAAGCAGAGTAAACTAAGCCAGGGACAGCTACAGAGGTGGTCAAGAAGCAGATTCAAAAATGTAAAAAATGTAAAGAATGCAATGTACATAATGTGTAACATAGTGGACTAAAAATATGGAATAAGTTCTCCCTACTTCATATATTATTCACCGTCTACAGAAGAACACATCGGTTGGTTAAACCATCTGTCGTATCACTTATACATTATACATTATATAATATATATATATATGTTATACATTTCTAGAATAACCCCTCCAGATCCATTTGGTTTAATCAAGGGGGGGGGGGGGGGGGGGGGGTGTCATGTCCGTCTATGTCCGCCTATGTCCTGTCCTTTTTGGATTCTATGAGACAACGGACGTGTTTTTTGGGACATTGGCGGACACGGACGGACATTGGCGGACTCGGACGGACATTGGCGGACCCGGACGGACATTGGCGGACTTGGATGGACATTGGTGGACATTAGCGGACATTGGTGGACATTAGCGGACAAACATTTTGAGGACTGAAGAGTACTGAAGAGTACTGAAGAGTACTGAGGAGGATGGCTGAGAAGGATGGCTGAGGAGGATGGCTGAGGAGGATGACTGAGGAGGATGACTGAGGAGGATGACTGAGGAGGATGACTGAGAGGGAGGAGAAGGATCAGGAAGACCCAGGAGGAGGAGGAGGAGGAGGACCCAGAAGGAGGACCTAGGAGGAGGAGGAGGAGAACTGAGGAGGATGACTCAGGAGGAGGAGGACTCAGGAGGAGGACTGAGGAGGACTGAGAAGGAGGAGGAGGAGGAGGAGGACTGAATAGGAGGAGGAGGAGGGGGACTGGGGGAGGACTGAGGAGGAGGATGGAGGACTGAGGAGAAGGATGAAGAGGAGGACTGAGGAGGACTGAGGACTGAGGAGGAAGAGGAGGAGGATGAAGAGGAGGAGGAAGACCCAGGAGGAGGACCCAGGAGGAGGACTCAGGAGGAGGAAGAGGACTGGGGAGGAGGAGGACTGTTGAGGACTGATGAGGAGGACTGAGGACGAGGAGGAGGAGTAGGAGGAGGACTGAGGAGGGGAGGAGGAAGAGGACTGAGGAAGATCAGGAAGACCCAGGGGGAGGAGGAGGAAGAGTAGGAGGAGGAAGCATCTAAATGTTATTTCCATTTTTGTCCGTTTTTGTCCATTTTTGTCCGTTTTTGTCCGCTCTATTTTTTGTCCGTTTTGAAAATATAGGGTACCAAACGGACAAAAAACATGATCCGCCTATAACAGCAAAAATTGAACATTTTATTTAGCAATTTAGGTGTCCATTAATGTCCGCCTATGTCCGCCTATGTCCGCCTATGTCCGCCAATGTCCGTCTATGTCCGGCTATGTCCGCCTATGTCCGCCTATGTCCGTCTATGTCCGTCTATGTCCGCCTAAGAGTACTGAAGAGTACTGAGGAGGATGGCTGAGAAGGATGGCTGAGGAGGATGGCTGAGGAGGATGACTGAGGAGGATGACTGAGGAGGATGACTGAGGAGGATGACTGAGAGGGAGGAGAAGGATCAGGAAGACCCAGGAGGAGGAGGAGGAGGAGGACCCAGAAGGAGGACCTAGGAGGAGGAGGAGGAGAACTGAGGAGGATGACTCAGGAGGAGGAGGACTCAGGAGGAGGACTGAGGAGGACTGAGAAGGAGGAGGAGGAGGAGGAGGACTGAATAGGAGGAGGAGGAGGGGGACTGGGGGAGGACTGAGGAGGAGGATGGAGGACTGAGGAGAAGGATGAAGAGGAGGACTGAGGAGGACTGAGGACTGAGGAGGAAGAGGAGGAGGATGAAGAGGAGGAGGAAGACCCAGGAGGAGGACCCAGGAGGAGGACTCAGGAGGAGGAAGAGGACTGGGGAGGAGGAGGACTGTTGAGGACTGATGAGGAGGACTGAGGACGAGGAGGAGGAGTAGGAGGAGGACTGAGGAGGGGAGGAGGAAGAGGACTGAGGAAGATCAGGAAGACCCAGGGGGAGGAGGAGGAAGAGTAGGAGGAGGAAGCATCTAAATGTTATTTCCATTTTTGTCCGTTTTTGTCCATTTTTGTCCGTTTTTGTCCGCTCTATTTTTTGTCCGTTTTGAAAATATAGGGTACCGAACGGACAAAAAACATGATCCGCCTATAACAGCAAAAATTGAACATTTTATTTAGCAATTTAGGTGTCCATTAATGTCCGCCTATGTCCGCCAATGTCCGTCTATGTCCGCCTATGTCCGCCTATGTCCGCCTATGTCCGTCTATGTCCGCCTATGTCCTGTCCTTTTTGGATTCTATGAGACAAGCGGACATAGACGGACGTGACACCCCCCCCCCAATCAACAAATAAACAGATGCGGTATTTACTCTTCACGTGTATAATGTAAGGAATATTCCTGACCTAAGAATCCTATGCTCTCAAATTACACCCCAACCTTCTGTTGTTTGTATGTTACAGTCTGTACGGTAAAACTACTCTCCGTAAAGTTAGGGGAAAAAACACCTTAATAGGTATCATTTTATGCACTATCAGATACACAATATATTGATAAGTTGATATATATCGTATATTAATCAATTAGTTGATCAGACAAATAGCTACTTGTTTGATTTCAACAGTCCAACACGTACACAGTACACTCTCGACACAGAATGACACAGGTCTACTCTGTAAATATCTAATCAGTGTACTAAACTTGATGATGTACCTTTGTACTGCATGTGAACAGAGAAAATGAGTATATTATAATAACAGTACAGACACAATAATACCGTGTTTATTCTGAGGATAACGAGGGGATGATTAGCAGCTCTGTTTTAGTGAGACAAACAACACGTTTGTTTACAGCTGTGCTAACTTTTAAACAGCCTGGTAAAGCTATTACAAGACGTCTTGGTGTGGTGTTGTAAACGTGCACAGAATAATCGTTTTAATTCAAAAATTCTTTAAAACATTGTAGTTGTTCATGATTTAAAACATGGGTATTTCCCACGACATGAATATTTGTTATCTTTGGAAATGGCAATATTTGATTGATAACATTCCAAAATATACGCAGGATTATTATAATCTCTCTGCACATGCACACTGTAGTGACTTTAATATATAATCAAAATGTGGGACCTATCAATATAATGGGGGACCTTATCAAATAGTAGTGTGTGTATTCTGTAGTGTAACTAGGGAGGCGATGTCACTACCAGTGCAAGTGATGCTACCAGTAGTACTACCAACACACTAAAATAAAATCAGAGTTGGTAATCGAGTTACCACTCCGTTTCAACCACACTGAACATTAGTGAATTGCCGGACTGTTAAAACAGATGGTTACTTAGAATATAGTGAAGAAGTCTTCTAGTGCACGAAAAATTAAATCCCTGGACAATACCCACGCCCCACAGTGAACAATATAGTTACTACAGTTACTAATACAGTAACCAGTTACATGGAAACTAAAGTAACAAGAGTATTACCTGAGCCTCCGAGTCACATTTGACACTCTTTAGTCCGTACCACTGGTCTTTGTTGGGTATCTTACTTAGCTGGTCCTTGGTAAACGTCACCTGCAGAGTAATTAATCAATAAATATACATGATTGTAATTATAATCTTTTACTATGTAATATTGTGTTACGTATTAGTAAATGTAAATGGTAAAACTGGGACATGAATGACCTTTAAATTGGAGACCTCATAGAGCCTGAGTTTACTCTAGTTTTACAATATATTACGATACACCACCGCGCCGTTCGAATGAACAACGAACTTTTACCGGCAGAGGGCATTGAAATTAGCTCATGTTATAATGGAAGAGGGGGAACACAGCTTCTAAAATGAAGAGCATGTACAAAAAGGAGGAAGGTTTTTAACAGGTTTGATTATTTGGATTTACGGAGGAAGATGGCAAATTGTTAGTGACCTGTGAAAGATTATTAAGTCACAATTTAAAAGCTAGATTATCAACCCTAAACTATTGTGAATAAGTTTAATTGTATTTCCAGTAGCTTTAAATATGATTATGTTACACAGGTTCTGCTATTAATAACGCTGTGATCTGACTTCAAACTACCCCACGGCCACCCTTAAAAACAGTAATTTAGTTTTTAATTCAAAGATTTAGCGATAGGAGGAGTGTATGTGAGAAATATGGTACACTTTTCCCATTATTTGACAGAACTACCATCAAGGAAGGAATGTCTAGGTGGAGGGTACTACTCAACAGTGGATTTGGGAGTGAAATCAGGGCTACATTCTACTGATCTCATTGTCACCTCGGTCTATCACGTGCGACTGGTTGTGTGATAATATGACACCCCTGATCCTTACATTTACTGGGAATATATTGGGCCTGATCAGGCCATCAGAGGTACTGGTGATACAATTTCGATCAGTAAATTATTAGTGTGATCGGCACGTATTATTACATGAGGGCGGAGTTTAAGGAACAGAAATAATCTTGCTGTTTAAACAGGGTTGCTGTCTGCAGATATCCTGTTAAACCCTGTGTTGGTGATGTAATGCGAGGTATCTTTAGATTTGTAACCAGGATACATTATTATACACAGCTAAACGGATCCTGGTGGTTATTTTGATTTTTAAGTATCTAGCCATGTTAACAAATAGTATTTATCGTCATGCCTCATTAGTCAATTATAATATATTCTGTTAGGTTATGATTAAAATGTTGGTTATAGTAACGTTTGCTCTGTGTTAGAGAATATTTAAATTATTTACTTTTATTAGACATTATTACCGTATTATCAACCAGCCGGCAGAGTTGAAATAGAACAACAAGTTTTCCAAAACTTGAAACTTGAAACCTGGTATTCTCGTTTCTTATCACTTATCATATTATCCATGTATCTTAATTTATAACTGATAACCATTTTACCAACTCACACAAACAATTCAACACAATATTTATACCAGTAGAAGCAGATTCTTATCTACTCTAAACTAAGTCCATTCTAATCTATTGCAGCTGCTTTATTCTGTGTATCTATTATTAACTACTGAATAATACTCAGTGATCAACAATGGTCAAATTTGGCCAAGGCAGGGAGTGACATTTTCGGTTGGAGCTGAAGCCTGGGATTTTTAGCGGTGTAGCACATATCCTTCTTTTAATAAGTTATAACCCTTCTTGGTAAAGCTGTATGTAAGAAAATGTCAAAACTGTAGCTAGAAATTAGAGATGATTTAGTAGCTGTGTGTAGCTGAGTGCACGTTTAAATGAGGATGTTATTAGAGGTGGTAGTGTGAGATAACACAGGAGCAGTGTGGTGACAGCTTCTGTGTATCCCAGTGTACGTGATTTGAATCATCTCTCCCTCTCTCTCTCCGCTCTCCTTCTCTACCAGTGAGCTGGTAACTGGTAACTGGTAGAAGTTACTGGTAACTGGTTACAGGTTACAGGTTACTAGTTACAGGTTACTGGTAACTGGTAACTGGTAGAGGTTACTGGTAACTGGTAACTGGTTACAGGTTACTAGTTATAGGTTACTGGCTACTGGTAACTTGAAACTGGTTACAGGTTACTAGTTACAGGCTACTAGATACTGGTTACTGGTAACTGGTTACTACAGTCAGCTGATCAGCAAGTTGCTCGCTAAAATCCTAAAATCAGGATTTTTGGTGTATGTGGTCTGAGTTATTGGATGCATTAAAAGTTTCGCATGATATAACGGAATCTTGAATATATTATGTATTAGCCAACTCAGAAGCGAATACTTTCACAAATAATATATCTCTCCTTCAACAATACCTTTGATAACATATTACACTATTTATATTAAACAATGCCACTATCATTAACCATCCCAACTGTGTCGTGAAGCCTGGGCACATGAACAAGTCTAGGGCAGGCAGAGCACTAGACTTTATTTTCCTGCGCCTCCTTAAAACATGATAAGAAACTATTTGTGCATTGTTATTTAAATATTGTAGCACCAACACTATTATATAGTGTGCACTGTTTTAAGTATTTTATCACAACACATTATACAGTAAAACCCCGATTTACCGAGCCCCGATTTATCGCAAATACCGATTTACCGCAGCTTTTTCTTTTCTCCAAAACTCCGCGGTAAATCGGGGTATTACCCTAGTATGTGCGCACTTTAATGTCAAGTATTGTAACGGAGTATCACACACAATTCGCGCAATGTAATGTTAAGTATTGTAACAGAGTATCACACACAATTCGCGCACTGTAATGTCAAGTATTGTAACAGAGTATCACACACAATTTGCGCACTGTAATGTAAAGTATTGTAACAGAGTATCACACACAATTCGCGCATTGTAATTTCGAGTATTGTAACGGAGTATCACACACAATTCGCGCAATGTAATGTTAAGTATTGTAACAGAGTATCACACACAATTCGCGCACTGTAATGTCAAGTATTGTAACAGAGTATCACACACAATTTGCGCACTGTAATGTAAAGTATTGTAACAGAGTATCACACACAATTCGCGCATTGTAATTTCGAGTATTGTAACGGAGTATCACACACAATTCGCGCACTGTAATGTCAAGTATTGTAACGGAGTATCACACACAATTCGCGCACTGTAATGTCAAGTATTGTAACAGAGTATCACACACAATTTGCGCACTGTAATGTAAAGTATTGTAACAGAGTATCACACACAATTCGCGCATTGTAATTTCGAGTATTGTAACGGAGTATCACACACAATTCGCGCACTATAATGTCAAGTATTGTAACGGAGTATCACACACAATTCGCGCACTGTAATGTTAAGTATTGTAACGGAGTATCACACACAATTCGCGCACTGTAATGTCAAGTATTGTAACAGAGTATCACACAATTCGCGCACTGTCATGTCAAGTATTGTAACGGAGCATCACACACAATTCGCGCACTGTAATGTCAAGTATTGTAACGGAGTATCACACACTATTCGCGCACTATAATGTCAAGTATTGTAACGGAGTACTACACACAATACTACACTATTATAAAGCTGTTGACATCTCAGTCCACAGCTGTACTGACATAATAATAATAATATCATGTTATATCAGCCCTGCCATCTTGTATAGATATACTTGCTAGTATAACCCTACATAATATACACAGTACTGTTATAACATAACCACGTGTCGCTTATATTTCTACACATGTGTAAAGCACCCTGACACAATCTCTAAACCCTCTAAAGAGGCGTGACAGAAACTCTATTACAACAAGCTGTTCTACTTGTATTCATTCAAAGCCCGTATAATGCTGCGCTCCTGCATTTTTACTGAACTTTTACAGCAATAAAGCCTTACACTTACATTTTCAGTACCAATAAAACCCCTAGAAATGCACACAACGATCACATATCAAGTGTTTTGTAGATTTCAAATGTAACTCACTTTTCCTGGTTGGAAGATTTTGACAGTTGGGCTCCTTCATAGAACACGTTCTTAATGAGCTGCCTCTCTCAAAAATATGTTATGTGACATTTGAGGGTGTGTCATGTACGGACCAATATTGTTCACTAATCCTAATATACATTCCCAATTTAGGGGGGAGTGTTGCAATAACTACCATATTTTGACCACTTGCATGAAAATGGATGAGATGAACACAAAGTCGATCACCTCGATATTTCCTTATCTACTGATCTTATCATGGCCAATAATATGTTGATCATAGCATTGACAGTCGACCAACATGAGTAAAACGGAAACCAGTGTTTGATGGATAAAACATCATCTCCTGTCAGTACCCTAACTGTATTTTCAAGGTACTAATCTATAATATGAGCAATATCATTTACTTTTTAATGATATGAACGATATGATAGTCTGTTTTTGATGAGCCCAGTAAGTAATGGAGTGATGTAATGTACACACAGTGATGTCATGCCGCCCGCTAAGTTACTACATTACTTAATGTTCAGACCTGAGGACCCTTCCCATGGTCAGACTCAATATGATGGCTCAAATTGCATAATAGTTAGTGCATAGCTTTTAACTTGATTGGGTGATGTTATCCTCATAATGATCAAGCAGGAAGAAAAAATATATCATATAATACAAGTGTAAGTTTATAAGCTTGATAGTTGAAATTATACCTTGCCAATTGTGGAGACATTGGTAATGGAGAAAGTTGTGTCTGTTGTGATGAGGTGAAATCCTATCGTCCAGAACGCTCTCGGAATCTCAAACTCGAACTGCTCACAGAAAAACGGACTGAAAGTATTATTTGTCATTTATAGACAAAGTCAGTCTTTTTAGAGAAGATATTAAGATCAGTACAACAACTTTATAGTGCGTCTAATAATAGTTACTGTAAAACCAGATATTTTCGCGATTTTCTTAACATGAATAATCTTCACGGCATTAATTTTTGCATTCAGTTTCATTTTGAGCGCAAATTTCTGCGAATTTTTGTGCCCTAAAAAAATCGTGAAAATAAACTCCTCACGAAAATGAATGGTTTTACAGTAAAGTTGACATAGATTCGAAATTGAAAGAGTTTTCACTGAGTAAGTAATTGTAGAAAGTTTTAGCTTGATTTACGAAGAGTTGACTGAAGAATAATCTGATTCATATTAGTTAACTGACAGAGTCGAAAATGAAGGTGATTTCACTGAGTAAGAATATGTAATTGTAGGAAGTTTTAACTTGAGTTATGAAGAGATGACTGAAGAATAATCTGATCATTGGTTTGGTAAATCGTGTCCAAAGTGTTAAAGTGATGGTTATGATTTGGTTTTAGCAATTATTTTACTTAAATTCATGCTTGATAGGTAGACAACATCATTTTAAACACGTACGCAAAGTTACACTCCCAGATTTACTCCCTGATCCTTGTAATTCCATTTAGAGTATCACTCTGTTACGTCACGACAAGGTTCTACAGAGGCTCGAGTGCGGGTCGGTCCATTGTTTTATTAGTGTTTAGCCCCATAAAATGAGAGTTAATCACGCATATTTCCGCATTATAATGGTTGATATGCATGAGTTAACTATTGTTATGGGGGGGAGCTCATGTTTTTTGTCCGTTCGGTACCCTATATTTTCAAAACGGACAAAAAATAGAGCGGACAAAAACGGACAAAAACGGACAAAAAATAACAAAATTGAAATAACATTTAGATGCTTCCTCCTCCTCCACCTCCTCCTCCTCCTCCTCCTCCTCCTCCTCCTCCTCCTCCTCCTCCTCCTCCTCCTCCTCCTCCTCCTCCTCCTCCTCCTCCTCCTCCTCCTGGGTCCTCCTCCTGGGTCCTCCTCATCCTTCTCCTCTTCAGTCCTTCTCCTCCTCCTCCTCCTCAGTCTTCCTGCTCCTCCTCCTCCCTCTCAATCCTCCTCCTCAGTCATCCTCCTCAGCCCTCCTTAGTCCTCCTCCTCCTCCCCCTCCTTCTCAGTCCTCCTCTTCATCTTCCTCCTTAGTCCTCCTCCTCCTCAGTCCTCCCCCTCCTCCTCAGTCATCCTCCTCAGTCTTCCTCCTACTCTTCCTCCTCCTGGGTCCTCCTCCTGGGTCCTCCTCCTCCTCCTGGGTCCTCCTTCTGGGTCATCCTGATCCTCCTCAGTCCTCTTTTTCCTCCCCTCCTCAGTCCTCTTCCTACTCCTCGGTCCTCCTCCTCCTCAGTCCTCCTCCTCCTCAGTCCTCCTCCTCCTCATCAGACCTCCTCCTCATCAGACCTCCTCCTCCTCCTCATCAATCCTCTCCACCAGTCTTCCTTCTCCACCTCCTCCTTCTTAGTCCTCTTCATCCTCCTCATCCACCTCCTTCCCCTCCTCATAATTTCTCATCAGTCATCCTCCTCAGTCCTCCTCGTCCTTCTCCTCAGTCCTCCTTAGTTTTACTCTTCCTCTTCCTCCTCCTCCTCCCTATCAGTCATCCTCCTCAGTCCTCCTCCTCTTCCTCAGTCCTCAATCCTCCTCATCTTTTTCCTTAGTCCTCCTCCTCCTCAGTCCCCCTCCTCCTCCTCCTCCTCCTATTCACTCCTCCTCCTCCGCTTCATCCTCCTCAGTCCTCCTCCTTCTCCTCCTCCCCAGTCCTCCTCCTCAGTCATCCTCCTCAGTCCTCCTCCTTCTCCTCAGTCCTCCTCAGTTTTACTCCTCCTCCTCCTCCCCGTCCTCCTCAGTCCTCCTCCTCAGTCCTCCTCGTCCTCCTCCTCAGTCCACCGCCTTCCCCTCCTCATCATTGCTCTTCAGTCATCAGTCATCCTCCTCAGTCCTCCTCCTCTTCCTCAGTCCTCAATCCTCCTCATCTTTTTCCTTAGTCCTCCTCCTCCTCAGTCCCCCTCCTCCTCCTCCTCCTCCTATTCACTCCTCCTCCTCCGCTTCATCCTCCTCAGTCCTCCTCCTTCTTAGTCCTCCTTCTCCTCCTCCCCAGTCCTCCTCCTCAGTCATCCTCCTCAGTCCTCCTCCTTCTCCTCAGTCCTCCTCAGTTTTACTCCTCCTCCTCCTCCCCGTCCTCCTCAGTCCTCCTCCTCAGTCCTCCTCTTCCTCCTCCTCAGTCCACCGCCTTCCCCTCCTCATCATTGCTCTTCAGTCATCAGTCATCCTCCTCAGTGTCCCTCCGCCTCCCCTCCTCCTCCTCAGTCCCCCTATTCAGTCCTCCTCCTCAGTCCTCCTCCTCCTTCTCCTCAGTTTAACTCCTCCTCTTCCTCCCTCTCAGTCATCCTCCTCAGCCATCCTCCTCAGTCCTCCTCCTCCTCCTCAGTCCTCCTCAGTCCCCCTCTTCAGTCCTCCTCAGTCCTCCTCCTCCTTCTCTTCAGTCCTCCTCAGTTTTACTCCTCCCCTTCCTCTTTCTCAGTCATCCTCCTCAGCCATCCTCCTCAGTCATCCTCCTCCTCAGTCCTCATCCTCCTCCTCACTCCTCAGTCCTCCTCATCTTCCCGTTTTTTGGTACGGCATGTAGGATTTGAAATTCCCTCCCAGGTCTTTGTGAGGAGTCTCCCACCTTGTGACTACAACCTCCAACAACGCAGGATGATGGCATAATGTCAGAAAGGCACCATTATCGACAAAACTTTTAGCTATAAAAGAAGAGTGATCAACATAATAATTAGCAACTGTTTTTAATTTAGAAAAATTGCAGGGCAAACCAAAAACGGGTCAAGAAACGTTAAAAATCAATTGTGTAGGAAGTAGGAACAACAACTTGTTGCAAGGATTACAGCCTGCTCTAATGCTGCCCCGCGGTATGGGACCTTGCGGTGACGTATCAGCTGAATGTTTGAGAGGGCGTAATTCGATTTCTGACGAGTTTCAAGTTTTAAAAGTGCCTGGATGTTGATTGGCATACTCTACTCCTTCATGTACGTGGTTAATTAAGCCATTTAGCGGAAGTGAATTTTTAAATCATAACCATCACTTTAATAGGTTATGCTTGCCGAGTTTTATAGTTCAAGGTTTACATGAAGACTGTATCAGAATTTAGATTGAAAAGGTGGAAATCAATTGTGCAATATAATTACGCATTATAAGTAGTGACCCTCAACCAGCAAATTGGCCTACGAGCAATGTTTCTATCAGTATCAGAAAATATTCAGCAAACCATTTTCTCGTATATTTTCAATGTGAACACAAACAATATTTCACCACAAACACCCTTCATCAGGTCATTACTTTAGTTAATGTTGTATCAATCTTTTGAGTAACCTATTTTTGTACTCAGTTTAAATATCACATCTGCTGTAACTGAATTTCTAGTTTGTAAACATGTTGTATCAACAAAAGCTCTTTAGTCTTTACCATTTGAAAAAAAGTTCACTCAGAGGAACAATTAACTAAAAATTCAGTCAAACAGTTGTCAAAATGTGAGATGATTTGCACAATACGTTACACTAACCAGGGTGTACCATAGACAATTTCAGTTTCAAAAAGCTCCTCTTTGTCAAGATTTATGACACAGTAAGTGTTTGGACATCCTGGCAATATTCTGCAGGATTTCGAGGGCAGGCTCTTTGCTTCACCTGAGATTTATTAATTAAGATTAATCAATTTGAACAGTATCATACTGATTAAAATAAAATAATCTTTTAACAATATGATAAACTGGAAAGCATGATATGTTTGCGGGTGAACCCATTTTCGAGATTTCTATAAATCTTCAAAGCATGAGTATTAACAAATTTATTCTTGAAGTTAAATTATTCGATAGAGAAATATATACATTACGTACCGATCCTCACTCGAAGAGCACTTCTGATGCGTATTTCACTGCTCATCTCTGATGTGACTTTACTTCACATCTAAATTGAATTTTAAAGATCAATCTCATATCACTTGTTAGTCTTGTAAGATATAAATCAATCAGTAATAAGTAATAACCCTAGTTATGATATCATTTTTAAATGATATATATTATAAAAAGTAATACAGTTTGTATGTGCAACCAGAGTGATCCTCCAATTCTATTGTGTTGGCAATATTGCACAATGGTGGACCTCAAAGTGGTCTAAATTTTAGCCATTGAATTTTAAAGGAAAAGCTTAGATTCTGATTCCTGGATCCTATGTAGCAGTAGTAATCCTTATATTAAGTTGACATTCAATCAAAATCCGATATGGTTCACATACAACTCTAACGTATTAGTACTGAAGGATACCCTTAAAACTTTCAAGATCTTTTATTGTCTTGGTTCCTCGATCATTGCATTCTGCTGAATTGACCATGGTCATTGGCATTACAAAGTTGCTGGCTCACTCCTGGGATTGATGAAACATGACAGCTACAGGGGAATAAATTTACTTAGCATCCCTTTAGTGTGGATCAAACAATCTTTGACCCCCTCTTAGTTGTTAAGTTGTACACACTTAACATTGACATACAGTGGTTTAGATATCCACTGCATTATTATATATTCAAGTCATATATTCTTTATTGTTACAATTGAAAGTAGTCATGGAAGCAAGAAGCAATGACCTTGACTAGTTTCGGCTTTTTAAAGCCATCCAAAAGCAAGTATCACCTCAATAAATGTATTTAATTGTAGTTGTGAAAATAGTTTAAAACTGCTGACTATTATTTTTCTCTCAACGTCAGGCCAACGCTCAAGACAACTTTATTATTATACACACTGCACCTTTATATATCAGGGTTATATTAACTAATATGTTATATTCTCCCTTTGATGTGAGGTCACTTTGTAAACTTAACTTATTGTACTAATTTCAACTTGTCAAATCAAATCAAATCATCTCATTTACTTTACTTTTCATTTCATCTTTAAATTTCATCTTAGGGTCCTGTCACTATAAATCGAATCAAATGAAATAATAATGACACAAACATCATCACACATCATAATAACTGTTTCTACAAAAATTTAAAATTTAACTAAAATTCTAGATTCAAAGACCAAGTAAAAATCTACCTAATTATACTTTCCAGTACTATATAAGTTAATAAAACGTTTCTTAGCAACATGGGGATTAAACCTAAGATATCCAGTATGATTTTCTTAATGCATGCGCATCTAATGTTTGATACCAGATTAAGACCGGATCTGCTCATTCCGAACAAACCCGATCCATAATCGGCTAAACCGCTAATAACTTTGAAAGCTTCGATAAGATCACCACTATGCTAATCTGCTTTTGGGATATACCAAATTAGGGATAATATGTCTTTAGGAAAGTGAGTTCTATGCTGATTTCCTCTATGCTTTCCCTAAGTTAAACCGAAATTCTTACAGAAATTAAAACAAATAAATAGGGAACAGCTCATTTGGCCCACAATTAGTTATCTAAATAAAAACGCGCCATCCCAACTAGATAATGTAAACAAAGAATTAAAAAACAGTATCTCAGATATTAAAAGGCAAAGGATAAAACTACAAAAACAACACAAAAATAGTGAAATATTATCACCCATGCAAGAACAAAACAGTTGTAATACTAGTACGCGCGATCTAAGTGAAGTTTCAAATTAGTGTAACATATTCTCGGTTGACTCAGCTGATTGATCAACAAATCATGATTGAGGGTTAATTGAGGAGGGACACTTCCGAAAGAGCAAAAGTCTGTTTAAGATACTCATTCTATATTGCAGTCTCGCTCGAGTCTACTGTAAACATAATACTATAATATACTATACTACATTAATATAAGCTGCAGCTGAATCTAATGGCTGAAGCCTCTCGCAGGATATTAACCTACACAAACCTTGGTCAAAAGTCTGATTCCAGTTTTTAGAAGCCATAAAAGAATTAAGACTCTGTTACAGTTTTAAAAAGTTAAAATATTATTTTAAAAAATTTCCAAAATAATTATAATGGGTGGTATTAGTAAACCATTTGTTCCAAAACTATCAGCGACAAACGAGTTCTATTCACGATGTCAATCCTTCACAGGTCGGCAAGGCCCATTACAGTGGTGCATCCGCCGATCTATTTGGTGCGCGGCGTGGCCCAGTAGTGCATCTTGATTGACGATGTCAATCCGTCGAGATCGTTGCTCTGCGAAGCAGAGCAACGATCGACGACGAAGCAAGAATGCTAGTTTGCGCGGCGCGTCGAAGCGGCGAAGTCTTCAATAGTGCATCGCGCTATAACCAATAACAAACTTGTCATAAGTTGTATGACCCGCCGCGCACGAAGTGCGCGGCTCCCCCTGTATCACTATAGTGAAGCGACCGTGGGGGTCACCATGTGATACAATAACAAACGAGTCAAACTCAACGCGCGTTTTGGTAGGTTATTAAAATACAACAAAATAGCTAATAATTTCGTATCTGATATCAATTAAATACATGCATTGAATATTTAAAGGCGCAGGTTATATATTTCCACCGAAAGCACATTCCCCAAATTGCACACATTATTGTTGGAGGATTTCTGATTTCGCGTGCGTCCTGGTAGGTAATAAATCTTCAAATTACGGGCAAATATTACACTTTTCTGCTCAAGCCCTATTAACGGGTGATACTCGTAAAATATCTGTTCCATATATTGGACCGTCGACGAGTCCAACTCGGCGCGCGTCCTGGTAGGTTGTAAACCTACAAAAGCCCTAAGACTTCTTTTAGGTTTTGATATAATATGATAGAATGGAGTGTTCTGAACACTCTGACGGTATCGGGAACTTTTTATTTTGTCGAGGTGCCTCGAAAGTGATCTCTGAAACGATTCTCCATTCAATTTTGGTTGATGTACGTTCTTGTAGGTTTATAACCTACCAGGACGCGCGCCGAGTTGGACTCGTCGACGGTTAATTGACGATGTCAATTCATGGCAGCTCGGCGCGGCGCGGCACAGTAGCGCATTTCGCTGATCTATATTTATGTCGCTGTGAGAAGCCTCATTGATTGCGCGGCGCGGCACAGTAACGCATCGCACTACAAGTCGACGGTTCTGATATTCATGGTTCTGGTAATCATGATCGAAATACCAATTTTATGAATACGACTTAATAGCTTCGTTTATTTTGTGATTAGCATTAATCATTAATATTGATTAAAATATATAATTTGTATTTTAGAATTCAGTTAATTGACAGGGACAGGGACAGGGACAGGGACAGGGACAGGGACAGGGACAGGGACAGGGACAGGGACAGGGACAGGGACAGGGACAGGGACAGGGACAGGGACAGGGACAGGGACAGGGACAGGGACAGGGACAGGGACAGGGACAGGGACAGGGACAGGGACAGGGACAGGGACAGGGACAGGGACAGGGACAGGGACAGGGACAGGGACAGGGACAGGGACAGGGACAGGGACAGGGACAGGGACAGGGACAGGGACAGGGACAGGGACAGGGACAGGGACAGGGACAGGGACAGGGACAGGGACAGGGACAGGGACAGGGACAGGGACAGGGACAGGGACAGGGACAGGGACAGGGACAGGGACAGGGACAGGGACAGGGACAGGGACAGGGACAGGGACAGGGACAGGGACAGGGACAGGGACAGGGACAGGGACAGGGACAGGGACAGGGACAGGGACAGGGACAGGGACAGGGACAGGGACAGGGACAGGGACAGGGACAGGGACAGGGACATAAAACCACGTTTTCCTTTTAATTTTAGTTGAGAGAAACGCGTTGAGAAGAAATCATTAGCGGGGATTTGTAAGGGAGCTTTAAAATATTTCAGTAATCATCTCGTACATTCGATAATGTCTACAGGTTTTAAGCGTGCTAACAGATCGTTAACCTATTAATAAAGGCGGAGCAGGCTGTTAAGTCGGACGACAAGTGACGTGTGATTACCCGTAGCTGATAACTGCGATAAGATTATTGGATAAGTGACAGCGGGGTATTGTGGGTATTGCTTGCGGAGTATTGTGCGTATACAATGGAAAGCAAAGATCATCAGCTTCATAGTGGATAACGCTACCCATCAGAGGATCTGCAATACATAACCTAGACTCTACTTAGTAGGGGATCTGCACTTCATAACCTGGATTCTATTTAGCAGATTCTTCTTCTTTACTCCTTTCTTTGCAGCTTTTATACAAACTCTACTTTTGCTTATATTGTTTATGTTTTTGTTGAGAATTTATTCCCGACACTCCCCACAATTTTACTGGCAGCTAGAAGAGATGAGTGGAGTTGCTTAGATGGAGAGGGGAGGGGATGGTTTTAGGGTGAAATAAAGACGAGGAAACGGGGTGTCGTTTACTGTGTACTGTTTTCGGAAAACTTGGTTTTACCATATCTCTCGACCTGTTATTGTTGACTTTGCGACAAAAATTAAACACTCGTTTAATGTGCATGTTTTTAAATGTAATGCGGTAGTGGGTACGCTTTAAGTTTTGGGACTACCATGTTGTCAACATTATAATCGAAATTTGAGTATGGCTCAAAAGAAGTACTTACTTGTAGTTGTAGTTGTACTTGGAAAGGTCTTCATCTAGTAATTGGAGTGCCGTGCACCACACATTAACTCTGACGTATGGTCGACCCCTTCAACGTGCCCTGTCTGTTGCTCCAGAATACTGAATAAATTTAAATTTGACTGCTGCTGACGTAGCATCCGTCGCCTAGCAAGCACAAGGATAAGGTGATTGTATGGAGTGTGGGGTGTGCAATTAGTGTGTATAATAAGTACGGGCCCCGAACAATGGGAACTTATCAAATCTGGTGACAACCGGGCTATTTAACGAGAGGAAATCAGGGATTAGGGACTCTCTCCCCAGAAATTCATTATTAATAGGGGACCAGAGGTGTTACTCTGTACCTTCTACCCACCTCACCATGTGAGAGCACCAGCTCCTCGTTGTGAGCCCCAATTAAACCATATCTCGCTACTACTACTACCCTCGCTATTTGTTGTCGTCATTATTTCTATCCTCCATTTTAGCATGGTGTTACTAACAGTAACACTGTTAGAATCTTAAAGGAGGGGCGATAAAAGCAATGTTTAAGTTTTGGTCTCGGGATGTTAAGGTTTTGGTTTTGGAACTTATTTGAACCTACGGGGTAGAGCAAGTCCTCACACGTGAGGTTGTTCACTTATCAGGCCACACCCCATTTTTTACGCTCTTGCGATAGCGGCTTTACCTTTTTATTGAGAATTACTGCTGGACGATTATTTAAGTATAAACGTTAGTGTTACGAGCATTTACATTCACTTAATACTTGCCGCCACATACGATAACGTGTTTAATCTGCAATACAACTCTGAGCCTGACCCGGATATCAGACATCACCTCATCGGTCTAACGACTGGTTAAAAGTTTGGATTCTCATAATCGCTTTTGCAAACTCTGAATGAGCTGTTTTGATAAATGGTGGTTATTAACATCACAAATTTTTAAAAACAGGCCTAAATTGTATGATTCATGGATATCTAAAACCGATCGAACCAAACCGTCAACTGATGAACACACTTCTAGTTTTGGGAAAAGCTGCTGGTGATTTACACAACAAGATGGCCATACTTTCATTTGCTGGCCTTTTACATAAAACATTGACATGTACTTCAAGAAACCATGCTCTAATCAAATGCTGCTCTCTATACCTTATCGCTATCAGTAAATGTTTGACAAAGCGACACGCATATAGTAGTGAGTTGTTATCATGGAAAATATGTTCAAACCAGGAACAAATTATTTAAAGTCTAAACGGTTCAATTTGGATAATGTACTTGCAGATAATTTGTTTGTAATCGTAAACCGGATTCCGAAGAATTGGAGTCACAGTTTGCCCATTTTAAAGACCGTTACCATAATATATGATCTGATCCTTGATATGATACTTGACTTTGGAAATGTTTGAGGTCCCGGTAAATTGTTATATTCTTTGTGATAGACCCACCCGGATAGACAGACATGGAGCTGGCATGAATATTAAGAACAGGTATTGGAGTGACAAACAAGCGTTTGTATGTGTCTCTACTCTGACGTCACGCCCTGATTAGTGATCAGGGCTAGCTAAAGCTTGACATGCCCAGCTGGTCACATGATCAGGAGTCCAAGTAGTAGTGTCACGTGATACCCACATGATACGCTTTCTACTTGTCATAATCGCTCATTACCGTGCCGCAATTAATAAATTCTGTCAGTCGTTATCTCGAAGTTGGTTCAGGATAATCCAGCCCTGTGACTGGTTCACAGGATTCCCGTGACTATGTTAATGATACCTGATTGGATGGACATAACCCTAATGCTAGACGATCGTGTAGGCCGTCTACTTGGAGAATATAAATCTACCACCTCCAGAATCTGCTAGCGAGTCGTGCGGGAACGCGGTGTTATAGAGTATGGTAGATTAGCCATGGTAATTACTGGAGGTTATGTAGATTATCAGGGCAGCTCCGCCCACTGTTTTGTTGCTTGTTCCAATTCTCCGACCGATTATCTCGGCTATTCGATCTACCGTGCTTCACAATATCCGTTGCAGAGCAATTGTTACAATTTTCAACTTCTGCTCTGTTGAACTTGTCACATAAAGTAGTATTTCGTTATATTTATAATGCAGACCTCGTTACTACGTGGGTTTTTGGGCAAATTGTTTCCTCCCTCATTTACTGCATATACAAAATAAAAATATAACATAAACTTAAAATTGTACTGTGCAGTTACGATTTCTAAACGAAAAAGGTCTTTTAGTATTATTCACGCAGACTAGCGAGTTTGCCTGCATCAGACTTTATTTTGGGGTTGAAAGCAGTGTCTACATGTCATAGGGCTTACAGTTACAGACATTCGGCAGTGGCTAATCCGTCTATGTGTAGATTCTATCAAACGATACCGCAGAATCCACTAGAGATTGACGGCTGCAGTTATCGTGACAAGAATTTTAAGAGTTGTTCAGATGGTCACGATGACTCACTTACTAATCATATCTGATCACATGTCGCATCCAACTACTCATTTTATTGGCTGGTCACAGCCCATTACAAATGGATTGGTTATCTTCTGAGTTGACACTATTCCTCAGAGACCAGCTAATGTTTTAGCTGGGATCGCGCGAAAATATTTTGATTTTTTTGTCGGCTTTTCTTTGACCAACTGTGATTTCCTTCTCAGAAATCCCAGGCTTCGTGAAATTTCGTTTTTGAATTCTTCGATATTCAAACAAGAACCTTTCTGTTTCAATTTCAACTCTCCAAGACCATAAATCAGTTTTAAAACGTCTATTTAGTCCTTTATAATGAAAGTCTATACAATTTTAAAACACATACAATCTATGCGAGGGGAGTACGGTTTCCTTCAAAGCTTTTAAGATATAAATATCATAAACACTCTCAGGCCTAGTGTAGTACTAGTAAAAACATCTTTCCACTAAACATCACTTGTAGCAGAGCAGTGTATTTCTTGTTTTAATTTATTTAACAGACTTATTTAACAGACTTATATGTTATAAGCGGTATATGTTACCGCTGCGGTACTTACTGAAAGCCTCAACCAGCTTTTGATAAAATCGTAACCATGAGACTATCTCTAAATCTCTTACGTTTGCTGCAGTTCCTGTTTTTACTGGCCGTGATACAGAACATAATTAGTAATAATTATAATAATTATAAATAATCCAGGTGTTGAAATGGACCATGAGCCAGACTTAGGACTCCGGCCCTCCAAAAAGGAGTATGATGAAACAACAGATCTGATACTGGATCAGGAGCCGGCTCCTCTTGAGTTCTCTTCTCTCTTAAACGGGGAGTGGAGGTACAAGTTCCCCAAATGGTGGAGTTTCTTCAAGGTTTGTTTTTGTTGTTGTTGTTTTGGGATCGTAGAGTTAAGAGTAACTTATATGATTGGAATGGCCAAAATCTGGCCAATGTATTGGTAACAACAACATCATGTCAACGATTCCTTCTGCGTTTGTAATTTTTTGGTATTTTTTAAATTTATTTTACTGTAGATTTAGTAGAAACATTATTACACCATAAACTAAAAGTTTTATCTCCCATGTTTTGCAGGTGTCCCCTACCTTCGGGTTGCTACTAGTGGGGATGTCGGGTGTTACGTACGGGTGTCAGTCGGCTGCTATCAAATACGTGGGACATCTTCCAACCGCACAGGTTTGTATTTATTTTTAATATATATTGTTGTTTAATGAGGTAATGATGTATTGCCTTCAAAATCCCTAAAAACACTGGATGACCGGAAATCAATTTTCTGTGGGTTTTTTTTTAAAGAAAAGGGAATTTAGTCCTTTATCTTAAACTTAATTAATTAAGTATCAGTTTAATTAGAATACGATAAATTGTTCATAGGGTAAGGCACATAATTTTGTCAGGGTACCTAATTTTGTCATTTTGCTCTGAAAAACTGCCTCGGCTCGGAATTTCAGCTTGAAAGAAAAGGATTGTGTATAAAAAGAAAGCTTAGACTTTGCTGAAACTGCTCGTACAAAGTTTAAGTTTCTAGCTCTTTTGCATCTGTGTCAAAAATGAAGGCGAAACTGTTAACCCGAAAAATAAATAAGATCCTTAAGGTTTTCTTAAGGAATTTTCAAAATTTTGATTTATTGCTATTTCAAAAGTAATTGAGCTAGCTTCATGCCATTGCATATTTCAAATATCTTCTACATCAGAAGTATACGTACAAATTTTCAAGTCTCTAGCGCAATTATTGTTCAAGTTACAGAGGGTGACAAAATTAGGTTCGATTTTGCCAGAAGTACCTAATTTTGTCAAAAAAAATCGACCTTTCTCAAATTTCTTGTAAATCACAGATTGTGTTGAAAATGGCCTTATACAACTATTCTGAAGTTTTTTTGCCCATAGGATATGTATAAGGCACTTAAATAATAGCATAACACTTATAATAGCATATTTTCGCCGAGAAATATTAGGTGGATAATCTGATTTTTTCAATCTAAAATGACTAAAAAAATATTTGATGAAATTACTAAGCAAGTGATCTATCTACAGACATGAAAATTTCAACCTAGGCCTAGAACCAATCGTTTTTCAAGATGCCAGTGGTTTCAGGGGCATTTGGGGCTATTTTCTAAGATTAGATACACAAAAAGTGTCATCTTTTCATCAAGCTACAAAACTATGAAAACATCATATCTTTGGGATTTTTGAGGTCAATGTTGGTAAAAAAGCGCTCGAATGATGCATCCAGGTAGTCTAAAATACCGAGAAACGGTTACTTTTTGCACAATCTTCAAGTGACAAAATTAGGTTCGGGGTGACAAAATTAAGTAAAGCCACCTAATTTTGTCATTTTTTCAAAATAATTTTTTTAACATCTTCAACCCCAGCAATTTCGATCATTTTTGTGTTAGAACTTGCCTAGACTGTCTACTATAACATGGTGGAGGTTTCATCTAAATCGGAATTTCAGACGAGGTTAAAACCCATGGTTTATATCAGGCAGTCGGAAAATTGCCAAAAAATGACAAAATTATGTGCTTTACCCTAGTATTAGTATAATGTGTATTAAGCATTTATTTAAAATCGTGGAACAAAAATACATTGTATTTATATTCCACGATTTTGAAGAATGAAATTTCTTTTAAATGATAATATATCTAATCACGTGGTTTGGACAAAAACATTTTCTCAAAAATTTGACTAACAGTCGCTCTCTGATAGGTGATATGGGGACGGTTTCTGATAATCCTAACTGTGTCCAGTATCCTGTGTATTTCTAAAGGAGAACCTCTCTTTACTAAAATAGCCGCGAGATGGGAGATTATCTTCAGATGTGTGTTTGGGATTCTCAGTTTTCTCTGCTCTACGTACGCTATACAGCGTCTTCCAGGTAAGAAATACTTGTATAAGGCTGAGATGATGTTTGGGGCATTGGGTTATCAGAACCACACGTATTGCACCAAATATTTTCTAATTCTGGGCGAATTTAAAATTTTCTTAGGGACCGTTTATAATTAATATAGTACGTAATCACTTTTTGGCCAATTATCAACCCCCCTCAGCTCCCCGCTCCGTAATCAGTTTTAAACATAGCTATTGTGTCAAATTTACACTAACGTAATCATTTGATTACCCCCCTCCGATCCCCCTTCGGCCAATTACGTAATAATAATATGTAAACGACCCCTTACCTTATATCAGGAAATATTTCTTGAAGTAAACATTGACCTAGCTATACCCTAAATATGATTTTAAACCATAAACAAAAGCAAGACCACAGTTGAAGCTTACCAACCCAAGAAATAATAGCTGGTGTGTCTTTATCCAAACACAAGGCAACCTCTAAAATAACCTCTAAAATATAAATTCTTTCAGTTGGAGAAGTGACCGTCATAATCTCCATAGCCCCCATCTTCACAGCAATAGGTTCCAAACTGATGCTGAAAGACAAGTTCATGCCTGTCCACTTTGTGTGTATAATCCTCTGTATAGCTGGAGTTATCATGGTTGTCGACCCCAGGAGGTGAGATCCTTCTTTATCTTTAGTTTAAACACAAGGAAATATTTTGGGAGGTCTCCATATAAACTGCGTTATGCAATATTGTAAACGGTGCTGTTCAGCCTGATTTTAATCATTAGAACACTGCACGATCATTGGTAATGAGATGAATACTGGGAGTGGTTCATGAATAATTGTGGATTTTAAATGAAAGGTATTTAGATAATTGGAGATAATTGGGCCAGACTATTACAAAATCACAAAATTTTGGAAAATAGTAAACGGCTGAAATCACTGTCAACAAGACACGAGCACAAAGAATTCAGTCATTACTGAGGGATTATTTTTACAGATTTCCTATAAAGCCAATTAACATTGACAACTCTTCCGAGCTCATTAAGTAATTATAGCTTTTAGGATGTCTCAATTGCAGCGTGTTTAAAACCAAATCAGCCAACCAGATCCACCCACAACGTAATTGTACTGTCTTCACACACCAACTATTTAAGACAATTATTTAATTTTACTGGCAACCGCCCATCCCTCCAACTCTATGGTATCTTCAAACACGTTAACTTACCGCCCAACGCTAACAAATCACCCCACTGCAGGTTGATGAAACATGCTTCTCTAGACCTACTGGCAGTTTCAGTGGCACTGCTACAGCCAGTCTTTAAATCTCTAGCGTACATCTTTATCAAACGGTGTAATAATCAGGTATGGAACTTTCTATTTCGTCAGGTACGACTACGACACAGTTAGCTAATAAGTATTCTCAAACGCAGCAGAGTAGCTAAATATGGCCGATGTAATGATATTTTCGATCAGTTACTAATAAAAATTGTCAAAAATTGTTCTTAGAATAATTCTCAGCAGATAAAACACCAAGTTAGTTTAAAATAGAAATTTGTAAGCTTAATCATGCTAATCGTTGGACATTTCACCAGGGTATCCAATACCACGTGGTATTGTTCTACTACTCTTTAGCCGGGTTCGCAACAGCTTCTCTCTCCATCATAGTGACCGGGTTCTTCCTTCTCATCAGCGGACACAGCGTGGACAGTGTTCTACAACAACCCTCTCATGTAAGGCTATTTGTCAGAACTGGATTGTCGTGAACTCCCCCCTCCCCAAATAAACTTCTGACATGATATCAGATATTAGTTAACATTTTCTTGACGAACTTCATTGCATGTATTGAAATCATCGCTGAATAACATTATCAACAATATAAAATCGTGGAAATAAAATTCTATCACGTGTTCCACTCAAGTGTGAGTTTGTGGAAGTATAACTATAAACTGTCGTCCACCTGCAGAGTGACAACCTGGCACTGGTCCTGGCAGGACTGTTGGGATTCATAGCACAGTACGGTATCAACAAAGGAGGCATGTTAGCTAACACTACCAAGTGCAGTCTTATCAGGAATATTGACGTTCTCATTGCTTTCATCTTCCAGATATTCATGTTCCATCAGGTCAGTTTATTGGTTATCAAATGAGTTTGATAAGCTAAGATTCATACAATTTATTGTGAACTACTGTTGCCGGATATTGGATGCAAAAATGAACATGGTGCCAATTTTACAAAAAATAATGTGTCGATAAAATTGTTAAGAAAGCCTAAATTTGAGGATCGTAATAATCTGATTGTCGTTACTGTGCTTGATAAAACAACAACACAACTGATCATGGTATACCCATGTTTGGTTTTCGGGCTGCGCTCTCAGTTGCATCCGTATAATTATCTAATTAATTACTCAGAAACCCATTACAGGTACCGACAACAATACAAGTGATAGGAAGTGTTATTCTGCTCTCTTCGACCATTCTTGTGGTTGTCTGGAAAAATGATGTACGGTCGTAGTGCGGATCTTAATTGAAATTTTGTATTTCTTTATTGACTTAGTTCTAATTTACTTTAAATTAGTCATCAACATAAAAAAGGGAATTAATGAACTGGTCTTATTTTGCACCTTCACCTATGATAATTATTTGATTTCACTTTATGATAATTATTTGATTTCAGGGCTGCGATGTCATTTGCAGCAAGTTCAAGTTAGTAGCATCCACGTGATATTTGTATAAATATGTTTTTGTGTACAGTTATTATTGGAATATAATTAAATTTTCATTTGCATTGATGTATAAAATGTTCGAGATTTTATTGTTTATGAAATTTCCTGCTAAAATCTATTCACGATTAAAGAGTGTCTGCACTGGTCAATTAAAAGGTAGATTGAAAAGTACCGTTTAATGGATTTTATTTTGGGGTGATACGAAATCGGCGGGGGGGGGGGGGGGGGATGCAACGTCAATTAATGTCAATTAATGTCAATTAATGTCAATTAATGTCAATTAATGTCAATCAATGTCAATGTCAGTTTGGGGTTTTTATGGAATACTGACATTAATTGACGTTGCATCCCCCCCAATCGGCGTCCAAAAAGTCATAGTTTTATACCCTTATATTATATTAGAAAAGTTAACATGACAAAATCAAACTCAAGATTGAAGAAAATACTTTCATTACTGATTACATCGTACAACAGAAACTCAGCAACATTTTTAATACATTAAATATTGTGTAAAAACTTGTAGTTCAACTGAAACAAAAGCATAAAATATAGCATCATGAAGCAAAATTAAAGAGAAACGTTTGGTATAAAAGAGTGACAACTGATTGTCGATTAAAATGATAATAATGGGGAAAATAAGATGTTTGTGACACAGTAAAATTCATGCCGCTGATAGCAAACTTAATTTATCTCATATTTGGCTGAAAGCGTACTAAAGGATCGTTAACATGTAAGCTAGATTTAGACCCCCACCACATCTACGGCCAATTTAGCAATTGTGTAGAATTACAAGCGTTTCCAAATCGCCTCCCCAACGGTTGGTTTACGTAATATCAGATAATAATCAGTTGTTTGATCTGGACATATACTCTGTCCAGGCTATAAGAACTGTCCAGTGAGAATACACGGTTCTCACACTTTGTTCGCGTCTTAATTCGACCTACAGGTGTTAGACTAGTCTTTATTTTCTAGATTATCAGTCTTTATTTGACATACCAGGCGGTCAGGCCAGTCTAAAATCACGACACTTTTTCTCAGCTCAAATCACTGTTAGATAACATGTCCTGTTCACATGTCCGTCTCCTCGACGTTAGTAACAAGGTTACTGGCACTGTCATTCTCCCCCGGTACTTCCACCATTGGTAGCACCATGGTATTGACGGGCGTTACTTTAGCTCCAGGGTTCATGGTGACCCGTGCAGATTGCTGTCTGTGAATGGACCGCAGTGATCTTCTACTCCTTCTGTCCTGAACAAAAATACTATATTGTCATTGTCGCATATTGTAAACACGCTTATTGAGCTTACAAGTTTTAAAGAGATCAATATGTTAAGACTGAACTAGTCAATTAAATGAACCTTAAGTTACTAATTTTAACTAACCTTAATCCCACTTTTAGCGACTTTGATAAGAACCACAATGAACATGGACAGCCAGAGGACAACGAGTATCGTGTGTAGAACTAGGAGAGCTATTACTAACCCATCTTGGTCCTGAAGTAACAAATGTTTTTTAAATTTACAGTTCACAAATTCAATAAACTTGACTGGTTTATTGAATTATCCCTCATAAATCACTGTTATTTAAATTAAAACGCTCTTTGCCTCTAGACTTACGTTAAGTAAGATAGTTATGTTAAATGCCAATAGTGTGTAACAACAATCAATACGTAGAGAACTAACGGGGTAAACAAGTGTAGAGTCGATAGAGTTGATAACAGCGTATAGTTGAGTGAGGAATAGCAAGAAAGTAGCTCCTATTTCAAACACATTACACCAGTTATTCAGTAGAGAGATAGCTGTTTCTGATTTTCTGAAAGATAGAGTATTTTTACAATCCCTGCAATCTAAATTGGTTCACAAATTTGTCAAATTACAAATGGTGGGCAGACAACAAAGAACTTCGATCAAATGAGTTACATGACATGTGCTTTAAAACGCGCGCGTAAACATGCGCGGCATCTGCGCGGTAACTTACATGATTATATAAGTCGCGTGTTACTGACAGGATACCTCAATTTAATGTACGATCGAGTGTTATCTTAACTAATGACTGACCCTTAATTATAGGCCTTAGTGTAGCCCCTGGCAACCACATGTAAAATATACTGCACACAATAGCAGAATGTGGACCAAAATTGTAGCAACAGCGAGGGTGACATAGCGAGAATTAGATGCATTGTATTTTGTAATAGTGACATGGGCAGTGTAACTAATCTCAATAACCATGATAACACTTACATGTAAGGTTGTCTAATGACGATTAGAAGCAACCAGAGGAATGTAAGAATGCTGTTCCCTCCCGCCACATATAACGGGGGAAGATAAGTCAACTGTGTTGTCATTATCAGGATAAACTTTCGTAGCAGTAGGATTGGTTCGCAGAACAGTCCTCGGTCAGTGAAAGATTCGTGTAGTGCACTGGGATTATCATTATATTATTAAATTTAAGCTTGTGTGTTCAGCTTATATCTATCTAAAGTAAGGAAAACTAGTAGTAAACTTGTTGAATGCGAGCTAGTTGAAATTCAACTAGGTTGAATGCATCTACTCAAAGTCTAATTACAGCGAAACCTCTCTATACCGGGCATATTGTGATGGAATACAGCTTTATGTTCTCAAATGACAACCAAATGCGATATGAGCAATGATAATGTGCATTTCTTGCCCAATACAAGCTTATCAACTAAAGTTTGGGGGAAAGGAAGAGATACACGGTATAGAGAGGCACGGTACACCGGGTACAGAGAGGTTTTACTCTACATTGTGTGTTCAGAAAAGTTGTAACCTAAAGCTTTCAGAGATCGATTGATATGATAATTGAGTTACAAGACACATTACATAATAAGGAATGTACACATTACATAATAAGGAATGTTTTGTTTACCCGAAGAGCTCCGCGCTATTTTTATCCTTAGTATCAAACAGTCTCCAGATTCTAAAGAGAATTAGGAAGAGAAATACTATCACTCCAAACTCTAGAACCAACAACATCGTGGCTAGGAAAGCAACACCCTGAAAATAATTGGATAATTGGACGAAAACACTTTCTATGGATTTTCTGTTTAAAATCTAAGGAATAGATTAAGGTGGCATAGTTCTTGATCCTCAAATAAAACAGTTAGTTACCATAGTTACTAGAATATATTCAGAGTAAATAAAATAACGCTAAATCAGTAAATAACCTGCAGTGAAGGGTCATTGCAGCTAACTGTGTTATCATAGAACCACTGGTTATCAACAATCGGCTGGTCATCATTCCATTTAACAGTGACAGTCTGCGGTGCCCAACTCTCACAAGCGTACATGCGCAGACTCAGAGCAGTCATGGGCACAAACGCAATCAGGATGAACATTACAAACAGACGCCTCATTCCAGTCTGGGAAAAATAAATAGTGTAAACAGTAAAGTATAATCTATAATTCATATTGTATATTATTAATTACTCTAATAAAGTACATTCATCATCTAATATCTATAAGATAAGTAATTCATAGACCAATCAGATATCGAGGATATTAATCGATTTATTACATTAAAACCAAGATAATAATTCTATTTTTGAGTTACACACTTCACGTTCGTTTGATCAGTTCAATTTGCATAAGTTAGCTTTTTCCCCACAACAGAGACTAAGCCTTGAACCAATCAAAGAGCTGCATTTCAGTCACGTGATTCAAGATGAGAGTTGAGTCTAAAGGTTTGTTCAACTACCCTTTACAAGGAAGTATTGACAGTGATGTGGCACAATTTGAGTCGTCTCTCGAACAAGAAGTAGCTAAACTGACCGGAGTAGCCAAACTCATGTTACACAAAATGGAGGAGCTGAGTAAATGTGAGAGCGAAGCGAGCGACAAAGAGTTCACAGTGATGATACGCGGGATGATAGACCCCTTCATAACACAGATTGGAGCACATCCTACACTGCAACAATGCAGTAAACACACTGTAGAGACACTGCTATCAGTACCCACGACACATTGTACTGACTACAATGTACCAGTACATGTCTACACTCCTACTTCCCTCGCGCACAACACTCGCAACGCTGCGTACATATACGCGCACGGCGGGGGAGGTGTAGCGTCCACTGCGCCACTTGCTAAACCTTGGTTGGACTATATAGCTGTTAACTGTGGGGTGGTGGTGTTTAATGTGGATTACAGACTTGCTCCGGAAACAAAGTCTCCTAACAATGTACTGGATTTCTACGAGTGTTTGAAGTTTGTGTACAATAACGCGGCAGACCTCAACATTGATCCAGGTTACTTGTTCAACTTTTTCAAATAAAAAACACTTTTCATTTTTGTAATGTACGAATGAGCTTACTACTTCCATAAAAACAAACTTTAAGTATGATATCTCAATAACAACTTTAAGTAAAATAAGATGTCCCCACTACAGAAAAGATAGCAATAGCGGGAGAGTGTGGAGGCGGGTACATATGTCTAGGAACCATGGTGCTACTCGCACAGCGGGACCAAACACACCTCGTCAAGCTAGCTATGCCTGGTATGTCCCTGATAGATGACTACTGTTTCTCCCCACCCAGCTGCATGACACGTGAGGAACGCCGAGATTCCCTCTCCATGCGGAAGATCTGGCGTCTGCGCGCCACTGATTTGGAGTCTCAGTGGGAGGACCCTGTACTGTTTCCTGGTAAAGTTAGTGACGAACTCCTCGCTAAGTTCCCTCCTACCATTATAAATGAGGTGGAGTTTGACATGTTTATCACAGAGACGAGTAGGTTGGCTAACAGGTTGCGAAGGGTGGGGAGACTGCTGGAGTTTGTGGTTATACCTGGCGCCAAGAATGGGTCTAATCTTAACCCTGAGTTTAAGTGTTTTACAGCGTGGCAGGAGACTATTAAACTGTCTATTCAGGAGTATTTGCTTAAATAAACAAATATTGGTGACGGTGATTCTAAAATTATTAGTAAAAAGGGAGTGGCTTAATAAAAGGGGTTTTGAATAATATTTATTATAATGAGGAGTTTTTCCCTTGAAATATCATGTTTATAGATACAATTTTACGTGAACAATCAATCTTATTATATTGAAAGGTTAAAACGGATGTAATTTTTAAACACTTATAACTAATTACAAACCTGTTTGTCCTTGAGATAGTTCGACTCATTGTTACTGATGTGTTCGTCTCCGGACTGCTGCAACGCTTTTATACGCTCACTCTGCACCAAATACACAGATATTCAGGGGGAACATTTTAAATTCCTAAAAGCCTAAACTGGAATCTCTTTATCAGTTCAAAAACTAACGCTACAATTCTCAAACTTAAAACAAATTAAACACGGATCAAAACAAATACTCAACATCCGAAATCTCTCAGTGAATCACCAAACCGAATTTAAAACAGTTTGTAATAACAAAAACAAAACTCGAAAGTGATAGAGTTGTGATAGAATGTGAACCTTCACATGCAGAACGTGCAACTTTCGCTTCTGAAAATACAGGTGACGGAATTTAGTGCACAGTTTAATCGTGAAGGTTTAATTTTGTTGTATTGAACGATTCAAATTAGTAAGAGTAAGATATTAGAAGTTTTTTGTATCATAATTTGTACTTTTAATAAGTTACCAGATATATAAATTATTAGTTGTTAAACACTTAATTGTAACAATCATGCTGGTCAGCGCACTGAGAATTAGAAGCAGCAAGTTACAGTTAATATCATGTTACACGTAAATGTAGTTAGTTCCATGAAACCTCATTATCAGTAGTAGGCACATGTCAGAGTTATCACATTGCTAGTTACAAGCTCTACGTGAGGCTTAAACTATGTAATGTAGGAACAGAAGATTCTAGAACTCTTTTCTACGCTGATTCTGTTTAGGAGAGCTCAGGCAATATGATTTAAATAGTTTTTATCTCTATAATTTGCTACTCAGTACGTAGTTTATACAGGGTGTTTCAAAAGTCTGGCGAGGATGTTCTTTTTGGATATAACTTTTAATCCATTTGTCTAAACTTCATTCTGTAAAAAGTTATTGGTAGTTCTAAGGTTTAGTGGTGACTTCTCAAGTTTTTACGTTACCCTGGCCACCATAGCAACCGCAATCAGTCCCCTAGCAGTTCATTAAATTATGTACACTTTCTTATTGAATAATTTCAACATGCATGCTATGTCTCAAGTTAGGGCTGGCACCATCTTTTACTTCCGATAAGTCGTGAAGCAATGCCTCCACTTTCTACTTTATACTGAATTTAGCCAGGACAGCGTTAAATTTCTTTAAATTAACCTTTTTCTTAAGCTGGAACTATAGCTAAGCATCCTAAATTTAACTTGGATTAAATAAGTACAGTATCAGCATCACATGCTAGCTAGAAATAGTCGTTGTGATTGGACCAGTAGTAATTGCTGTCTATGCAGTATGCACTTGTCTGTCATTAAGATTGATCGTTCCTACTAAAGAAAGTTTTCTGTTTAGGAATTTAACATGCTTTCTTGTCCTGCAGATGAGTGAATATTGTCTTTTGTAAAGCTTCTTTTCATGAAAGTGTGATGAGAGAGAAGATGATAATATGATAACAAATAAAGAGCTGAATGAATAAAGAAAATCAAAAACAAATACACATGAGACACATTATTAAGAATTTAATAGTATCATAAGAAGACATGCTAGAGAAGAGGATCTAAAGAATTATAGCAGATAAGATAAGAAATGAGGATTATATATGAAGATCATAAGACTCACATAAGACTTGTCCACACTCAGCACCACAATGGTCATGATGATGGGCCAGACAACAGCTGAAGCCCAGTGGATGTAGTACAACTCTAGTGTAGTTAGACCCGTCAGACATTCTGTAATTATAATTATATCATTAATCGTGACTATCTCAGGTACTGAATATTTCGATATCGATATTTCCTTTCCAGCCTGTCTGTTTGTAATCAAAATGTAAACATTGAACCCCAGCTAAAATCTAGCACTGAACTCTCTAGTCTCTACACATTCCACACACTAGGTAATGTTACACATACCACAGGTAACCACAGCAACTAACCCAGATCAAAAGCATGACTGTTCATCATTGAAAGTTTGTAGACATCGCCCAGCTCTCCCCAAAACCTCGGCCAGTTTGCTTTTATATCCATTGTTAAAAAATAGATCTGAAATATTGTGTGTAAACCTCAATTCACCTGATTAATTATAAAATTTAATTATAAATTGTAAAATCGCTGGTTTAGACTTGTTTGGCCAGAACATAGCTAAATTTAGTTGCGTCACCCGGACCAGCTACTATCGCTTTTTAAAACTTGAATCTACTGGAAATGATTCCCACTGCGTGCTTGCCAGCAGTTCAAACTTACTGAGTTAAAATTTACATGTTGTTAACAAGGAACATTGAGCGACTTCGCAAGCAAATCTTACATGTGCTATTGTAACGGGCACAGGAAGAGCTAATTGTAAATGTGAACACTGATCCGAGCTAAGAGGAACTTGAAGAAAATGAACTCTTGTGCGCGGAGAAGAACTTAGACAATAAAATTAGGAAACAGTTTTTAGGAATTTGGTTATTATTTTGTAAAAATCTCATTATTTTTACTCCTGATCTCCGGATCAGCAGAAACTACACACGATTATAATTGAAGTAGCTTAATTGCATGACATCTTGCGACTGTTTTATATCATACGTAATTTAGAAGCAACGTTTACTTTAACTGGTTCAGAATTCGCAGTTTTATTGTATCCGGAAAAGATAGAACTAAAATTTAAACATCAAATCATGTATTGAGTAGATTATAATATTAGCTATTATTAATCGTTACCTGTAAGTAGGAGAAGAGTTGTTTAATCATAGTAGCTGCGAGAATATTGAGCCCTGAGAGGAATACTCCGTATCCCAGTATCACAACCAGGACCACTATTAACACTAGGGCGGCGATAGGGACCTAAAATAACAAGTAGAGAGGGAGAGAGTAACATTTTACAATATTGTTACAGATGTTATATTATTAGTACCGATTGTTCTTAATTCTACAAAATATATGACCTTTTGTTTCATGCTACGAGGAAAGTATTTATTATTTATTTGCAATGTTCCTCGTTGATAAATCCAAAACGATAAGATTGTGTACGAGTCCAGAACATATGATGACGTCTTGTTAACAGCTGTAAAATTAATTGTGAATATTACCTTGGAAGTTAGACATTTCTCACATTTCCCTCCAATCATTCTATAATCTTCCGCACAAGTTTCACAGGTTGGTCCCTCAGATCCTGACAGAGAATATCTGTTACCAAGTTACAAACAGACAAACTTACAAACTTACAAACTTACAAACAGACAAACTTACAAACATACAAACTTACAAACAGGACAGACCAACTAACCAAAATATAAAGAAAAACTAAAGACAAAGTTTTACAAATAACGTACCTGCTTCGCAAGCTCCCGCTTTACAGTTTCTAGGGAACATACAGTCCATACAGCCCGTAGTGGGGGTTTCACACTCGTAACTCGTAACACTCTCATCCCAGAACGTAAACCGAACCCATTTGTTAGCCATCTTACCGTCCGCACACGTCTCACCTTCAAACAATTCAAATTAAAGGTAATGACTGATGGTAACAGTGACAAGGAAAGTGAAAGTGAAAGAAAAAGCGGGAAATTTCAAAATTTCTTACATGATACAGCTGTGCTATCCTCTAAAAGATCTGCATATTTTCCTCTTTCTTCGCAGTAACATTCTTTAATGTCATATTCGTCAACAGTTGTTTCGCCCAAAGAGGGATTTTTCAAGCTGAGAGGGATTTGTAAATTGAAGAACACATTGTTTTACTAAATTCAAACACATTTTGTACATCTGCATACATTAGAACATCTCAAAGAATACAATTTTCATCAGAGAATAAAATGTTGTGTCCTAGTTACAAAAATGGTACCTGGTGCAATCAAATCGGTTACATCTGGCATTTCCATCACCACCTTCTTTCTTAAACACAGTCCTGAACACTTCTGGATAATTGCCCGAGAACTTGTTGTAACTGAGATCCAGCTTTTCCCATTTATCCTCATTAGAAATATCTTCTAAGTCACCTTCAATCTCGTTATCATATAGGTTTATCGACTTTAAGGCAGTCAAGGAGTTAAGGATTGCAATTTCAGCAATTCCGATGGTACCTTTTATTTTGTTACCAGATAGATTCAATGTTTCTATAGTTGCTTTAGCATTCTCGATCTTTTTAAGCACATCTGATATATCCATATTTAAAGAATTGTTGCTCATATCGAGTGATATGAGGCCAGCAGGAAACGAGCCACTATACTCTTTAATGGAGTTTAATGATAAGTTAATCTCTTCTAATTGTGCATTGTTTTCAAAGTCCAAATCGACAGCAAATCCTTCAATTTCATTATCTTTCAGTATGAGAGTTGTGAGCTTCGTGAGAGCCTCAAAACCGCTGGGGATTGTACCAACTAGCCCCTGACTAGTAAGGTCCATCTTAGTTAGACATTTTGATTCACTGCCTGATTCACAATCAGAGAAGTCCATCTCTGCATCTGGTAATGCTAACAAGACTTCAGATCTGGGGGAATCAGGCTGACCTTTATAAAGATTCCAGCTCTCCTTCCAGGAATCATTACCACTCAAACCATTATAGAAGTCGTACAAATCTGAAATAGTGATGTTTAATGTTTATACACTATTTCAAGTCAAGCGAGACAATTGTATTTAGCAAGTTACTGGAACTAAGCGAATACTTTGTAACAACCAAGAACCTAACCCTATTTTCAAGAGAAAAGTTATACAACTCTTCATGGACTGTAACATTGTAATTGATACAAAATTATAACACTTACATTGCGATTCTGTGTTTATAACATCACAATTGCAGAATGACAAAATCCAGGTAAATAGGAGGAACTTTAAGATCATGTTTTCATTTCATCAACACCTAACAAAGATAATACTGTTTTCAGTGAAATATTGAATATTCAATACAAAGACTAAGAGTGTAAAGATTGGAAAAAAACAAGTCTTTTGGAGCATCTTTCTTTAACAACATAAGTACAACCCGGCTTTAAAAATAATAATCACAGATAGCCTCAAAATAAACTGTTATTGTGTGCTTCCCCTAGACAAAGGTAACTACATTTAAATAGTAGTAAAACATAAATTTGAGTAACCTCTGTAGGTGAATACAAAGAATACTTTGGAATCAAGAAAACATTGGTATCATTGTGACATGATCTAAAGTTTTTTTTCACACTGACAAATATGCTAAAATAACTCTTGGGAATGTATTTTATCAGCGCTTAGACAACCTCGCCTACATCAGAAGGCTCATGGCAATGGGTCTTCACCAGAAGGGGGCCAAAATGTATCATTATGCGACTGCCCTCATTTCTTAATCCTACCACTCAGCATTGCCCTTTTCAGATATTAGTTGTCATGTCCAGCAGCCATCAAGATGAGAGCAAAAAACAGTGCTAAAACATGAACAGTTGAACTGTACCGAAAAGATACGTAGTGTTAAGACTTCAGCATCTTTAATTTTTACCATTTTGAAGGCTTCACTGTCTTTAATTCATTGCAACCCGTCTTTAAATTTTCTGGTAGAAGTAAGGTCAATGTATGAAATGTGTTTTATTCCATCCGATCTATTTTGAGATCTGTTGTGGCGTCTTTACGAGCGTGCCAAATCACTATACAGTAGATCTTCAAGATTTTTCTAAAAGGGCCCCTGACAGTTGAAATCAACCTGTTTCAATGTATTTTCGAACGCTGTTTCCAAATTAACCCACATGACATAGGGTTAAAATGCTCCCCTTGCGAGATATCGGCAAAAAACTGTCTCGATCACGTGATATGACCATAGCATATGGACACGTTCATTTGAGTTTGAGGATATTGGTAAACAAAAATGATAGCGTTTTCGACGATAGTGGCTTAATTTTGACATCTATCAACATAGCACGTTCAGAAGTTCTGAACATTAGCCACGTAACCCATACTCCCATATGCACTGCTCAGAAAGAAAATCTATTGTTGTTAGGCATTATAATGGTTCAAATGTCACATTTTGTGTGACTTGGTTAACTGCAGTTGTCTAAATATCATTCCTTGGTCTGAAATATAGTAGATTAGGTCAATCTAACAATTATGATACAACATTGGTTAAAGGGCACGGATCGAACGGTTACAAGGCAATATTTGGGTAACTTTGTCACACTCAGAATACCATAGGTCTCTATTCTACTGTGAGGTGTCCTCAAAAACCTTTTAACTCATTATTTGATGGTTGATCTACCAATCATAGCCCTAAAATATGTTGTTTCGAATAGTTAGCTAATACAGGCACTTGGTTATTGGGAAATGAGGTTAATTCTGTCACAATATATGGAATTTTAAATTTTAAATTTTGGTTTGAAAGGCGGGAAAACTTTACATGATGACAATGTAGTTGATGCAAGTTAAGATCAGTTGATGTTTACATTGTCACAAAAAATGATACGAAATCGTAAATAGGTTAAAAATAATGATTATAGAATGAAATAGTCTCTTATAATAACTCTTATAATTTAAACTGATGTGACAAAGTAAACATGTCTTGCCCCTATTTTGAAGATCTATATATTCTATGACTCTATTAGAATTCAACATTCTTTCAGAAAAAAATCGGTAGAATATTGTCCAGAACATCAGAGCTCAAGTTTAACAATTTTAGATTAATTTGACACTGAAAATGTGAAAAAATTAACTTTCCCTGCCCCAACAATATCAAGATAGTGTATTAAAATTGGCATAGGATGCTTTATTGCCTATATTAATCGATCCAAACTACGAAAAAGATCTGTTATTCTGATGACGATTACCTAACTGATGTGACAAAGTAAACATGTTTTGCCTCTATTTTGAAGATCTATAACTCTATTAGAATTCAACATTCTTTCAGAAACGATTGGTAGAATATTGTCTAGAACATCAGAGCTCAAGTTTAACAATTTTAGATTAATTTGTCAAAGACGCTGAAAATGTGAAAAAATTAACTTTCCCTGCCCCAACAATATCAAGATAGTGTATTAAAATTGGCATAGGATGCTTTATTGCCTATATTAATCGATCCAAACTACGAAAAAGATCTGTTAATCTGATGACGATTACCTAACTCTTATAATAACTGATGTGACAAAGTAAACATGTCTTGCCCCTATTTTGAAGAGCTATACCTCAATTAGAATACTATGTAACTTTATCATCAATGAACTAGTTATTTTGCCAGCAAGGAGCTAACAGAGTTATAATAATTTTTTTGTGACGAAATTACCCTATTTTTGACCATGGTGCAGTAGTTTAATTGTGACACTGTTAACATATTACCACCCGATATGTGACTGGTGCGTGGTACAAGCAGTGTTGTTTGATCCATAGTATGTAATATAAGGGGTTTAAGCTGGTATATCATTATTTGTTTAATTTCACACATGTTCAGATATCATCAAGATTATGTGACAAAGTAAACTTGTTTGTGCCTTCTGTGTTTTAATTCCTTACGACTATATGATATAATAACAATTCCTAGCACTTCCAGGCCATCAAATAAACGTACACTACTCAGCATTGCTTATCAGGGTGCCCTAAACATTCTTCACATGTTTCTTAAATGTGTGACAGAGTAAACCTGAGTGCACCATCTAACGAAAAAAGTCGTCAAATATGTAGGTAATGGTCATATGTACCCATCCAATCAACTGGACACTCAAAAATGTGGTCAAAAACGGCAGCAAGGGGTCCATATTTACTCCGTCACATGTTTATATTGTGACAATGTAACCATTTTCGTGCCGGCCGTATTTAAGCGATATCTTATCACCTGATTAAGATATCGTTAAGTGACAAAGTTAGCCTAGAGGATGAGACGATTATCTTAACCATCAAGGGTTTGTGTAATTTCATAGTGTGACAAAGTCACCTACACTGTGCCTTTTAATAGGGTCACTTATATTTACCAATATCCTCAAACTCAAATGAACGTGTCAATATAATAAAGAAGTTGGTCTAATTTCTCGTTAGGGTTAGGGTTTCAGCATATGCTTCAGTTAGGGATTGGGTTGGGGTTAGGGTTGGGATCGGATTATAGGGTTAGGGTTTCGAATAGTCATTTAGAGCCACCTAGAGGACTGTTTAAAAAGTCACATGACAGTCGAGTGTACGTAAATCATCATCCGCATCTTTGATTTTTCAATTTTGAAGCCTTGCTGTCTTTAACTTGGGACTCTCGAAGTCTTGGATCTCATAATGTCTCGTAGTGTGGACTGTGCAGACGGCACATCAGGGACGTAGCCAGGATTTTTCTTTGAGGGGGGCTGTCGAGCAAAGCGAGCCGACGCGTCCAATGAAGCTGCGCAGCGAGCGAAGCGAGCAAGCTGTGGCAGGGGTCTGGGGGCGCAGCCCCCAGCGGGGTCCAGGGGCGGAGCCCCTTGGCGGGGGCTAGGGGGGCGCAGCCCCCCGGAAATTTTTTGCGAAACAGGGTGTTTTAGACGACATTTGGCATTAAAGAAATTTGTAGGACAGCAATAAACTGGGATTGAAAAGAATCAAGTACTCACGTAAATTTGGTAACTTCACAACAGTAATCTGCATTCTCCAATCAGAATTTACGACTTACTCAGGCCTCATCGTCTTAAGATTTTTACATTTCCTACGGTCTAGGGGACACTATTGACACTATTGACTAACCTAATCAGGTCCATTTATCCACCTGACCTGCTTATGGAGAGGAGTGGTGACGACAATAAGTCCGTAAACTATCTCGACATCAACATCTCGATGAATAACTCCGGACACGTCGCCACCAAGCTTTACAACAAACTTGATGACTTCAACTTTCCTGTGGTCATGTACACCTTTCCTAACAGTAATATTTCCTCTTCTGTTGGTTATAATGTTTTTTACGGTCAGGTCCTTCGTTACTCTTCCATTATCTCTGACCTTGATTCTTTTCTGTGTTCTACCAACACCCTTTATAGGACACTTCTTTCAAGATGTTATAATGACAGACTCCTGAAGAGTAAATTCAGAAAGCTTCTGAAAGACCGACCTAGTATTCTGTACAAATACAGTATACTTGATGTCAGCGACATCCTTGACATCACATTTAACGTGAACAGGTGATCACTGACGAGTGATTGCTAGGGGGTCTTGGCACATTAAACCGGTACAGGTATTAAACCCCCAAAACCGGTGTGCCAAGTCATCTGCTGATGATGTTCACATTACATTATTTCCTCTCTCCTTTATTCCTTCCGTCTTTTCTTAAACTTACAGTTCAGTTACTTTATTTCACCAGGTCTACCTAAGGATCAATTATTCTTTGGTGGGGTTTCACTTCTGGTATTGGCTTCATTCCCGTTCCTTTTCCTTATTCTTTATACTTATTTTTTATATAGTTTAATGAGATAATTATAGAAGTCTTCTAGAATGTTTGCTTGGATTTAATGACATATATTTACTAATCCACAGTTCAAATCTTTGACTGACTGCAGTCATAAACACAGCCCAGTTACCAGGCGACCATGGGGACTAGGGGGCTTATCTTTTTTCTGGGGTTCGATTTTTTCCGGGGGGGGGGCTGCCGCCCCCCTAGCCCCCCCCTGGCTACGTGCCTGCGGCACATACCACTCTGCCTAAAATTATTTCGTAGTTTGTAGTTGCAAGGCGAGCCTGAGCTGTTGGTTTTAGCCTCAAGTGCAGACCTGTGCTCGTCGGCCATCGAGGACACCATTACATTGCATTGTTCATTATTATAATTCAAAGAATTATTTATGTACGACCGCCAGCATGCAATTATGCATGCAAATCAAACGAAAAATATGAACTTGCATAGTAACCATGATAACGAGGGTTATTAAGTTGTTTCACGTTACAAAGATTGTAAAAACGGCATTCTTATCGGTTTTGGTGATATTACGTTGTGTTTAGTGCGAGAAACTTTTTAATCGGCTGTATCTTCGGTTGTGTAGGATATTTTTTGACGTGATTTAAACTTACTAACAAAAAATACTATTAACTTCCTCCCTGTGACCACAGGTTTTCTAGTTCATTATATTTCTGATTATTCATTGACATTTTACAGTCTCTGAAACGGAGTACAAGGGTTAATTAACTTTGAGCTTTGTTTCGGTTACCTGGGGACTTCAGTGTTCAGGCCTTTTCTGTCCATAAACATTAAAGCTGCGGCGGAATGACGGGTACTTAATCCAGCTCATCAGAGGAAAGAAATCTGCAAAGTTAAAGTTACGAACTTATATTCTGCCAAGGCGCAGTTTATATCTCCGCCAAAAGCATCACATTTTAGCATTAATGCGCGTAGTTTTCTCAACTATTTTCACAGTCGCGCCTTCCTGAAGTTACATTAAACAGCCTCTTTTGCTTCCTAACATACCAGTTTATAGGAAGCAAAATATTATATATAAGTAAAGTGCAAGAAACCGAATTCGAACTTGGCACATTAATAGCATGGGAGACGATATTATACATGGGCGATATTTAGTAGAGAATAAACCGGTACCTACGGTGTACCGGTACCGGTATACCTACGGGGTGATATTAGTACAATTTGGTTAGAACACCTCCTCTCGTATTATTGAGAATAAATTTACTTTTCCATACAATTGTGCACTTCAGTCGTATAGTAAACCGGCAGTAAAGCATGAAATGCTTTAATGATAAAAGATTCGTTTGTTATATAATAATGATTTTTTTGAGTCGAGAAATACAAAATATGATGTTAACAAAACACAACTTTAAAGAACGATCAAAATTCTTACAAAGTTTTATTATAAAACTCTGTGACTGTTAAAAAGTATTAGGTAAATGATTCTTTTAATTCTGCCTTGATGGTCTGTAGCTCTTTCTCCTGTTTCCCATTTTGAGGAAATCAACCCTCTTCTTAGAAATTGTGCAGTAGAGTGTCGACGGGTCTGAGAACTCCAACGAATGAGGCATGATATCTTCTTCTACAGTCTTTTCAAAAACTTGTTAACATTCTGAGTTATATTATTGTCATAACAACAAATAGAATTTATTAGAGTTGAGCTATTCCTATAGTCCTTGTTATGACAGTATTAAAACTACAATAGTTGTCACGAGATGTTTGATATAGTGGCTAGAGTTGAGCTATTCCTAGTCCTTGTTATGACAGTATTAAAACAACAATAATTGTCACGAGATGTTTGATCTAGTTATTAGAGTTGAGCTATTCCTAGTCCTTGCTATGACAGTATTGAAACTACAATAGTTGTCACGAGATGTTTGATCTAGTGGCTAGAGTTGAGCTATTCCTAGTCCTTGCTATGACAGTATTAAAACTACAATAGTTGTCACGAGATGTTTGATATAGTTATTAGAGTTGAGCTATTCCTAGTCCTTGTTATGACATTATTAAAACTACAATAGTTGTCACGAGATGTTTGATCTAGTTGTTAGAGTTGAGCTATTCCTAGTCCTTGCTGTGACAATATTAAAACTACAATAATTGTCACGAGATGTTTGATCTAGTTATTAGAGTTGAGATATTCCTAGTCCTTGTTATGACAGTATTAAAACTACAATAGTTGTCACGAGATGTTTAATCTAGTTATTAGAGTTGAGCTATTCCTAGTCCTTGATATGACAATATTAAAACTACAATAATTGTCACGAGATGTTTGATCTAGTTATTAGAGTTGAGCTATTCCTAGTCCTTGTTATGACAGTATTAAAACTACAATAGTTGTCACGAGATGTTTGATCTAGTGGCTAGAGTTGAGCTATTCCTAGTCTGTAGTCCTTGCTATGACAGTATTAAAACTACAATAGTTGTCACGAGATGTTTGATCTAGTGGCTAGAGTTGAGTTATTCCTAGTCCTTGGTATGACAGTATTAAAACTACAATAGTTGTCACGAGATGTTTGATCTAGTTATTAGAGATGAGCTATTCCTAGTCCTTGCTATGACAGTATTAAAACTACAATAGTTGTCACGAGATGTTTGATCTAGTGGCTAGAGTTGAGCTATTCCTAGTCCTTGCTATGACAGTATTAAAACTGTAATAATTGTCACGAGATGTTTGATCTAGTTATTAGAGTTGAGCTATTCCTAGTCCTTGTTATGACAGTATTAAAACTACAATAGTTGTCACGAGATGTTTGATCTAGTGGCTAGAGTTGAACTATTCCTAGTCCTTGATATGACAATATTAAAACTACAATAATTGTCACGAGATGTTTGATCTAGTTATTAGAGTTGAGCTATTCCTAGTCCTTGCTATGACAGTATTAAAACTACAATAGTTGTCACGAGATGTTTGATCTAGTGGCTAGAGTTAAGCTATTCCTAGTCCTTGTTATGATAGTATTAAAACTACAATAGTTGTCACGAGATGTTTGAACTAGTGTCTAGAGTTGAGCTATTCCTAGTCCTTGTTATGACAGTATTAAAACTACAATAGTTGTCACGAGATGTTTGATCTAGTGGCTAGAGTTGAGCTATTCCTAGTCCTTGCTATGACAGTATTAAAACTACAATAATTGTCACGAGATGTTTGATCTAGTTATTAGAGTTGAGCTATTCCTAGTCCTTGTTATGACAGTATTAAAACTACAATAGTTGTCACGAGATGTTTGATCTAGTGGCTAGAGTTGAGCTATTCCTAGTCCTTGCTATGACAGTATTAAAACTACAATAGTTGTCACGAGATGTTTGATCTAGTTATTAGAGTTGAGCTATTCCTAGTCCTTGTTATGACAGTATTAAAACTACAATAGTTGTCACGAGATGTTTGATCTAGTTATTAGAGTTGAGCTATTCCTAGTCCTTGTTATGACAGTATTAAAACTACAATAGTTGTCACGAGATGTTTGATCTAGTTATTAGAGTTGAGCTATTCCTAGTCCTTGATATGACAATATTAAAACTACAATAATTTTCACGAGATGTTTGATCTAGTTATTAGAGTTGAGCTATTCCTAGTCCTTGCTATGACAGTATTAAAACTACAATAGTTGTCACGAGATGTTTGATCTAGTTATTAGAGTTGAGCTATTCCTAGTCCTTGTTATGACAGTATTAAAACTACAATAGTTGTCACGAGATGTTTGATCTAGTTATTAGAGTTGAGCTATTCCTAGTCCTTGATATGACAATATTAAAACTACAATAATTTTCACGAGATGTTTGATCTAGTTATTAGAGTTGAGCTATTCCTAGTCCTTGCTATGGCAGTATTAAAACTACAATAATTGTCACGAGATGTTTGATCTAGTTATTATTATTATTATTAATCAACTATATACAGCAAACACAAGATAATAGGAAATAAATCATAAAATCGAGTGGCCGAGTAGTCTCGACTCACCCATAGCTTCTCCATAAGCGTCTATCATGAGCTTTGTACACTAAATCGTTGAAATTACTTAAACTAAATCTTTTATTTACAATCACAATAATATTCTTCGTCATAATGTCTTTTATTAATAAATCAAATAAATTTGAACGAGGTCTGCCCCTCCTTCCTTTGTAATCAAAACATCCTAAACATGCAAATCTAAAAGATAAGAAAGCGGGAGTGTCATCACCGCTTCTGAGAACGTGCCCAAGCATCTTCCATCGTGCTTTCTTGATCCTTTCAGTAAGGGGACTGACATTACATCTCTTATATAAGTTCTCGTTACTGATAACCGTAGGCCAATAGGTGTTGATTATCTGTCTCAGATGCTTCCTTTGAAGAACGTCGACAGATGCCATTACGGTTTCAGGAGTAGCCCAGCTGCTACAGTTATACAACAACACTGAAGTGACAAGAGCTTCGTACAACTTCAGCTTTCTACTCTCACTGATCTGAACAGAACTATTCAACCAGACTTTCTTGTAGGTGTAGAAGGCAACATTGGCTTTGTTGCGTCTGTTGACAATATCTCTTTCTGAACAGAGCTTTGATCCTAATAGCACTGACTCTCGCCACTCTTCATTTCCTCTGATTTTATTGCCATGGGCATCCAAAGCATCTGTCTCTGCCAAATACACTCTTGTAAACACCGTCTTTGATTCGTTAACAAAGAGGCTCCAGTCCTTTAGTATGTCACTAGCAATCTCTAGTATCTTCACCAGACTCTGACCATCTTCACTCAGAAGCTCAGCATCGTCAGCATAGGCGGACTCTAACGGGAGGCCTCTATCAGAGACTGGGGGGTTTGGTCTAGGAATTGTGACACTGATCACGGCTCTGATGTGATTCAGGGCACCGGCAAGGGTCAATGTAAACACTTTACCTGCCAGACTGTCTCCCTGGTAAGCTCCAATATTAATCACGAATTCACCAGACTCAGCTCTGTTGACCGTCACCTTGAGCTTTGTATTTGAGAGGAGGTACTGAACCAAGCGAATGTCGTCTCTAGAGCATCCTGCATCAATGAGGAGGTTGATGATGGTCTGTCTGCGGATGGTATTAAACGCAGCGGTCATGTCAATGTTGATTTTACTATACTCAAACTCGCGCCTGGTAACCACTGATGTCAACATTCTCTGAGACTAAACCAGGTCAGCACAACTGCGACCCTGCTTGTATGCCGCCTGCCAAGGTCCAGTGTACATATCAACGTGGTAATTGATTCTGTTCAAGGCTACGAGGGATAGGACTTTTTCGAGTTCCATTTAGCAATGTGAGGGGCCGGATAGACTTTACCGGACCTCGGGGTTTTCCTGGCTTCTGAAGGGGTGTCAGGATACCTTCTCCAATAGCTGGGATGTATGTGTTGGTCTCAAAGGAGAGATTGTAGATCCTAGCCAACTCATAGTGGAGGGGATATCCAGCAGCTTTCATTAGCTCATTAGGTATACCGTCAGGGCCACACGCTCTACCGGATTTCAGCTTCATAACAGCACGGCCAACTTCTTCAGTTATTAGAGTTGAGATATTCCTAGTCCTAGTCCTCCTCTAATAACTAGATCAAACATTTCGTGACAATTATTACAGTTTTAATACTGTCATAGCAAGGACTAGGAATAGCTCAACTCTAGCCACTAGATCAAACATCTCGTGACAACTATTGTAGTTTTAATACTGTCATAGCAAGGACTAGGAATAGCTCAACTCTAGCCACTAGATCAAACATCTCGTGACAACTATTGTAGTTTTAATACTGTCATAACAAGGACTAGGAATAGCTCAACTCTAATAACTAGATCAAACATCTCGTGACAATTATTGTAGTTTTAATATTGTCATATCAAGGACTAGGAATAGCTCAACTCTAATAACTAGATTAAACATCTCGTGACAACTATTGTAGTTTTAATACTGTCATAACAAGGACTAGGAATATCTCAACTCTAATAACTAGATCAAACATCTCGTTAAAACTATTGTAGTTTTAATACTGTCATAGCAAGGACTAGGAATAGCTCATCTCTAATAACTAGATCAAACATCTCGTGACAACTATTGTAGTTTTAATACTGTCATAGCAAGGACTAGGAATAGCTCAACTCTAGCCACTAGATCAAACATCTCGTGACAACTATTGTAGTTTTAATACTGCCATAGCAAGGACTAGGAATAGCTCAACTCTAATAACTAGATCAAACATCTCGTGACAATTATTGTAGTTTTAATATTGTCATATCAAGGACTAGGAATAGCCCAACTCTAATAACTAGATCAAACATCTCGTGACAACTATTGTAGTTTTAATACTGTCATAACAAGGACTAGGAATAGCTCAACTCTAATAACTAGATCAAACATCTCGTGACAACTATTGTAGTTTTAATACTGTCATAACAAGGACTAGGAATAGCTCAACTCTAATAACTAGATCAAACATCTCGTGACAATTATTGTAGTTTTAATACTGTCATAGCAAGGACTAGGAATAGCTCAACTCTAGCCACTAGATCAAACATCTCGTGACAACTATTGTAGTTTTAATACTGTCATAACAAGGACTAGGAATAGCTCAACTCTAATAACTAGATCAAACATCTCGTGACAATTATTGTAGTTTTAATACTGTCATAGCAAGGACTAGGAATAGCTCAACTCTAGCCACTAGATCAAACATCTCGTGATAACTATTGTAGTTTTAATACTGTCATAGCAAGGACTAGGAATAGCTCATCTCTAATAACTAGATCAAACATCTCGTGACAACTATTGTAGTTTTAATACTGTCATAGCAAGGACTAGGAATAACTCAACTCTAGCCACTAGATCAAACATCTCGTGACAACTATTGTAGTTTTAATACTGTCATAGCAAGGACTAGGAATAGCTCAACTCTAGCCACTAGATCAAACATCTCGTGACAACTATTGTAGTTTTAATACTGTCATAGCAAGGACTAGGAATAGCTCAACTCTAATAACTAGATCAAACATCTCGTGACAATTATTGTAGTTTTAATATTGTCATATCAAGGACTAGGAATAGTTCAACTCTAATAACTAGATCAAACATCTCGTGACAACTATTGTAGTTTTAATACTGTCATAACAAGGACTAGGAATAGCTCAACTCTAATAACTAGATCAAACATCTCGTGACAATTATTACAGTTTTAATACTGTCATAGCAAGGACTAGGAATAGCTCAACTCTAGCCACTAGATCAAACATCTCGTGACAACTATTGTAGTTTTAATACTGTCATAGCAAGGACTAGGGATAGCTCAACTCTAATAACTAGATCAAACATCTCGTGACAACTATTGTAGTTTTAATACTGTCATACCAAGGACTAGGAATAACTCAACTCTAGCCACTAGATCAAACATCTCGTGACAACTATTGTAGTTTTAATACTGTCATAGCAAGGACTACAGACTAGGAATAGCTCAACTCTAGCCACTAGATCAAACATCTCATGACAACTATTGTAGTTTTAATACTGTCATAACAAGGACTAGGAATAGCTCAACTCTAATAACTAGATCAAACATCTCGTGACAATTATTGTAGTTTTAATATTGTCATATCAAGGACTAGGAATAGCTCAACTCTAATAACTAGATTAAACATCTCGTGACAACTATTGTAGTTTTAATACTGTCATAACAAGGACTAGGAATATCTCAACTCTAATAACTAGATCAAACATCTCGTGACAATTATTTTAGTTTTAATACTGTCATACAAGGACTAGGAATAGCTCAACTCTAACAACTAGATCAAACATCTCGTGACAACTATTGTAGTTTTAATACTGTCATAACAAGGACTAGGAATAGCTCAACTCTAATAACTAGATCAAACATCTCGTGACAACTATTGTAGTTTTAATACTGTCATAGCAAGGACTAGGAATAGCTCAACTCTAATAACTAGATCAAACATCTCGTGACAATTATTACAGTTTTAATACTGTCATAACAAGGACTAGAATTAGCTCAACTCTAATAACTAGATCAAACATCTCGTGACAATCATTATAATTTTCATACACAACTGATCGTACAGTTTAAAATGGAACAAAATAAGACAGAATAATTGATCACATGTTAAACATAAGCTGATTTAGGAGAAGCAAATATTAGTTAAACTAATGTCTGTCACATAAAATACTGAAAATAAAGTTCACAACTGTGAACTCAAATGTATATAAAACACACTCACAATTAATCGTACAGTTTAAAATGGAACAAAATAAGACAGAATAATTGATCAAATGTTTAAAAAATAAGCTGTTAACAGTTAAAAAATAAAGGTATCATATCAGACGAGTAGCTTAAATGCGGGGCGAAGGTCTCAATTGAAGATGCTGCAGGGCGCGGCATAGCAACCATCCAATGTGCAACGATCCAATGCGAAAATTTAAAATCACATTTGGATATAATGCGCGTGAGTGCTTACAAATTTGCTTTTGGCGGAGATATAAACTGCGCCATTCTGCCAAAGACTTTTTTTTTGGGACAACTTAATTAATCTACATTAAACATTGTCCCAAATTTCCCCCTGAGGGAAACGTGATTTTTATGAGCAATGAGGCAAACATTTTGCAAAAACCGGAAGTCTCTATTTTCTATTTTAGGAGATAGGTCCAGCCAGTACACAGTAAGGTTACTTAGCTTGCTGGCCTATTATATATATTGCTCTATAATATATATTGCTCTATCATATATATTGCTCGCATCTCTCAATACGAAAATCTCGAAAAGTGCTCCACGCATTGAAATTGGTGTGCCGGGTAAACAATACTATTTTTTGGGTAATTTCAATTGTAATTCTAAAATTGTAATTCTATAATTATATTGTAGGTTTAAAACCTACCAGGACGCGCGCCGAGTTGGACGCGCGCCGAGTTGGACTCGTCGACGGTCCAATATATGGAACAGATATTTTACGAGTATCACTTGACCATTGTTAATGGTCTGGCCCGGCGCGCGCTACTTCGTAGCACTTGCCGTCGGGCATTTCGAGAAGAAAGCGGCGCGCGCTACTTCGAAGAAATTTAGACGAGTAACATCCGTCAAGAGTATCACCCGTTAATAATTATAATTCTGATCTTATTGTAATTTTAATTTTAATGAACTATCGCCATGAATATTATTTGCATTACAGTGGTTTTATGGGTTATGTATTATAACATTATTTACAATTTTGAATTTGTAATGTTATCTTATATGCAGCGTGCCTAGTATAGTTCTAAGTTCATGATTATTACAAAATTTCTGCTGCAAACTCACTCGCCACTTTCTTTCCGAAACATAATGCAGTATATTGACTTATATTAACGCGTCTAGTCGGGCCGTGTCAGTTTTGTTTTACGCACCGTGAACTTTATCGATTGTAATTTCATTTAACTTTTAATCTAGGTACCGTAGAAAAAGCTACAATACGGCTGCAAACTTGTGCGAGGTGGGCCTACAACGTGATTGTCATACGTATGACTCGCCGTGCACGAGTGCGCGGCTCCCGCTGTATCGTCAGGACGATAATAGTGGAATTACGTCAGAACGACCATTGTAGGTTTACAACCTACCAGGACGCGCGCCGAACAGATATTTTACGAGTATCACCCGTTAAAACGACCATAGTGAAACGACCGTGTGGGTTCCAACGTGGTACAACAACGTGAGCAGTGAGGCAAAATCAGTCGATTAACAATGAACGAGCGTGCTAAATCACTTTACAGTCGATCTTCGAGATTGTTCTAAAAGGGCCCCCGACGGTTGTAACCAACTTCAATCGATGTATTTTCGGACGCTGATTCCGAATCACCCCCCATGACATCAGACATAGGGTTAAAATGCTCCCCTGACGAGATATTGGCGAAAAACTGTCTCGATCACGTGATATGACCGTATAAGGAAGTTAGTCTAATTTCTCGTTAGGGTTAGGGTTTCAGCATACGTTTTTGTTAAGGATTGGGTTAGGGTTAGGGTTGGGATCAGATTAGAGGGTTAGGGTTTCGAAAAGTCGTTCAGAACCAGCTAGAGAAAGGGTTGAAAAAGTCACGTGACAGTCGAGTGTAGAGTTGATTCACGATGTCAATCCTTCGCATCTCGCCGATCTGCATACATATGTGGTTGCGAGAAGCATTATTTGATGCGCGCGCGACCCAGTAGTGCATCGCGCTACAAAGTGTAGAGTGATTAAACATCATCCAACAATGAACAACAAGCAAATTAATATGTGCTAGGTGAGGCTTGTAGCTTGCAATGTATTTGGTATTTATACTTTTGGGTCGTGCCGCCCATCAAATAAGGCTCTCGTGGCTATTTTGTATTTACTGCAAAGTGGCCGAGCTGCGCACTTTTGTGCAGCAGGCTCAAAACGTGGACACAATACACCCATGAAGGCTTTCTCAAATAACCAATAACGTTTAGGAAAACAAATTTGTTAGGAAAACAAATTTAAATTTTGGTATTTATTAATAACAATCAAAACATATCATATCATAAAAATAAAGCCGCGCGTTGGTTGACTGCCTCAGTAAGGTGGATTATATAAGCATAAGCTCGTTGATTCACGATGTCAATCCTTCGCATCTCGCCGATCTGCATACGTGGTTGCGAGAAGCATTATTGGATGCGCGCGCGCGACCCAGTAGTGCATCGCGCTACAAATAAGCTCGAAGGTGCCCTGCGCATTTACAGAACCTCATGCGGCGATCACATGATCATGAGGACCTGTGAGCGCCAAATTTAATTTAAAGTTTTTAGAAATCATACATCACTACGAGTTACTCATGCTTTTTTAATTTTTATAGGAGTGTAGATTGTCAGGTATTTCATTCATTCATACTTAGTCGGTTTAAAGCTGTTATATTTATGTTTAGAACTCACTATTGTTTAAACTATGAAAGCAGAACGTAGGTAATGGACAATATACCGACGACAATACCAAGGACCCGAGTGCCACAATGACTTTTCCGGATCCGTTTTTACCGAGGGCTTATCCACCAGTTACTCATGCTGCATGTATAGTCTGATAATATTTATTTGTTTTATTCTATAACAAGCATTCTGTAAATTGGAGTGTCGTATTTATTATAAAAGAGCCAGCCAACCTCCGCATTATAATCTTTTGTGTGCCAAGTTCGTTTATAAAATCTTATCATATAATGAAATTGATCCAATAATCTTACTGCAGTAAGCTTAACTGGCGAGCAAGCATCGTCCCACTCGGCCGGGACGAAAATACCGAGTCCAATCACAGAAAGTTAACCATAAACTAATGATAAATATAAGAGCTCGGACATCGACAAAAATCACACACTCCAGACGACGGGGGAAGAGAGGAAAGAAAGCTGCTGGGCTCAACAAATTTTAATAATTGTAAACAAATTTGTTCTTGTGCCCTATAATAATTTGGTATTGAGGTATGACCCTGTACTGTGCGTGATGGTGAAAGTGAAAGTGAATGTGAATCTATAATGCGAACAAAGTGAGTTGTGGCCAAAAGATTCTTCAATTTTAAAATAACCAAGTCAAAGGACTTTGTTTTAAAACACAAGCTCATTCTTATCGAAGTTTAATTCTGTCCATTCTAATTCTTCGTACCTGGACTGTATCTTGAGTAGCTCACTTTTCAGTGTTACTTTAACTAAGTTTGTTGACTTAGTAAAGCTTATCAAACTGTCAATTTTTCGACAGTCGTTCCACATTTTTGTTGATTGATAAATGAAAGAGGAGGATGGGTTCGGGGTGATGAACTGGTCTGAACGTCTTTGTGATGGTGATCTGTGGAGTAAAGATAGGAGTGAGATTGGAGATTCTAATCTGACAATTTTGAACAGTTCTAATAGACATGTGTATTTGTACAGGTTGTGGACGGTAAGAAGGCCGTTCTTGTTAAACAACGGCTTTGTATGCTCTTTTTCAAAGAATTCCCTTCCTAGGATTTGTTCATCTATACAACGTGTTCTGGCACATGTTCTAAACTTATCTAGATATGCTTCAAGGTCACCAAATAGTATTCTGATACATTTTTTCTGAGTGATGAAGATAGGTTGAAGCATATTGTTACTCGACCCACCCCATACCGATATTCCAAATCTTAGGTGAGACTCAAATAACGTGTGGTACAATTCTTTATGGTGTTTTTTCGGGATAACATGTCGTATTCTACTGAGTCTTCCGATCTCACATCTAAGTTTCGAGTTGAGGGCTCTTATTTGAACATCCCATTTTAGCTTTTCGTCAATAATAACACCTAAAAACTTGGTCTCTTTAACTTGCTTTATTACCGTATTATTCAGAGTTAGTATGTATTCTGATTCGTTATCTGCCTCATTATCAGTAGCTGTACGTGACGGCTTGAAGTGAATGTAGCAGCATTTCTTTATATTTATATAGTTATCAGTCCCCGATTTATTGACTATGTGGTATGCTGGAACAGTATCAGTGATCGAGTAAGCTTTTTGGACCTAGAACTCCCTACAAAATCTGGAAAATTTATCAAATGTAGGGTGGTCAATGTATATGGGCCACACAAGAAACTTGCAGAAAATGATCAACAACTGTTGATTAATTTTTACGGCCAAGTTAAGTAAGTAAGTAAGTAAGTAAGTAAATATTATGACATTACATCATCACAAGTGTCTAAAAAAATATCATTGCACTAAATAGAAAAATAATTCAAATAGATATATTCTTCCATCAACATTAATAATTTATTAAATTCAATTTTATTAATTAATAAAATCTAATGCATTATATATAAATAATTAATTAAAACTTCCCAGTGGAATAAAGATTTATAAAACGTTTCTTTGCCACAAAAGGATGAAACCAAAGATATTCATTATGTGTCTCCTTATTGCTTAAATAACTGGGTCCTTCAATTTTCCCTAAAACTTCGTTCGAAACATTCCAAAAATAAAAATCATTTACACTGTTTTTAGAAATCATTTCTTTCTTAAATCCTTCCAACCTAACTTTAAAGCTTAAAACTGTCGAGCAGTTCTTGACATCTGAAGGGAGTTTGTTCCAGTAAGGAATGACTCGCTCCGGAAGAAAAGAAGACTGGAGATTCTTGACTTTAGTTACACTCTTACTACACCTATTGGTTGAAACTAGATTAAGACCAGATCTGCTCATTCTGAACAAACCCGATCCATATTCAGTCAAACCACTAGTTACTTTAAAAGCTTCAATAAGGTCCCCACGTATTCGCCGCTCTGCCAGCGTTGTCAAATTGAGGATATCCAATCTACGGCTGTATGGAAGAGTACCCACCTCATCAATAAGACGGGTAAACCGCCTCTGGACGCTCTCCAGCTCCAAAACAGTCCCCCAACTTCCATGAGCCGCAACTGGATTCCACAATTGGACACAATACTCAAGATGAGGTCTTATCAAAGCTTTATAAATAGCTATCATTACAACTTTTTCTCTAATAACTAAGTTCCTTACAATCCAGCAGATCATACGATTTGCTTTAGAAATACATGCTTTTATCTGTTCATTCCAAAGCAAGGAGCTATGGGTAATAACCCCCAAATCTTTTTCCTGTGCAGATACTTCTAGTTCTACTCCATTTACAATATAATTCGAGTTAGGATTATTATTCAGATTAATATGGACTACTTTACACTTGGCAGGATTGAAGTTTAAGTGCCAAATACTCTCCCAAATTTCGAGTTCTAAAATATCATCAGATACACTTTTATGGTTAGCTGCATTACAAACTAACTTGAGATCATCTGCAAATAATTTAATCTTATTTTTAACATTGTCAGGTAAATCGTTTATATAAAGAATAAATAACAAAGGACCTAATACTGACCCCTGGGGAACACCAGATAATACGTGTTTCACCTCAGACCATTGTCCTTCTACACAAACCCTCATGGTTCTGTCTGTCAGAAAGTCTTTTATAACATCTAAAACTTTTCCCTTGACCCCAAACCCCTCCAATTTAGATAGAAGTCTAAAGTGGGGGACTGTATCGAAAGCCTTACTAAAATCAAAATACAAAAGATCAACAGGAGCACCTTCGTCTAAAATATCAAGAATATTATCAAATGTCTCTAAGAGATTAGATAGACAAGATTTACCCTTCACAAATCCATGCTGATGCTTTGAAATTCGTTCTTCTAAAAATGTTAATAAATGTGCCCTCACCAACTTTTCATACACTTTGCACAAAATACAAGTTAATGAGACAGGTCTATAATTTAAGGGATCAGATTTAACACCCTTTTTGAATAATGCTACAACAGATGCTGTCTTCCAAATGTCAGGCAGGACTCCTGTTTCTGAACATTTAACAAATAATTTAGTAACAGCTTCAACAAACATTTCATCGTATGCTAAGGATTTCAACAACTTCGGATGAACGCCATCCGGACCAGAACCCTTAAAAACATTAAGCTTTAAAAGCTGCTTCTTGATATCAGAACTGCTAATTTCCATATCATCAATCACCTCTTTGTTATAACTCTCATTTTGGGGAAGAGGGCCAGGTGGTTCACGCACAAACACAGAACTAAAGGCACTAGCAAGTACCTCAGCTGACTCAGATGAACTATCTGTGCGTGTACCATCTCCTCTATCCAAAGAAACAACACTTGATTTCACTTGACGTTTATTACGCAAATATGAGTAAAAAGATTTACAATTCTGTTTTAAATTAGCTGTAATCTTCTTTTCATAATTTACTTTAGCTTTAATCTCTGCCACCTCAAAATTATGCTGCTTGCTATTTGCACAGCTCAAGTTAATATAAGAAGGATTAATATCAAATTCAGCCCATGCTCTGTCCTTGTTCTTCCTCATTCTTTTAAGTGCAGTTGTACTCCATGGCAACTTGACAGGTCTGTTGTCGAGATAAACCGAAGCAGCTGGGACAGCTGCAGCAACAGACTCCAATTTACTATGTAGTTCAACCCACATATCTTGAACATTATTTTTACAACTATAATCCCAGTCAATATTATTCATACTAAAGTTAAGTAACTCTTCTGAGGAAATCTTACCCCAAATAGGCTTTAAAATCTTTTGTTTGGGACTTTTGTTAGTATTGGGCGAAACAACCAGTTCGACAAGTATCCCAACATGATCACTTTTGCCAAGCGGAGAAACGATCTTACAACCGTTGACAAGAGCATCATTTGTATACAAAACCTGATCAAGAAGACTCTCCTGGAGAGTATCTTTCACAAGCCGTCTTCTGGTTGTTTCGTTAGTAAAGTACCACGTCAAACCACTGTCATTAAATAAATCAATATACTTTTGTTGAATCATTAAAACCTGATTCTTACTAGAAAAACCACTATTTACACTACCAGTTTCCCATGATACATTAGGTAGGTTAAAATCTCCTATGATAATGGTTTCAAAAACATTCTTTTCACTAGATATGTTCTTGATGCAAGATAATAACATATTGTTCTGTTCTAAATTCAAAGAAGTAGACCTATAAATACAGCAAATACTAATCAATCCACCGGAGGTATTGACATTAATAGCTAAAGAGTCTGGTGCTCTTAAAAATGAGCTCACTAATGACGCATTACAACTGTTTTTAATATAAATAATAGAACCTCCACCTACACTTATGTTGCTAGTGGAGTTATCGATTTTAAAATCTCTGTCTTTTCTAAACATACTAAAACCTTCAATAAAAATTTCAGCATCTAAAATATCACTATTAAAATGAGTTTCTGTAATGCAGATTACATGAATAGATTTATAAACTGATAGAATACATTTTAGTTCATCAATTTTATTAAATAGTCCATTAGCATTAGTATAAAAAATATTCATGGGTTGACTACATTCTTTGTTACTGCTATTTACTTCTTCTCCGCCTTCTTCTCTGTCTTTTTCTTCTCTGCTTCTTCCCGCCTCTTCTTCCTCTATTCTCTGGCTAAAAAACGGATCTCTCGGTCTGCTCTGCAGAGATCCAGATTTATCCAGTATGATGACTCTTTCCAGCCCTTGCCATGGTTGGAATAATAGTTAACTGACTCCTGGTCAGCTGTCTGGATGATCAATGGCCGACAGGAGTCTGGCTTGTCTGAATCCACTTTACCTGCACGATGGCAACTGATAAAGTCACTTTTTTCAATCTTTAATGTCTCCTTGCAGAAATTCGAGTCCTCTTCCTGACGTAGCTTGGAGTTAGCTTTCTTGCTCTCTGGTACATTCAAAACACACAGATTGAGCTTCCTTAAATTCCGCTCATATGCATCAGTGTGCATCTTTGTCTGAACTTTACTGACAACACTTTGTGAAGCTTGCTGTATGCTCATTTCTTCAATAACTTTCTTTTGACTATTTGCAGTCACATCTGCCCAGGATTTGAAAGCCTGGTTCACTATTTTTGTGATTTCTTTTGGTTTTTCAGATGAATCATTAGAAGAACTGGTATGACTCACAGAATCTTCAACAATTCCTCTGATACACGGAGTTAGGGCCTCAAGTTCTTCTCTAATAACATTTCTCAGGGTCTTGGTTTCTTCGCTGTCTGGATTTGTGGACTGGCTCCTTGTGCCCTTGATGTGGGGGGAGATAAAGCAATTTTGGCAGCGCCAGTTAGTCAAGCGGTCACCTTCTTCCTGCGTTAATCCTGTAAGCCCAACACAGCAGTAGTGCCAGTACATTTCGCAAGTTGCACATGCCAAAGAAAACTCCTCCTCAATATATTTTCTACATTCACAGCTGCGATCTTCTTCGTCGTCAATTTCACCATTATCTGTTGTCCCACCGATCTTTTCTGGACTTCTCTTGACATTTCTGGATCGTGTACTCTTTCCGCGTGTCATACCTCAAATTATTTGTTATATAGTAGTGTTGAAAGTATTAAAACTTTTTTTTTACGGCCAAGTTAGGGACGCTCTAAACGTCCCTGCTAATGTTGAGATATTTGTTTTGGGAGATTTTAATTCAAAGTTGGGAAAAATGACTGCTTCAGATAAGGACTTTGGTTTTGGTCGTTTCATGGGTAAACATGGTATGGGTTTGCGCAACGATATGGGAGAAAACTTGTTAGACTTGTTATCAGAATTTGACCTCTTTGCCTCCAACACTGGTTTTTATCATCCTGCCCGACATACGACCACCTACACTGGCTGGAGGAAGGACTGGAGTGCCGGGCGAAATAGTAAAAAGACGATCCCGGTCTATTCTCAGATCGATTTCATCCTGTGTCGAAGTAGGTCGAAGCCAATGCTACAAGATTCTAGATCTTATGCAGGCACCTTGACATACTCTGATCACAGATTTGTTGTCACTAGAGTAGATTTTAAGGACATCTGTCTTTGCTATAAACGCCACTCCAAGTCATCCTTAAAGTTCAACACCTCTGAACTCACCTCGAACCCCACCATTCAGGTGAAATATCGTCAATCCTTAGATGATAACTTAAGTAACACTGTTTCTGCTCTGGATCCAAATTCAGACTTGAATGGCTTACTTGAGTCCATAAAGGATGCTGCAAAATCGTCAATTGGTGTCATCAGACACAGGAAACGTAATCGCAGCGACGATGATGAGGTGAAAAACTTATCTAGCCAGCGTTACTTGTTGAGACAGCAGCTTAATGATAACCAGTCTTTAGACAGAACCTCACTTAGATCATCTATTAACTGCCTCACCAATCAGATCAAGCAGAGACTTTCTAACATACGATCAGCTGCTGCTGATGCTATCTGTAATACCATCAGTTCAACAACAGATAGTAAGAAAATGTTTGAAGCTGTTCGAACCCTGAACTTACCTAAAAGTAAAGCCCCTTCTAGTATTGGTGTTCATGATGAGCAAGGGTGCAATATTGCAACAGACACTGGTAAAGCTGCCGTAGTTGCTAAGTACCTTGAGCAACAACTTACTCGTGATGAAGCACCTTTAGAACCTTTTGTAGGACCTCCTCGCCCACTAGTTAAGCCATTCACTAGTGAAGAAATCGGATCAGCTGCTAGAAGTCTCAAAAATGGTCGAGCTAACGGCCCAGATGGGATTCCTAATGAGCTTCTCAAGTATTCTACTGGATCAGTACACAGACGTTTTGCAGACATTATCAATAGAAGCTTCGAGACCAATTCCTACCTTGACCCCATTGGACAGGCAAACATTACCCCCTTACAGAAGCCAAATAAGCCCATTGGTCCAGTGAAGAATCTACGACCCCTCACTCTCTCAAATGCTGTTAGAAAGATTCTTTCAATGGCAACCTTGAAGAGAATTGAGAATAAAGTCAATGCCTTCACTGGTCCATGGCAATGTGCTTACAAGCAGGGTAGATCATGTGCTGACATTGTATGGTGCCAGCGTGTGATGTTATCAGTTGTCCAGAGGAAGAGGTGGGAATACCATCGCATGGGGATTGACATGTCTAGTGCCTTTGACACTATACGACGATCTACCATCCTCGATCTTCTTGTTGAGTGTGGCTGTGATGATGACGAAGTCCGTTTGGTAAGACTTTTGCTTTCCAACACCAAGCTCAAAGTCAACATCAACGGTACACTGTCTGCTGAATTCCAGAGTTTTCTCGGTGCATTCCAAGGTGACTGTCTGTCTGGATGCTTGTTCACACTTGTCTTAGCGGGTGCCTTGCGTGACCTCCGTAACAGGCTTGAAACTGCAACGAATAGGCCTAACCCACCTATTACCGATATTGGTCTTCCACTTGACAGTGAGTATGCTGATGATATCGACTTCAATGATGAAGATGAAGACAATCTGAGGGAGCTGTTGCCTATTGCAACAGAAGTCCTTAAAGATTGGAATCTCTTCGTTAACGAAGACAAAACTGATTTCACTCATGTGTACTTAGCTGAAAAGGGAGCTAAAGACGATCAGGGTAAGCCAATTGCAGGGAACGAGCTCTGGAGAAAGAGTATCACGCTTGGCTCCATGCTTTGTAGTAAGGAGGACACCTCTAGAAGGATATGTCTGGGATATGCCGCGTTTAACAAATACAAGAAAGCTTGGAACCATAAGATCCCTCTGAGCAAGAGGCTTCTGTTGTATGAGGCTCTGGTAGTATCCGTTTTAATGTACAATTCATCTTGCTGGGCTGCCCCTAAATCAGTATTGGAAAAACTAGCTATTGCTCACAGACGTCATCTGCGATCAATTTTGAATTACAAATACCCTCACATCATCTCCAACAAGAACTTGTATAAACGCTGCAATAGCGAACCATTGTCAGCTAAAGTGGCTTGTAGTCGGTGGAGGATGCTCGGACATGTACTGCGTGGGCCTACAGATGGCCCTGCCTATTCGTCGCTTGTTTTTGCTGTCAACACCTTACAGCTTCAAGGGCGGCGTGGAAGACCGCAGTCAAACCTTTTCTCACTGATTCTACACGACCTTAGTGTCCGAAAATTATCGTTAAATAATTTATGTGATTTAAACTATTTAACGTTAATTGCTCAGAATAGAGTTAAATGGAGAAGTATGCAAATTGCATGACTTTTGTTTGAGAAAGATTAGGGGACAGAAATGTTTACTATGTTTACTATCTGTTTCTTAGAGCTTTTGTTTATATTATATGTAATAGGTTGCATTTCATGTACTGGTGTAACAAACGGAGAATTTCGTTTGCTCTTTCATACAGTTTTTTTCTACATTCATCTACTACAAATATGTTTGTGTCATCTGCAAATAGTATGAACTTGCCCAGATCAGTTGTTCTAAATAAGTCGTTAACATATATTATAAATAGCAGGGGTCCGAGACAAGAGCCTTGTGGAACTCCAAAGAGAACAGGCAGCTTGTCAGACTCTTCGCCCAGTACAGAGACATATTGATATCTATTAGAGAGATAACTAGCGATGAGTCTATTGGCGTTTCCACGTATTCCATAGTTGTCTAGCTTATTAAGTAGTTTTTCATGTGAGATCGTGTCAAACGCTTTAGATAGGTCAATAAATATTCCAAGCACATGCAGTTTTTTGCTAAGACAGGATTCTATGTAATTCACTGAGGAGTTGAGGGCATGGCTTGTGGAATGATTTTTTCTAAATCCGTACTGGTTCTCGTAAATCATTTTCTGGGACTGAAAGAAGCTATACAGTCTGTTGTAAATAATTTTTTCAAATATCTTACCAAAAACAGCTAAGGTTGATACTGGCCTATAGTTTTCCAGCAATTCCTCATTATCCTTCTTATAGATCGGACTGATTCTCCCAGTCTTTAAATCATCTGGGAATACTCCATTCCTCATGCATTCATTGTATAATAAAGATAGTATAGGACAGATCACTCTAGACGATTCTTTAACTACGTGTATTGGGATGTCGGATGACTTCCCATTCTTCAGTTCAGATATTATCATTCTAACCTCGTCAGCTGTACAGTCATTCATGAAAATACTGGACGTGTTTGCTCTAGGCAGGTAGTCATAAAAACTAGGAAGATTGTTAATAGTTAGTTCTCCAATTTCATTATATGCCCCGTTTAAATTAGACGCTAGAGAAACAAAATACTTATTAAATTCATTGGCTATTACTCTACGATTGGTTATCTTCTCATTGTTTATAGTAAACAGTGGTTTTATTTGCCGTTTCTGTTTGCCCCGTATTTGATTAATCAGTTCCCATGTCTTCTTACTATTACCGTTTGTGTCTGCAAATTTTCCCATGAAATACTTAGTTTGAGCATCTTTGCGATCTTTTTTAACCATCCTTCTATAATCCTTATAAGTTTTGTATCTAGAACGTTTTTCACAACATTTCAAGCATTGACATGTTCCACCTTTATAATCAGTTTCACCAAGTTTACATTTTTTCTTTCTAACTTTAGCCCAATTGTCATAGAGCTGGTGCTGATGGTTGATTTTGGCTATAAGCCCAGGTGTAATCCATGGGTTATTTTGTGTAGTTCTTTTGGAACACTTAGGGGTTGCCAACTTACACGTTTTATCGATACTACATTTGAAAACATCATGAAATATCGTGAAGTTTTCAATTACTTTATTCTCTAATTCATGTTCTAAGTCCTTTACAAAAGAGGTAACATTAGACTTACAGTAGTCGTAATACTGTTTATATTTTAGGCTACTCTTAGTGGTTCCCATACTCTTTTCAAATATTTGAAAGACTGGTGAGTGGTGGGATATACGATCAGTAAGTGTGCCTGAGGCTATTATACTCTCTACATCGTTAGTTATAATATTGTCAATACACGATGCTTTACAACCTGGCTTCTCATGAGTTGGCAGAGATATTAGGGGAAAAAATCCTCTACTGAACAGGACTTCCTCATAACGTTTTACAATCGCATTATCCTTATTATGTAGATCAATGTTGAAATCACCTGCCAGGTAACTGCATTTCGGCAAATTATCGAGAATTGCTGAGAGTTCTAATAATGCAACATTTACATCACCACTTGGAGGGCGATAAACTACACCAACAGTGACCGGAGTATTCTTGCTGCTTATCGTAACAAATAGAGTTTCTAGGTTTTCAGATATATGGGACAAATTGCCATTTACTGTAGCACTGAGGGTATCACATACATAAAGAGCGACTCCAGTGCCTTTTCTTTTATCTTGCAAAGTGTTTTGGTAGAAACTATTGTATCCAGTCAGTTGGTAAAGGTCACTTAATTCGGGGCCTTCATTTGTTTCTGCTAAAGCAATGATCGAAAATTTCATATATCTCTGTAGTTCTATTGCCAGAGTATCAAAGTTAGATTTATTACCATCGATATTTTGAAATAATAATGATGAGTACTCGTTCATTTGGTTGCAAAATGTTTTATTAAATTCTTTAACACTATATGGGTTACAGTTATTGAGTAATCGGTTGATGTTTACAAGTGTTTCATCAATGTCAGTACTATTATTTTCAGAGTCAGTATCTTCATATATAAACGGATTGTAACGAGTACTTGCTAAGTGTACACAGTTAGGGCAGTAAAAATCTTCATATATTTTGTTTGTACTGGATTTAGTATAGCATTTATGGTGCATAGCACAGTCACACCTACAACATTCAGCAATGAATTGGCCAATGGAAATGAATTTTGTACAGACAGGGCATACCTCTTTGGTAAATTTATTCATGGGTACGGTACGTAACCTTCCCCTTGTTGAGTCGCAGCAGCAGCAGGAGAGGAACCACCCATCGTCTGGGAGTATAAGCGATTGTCAACTTTATCCGATCTCTTCTTCCTTCTATCAGTCCCTCCATTCATCCTTAAAAGTATTGTATCACGTATAAGAACCCCCAGTTTAAAATTTAACCTTCATGAATCTAGATAAAATCTTTTTAGCTTTTAGAACTGATTAAAAATTAAAATGTGCATTTAAACAAACCATGAAATCACTCGAAATATGAAATACTACTTAACACTTAAACTTAAAAGACATTGTTTTATTTTTTCATAAAAAAGCCCAACAGCAAATAATAAATAATATATGGAATAGCGTAAGTATGAAGTAGTTTTTTTTGAGGTACCTTATTTTTATTTTATCTAAAAGCAAGGCGGTAATAAAAGTTATGGCTAACCAAAGCCAAGCATATTTTCTCTAAATTTTAAATTATTTGCTCTAACAATATTCTTTGTGCTTGCAGTGTGCAGTGCAGGATTGACATCGTGAATCAACTTCTAAAGGTATTTTCTCAGTCCTAAGGGAAATACGAGGCACATTGCAACAACCGCTGCAATCATACAGTAGCAGTAGGTATGGAGATCAAACAAGGAAGGAGCAAACATAGAACAGATGTAGAATGAACAGAAGCCAATGTTGTTCAGAGAAAACCCCAGAGTTGTTCCTTCTCCGTAAATCCGTCCAGCTGTTGTATAGTAAATGATGCTCACTCCACTGTCAGCCAGCCCAATCAAAGCACAAATCACAACAACGTGAATGGAGTCCGGTGTGATGTAGGTCTCAGCTGAACCAAGTACCAAAATCTCTGAGGCTGCACCTTTCGGGAACACCAATATAGAAAGTATGATTGATGCCAAGAGCATCGCTGAAGCAAATAAAATGCAACAGATGTTGTTGGTGATCTTTGAGAGAAGGTTCCAAGTTGTCGTTCCAACTAGAAAAGATGCCCCATTTATCACAGATGTGAGTGGAATAAGGTTTCTTTTATCGGAAATGGATGCTGTAGCTGTAGGAAGTATCTTTATGAAGTATCCCCATACAAATCCCCAGTAAATAAGAGGGATGCCCAGAAGCCAGAATTCAGGAATCTTTATCATGAGTTTGAACCAATCAAGACCTTCTTTCAATCCAGCTTTCTTAATCATGACTTTGAACCAATCTTTGACTTTATTCACTCCAGATGGTTTACCAGGCATCATAAATTTCACTTCTGCTTCCCCTTCCTTTGTGGAGTATGTTACTTCATCCAAATCATCTAAATCATCCTGGGGGACGTTTTCAATATCTTCATCTTTTAGTGGTTGATGTCGTTTTGAGCTTTTCTTTATGTCAGTGATCCCAAAAGCAGCTACAAGACTAGCAAACATGGTAACTCCTACACATATTGTGTAGATCAAGACCCTGTTTTTTGAGGATATCTTTGTCACTCCTTGGAAGTAAAAGTAGTTTGCCAATCCCCCCATCACCATTCCGCTAGACATTGCCATAAACCAGTAACTCATATTCTTCTGTGATTTCTCTCCTGCTGATTTGTCAACCACAACCATGGGCCACAAGATCCACAAAACTCCCCAGCCAATTCCAGATAGACCAGCTCCAAAGTATATCATATTCTTATTCACAATCCATATCATCACCCAGTAGTTGCCAGTCACCAGAACAGTGGACAGCAGTACAGTGACCTTGATCCCAATCAGTTTGTAGACTGGATGAAAAATGATTGCTGTGACGATAGATGCTGCCATTTTCACCACCCCAGAATAATATCCGACTGAGAGGTCGATGTCTGTGCTCTCAGCAAGGGCCATGTTTTGAAGTGCTGCGGATGGCCCACCAGCAAATACACACAGAAACATACAGAACGAGGCCACAACAAGGTTCTTAGTTCTCTCATCACAGCAGTTCTTCAAGTTCATGCTAAGTTCTTTTGATAAAACCATATTGTTAGGAACAATGTTACATGGTTTTTAAAAGTTAGCAACAAAACCTAGTGCTCTGACCAGCTGGTGGTGAAGTTGGCTGAACGAATTAAATGCAAAAAGTTCAAAAAATGTAGAATTCTAACGCAAGAAGAATCTGTTACTCGGAGTATTTCTCACAATCAGAATATTCAATAAAACCAGAGAATCTTCGTTCGGGTGCACAGAACAATCTCAGATAAATTGCCACCTCAAATATTGAAAGAATATGCAGCTGACATTTCAGTAACACAATATTTTAGAAATGTATTGCGTATCAATGCATTTCTAAAATTGTGTGTTATTGTGTGTTATAATTTCAAGAATTTACAGTTTACACTCCCTATCATCCATTGTTCTAACCAATTCCCTTTTCCCCATGAGGTTGGTCAGATTCATTTTGCTATTGTTTGTTCGCTGTGATACCTGCAGCGAAAAATAGTTCAGTCTACACAATGACAAAGGAGAGAACTATAACACACATAACGCTGGCACGTACAAGGATTAAATTTCAATTTTTCCCGCAACGCCTGGGAAAAGTTGAAAATAATTTTGAAAAGTGTGCCAGCGTTTTGTGTTATAAACTCCTCCGGGATGCTGCTAAGTGCTAAGGCTAATTTGTTTTAATATTTACCTTTCATTCTAGCTATATGAGATCAGTATGGAAAATACAAAATGGAATTGGGGCGTATATTATACTACTAGATGAATAAAACTAAGGTACTATGACGGTTGAAATTGGCGTTATATTTTTAAATAGTTCCTCAATCTGAATGTTGAGTAAAGGGGCTTCGAGTAAAGCCTGGCTAGCGAAAAAAGGTGGTGCCGATATCGTGTCACAAAGTTCATCTTTGTGACAGTTTATCTAGATAAACAGATTATGAAAAAGGTGGTTGTAGACGTAGTAGATAAATCCGATAAAACCGTCATTGTTCTGCCAAATTTAATTGATTGCTGTATTGATTATCACTTTTCTAGATATGGAAAAAGCATATGACACACTGTACGATGAGCTTCTGTCTGAGTTAAAACCTTTAGTTCTAAAACTTCCCGTAAGAGAGGGTAAGTTGTTTTTAAATTCGGATTTTAATGGTTCTATTTTATTATAGTTTTTACACGATGTGCATACTGCTTAGGTCATGTATTTGCACATTATATAGATTATAATCATTTTCAGAAAGGCAGAGAATAGCATCTTGGATCAAGAAGTTAAATGAGCCCAATGCTAAAGACCCTCTGTGGAAAAAATCCAGGAACTTATATGCTCGGCTCATGAAGACAATGCTAGAAAAGGGAGTGGTCGACGAGCCCTTCAGAGGAAACCCTCCATCAGACCCTTTAGCCCCCTTGCCTACTTACATGACCATCTTCCTCGAGGGATCCAACTATGACAGTACATCAGATAAGCAGTCCTCAGTAGAGGATTCCAGTAGAAGGAACTCAGGGAAAAGGAAGTTGACTTACAGTCCCAAGAAGACAGCTTCATTGCCTGACCTGAGTGTCATGACGTCAGAGGAGGAGTCAGACGAGGACTTGAACAGCTTACTGAGAGGTCCAACTCACCGCCCCCCTGTAAGTAACACCCACCACATCCCTGTAAGTAACACTCACCGCCCCCTGTAAGTAACATTCACCGCCCCTTGTAAGTTACACTCACCGCCCCATGTAAGTAACACCCACCGCCCCCTGTAAGTAACACCCACCCCCCTGTAAGTAACACTCACCGCCCCATGTAAGTAACACTCACCGCCCCCTGTAAGTAACAATCACCGCCCCCCCTGTAAGCAACACTCACCGCCCTCCTGCAAGTAACATTCACCGCCCCCTGTAAGTAACACTCACCGCCCCCCTGTAAGTAACACTCACCGCCCCCCTGTAAGTAACACTCACCGCCCCCCTGTAAGTAACACTCACTGCCCCCTGTAAGTAACACCCACCGCCCCTGTAAGTAACACCCACCGCCCCCTGTAAGTAACACTCACCACATTCCTGCGTCTCCTACATACTTTAAAATTTAGAATGTATCCCAAAGCTATGCACAATGTACTGGAATTTTACAAACAGAGTGATTTATACACTATATCCTAGTATAAACACAATTTAATAATATAGAATGAACGATATAATCTTTACTTGTGAAATGTCAGTTTATTGGTTGCTTTAAGGTCAGAAATGAAAAATATGTAACGTCGATACCAAACCAATTATTGAGCGATGGTAGCCTCGTAGTTTATTCCTGGGTTGCAGTGTGTCTTCCATTCTCAACAAGCATTTATAAAATTTGTACTACACTGTTTCCCATCAGTTAAAATTTCGTTTGTTCTGGTGTCAGAATATTTTGCCTTATCATTAGGCATTCATTATACTGAATTTATCGGCTCCAATAGTAATATAACCAGGATAACACAGGAATGTTTCAGACACCCACAAGTTTCAGTATTCCCAAAATGTTTACCTCCACTCCCGGTCCAATGAAAACAGGTTTGATTTCCCCTTGTGCACGTCATAATGTTCCTCTTAAATTCCAAATTGACAGAACCACCTCACAAGTTTGAACAGTAGATCAGTTTTATCAAATAGCGTAACACTTAACCCCAGTACAATTTAAAGGGAGCTCACCCGCAGTACAGATACCAGTTAGACAACCCTCAGCTGCTACATCTCACACTATCCCTAACTACAAGGTACAATCTGGTTACTTAGTAACTCTGTCTTGGTTACTAAGTAACTCTGCCATGGTAACTAAGTAATAATGAGAACATTGATCAATTGTTAAGACAATTTATCTATATTATAACATTATAATACCTTTGCGAACACAATATGGACAAAAACTCATGAGGGTAAAGGAAATATTTCTACGAACATAGTGATAGTGAAAAACTTATACAAAGGATGCCATAATGCTGGCAACATGCCGCAACCTCTAAGTAGCCACCTCTAAGTCGTACACACAAACCAACTAGTAAGTCATTACCCTACAAACCAGTATACCCCTAATCCATAATTCTATTCGTGCAAATACGCTATCTTTCGCTGCGATTTTCAAGATTTTCGCCACGATTTTGCCTAGTTTGGCTTGTCGCGGCGCCGCGATTTTTGGGCCAAATAATCGCGATTTTCTTATGTCATTGCCGGTTATTGTCACGTATTTAACCCGGAGTCTTTTTAACTTGACCTCCCAAATTTTACAGCTCTCTATCCAACTTTTAACATAAGCCACTGTGTCAGGGAATAGTGGAGAAGGAAGTACAGATGAAAGAGAGGTTGCTAAGTAACCGGTATAGTGAGGAGAGATTGAAACTTCAGCGTCATCACGACGAGCTTTTACAGAAGGTAGCTTTAGTCACGACATAGCTCTGTTGTAAATATTGCAACATGGTGAATGTTTATTGTTCATTATGTATTAATATTATGTTCTTGTAAAGTTGAAATTAGTTTTTAAGAGTTGCACTTAAAGGAAGTTACTTTCAGTGAAACAAAAATTTAAATTTTATGCCATTTTTAACAGTCTAATCAAAACTAAATTAACGAAATAAAATGAAACTAAATGAAACAAAGTATTAAATACCCCGTTCCTACAAAAGAAAAATAATTCAATTTAAAATTTAAAGGAAACTTTATGCGTAGTATGGTCAAGTCACGATTTTACCGTTTAATTTAATAAAATGTATTAAATCAATCCACTAGATCCTGGACAAGAAGACGAAAGAAGTAGAAGAATTTAGATCCGAGTACAGAAATAAAGTTTTACAACTTGAAAACAACAACAAGACCTTAGAGAGGAGGTTACAACAGGTAAAGTAAGACGATTAGAACGAAATGATGGGAGATTCTTGAAATATATTTGTAATACGATAGTTAGTTAAGTTTGTTAGTTAAACAGAAGTTTAAAAAAGCATCTTTAAATCGTCTTCAGCAGATTAATATGATTAGCATATGTTTCTGTGGGATTGTTTGTCTTCAGTGTCTGTGTGACCGTTATGAGGATTGAGGATGTTAGACATTCTCTTTCTTTGTCATGAGATGTGTTAGCTGACGTTTCATATGAAATCGACAAATCAGTAATGATGGTATTCATCCGCAGTCGCCCCAAGATAAACGAGTGTAGAATCTTAAGATTGATAACCACCAAGAAAAACGATCTTAAAATTATTTCCAATTTAATTAAGTTATATATTATGTAAGCTCTTGTCAGTTAATTTCAAGTATTATACATCATATAATTAACCTTTTAAGCCTTAGAGAAAAAAAAGCCTTTAACAAGTAAGATAACTTGACCCATCAAAGCATAAATCTCGTTATTTAGTATCGTTTAAATTTGTTACATGATCCCCTAATCGGTTAAACATAAAATCACACAGGCACAAGAGGAAAATGTGAGGTTAAGAGAGGTAAAGGAACGTCAGGCATATGATTTTAGGAACGCACAGAATCAGACTACCTCAAATCTGAGGACGGAGTGCGAGAAGAGGGTAAGATAACAAAATAGTTTATTACATAAGGAGGCCGGGGGGTCTTTATCAAAATCACATTTCAGGACTGAGGCAGTTTTCACGTATTTTCAACTTAATATAGTAAATTAGAATTTGAATTTGGAGACTCTAGACAATAAGATTGTACTTTATTCCTAGTTATCTAAGCTGAAGGAGGAGCAGGAGGAAGCAACAGTGAGGTTACAAGCCGAAAACCAGGAACACTTACAGAAACTTATAGATGAGACAACCAACTCTATGAGTAGGATGGAGGAGGAGTACAAATCTCAAGCTGACAACATGGTACATACTTACACGTCTTTACAGACATACTTACAGACATACTTAGATTACTAACAGACATACTTACTGACATACTTTCTGATTAACTGACAGACATACTGACAGACATACTTGCAGACATACTTACAGACATACTTACAGACTGAAAACTTTCAATGATGTTATGATTGTCTTGTTATTCTACTGGATAGATGTCATCTACACTGTTTTATGAATGTACAATGTGCACCATTGTAACCCCTCCCCTCAGAGTTTAGTTATAAAGGAATGCGAGGATAAGTGTGCAAAACTGAGAGAGAATTTCGAAGAGAGCGAGGCTGGAAGAAGGAAGGAGCAGGAGAGGGGACACGAGCTGGAGATTGAGGTCTCCCAGAATAAGGAGCTCCTACTTCAGTCTGAAGACAGGTAATTACGGTACTTATTACGGTACTTATTACGGTACTTATTACGGTACTGAAGAGTACGTGATCTTCATGAACATCGTTCATAAAAGTAACCAAATTGTTAGCTTATTCAATGAATTGTAGAAATTCCGATTATATGAACGATTACGGGAGGTAAGTTTTTCATCGAACGTGGTTTCAATTAAAATCATTCTGAGATACCTGTACCACAACCAAAGGGTAAATATAGTAAAACAGAAATATCAACCATAATTTCCTTTGATAAGTTTTCAAAGCTACTCCTGGATGTAGTTTCTCAAGCCTCTATTTCAATTATATATACAGCTGTAGTTTTTATCTTTAAAAGTTTAAAGCAGAAAAAAGCCAATATTTTTTAAGCTTGCGTTAAGAACCTATATTTGTAGTATTATTACATCACGGTGCCTGCTTACTATTACAGTATAACTCTCTACAAGCACTGCCATGCTACACGCGCTACACTACTCAACCATCACCAGAACTCTGCTTAATAAGCAAGCTTTACTTGGAGTTCTACTGTGCATAGTTATTAAGTCAACACCACAGTTTCTGTCACACTGCTGCACAACATGCACAACTCATTACGAGAGCTGTGACGTCATAGAATTCAGCTCAGCGCAAATAGGACCATTACATATTCGCCACCCATGTATTTATTGGAAACATTAGCTTGAATGTATGTCTCACTTTAATATGTAGCGTGTTAAGTAGAATCTTGACAGACGCCAAATATGGGGTAATGGATGTGCTGGAATAAAGCCAAATATGAGATAATGAGTTTGATAGATTGGTTATTATATCATTAACAGTTAACTCGCTCTTGTTATGACACTGGATATGTGGGGTCGTTGCAGGTTGTCATGGTAACGTTCGGTTGCTGTTTGAAAGTTTAAAGCATTGGCGGGTTAGTAATATGATATGCTCTGCGGGTTACAGAGACGGACTGTTGAGCTGTAAACATTATAGTTCGTGTGGGCCAGTCCCTTAAATCATAATCTGCCATCAGGTTTATATTAAAGTCACTATTGTGACGGTACATTAGAACTAGACAGAAACAAAGTGTGAAGGGCCTGAACGGAACCCCTCGGTTTCAGTTCCTTGTTTAACACTGCCGTACAGCAAGGACATCCACCGGGTTCTGCAAGGATGGGCACATAGCTCACTCCACACTATGCTCTGTCAAATGTTGCTTGCTATAACATCAGGTTTGAATAAGATGCTTTTGAAAATCTCTGATTTAGAGTGATTGAAACGGCGCTGAGGGTAAAGGATGCCATCGCCATTTATTGAAAAAATTATCGGTTGTCACTATTTTTGAAAAATGATCGATTGTCACTATTAAATATTAGCGAATAAGGGTACCCTACCGGCTTATATGCTTTGATTGGTTAAAACGAAATAGATCCTGAGACATGGTCTGAGAGGTTTGAGTTTGAGGGAGAAATAAAACACCACTCATAAAATTTGCAACTGTCGAAAATTATATTCTTATTTATAAACTCAGAAATCAAAAGTTTAAGAAACAAAATCTGAAAACTAATTCTAAGTTTAATCAAAAACGGGAATGTAATGTTAAGTATTTACATTGAAAGGGATAATCAATATCTTCTAGACATTACCTTATATGGTAGTGTTACAATGTCCATGGTAACATTACCTTATATGGAAATCAGTAAAAGAGTCCAGCTAAAGATTTTATAACTATACTAGATATATTTCTACTTGCCTGGTATAAAATTATAAGTAAAAATATTGAATCAAATTGTTAAAAACGCTGTCATAATAATTCGGAAATATCAATGAAATCTAAAGTCCCTGGTTTCATGTCTTCTTATATTTCATGTAAAAACTTAAAAAGATTGTGCTCTAAAGTTTAAATTTACTTGTGACACATGCAATATCTTAATATGTTTAATACTGTTTGAATAAATTATCTGCATAGTAATAATATGGGTCACTCTCTCTCTCTCTCTGTTCTGGTCACTCATTCGTATTACATATAAATTTGTCACTGTCTTGAAATCTAAATAACCAATGTCCAATTCCCTAAAGTTTCCTTCGATTTCAACAGTAACAGTAAATTCTTACAATTACAATTATAAATTCTATGAATCTCTTGGTAAAAAGATATTTTCTTTACAATATTCAGCTCTAAATTTAGATCTGAATTAGATCTAACATCTCGGGTTGGGGTTATCTGATTGGTAGTTGGTAACCATGGCAACCATCTGATTGGATGAAAATATTTTCAAATAGTCCAGTTACTATCCGAACTATAGCGACCTTTTCACCATGAAAACAAACGAAGCCACAATAGTGACTTGAATATTAATTAAAGCAACAATTTAAGTCACTATAGCAACAAATATTATGTATCCACCATAGGTGCAAGTATCACTATAGCAACAAATATCACTATAGCAACAAACATCACCACAGTAAGTCTATAGTAAGTCTACTTAATCATCAGCAGGAAGTAACTGCACGTTATCAGCTGAACTAAGGTCCGTGATGCGCGGCTCGTAAGACATCTCCATAAACTCAGCCTCCTCGAGGATGTCCGTCCCGTAGGACACAGTGTTGCGTTTCACCTTGTTCCGGAGGTTGATCACCCAAAACACCAGAACCACACACGCTATTGCTAGAACCACCGCCACTATGACCGGCCACAACCAGGCATTACCGGCAGCTCCAGCTTTAACGGCGTGTGTGTCTCCCTGGTTATCCGCTGAGCCCACTTTAAGACAATCTATTTTATTACCTACTGAGCCCTCAGGGCAATCCAGACACTGGTAGTCCACCCAGTGTTTTCCTTCCTCACAGAAGGAACACTTAGTTTCTGAACTAGCTATAGTATACTGAGGGCACTGAGTGCACTCTTTAGCGCCCGACACACTAACACTGTTCGCTGGGCACACAGCACATGCATTATCAGCGCTATTCCAGAAACGTCCAGACCCGCACTTACAACCCGACTTGTCTTCAAGGATGGGACCATCAAGACACTTCTCACAGGTACCGCCAGTTGAGCTGTAACTGTTTGCGCCACACTCCTTGCACGTGCCTAAATCGAACAGTGTGGTCCACACGCTACCTGGGCTGCACGTGCAGGAAGTTGCTCCTTGCGCGGAAGTGCTGCCGGCTGGACAAGTTATGCAGGAGGAGTTTAAAGTCTTTGCGATGTAAGTGTTAGGAGCACAAGTCTCACACTTCCCATTGTTCATGTTGAAGTAGGTTCCTTCAGCGCAGGTACAATGCCAGTTATTCCCCACATGCACACTGGTTTCAGGACACACCGTGCAGCTGGAGCTGCCAGGCCCGCTGACGCTCCCAGGCGGGCACCTCACACAGGGGTCCCCGTTATAGAGAGCTTTGTAAGTGTTGTGTGCGCAGGGCTGGCACGTATTATCCTCGTAGTGACTACCTGCTGGGCACATGCTGACTAGGGTCTCCTTGGCCTGACACACCAGGTACACGTCTGCCGTACACTCGTGGTCAAACGCGTAGCTGCAGTCTCCGAACGCTTGGTCTGTGTTTGTGCAGCTCACATTGTTCATGATAGCTGGGTACATCATCTGAAATTTATTATTCGGTTAGAATCTTCCAAACAAGGTTGAGTTAGTGAAGAATTAATATAGCTGCTTATCGCTGTGCTTGGTGCAGAAACGCATTTAATTAGGTATTTTTGTCTGTACGTGAGTTAGTCCGTGTGTATGTTTGTTGACTGTACCTGAATACCCTTGTGATCTCTAGTATTCCAGCTGGTCGCATGGTCGTGTCCCATTTGTTTACAGATTACCGCTGCTGCTTCCTGGTTGAAATTGTCCCCACAAACTGTACCACTAGTTGCACCCTGAACACATTGTTTAACTACTTCTGGTTGAGCTGATCGACATAACTCATTATAACATAACATAACTCGTATTACATTTAAACATAACTCAACATATTATGTATGTATAATAGTGGTAACCATGGTTTGGTGACAATCTCAATGTAGTGGTAACTGATTATGTTACAATCTCGATATAGTGGTAACTGATTATGTTACAATCTCGATATAGTGGTAACTGATTATGTTACAATCTCAATATAGTGGTAACTGATTATGTTACAATCTCAATATAGTAGTAACTGATTATGTTACAATCTCAATATAGTGGTAACTGATTATGTTACAATCTCAATTATATAGTGGTAACTGATTATGTTACAATCTCAATATAGTGGTAACTGATTATGTTACAATCTCAATATAGTGGTAACTGATTATGTTACAATCTCAATATAGTGGTAACTGATTATGTTACAATCTCAATATAGTGGTAACTGATTATGTTACAATCTCAATATAGTGGTAACTGATTATGTTACAATCTCAATAATATAGTTGGAGGTGTCGTTACTAACATGTCACTCCTCCGCACTATAATTACTCACATCCCGTACCTCAATAGATTTGAGAGTGTGCACTAAAAGTAGCCCCTCTCCAGCTGTAGTCTGGTGACCTTGGTCGTCTACCAGGTTGAAAGCAAACGGTTTACCCTTGCATTCCTGCTCTGAAGTAGTAAGGAATTTAGATATCTGAAAACATGTACCAGTTCAAGTACTAGTACTAACTTACCAGCGCAATCATTTACTTGGAATTGTAGTTTTTAGTAAAACGATAAAGGTACTCACGACAGATCAAGAAGACGTCCTCATTATGTGTGCAGTCATGGTGGAACTGGTAGGAACAGTCAGTGAACCTCTCTGCTGCCTCCCCACACTCCACGTTATCTAGCACTATTGTTTCGTTCTCTTGTACCTGGTGAGTTACAACTTACAACGCTCTGTCTTCTCTGGTGGACTGAATGTGCTCGCAATGATAACACATTTTTAGAATACTTTACAATCCATCCTCAAGAACCCCTGAATTAATCCACCAACACAATGTGTTGGTCATGTTATTTGTATATATCATTACCCCTTTGTAGCTAGCTGCGTTGAAGAAAGCGGTGGCACAGTTGAAGCCCATTTCGTTACAGATAATTTTAGCGGAGGTTTCGTTAAATCTGTCGTCACAAACTGTCCCTGTCTGGTGTATTGATTTGTTACTCGAGTAATTGTAAACTTTGTAAACCGTTATTGGATTCAGGATGTATGCTCATGTAACTTGAGTCCTTGTTACATTAGATTATTTGGAAAACTGGTTATGAGGACTAAGGAGGGTAGCACTGCAAATAGTTTAGAATAGTTACAAGCAATAGTTAAAAGAGATATAAAGTGAAAGTGAAAGTATTCTGTATTACCTTGCCCTCCTCGGTTCTATTAGCCATTAGTAGTCCAGACCCGGATGCAGTAACGTCTTGTAACTGCCTGTCAACTAGGTGGAACGTGTACAACTCCTTAGCTTCACATTCTTCCAGAGTGTGCTCTGAGATGGGGTGCTACAGTTTATATAGCGTAACACAGTGTGTTATAGTTTATATAATAGCGTTACAAAGTGTGTTACAGTTTATATAGCGTTACAAAGTGTGTTATAGTTTATATAGCGTAACACAGTGTGTTATAGTTTATATAATAGCGTTACAAAGTGTGTTACAGTTTATATAGCGTTACAAAGTGTGTTACAGTTTATATAATAGCGTTACAAAGTGTGTTATAGTTTATATAATAGCGTAACACAGTGTGTTATAGTTTATATAGCGTTACAAAGTGTGTTACAGTTTATATAATAGCGTTACAAAGTGTGTTACAGTTTATATAGCGTTACAAAGTGTGTTATAGTTTATATAATAGCGTTACAAAGTGTGTTACAATTTATAAAGCGTTAAACTAAAATCAGAAGACAAAACACACTAAATAACTACAGAAACTCACTGCAAGTCAAGAAGACATCTTCACTATGTACACAATTATGACCCGTAACATAGGGACACTCATCAAAGGAAGTGGTAGTATTACTACACTTGATATTATCTAGCACGATATCCAGAGTGCCCTGAAGTGTGGTGCTGGGTCGTTGTAAGTAGTGACCTTTAGCACACACGTAGCCCATAGCCTGGCAGATCAGGGTGGCTGCTGTTTCGTTAAACTCGTCGTCACACACTGTCCCTCTCTTGGGAGAGAGGTGTTAGTGAGGGGTTGTAGTAATTTGTTTCGTTGTGAATTGTGATACACTATCTAATTGATTTCGTTTTCAGAAACAGCCTGATAGCTGTTTTACCCCTGATTATATTCGTAATAATAATTAATGTTTCACCATAGTGCTTTGAACGAGTTATGTTACTTTTAAAGACTATGGGCTAATGTTTCAAATTCAAAATCTTATATTAAATATTTTATATAAGACAAACTACTAACCGTGTCTGTCCCATTCTTGGCAGCTATTAGCAGTCCTTTACCACCTGCAGCTGCTGTCTGACCCGTCTCGGCGTCCACTAACTTAAATACATACTTAGCAGGCAAACACTCGCTATCTGAAATACAATACAAATGTATAAAACTGTTAACAGAAAAATATTTTCCAAGCAATAATTCTGAATTATCAATGCTCCTATCAGCTAAAATAAATGCAGTAGCACTCCAACCATAATCCATATTTTAAAACCAAATATTAACCAAAAGTTAAACTATTTACCGCATCCTAAGAAGATGTCCTCGTTATGGCCGCAGTTGCTGGATGTTTTAAAGGTACAGTCACTAAAGGAGATGTTATCAGCCCCACACTGCACGTCGTCCAGTACTATGGGGTACTGTTTCTGTATCACCTCCCAGAACTTTCTACTCCACCCTGTGATAGCAGTTCACTGTTACCATGACAGCAACTTTACCGTGACTACAAAACCGTGTTACTGTGATAACAACAATGTAACCGTGACTACAAAACCGTGTTACTATGATAACAACAATGTAACCGTGACTTCAAAACCGTATTACTATGATAAAAACAATGTAACCGTGACTACAAAACCGTATTACTATGATAACATTAACAACAATGTAATCGAGATGACGAAGGTAATATATCCTACCGGTAGAACAAGTGAAGCCCATCTCTTTGCAAATAACAGTAGCTGATGTGTCGTTAAACATATCATCACACACTGTGCCTGGTAACTCCTGCGAGTAATTTGTACTGTTAACATAACAACAGCTGTGGTTAGTAACATCACAACTAACAACTGTTAGTAACACCACGACTCACACCGACACTGAGATCAGCTCTTAAGCAATTTTGCCGTTTTGTTGCTGAAAATTGGCCGCAAAATAAAATATTTACCCCAGGGCCTGACTTTCCCTCAGCAATAAGGAGGCCTGAGTTAATGGCCCTGGCTCCCTTCTCGTCTACAAAGTAGAACTTGTAGTCCTTATTAACCACTGAACACGCGTTATCTGTGGAGACAGATTCTGTTATTATTACTTAGTTACTGTGACTTGGCGCTAACTTATTATTGATGGTTACTTAGTTACTGTGACTTGGTGCCAACTTATTATTGATGGTTACTAAGTTACTGTGACTTGGTGCCAACTTATTATTGATGGTAGAGTAAAGATACAGTCAAACTGCGAAGGCACAACATCAAACCAACCTTACTCTATCTCCCAAAAACAACCTTCTCCTGGTCAGCCATGTCCCTCATCCTGCACTTGACCCCCGCAGAGGTCACAAGCCCATTGGAGCACAAATGAGCGAGAAACGGGGAAGCCTTAGCTACCGGGCTAAGGACTGCATCACTAGCAGCGAAATACGGATATACCCTCCCTTTTACATGCGTTCAACCGGCACCCGAACCACACGCTGTTTCTTAGACATAACTTCCCACTTACATCAGTGTCTTCTCGCATCAACTGGCATCGGCAAGTGGCGACACTGTGTAGACTCAACCCTGAGCTTGATCAGAATCTTCAGTCACAAACCTGACACCGTTTCGGGGCTTTCATTGCGATACGGTTTTCTGTCAGGTGCCCCAGCAGTCTCTCTTGGACCACCATCTGATCTGACAATCACCCGAGGATACCTGCTAGAGCTCGCGATTTACGACGAGTTAGCTTATGGCACCTCTGGCTGTTAGGTGAAGTCATAAAGCTCAAACAGCTCTCATCTCCCACTCTCTTTTCCTAGACAGCAGATAAATCCATCTTGAACAATGGGCTGCATCCTTCCCACAATCTCTGACCAACTTCTTGAGGGCTCTCCCAGTCAGACCAATCTTCCTTGATGCACACTCCAAACTTGCTGCGACCACACCTCTAGCACCAACCTCAACAGCAAAGCTGAAACATGACCACCCATTAGCTTGTATTTCCGCTTGTAGACTGTTATACCGATCAAGCTTCAGCTCATGGGATGCAGCTATTCTCTCTTCCGACGGTACTGTAAGCTCCCACCAGATTACTCTCTTGGAAGCTTTCGAGAAAAGAACCAAATCTGGTCTTAATCTGGTCGTTGCTATATCCGACGGGAATTTCAGCTGCTCATCCAGGTCTGCTAATACTATCCAATCAGTGGCCCCACTCAGAATCCCAAACTCACTGACTTTCGACCTCTTCACCTCCTTAAACCTCCCTCCTGCTGGAACAAACTCAATGGCTTTCCGAGTGACACAAGAGCTCTTCCTCTTGTTGACTCTCCGCTCACAATGGAATTTCACTTGGTCTGCTATTTGTTTAAGCACCTTATCGTGGCGCCATCGGTATCTCCCTTGACTTAGTGCCACAGGACAACCAGCCAGAATATGCGGCACAGTTCCCAACTTGTCACCACACAGCTTGCACATCCCATCCTCATCCTCGCTCCACTTGGATGCTAAAGCTGGTGTAACAAGCGTGCCATACACAGCACTAAGCAGAAAACCGATTAATGAGTCCCCATACTTGAAGAGCGTGTGCCAGCTCATGTCAGTCCTTGTCACCAGCTCTCTCCAATTACCCCACCTGGACTGCATCTCCAACGTACCCAACTGCACCTCTCTTTCCTTCCTGATGTTCTCCTTAACCCTATCCAACACCTCCCTCTGCTGCTCCTTTTCTGACATCTTCTCCCAGGGCTTCTTCCAATCACCGAAACCAATTCCCGCTCTACTAAGAGGTTGCACCATACCTCGCACTGACTCACACACCAAGTCTCTTTCAGCTTCGTGAAGCTGAGCATCTGCCTTCCAAACTCTCCCAGACCGCACCTGGGGTTGCACCGCTCTGATCAAAGCATCCTGAGATGTTTGATATGACTGCAAGAGACGGCACTTTTCTACTTTCCAAGTGTCGGTTAGGCTGTCGATGGGGAGAGCAACACTGGATGAATGACTAAACAGGCAAGAGCTACTAAGCGTGTGTCCCACTCCTAGCCATTTTCTGAGATGACTGTTAGTTGTTTGCTCCCAGCGAGAAACAGTGCTGATCGGGATATCATAAATGGCAAGTGGCCACTTCATCTTTGGAAGGACCATATACTGATACCCCCAACATTTCTGCAGGCCGGTGAGGGAGCTAAGATCGAGTCTACTGAGGTATGTAACAAGATCCTCGTGTGTTTTCTCGATTATAGCTTTGTCCTTTCCTTCTGCCCGAATCCACCTCCCTAGAAACTTGATTGGTTTCTCAGATACATTCGGGATCACCTCCCCGCTAAGCTGCAACCTCGCCTGACTAACTTCTGAACTCTCTACAACCCACTCCACTGTCACTCCCTTCTGGTAGACTAGTGCCCTAGACTTAGACGACTTAAGCTTGAACCTTGACCACACAACGAACTCCTGATAAACATCAAGCAGGGTTTGCATATCTACCATTTTAGCCGTGGTAAGGCAGCTATCATCCATAAACAGCTTAAGGGGTGGTATAGCTGTTCCATCCTTAATGTACTCGACACTCCTGGGTACCTTCATCTTCAAGTACTCGTCAGAAAGGTTCATGCATAGCACAAACAAGATCACCGAGATGACACAGCCCATAAATATTCCTATCTCGAACTGCTGCCACTCTGATGTCACTGTTTTAGAGGAGAATCTTCCGTAAACCTCCGAGAAGTATTTGATTACGATGTTGATAACTTTCTCGGGGATATGATAGAAGCGGAGTGCTTTCACAATAAGTAAATGTGGAACAGCCCCGTAAGCATTCGCCAAGTCTAACCAGACAACACTCAGATCCTTTCTCTTAACTCTAGCATCTTTGAGCACCTCCCACATAGCTCCAAAGTGCTCTGTACATCCGTGTACACCAGGAACTCCACCCTTCTGCACAGAGAGATCCACATATCCGTTAGCGACAACAAAGTTGGTTAATCTTTTCGCCAACACAGCGAGGTATATCTTCCCCTGAATGTTTCCTAGCGATATAGGCCGTCCTGTGCTGGGTCCAAAATCTCCATCCGCCTTAGGAATGTAGATCCCTTCAAAGTACCTACAGTTGTCTGGGTACTCCTCAGCCTTGTAGCCTCCTCTCAGCACATGCCACAAGTTCTGAGATATTCCTGGACACCTCTTGTACACCGTATACGGGATGCTGTTGTTACCAGGTGAACTCTTACCTCTGGCTTTCTTAATAACCTCGTCGAACTCCTTCTTGGTTATATTCCTGATGTCAAACCCCACAGTTGGGCTAGGAGCTGCCTCAGGTAACCCATTCAGAACGCCAAGAGGAACTGCCCGACTGGCATCACTATACGTATTAGACAGGTGGTTGTCTAACTCCTCCTTACTACACTTTAACTCTCCCACAGGGCTTGGTTCAAGAATACCTTTAATAGCCTTGAAAGGATCTCGAGTAAACCCACCTCTATGTCTCCTCACTTCTCTCTGCTTCTTCCTCCTTGCCTCTGCTCTTCTCAACTTACACAGCTTCTCTGCCAGGCCTCTAAGCAAAGCATTGAAACCATCCTTTACAGACTGGGAACAAGCTTTCCTGGCTTTCCTCCTCAGCACTCTCCTCTCAATGACCAACTTATCAATCTCCTCCTGTCTCCTGTTGGCAAACCTGAGACCTTTACCTGACTCTGCACCATCAATCACGAGCCCAAACCATTTCACACCATCATCATACACCGTGTCGCAATGGCTCACCATCTTCTCCTGGAATGGCTTCCCCTTCTGCTCCTGTCTCACTCTCTTACTAACACTCACATCAAACTCTACCCACCTCTCATCCTTTGCGGCCGGCCACTTCACCTTGGGCTTCTTAGGGGCAGGTGGGTCAATAGAAGAACTCTTTGAAAGAAGGGCCTGGATATCCCTGGCACTGTGGTTATCGTCCTGGCCAGGTACCTCCACCGAACTTACAGATGCAACATCTAACGGTTGCTCCCCTTCCCAAGAGCACTTCATCCTTCCTCGATGAATGTTCCTACCCCTTTCCGTTGTAAAGCGTCGACCACACACGCAGCTAAACTCCTCTGCTACATCAGAATCAGGGGTCGAGAGTTCTCGACTGTTTGTATAAGTCCTTTTCTTACTTAGTTACTGTGACTTGGTGCTAACTTATTATTGATGGTTACTTAGTTAAGGTGACTTGGTGCTAACTTATTATTGATGGTTACTTAGTTACTGTGACTTGGTGCTAACTTATTATTGATGGTTACTTAGTTACTGTGACTTGGTGCCAACTTATTATTGATGGTTACTTAGTTACTGTGACTTGGTGCTAACTTATTATTGATGGTTACTAAGTTACTGTGACTTGGTGCTAACTTATTATTGATGGTTACTAAGTTACTGTGACTTGGTGCTAACTTATTATTGATGGTTACTTAGTTACTGTGACTTGGTGCTAACTTATTATTGATGGTTACTTAGTTACTGTGACTTGGTGCTAACTTATTATTGATGGTTACTTAGTTACTGTGACTTGGTGCTAACTTATTATTGATGGTTACTTAGTTACTGTGACTTGGTGCTAACTTATTATTGATGGTTACTTAGTTACTGTGACTTGGTGCTAACTTATTATTGATGGTTACTTAGTTACTGTGACTTGGTGCTAACTTATTATTGATGGTTACTTATTTACTGTGACTTAATGCTACCGTATTATTGATGGGTACTTAGTTACTGCGACTGGTTACTAAGTTACTAAATTACCTCTGATTTGATAGACGTCGTTAGCAAGATGTCCTCCCTGCCCATCGCCTGTGCACAGATCACTCTTACCATTAACTTTGTACATGGTACCTGCCTGAGCTGAACTCATACAGTATCCACCAGCTTGTACCGCGAAAAATTCGAAACCTGAAATGTTTTTGTGAGCAATGATTGTAGAAAGTAGGAAGTGTAGTTTTAGTTTAGTTCTACTATTTAGTGTTCCAGTATAAATTTATCCAGTATAAATTTATATGTGCATCAACATGAAAATTTCATGATGCTAATAAAAGGTGGGGAGAATGCTCCCCTAGAGTAATTTTTAAGCATGAGGCTACAGAATGAGTCTCCCATTACATTCTGTACTGACATACTAACATTATACTGAGTACTATGTTTTCGTCAGAGTAAGTAGCTAGAGCTCCCTTGCGGAGCTCGCGGTAGTTACAACCTCGCGCCTTCATGATGACCGACAACAGCTTCTAGCAGTTCGAACGAGACTGCGCAGTTTATATCTAATATTTCTCCTGTATGAAGCATACGGATCCGTTTGGACGTAATCCATATAAGACATAAGTATTATATACAGCATAAATATTTAGGATACTCGAGCGTTCTGCTGTCACGGGACTATAATGCGTTCATTATATGTGCTCCCTGTCGTCAGCCACCACAAATATGGTATGTAAAAGTAAGCTATATACTGCTCATTTGTGGAAGATATATCCTTGTGTTTGGAATTGTATAGCCGTGCCCAGTGGGCTCATGAAATTATGCGAGATCTTTGTCTTATTGGATCTGATGATCAGGGATTAAGTACCAGATAAGATGATAACAATACAATTATTTACTTAATTATGTAGTTAATTAAGAGTGGAACTCAATGGCTGATATCGAGCACGATTGTGTTGTAATACCTGGTTGAAAGCCTCGAGCAAAGGAATAACTACGCTTCCTAAACCTATTAAAGGTAATTCAGGTATCGTATCGGACATTCGACTTGTAAACACTATACATGGTAAAATGTCAAAGCTTGTTGGTAAAACTTAAATAGATTTTCCCGCAGAAATAGAGTAAAATGCTATTTGATGATGGTAATAACATCGGTAGAAACCAAAAGAACGTTACCATTAGTTTTGAAGCCTACTAAAACACGACTAGGGTCATAAAGCGACTGCAGTGATAAAAAGTGGGGAGAGTACTCCCCTAATGTTACTTTTATGCTCGATTAGGTACTAATCCCGACTGATGTAAAGATAGCAAGTCTTTACACCCGAAAGATACTCCCACCTCGTGCGTGATTGACTGACGACAGTTTCTAGTAATCCGAGCGAGTCTGCGCAGTTTATATCCATACTGCAAGGATACCCAGCAAACGAATTCGCCTTATTTTTGGTTTTCCATAGCAGCATGCAATATATTATATCCTCGCTCTTTTCCTAGGTACCAGTCACGGGAATCGGGTACACCCGGTCGCAAGCCATCACGGAAGTGAAGAGTAAAAGTTTTAAATATACTGGTCTTCTGTGAAAAATAAAACATTGTGTTTGGAATTGTATAGCAGTAGGCTCCAATAGGGCACGATTGACGATTGTGTTGTAATATATTATTAGTGATTAGAACCCTCGAGGAAACAACTTATGTTATGTACTGTCAAGGTCACCCAGCTAGAGCTCTCGTATTGAATTACTCAATTAGCACTGCATTATCTTGTTGGTAAAACTTTAATAAATTTACCGGATTCAAAATAATAAAATGCTACTTAACGCTGGTAACATTAGCAACAACTAAAATAACATTACCACTAGCTTTAGCAGCCTGTCTGCACTTCTCCACAGGATTCTCTCTGTAGTAAGGTTCCCCGTCTAGCATGGGATGCTGACCCTCGTGTTCTAGAGACGGTATAGCACGTGACGCAGTGTCTCTATAGCAACCCAGTAACTGTAGCCCTGACTCTGTGGGAGGATGTTGTTAACTATGGGGCCACAACATGGTGTGTTTAGTTAGGCAACACTGAAATCAGCTGAGAGAAATAGTCCGCTCTCAAGATCTATCTAACCTGTTATATTGTAGACACTGTTAGCCCAGGGTCCCCCTGTCCCGTTATCATTACAGTCAGTAGAAATTCCGTACATGTCGTAGGAGTCCCCTGCGTTTAATGAGCTGGAACACCAGCCTCCTGCTTGCACAGCAAACACCGTCCAGCCTGGAATGTATTGAACAAATTAAAACTTTATCAGATTTAACCTAAATTTTGGGGCTTATTTCTGTCGCACTCAGAAATCATGATGTAAATCAAAGATATCGTATGACAACATATTGATTAAAAGTATTCATAATCTACAAAATCAAATACTGATAAATATTTAATCTTTCCTTTAATTAAATCGAAGATACTGAAAGTATTAATGAATTACTTATAAGGTATGTATATTGTATATTGTATAGCATACTTGCTTAAGACTATTAAATTTGATTTAGGTAGCAGGAACATTCCATTTGTAAATACAGACGATTTGTACAATTTAAGACTTTTAGCCTCTGATAGAGCGGGATGGAAGAAGTTGTTATAGCTTGTGTATCAGTTTTTCTTTTTTTCTGGCTACTTATCAGATCTTTAAGATGTTCATTTATGTTCTATTTTTGATTTGAATAAAGTTATATAATAATAATAGCATAAAACCAGCATTTAACATTCAGTAAAATGATAAGCAGTGTTTACCTTTAGACTCAGCAGCCAGTTTGCAAACTGATATAGGATCCTCTCTAGCAGTCCAATGTTCGTCTGATACAGGGTTGCCACCCTCTAAACTGGGAATAGCGGCTCCCTGCCCTGCAAATCCTGTATCTAACCAGCATCCCAGAGGGATGAGACCGTTATCACACGTCAGGAACACATCCTCCGTGTGCGCGCAGTTGTGGTTGTCGGTGACGTAGGTGCAGTTGGTGAAAGGGGAGGTGTTGGAGGGACATTGTACGTCGTCTAGTATCACATCTAGCGTAGCTTGTATACTCCACCTTTAAGTAGGGTACTGTTAGTCAACAAACAGCTGTAAGTAAAGTACTGTAGGTTAACTATTCTGTTTTTGTGATAGATAAGAAACATGCGTCAAGAACACAATATTTTTAAAGCTTGGAAGAAACTACTAGATGTACCAATCCACCACTAACTACACTACAGGGCGCGCCACACAATAACACGTGTGTTACCTGTCGCCATGACTCCAAGAAGAAGAGCATTGGTAACCCATGGTCTTGCAAACAACATTAGCACTCTCGTCTGAGAAGAGGTCATCACACACAGTGCCAGCACCAGTCTCTGAGTCAGTGTATCCAGGACTGTGTGCCACCAGTAGACCGTGACCAGTGGTTGAAGCTGTTCCGTTCTCGTTCATTAGAGAGAAGGTGGGAACACACTTTGTAGCTGAGGTACGGGTTTTATTTACGAGAGGTTTCATTTTACACCTTTTTAAAATCTTTGAAAATAATTTACAAAGTTGAATGCACAGTTAAATGGAAAATACTACTATAAATAGTCTGGAGGGGGATTATTCAAAACATATAAGTGACACGAAAAGTTTGTTTTTGTAGTACTATAAATAGTACATTATATTATACAAATATGACACCTACTTGAGCTGGTCTCCCTGAGGAACACCTCCACCTCCGCAAGAGACAGCGCCTCTAAAGCAGCCCCCTCAGTCCCTCCCACTATCTCCACCTGGTTAGTTACCAGGTTCAAACCGGTAAACTCGAACTTAGACATGTCTCCTCCCCCTGCCATGCTAACTGTGCCGATGACCTGTCCGTTAGCGTGTATTGTAGCTCCAATAAGTCTCTCCTGACAACAGTCTGCCCTGTTGTAGATCACTATGGAGCCTACGGTGTACTCTCTGTCCCAGGTTACCCTCCACACGTGACCTGTAGGATCGTTCAGGACTGTGTGCGTCGTGGAATCGTCTCTGTAAGGAGTGTCTTATATTATTTATCTCTACACTCTACACAATTAGTTCCAAGAGAGCAAGCGCTAGATGATAAAAGTCGAGAAATAACACATTTGTAAATTGTAAAGTCATAATAGTTGATGAATAAGATTTAAGTGAAGTTAATGTGTTTCTTACGTAAAGTAGCTGCCGAGAGTGTTGCCGTCTATAGCTTTCCAAGCTCCTGCATCTAAATGAGTGCCACTCTGACTAGCCACCCCTACACGTGCTATATTCTGTACTCCGCCACATGTCAGGTATACGTCGTTAATATGGTCACAGTCGTGGACCAAGTTGTAGTTACATGCAGTAAGGTTTTTGGCCCCCTCTTGGCACTCCACATCAGACATCATGATGTCGTATGTGCTCTGTATAGCCCACGGATCAGTGGCATCTTGCTCAGCGCTACTTACTGCTAGTGCACATGAGTATCCCATTGTTCTGCAGAACGCCATCCCGTCCACCATTTCGAACCCTTTGTTACAAACTGTATCTGCCTGAAGGAATTAATAAATTTTAGCTTTCAGAATTCAGCTAGTGGACTGTGTTTTTAGCAAAATATTTAAGGGAATAAGTAACAAAAAGTATTCAGTAAAAGATAAGATAACTTACTATGTCGTCGCCTTTGGAAGTGACCAGAAGTAGACCCTGGCCAGTAGTAGAGAGCATTCCCTCATTATCCACAAGTTGGGCACTGATCACCGCCCCGCTAGTCAAACACTTGTGGGAACATGTCAGGAACACGTCCTCCGTATGACCGCAGTTGTGCGCCAGATCAAATGTGCACGTGGTAAAGTTATCTGACTCGCAGTACAGGTTGTCCATGGCTATGGTGTAACTGTTCTGGATCTCCCACGAGGAGTCACCGGAGGTCCAGGACAGCGCGCACGGGTAGCCCATCTCGGAGCATACTGCTGCCGCGCTTACATCAGACCACCTATCATCACACACTGTTCCAGTCTAGGAGGGGAGGGGTTTTAGGAAGTGGAGTTTACAAGATCACACAAGGTTACCAAATAAAGTAAAGTTGGTTTATCGTGCTACTTTTCTTCCTAAAAAACGTAGTATATATTCTACTTAAGCTTACTTTTAAATCATTACGTACGGTTTGTACAGTAGTTGCAATGATTACTTAGTACTTACGGTTTGGACAGTAGTTGCAATGATTACTTAGTACTTACGGTTTGTACAGTAGTTGCAATGATTACTTATTACTTACGGTTTGTACAGTAGTTGCAATGATTACTTAGTACTTACGGTTTGTACAGTAGTTGCAATGTTTACTTAGTACTTACGGTTTGTACAGTAGTTGCAATGATTACTTAGTACTTACGGTTTGGACAGTAGTTGCAATGATTACTTAGTACTTACGGTTTGTACAGTAGTTGCAATGATTACTTATTACTTACGGTTTGTACAGTAGTTGCAATGATTACTTAGTACCTACGGTTTGTACAGTAGTTGCAATGTTTACTTAGTACTTACGGTTTGTACAGTAGTTGCAATGTTTACTTAGTACTTACGGTTTGTACAGTAGTTGCAATGATTACTTAGTACTTACGGTTTGTACAGTAGTTGCAATGTTTACTTAGTACTTACGGTTTGTACAGTAGTTGCAATGATTACTTAGTACCTACGGTTTGTGCAGTAGTTGCAATGATTAATTAGTACTTACGGTTTGTACAGTAGTTGCAATGATTACTTAATACTTACGGTTTGTACAGTAGTTGCAATGATTACTTAATACTTACGGTTTGTACAGTAGTTGCAATGATTACTTAGTACTTACGGTTTGTACAGTAGTTGCAATGATTACTTAGTACCTACGGTTTGTACAGTAGTTGCAATGATTAATTAGTACTTACGGTTTGTACAGTAGTTGCAATGATTACTTACGGTTTGTACAGTAGTTGCAATGATTAATTAGTACTTACGGTTTGTACAGTAGTTGCAATGATTACTTAGTACTTACGGTTTGTACAGTAGTTGCTATGAGAAGCCCTGATCCTGATGTGGATGGTGCTCCGGTGCTTGTAACGAGAGAAAACTTCGTAGCTTTAGTGATGGAGCAATCATCTCCTGATAACAAGATATGATTAGATATTTAGAAGGAAAAAACAGCAACAACAGTTTATCTACATCCCTCATATTATTATCATCGTGCTAAGTTCTATAATTTGACTGAACGATGTCATCGCATGGTCCAGAAACAACTATAACTGACCGCTGGCGCAGGTAAGAAACACATCCTCAGAGTGGCCACAATTGTGACTGACACTGTAAGTGCAGTTCTCAGCGAAGGTCAAGTTCTCCCCGTTACTACAGATTACGTTATCTAGGACTATGTTAAATCCTCCCTGTAACTCCTCCCATTGTTCACCGCTGTGTGGAACCGGTATTTAAATAATATTGATAATTAGTAATGAAAACGCCAATATTACTGACAAAAATCACAAGAATAACATAACAACAACTGAACAACACATTAAATAATTACGCTAGATCAAACTTAATTTCTGAACTTTAAAATAATAACATGAATTTGATATATTATTTGAACACTGAAAATAAAACACTCAATGATCTTACCTGTGGAAGGACTGAGCGCAATCGAAGTTCATCGCCTTACAAATCACATTACCCGCTATAAGGGAGAACTCATCATCACACACTGTCCCTTTCTGAAATAATAATTCGGGGCTTTTTGATTACGACGAAGACTCTCATACTTAATAGCCCCTGTTACTTCCTACTTATAGGTTGGTCCACTTGAAAAGCCACCATTTTGAATAGGTGAATTGTTTAAATCAGATTAATGGGCCGTACTCTGTTCCATGGAAAGACTTACCACTTGAATAGAGTCTGCTATGTCTCTGGAAGCAAGCAGTAGTCCTGACCCGGTTTCTGTTGCGTCCTCTCCTGCACTGTTTGCCAAAGAAAACGATATTGTCTCCTTCTCGCAATTCTCAGCTGAAGAGATTAAATTTGTAACATTTGGCTACAATTTAACATTGCGCTAAATTTTAACATTTGATACTTGAATATTGTCAATGTTTTCCTGTTTTATTTGGAGGATAGACGAGGGCCTACTTACAACAAACGAGGTGCACGTCCTCTCTGTGGTTGCAGTTGTGTCCACCCGAGCTGAAACTGCAGTTTAGAAAGTTGAGGGTATCGTCGACACACTTCACATTGTCCAACATTATAGTCATGTTCATACTCGTTTGTAATTCTGTTTCCCCCTGAATAGTGACCAGTTTAGTTTCCAACACTAGACATGCAAGTGAACGCTTGGACGCCAAAGTGAAAGTGAAAGTAAAATTAAAAGTAAAATTTAGTGTGCTCACCCCAGCATTCCAGTAGGCAGAGCAAGCGAATCCCATCTCTTTACAGATAACAGAAGCGGAGATATCAGTGAAGCTGTCGTCACACACTGTACCGTTCTGAAACGTTACTCGTTATTCAATAAGCTTCTAGACACCATTTTGAACATACTGCTATTTTTCAGTTGTTATAGGATGCCCTTATTTTAAGGGGGAATCTTAGGTTGCTTAAACGACTCAACTACGCTCCCCCCTAGCCTTTAAGTGTATAAAGGAAGTGAAATAAAAACCTCATGAGTGAGACTTCTTGAAGCGACAAGCAGTCCAGTTCCAGTTGTAGTCTTTGCACCAGCATCATCCACAAGATAAAAGTTGTAAGTGCAGTCATACGCACACGACAAGAATATGTCCTCAGAGTGGCCACAGTTGTGTTGGGTATCGTACTTACAGTCCGCAAACGTTCTGTTGGCGCTGCCACACAGGATATTATCAAGTGCAATATCATAAAGGTTCTGTTGGTCCCAGTTAGCTCCCGCATGCCAGCCTACACTGCATTCGTAGCCCATCTCCTTACAGATCAGAGTAGCGGAGATGCTGTTGAAATTGTCATCACATACTGTTCCAGCCGCCTGCAAAATATGCATGTTAGATAACATAAATAGTACTTATCAGGGTGTTTGTTGTAGTAGTAGTAGGTAAACATTACAGTATGTCAGTAAAATATCATTATCATGTTTTCTTAAAGCGAGCATTCATAAAAGCGATTTCAATTCCCAATAAAGGGGCTTTTGTAAAAACATCTTTCTATTTTTGGCTGTTTTCTATTTTAAAAAATCGACCCTAAGCTGTAAAGAGATGTAGATCTCAACACATTTGAGAAAACAACTGACCGCTTCATGGAAAGATCTAGCAGCTATGAGCAGCCCTGATCCATTGTTAGTTTTCTCTCCATTCCTATCAACCGTGAAGAAGGAGAAGGCAGCTCGAGAACACTGATCTTCAGTCCCGCAGTGCAGGAATATATCCTCGCTGTGTTTACAGTTGGGCTCTATAGAGTAACTACAGTGTCCCTCTCCGGACAGACCCTCCGTACACTCCACATTGTCCAGTACCACTGAGAAGTTAGCTTGCACCGCTGGCCACGGCTCGTCTGGTGTTTCCCCAGCTGACTCGTAGAATACAGAGCAGCTGAATCCCATTTGTTTGCAGATTGTGTTGGCTGCTGCTTCCGCAAAGCTGTCGTCGCACACTGTGCCTTCTTTACCCTGGAGTGATAGTGTTACCATGGTTACTAGCGGTTACTAGTGGTTACTAGCGGTTACTAGTGGTTACTAGCGGTTACTAGTGGTTACTAGTGGTTACTAGTGGTTGCTAGTGGTTACTAGTGGTTATAAGTGTTACCTTAGTTACTATTGGTAACTACTTTTAACATAGTTACTAATTTACTTTCTAAGCATCACTCAATCTCGGGACTTGATATTCACTCAATGTTCTAGCCAAAATGTTGCTGGCTTGCTTTGAATCGCGATAAATGTGAAACCTTATCTTCGCCAGAGACTTTCTCTTTAGCTATGAGGAGTCCACTGCCGTCAGCACTCTTCTGCCCATCTGATCCTAGAGTGTAGAACTCGTACTTATCTGATATACAACCTGCAGGAGAGTGGTTGTCATGGTAACGAGGAGGGAGGGATATAGGCACGTGATACTGCGCACATTCACGTGTGATTATTATACAGTATAATTATTACTCACCACAAGACAGATGGATATCCTCGTTGTGATCACAATTGTTGACTATTTTCCAAGAGCAACTCTCGGTGAAGCTAGAGTTGGGCGCTCCCACATTGCACGTCACATCGTCCAGCAGGATGTCCATGCTACTCTGAAGGGGCCACTCGGTCCTCTTGGCCCAGCTAGCCGCACAAGAATGGCCCATGGCCCGACATATCACTAGTGCTGCCTCCCCACCGAAATTATCGTCACACACTGTCCCGTTCTGAAATGTTCAACTGAAGTTTACAGAAGGACCTTTTTATTTATTTTGAGGGGGGAAGACAGTAACCCCCTTCTGTTTCAGATAGGTTATGTTTTATATCCATTAAACTTTCAAAAATATCGCATGGATTTTTTAAACTGATTTACCGCAAAACCCGATTTACCGCGAATTTTTCCCTTTCCAAAGTACGCGGAAAATCGGGGTTTTACTGTACTAACTCTGCAAACACCCATTCTGCAGACATTTCACTAACTCCGCGACAGAAGCATTTTTCGTTTCGAAAGGGGGGAAGACAGTTTTACAAGAGTTGGATTTTAGAACTCACCTTGCCGGTGCCTAATTTAGTAGCGACCAGTAGTCCCGAGTTGTTGGTAGAAAGTGCACCAGTACTGTCCACTAGTTTAAAATCAAACTGACATAACCTATCTGAAACAGAAGGGGGTTATCAGAGCGTAACTAAGGTTACCACGGTTACCAAACAACTGATTTCAATTACATAACAAAGGTTACTAAGTAACTTAGTGAAACTGAGAGTTACTAACCGCATCTTAGTGTTATGTCCTCGTTATGTCCACAGTTGTGGTCCGAATTATAGCTGCAGTTGGAGAAGGGCTGGTTCACATCTAAACACTGCATGTTATCTATTACTATGTCCAAAGACTCCAAGTAGGGACTCGGCGTACCTGATAATGATAATTTGATGTTTTACAAAAGTTTCGCTTTCATTTTCATTTTGTAGTTCATTCGCACAGTACAGTAGTTGTAGAAAGATAGAAATGAATAATAACACGTTACCTGTTCCCCAATATTCTGCGCAGGTGTAGCCCATTTCTTTGCAGATAACAGTAGCAGATATATGTGTAAACCCGTCATCACATACCGTTCCTGGAGGCTGGGAACACAAACTTTAGTTACCTTGGTTACTAGAGTCAGTAACCAAGGTTACTATAATATTCTATAATCTAAGTCACTATAATCAGTAACCAAGGTCGGTAACGTTACCAACCCAGTTACTTGTGACATGAAGGGTATCATTGTTTGGGAGTTGGTTAGTGTTTTTCTTCCTTAAGGAGACTGATTATGGTCATTTATACAAAACGATATATTTCGTCTGTAATCTGATGGATATCATCGTAGCATATAATTCCTCTAACTCCTCCTGGCCCCCTAAAACAGTATAAAACATGTTGTTAGTGAACTCACCCCGTCGTGTGTAGGGTCTCTAGCTACCAGAATTCCTGTACCATTCTGTGTCGGACTCCCGTTCACATCTACAAGATCAAACACAAAATTTCCGCCAGTATGTTCGGGTGGCACGAATATGGAGCCCTCTGATATCACCAACAATCCTGGAATATTTCTCTTGGTTCACTCACCCGCAAACATTTCACTTACTTTGCAGACATTTACAGTAAAACCCCGATCTACCGCGGGTAATTCCCTCCCCCGAATTTTTCTTCAAAATTTGCCTTTTTCCGACGAATTTGACACTAATACTATTTCCAACAATTTGAAAGTTTTACCATTATCTTGAAATACGAAATTTTATACAAGCTGCAGGGTAAGTAAAGATTCAAATAGTTAGTTTGATAAAGTTATTGAACAGTTGTTTCCCCGATTGTCTGGACCACCACTTTTCACTTCAGTATGATAGTTAGACGTTCAGAGGAAGATGATTATTCAGTATTATATGTAATGAAATCCTATCGCTTCATAATGTATAGATTAAATTCATGACGCGTGATCCCTTAATGCAAAAGCAGCAATAATTTTAATTTTGATCTGAATTCTGTTATTAAATTACTGAGTGTATCATTAAACGTTCAAAATTATCGCTTTTATGGATTTTTAAACCGATTTACCGCAAAACCCGATTTACCGCGAATTTTTCCCTTTCCAAAGTACGCGGAAAATCGGTGTTTTCCTGTACTAACTCTGCAAACCTACTTTGCAAACATTTCACTCATTCAGGAAATATTTCACTAACTCCGCGACAGAAGCATTGTTCGTTTCGAAATTCAAAAGCTTTACTTGATTATTATATAACAAATGATAACTACCTATTACCTAATGTGTAGCAGACGACAGATAGACTTTGGAAGTTTCGTATTAACATTAGACTAAATTGTAATGTGTGTGGTCACTAGTTTGTTGAGTGATCTCGTCTTCTGATTTTAAAGTGATCTTCCTGTTCCCTCTACAGTTGGTTCATTGCGTCCTGGTTGTGGTAGTTAAGATAATGAAAGATAGGGCAGGAATGAGAAAGGGAGGGTATGGGAGGAAAGGGAAAAAATAGGGCTAGGGAATGGGATGAGGAAATGCGGGAAGGGAAAGGGAGGGACGAATGGGAATGATAAGGAAGGGATGAAAAAGGCAGGGTTATGGTAGAAAGGGATGAGGAGGGGACGGAATAGATGGGAAAGACTGGGAAAGGGATGGGACGGAACGGACGAGATATAGAGAGAAAGAGAGGGAAAGGGATTAGAGAAGAAGGGAACGGGAAGGAATGTTAGGATCAGACGAAGCAACGGATGGTTTATCAAAAGCTGCATGAGCTGACAGTGTGTGTTGACCAACAAGCAATGCAAAGTAAGAACGCTAAGTTTAATAAACTGAACAAACAAAAAGGAAAGGAGCTGGCTGACTGCAGTATAAACAAGGAAGTAAATAGCGCACTCGGAATTTGTGCAGTACACCGATTATTATATTTCTGTGTCGTAAAACGCATTAGGATTGCGTATGACGCAATAGATGCGCAGAGTCGGTACACGATACATGTAATTCTACTCCCCAGTTAATTCTAATCAGATTTTACCTCGCCAAAATACACAACAGAACAAACTATAAACACAAACATACATGCTCGTGATGCTGTAACAAATAAAAGCTAGCACTTGATTAACGCGCTATTAATGTAGTGATTTAATCAACTGATGGACAGGTGTGGGGAGGGAGTGAGGTATAACGTTACAAATAAACAGTGAACACACCACAACAATAAATATCATAGTGGATGAGCAGCCCTGAATAGCTCCTGAAACACTAACTCAGTGCTGAGTGTGCTTTCTGCAGCTATGTCATCTTACGTATAATCTCACGTAACTAAGGTTACAGCGAACGTTACTAAGGTTACAGTGAACGTTGCTAGTGTTATGGTGACCGTTACTATAGTTACATGCTACATCACTGTGTAGTGTAATTAAAATCTACAAACACTCTGTTTTTAATTGGAACATAAACTAATAACTTGCTTACACAGATGATATTAAACTCAAGTGCTCTAACTAGTAAATATATATGATAACTAAATATCTTAACTACGGGCTGTCGAAAAATCGGGCAGTGAGGATTTTTCAAACGAACCTGATTTTTCTCAGAATCGGAATATTACTCGTGAGTCAAAGGTATTGAATTATGCAATTCAATTTGGCGCTGGCGCATATTTCACACTTCATACTCACAAGAACATAGATCCAATAATACTCGACTGTAAATGTTTCTAGAAAAGTAGAAAAGTCATGAAATTCCTGGATTAACTATTTTTTCTTATTCTATCCGCCATCCGGGATTAATTTCTCGACGGAAGGGCTACGCCCGGCTACTGCTTACAAGTTACGGCTGATATTACTCAGTATAAATAAAGTTATAACATTATTCATACTTTAATAAGGGTACGCGAACTGTCTGAGGAGATTAAGAAGTCAGAGAAAGCGTACACAGAAAGTGTAGAGGAGCAACAAAACTCAGCACATACAGCATCAGAACTAGCGAGACAAGAATACACACACTCTCTCTGCAAATTACAGGTAACTGATGGTGCTGGCCACTTAAGACAGTGTTCTTCGGTACAGTTTAAACCGTTTCTAGGTGCACTTTTATTTGTATATTTCTTGACAGTATATTTTAAAACTTTTTAATAAATCACATACTATTATACGTTTAATAAACGTATTGTAGCCAACCAACAGTATACTTTAAAACATTTATTAAGTCAAGACAATAAAATATACTTTAAAACTGTTTGTTACGTCACATGCTATGATACGTAAGGAATATTCGAATGTATATTTAAATGGGCAGCACGGTAAGAGAGCTGAAGAGGTTGAGTTTAACGTTGTAACGATAACAAACGATGGTTATGCACAGAAAGAAGACAATCACATTAAAATAAAATATATAGAACTAATGTATCTTATGTATGTTACACAAGATAATAAAACAAGTAGCTAGCGTCAATTGGTGTGAGGGTATAAGAAAAGAGAGCATATGTTTAAAGCAGTAATTATATACAAATATGTGGTACAAATATGTGATACACAAAAATATGACATACAAAAAACTGTTTGACCTATTTGTTAGGTTTTAAGGGCCATTCAAAATTTGGACACGAGTTTTGAAACATTCTGTACAGTATACACACATATGCTAAAATAAATGAGGAATTATTTTAATATTTTAAAATAATTAAGATTATTTTAAGATGTCTCTTATCTGAAAAAACTGCAACTGCAAAAACATCTGTATTGTTGTGTTGACAGTTGGAAGTGGTCCCTGAAACAAATTAAAATAACACTCTCCTCCTTTTCTATTAACTAGCAGGAACCCGTCAAACTCCACTTCAATTCAAACTAAAATCAAGATAAATTATAGTGGCAGTGCTTAAACAACACTAAAGAACAGACGTCAGACAATGATGTGTTGGAAAAGTAATGTGATGGACTCACTGGGTTTTGAGTTACAACCTTTTAGTCACCCTTACCTACTTAAGAGCAGATTTAAAACATTTTTAATATTTGTTAAAAAAAGGAAAAAAGGACACTTGGGGGTCCAAATTTTGGGCACTAAAATTCTTATTCCTTGGCCAATTTTTTATTTTTTCATAAGCATTTGAACCAGTCAAAAAGGTTTAAGTTCTATATCTTTTACGGTTTTTGCGAAAAGTCGTGTTAAAATTTATGCCGTGGTGTCAGTAAAATGGTACGGATATATAAATAAATATATATATATATTATATATATATATCGTCTCGCTTTATATATAGTGAGATATCTTACTGCTCATAAGTCATATGAGATTCAAAGATCTCAGAGGACTGATCTAAAACTGATAACCCAGGAACACCGCAATACTTTAAAAGTAACACGAAAAGTAACCCACAACCTTTGTTAGTTATGGAAATGAAAGACAGCAAATGACAGATACAAAGTAAAACGTATACCGAGCACAAGCATGGGTAGTAACCTAGTAACCGATTAAAATCCAGAATGCTGACTCAAGTTAACTAGGCCGATTTACCGCGTGACCACGTGACACTAACAAATATATCAGAGGCTAGCACCACTCACTTTCCCACTTTGGTAACCAGTACTACTAGATTAGAAACTCTACTTCCTTATTAACTTGACATGGCGGCCTGCTTTGAGTACGTCACTTATTAAATTTAAGATGGAGAAAACCACGAACAGGCCGGAATCATCTGTCTCTGGCTACATGGTTTATCACCGTATATGGTCATGTCACCTTGGTAACACTTCCATATAAGGTGATAATATGGTCCACAGAACAAGGCCCCTATAACTTGTTACGAGGGAATACTCTGTTATCAGTCAATAATTATTATGCTGAATATCCCAACCTCCTCGCTTTAATACCTCGCTACCTAAATAAGAAAATAACCCCGGTCAAGGATCGACCGGAACCGCTTTTTTGGCCGGGCCCGCGACCGGGACCGGAAAAAAGTGCTGGGACCAGGATTAAGCCGGGACCGGGAATAAGACTGGGACCGGAAATAAGACCGGGACCGGGAATACGACCGGGACCGGGAATACGACCGGGACCGGGATTAAGCCGGAATTGGAGGATTGGGACCGGGATCATAGCTAAGAAAATTTCATTTCAATATTCTTTGATCTTATATAATGTATATAAATAATGTATAACTATAATGGTGTTGGTGCAGTATTTAAATAATACCTTATCGGACATAATTGTCACGGACAAATTTTTCACGGACCAAATTTTTCACGGACATAATTATTCACGCTCATGACCGCCCAAAACTTTCCAGAAAAATATGAAAATTGTTGGCGATTTTTTAATAAGTGTTTTACTCTCTCAGAGCGACTCTAATTTACTTACAAGGCAACTGTTTTTACTTGTAGAGAGTAATCTCAAGCTGCCAAAGAGTTTCTGATCTCTAAGTCTAAGAGAGAGGTGCAGTGGGCTTCGGACAAAGAAAGAGTACAGTGTGGACAGTGATATCGAAAAGGGAAGAAACAGTGATACTGACGACTCAGTCAGAGAGATTGACGATGATGCAGCTTCCTTAAGAACAACAAATTTAGTCTACCATAAATTTAGTCAAACTTTTGACTCTAATTGTTGTAAACCAAATTTCATGAGACTAAATTTTTCGGCGACTAATTTTAAAGGAGACCAAAATTTCAGTAGAGCATATAATTATATGACATGAATATTGAATATTATAAAGCTTACATTGTTTATAGGGCTTTATAATCAATATAATGACATCACCGTTCCTACTGCACAAAACCGTACCAAATTCCTATTGCACTTAAAGGGTTAGAGCTCCTCTTGGACATTATATTTTTAATCGATCCATCCCAATGCATGCTCTGTTGAAACGGCTGAAGGATCATATCGACATAAACTACGTCGTACCGACAGAAATGGTAAAATCGAAAAAGGGCGAAAAAGAAACTGAACAGTGTACTGAAGAACTAAGTGCTTTAGTGATACAGAGTCACAAACTCTGGATCTGATGTTATTGAAATTCCTGAGTAATGCATTGCAGCTTAATCTGTAATGCTCAGACGGGGTAGACTAAATTTGTTGTAAATGGAATGGAAAATGGTCTCGAAAAGTCGAAAAGCCATAAAATTATGGTGACCAAAATTATGGTAACCAAATTTATTGTGAACCAAATTTATTGGCCCTAAGGTACTTGGAACCAAGTGATCAACTCCTACGCAGTACTTCAGACGAGCCCGGATCTCCGAACAACTTGGTATGGAACGAGGTTACTAGATATTTGAAGGACACGCTGGAGCCCCAGAGACGTAATCACTTGGAGTTCTGGCGAAAATAATCACACTCTGTACCCCATCTGAACCATCTTGTCTGGATCTATCTGTGTCCAACTCCTTTCTAAGTCGCAAGTGAAAGGTCTTTCAAGTTGGCGAAAAGATTAAGCCGGGATCCCGGTCGAACCTTGAGTCCCCGGTTATATTTTAGAATTGATATTGCAGTTTAAAAGCGAAATCAAGGAAATAAATATGCACTGAGAAATGGCTTCTAGAAAATAAAACAAATCAATTTTATTTTTCGTCCAGCTGTTTACAATTCAGATAAGATGAACGATGATCAAATAAAGATGTAACCGGATAGTGCAGTGTGAGAATAGTCGGATATATTTTTCTCTAGTCCACGTCCGTCAGAAGTGATACTTCCGGAGAATCGATCACCTTATTCTGTTAATTAATTTACTGCAATCATTTTTTTAGAAATTATAAGCACTTGAACTAAGTTGGTAGCCGGTAGGTTACGATTTATGAACAGTTCCCAGTCATTAGGTGAACATTTCTACATTCTAGTGCAAAACATTCAGAATAGGTTTTAATAGGTAAACATGGTGATGGTAACCATAACAGACACAAAACAACAAGCACACCCGTCGTGATTGTTTCTTTTCTTGTTTCAATGTTCAGAATATTCCGAATATTTTGCAAGAAGCATCCCTGGTCCTGTTCCTATAGAACTAGTTAATAAAAATTAAACTTGACAATTCACAATATGTGTCTGACAAGACAGTCTCTTTTACCACAGTCTTTTTTGTAATATGCGAACCTAAAAATAAACATTCCGTCAATTTAGGGCGACAAGTAACTTAAGCGATCTTAAGAATGGGGTGGAACAAAAGAAAAACTGAGAAATTTGGAACATCGAACCCAATGTTAGGTTGTTCAATAACTCAATAATATGTTAATATTCATAAAAAATATGATGAATGATATCATCGTAATTTTATGAACGCTAGTTTTCCTATTAGAAAATAGTCGCGGAGTCTAGGGTATACAAATTACTGCGTATCACTGTAAATTAACGTATATGATGGTTCATTCACCACACCATCAATATTTTCCGGCAAATATTGGCATTTTGCCAAAATTTCCAGTCTGGAGAATGAAGAATATATCAAAATTTCCTCTTTATAACTTTATAGCCTGATTATTGATTGAGTGATGTTATTTTCAGGAGAAGAAGGGTGCACTAGAAGGGGAACTGAAGGAGAGTAAAGATACGAACGATGAACTGCAGAGAACGTTGGATAATAGAGTTTGGGTACGTTTAAATAGTCCTAGAATGTTCTAGAATCTAGAAATAGATAATGTTTTAGTTTGTTAACAATAATTAATATTTAATAGTCTGGTTAAGAATGTGTAGAAAATCAAATCCAGATAACAACGGTCATCAACAGGGTAGAGTGTAAACAGTCACAACTTACAACAACTTTAACAAAAGGGAGAATGTTTATAAAATATTCTCTGGTAACGTCACACCGAATCTCGGAGACTGATGATACAATTTTCTGTGTAGTCATGACGTCACCACTACTGCAATGCAAATGATCTCACTACAAAGAAAACAACAGCTCTCAATAAAACGCAGAACAGAGCTTATTCAAACCCTGGTAGTTACCCGGTATATACCGCATTATAACGTACTAAAGGCTGCAGGGCGAGTATCAGATCACACTAATAAAATTAGAATGTGTGGTGTTATTTGAATGTACAGACTCTGTTAGTAAACACTATTGAGGCCTCCTCCGGAATTAAACTGAGGCAAAAGTTCGAGAAAAATCATATGGAACCCCACAGGGCAGATCGCTGAAAACTTCTCCTGTTTCACCGAACAAACGTATTTTTGAGACCAGCCCTGCCGTGTAATGAAATAGAAAACAATGAGATACTACTTTGTTAACTCCGAGTATTTACAAAACAGCATTAGGACTTATTTAAGTTAATGAAACGCTACATTCTGATTAATAATATCTACAGAACTAATTGACTGCGCAAATCTTATTTCCCAAACATTATAACTGGCTGGTCACACACATCTCAATTAAAATTACCCTAGGCTACTGTTTTCCAAGTCTTGTCCTGTGAGTAAAGTATGTGTGAGAAAGTTTTAATAAAATGATTGTATATTTACTTTTGAATTTTAAAAATATAATTTGAGAATGAAGTTTAAAGAAATTTTTAATTAGCACTGTATAGTTTAAGATATTTATAGCTTATTATAACCATTGATACAAAGGCCATAATCTTTCGCCAGCTCTCCAATATCCAACTTTAAGCTGCATTTTATATCCTTGAACTACACAATATAAACTAAAGAATGTTTTAGTGTCGACTTTTTATCACAACAAGACTGCAACCTATAATAACAACTATAAACAGAACCCCTAATGTCTGCTTACAATTTTTCTTCTAGTCCTAATCTGAGCCTTGTCTCTATAAACTTAACTGAACTAGCGTTTCGGTGTGTGCAAAAGCTTCCAGGCACGCGCATTCCTTGCCCCGTTAGTTACCTGTCCTTCCAAAACCAAACTAGCAGTCAAGGACAAAAAGTCAAACACCAAATGGGCATTATATTTTATGAATTGTTTTACATCTTTTCATTCTGTAAAAATGTGCTAAAATTAAATTTCTTGTTTCATTGAAATTTCTTGTTTCATTGAATTAAATTAACAGTCGGTGTCAAGTGAACGGAGACGTTTCAAGAACAATATGAGATGGCTGTTTGAATGTATTCCTCCGTAACTAATCTTTATTCGTTTGTCACAAATTCAATATAATGTGCAATAAATTGAACAATTCGGAAGAATAAACGACACACAGGGATCAATGTTCGACAAATGACTACTACGCTATAAAACTTTTGGGCAGAAGTTTGTCATACGAATGTCGCAGTATTCGTGAAATTGCACAACTTTTGAAATTTACACAACTATTCGTGAAATTACACAACTATATCAGTAGTATAGGGCTGATATTAGTCACATGAATATCGCAGTATCCGTAAATTTGTATCAAAGGCTGTCCGTGCCCTTTTCCCCTCGCTAAAGCCTAGTACATTGCACATAGAGATATTACACAATAAACTTACATAACAATAAGTACAGTCAAACCTCTCTGTACCGGGCCTCTCTGTACCAGGTACCTTGTCTCTTCTTTTCCCCGGAATTTAGATTAATTAACTCGTTTTGTGCAAGAAATATGATTTATCATACATAGGCCATATCGGATTTGGTGGTGATTTGGCAGGTTATTGAGTGACTGAAGTTGCTGGGAATTGGGATCATGTGAACCTCTCTATAGTTATACAGCTATACCGGTATTTTTCTATACCGTGCACTTTTCGAATATAAACTGGTATAATGTAGAGGCTTTACTGTAGTTATAGTGTGTACATTCGCACTTGTGCTGTAGAGGTCCCATTTCTAACACACCATCTTGTTAACTTACCCGCGTGAGATAAGATAACTAGGAACTATTATCTCTGGAAGAGAGTAAGAGCTGTAACTAACTCAATGACGAGGAATAATTGGCCTCAAAATACTGCTGAACCCCTCTCCACCCCCACCCAACCCTCAAACCCAACCCTCAAACCCAACCCACCTCAAGACTGTATTTTTGTTGTCAGGAACTAGAAACAGAGCACAAATCAGCGGTGACTAAACTGGAGAGACTTTGTGAGAAGAAACTGAGAGGTGCTGAAAAGAGTGCAGATAAGAAACATATGGAATCTCAGAACGAGGTCACAGAACTAAAGAGAGAGCTGAGGTTAGTAGATACTAAACAGACAGACAGTGTTAGTTGGTGTGTTAATCAGTGTTACACGGTGTTACAGAGTAATGATTGTTAGTGTTACAGGAGGAAAGATAAGAAGGATAAGAAAGATAAGAAAGTGTGAGCAGTGTGTTAGTGTTTATCTTACAGGAGAAAAGATAAGGAAATTTTAGCAATGTTTTTATGTTACAGGAGAAAAGATAAGGAAGTGAGAGAACTGTACGAAGCCCAGAAGCTTCAGAACCAACAATCCGAGAGAGCCCTGAACGATCTGAAGAAGGAAATGCAGAACAATACTGACAGGTAATTAACTAGTTAATTAGTGCTAATTGAGTGATTAATACTAAGAGATGTAAACTCTGTAAGTGTAACCAGTTATTAAACCTGTTATTCGAACTCTTAGAATTATATTAGATATATTTTTACATCGAGTTTTGACGCTTTATCTTTAGAATGCGGAAACATCTTATAATTGTTAAAAAAACAGCTCATAAAAATATTCAAACGGTAAACCAAACAACACTTATAATATTTGAAGCTGTTGGGATAGTTCCACAATCAATGATAATAAGTCAACGCCTTAAATATGAAATTAGGTGAAACTGCGTAACCATACTTCTAAAAGTTTATATTAGCATATAAATCAATCCTGTCTCTGTAGTACGCCCATCACATGCTTGTATAATATATAATTAAGTCGTTATGTAGTGGTAATGGGTCTAATTGCCCTGTACTTGGCACTGCTCCAAGTTATTTACATCCTGCTTCTAGAATCTTACTAGACGATATCGAGACTGTAGTCTGTATGTATCCAGATACTTTATTATCAGCTATCTTTTATGAAACTAATCGCTAATATGAATGTAAAATGACTGACGTTACCCTGGTAACCAGGTTGTATAAAGAAGTGCAACAACAAGTGTTTGCCCTGGAGGAAGATCTGGAGAAAGCGGCGTACGAGAGAGAGAAACTGGATGTGGAATACAACAAACGAATAAACGAGGAGAAACTTAGATGCGATGAGACGGTTAGTATTAGTTTGCCAACCGACCGACAGGGAGGGGGGGGGGGAGACAACAGGGAAACGTGAGAACAGGGAGTCAGACAAAATGAAAAAACAAAATCTTTAAAAAAGTCCACAGCGACAAATAAATCCAATGTGATAAAGGCGATTGCAAAAGAAAATATGAAGCTGCTAACAATGTTAGTAACATGAAATTTGAAGCGTTCTGTAAAAATTGAACAGCAGGGAACTCCAATTGTAGTGAAACAGAAGCCATATCGTGGATACGTAATGAAATACTGGACAGTATTTTTAGAAGGTGTATCAAATTAAAAACATGGCCAATGACGTGGGTGTCTCGTCTCCTACATCCATTCCCCGCGATTGCAGTATTACGGGCAACATTTTGTTACCATGGTGACAGTATTACGAGTAATATTTCTTAACAAAAACGGTGATCGTGTTTCAATGTTTGAGCTGTTGTTTCTGATGAAGTTAGAAGGCGGTATTTGTCGAATAAATCGTCGCTCATTTGAGTTTGATACCCACTGAATTAGTTTATGAAGGACTTTAATATTATGTACTCAGTATAAGGAAAGTTATTAATCTATTCAGTAAACAGTTTGTTGTTCAGGTGGCTGAATTACAGATGAAGACAGAACGAGAGAAACAAGAGCTGATAGAGAAATACCACAGCGAAATAGGAGACCTACAGAAAGTGCAGGACGAAGATAGGGTTAGTTATATATACAGTTAGTTGTATTATAATGGTTTAGAATAGATGTGGCCCGCATCATGTGGGATGTATTATATTATACACACTGCACATTGTTATTGTGTTAGTTATACACAGTGCAAATGAATAAGTGATTTTAAACGGAGCCTTGCACATAACCGTTAATCTTACACCCTAAAACCTACACTACTACAACTGAAAACAGTCCCAAATCGAACGTAAAATGACGAGGAATGAAAAGTCGGCTTTCGTCAATAAACAACATGAGATTTAGCAACAAGCTAAACAAAGATTACAACATAAAACACGATATATTACATAATATAATACGATATATTACATATAATAATAATAATACAAAGGGTACATATACCCTTCTGAGCTCTGCTAGAGCTAAGAGAGCAAAGCAAACCCAGGGAGAATGACAGAGAGTCTGCCCCAATGAGAAGAGTTACGATAACATTTAATTACTTGTCCCTACACAATAGAGCGCACCGTAACACAGTTCAACTACACGCTGTAGTAGATATTGAGCCGTATATTGATATGCATAATGTATGGGGGTACACGGTGTCATAGTTTAAAGGATATTATGATGTGCCGTGCAGTGAAGTAGCTTGCTAGTATCTAGTATCTAGAGGACGGAGTGAACAATATTTGTATGTCATTAGTTTAACGTATCTTAGTGCAGATCATTAGCATAGCTTACTTGTGGTAATTATCCTAGTATAGTCGCAGTGAGAGACTGAGAGACTCTGTTATTATGTGTAAATATTATGTGTAAATATTATGCAAGCTGAACTATCGGCATTCGGCGGAATCACGCTTATATAGTTCTCCGTGGTGGGCTAATCCTCATATTGTTTTTAATGGCGCGCAATTTCTTGACGAGCCGCCTTGGCCAAAGGTATGTGGTCTTTTCCAGGAAAGTTCTCGACCATATCCTGACCAAAGTAACTAAGACATGCAATGTCAGAGACCTGCAATCTCAGTTTGATAAAACTATAGTCCATATTATATGTCAACGAATACTCGGCTACTAACACTGGTTGGTATTCGCTATAAGTTGGTATTTGTACAAACAGAGCGCACACAACTGAATTAATCTATACGAATACAGAATATGCACATATTATATGCACATATTATATATCTTGGAGACCTTGCTGAGTTGAAATTATGGTGTACTGTACACAACACAGTACGACTATATCAATAAGATCGTCTACTAAAACCTAATTGTATTGTTGCTCATTGCTCACTTGCAGTTCTTAAGCATTCTACTCCGTCCAGCTACGTCTTAACATGAACAGAAGTAAAGTTTGGAATAAAATTGTTGATGAATTGTCTGCGATTTAACATAGTCGAACATTTCGAAAATAAGGACGAAATGGCGGTTTAATCCAAACGGACAGACTAACTACAAATATGTGACATGTGAAATGTTGACTTCTGACTTTTAAGATATAGAATGTGTCATGTTTGAAAGACCATTCCATTACGTATGATAGCTGATAAGCGGGGAACGGGCAGTACTAAAGATAACACAAATTTGATTGAATTTGATTTTAAACCTAGTAACGCCTAACAGATAAAGTAAGCTGCCTTGTGTCCTTTGACATATATTCGTGGATAATTGCAGTGTTCTTATTCATTGATTAAACATTATTTTCTGATTAGTATCTCTATTATCATTTATCGTTAAATTCAGAGTTGTTGATTTTTAAAAATTGCCATTTTACCGCCAATGTTTTTCTTCAATGTTGTAACGCGCGCAGACATTTTAAATATCAAAGTTCTGCGTCGACTATCCTCCAAAATGCGTTATCTTAGCTTATTTATTTACAAGCGCATTCTCAACAGATCTTTATTGTTAAAGTTGTCTTCCTAATTGCCTTCTTATTTTGTTTAATCAATATTCCATACACTAATACTAGCTAACTTAAGACACAAGTAACTTAAATTCATCTTGACTTTCAGAAACGTCTCGAAGAAGAGAAGACATCCGAATTGGAAGAGATGGACCGGAAAAACAAAAATCGTCTTGCTGATGAAATTGAGGTACTTTTTACCTAAAAACAGTTGTATTTTAGTTGAGACGGGTAGGCTTACTCTACAGAACATTCCTCTCGTATTATGTGTATGAAAACCTCCCAACCAGCGCATAGATATATTACTTTAAAACGTAGGAAGACACGCTGATTAAGGTAACATTAAACTTTAAAATATGATAAATATATACCATTCTAGAAATCAGACGAGTTACGGAGTAAAATAGATAGTCTTGCTAACGAGGTGGAAGAGTCCAGGAAGAGTCACAAAAGGACTGTCAGCGAAGCAGCAGCGCTGAGAGAGAAGGAGAGGAAACAGAACCAGATAGATGGGGAGAAGTTAGCGGTCTCACACCGAGCTGAGCTAGAGGACATCAACAAAAAACATGCTAGGGAACTGGAGAAGTTAACTCACAAAACTAACTCTAGAATTAAAATGATAGAGGAGGAGTTCGACCATCGCTTCCAACAAAACTCACAGGTATAATTACTTCAGGGGGAATCATCTTCAATCAAACGTACACAAAGGACCACATAACAACAATTTATAAGTATCTATCTGTTAAAAATTAGAATTAAATAAACTGTTTGCAGGGGCTAGAAAAGGCGCAGTCTACAGCTGATTTGGCTCAGGAGGAGACTAAGAGACAAGCGGTAATGTATGAGAGAAGTATTAAGAAGCTGTATCAGGAGATCGAGCTCGCTAAAGTAGACGAGGAACAGAGACAGCGAGGAATAGTCAAGGTGGGTCTTCCTCTATCTGATATCAGTGACCACACCAGCCTTTTAGACTGTGTAGACAGCCATATGGCTACTAGCGAAACAGTTCTACTACTTTGATGATTACTGAAACTCCTATATCCCAATGCATAGTATTTCACCATTCGACTGTTCCGGTTCTAAATATAAAATATGCGAGGAATCAGCTGACTGAAAAAACGAAATGTTTTGATACAGATTAGTTTAACGGGGGAAAAAGGTCGCTCCCACTAAATCGCTCGCCCAAATTAAAAATTTGTTGTGTGAAAAGGCTCTGAGGGTGAATGAAAACCAGCTCGGTGTATTTTTGGACGCTGATTCCGAATCACCCCATGATGTAGGGTAGAAATGCTTCCCTGTAGAGTTATGTGCAAAAAACTGTTTTAGTCACGTGAAAGGCTAGTAAAACACGAATTCGATTGTTTTGGGCTCAGGTTAGGGTTTTGGTTAGGGTTATGGATAGCTTCAGGGTTATGGTCAGGATTAGGGTTTTTGTAAAACCGTTTTGTTCGGCCGATAACCTTGGTTGAATAATAGGGCCGGTAACCTTGGTTGAGTAGTACGGCCGGTAACCTTGGTCGAGTAGTAGGGCCGGTAACCTTGGTTGGATAATAGTGCCGGTAAAGTACTCCTGTATGTTCCCAGGCATTAGAGCAGGAGGTGGAAACTCAGAGGAGTATGATTAGACACCAAGATAAGAGATGTAAGATGTTGGAGCTGGAAATGGAGGAGAAGATTACACGCACCAAACTAATCTATGAGGAGAAAATGAGGGGTGAGTTCAAACATTGTTACACTGAATGAAACTTTTCGATAAATAAAATAACTAACGTTAACCTGTCTAGTCGCCATGGTTTGACGCCTTTGTTATCATGATATATTAAGGAATAATGCAATCTGTTGCCATGGTAACCATTTTATCCCTCTAGGTGTAATGCCTCTGAGTGTAAGAGAGGAGTTAGAGGAAACCATCGCAGCTCTGAAAGCGCAGAGTACTATATTGGAACAGAAGGCTGGTATCCTACAATCGGAGTTAAATAGCAGAACTAAAAGGAACACTCCAAACAGAACTCCTAATAAGGTTTCAGCCAGAGGCAGTCCATTCCTGAAAGCTAGATAGTGTTTTTTGAAAGTTTAGATAATACCAAGATGGGACGGTTACTGTTTGAATAACAGTTAAAAGTATCGAATAGTTAGTATTTTTCATAACTGACGCACGGTTTTGATTGCGTTTATTATTGTGGACATATTTTGTATTTACTTTTTTCTATTGGTTCAGCGTATAATATCAATAAGTTACTTTAAAACTTTTGACGTATTGAGAAATAAGATTGCAATACAATTAGAATTGACTATTACCTAATTTAATTGTTTGTTTATTTTCTTTCGCGGAGCAGTCTTTGAACTTCATGGCTATGTTTAAAATCCAAGCATATTTGCAAATTTTCAGATATTGTCAACATTATGAATAAAATAAGTAAGAATACTGAGTACTGACTTTTTGGAACAAAACTGTAAGTTAAATTTCGTCGATTTAACAAACAAATATCCTGTAAATACGATTAATAAACAAACAAAAAAGAAGGAAAGAAGATTCCCGCAGAAATAACTGCGTTCTGAATCCCAATCTCTGTCCCATATTCAGTTTTTGAAGGTGAAATTTCCAGGAAATTTTCCGAAATTTTACAGTTTTGACTGAATTTCTCACCCGCAACCAATTAGTAAGTCAACTATGGGTGGCATATGACACGATTGAGGTGCTGGAAGTTTGATTTCGGTTGGAGGAAGCCCACAGCAGAAAGCTTAACAAAACGAAAAGTTGTATTTTCAAAAGTCTGTCCCATTTTCAAATATGAAATTTTCTGAACACAAATTTGACAGATTGGATGAAATTTTTGCCCAGAAACCAATCAGTCAGTTAATTGATGATGGTATGAAACCAAATTGGGATACTGGAAGTCAAAATCCTGAACAAAATTGTAAAATCATATTGTCCCAATCTCTGTCCCATTTTCAGTTTTTGAAGATGAAATTTCCAGGACCGAAATTTTACAGTTTTGACTGAATTTCTCACCCGCAACCAATTAGTAAGTCAACTACGGGTGGCATATGACACGATTGAGGTGCTGGAAGTTTGATTTCGGTTGGAGGAAGCCCACAGCAGAAAGCTTAACAAAACGAAAAGTTGTATTTTCAAAAGTCTGTCCCATTTTAAATATGAAATTTTCTGAACACAAATTTGACAGATTGGATGAAACTTTTGCCCAGAAACCAATTAATCAGTTAATTGATGATGGTATGAAACCAAATTGGGATACTGGAAGTCAAAATCCCGAACAAAATTGTAAAATCATGTCGTCCCAATCTCTGTCCCATTTTCAGTTTTTGAAGATGAAATTTCCAGGACCGAAATTTTACAGTTTTGACTGAATTTCTCACCCGCAACCAATTAGTAAGTCATCTAAGGGTGGCATATGACACGATTGAGGTGCTGGAAGTTTGATTTCGGTTGGAGGAAGCCCACAGCAGGAAGCTTAACAAAACGAAAAGTTGTATTTTCAAAAGTCTGTCCCATTTTCAAATATGAAATTTTCTGAACACAAATTTGACAGATTGGATGAAATTTTTGCCCAGAAACCAATCAGTCAGTTAATTGATGATGGTATGAAACCAAATTGGGATACTGGAAGTCAAAATCCCGAACAAAATTGTAAAATCATATTGTCCCAATCTCTGTCCCATTTTCAGTTTTTGAAGATGAAATTTCCAGGACCGAAATTTTACAGTTTTGACTGAATTTCTCACCCGCAACCAATTAGTAAGTCAACTATGGGTGGCATATGACACGATTGAGGTGCTGGAAGTTTGATTTCGGTTGGAGGAAGCCCACAGCAGAAAGCTTAACAAAACGAAAAGTTGTATTTTCAAAAGTCCGTCCCATTTTCAAATATGAAATTTTCTGAACACAAATTTGACAGATTGGATGAAATTTTTGCCCAGAAACCAATCAGTCAGTTAATTGATGATGGTATGAAACCAAATTGGGATACTGGAAGTCAAAATCCTGAACAAAATTGTAAAATAATATTGTCCCAATCTCTGTCCCATTTTCAGTTTTTGAATATGAAATTTCCAGGACCAAAATTTTACAGTTTTGACTGAATTTCTCACCCGCAACCAATTAGTAAGTCAACTACGGGTGGCATATGACACGATTGAGGTGCTGGAAGTTTGATTTCGGTTGGAGGAAGCCCACAGCAGAAAGCTTAACAAAACGAAAAGTTGTATTTTCAAAAGTCTGTCCCATTTTCAAATATGAAATTTTCTGAACACAAATTTGACAGATTGGATGAAACTTTTGCCCAGAAACCAATTAATCAGTTAATTGATGATGGTATGAAACCAAATTGGGATACTGGAAGTCAAAATCCCGAATAAAATTGTAAAATCATGTCGTCCCAATCTCTGTCCCATTTTCAGTTTTTGAAGATGAAATTTCCAGGACCGAAATTTTACAGTTTTGACTGAATTTCTCACCCGCAACCAATTAGTAAGTCAACTATGGGTGGCATATGACGCGATTGAGGTGCTGGAAGTTTGATTTCGGTTGGAGGAAGCCCACAGCAGAAAGCTTAACAAAACGAAAAGTTGTATTTTCAAAAGTCTGTCCCATTTTCAAATATGAAATTTTCTGAACACAAATTTGACAGATTGGATGAAATTTTTGCCCAGAAACCAATCAGTCAGTTAATTGATGATGTTATGAAACCAAATTAGGATACTGGAAGTCAAAATCCTGAACAAAATTGTAAAATCATATTGTCCCAATCTCTGTCCCATTTTCAGTTTTTGAAGATGAAATTTCAAGGACCGAAATTTTACAGTTTTGACTGAATTTCTCACCTGCAACCAATTAGTAAGTCAACTATGGGTGGCATATGACACGATTGAGGTGCTGGAAGTTTGATTTCGGTTGGAGGAAGCCCACAGCAGAAAGCTTAACAAAACGAAAAGTTGTATTTTCAAAAGTCCGTCCCATTTTCAAATATGAAATTTTCTGAACACAAATTTGACAGATTGGATGAAATTTTTGCCCAGAAACCAATCAGTCAGTTAATTGATGATGGTATGAAACCAAATTGGGATACTGGAAGTCAAAATCCTGAACAAAATTGTAAAATCATATTGTCCCAATCTCTGTCCCATTTTCAGTTTTTGAAGATGAAATTTCCAGGACCGAAATTTTACAGTTTTGACTGAATTTCTCACCCGCAACCAATTAGTAAGTCAACTATGGGTGGCATATAAGACGATTGAGGTGCTGGAAGTTTGATTTCGGTTGGAGGAAGCCCACAGCAGAAAGCTTAACAAAACGAAAAGTTGTATTTTCAAAAGTCTGTCCCATTTTCAAATATGAAATTTTCTGAACACAAATTTGACAGATTGGATGAAACTTTTGCCCAGAAACCAATTAATCAGTTAATTGATGATGGTATGAAACCAAATTGGGATACTGGAAGTCAAAATCCCGAACAAAATTGTAAAGTCATGTCGTCCCAATCTCTGTCCCATTTTCAGTTTTTGAAGATGAAATTTCCAGGACCGAAATTTTACAGTTTTGACTTTTGACTGAATTTCTCACCCGCAACCAATTAGTAAGTCAACTAAGGGTGGCATATGACACGATTGAGGTGCTGGAAGTTTGATTTCGGTTGGAGGAAGCCCACAGCAGAAAGCTTAACAAAACGAAAAGTTGTATTTTCAAAAGTCCGTCCCATTTTCAAATATGAAATTTTCTGAACACAAATTTGACAGATTGGATGAAATTTTTGCCCAGAAACCAATCAGTCAGTTAATTGATGATGGTATGAAACCAAATTGGGATACTGGAAGTCAAAATCCTGAACAAAATTGTAAAATCATATTGTCCCAATCTCTGTCCCATTTTCAGTTTTTGAAGATGAAATTTCCAGGACCGAAATTTTACAGTTTTGACTGAATTTCTCACCCGCAACCAATTAGTAATTCAACTAAGGGTGGCATATGACACGATTGAGGTGCTGGAAGTTTGATTTCGGTTGGAGGAAGCCCACAGCAGGAAGCTTAACAAAACGAAAAGTTGTATTTTCAAAAGTCTGTCCCATTTTCAAATATGAAATTTTCTGAACACAAATTTGACAGATTGGATGAAATTTTTGCCCAGAAACCAATCAGTCAGTTAATTGATGATGTTATGAAACCAAATTAGGATACTGGAAGTCAAAATCCTGAACAAAATTGTAAAATCATATTGTCCCAATCTCTGTCCCATTTTCAGTTTTTGAAGATGAAATTTCAAGGACCGAAATTTTACAGTTTTGACTGAATTTCTCACCCGCAACCAATTAGTAAGTCAACTATGGGTGGCATATGACACGATTGAGGTGCTGGAAGTTTGATTTCGGTTGGAGGAAGCCCACAGCAGAAAGCTTAACAAAACGAAAAGTTGTATTTTCAAAAGTCCGTCCCATTTTCAAATATGAAATTTTCTGAACACAAATTTGACAGATTGGATGAAATTTTTGCCCAGAAACCAATCAGTCAGTTAATTGATGATGGTATGAAACCAAATTGGGATACTGGAAGTCAAAATCCTGAACAAAATTGTAAAATCATATTGTCCCAATCTCTGTCCCATTTTCAGTTTTTGAAGATGAAATTTCCAGGACCGAAATTTTACAGTTTTGACTGAATTTCTCACCCGCAACCAATTAGTAAGTCAACTATGGGTGGCATATGACACGATTGAGGTGCTGGAAGTTTGATTTCGGTTGGAGGAAGCCCACAGCAGAAAGCTTAACAAAACGAAAAGTTGTATTTTCAAAAGTCCGTCCCATTTTCAAATATGAAATTTTCTGAACACAAATTTGACAGATTGGATGAAATTTTTGCCCAGAAACCAATCAGTCAGTTAATTGATGATGGTATGAAACCAAATTGGGATACTGGAAGTCAAAATCCTGAACAAAATTGTAAAATCATATTGTCCCAATCTCTGTCCCATTTTCAGTTTTTGAAGATGAAATTTCCAGGACCGAAATTTTACAGTTTTGACTGAATTTCTCACCCGCAACCAATTAGTAAGTCAACTAAGGGTGGCATATGACACGATTGAGGTGCTGGAAGTTTGATTTCGGTTGGAGGAAGCCCACAGCAGGAAGCTTAACAAAACGAAAAGTTGTATTTTCAAAAGTCTGTCCCATTTTCAAATATGAAATTTTCTGAACACAAATTTGACAGATTGGATGAAATTTTTGCCCAGAAACCAATCAGTCAGTTAATTGATGATGTTATGAAACCAAATTAGGATACTGGAAGTCAAAATCCTGAACAAAATTGTAAAATCATATTGTCCCAATCTCTGTCCCATTTTCAGTTTTTGAAGATGAAATTTCAAGGACCGAAATTTTACAGTTTTGACTGAATTTCTCACCCGCAACCAATTAGTAAGTCAACTATGGGTGGCATATGACACGATTGAGGTGCTGGAAGTTTGATTTCGGTTGGAGGAAGCCCACAGCAGAAAGCTTAACAAAACGAAAAGTTGTATTTTCAAAAGTCCGTCCCATTTTCAAATATGAAATTTTCTGAACACAAATTTGACAGATTGGATGAAATTTTTGCCCAGAAACCAATCAGTCAGTTAATTGATGATGGTAAAAATTGGGATACTGGAAGTCAAAATCCTGAACAAAATTGTAAAATCATATTGTCCCAATCTCTGTCCCATTTTCAGTTTTTGAAGATGAAATTTCCAGGACCGAAATTTTACAGTTTTGACTGAATTTCTCACCCGCAACCAATTAGTAAGTCAACTATGGGTGGCATATAAGACGATTGAGGTGCTGGAAGTTTGATTTCGGTTGGAGGAAGCCCACAGCAGAAAGCTTAACAAAACGAAAAGTTGTATTTTCAAAAGTCTGTCCCATTTTCAAATATGAAATTTTCTGAACACAAATTTGACAGATTGGATGAAACTTTTGCCCAGAAACCAATTAATCAGTTAATTGATGATGGTATGAAACCAAATTGGGATACTGGAAGTCAAAATCCCGAACAAAATTGTAAAATCATGTCGTCCCAATCTCTGTCCCATTTTCAGTTTTTGAAGATGAAATTTCCAGGACCGAAATTTTACAGTTTTGACTTTTCACTGAATTTCTCACCCGCAACCAATTAGTAAGTCAACTAAGGGTGGCATATGACACGATTGAGGTGCTGGAAGTTTGATTTCGGTTGGAGGAAGCCCACAGCAGGAAGCTTAACAAAACGAAAAGTTGTATTTTCAAAAGTCTGTCCCATTTTCAAATATGAAATTTTCTGAACACAAATTTGACAGATTGGATGAAATTTTTGCCCAGAAACCAATCAGTCAGTTAATTGATGATGTTATGAAACCAAATTAGGATACTGGAAGTCAAAATCCTGAACAAAATTGTAAAATCATATTGTCCCAATCTCTGTCCCATTTTCAGTTTTTGAAGATGAAATTTCAAGGACCGAAATTTTACAGTTTTGACTGAATTTCTCACCCGCAACCAATTAGTAAGTCAACTATGGGTGGCATATGACACGATTGAGGTGCTGGAAGTTTGATTTCGGTTGGAGGAAGCCCACAGCAGAAAGCTTAACAAAACGAAAAGTTGTATTTTCAAAAGTCTGTCCCATTTTCAAATATGAAATTTTCTGAACACAAATTTGACAGATTGGATGAAATTTTTGCCCAGAAACCAATCAGTCAGTTAATTGATGATGGTAAAAATTGGGATACTGGAAGTCAAAATCCTGAACAAAATTGTAAAATCATATTGTCCCAATCTCTGTCCCATTTTCAGTTTTTGAAGATGAAATTTCCAGGACCGAAATTTTACAGTTTTGACTGAATTTCTCACCCGCAACCAATTAGTAAGTCAACTATGGGTGGCATATAAGACGATTGAGGTGCTGGAAGTTTGATTTCGGTTGGAGGAAGCCCACAGCAGAAAGCTTAACAAAACGAAAAGTTGTATTTTCAAAAGTCTGTCCCATTTTCAAATATGAAATTTTCTGAACACAAATTTGACAGATTGGATGAAACTTTTGCCCAGAAACCAATTAATCAGTTAATTGATGATGGTATGAAACCAAATTGGGATACTGGAAGTCAAAATCCCGAACAAAATTGTAAAATCATGTCGTCCCAATCTCTGTCCCATTTTCAGTTTTTGAAGATGAAATTTCCAGGACCGAAATTTTACAGTTTTGACTTTTCACTGAATTTCTCACCCGCAACCAATTAGTAAGTCAACTATGGGTGGCATATGACACGATTGAGGTGCTGGAAGTTTGATTTCGGTTGGAGGAAGCCCACAGCAGAAAGCTTAACAAAACGAAAAGTCCGTCCCATTTTCAAATATGAAATTTTCTGAACACAAATTTGACAGATTGGATGAAATTTTTGCCCAGAAACCAATCAGTCAGTTAATTGATGATGGTATGAAACCAAATTGGGATACTGGAAGTCAAAATCCTGAACAAAATTGTAAAATCATATTGTCCCAATCTCTGTCCCATTTTCAGTTTTTGAAGATGAAATTTCCAGGACCGAAATTTTACAGTTTTGACTGAATTTCTCACCCGCAACCAATTAGTAAGTCAACTATGGGTGGCATATAACACGATTGAGGTTCTGGAAGTTTGATTTCGGTTGGAGGAAGCCCACAGCAAAAAGCTTAACAAAACGAAAAGTTGTATTTTCAAAAGTCCGTCCCATTTTCAAATATGAAATTTTCTGAACACAAATTTGACAGATTGGATGAAATTTTTGCCCAGAAACCAATTAGTCAGTTAATTGATGATGGTATGAAACCAAATTGGGATACTGGAAGTCAAAATCCCGAACAAAATTGTAAAATCATATTGTCCCAATCTCTGTCCCATTTTCAGTTTTTGAAGATGAAATTTCCAGGACCGAAATTTTACAGTTTTGACTGAATTTCTCACCCGCAACCAATTAGTAAGTCAACTATGGGTGGCATATGACACGATTGAGGTGCTGGAAGTTTGATTTCGGTTGGAGGAAGCCCACAGCAGAAAGCTTAACAAAACGAAAAGTTGTATTTTCAAAAGTCTGTCCCATTTTCAAATATGAAATTTTCTGAACACAAATTTGACAGATTGGATGAAATTTTTGCCCAGAAACCAATCAGTCAGTTAATTGATGATGGTATGAAACCAAATTGGGATACTGGAAGTCAAAATCCTGAACAAAATTGTAAAATCATATTGTCCCAATCTCTGTCCCATTTTCAGTTTTTGAAGATGAAATTTCCAGGACCGAAATTTTACAGTTTTGACTGAATTTCTCACCCGCAACCAATTAGTAAGTCAACTAAGGGTGGCATATGACACGATTGAGGTGCTGGAAGTTTGATTTCGGTTGGAGGAAGCCCACAGCAGAAAGCTTAACAAAACGAAAAGTTGTATTTTCAAAAGTCCGTCCCATTTTCAAATATGAAATTTTCTGAACACAAATTTGACAGATTGGATGAAATTTTTGCCCAGAAACCAATCAGTCAGTTAATTGATGATGGTATGAAATTAAATTGGGATACTGGAAGTCAAAATCCTGAACAAAATTGTAAAATCATATTGTCCCAATCTCTGTCCCATTTTCAGTTTTTGAAGATGAAATTTCCAGGACCGAAATTTTACAGTTTTGACTGAATTTCTCACCCGCAACCAATTAGTAAGTCAACTATGGGTGGCATATGACACGATTGAGGTGCTGGAAGATTGATTTCGGTTGGAGGAAACCCACAGCAGAAAGCTTAACAAAACGAAAAGTTGTATTTTCAAAAGTCTGTCCCATTTTCAAATATGAAATTTTCTGAACACAAATTTGACAGATTGGATGAAATTTTTGCCCAGAAACCAATTAGTCAGTTAATTGATGATGGTATGAAACCAAATTGGGATACTGGAAGTCAAAATCCCGAACAAAATTGTAAAATCATATTGTCCCAATCTCTGTCCCATTTTCAGTTTTTGAAGATGAAATTTCCAGGACCGAAATTTTACAGTTTTGACTGAATTTCTCACCCGCAACCAATTAGTAAGTCAACTATGGGTGGCATATGACACGATTGAGGTGCTGGAAGTTTGATTTCGGTTGGAGGAAGCCCACAGCAGAAAGCTTAACAAAACGAAAAGTTGTATTTTCAAAAGTCCGTCCCATTTTCAAATATGAAATTTTCTGAACACAAATTTGACAGATTGGATGAAATTTTTGCCCAGAAACCAATCAGTCAGTTAATTGATGATGGTATGAAACCAAATTGGGATACTGGAAGTCAAAATCCAGAACAAAATTGTAAAATCATATTGTCCCAATCTCTGTCCCATTTTCAGTTTTTGAAGATGAAATTTCCAGGACCGAAATTTTACAGTTTTGACTGAATTTCTCACCCGCAACCAATTAGTAAGTCAACTATGGGTGGCATATGACACGATTGAGGTGCTGGAAGTTTGATTTCGGTTGGAGGAAGCCCACAGCAGGAAGCTTAACAAAACGAAAAGTTGTATTTTCAAAAGTCCGTCCCATTTTCAAATATGAAATTTTCTGAACACAAATTTGACAGATTGGATGAAATTTTTGCCCAGAAACCAATTAGTCAGTTAATTGATGATGGTATGAAACCAAATTGGGATACTGGAAGTCAAAATCCCGAACAAAATTGTAAAATCATATTGTCCCAATCTCTGTCCCATTTTCAGTTTTTGAAGATGAAATTTCCAGGACCGAAATTTTACAGTTTTGACTGAATTTCTCACCCGCAACCAATTAGTAAGTCAACTAAGGGTGGCATATGACACGATTGAGGTGCTGGAAGTTTGATTTCGGTTGGAGGAAGCCCACAGCAGGAAGCTTAACAAATCGAAAAGTTGTATTTTCAAAAGTCTGTCCCATTTTCAAATATGAAATTTTTTGAACACAAATTTGACAGATTGGATGAGATTTTTGCCCAGAAACCAATCAGTCAGTTAATTGATGATGTTATGAAACCAAATTAGGATACTGGAAGTCAAAATCCTGAACAAAATTGTAAAATCATATTGTCCCAATCTCTATCCCATTTTCAGTTTTTGAAGATGAAATTTCAAGGACCGAAATTTTACAGTTATGACTGAATTTCTCACCCGCAACCAATTAGTAAGTCAACTATGGGTGGCATATGACACGATTGAGGTGCTGGAAGTTTGATTTCGGTTGGAGGAAGCCCACAGCAGAAAGCTTAACAAAACGAAAAGTTGTATTTTCAAAAGTCCGTCCCATTTTCAAATATGAAATTTTCTGAACACAAATTTGACAGATTGGATGAAATTTTTGCCCAGAAACCAATCAGTCAGTTAATTGATGATGGTATGAAACCAAATTGGGATACTGGAAGTCAAAATCCTGAACAAAATTGTAAAATCATATTGTCCCAATCTCTGTCCCATTTTCAGTTTTTGAAGATGAAATTTCCAGGACCGAAATTTTACAGTTTTGACTGAATTTCTCACCCGCAACCAATTAGTAAGTCAACTATGGGTGGCATATAAGACGATTGAGGTGCTGGAAGTTTGATTTCGGTTGGAGGAAGCCCACAGCAGAAAGCTTAACAAAACGAAAAGTTGTATTTTCAAAAGTCTGTCCCATTTTCAAATATGAAATTTTCTGAACACAAATTTGACAGATTGGATGAAACTTTTGCCCAGAAACCAATTAATCAGTTAATTGATGATGGTATGAAACCAAATTGGGATACTGGAAGTCAAAATCCCGAACAAAATTGTAAAATCATATTGTCCCAATCTCTATCCCATTTTCAGTTTTTGAAGATGAAATTTCAAGGACCGAAATTTTACAGTTATGACTGAATTTCTCACCCGCAACCAATTAGTAAGTCAACTATGGGTGGCATATGACACGATTGAGGTGCTGGAAGTTTGATTTCGGTTGGAGGAAGCCCACAGCAGAAAGCTTAACAAAACGAAAAGTTGTATTTTCAAAAGTCCGTCCCATTTTCAAATATGAAATTTTCTGAACACAAATTTGACAGATTGGATGAAATTTTTGCCCAGAAACCAATCAGTCAGTTAATTGATGATGGTATGAAACCAAATTGGGATACTGGAAGTCAAAATCCTGAACAAAATTGTAAAATCATATTGTCCCAATCTCTGTCCCATTTTCAGTTTTTGAAGATGAAATTTCCAGGACCGAAATTTTACAGTTTTGACTGAATTTCTCACCCGCAACCAATTAGTAAGTCAACTATGGGTGGCATATAAGACGATTGAGGTGCTGGAAGTTTGATTTCGGTTGGAGGAAGCCCACAGCAGAAAGCTTAACAAAACGAAAAGTTGTATTTTCAAAAGTCTGTCCCATTTTCAAATATGAAATTTTCTGAACACAAATTTGACAGATTGGATGAAACTTTTGCCCAGAAACCAATTAATCAGTTAATTGATGATGGTATGAAACCAAATTGGGATACTGGAAGTCAAAATCCCGAACAAAATTGTAAAATCATGTCGTCCCAATCTCTGTCCCATTTTCAGTTTTTGAAGATGAAATTTCCAGGACCGAAATTTTACAGTTTTGACTGAATTTCTCACCCGCAACCAATTAGTAAGTCAACTAAGGGTGGCATATGACACGATTGAGGTGCTGGAAGTTTGATTTCGGTTGGAGGAAGCCCACAGCAGAAAGCTTAACAAAACGAAAAGTTGTATTTTCAAAAGTCCGTCCCATTTTCAAATATGAAATTTTCTGAACACAAATTTGACAGATTGGATGAAATTTTTGCCCAGAAACCAATCAGTCAGTTAATTGATGATGGTATGAAACCAAATTGGGATACTGGAAGTCAAAATCCTGAACAAAATTGTAAAATCATATTGTCCCAATCTCTGTCCCATTTTCAGTTTTTGAAGATGAAATTTCCAGGACCGAAATTTTACAGTTTTGACTGAATTTCTCACCCGCAACCAATTAGTAAGTCAACTATGGGTGGCATATAACACGATTGAGGTGCTGGAAGTTTGATTTCGGTTGGAGGAAGCCCACAGCAGAAAGCTTAACAAAACGAAAAGTTGTATTTTCAAAAGTCTGTCCCATTTTCAAATATGAAATTTTCTGAACACAAATTTGACAGATTGGATGAAATTTTTGCCCAGAAACCAATCAGTCAGTTAATTGATGATGGTATGAAACCAAATTGGGATACTGGAAGTCAAAATCCCGAACAAAATTGTAAAATCATATTGTCCCAATCTCTGTCCCATTTTCAGTTTTTGAAGATGAAATTTCCAGGACCGAAATTTTACAGTTTTGACTGAATTTCTCACCCGCAACCAATTAGTAAGTCAACTATGGGTGGCTTTTAACACGATTGAGGTGCTGGAAGTTTGATTTCGGTTGGAGGAAGCACACAGCTTAACAAAACGAAAAGTTGTATTTTCAAAAATCCGTCCCATTTTCAAATATGAAATTTTCTGAACACAAATTTGACAGATTGGATGAAATTTTTGCCCAGAAACCAATTAGTCAGTTAATTGATGATGGTATGAAACCAAATTGGGATACTGGAAGTCAAAATCCCGAACAAAATTGTAAAATCATATTGTCCCAATCTCTGTCCCATTTTCAGTTTTTGAAGATGAAATTTCCAGGACCGAAATTTTACAGTTTTGACTGAATTTCTCACCCGCAACCAATTAGTAAGTCAACTAAGGGTGGCATATGACACGATTGAGGTGCTGGAAGTTTGATTTCGGTTGGAGGAAGCCCACAGCAGGAAGCTTAACAAAACGAAAAGTTGTATTTTCAAAAGTCTGTCCCATTTTCAAATATGAAATTTTCTGAACACAACCTTGACAGATTGGATGAAATTTTTGCCCAGAAACCAATTAGTCAGTTAATTGATGATGGTATGAAACCAAATTGAGGTTCTTGAAGTCAAAATCCCCGACAATATGGAAAAATAATATTCTCCCACTTCTTTTCCCATTTTCAGATTTTGAAGACTCATTTTCCAGGACTGAATTTTTTAAAATTATTTGTCAGTGTTTTGTTTACTGGGCAGCGCTCAGCCTGTCATTCCGCCAAATCTCTATTAGGATTATGATTATGAACATAAATATAATAGCCTGGGGTCCCCAGGTAATGTTTTGTAAGATTATTCAATGCTGAAATTTAAAAAAAGTATTTTTATAACAGGATGAACTCATCTCATGACGCTTAAATCACCAATATGTATACCTTCAGCATGAGCAAACGTTATAACAGTATAACACAGATGAGGGCTAGTAACATATGCAAAACCATATTGTATCTTTACATTGTACTCTGTAGTGAACTCAAACCATTGGGATTGTGTTTTGAAACCTTCCCTGGTGACGGTGTCATTGGCACGTGATGTACTCCCACTAGCAAATTGGTCGCATTTTACTTATTACGTCAGCAGTCGATGGGGTCCAAAAATAAAATCAGTTTATATCGGGTTATTATACGAATAATAATATTTTTTTTACATTTTTTCCCGTCAACCAGAGCTTCCGTGGCGCAATCGGTTACAGTTGCGTTCGACTGTTAATCGAAAGGTTGGTGGTTCAAGCCCACCCGGGAGCGAGATCTTTTGTTTTATGGATTTATTTTTTATTGTACTACTATTATAGGTATGTATAGAGGTGATGAAGAGTGGCGCTCTAACAAAACTTTAGGATCGTTGATGTGCACTGTTAAGGATATCAAGAATCGAATATTCCTTGGTAATGTTGCCTTTAGTAAATTTCAGAAAGTTTGGATGAAGAGCAAGATTTCAGTCCAAAGGAAGATCAAAATCTACGAGGCACAAGTAGTCTCTATTCTACTCTACAACTGCAACTCCTGGGCTGCACCACTAGCTTCGTTGAATGAACTTGATATTGCTCATCGCAAACACCTCCGAAGAATCCTCAACATCAGATGGCCTACTGGGGTTATTTCTAATGAGGCACTCTATGCTCGTTGTTATGTCACTCCCTTGTCTGTGAGGGTCTCTAAGTTTCGATGGAGAATGTTAGGACATATCTTAAGAGGACAGGAAGACTCACCAGCATACACCTCTATGTTATTTGCTATAAATTCTGATATTTTTATGGAAGGGAGACGGGGTAGACCATGTTTAAACTTATTAGATGTTATTAGAAAAGACTTGACTAGTAGAAATCTTGATATTAGACTTAAGAATTTGACTGATTTCGAAGACCTTAGATTTTTAGCTTTAGATAGGGAGGAGTGGAAGAAGTTAGAAGATGGTTGATGTTTTTGTTTTCTTTTTTATGCGTTTTGATATCTATAAGGTGCCTAGGATGCTCTTTTAAAGAGATATTTCGTACTTTGAAAGATTTACTACTACTACTATTATATGTACTCATAGTAAATTATGAGCCTCAGCCTGACCAAAAATGTTCATAAGTTGAAAGAAGACCCCATTTCACGAAATTAAGAAGGCCTGTTATGCAAGAAACTATCAGATTCCCACATCCAGAAAGTTTTATATTTCCTCCCAGATGCGTTTTTTTCTAAATTCTGTGGCCCGCTCGCTTCGCTCGCAAGTTTGGGGAGGGGGCTGTCGGCGAACGGAGCGAGTCGACGTGTCCAATCCAGCTGCGCAGCGAGCGAAGCGAGCAAGCTGTGGCAGGGGTCCAGGGGCGGAGCCCCTTGGCGGGGGCTAGGGGGCGCAGCCCCCGGAAATTTTTTGCGAAATAGGGTGTTTTAGACGGCATTTGGCATTAAAGAAATTTGTAGGACAGCAATAAACTGGGAATGAAAAGAATCAAGTACTCACGTAAATTTGGTAACTTCACAACAGCAATCTGCATTCTCCAATCAGAATATTTCACTGTGTTCCAAAACTGACAGGATGTTCCTCTTTGATTTTTATACAATCGAAACATTTTCTTCAAAAATTTCCTCAATTAATTTGTCTTTATTCCAAAAAAATATTTCGAAATTTAGGAGTAACTTCTCAAAAATTTCCTCTTTTTCCCCGTTTTTCCTCCCAAAAAAAAAATTTCCTCCAAGGCTGCTTTGCAAGATTGCGTGTTTCTGGATGTGGGATCAGATTAAGAAATATCGAAGGAAACGGCGAGATTTGGATCAGGTGGACAATTTGATACCAGAACGTGAAATTAAAAAAGTTTCAAGACCATATTACTTACAAGATTTCACGAAGTCAATGTAACATTTTGGTTTGTATTGGTTATTTGTTAAAAAACAGAATAAATGCTAACATTTCCGGCCACTTTTTACTACTCTATTGTCATCAGTTACATTTACCAAAAATACAAGAATGGCAATAAATTTGGCAGATAAACAGAAATCTTATTGCATCTGCCCTTACCAGAAAAATAATCGGAATAACGCAGCTGGAAGACAAAAGTCAAGCAGCCTGATACGGGACTCGAACCCGTGACCCTCAGATTAAAAGTCTGATGCTCTACCGACTGAGCTAACCAGGCTTGTGCTGCATTTGCATTTTGAAATTATATATATTAGTGCGCTATCAGGTACGGCATAAATTTGTACGTGTTTAGTGTTCACTTCGGTATCAGAATGATTTTGATTAATTAGAAATACGATTTAATTCAGCCCTTCGATAACTTGACGTTTGACAAGCAATCAAGTTATCATTTCTTGTTTCTTTGACCCTCCGATGCGACTGTGATGTTACAAATGTAACACTTGCTAACAAGCTGGTAACAAGCTGGTAACAAGCTGGTAACAAGCTGGTAACAAGCAACACGAGTTGGTTCAATGGAAGGAAAATTCATGAAATCAATTAACTTAATTAATGACCCACGATGTAGTAAAAGTTGACGAGAGGACGTAATTCACATGATGAAAATAAAGTTAACCGAAAAGGTAAGTTGAAACAGACAAGTCGGTACGTGATATTAAGTATGAACATGTATGTGATGACTGATTACTGATGATTCAATTGTTAGAGGCAGTCTGTCGGAGGGACTGTTAATTGAGTTGATAGGGTAAATACTGGTAGGGTTATGGGAGGATATACAATTAATATCTCGGGGTATGCAAGCGTGTATATATTTCCAATGTATGAAGTGTGATGTGAACAGCGTACACTATCCATTATTATGTACTTTGTACAGTATACATAGTACACTATACTGAGAGGTACAACCTTTATATACCCAAATTTAGAACACATAAAAGCTTTTCTTATTTGGGAGCAAAATGTTGGAATTCAGTCCCAGTGAGCATAAGAAATATAGTATGTACTGCCAAATTTTCACAATGTATAAAATCCTCGTTTACGTTTGATTTAATTAATGGTGTCTCATCATATGCTAGGATAGCGGGGTCCCCTGTGTATACGTGCATTTGTTACCAAACCAAGTAATTCACAAAGTTTTTATTTAAATTTTATTAAAAGAAGTATAGAACTGTATGCCTCTCTTACTTGCAACCCTACCACAACCAACCTGGTGTCCTTTTATTCTAAAATGGTTCTGTACTTCTCCAAAATGTTTACTTGTACCTATATATAATTGTTCATAATTCTGACGAAATGTCAAAGTGGGTATCTATGTAATTTTCGTAATAATTTAATGGTTACCTTCATGCCCACAGTTCAATGTTTCAACCTACCATACTTTATACTCATTTACTTATTATTCATATACTATAATATGTTATGATTCTTAGTCCTTAGAAGGGCACTCTATAGTCTATTAACAGTTTTTGACTGATTTGAATGTCCTGCACGGCAGATCTTTGTTGTGTACTGTATATTATTATTGTGTTGCTGTGTAAATTCTTACAGTAAATAATACTCCATCTTAAATTCCACCAGAACAATTAAGAACGATTGACCACTATTTTACCATATTGTGTTTTCCCAGCAGATCATGTTTGATTTCTAACTATATATTCTCATTTTTTGTTTTTTACTCTACTTTACTTAATCGATTTGTAAAGGGCGATATCACTGGAATAAAAATGAAAAACGAAATTTCTATTCGAATTATGATTTAGAAAATATTGTCATAACACAATTTCGTTTTAAGTTCAAGATCTCACATATTATATCATTAAATTAAATAAATCATGTAGCAACAAAAATATGCACTACAATTAAATCAATATAGGAGATACCTATCAATCAAATACTTCCTCCTTATATGAAGCAAACATAAATGTTTTATACAAACAGGATAAAAGACTAGGAACGTGATAAAAGATAAGGAACATATAACATTAAATAAAACTGATAAAACAGATATCTCTTCTATAAAAACTGATAAGAGACTAATTATGTGCTAGCAAGGAACATTACATAACACTATAATAAACTTCCCATTAATTTACTGTCACTTCTCCACAATATCAACTCAGTTAACCGGTAGATGGCCAGTTAGTGACGTCCTGTAGCAGTTGATGACGTCACATATCAGCTAATGACGACACAGATCAGCTGATGACGTCACAGAGCATTTTATCACACTAGGCGTTGTAAGTAGTGGATGAGACCCGTCCTCCTTGTCCGGTCCAGTCAGTGTGGACGTAAGTTTTGGGGTTGTCCAGCATCTCGTACGTGTGAGCTCCGAAGTAGTCCCTCTGAGCCTGAGGGATATGAAGGTTAAAATGCTGAAAGAGGGAAAGAGGGGGGGGGGGTGGACGGGGGAAGATAGGCAGGAGAGGGAGGGGCCGGGGAATTTAACCTTACATAAACGATATATCACTGAGTAACAAGTTAACTGAAATAAGTAAGTAGGATTGAGCAGTATGTATTTTGTATATTGTATATTGTATATTGTATATTGTATATTGTATACTATACAGTATACATACCTGAATAAGATTAGCGGGTAGTCTCTCGCTTCTGAATCCGTCGTAGAAAGCAAGAGCAGAAGAGAAAGCAGGAACAGGGATGCCCAGGGTTACTGCTGTGGCTATCACCTTCCTCCATCCATCTTGGCACTTGTTAATCGCTTTCTGAGGATACACGGTTAGTGACAATGATTTACATTGATCACATCAACATTCAACATCCATATTACGCGGTATACTGCTAAAAACTGCGCTCCTTAACATTTAAATTTACAATTACAACTTACTTTAAAGAAGTCGTCCAGAAGCAGATTTTCAAGTTCAGCATCTTTATCGTATGCCTCTTTAATGTTTCCCAGGAACACACTCCTAATGATACATCCTCCTCGCCACATCAGGGCAATACCTAAACATACAGATACCATTACAACCGTTTCCGTACATATAAAATAATCAAGATTTGGGATTTTTTCGATCCCCGGAATTATGTCTAATATAAATATGTCTTGTAAAATATATATTTAAAACGTATTATTCAATGGAGCTACCTCCGTAGTTGAGGGTCCACCCGAATTCTTTAGCAGCTTGTCTCATCAACATAAAGCCTTGTGCGTAAGATATGATCTTGCTTGCGTAGAGAGCCTGTCTAATAGCTTCAATGAACTCGTATTTACCGCCCTTATATTTAGTATCTGCTGGTCCACTGAGTTGAGTGCTGGCAGTGACTCTCAGATCCTTCAGAGAGGATAGGCACCTGGAGAGAGGTTAGTTCAACTTAGTTTTCGTCAATCTTGTTCATGTTGTTAATTGACATTGTTGGTTTTTATCCTGATATGTATTTTGTTATCTATTTTGTTATCTAAACGAGTTAAAGATGTAAATTAGTAAACTGACCTGGCGAAGACTGCCTCACTGATCAAAGTCAGTGGAACGCCCATATCCAGTGCCGAAATTCCAGTCCACTTGCCCGTTCCTTTCTGTCCAGCTCTATCCATTATCTTCTCCAGCAGAGGACTACCGTCCGTGTCTTTGAATGCCAGAATATTTGCTGATATTTCACACAGGAATGAGTCTAACTCTCCTTTGTTCCACTCATTCATAACCTGAGTGACAATAGTACAGGTCGTTACTATCCACAGTTATTGTAGTGGTATAACTATCTGCTGTCATGGATCAGCGGTGTGTAATTGTACAATAGTAGCGGATAAAGCGGGAATATCACGTGCGACTAAGAGAATGTCACGTGTGACTAAAGAGGGTGAACGGACCGAATCACTACATGACTGAATCCATAACGGACTGAATCACTACCAATCACTATTGGTAGGGATTGAGGTATATTTTAGGACTGAATCACTACCGGACTGAATCACTACCGCTAATATCTAAACCTAACCACTTTGATGTGATCCCTACTGAACTTTGCAATAAAGGCATAATTATTCGTATTTCATTGTTGTTGGTGATCTTCATGTCTGTCAAAGCCTGCTCCCTCTTGATGCACTCTATGACAGTTGACCAAGGAGGCGAAGCCGCTGTTCCAACCCTCTGCGATGTTGCTGGAGCGAGGTAGTAACATCTGGGACGCTTCGTGGTGATTCCAGGAGTCGTGCCTGAAGAGAGGAGGGGTGGAGGTGGTTCCGATCCATGTCGACTAAAAGTATCTTGCGGGTTTATATATTATTCCCGCTAGCTGATTGAGATACCGAGCATGTGAAGGTTCACATCACTGTATTGTCGTATAGCAGGTCATTATGGATGACTTGATCCGAACCAGTTCTCGTTAGGGCTCCTCGTTGCGTACGTAAGTCTGTGGATCACATGTCTGACAGGCCCCATAGCAAGCACTCCATGAGAGCACCGGCTCATGATATTAGACTTAAGACTAGTGAACTAAGATCAACTGGTAGGGATTGAGGTATATTTTAGGACTGAATCACTACCGGACTGAATCACTACCAGTAGTGATATTTGGGTGGTAGTGATTCCGTCCGGTAGGGATTCAGTCCTACAATCACTAAAGAGAATATCACGTGCGACTAAAGAGAATGTCACGTGCGACTAAAGAGAATGTCACGTGTGACTAAGTTGTAAATATCCCTGAAGTTAAACACCCCCCTTTTTGTTGTTGTTAAATAAATTGCTTGTTTAGTGCCAGGTGTAATTGTGGAAATTTTAGGGCTATTATTGTCAAAAACCACCCCCTCTCTTACCTGAGACATCTCATCACAGCTCATCCCCAGAGCTTGTTTCATGAGACTGTAAGCCTCACAAATGAGCTGCATGTCCCCGTACTCTATACCATTGTGTACCATCTTGACATAGTGGCCGGCACCCTGATCTCCAACCCAGTCGCAACAGGGTTCTAGAGCTGGTCCTGCTTTAGCGGAGATACTCTGGAATATATCCTTCACATGTGGCCTGTAACAAGAGGTGGTTAGTGGGGTTGTTAGTGAGGTGGTTAGTGAGGTGGTTAGTGGGGTAGAGTAAGCAGCATTGGGGGTTTCTCATTTTAATTGCTTAGTAAATAGTGTTAAGGGAAATGAGTTCCGAGTAGAATCCAAACTCGTTTAAAACACGATGTCGAATGGCAGTTTAAACTACAAAGTCCTCGAGATATATGAAGATTATTTGACTCCTTATTTGAGATCCTTAAGAAGGAAAGAAGTGATCAGGACTATGACTAACTGATAACTGAAACTAGTTCCCAAACTTACCAAGCTTCAGTATTACCACCCGGCATAATACTAGGACCGTATCTAGCCCCCTCCTCTCCTCCTGAGACACCAGTACCGATGTAGAGGATTCCCTGCTCTGCCAAACTCTTACATCTCCTGTTAGTGTCCGTATACTCGGAGTTACCTGCAATCATACTTTTAGATAACTCATAAGTTGTACTGTGTACAATGGATGATACCAAAAGAAGCGAAATTGGCCTCAAAGAAATTCCTCTGACAAGTGGAACTGACCGCCGTCTATGATAATGTCTCCTTTGTCGAGTAATGGGACTAGCAAGTTGATGAAGGTATCGACAGCTGCTCCAGCCTTTACTAACAACATTACTCTCCGGGGTTTCTTCAGAAAGGATACCATTTCCAGCAGCGATTTTGCTCCAATGATGTTCGTTCCTGAGAGCACATGTTATTAACAAAATCAAATCATTTGAAAGATGATTCAAATATCGCGGTGAACAATATTTCTAAATGGTTGGGTAATGCTTTCCTTGGAAATATGCTGGTTGAGGTAAGGGCTGTATTGAAAGTATAAATGAAATATCGTGGCCCAAAATATGCGGGCCTACTATGATTTGAGGGGGTTTTGAAGTGTTATGTACTTCTGTACGTAAATCGAATTTCAAAACTCGTATATTTAAACCATGTGTTTTAGATTGTGCTGCGCGGGAAATTTTTACTTTGTATAGAATTATTAAATTTGCGCGTTACAAAAAATGCAACAAAATTGTAAAATCATACTATCACGCCTGATCGTATCCTTTTACAGGGTGAAATTATAAATCCCAGGACTGCACGATTATGTCAAATCACCATACATCAATCTTCATCTATTATTCAGTTTGAACTGTAACAGATAAGGAATGACTAAGCAATAGACATAATCACTAAGCAATACTAATAGTCATGCAGTAGCCAGTAACATGAAATAATGATATTCCTTACTTCCCTGGATTTAAAAGTAAGCTTTATTGTATTTGCATTACACGCCATAAAATACTGGCCCTAACTTCAAAAATATATTGATTTTATAATTTACTCTCTGAACAGCGAACTACAATGTCAATGTCGTAAGGTAGGACTTGAGGTAATCTATAATTATGATCGAGTACTTCTTTGAGGTTTTAAAAGTTTAAAACAGTTTAAAAGTAATATCTGCATTAAATTATCCATTTAGAGACCATTTAGTTCAGGTTTACATTTGGATAAAGAGTATATGAGGACTAGGGAGTAGGGTTAACTTTAGTGTAAGTTTTTCTCATCAGAGACACATTATATGTCTAGACACTACATAAATTCAACACTTTTAGTGCTGCATAAAATTTTACTTAATTTATTATTTATTATTTATTTTCCTACCTTAAAACGCCCAATAACTACGAACTCTTTTATAACACTTCCTACGCAAACATTTGACCTCGATTAGTATATCCAATATTCATCAGCCAAGCATCCACAGATAATATAAATAACCCACCCGGTACTGCTGAATATTTTTATCCCACATGCCCCAGGTAATAATACTGAATGGTAGGTCGTACTAGTCACTAACAGGTCTCATTACGAAATTGGGAGTCATTACGGCAGGTGGCGGGCTAAATAAACTGTACAATGAGGAGAAGTCAGTAGTTAATCTCAGATATAATGCTATAATAGCAGAACAATGCTAGTTTTGCAGACCAGCGATATACTTATACTAGTAACATTAGCTCAGTTTACTCTAATAGTTTATACCTACAATAAATATCATCTCCTGACAGTGACAATATGACATATGAGGAAACTTCTTCCACATCTAACCACATACACACACACTCGACAAGTCCTGCTACCATACACTCGACAAGTTTAGCAAGGATGGCCAACCGGTGCAGTGGGTGACACGTTTTACTGGTAGAGTGAGCTAACACTGACACCACAATAAAAGCTAAAATTTACATTACAATAACAATCACACCAGCCTGGATAACGGATGTTTGTTTAGATATTGCATATAATGCTCTTCATTTACAAACTTTTAATAGCGTGAAAAGAATGAGAGCGTCCAAAAACTTACCCTTAGCTTCGTTAGCCATGAAGTCATCCACCTTCGAGACAGTTCGGTTGAAAGCGCAAACCTGAAAATTGGGAGAAGTTAAATTATCAATGTTAGTACCAATGCTTAGAATCCTAGGAGTTTGGGACAGTAAGTATGTCGTTAGTTACATTACACATTTGTAGCAATTGTTTAGACATTAAACTCGGCTATTCGAAGCCCCCTCTCCTATGAGCAATAAGGTTATATTTTTTAAACACTACAAATCTAAATTTACGTTTATTGAGGCTCTAATGATGTAGTTTTACGAAGATTTCAAGCCTTACGTTCAAGTGCGTTTCCCTGATCGAGTTCAAACGCATTATATATTTCAATAATGTACAATGTGCATGTTGGAGCCAACCATACTACACTATAATAAACATTTCAGTTGATATTCAAACCTTTACTTTGTAATGATAGTAACCATTATAATCCACCAATAATAACTTCTTCGTCAAGATAAACGGTTAGATTAAGAAATACCATGCTCTTTAAAGCTATATCAGTATATCACTGTACTTATTTGGTACTCACCTTGAAACCGTGATCGTTCATATTAAGGATAATATTCTGCCCCATAACAGCTAGCCCTATCAGGGCGATGTCAGCTCTGAAAATGATATTACTCATATTACTGGATACATACTAGATATAACCTTATTACTGGAGTTTTAACACTCAGGTTACAACATTGCAAGATACCTCACGGATTATACCAGTTTGAGACAGCTCTATGTAGAATGTAGACAATTAAATAGTTTGTAAGTAAACTCACTGTGGTTTAGAGTTAGCCATGGTAGGGTTTCCTTCACCTATAAAGATGTTTAGTTTGAAACTAGAAATATCTCAAAAAGCATTTATTTGATTGAGGCAATTGAAAGCAATTTAAGTTTAAATGTGCAATCTGTTCAATATTCTTGAATTGTCTAGGCTTGGTTAGTGCAATTAAACAAGTTTTATCAAAACAATTTTTATAAAATAGCAGCTAACAAGCTTTCGGCCGGGTGGTGTAGTGGTAACACGATCGCCTCCCAAGCAGAAGACCTGGGTTCAAATCCGGTCGGATGCAAGTCGACCAGTTACCAAGCTGTGATTTGGTACAGTTTCGGCTGGTGATACACACTCTCTGGCTCGTAGGACTAACCCCCCTACAGCTAGTATAGTGCCTCGGCACAGAGTGGCTTAGGGTTACTGAAAAGGAGATAAGCACCTTAGGCCATCCCAACGTTCGGGAGAGACCTGGCCTTGTATCTTGTATTGTATTGTATCATTGATTCAGTCTTGGCAGTAAGCAGTGAAGATAGTAAAATCTCCAGTAACTTTAACACTAACATGAGGGACCACAAAGACCACATCACCAGGTGAGATATTCTCAGCACAGTCCCCGGAACTGACAGTTCCACTTCCCTCTGTACACAACATGATCTGGGGACTTGCCTTGTTCACCAGGGTTAGTGGTTTATTGTTAGGCCACACCCTGTCCACTGCAAAGTCTTTAACAGGTGGCACGTACATCCTGATGTTATCTCCCTTAGTTCGTATAGGTGTTAGTTTCTGTGATGCTACAGATCCAGGGGTGCAGTCCACCATGTTCACCAAGGTATCCACATCTGAAAACTTGACAGTCAACCCCGCTCTGATTACATTGTCACTGCAGGCCATGCACTCGACACAGTCTCCACTGAAATATGCGTGAATTTTGTTAGCCCCGAGGAACATGCACTCTCCTGGCTGTAGTATCACGTGGTTTAGCAGATAAATGCAAACCAGACCACCATCTCCTGGGTGTTGCGCATGAATCCTGTTAAAGAGCTCATCACTTGCAGACAAGTCACTGCTTCTATCTAGCGCTTCCTTTACGATATCTGCAGATTTCTCCAACTTTATCAACTCTTCGAAAAGCTTCTTAATAAAAGAGATTTCATCAATAACTGATTGTTTCCCATAGTTAATGATATCCACAATCTCCTTAGATAAATGGGAATGAAGCTCCTTGTGAGCCTTCATGTTCTCCAGAATCTCGTTAACAGGCCTAAACCCACAAAGTCCCTCAAACACAGTGAGTGCTATAGCCATCTCAGGTTTGTGGTTAGGGTCTGGGTAATGTTGTGGATCTCGAGCATGCAGCTCGGCTGCGTGTTCTTTAGTTGGGTGTACCTGTAATGACAGGGCTTTGTCAATGCTCAGTATCTTGAGTAAGAACGGCAAGTCCCCATTTTCTTTACCAGAGATAGCAGGACATACACTTCCAAGACGTGAGTTGAGGTCCTCTCCAATCCAGTCACTTAGTTTCTGTCCTGTCTGTTTGACAACAGAATGGCCTCTGGGATGTGTTCCCATCCAAAGTTCAGCAAAGGGCTCCGTTTTGTGAGAGTTTTTTGTAAATTCTGCAACCAAGCTTTCTGCTGCTGATTTACCCCAAGCATAATTCTGTACGCTACAGGTGAGTTTCACTATCTGGGACATGATTTTCACCTTATAAATTGGCGAATTAAAGCATCAGTTCTATCAAATAATCGTACATATATCAAACCGATTTCATATTTATACAGTATACAGTATACTATACACTATACATTAATCTACAGTAAGCAAATACCTTTGTGCTCACAAGGTTAGCTTACATGAAACAGATCAGACTATGAAGAAAGAGAAACGAAAACGAACATTCTTCAATAATCAGCTATAAATACAAATTCTGTTCTATGGTGTTGATCACGAGTCACACCAATATGTGTGCACGTATGTATATGTAGACAATAAATAATGCACTTTAAACGAAAGGTGACCACATATGAATGTTATGAAACAATGATTGACTTCCAACAGAGATCTTGACAATTTTCATTTTACAACTACTTAATAGCAGTTAATTGCAGTTGCAGTTAATCAACAGCCATATAACCTGATCAGAAAAATTATTAACAGAAAAACTTGATAACTTGCAGACTGCAGCTTTTTGCAATATAAATTATGTGTCTTACCCCTATCTGTCTCTCTGGAAATGAAAGTAGATGTAACAATGAGAGATGAAGTAAAGACCAGATAAAATTGTAATGCAAGGTGAATAAGAGTCAAATAAATGAAAAAATGACTAGATAAAGAATTTAGAAAAGCCTACAATTGAGTCATATTTCAAACCCATACAAATATAATCTCTGAAACATTTACGAATTTTACGAATTTGTCATTGTATCTTGTCGAACTATAGTCATCCAAATGTTGCCAAAAACGTAAAACAGCACAGCACAGGGTTTGGAAACGATATAATGATCATTCAAACTTTGATACTGTCAACTTATGGAGATCAAAGAGTGATAATGACAATGGGGAGGTTACAATGGGGACAAAGCAGTAGGGAGGAAACAATGGACGTTTTTAGTCAAGATGGGGTAGGGTAAAGGGTCTATTCAACTCAAGACAAACTGCTATTCAAGTACCAATACAATTGGTATAAAAGAACAAAAAGACAAAAGAATATGAATACTGATAACAAGAGAACACTTAAGACAAGAAGATGCCATCCACTCCCTCAAGCTCAAGTAAACTATTCAATTTACAATTATATTGAGAACACCCAATGATAATTATGATTCGAAGTTTTCTGTGTGCGTGTATGACTGCCCACACGGAAAAAATTAAAAGATTACACAGCAACGAGGGTAGAAACGTGCAATGCACCTAAAATGAATATTAAAACCTAAGCACATTAAGGTTATTACGTTGTGTGCAGTGTCTAACACACATAATCTTTACCTTTGCTCTGGTGGTTGATTTAATGTGATAAAAACTATCAAAGAATTCTATTAGAAATTACAGCAATTTTATTCTACATACAAAGAGGACACTACCGAAAGATCAAGAATCATCTTAGGATACCCCTTCAGTACATTTACATTGTAGTGCACTCTAAACATAGTACTACACTATTATAGATGTGGATTCTCGTGGGGAGGTAAAGGTACGTTTGTTTACTTTAATAGTAAGTACCTGTTCAGCAGGAGAGAGAGGTGATGCACATTTGTTTACTTTTAAGGGTAAGTACCTGTTCAGCAGGAGAAAGAGGTGATGCACATTTTGTATTATGCAACGCTCTCGTAACGCTTGTAACTCCTTCTTGTTGCCCCCCTATAGTTCCGAATTATTTCTGAACGAAAGCTTAAAAATAACCAAGAAATCGACCTTGTTATTAACTCATTTTGATGACTGTTCTTGACCTAAAATTGCATGAGAAATCGACTTTACTAGGTTTCAGAACCTATTCTAAACACTTCCCTATCCCTCAAAATTGATGATTTATAGTTAATACGAGCAACAAGCAACATAAATTTTGCTTTTTAATCCTTCGATTCTACTCATGACCTAGGGCCTAGGGAGTTAAGCTGAAACCGAAAGATCCAGGCAATCGTCACCTTAACTGATCTAACAAGTACTAACACAATTTTCAGAGAGAAATGTTCGTTGCAATATGTTTAATGCAGCTTTGCAACTTGAGTGACACACAGCAGTTATGCAACTCATTTTGGTGACTGTTCCTCACCTAACATTGCATGAGAAATCGATTTAAGTTGGTTTTACGACATAACAACACTTCCTCATCCCTACAAATTTCGGTTTCACTAATTCACTCGCCATGGATTATAGGAAAAACGCGCTCGTTTGTATTTCGCATTGGATATAAAGATGACCAATGATATTGCAGTGTTTAAGTCACGTGCGCGTGATATAGCGCGCTTGCGTGTACGTGCTAGCTTGAGATCAGATACAAGCTTTTGTTCCAAACTCTTTCTCACTCGCTCTCTGCATTAAACCTTTTGATAAACCTATCGCTTGCAGTTTGTTGAATATCTCTGTCATCTGTCATTTGCCTTAAAGTGATACCCTTCTCGTACGCTTTTGTTATTGTTATGGTTTCAATGTCATGAGAGCTACATACATCCAAGAAAAATGTATGATTTTGGCACTTTTTTATGTGGCACTGTCCACTGTTTGTATTTTGCATTGTCGCCACGGTTGCAATCATGTGATCCATGGATTGAATTTAATTGACATAGAAATGGGCTAGATCTGGGGTAGAGTTCACATGTCAATTCTGTAAATCATTCTGTAAATCAATTCTGTAAATCATAGCTGTACATTAAGAAGTAAACATGATCTGACTGCTCCTATAGCAGCTAGTCGACGAACCCACTAGGAAGGACCAAAACATCCTTGACGTGATCCACTCCAACAATATCGATTTAATCCACGGTTTATCAGTGTCAAAGACGGAGAAATCAGACCACGTCATAGTGACCTGTAGTTTGTACTTTCCTCCACCCGCAGTTCCTACTTGAGCAACCAGCAAGGAAACAGTACAGCGCCCTGTCACAGCACTTGATGACATCAACTTCAATGCTGCTGACTGGGCCTTGATCAACAAGGAACTCACTACTGTAGACTGGTCGCCCGCCCGCTCGCCCTCCCGCTCGCCCTCCCTCCCTCCCTCCATCCCTCCCTCCCTCCCTCCCTCCCTCCCTCCCTCCCTCCCTCCCTCCCTCCCTCCCTCCCTCCCTCCCTCCCTCCCTCCCTCCCTCCCTCCCTCCCTCCCTCCCTCCCTCCCTCCCTCCCTCCCTCCCTCCCTCCCTCCCTCCCTCCCTCCCTCCCTCCCTCCCTCCCTCCCTCCCTCCCTCCCTCCCTCCCTCCCTCCCTCCCTCCCTCCCTCCCTCCCTCCCTCCCTCCCTCCCTCCCTCCCTCCCTCCCTCCCTCCCTCCCTCCCTCCCTCCCTCCCTCCCTCCCTCCCTCCCTCCCTCCCTCCCTCCCTCCCACTAGTTCCATGATCGGGACGCAACCTTACTTGAATGGTATTTGGAGATATATCTCTAGGATAATCTTGGTTTAAGCTTTTTGATGTGTAATAAATAGATTCGGGTGTAGGAACCGAGGCTCCTATTTGTTCTTTTAGAGCACATTTGGAAATTATAAATTTGAGTGTATCAGTGTAGTTGTTTGGCGTCAGCTAGACTGGCATAAGTGGTCCGCACCCGACTAACATGTAACAGCCAGCCCTCTGATTGGTCAGCGTGACTGCTATTCGATAGCTTATTGGCCAGCTTGCGTGTCACGTGGTACCCTACAAACGTGTGTTCAAGTTAATTTGCAGTAGAAATTCAACTGGGATGTTCGGTTTATTATTCTTTGTTACTCCCTGTTGGCATTCTTTAGCGCTGAATGACATCAAGACCTAAAAACCTTAGGTTCTTAACTCGACTCAGGATTGTTGTATCATGTTATTGTATTTCTGATCAATTACCTGGCTTTTCAACTGGTTGCCGGGGTAATTTCATTGGATCCTCCTGCCCGGACAGTAATAATGTCATGTTGCAGGTTTGTTACTATTAATGATAGAGTCAATTTTGTTATGAGCCTACCGTGATCTTCATTAAATCTGCTATATTGATACCCAGTGTTATAACAGGTAGTAGATAAGCTTACTGATTGTTCTACTATAGTAACTAGTAACTAGTAACTAATAACTAGTAACTAGTACCTAATGACTTTTTAGTTTAATTGGAATCAGTTACTGGTTACTTTTTCTATGAATCTATTCTTGGACTAAAGTTTTAACTTTAGTCCAAGAAAAGATTCATAGAAAAAGTTTAAAAACTTAATAAAGTGATTCAGCGGCACATGAAGAAGGTTCGAGAAGAGCGTAAGAAATTCCTGAAACATTGCCAGAAATCCCACCATGGTACGGAGTCCTCCCACCCGGGGGCTTCCCTTTAATAATGTCATGTTTTAGGTTTGTTACAATCGATCGTAACTAATATAACAATATTCTATTAACTTATGTTAAACTTAATATCATAACTTAAAATAATTATTGTTCCGGACGGTAGTGATATTGCGGGGTGTAACAAGTTTACAGTTATAACCTCACTTTATTAATAATTGTTTGGTGTAATAATTGTTTTGTTAAATTAATGATTGTTTGGTGTATTTCTCTAACCAACATAATGGTCAGGCATGTACGGAGACCTCCCTGCTAGCTCCAGCTCCTACGAGGACCTAATCCTTCTGATAGAGAAACTGATAAAACTCCTCTGTCCTGGTCTTCCGCTGATCAAGACCAGTTTGTACGAGCTGGAGCTCTTGTTCCATCCCTGGGTGGAAAGTTGGTACGCTAGTCCAGACCATGGAACATCAACGTCCTGCTGTTATTCAGAGCACTGATGTGGTTGGACGGAAATCCAGCCTCTAAAATTAGACTTGTTCTCCCCGGTATGTGGTGTTTGTGGGAAGAGTGCCGTTAATAAAAATGAATCTTCTTTTCCTGTAGCTTATATAATATCCTAATCTTGAACCCGTCTCTGATCCTGATCTAATACTGCAGTAATTATAGTGAGTAAGATAGAAGTAGTTAATAAACCTCTCCAAAAACGGTTGACAGGTCGAGTCGTGGCTAAGTAATGAACGAATGAGAGCTCATTTTTGTCACGTGACAGCACTACTATAAAATATCCCTTATTATATATTCCCTACTCTGTGATCACCCTCCCCCCTCAGATATTCTAGAAGAGGAAGGAGGGAAGGAGGAACCACACAAAGGAATGTAGAACGTGTCAGGAGGAGACCTCATCACCCAAATGTACACCGCCTCCGGGCAACTACTGGACCTCACCTACCGGGCTGGCCGGCTCTATCATACCTCACCTACCGGGCTAAAACACGGGTCTTCATAGTGATATGACTTTGATTTCGAATAGACTGATATTTATTAACATTTTTGGTTAGGTTCATGGTTAGGACATTGGACAGTTGTTATTTTTTACTTAGTTTGGTAATGTTATAATAATCTTGATGTCAACTGTTTTATAGCGTAAATATTCTGTTATTCTAACAGCACCGTTATAAAAGTGTTTTAATCCTTCAAACATATGTAGCTGATAGTGATATAATAACATATTGTAAAATTATTGAAATGTGACGTGCTCTGGTATATAATATATCTACTAATATGGTAGAATCTAGGTAGAATCTAGGTAGATAAGAATCTGGTAGAATGTAGAATTTGGATCTATTTAACAGTTGGAGGCACGTTTAAGAGGCAAATCGATCTCAATTTCAATTGCCCTTTCAGAAATCTCACCGTTGATAAACAGAGCTACAAATCTAAACAATTGTGAGATTTATCCTTGGCCGTGTAACAACTTCAAATCGTGGTATCTGTTCGCGATGCAAAACTGAAAACAAACCTTAAATGAAATTGAATCAAACAAACCTTAAGTGAAATTGAATCAAAACTTGCAGGAATAATTTTATTGCATGTTATTGATAATTCGTGAATTCATGCAACCTTGTACAGTGTTATATAGTGCCTAAAATTCAATCAGCTAATTACAGGCCATGCGTTTCATAAACCATATTATGGCCCATTTCGGTCACAAATCAGAGCTTAAATTGAGTTTATTGCACGCGCGGTGAACAAATTGTGTAAAAACAACTATGCTGTCACAAATAATGCGCGCTATAGAGGTGACCAATGAAATCACGGCATTAAAAACACGTGATAGCGCGCTGGCGAGTGAATTAGTAAAATCCTACAAATTTATGCTTTACTCAAACGAAGATCATTTTGATCCTGCAACAAAAGAACAAGGAGATCATCTCCTTAGCAAATCGAACAGGTACTTTTCAGAGCAAAGCACGATACTATCGTCAATAGCAAAGTCAAAATATGAAGTCTAGCAAGGTATTCAACAGCGTAGTATATGTCATTCATGCTTCACACGACTGTTGTGTTTAACATGACAATTGACTTACAAGGTTTGATCTTACATAATGCCTTACATCGAGTTTCCTGATAATTAAAGATTTATTAACCAAGAATTATCTTGTCATACGTTGTATGATCCGCCGCGCACGAGTACGCGGCTCCCCCTGTATCGTAGAAACTCTACAGGGGTGAAGCAACAGGGGGGTCACCACGTGATACAAGAATTATCCTCATAGATTACCTCGAGACCCAGGCTATTATGTTCATAAATAAAGATTCGGCGGAATGACAGGCTGAGCGCCGCCCAGCAACCCCATAGATAGATGTACAATAGGATGGGCAGGATGACTGGGGCTATTATAATGAATGTATTATCGCTCCTACTAAATCGCTCGCCCAAATTTTGAATAACATTCTTGTGAAAAGGCCCTTTGGGGATGAAATTGTTACTGGGCGGCGCTCAGCCTGTCATTCCGCACTCAATAAGGCTTCTCACAGTGATCTAAATCGGTGTATTTTTTACGCTGATTCCGAATCAAATGTAATAAAATATTTTGACCGAACAAATTTTTGATAATACGATTAAATGTGAATTTAAATGTTTAATCGAGTGGCTTATTTGTGGCTTTTACTAAATCGCTCGCCCAAAAATTTCACATGACTTTGGTTTTTATGGTTTTGCAGCCGTGCAAAACGGTTTTATCATTTATATAAACAATAAACCCTAATCCCAACCCTAACCCTAACAATAACCCCGAAGCTAACCATAACCCTTACCACAACTTTAACCCTAACCAGAGCCCTTTGGGCATGAAAGATCACTTTCATGCCCAAAGAGCCTTTTCACAATTTAATTTAATCACAAATAACGAGAGCGCGGTTTTTTGGAATCTCTCCATTATTATATTAATTAGGTCGCAGTGTTCACGGCCTGTACTGCGTGAACGACAGAAATATCTTTTAAATTATTTTGCTTCTGAAATTTTGGCTCTAGAAATTAAGAAATGTGACATGTAATTGTAAGATATGTATTGACATGTATTGTAAGATAACAATTAAATAGATCATGTGCGCGGCGCCTACAGCTGACCTACGAATTTCTGAATAATTTTAAATTGTGGCTGTGTGCGCGGCGTACTGTATATGTGTTTGAAATTGAAATTTGAATTTATTTATGAATATAACATTATGTATTGTTAAAGACTGCTGTTGATATAAAATGACTCCGGGTTCGAGCTAACCTCATCAATACGCTAGGGAGGGAGCCGTACTAGGATAATTGATACGATGCTCATACGTAGTGCGATTATTAATGCTCACGTCTGGATACTTTAGTGATTAAGATTTACTTAGGACTGTAACCTTGAGATTAGTATTTGTGACATCATTTAATTACTTATACTTGATTCTAAGCCATGAGCCAAACGGCCATTCCTAATGCTAAGGGTTACAAAATAAAGACACTTAAATTGTTGGTTAAAGTAACACATAGAATAAATACGGTAGACACTCTTAGTTACAGAGAGAGTGGACTACAATGAATAGCATATATCAATATCTTTCCTAACTAATAACTAACTTATAATGAACTTCCTAACTTATAACTTACTTTCCTAACTTAACTAATTTATCTACTAAGAGTTAAGACAGTCACTCATATGAGAGCTGGCAATACACATCGGGATTGTGGTGCTGAACTCTGCCATATTCTTTGCATCAAAAGATATATATAGTCGCGTGGGTGATCATGTGACCCACGTGCTTGAATGATCATGTGACAATGATTTCATGTACTTGAAGCGACTGACAAGGTACGTGATAAATTGATAGTGGTAATATCTTGCAGCTCTCCGCGTCGAAGAGACTGCTCGATCGCCTGTACCAGGGCTGTCAATGTCCGTGAGGTAGTTGAGCCGCTTCAGTTGTGATTAGAAGATAAGGATAAGATTCGATTTTGATAGTTACTTAGTAACAGCCGTTACCAGCTGTCACACAATGGTAGAACTATAGGGTGCATTTATAGGGTGCATTTGTAGGGGCTATAGTGAGCGAGAAGCTATACATGTGTGAGGTGATAACCAATTTCAATAAGTATGGTTGAGTGCACTAATGTTCACTTGTCACGCCGTGTTGCATTTTAAAGAGCTTGACGGGCCGCCCCATTGGAAGAGCTCCTATGCGGGCAAGAGATAATGCCTAGATGACACATTGACTATCTTGCGGGTGACCTGACAACTATGGATGAATCCGTGTGGCATGTCATGTAATGTTGATACCGTAATCTTTCAGCAGAGTTCACCAACGTACCCAAGATAAAAGTTAAACTTAGTTATGGTAAATAAGGAATATAAATGAAGGTCCTTAAATCGCCTCGACTCAGGGAATATCATCCATACCATTACACTACAACTGGTGAATAAGAACTAAATGAAATCCACCATGTTCGCCTTGACACAGCGAAACCCATCTATAACATCACCGGTCTGATTTAAAATATCGTCCCGATATAGAAACTACTCATAATTTAAAGTGTAATAATTTAATGGTAACCTTAATCACGGCCCTGTCTAATATACACGCCATATTTCTGATCATTGTTCTGGAAAAGTTTTTAGTTCTTCGCAAATGCCTAGTATAACTATAAGACGGTAACTTTTTCTTTTTAGTTCTTCTGCGATTAGGATAACGTCGTCCATTTAGTGTCGGGAGCTCCAGAAGGAAATCGGGAAAGGTGCTGTTCACAGTCCAGGAAGTTTTTCCAGCACTACGTTGATCAGTGCATTGTCAGTGTTCGAACTTATCTTATCGTCTGGCTCTGAGGAACTTTAGGTGTTAGCGTTGCTGTCGCCTCGACAGACTTGAGAAAAATTACTTAACTAATGTAATTAATACCCATTGTTTTACAAGTGAAAAGGCAACAACATCTTTAAACATCTCAACAAATCTAAACAACAAGCGGAGGGTTGATTAAGCGATCTAAGTTAATTTTCCCCGTTAAATTATATGCGTTAAGAGGAATCAAAATAAACGTACGACCGTTGAACTTGAATGTATCAAGTTCAACTATAATCGTACAGGTTTCGAAACAAAACGGGGGAAAAACACAACCACCTAATCAGAATCTTACACTGCTGCTTCGGAACGATACAAGTTTTCAACGGTGGAAGAGAATGGACAGTCTTTTGTCAGAAAAATGCGCAAACAGTGTAAAAGTAAAACAGTATTATAGTAGAGGACGTCAACCTGGAGGACATGATAAAGATTGGCTATAAAGATATGCTTGCTAAACCTATACTAATTACTAGGTAACACGACATCTGTCCGACAGCGATATCTGCCCGAAAGCACTATAGAGTATAGTTTCTCGAACGAACATATAAATTGGGCTGAAATGTATAAATGCTAAAAGCGTGGATCAGTGATACAGTACAACTACAGAGGACAACTTTCAAAACAAGAGTTTTATGGCCTCCGGCCAAAGTCTCAATAACATCACCTCCACCTAGTAATAATGAAATGTGAAGTGTGAAACAATAAAAATTTTTAAGAGTGTAAATTACCTATATAACTGTCTCCCAAATACAGATAACGTCCGAACTCTCATAACATACTCTTTCATATACTGATAACTATAACTATAAGTGTCCAAGAGACCCGAATTACTTCTTACACGGCTACAGATCTTCCCGTCCCGGATATATGGGTCTCTTTAGCGCTCTTCTACTTCAGGTCAGCGACCATATGCTTCCTCGTTGCTCTCGCTGTCTCAATTATGGTAGCCGCTGTTACTGGAGTTATCGGGGTAATAACCGTGACGCTCTTGTTCTCTCAATCCCGGCGTTATTCTTGACCCTTTATAATGATAGCAACCTTCGCTGTCACTGTCAGGGGGTGTTCTCGAGGAGTTGTTGGCCATGGTGGAGACCTGCGCGGATAGTCCGCGCAGCATCCCCACCACGGTCTCCATACTTGTAGTCTGATGATCCCTCCGATCTTTCTTTTCTGTTGACAGTGGTTGAGTTCCTGCTGGGTCGGTAACTGTGGCGTTCACATTTAACAGGCTATAATCCGCACCGGGGATGACTTTACACGCTTCTAGCGTGACCGCCAGCTGCAGTATATCCTCATTTGCCATCATTGGGTGTTCCCGCAATCTGCTCGATATCTGCAAATCCCTGAGTTTGTAAATGAAGTTTTCCCGCAGTGCATTTGCCGCGACTGCTTCATTATCGTAGCTTTTTCTGGCCAGCTGGTAGAGGTTTTGGTAAAAGGTTCGAACTGGCTCATCTTTTTCCTGCCGGCGTGTCCGTAGTTCCTTGATGAACCGTTCTCTATTAGCCAGAGCTACCCCTGTTTCCCTTCGCAGAATTTCTACCAGTTCTTCGAAGGTGATGTTGTCATTGTCCAGGTGTCTTTCAATAGCAAGAATCGTTGCGTCATCGAGCAACGACAGTGAGGCATTGACTCTATCATTTCCCCGAATCCCGGCCGCTTGCATATAGCTGCGGAAACGTCGCAGAAACATGTCTATGTCATTATTTTGGGTATATCTGGGGGGCATCCTCATGAAGTTAACCGCCCCGTGGCCAGCATTTCTTGGTGGGACTTCTGGGGCCTCTAGGATGATTCCTGGTGCCTGTTCGATGTTTCCTTCTTGATGTTCCATGTTTAATCCTGGTCTTTAACTAGCTAAATGAGTTATGTTATAATTTAAACTTTGATGATAAGAGGATGATTAAGGGTGATTAGGGGAAGGTTTATTTATTTTTTACAATCATTTTATATATGTTTGAAAATTTGTTTCTGCGACACCGTTCCTTTTCACTTTTTCACTTCATACTCACTTCACTCCTTAAAATCCCCACATCTTTAAATTACTTTTCCCCACATCATCACCATTTCCTCATCATCAAAATCATCACACTTGTAAAATTCCCAAATTTTGTATAATCCCCACATCGTTAAAATCATCACATCTTGTAAATTCCCCACTTCTTGTAAAATCCCCACATCTTGTAAAATCATCACATCTTGTAAAATCCCCACTTCTTGTAAAATCCCCACATCTTGTAAAATCATCACATCTTGTAAAATCCCCACTTCTTGTAAAATCCCCACATCTTGTAAAATCATCACATCTTGTAAAATCCCCATTTCTTGTAAAATCCCCATTTCTTGTAAAATCATCACATCTTGTATCCCCATATCATTAACTGGTCTTTAGAGCTCTAAATATACTTCAGCGTCTCAACGTTGACCTTGTCTCGACTCAAGATTTTACTACCATAACCACCACTAAGATTTCAGAGGTGATCAATCTCTGGTCCCTTAAATGGTGCCTGAACTAGTCAGCTGTACAGCAGAGGTGTCATTGTTGACGGACCTGAAGCCCAGTCCCATATATACCTCCATCATATCCCGACCCCACCTTAATTCCCGCCAAGTAATCTATCGTTACTCAAAGCTATCCCGAGCTTTTAAATTAGTCGGATCCCAACCGTTCTAAAAGGCTATCTCGTTAGCTTTTCGTGTTAAAAGCGATTTCTCAACGGTTATCACCTCTCTAGATGATTCTTAAAACATTTGGACTTCATTGCATTTTTTAAATAAATGCAATGAGGGCGTTTTCGGCCACACCCTTTTTCAGTGTTTCGCGGTCACTCGAATTTTTGTATTTCGGCTCAGGAAGGTCTTAAAGACTATTCCGATACACCAAAATGTGCCTAAAAGCCCCATTTATATACAACTTATGAAGCAACATATACCTTAAAATGCTTCGTTTCGGAAATATGGCCGAAAAATGGTTTTTGGCTTGACGCAGTTCATAATTTCCGTGATTTTTGGCATTTCCGCCTAGGAAGGTCGTAGAGACTATTCTGATACACTAAAATGTACATAATGGCCACATTTATATACAACTTATGAAGCAACATATACCCTAAAAGGCTTACTTTCGGAAATGTGGCTGAAAAACGGATTTTTGCCGAGTGAACAATGGCAGTATTCACAAATAGGCTATTGGGCTGTTAACTAGAAAGGTCTTAAAGACTCATGAGCAACATTGACAGATGATACTAACATTAGGCATTCATTATTGCATCTAAATTATTTCACTTGCATTAGGTTTAGAAATGTATTCTCTGGTTAACAGATTTCAAATGTTCAATCAATTTGTAGTATGACAGTAAGGTATATAAGAAGTTATTTAATTTTGCTTGGGCTATTATATTGACTATTGAGGTTTAATGATGATATGGAATTTGAATTTTATAAAAATTTACACTATGTGGTTGGGGCATTTTGCATAGTAAATATGGTTACTACTCCTATATATCATATTATTTGATTGGTATTCGATTTCTGATTATTTCCCTAGGAATATGATTATTATATCTCAATTTGGCTTTAGGTAGGGTGCCCCGCTAAAAGAACTGGATTCTTCCAGGAAGCATCCCGTGCACAGAGCTTGGTCTACATATATATTAAATTATTAACCATTCATTCTGTATGTGCACGAAAATTTATTTCAATCAATAACATTTGTCACAAGATGTAAGATGACTCACTTTGTGTCCAGAAACACCTACAAAAATTGGAGAATGGTCTACTTTATTGGGAATCTCTCTTAATGGGCCAGGACAGCAGCATATTTGTGTCTTACGAAAGGGCAATTTTTAAAATTACGGTTTCTTAAGGTCAAAGGATCGGCTGCTAACAGCAAATTGTTCCCAATTGCCGACTCATGCACATCATATACTCAAAAACGCTCACTTTAGGAGTCATTAGTGAATAACTACTACATGATTTGTGACAACTCCAACAATTTTTCCTTGGCACCAACTTAAATAAAATGTGTTGACCAAAATTCAACTTCAAACTTTTTATTTATTCATGCCATGAAACCATGATATATGTACCAAGAATACCGGACCTTAAATAAATCGGCACTGGATCCGGGCCAGATTGTTCCTTGACCACTAATATATTTGTTGTCGGCAAAACAAAACGTGAGGCATATGAACGAGGAAATGAGCTTTTGTCATCATTACAGTCTTATATGAGAGCGAATAAGTTACATATAAACATGTCCAAGTGCTGCTACATACACTTCAAACCCAACATGGCAGGTTCTAAGTCAGAGATTTTATCACACCCTGAACCTGTACTAACTATAGACAACTATCCAATCAAAAAGGTTTCATCCGCAAAATTTCTGGGTGTTATAATTGACGAGAACCTATCATGGGAAGATCACATTAAAGCTCTTAAGCGAACCCTAAATCATTCCACGTCCACTTTATGTAGACTTCGCTGCTCCCTTCCAGAATTCCTACATCAACAATTATATTATACTCTGTTCGAATCACATCTTTCCTACTGTATATCTGTATGGGGTGGGGCAGCTAAGCAACGTATAAGCTCAATATTTACTGCTCAGAAGTACTGTCTCAGAGTACTATTTGGTGATAGGCTGGCGTACCTTGATAAGTTTAAGACTTGTGCACGTACTAGGCCTATAGGACACCAGAAACTTGACCAAAAATTTTTCATAAAAGAACACACCAAACCGATATTCAAGCATAATAATATTCTAGCTATACAAAATCTCTATACATACCACAGTTACCTCGAGCTCTACAAGATAATGAAATTCCGTGCTCCAATATCCCTATATGAGGGTTACACATGTTCGTCGAGGAAACCCTGCCTTCTTATCTGTCAGGTAGACCCACCTGACAACCACAACACTAGGTCAACCAAAATTTTTAACATTTTAACCCCAAAGTTCAGAATGACTGACTTTACTACTAGTGTAATGTGCTTGCGAGGAAAACTTAAAAGTGCACTATTAGCCAATCAGCATAACCACGCCCTGCTTGATTGGACCGTAAAAGATTTTGACTGCACAAATATTATTTTCCAAACATTATAACTGGCTGTTCACACACATCTCAATTAAATTCCTCTAGGCTACTGTTTTCCAAGTCTTGTCCTGTGAGTAAAGAATGTGTGAGAAGGTATTAATAAAATAAATGTATATTTTTTGAATTTTTAAATCTAATCTGAGAATGAAGTATAAAGAAATTTTTAATTAGCACTGTATAGTTTAAGATATTTATAGCTTATTATAACCATTGATACAAAGGCCATAATCTTTCGCAAGCTCTTTAATATCCACCTTGAAGCCACATTTTATATCCTTGAACCACACAATATAAACTAAAGCATGTTTTAGTGTAGATTTTTTGTCACAACAAGACTGCAACCTATAGTAACAACTATAAACAGAACCCCTAATGTCTACTAACAAATTTCTTCTAGTCCTAAAATGAGCCCTGTCTCTAAAAACCTAACTGAACTAGCGTTTCGGTGTGTGCAAAAGCTTTCAGGCACGCGCATTCCTTGCCCCGGTAGTTACCTGTCCTTCCAAAACCAAACTAGCAGTCAAGGACAAAAAGTCATACACCAAATGGGCATTATATTTTATGAATTGTTTTACATCTTTTTATTCTGTAAAATGTGCTAAAATTAAATTTCTTGTTTCATTGAAAATTTCTTGTTTCATTGAGTACCCCACTTTATAATTATGATTGATTTCGCTGCCTCGACCAATATTGATCTGTAATCCCTGGATTGAGATCTGTTGGCCGCAGTTTAATTTAGCTAATTTCCTATAATACCGCAGTGGTTTGGTTCCCACTTCATAATGACCCCATATTCTTTTTTTCAGTCGCATAGATTTTCCCATCGTATGATAATGCGTGTCATTCCCTTGTTTTTTAATCAAGTGGTGACTGGCTAGTTCTTCTGTTATTACAGCTGTGAGCTGCCTCGAGATCTTATCTGGGGCATGGGCACTACTAATACTAGAACATTAGAACTGTAATTCTAGAACCTTAGATTAAGGTAACTTGGCAGAATAGCATTAGCAGGGTTCGAGATTTGACTGAGGGCATTCAGAGATTCAGGTAACATACCAGGTTCATGTCACCAGTTGAGGTGAATCTTAATTTCGGCATGCAATGCCTAATAAGTTATAAGCTTATAGTAGGATCACGGGGTTTATATAATAGAAGGTCTCGAGATGCTGATTTAGCTATTTAGGTTTCACATGTGAAATTTTTCAAGCTTTGGGTAAAGTAGATTTTAGATTGGGGAGGGGGTCTAAATGACCAAAATCTGAACGATCTCTTACTTACGGGGCACTACGGGACAAGGGACGGATATCGGGCCCAATAGCTGTTTTTTAATGAGAGGCTGGGGTATGGACCAGGGACCTAGATGGTCAACGTGAGGATAGCATGAGGATTTAGGATGCTCTGCCTGCCTTTCATGGGGTCTTGCAACCCCGAAAGCTGGTATATCTTATCTAAATTAACCTTGGTTACATCCCGTGCTGTTTCGAATATATAATTAGATTTATAGGTCCAATATCAAGCAAAAAAGTCTGATCTCCGGTACTGATGTTACACTTACATGATCTCCGACGCGAGGATCTCCGAAGTCCGATCTTAAAGTTGGATCTCATAGCCAAAAAGAGGAACCTAAGCCTTGGTTCCTCTCTTTGAGAGTCAAACAGGAAATTCGGTGTTATCAACTCAAACTCGGATTCGTAGCACAATTGAAAAACCAAAGAATAAAAATCTTAATGAATTTCCCGACATCCTAAAATTAATATCAGGTCGTATTCGATTCAGTGGCCCAAACTCCAGTAGGTTACAAGACTTAAGTTCAAGTCGAGGAACACTTTGATTAAGCATGATCCTTGTCTAGTTGGAGTTTTCGCATATCATGCAGTAGTAAAATCTACTAATCACTCCTAAACTGAGCGTTTTAGAGTCGAATCTCGAACCCTGCCATTCAGCCAAGTAATCTTAATCTGAAGTTCTAGAATTACAGTTCTAATGTTCTAGTACTAATGTATTAGTGCCCTAGATAAGATCTCGAGGCAGCTGTAATAACAAAAAAACTAGCTATAAGTAACCACTTGATTAAAAAACGAGGGAATGACACACATTATCATACGATGATACGATGGGAAAATCTATGCGAACCAAACCACTGCGGTATTACTATTATGGTAAATGAGCTAAATTAAACTGCAGCCAACAGATCTCAATCCAGCGATTATAGACCAATATTGGTCGAGGCTGTGAAGTCAATTATAATTATAAAGTGGGGAATTATTTTAGGTCCGGTATTCTAAGAGTCTTAGTACATATCATGGTTTTATGGAATGAATAAATTAAAAGTTGAATTTTTGTCATTACATTTTGGCTAAATTGGTGCCAATGAAAAATGTTGGAGTTTTCACAAATCATGCAGTAGTTAAACTTATTTACTAATCACTCCTAAAGAGCTAAAGTGAACGTTTTTGAGTATATGATGTTCAACTTCATGAGTCGGCAATTGCAAACAATTTGCTGTTAGCAACTGACCCTTTGACCTTTACTTTGACCTTTACTAAAGAAACCGTAATTTTTAAAAATTACCCTTTCGTAAGACACAAGTATGCTGCTGGGCTGCCCATTAAGAGAGATGCCCAATAAAATAGACCATTCTCCAATTTTTGTAGGTGTTTCTGGACACAAAGTGAGTCATCTTACATCATGTGACAAATGTTATGTTGCTCATGAGTCTTTAAGACCTTTCTTATAGTTAACAGTCCAATAGCCCATTTGTGAATATTGTCATTGTTCGCTACTAATACTAGAACATTAGAACTGTAATTCTAGAACCTTAGATTAAGGTAACTTGGCAGAATAGCATTAGCAGGGTTCGAGATTTGACTGAGGGCATTCAGAGATTCAGGTAACATACCAGGTTCATGTCACCAGTTGAGGTGAATCTTAATTTCGGCATGCAATGCCTAATAAGTTATAAGCTTATAGTAGGATCACGGGGTTTATATAATAGAAGGTCTCGAGATGCTGATTTAGCTATTTAGGTTTCACATGTGAAATTTTTCAAGCTTTGGGTAAAGTAGATTTTAGATTGGGGAGGGGGTCTAAATGACCAAAATCTGAACGATCTCTTACTTACGGGGCACTACGGGACAAGGGACGGATATCGGGCCCAATAGCTGTTTTTTAATGAGAGGCTGGGGTATGGACCAGGGACCTAGATGGTCAACGTGAGGATAGCATGAGGATTTAGGATGCTCTGCCTGCCTTTCATGGGGTCTTGCAACCCCGAAAGCTGGTATATCTTATCTAAATTAACCTTGGTTACATCCCGTGCTGTTTCGAATATATAATTAGATTTATAGGTCCAATATCAAGCAAAAAAGTCTGATCTCCGGTACTGATGTTACACTTACATGATCTCCGACGCGAGGATCTCCGAAGTCCGATCTTAAAGTTGGATCTCATAGCCAAAAAGAGGAACCTAAGCCTTGGTTCCTCTCTTTGAGAGTCAAACAGGAAATTCGGTGTTATCAACTCAAACTCGGATTCGTAGCACAATTGAAAAACCAAAGAATAAAAATCTTAATGAATTTCCCGACATCCTAAAATTAATATCAGGTCGTATTCGATTCAGTGGCCCAAACTCCAGTAGGTTACAAGACTTAAGTTCAAGTCGAGGAACACTTTGATTAAGCATGATCCTTGTCTAGTTGGAGTTTTCGCATATCATGCAGTAGTAAAATCTACTAATCACTCCTAAACTGAGCGTTTTAGAGTCGAATCTCGAACCCTGCCATTCAGCCAAGTAATCTTAATCTGAAGTTCTAGAATTACAGTTCTAATGTTCTAGTACTAATGTATTAGTGCCCTAGATAAGATCTCGAGGCAGCTGTAATAACAAAAAAACTAGCTATAAGTAACCACTTGATTAAAAAACGAGGGAATGACACACATTATCATACGATGATACGATGGGAAAATCTATGCGAACCAAACCACTGCGGTATTACTATTATGGTAAATGAGCTAAATTAAACTGCAGCCAACAGATCTCAATCCAGCGATTATAGACCAATATTGGTCGAGGCTGTGAAGTCAATTATAATTATAAAGTGGGGAATTATTTTAGGTCCGGTATTCTAAGAGTCTTAGTACATATCATGGTTTTATGGAATGAATAAATTAAAAGTTGAATTTTTGTCATTACATTTTGGCTAAATTGGTGCCAATGAAAAATGTTGGAGTTTTCACAAATCATGCAGTAGTTAAACTTATTTACTAATCACTCCTAAAGAGCTAAAGTGAACGTTTTTGAGTATATGATGTTCAACTTCATGAGTCGGCAATTGCAAACAATTTGCTGTTAGCAACTGACCCTTTGACCTTTACTTTGACCTTTACTAAAGAAACCGTAATTTTTAAAAATTACCCTTTCGTAAGACACAAGTATGCTGCTGGGCTGCCCATTAAGAGAGATGCCCAATAAAATAGACCATTCTCCAATTTTTGTAGGTGTTTCTGGACACAAAGTGAGTCATCTTACATCATGTGACAAATGTTATGTTGCTCATGAGTCTTTAAGACCTTTCTTATAGTTAACAGTCCAATAGCCCATTTGTGAATATTGTCATTGTTCGCTAGGCAAAAATCCGTTTTTCAGCCACATTTCCGAAAATAAGCCTTTTAGGGTATATGTTGCTTCATAAGTTGTATATAAATGTGGCCATTATGTACATTTTAGTGTATCAGAATAGTCTCTACGACCTTCCTAGGCGGAAATGCCAAAAATCACGGAAATTATGAACTGCGTCAAGCCAAAAACCATTTTTCGGCCATATTTCCGAAACGAAGCATTTTAAGGTATATGTTGCTTCATAAGTTGTATATAAATGGGGCTTTTAGGCACATTTTGGTGTATCGGAATAGTCTTTAAGACCTTCCTGAGCCGAAATACAAAAATCCGAGTGACCGCGAAACACTGAAAAAGGGTGTGGCCGAAAACGCCCTCATTGCATTTATTTCAAAAATGCAATGAAGTCCAAATGTTTTAAGAATCATCTAGAGAGGTGATAACCGTTGAGAAATCGCTTTTAACACGAAAAGCTAACGAGATTCCGTTTCGTCCCAGACTAAATCCAATATATCCTCCATCATATCCCGACCCCACCTTAATTCCCGCCAAGTAATCTATCGTTACTCAAAGCTATCCCGAGCTTTTAAATCCAATATATCCTCCATCATATCCCGACCCCACCTTAATTCCCGCCAAGTAATCTATCGTTACTCAAAGCTATCCCGAGCTTTTAAATCCAATATATCCTCCATCATATCCCAACCTCACCGTAATTCCCGCCAAGTAATCTATCGTTACTCAAAGCTATCCCGAGCTTTTCAATCGTCTATATCCTTCACACTTTACAAACGCATCTTCATTGTGCCAAAACTTCTCTCACATTAATCGGTAACATTATACTCGCCGAACGGTGTCGCTACTAACTTACATATTGTACTCTCTTGTAATTGAATTAATAAGTTGTAAAATAGTAGTAGCAACTTAACTAGTTTAAACTATTAAACTGCAATGTATTCATTCATAATAATGTTACTAATCTGTAACTATTGTAAAATGAATAAAATAAAACGTTAGATTTCGAAAATAAACGACCCATTATAGTAAGCCATAGATAATATGAATTTGTTATATAGTCTCTGTCAGTTTCACAGCAGTAGTGTTTTAGACTTACGTATAATGACTAATGGCTATACGGATACCAGTTTGGTCTGTTCTACGTAGCCGACTTACTTATTAATTTTAGACGAATGCTCATAAATAAACGATCACAACCTTTACGTTTTAACAATCAAAAATACGAGTGATAACCACGAACGTTTACTCAAACTATAACTTAACTATTAGTATTGTCGAAACGAATAAAGAGCGTACGTGTGTCGCGACATTCGACAATCCTGAGTTTGGAATTAGAAACGAATTCCATGAATATAGTTCTGACTATCAAAATATAGGCCTGACTATCGCAAGACATCGACTTGACTGTCAACATAGATTATAGCTCTGACAGTGACTATCAATATAATATATAACTGACTATCGGAATATTGACCTGACTGTCAAAATAGAGTATGTACCTGATTATTGAAATATATACCTGACTGTCTTTATATGTCTCTTGTTAAACGACTCCACATTAATTTGGAATAAGAAATTACCGATATGAAATATGTCAATTAACTATAACTATAAGAATCGACACTTCTGGTCCATCTAAAATAACCCAATTCAGCGAATTGGCTTCTATTAACAATCTCTTGTAACGAATTTAGGTATAACTACAAGCAACAAATGCGTGAAAATCAACTACGGTACTAATTCTAAAAGTAATACGAAAAAATGAGCGGCTTTGCTCATCGCCTCGACAAGCAAAGTATCAAGCGACTCTCCCCCTTCACGAGAAAGAGGCTGTATTGGGCTCCATATGTTAAAGACTGCTGTTGATATAAAATGACTCCGGGTTCGAGCTAACCTCATCAATACGCTAGGGAGGGAGCCGTACTAGGATAATTGATACGATGCTCATACGTAGTGCGATTATTAATGCTCACGTCTGGATACTTTAGTGATTAAGATTTACTTAGGACTGTAACCTTGAGATTAGTATTTGTGACATCATTTAATTACTTATACTTGATTCTAAGCCATGAGCCAAACGGCCATTCCTAATGCTAAGGGTTACAAAATAAAGACACTTAAATTGTTGGTTAAAGTAACACATAGAATAAATACGGTAGACACTCTTAGTTACAGAGAGAGTGGACTACAATGAATAGCATATATCAATATCTTTCCTAACTAATAACTAACTTATAATGAACTTCCTAACTTATAACTTACTTTCCTAACTTAACTAATTTATCTACTAAGAGTTAAGACAGTCACTCATATGAGAGCTGGCAATACACATCGGGATTGTGGTGCTGAACTCTGCCATATTCTTTGCATCAAAAGATATATATAGTCGCGTGGGTGATCATGTGACCCACGTGCTTGAATGATCATGTGACAATGATTTCATGTACTTGAAGCGACTGACAAGGTACGTGATAAATTGATAGTGGTAATATCTTGCAGCTCTCCGCGTCGAAGAGACTGCTCGATCGCCTGTACCAGGGCTGTCAATGTCCGTGAGGTAGTTGAGCCGCTTCAGTTGTGATTAGAAGATAAGGATAAGATTCGATTTTGATAGTTACTTAGTAACAGCCGTTACCAGCTGTCACACAATGGTAGAACTATAGGGTGCATTTATAGGGTGCATTTGTAGGGGCTATAGTGAGCGAGAAGCTATACATGTGTGAGGTGATAACCAATTTCAATAAGTATGGTTGAGTGCACTAATGTTCACTTGTCACGCCGTGTTGCATTTTAAAGAGCTTGACGGGCCGCCCCATTGGAAGAGCTCCTATGCGGGCAAGAGATAATGCCTAGATGACACATTGACTATCTTGCGGGTGACCTGACAACTATGGATGAATCCGTGTGGCATGTCATGTAATGTTGATACCGTAATCTTTCAGCAGAGTTCACCAACGTACCCAAGATAAAAGTTAAACTTAGTTATGGTAAATAAGGAATATAAATGAAGGTCCTTAAATCGCCTCGACTCAGGGAATATCATCCATACCATTACACTACAACTGGTGAATAAGAACTAAATGAAATCCACCATGTTCGCCTTGACACAGCGAAACCCATCTATAACATGTATTGATTGTTTTGTGGTAAATAAAAATTTTTCTTTCAAAATAAATTTTTCTTTCAAAAAACAAGAATTTTATTCAAAATTTAATGGGCGAGCGATTTAGTAGGAGCGTTGTAGCGCGATGCGTTACTGTGCCGCGCCGCGCACTTAATAAGGCTTCTCACAGCTAGATCGGCGAGATCAGATGCGCTACTGTGCCGCGCCGAGCTGCCATGAATTGACATCGTCAATTAAGTAGGAGCGCTTATTTGTAGTATAAATTAAAATTTAATATTAAAATTTCGAATTTGCACCTTTATTCAAAATATTAATTCGTGTAGGTAATTATTTGTAGGTTCATAACTTGCTCTAACCATGCAGCAGAAACAATTGCGTGAAACAAGCGCGTCAAGTTGGACTCGCGCCGAGTTGGACTCAGGTCTCAGGACTCGTCGCAGAAACATGTCTATGTCATTATTTTGGGTATATCTGGGGGGCATCCTCATGAAGTTAACCGCCCCGTGGCCAGCATTTCTTGGTGGGACTTCTGGGGCCTCTAGGATGATTCCTGGTGCCTGTTCGATGTTTCCTTCTTGATGTTCCATGTTTAATCCTGGTCTTTAACTAGCTAAATGAGTTATGTTATAATTTAAACTTTGATGATAAGAGGATGATTAAGGGTGATTAGGGGAAGGTTTATTTATTTTTTACAATCATTTTATATATGTTTGAAAATTTGTTTCTGCGACACCGTTCCTTTTCACTTTTTCACTTCATACTCACTTCACTCCTTAAAATCCCCACATCTTTAAATTACTTTTCCCCACATCATCACCATTTCCTCATCATCAAAATCATCACACTTGTAAAATTCCCAAATTTTGTATAATCCCCACATCGTTAAAATCATCACATCTTGTAAATTCCCCACTTCTTGTAAAATCCCCACATCTTGTAAAATCATCACATCTTGTAAAATCCCCACTTCTTGTAAAATCCCCACATCTTGTAAAATCATCACATCTTGTAAAATCCCCACTTCTTGTAAAATCCCCACATCTTGTAAAATCATCACATCTTGTAAAATCCCCATTTCTTGTAAAATCCCCATTTCTTGTAAAATCATCACATCTTGTATCCCCATATCATTAACTGGTCTTTAGAGCTCTAAATATACTTCAGCGTCTCAACGTTGACCTTGTCTCGACTCAAGATTTTACTACCATAACCACCACTAAGATTTCAGAGGTGATCAATCTCTGGTCCCTTAAATGGTGCCTGAACTAGTCAGCTGTACAGCAGAGGTGTCATTGTTGACGGACCTGAAGCCCAGTCCCATATATACCTCCATCATATCCCGACCCCACCTTAATTCCCGCCAAGTAATCTATCGTTACTCAAAGCTATCCCGAGCTTTTAAATCCAATATATCCTCCATCATATCCCGACCCCACCTTAATTCCCGCCAAGTAATCTATCGTTACTCAAAGCTATCCCGAGCTTTTAAATCCAATATATCCTCCATCATATCCCGACCCCACCTTAATTCCCGCCAAGTAATCTATCGTTACTCAAAGCTATCCCGAGCTTTTAAATCCAATATATCCTCCATCATATCCCAACCTCACCGTAATTCCCGCCAAGTAATCTATCGTTACTCAAAGCTATCCCGAGCTTTTCAATCGTCTATATCCTTCACACTTTACAAACGCATCTTCATTGTGCCAAAACTTCTCTCACATTAATCGGTAACATTATACTCGCCGAACGGTGTCGCTACTAACTTACATATTGTACTCTCTTGTAATTGAATTAATAAGTTGTAAAATAGTAGTAGCAACTTAACTAGTTTAAACTATTAAACTGCAATGTATTCATTCATAATAATGTTACTAATCTGTAACTATTGTAAAATGAATAAAATAAAACGTTAGATTTCGAAAATAAACGACCCATTATAGTAAGCCATAGATAATATGAATTTGTTATATAGTCTCTGTCAGTTTCACAGCAGTAGTGTTTTAGACTTACGTATAATGACTAATGGCTATACGGATACCAGTTTGGTCTGTTCTACGTAGCCGACTTACTTATTAATTTTAGACGAATGCTCATAAATAAACGATCACAACCTTTACGTTTTAACAATCAAAAATACGAGTGATAACCACGAACGTTTACTCAAACTATAACTTAACTATTAGTATTGTCGAAACGAATAAAGAGCGTACGTGTGTCGCGACATTCGACAATCCTGAGTTTGGAATTAGAAACGAATTCCATGAATATAGTTCTGACTATCAAAATATAGGCCTGACTATCGCAAGACATCGACTTGACTGTCAACATAGATTATAGCTCTGACAGTGACTATCAATATAATATATAACTGACTATCGGAATATTGACCTGACTGTCAAAATAGAGTATGTACCTGATTATTGAAATATATACCTGACTGTCTTTATATGTCTCTTGTTAAACGACTCCACATTAATTTGGAATAAGAAATTACCGATATGAAATATGTCAATTAACTATAACTATAAGAATCGACACTTCTGGTCCATCTAAAATAACCCAATTCAGCGAATTGGCTTCTATTAACAATCTCTTGTAACGAATTTAGGTATAACTACAAGCAACAAATGCGTGAAAATCAACTACGGTACTAATTCTAAAAGTAATACGAAAAAATGAGCGGCTTTGCTCATCGCCTCGACAAGCAAAGTATCAAGCGACTCTCCCCCTTCACGAGAAAGAGGCTGTATTGGGCTCCATATGTTAAAGACTGCTGTTGATATAAAATGACTCCGGGTTCGAGCTAACCTCATCAATACGCTAGGGAGGGAGCCGTACTAGGATAATTGATACGATGCTCATACGTAGTGCGATTATTAATGCTCACGTCTGGATACTTTAGTGATTAAGATTTACTTAGGACTGTAACCTTGAGATTAGTATTTGTGACATCATTTAATTACTTATACTTGATTCTAAGCCATGAGCCAAACGGCCATTCCTAATGCTAAGGGTTACAAAATAAAGACACTTAAATTGTTGGTTAAAGTAACACATAGAATAAATACGGTAGACACTCTTAGTTACAGAGAGAGTGGACTACAATGAATAGCATATATCAATATCTTTCCTAACTAATAACTAACTTATAATGAACTTCCTAACTTATAACTTACTTTCCTAACTTAACTAATTTATCTACTAAGAGTTAAGACAGTCACTCATATGAGAGCTGGCAATACACATCGGGATTGTGGTGCTGAACTCTGCCATATTCTTTGCATCAAAAGATATATATAGTCGCGTGGGTGATCATGTGACCCACGTGCTTGAATGATCATGTGACAATGATTTCATGTACTTGAAGCGACTGACAAGGTACGTGATAAATTGATAGTGGTAATATCTTGCAGCTCTCCGCGTCGAAGAGACTGCTCGATCGCCTGTACCAGGGCTGTCAATGTCCGTGAGGTAGTTGAGCCGCTTCAGTTGTGATTAGAAGATAAGGATAAGATTCGATTTTGATAGTTACTTAGTAACAGCCGTTACCAGCTGTCACACAATGGTAGAACTATAGGGTGCATTTATAGGGTGCATTTGTAGGGGCTATAGTGAGCGAGAAGCTATACATGTGTGAGGTGATAACCAATTTCAATAAGTATGGTTGAGTGCACTAATGTTCACTTGTCACGCCGTGTTGCATTTTAAAGAGCTTGACGGGCCGCCCCATTGGAAGAGCTCCTATACGGGCAAGAGATAATGCCTAGATGACACATTGACTATCTTGCGGGTGACCTGACAACTATGGATGAATCCGTGTGGCATGTCATGTAATGTTGATACCGTAATCTTTCAGCAGAGTTCACCAACGTACCCAAGATAAAAGTTAAACTTAGTTATGGTAAATAAGGAATATAAATGAAGGTCCTTAAATCGCCTCGACTCAGGGAATATCATCCATACCATTACACTACAACTGGTGAATAAGAACTAAATGAAATCCACCATGTTCGCCTTGACACAGCGAAACCCATCTATAACATGTATTGATTGTTTTGTGGTAAATAAAAATTTTTCTTTCAAAATAAATTTTTCTTTCAAAAAACAAGAATTTTATTCAAAATTTAATGGGCGAGCGATTTAGTAGGAGCGTTGTAGCGCGATGCGTTACTGTGCCGCGCCGCGCACTTAATAAGGCTTCTCACAGCTAGATCGGCGAGATGCGCTACTGTGCCGCGCCGAGCTGCCATGAATTGACATCGTCAATTAAGTAGGAGCGCTTATTTGTAGTATAAATTAAAATTCAATATTAAAATTTTGAATTTGCACCTTTATTCAAAATATTAATTCGTGTAGGTAATTATTTGTAGGTTCATAACTTGCTCTAACCATGCAGCAGAAAAAATTGCGTGAAACAAGCGCGTCAAGTTGGACTCGCGCCGAGTTGGACTCAGGTCTCAGGACTCGTCGTTACCTGAGGACCCCAGGCTATTATGTTCATTAACGCCGAATAAAGATTTGGCGGAATGACAGGCTGAGCGCGGCCCAGTAAGACTCGTCGACGGTAAAATATTTGAAACAAATATTTTACGAGTATCACCCATTAAGTAATTATAAATTAATCTATTAAGACGTGCGCTGAGTAATAGGCCGGACTCGTCAAATACTAAGTTTGCATATTCTTTGCTCTAACCAGAGCCCTCTCGCTTGCAGTAGCGCGCGACCGCCGGAGGCACATGCATGGCTATGTGGACATATTCTCAATATATTTTACTAAATTACCTCACCGATCCAACTTTTTTAGGATTATATAAACTACCTTGCTTGAATGTTGAATTTGTCACACGTTGTAGATCTAAGTACCTGCCGCGCACGCGCGCTCACTATCGTGGCTTTCGCCACTTAGTTGAATTGAACGACAATGGGGGTCACGAGATTCAAGCCACAAGCTTGAATCACTAACCATGAACCAAATCCAAAAAACTGTACTCACCCGCCATTCGGCGGCAAAACGTTCACATAGCCATGTGCCTACGCGTACTGCGTGACGCGCTTGTTTCACGCTACTGCAAGCGAGAGGGCTCTGGTTAGAGCAAGGCAAAACGTTACCTCACTTACCTGGCACGCTAATCCCAATGCGCAGCGCTTTTTTCGGGCTTCTCGCATTTAGAGTAGCGAGCAATACCAGCTGAATATTTGAGCAGAGTAGCGAGCAATAGACTAGTATATATAGTAAGCTAGGTAAATGAATCACAATCGCATCACGCATATAACGTGTAATGTATAATAAGTATAAGTGGCGCGAAAGCGCATATGATTTATTGTAGGTTTAATTTTATAACCTACCAGGACGCGCGCCGAGTTGGACTCGTCGACGGTCCTGCGATATTTGAAACAAATATTTTACGAGTATCACCCGTTAAATGATTTGTGATTAGGTAAAGGAATTTGCTTAATAATTGTGGAAATATAAATAGTCAGTCTAGAAGTAGAACTAAATTAGCTTTGCTCTAACTAGAGCCCTCTCGATTTTCACCTAACCATGTGCTTTCGCGCCACTGCGGGCGCGCTTGTTTCACAAGAAAACAACAATTTCAAGAAAACAACAATTTTATTTAGTATCAATTAAAGCAAACATAAATATATTTTATATATAACTAGCAGGACCTTTTTACCAGATATCTTAGGGGACTTGGAGTAGCAAGAGAATGGATAGAAGGTATATACCTAATACAAAAATACGTCAAAAAGAATCCAGGGTGATACAGGATCGGAGAGTGCAGACCGTAAAGTTTACGCACCCACCCTTGCCTCCTAAATTCTTGGTTGGGTAGGCATTTATGCGAACTTGGTCGTTTATACTCCAAGTCCCTTTGTTAAAAAATTAATAAAATTTATCTCAGGAGTTAACTTCATTCAACAATAATAATATCAATATCAATTTATCGCATAAATTTAACTATCGAATACAGGTTTGATTATCGAATATAGGTTCGATTATCAAATATAGGTTCGATCTGATATAAATTTGTAAAATAAAATATTTAATTATTTAAAAAAAATTACATCAAGTGGTTAAAAATGGATCTGAAAGCTTAACAGCTTATAGTTCAATCATGATAGTGATATTAGGTGTGTGCTGCTGCATGTGCAATTTAATTACTGCAATTTAAAATTGGTTGGAGTCCAGGTATCTTTTAAGTCAGCTGCCTGTGATTGTACTAATAGTGCTTTGGTTCTCAATTTTATCAAGTTAATGGAAGTTTCTAGGCAATTGCTTGAAGTTAAAATTTTTTTATGAACTGTGTTCCAAAGCTTGGCTGCATTAAACAAAAAGGTATTTGATTTATTTAGAAGAATAACAGTTAGACTCGTTGCACGGTTTGAAATGTTGATGGCCTCATAAAGGGAGTAGGGGCAGTGGTACTTGATAATCTTAGAGAATTCTAAAATGCAGTGATATTTGTACAAGTTTTGAGCCGTTAGAATTTTTAGTCTATTAAAAATGGGTTTTGTATGCTCCTTTTCAAAGTGTTTATGGTCTAATTTTTGCATACCATACGGTCTAGTACGTGCACATGTTGATTGTTTATCTAAATATGAGTCGAGATCACCAAAAAGGATCCTTACACAGTGCTTCTGTGTGATAAAAAGACTGTCATTTGATCGTTCTTTAAGGACAACGCCCCAAACACTTATACCATAACTGAGATGTGATTCAAAGAGAGCATTATATATTTTCAAATATAGTTCACCAGGTATCGAGTGTCGAATTCTACAGATTGCACCAGTCATGGACCGAAGTTTTTTACGAATGTAGTGCATATGGGCAGCCCAGTTTAACTTACTATCTATAACAATACCTAGGAATTTGGTATCCTTGACTTTAGTAATAACCTTACCATCGATGAATATTGACCTAGACTCATCTAGCAGGTTAGCAAATGGTCTGGTCCTTGCACAGGTCTCATCATATTCAGAGGCAGGTTTAAAATGGATGTAGCAACATTTAGACATATTGATATGGAGTAGATTACATTTCATGTAAATCGACACATGTTTAAGAACTAAGTTTGCTTTTTTGTATGTTGCTTCTCTAGATGGTCCTGATATAAAGATATTAGTGTCATCAGCATAAAGTACAAATTTCACCTCACTGTCAGAAAAACAGTTCACTATATCGTTCATATACAGTAGGAAGAGTAACGGCCCTAGAATTGACCCCTGTGGTACCCCAAATTTCACATCCAGTGTTTCTGATGGTACATCGTTATACATAACATACTGCTTTCTGTTAGTCAAATAGCTTTTAAGTAAGGTAAGTGCTGTGCCCCTAATACCATAGGAGTTTAATTTGCTTAGAAGAATGTTGTGGTCAAGGGTGTCGAAGGCTTTGCTTAAGTCAATGAATATTCCTAAGACATGTTTATTGCCAGCTAGAGTCTTTGTAACGGAGTCTATAGATTTGTGTAGAGCATGAGTGGTGGAATGACCTTTTCTAAATCCAAACTGTGAGTCTGTCAGTACACCTTTAGATGTGAAGAAATTATAGAGCCGTTTGTAAATGATCTTCTCGAAAATTTTTCCAAATAAAGGTAATATTGATACAGGCCGATAGTTTTCGATACATTCCTTATTGTCTTTCTTGTAAATGGGAATAACTTTACCAGTTTTAAAAATAGTCGGGAATGTACCACTTTGTATACATGTGTTGTAAAGCCTGGCCAAGGTACCAGCTATAAGCTTTGATGATTTCTTTACAACAATTATTGGTATGTCACTCGCCTTGCCATTTTGAAAATCTTTGATCACCTCGATGATCTCGTCTTTATTAGTTTCTTCCAGATAAATGGAGTCAGATACTGAATTTGACATGAACTGAGCAAATGATTCAATTGGTTCCAGAGAAATACTATTGTTCGACAGTACATTTTTATTGAGATTACTTGCAAGAGATGTAAAATATTCACAAAATTTGTTAGCAATTATTCGTCTGCAGGTAACTCTCTGACCGTTTATGACAAAATCGTCCTTACATCGAGACATAGTTTTACCACGGAGTTCATTAATAACTTCCCACGTCTTTTTAGAGTTCATGCTGTACTTTTCGAATTTTCTAGTGTAGCACATAGCCTTTGCCATATTTATTGAGCTTTTGAGAAACTTGTCGAATTCCTTGTAGCAAATGTGCTTATTCGGATCCCCGTCAGGTAATTTTAATGTACAAGTCTTTTTCCATTCGAAATACAATCTAGCTTTCTTCTCGATGGAATTAATTAGGCCCTGGGTAATCCAAGGGTTGGTTATGCTATTACGTTTAGTGGTTCTTGGAGTTAGAAGTTTGCAAGACAAGTCTATTTTTTCTTGAAATAGCTGCATAAAAGAGTCAAATGTGTCACAACTGTAGTGGAACCTATCCAAATCGTTTTCTATTTCAAGACAGAGCTTCTCTAGGTTAGCATTACTATAGTCGTAGTGTATAGTAATTTTGTCTGGTGAATCAGATAGTGACACAGAGTCGGGGGAAAGCTTAACAAAAGTGAATATAGGGTGGTGATGGGAGATCTTGTCAGATATGACACCAGAGATAAGGGATTGGTCTAATACATTGGTGTGGATATTGTCAATACAAGTCCTGGAACAACCAGGCATATGGTGAGTTGGCACTGATATGGTTGGTATAAAGCCATTGTTAAATATTATTTCTTGGAATTTGTCCTCTGATGAAGATGGGTGGTTTAAAATGTTAACATTGAAATCCCCAAGGATATATACCTTCTTGCCATTCAGTTTAGAGAGAATACGTTCATATGCTTCGTTAAACAGTTCAAGTGATGCGTTTGGAGGACGGTAGATAACCCCTACAACGGTTGGGTCTTTCATACTGGTGATAGATACAAACAGTGATTCTATGTGCTCATTACAGAGAGATAATCCAGTAATCTTATTAAAGTTTAGAGAGTTTTTCAGGTAAAGACAAACTCCTGATCCTTTAGCCTTGAACTGGTTTTTGTCTTGACAGAAATAACGGGATTGGTAACACGAGGAGTATCCACTGAGCTGATATAGTGTTCCATTGTCAGCATCAGTGTTTGTTTCTGCAAGACCAATAACAGAAAACTTGTGGTTTATACTAGACTGCTCAACTGCAAAGTTGTCAAAGTTTGTTGCATTCCCATCAATGTTGAGGAATAAAGTGGACATATATTCGACTGAATTTCCAGGCAGGGTGGTGGCATTCAACTCTGTTATGGAGAATGTTTTGCAGTTTTCAAGAATTTTTGAGCTGTTGTAGATAGATTCAATATAATTAACTGGCTCATCATCAATAAGGCCGTTGTTAGCAAAGTGGGGAGCTTGGTAGAAAGGGTTGTATCGAATAATATCGTTGGCTTCAATACAGACTTTGCAGTATATTTCATCTCGAAATTTGACTATGTTGTCATTAGTTTTGCATTTTTTGTGCATTATTTTGTCACACATCTGACAAATTATGAAAGGGTGTCCAGCTCGTACAGGTTTATTGCAGCAGCAGCAAATTTCGCATATCAATTTAACTATCATGACTGAAGTATAGATCTACGTGGTCGTGGGGAAAATCTGCCTCTAGCTTTGGCATTAACAACATCACTGAATGATCTCCCGTCAACAGGGCTACCAAATATCTTGTGAGCAAAAGCCCGGGAGAGTTTGAATATACCGTTTGATCCAAGGTGAATTGGGTCATCCGGCTTCTTATATCTACAAAACTGCTGATTCAGCAGACCATCTTCGTCAACAAAGCTATTAAAATCTAATGTACCTATTCTAGAATTGGTATCACAGTATCCAAATAAAAACCTGTTAAACTCCATAGCCCTTTCGTTCAGCAAGGAGGACCTAGTTGGCAGTATAGGTGAAACAATTATTTTAGCGTAAGGGCACAATTCACTTATAGTCTTGAGCTTTTTGTTCAGCTCATTTGCCCAATATTTAACATTCCCCCCATCATTCTTGATGTTGTTTACTCCACAATGAACTATAATGTTTTTATAACCTACACAAAGGGTAGGATCTAGCTTATCTATGGTGAAGCATTCTATTCTTCTTCCAGGCAAGCGGTGTCCAAATGTTCCTTTTCCAGACCCAAATCGGAGGTACCGGGTATTGGAGTCACCAATAATCAGTGTCGCATTGGTGCTACTGCTTATGTATCGGAAGGTGATACTATATCGTAGGTGTCTCTTTTCCGTGCTTTTGTCAATTCTGTGGTCCCAGTGAAACTGAGACTGTTTGCTCATAACATAGAGACTGCATCCCTCTACTGTCTCTACAATCTCCCCTTCAAGATCACTTTTTTTTGTGAACTTGACAGAGCATTCTCCTCCTAAGGATACTGTAAAGATGGAACTATCATGGACCAGTGACTGTTCGTTATCAGAGTGCTTAGGAAGGAAGCTGTTCTCGTCGGTGTATCGGTTTATCAGGCACTGGTTAGTCACTGATCCTGGGTGCTGATCTTTTATTTTAGAGGCTAGCTCAGCAAGAACCTCAGGGAGTTCTGTTGATTTGGGCTTTGCAGCTTTAGCTCCAGGGTAGTCGTACGGTTCGCCAAAGCTCAGAACGTCATGGCCATTCTCTGAGTTGCCATCAAAGGCTTCCTTCTGTTGATTAAGGAAAACCAGCAGCTTAGTGTTTAAGTCTGTGTCTATGAAGTCCGGGACATACGACACAATGTGCTTGGACTTGGAATCCTCTGCACTTGCATGCTTCTGCGCATCCAGAAGGAGCTGTTCATTGACTGTCTCAGATGCTGCTGGTGACCCTATGTTAAAAGGTGGCATGGGAAGGTCAGGAGTGGACACATTTGATGATCTACTGTTTTTAAAACAGTTGATGTCTAGTTTTAGTTCAGCGAGCTTTGTGTTGATGGAGTCGAGAGTCCTAAGATGGCTATCATTGTCTTTCAAGTTTTTAATGGACGTCTGAATGGCTTCTAAGGACTTGTGTATGGAGCTTTCGTCTGAGGTAGTATGACCCATTAGAATGCTGGAGGGAGCTGACAAGTAGGAAGGGGACTTAGCATCGTCACATTTCTTGCCACTCACTACAGCACAAACATTTTCAGCAAGCCCAAGCAAGGATAGGAGACCCTCTGCAAGGGTGATTTTTTTAAGAGAAGAACAACCCTTAACCATGGATGGTGTAATGATTGCAAATTTGTTGATATCAATTTTGAGAATGCTACAAATGTTTAGCTTGATTATGTCTATCTCTGAGCGTAGGCTCTGCGAATGGGTCAACAGAAAGTTGTCGAGGGGGGCAGACCCATTTGAGAAGAAACTTAGAAGGCTACTACAATTTTTATGTTCTTCTGATTCGTGGTATTCTGAAAGAATTATTTTTTCAACGTCCTTCAGTACTTCGTCAATATCTCCAATGACGGTAGGAGTGTTGGATGTAGTCTGGTCCGGAACCGTGGTAGAAGAAGTCTGGTCCGGAACAGATTGAAGAGTCTCACCATTTTCTGGGTGAGTGGGGGTTTCCATCATGGTGAAGAGGCAATGGGGGTACCAGGCAGACCAGGGGGCACCTTCACGTCCAACTAGCACACTCACTGAAAAGAAGGAAGAGCAGAAAGCAGTTTGAAATGTTCTGTTGTGGAAAACAATGAAAGTGTAAACTGGATTAGTCAAAATGATTCAAAAGATTGATTGAAAAATTGAACAGACTGACGGACTACGACACATGGGACAAGAGAGTGGGTGAGTATGAAAAATATGAGGTGGTTGGACTGGCAAGCCCTATCATTTAATCAGAATACATTATATATATAATCCATAAGCCATATATGTCAGCCTGTTCTTGGAGCACAGCCCCAAAAGTTATCAGAAGTGATGTTCAAGTTTTAAGTCCAAAATTCTTTCAACACTATCTACACATTAATCAGGGTTGTCCAATTGTCCAATTGTGGATTGTGGTGTGAATGGAGTTATACATTGCCAAACAGAAACATCATTCACTACAACTACCTAACTTCTTAACAGGTTAAGAGTGCCAGTCTTCTGTTTCAGCAACCCCTGGACCATCATAGTACCCCCGATGCAGTTGACTTTAGCAAGCCATGGACATATTGGACATCCTCAAATTACTTGTTATATAGTAGTGTTGAAAGTATTAAAACTCAAGAATCAAGAAAAGCACCTATCCACGAACCCCGATGGGAAGGTTCGTGCGCGCGCGTGCAGTGCTGACAACAGCGTCTATGTAGCGAAGGAAGTCTTGGCACTTCTCCCTCCAGTATGCAGTAACCACTTTTCAAGTTTCTATAATGCACAGTGACCGTGTATAGGGGTTAATTAGGTATAAACTACAGTACAGCTGTACTTACACCTACATTCACAAGCATGCAAGCTCACCTGGTCCAATGAGCGGGAAACGGAGGACAAGGTCTGGTGTCGTCATAGTCACGTGACCTCATAGGCTCATAATTAGGTGACCTCAGACCCGATCAATGATCAATTAGGTTTGGGCATGGTCAGCCCCCTGTCATCCGATCTTTAGGTGACGTACGACACCTCGTTTACACAATCAATGTCTAAAAGACTACACACGTTGCATATGAGGACAAAAGCGCGGGAAATTTTGGCACCACTGTACAGTGGTGCCAAAATCGTTGGGTGGGTTCATGGCTAGAGCCCTTTTTACCGCTGTGAGGCGGGCGCGCGCTACTGCAAGCGCAAGGGCTCTGGATAGAGCAACTCTCGATTGCAGTATATAGCGCGCGACCGCCGAAATAAAAACAAGCGCGTCATGCAGTACGCGTATACACAATACAGTTACACTTGTATCACGTGGTGACCCCCACTGTCGCTTCACCCCACTGTCGCTTCACTATAGTGTATCGTCTTCGACGATACAGGGGGAGCCGCGCACTTCGTGCGCGGCGGGTCATACAACGTATGACAAAGTTACACATGGCTGTGTGAAAAATTAGCCCACCTACCCAGTCCCACTTTGCACTTGTAGTTGTAGGACTTTGCCAGGTAAATTTCGTTGTCATACGTTGTAGTCCTAATATATATAATATATAAGAAAGCAACCATGGAGAAAATGGACACACTCCATCGTAGACACCTCAGGTCCATTTTAAACATCAAATGGCCTAAAGGTATGATAAGCAACAAAGCATTGTATGAAAGGTGCAAAGTTGAAAAGTTATCCAAGCGCATTGAACACCAGCGGTGGAAAATGTTTGGACACATTCTCAGGAGTATGGAGAACACCCCAGCCCAAACGGCTCTCTCATTTGCTATTGAATCAGATAATTTATTCATTGGAAGATTGGGGAGACCTAAAATGAACTTGTTATCGGTTTTAAGAAGTGATTTAAATAGTAGAAGTTTGCAAATGGACAACTTGTATGAATTGAACGAAATTAAAGATATAGCTGCATGCAACAGATGTTGGGAAAATCTTTTTCAAGGGTACAGTTTACCGCATTAAGGTATTTTTAAGAATCATTTTTGTCGGTAAGATCCTGTTTTATAATAATAATAATAATACGTTGTATGACCCGCCGCGCACGAGTGCGCGGCTCCCCCTGTATCGTCGAAACTCTACAGTGAAGCGACAGTGGGGGTCACCACGTGATACACAAATTTCGTAGGTTTACAACCTACCAAGACGCTCGCCGAGTTGGAACAGATATTTTACGAGTATCACCCGTTAACGCAAATAAGCATTCTTGCTTCGCATCGACTGACTAGATCGTTGCTATGTTAATTTGCAGAGCAACGATCTGGAAGGGTTGACACCGTCAATCAACCTACCCACGTAATGTAAGTGTAACATTAAATATGTTGCATGATATGTGTCTACGCGTACTATACTATAGACTATATATATACTACTAGTACTACAAGCGCGAGATCAGAGAGCTGGGGTTAGAGCAACTAAATTAGGATAAACTGTCCATATTGGCGTGAACTTATTTAATTATTAGCATATAATAGTAACCTAATAATATCCCTCGAGCGCGCGCAGTGCTATAAGTATACTGGTTTAACAAGTACAAAGTATGTCACATATTTTTGGAGACGCTTCATTGTTCATGTTATGTTGTAAGACAGGAGACAACAGTTCTTATTGTAAGAAAAATTATTACAAATGCATTATACAAATAACATAGCCATGTAACTACAATATGTCACCTAGTCTAAAACTTAACTTAAATCGCTTCCTGAAAATAAAATAAATGCAAATTATGGAAACTGCGTAAATTTTCCTGAACAACAATGCATAATTGTACACTGCCATGCTGAACTTTAGCAGGTACGGTTCGGTTGCGTGGATCTAATCAATTTACTAGTGAAATTTGGAGCCGCGCAAGCGGACCGAACCTAGAACAAACCGAACAGTGTTATAATGATTAAAATTATACTTATATATCATCAGACTTGAGCGGAGGGTCTTATAGTGTATTATTGAAATGCGAATGTGAGATTAGAGAACTCTAACACAAGGCTATGACTCAGGAGTACAAATACAACATGAAACTGATTTCTCAATTCCAACCGGAACTTATTTGGACGACAGGCTGCCGTTCTAGGTCACTTTAGGAAAATGGACACTAAATTTTTGCTTTTATATCCCAAATCATTCAACTGATACAACTTGAAACTACCTCAAGTTTCTGAACCTCCTTCTTTCTTACCCCACGAAGTGGCCTCTACCACTGCTACTCACATGCTGCCGCGAACGTATTTGAACATCAATTGCAAATCGCAATTATGCTCACCATCTTAACAGTTGATTTATTCTTGGGGTTCTCAAAATTTTGATCACACGCATGAACAATAAATATGTTGAAAAGTGTCAGCATTCTAAGACCAGTTTTGAATTGAAACTCAAAAATTCGAAATGTAACATCATCCGTGCCTAACAGTTAACTCAGCAGAAAAAACGAGCATTTTCTGTACAATACTCGTTTTCAATAACTTGATTCTTGGCGAACTATAATATCGCAGGGTCGAATGTATCTCTCATTTCAGTTCAAGTCTATGAAAGTCCACTGACTCAGGATCCATATTTCGCTGCATTATTTTACCATTTTTATAGACGATCTTTTCCTTCTTCCTCTTGTCTACATGCTTGGTGGGTGGGGAAACTAATTGATGTTTCTCTAAATACTTCCTGCTCGCGACAGAGTACTCCGGTTTAACAACAGATCTGGAGCTGGGATAGGATGATTTGTCAAACTCCTCCCCAAAATACACGCTGTTGTAGATAGAGTGATTAAGAGAGGGGGCTTGTATTTTCGGGTGCTGAAAGATGGACTGATCGCGGTATTTGGTGGATACAACATCGTCCGGCGAGAACTTTACATTTTGATCTGAAAGTAACGAAACTTAGAAAAGATTGTTAAGAAGTGTTTAACTATATCAGCAAGTTAAAGTTATCCAAATTAGAACATATTTGTAATTATGGAGTATTAGGGGTCGTTCACATATTACGTAATAACTATTTGGTAAATGTTTGCCCCCTCCATAATCAGTTTTAAACATAGCTGTTGTGTTAAAATTACACTAACATAATCATTTAGAAACCCCCTACCTCCCCCACCGTGATTACGTAATATTTGAAGTTGTTAACGACACTCGGACTGCAGACACCTTACTAGGAAATAAACTATTTCTAATAATAATATTTCTGATAAAACTTACTTTCTGACGAATCCCAGCCGTTAGAGCGGTGAGGGTCCTCGTTTTCCTTAAATCTCAGGTAGAATGAGGTAGAGTCAGTCTCACTGGGCCCTCCATCACAGCACCTCTCACTCAGAGATGTATCACGTGACACATCATGCGACCAAGTTACTGGACACTGGGCTGACTGGTCATTTAACTGGTGTTGGGTCATCTCAGTTGCTGTGTTTTCAGTGAGAACCAGTGATTCGCCAGTACCAACACACATATCGTTAGTCTCCGTGGAGCTGGAGACACCCTGGTAATATTATGGTAATATTATGTGTGGGTTGATAAAATATCATAGTACTCTGGCCAAAAACAAAAGCACATTGTTTAGTTTAACCTGGTTATGAATGAAAATACATTTGGTTACTATAGATACCACTGATAAGTTTATTGTATATAACATTAGTCATTAGTAATGGGAACAATAATGTACATAAATTGAGGTCATAATCATGACAAAAAAGGGCGTTAGTAGGTTGAGTTAAAATATATCTTAATAAATCTAGCCGTGGTCCATATAATGTAACCGTGCTGGGTCTCTATCAAGGCTATAGATAATAATGTGAGTTGTCATTTAGTACGGCAGAATATCTTTGATTGATTATTAGGGTGTGGTTTAGTAAATAAAAAGGAACGAGGATTAACCTCTACTAATATCCTGCTGGATCCCACTTTACTTTACATATTAAATAAAAAATTATAGAAAATTGAGCAGATAGTAAGTGAGCACGTGAATGTACTCAAATGTAGTAATTGATTACAATGTAACTGCATGCTAACCTTGTCTATTTGCTGTTCCAGTATCTCCATCTGATTTCTCATTGTCTCTATACTCTTATCCAGACTTACTACTTCACTTTGAGGTTGGGTGGTCGTGTGTGCGTTCTTCATTAACAAAGACACCTGGACACAACCAATTAACATCATCAAGCAAGGGAACATATTGTGTGTATCCTCGAGTCATTATAACATCACAACACTAATCATTTAGCGTGCAGCTGCCTCTACTGGCTCTGCATCGTGCAGCTGCTTAAAATGCCGCGCGGGCACCGCGCGCGCATGTAATTACGGATAAAGTTACACTAAATGCTGACAAAACGTTATTTTCATAAAAAAATGTCAAAAATTTGATTACAAATTTCGTATTTGCCGCGGTAAGTTAGGTGGCATGCATCCTGACACACTAGTCACTAACTACTTCATTTTAATCGAATCGTGGATCAAAAAGACAGTGCTGAACCATACACACACCTCTTAAATCGCACTTTAACGGCAATAATTATTGAATGGCGCCTTCGGTCGACCGTCGACTTATCGACTATTAGACAATTTTACAAAACTATCCCAAGTATTCAATTAAAAAAGCTTGTGTCCAGGTATTCATTAACTGAAGTCTGTATAACTAGTACATAAAACGTAGAATGACAGAAAAGTGTGAACATAGTGAAAATAAAGTGTAAATTAATGATTCCGAAAATTAATGACTCTGATAGAAACAGGAAGGACTGAAAATGAATCAGAAAAACCGTCCATCATAAATATGTTCCAGTTAATAACTAACAAGTGGTAAGTAATAAGTACCTGTTGCTGTAGATGATCCAGTTGCCGTTTCTGCAAAGTCAACATTTTTAATGCTTTAGCGCTAATCGACGCAGACTCGCTCTGAGATGAAGCTGTTCTGCTGCTTCGCGCTGAAATTTTACCTATATTAATAAATTCAGATATTGGATTTAAATAGACAGAATTAAAATGAACACATGAACTATTGAGGCAATTAGCACAAAGCTAAATCATGAATGGCAAGATGTTGGCGATAATATTATGTGTGAGCCAGTTTTTCGGAGATATAAATCAATTTAAATGTCCCTCCATTCATTTGAAAGGGTAATCTAACACTTAAGGGGGCCGGGGGGGGGTCTTCATCAAAATTCTCTCGAAATCGACTTTATAGTTGTTTCTGATAGAGGGGAGTGATATCTATTAGCTGCTTTTGGTCCCATGGAAAAATATTGTTCCTAGCCGAAATCATCGCCGGTCTAAGGTCAGCGCTTATGTGTAATTGTATTGCGCGAGCGATTTTCAATCGCAAATTCTGAAAATCGAGTCTAAAAATCTATCTTCTCCCACATTTTTTGAGCAATCACCCTGAAACTTTCAGGATATGTTCTAGGGACCATTTAGAAGAGAATGATCATACAAAATTTTGAGATAGGCCTTTAAAAATTTTTTATTCAATTTTGAAAATCTTGGACCTCGTTTTTTTACGATTTTTTGAGGTCCAAGATTTTCAAAATTGAATAAAAAATTTTTAAAGGCCTATCTCAAAATTTTGTATGATCATTCTCTTCTAAATGGTCCCTAGAACATATCCTGAAAGTTTCAGGGTGATTGCTCAAAAAATGTGGGAGAAGATAGATTTTTAGACTCGATTTTCAGAATTTGCGATTGAAAATCGCTCGCGCAATACAATTACACATAAGCGCTGACCTTAGACCGGCGATAATTTCGGCTAGGAACAATATTTTTCCATGGGACCAAAAGCAGCTGATAGATATCACTCCCCTCTATCAGAAACAACTATAAAGTCGATTTCGAGAGAATTTTGATGAAGACCCCCCCCCGGCCCCCTTAAAAAGATATTATTGACGGCAAAGACGATAAAAAGTGAAGTACCAGGGATATTTTACCCTTTTATCATTTCGACAGAAATTTCACAATTTCGATATAAAATTGAAGAAGTTAGGGCTTTCTCCAATATTTAAACTAGAATTTGAACAGTAAATAAAATAAAACTAACAAGATTTGTCGATGGTATCTCTGATGCAAGTATCCTTCCTTCTCTCAGAAACGGAGCTACTAGCACTACTTTTCATAGAGCGTGTAGTGTTGTTACTCTCAGGATAGAGTTGCTTCTTAGCACTGCTCCTTCCACTTCGTTTAGAGCGTGAACTGTAGGAACAATTAGTCATTTTTACTGCACTTCTTTAGTGTCATTAAGTAATTACTTAGTCAATGTTCCTGCAATTCTTTAGTCCGATTACGTTATTACAAAAATTATGCAACCTTCAGAGTTGACAAATTTTTACAACCGTTACTGAAATTTAATACGAGTAACATTATGTAATAGAATAATACCAATTTAATACCAATTTATGACACAATCACCGTTTAATGTTACCGAAAAGGACAAATATGTTACTCAGAAATCACAGATAAAGATTATAAACTCGCCTGTTATTTGTTGAGTCACGAGAACTGACAGTGGAAGTTGAACACACAGATTTGTTAGCAGAAGAAAAACTGGACTTGTCAGGCGAGCGGTGGTTTGTGCGCTTGTTGGGGGACGCACGGCCCAGTGTACGGAATGCACTCTTCTCTTTAGACAGCTTTTCTCCCTTTTCTTTGGACAGCTTCTTGGAGCGACGAGAAGGAGAATAGTTAGGCGGGTAGAAGGCAGGTACATTATGTGGGTACATAGGTGGGTAGTGTGGGTAGGGGTACTGGTACCTAATGGGGTCTATATACGGGTTGTAATAGTAGGGGGATATAGGGCTGTGTATTCCAGGTGCACTGTAAGGATCTGATCCCTGTCTGGAATGCGCTGAGTACATATCAGACTCGCTCCTTCCTGTATAGTCGCCTCTCCCCGTGTAGTCACCCCTCCCCGCGTACATGTAGCGAGGGTCGAATGGAGCAGCACCAGGAGGGTAGTGGGTGGGAGAGAGCAGTGAGTTGGGCGGGTAGGTGGGGTCCGGGGGACTGTTCGCTTTATCTGTCAAACCATTCTCTCCTCCGTTATCTTCTGTAAAACCGTTATCTCCTCCTTCTGTATAACCGTTCTCTTCTTCCGTCTTATCAGCTGTCATCCCATTCTCTTTACCATCACATCCCACTCTTACATTTGCAACTCCATTACATATGTTGTTTAACTGTAGGCTGTGTAATATTGATTTGTTAAGATTATCATTAGCTTTAGTTAGTGTCGCACTGGAGGAGGGTCCAAGTATGGAAAGAGGAGAGAGGGAGCGGCGAGGGGCTGAGGGAGTTTTAGAGGGAGTAGCACTGGGAGCAGGTCTCGGTTCTAAATCATTGTGGGTACTGCCACGCCCAGATTCATCAGGATCCTCTTCTTCTCCTGGCTTATCCCTGAGATAAATCAGTCTTTTAGTATCTTTTACTATAATATAACAGCTATCGTGGTGTAATACTACATATTGACCCTGATCTAATTTTACCTCTTAAATATTCCAGAGCAGCTACGAGTTAAGTTAATTAATTAAACCAAACATCACAAAATAGATCTGAAATATTGTTACAAGACACCCAGAGCAATTCGTGAATCTACTCAGTCTACTGCACATCTAGAAAAGGAAATTGTTTCACTGGTTTGTTCCGATCAATAATTGGTAACAACTAGGGCCTGCAGTCGGGTAGAGATGTGAGGTAATTAGATTTTAACATTTAACGTGTGACCTGGTCAGGTAACTGTTAATAACGGTTTATATCACCAGGTAACTATTACCTCGTCTTATGTTACCCAGTGACTGAGTGACAGTTGGGGCCTGCATGGAGCTATTACACACTATCAATGGATATCGATCCTGGTGGGGAGGCGAACCTTATTTTTCTGACACGTGACTAATCAGCTTCCACCAATGACCAATCAAAACCCACAATAACTGTCCCGTGTGAAATGTTTATGGATAGTTGAACTTTGATGGAGTTGATCACTTCTGCTATTTTGATTATATTTATAGGCTACCTTTTTTGTAGAGTTCATCTTAACAGTTAGATAAAATACTATAGTTGGGTTAATACTGTCAAATTCTGACATTATTGGACCCTGTAGGCTCTGCGTGTCGTTCATTTAACACATTACCAGTCTTACCACACACTACGCACTGACTTCCCAGCCAGTGTTCTGATTGGTTGGTTCTTGTCACGTGGGATGAGTTCTATTTGGTCATTGAATGCAGTGCAGGCAGAATTGTGGGTTTTGCAACACGTTGAAATTAAGGCCACAGGGGGGGGGGGGGGGGGGGGGGTCGAGGCCTCAAAAAATGCAAAAAAACATTATGCTTTGAATCAATATATATTTTTGTGGTGGATACTTTGCCACCACTCATTTGTCTGTAGCTATTTTACTTTTTTTAATAAATGAGGTTAACCAATTCTCATTTAACCTCATTTTTTGATAAATCGATAATGGAGGGCAGAAATATTGATGCCATTACAACTGAAAACTACGATAAGCTTTGTTTTTATTGTTTTTGTGTTATTTCAGCAGTTAAACTTTGAAAAATATACAAATAAAGGCAAAATTCTCAAAAATCACATAACATAAAAAACAGTTTTTTGCCTCTCCTGAAAACCTCGAATTTTTGACTTCAAAATCTATCTTCTCCTAGAGTTTTTATCCATTTCACCTCAAATTTGGAACTTATGTTCCTGACATAAATTTAAAAGTTTGTTATGTAACGATTGTTGTAATTTTGCTCCTAACTCTTTTTATGAGGTTAACCATTTTAAATTTTGTAACCCGCACTCATGGTTAAACTCATATCTCAGCTTTGGAGCAAGATATCATAAATCGTTACATAAAAAAAACTCAAAATACCTTGAAGAACATTGTTGCCAAGTTACAAGGTTCTAAGTCATAAACTGAAAAAGAAGATAGATTTTGAACACGATTTCATTTAAAGTTTTCATTTACAATAGAATTACAGGTAAACCTCAAAATTCAACGCGCGATATCTTCAAATAGGAAACTTTGTTTTCCGTAAGGACAAAAGCATTTGAAAATTTAGATCGAGCTCTACAACATATCTCAAAATCTCAAAATCGACCTCGGACCCCCCCCCCCCCCCCTGTGGCCTTAATTAGGTAAATGGAGACTGTTGGAGAAGAACTCGCCCCATTTTAACAGAAGTGAGAAGTTACCCCACCAGAAGCGACCCCACCACTTTAACATGATTGACAGGGCCAGTTAAATTACTGCTTGCTAATGGTACAAATATACTGGTAAAAGTATCCACACACCCATAATTATCAGTACAATATCACTAGAGAAAACCTAACAAATTAGTAAGCAGATAATAATATTGTGAGGTTTGTCCACTTTACTACAGTGTTCTGATACCGTCCAAGGAAGTTACTGACTAGTAACTGGATACTAAGATACTCTAACCAATGCACAATCTGCACTCTTATCAGTATAGACCTCCCATTGTTATTCAGTGAAATGTTACGAGAAATCTATTCACCAGATATCTACTTAACAAGCCGGTTTTCGTGGTTGTCAAGGAAAAGGAAATTACCCAAGTATGTAATGAGTAATTCACTGACCATATAATAATTATATTATAATAAATCTCGCCAATAGTTGCAACGAGAAATTAACTTACCAGATGTTATGAGTAATAGTGTTGAGAGCAGAGGTGAACATTTTGTTAGCATTGCTATCAGAGGGCACATTCTCCAGGTAGAAAGTTGTTGTGTCTGATATCTGCGTATCCGGGACTACAACATATTTTGTACATCTGAAAATATTATTGGAGTTATTGATAATGATTAGAGGCTAGAGCAATTGTAGTAATACAGTCACTACGGTGAGTAAAGAATGACCCAGTACCAAATATATATAACGAAGAGAAACTATCAGATCGTATAAAGTTAAAGGTGGAGAAATTTAGACACGAATAATAACATGATCAGTGTTTTCTTTTGCTGTAGAGTGTAGATTTTAGTAGTTCATTTGGAAAACCAAAAATGAAATTATTGATTTTTTGTGATCGTGTAATTTCTACTTTTATAGAATTAATTCTGTGGTGATGATAACAATAGCGTCCCTATTCTTAGTGAAGAAAAATCAGTGCTGGTTTCAAAGTTTCAATTCATTTTCATGCGTGTTGAGAGAATTGCAGTTTGCTACAGAAACAAATTTACAGAGTTTTCACACGTGAAGATAGATGGAGCAGAGAGATGAAGTTGAGGAGGTGAAACTGCAGTCTGCAAGCACTCAAGCAGAAACTAGAATAATATAATATTCAGCTGAATCCTGAGGAGGAGCCGCGCGGATCAACCAATCGGAGCAGAGAAGCATAACACGTGACATAACCTGACCAATGAGCATTTCACCAAATATCCCAGTGAGCCAAAGTGCACGTGCGTGGCAAGTAGCCAATTAAGTAGCAGAGATATCGCACGTGGAGATCATGTGATGAGCACGTGCACACTGGTACATGACAGTGTAACATTCCTCGCCAAGTACTGCCAACTGTTAGCAGCTAAACATTACACCCCTCTGACAGTACATTACAGTGCGGGGTAAGGGTGGTTACTTAGGACATAGGGCTCGGGACAAATCAAATAAAACACTCCAGACTATCTACTCTAGATTATCTACCTGTCTTTTTAAAGAGGAATGTGAACCTTGTTGCCAGGAATGTGTGTAATGTAAATGTGTGAAATGACTCCTCCCTGCATGCTAGGAATCATGTGTTTTACATGTGCTGCTTGCTTTACAACAAACTTACTCTAACAATATCTACCAAGGGTCAGTTTCATCTCATTTTGGTGGTGGTTTCCTAGAGCTTTACATATTGTGGTAGAAGAATTAGAATCGGTAATTATCGAAATTAACTTTAAACATCACCATTACATTAACAGCTATACTGTAATTTGACCATTGCTATCTCAAAATTTAGTTTTCTAAACAACATCTATACTAGGTGTTAACAATTTTTAAATGTGCATCGTAAAGGGGGTATCAATATTTTAGTTCTTTAAAAACAGAGCGGGCTTCATAGATCTACTAGATCAAGCTAGATCAAGCTAGATCAATCTATATCATACTAAGTTGAATCACAGTACATTTCACCCTACAGTTTAAGTTGATATTCCATTATAGGTACTTTTACCTAAAAGAACAACTCTAGCGCAAGTTTATGTGTACTTTTTGAAAATTTTCAATTCACTTTATTTGTGTTAGCCGAAATTCGGTAATATTTTGACAATTATTGTACACTTTTCTCCAACCTCAAAAAAAAGGTAGACAAAATTAGACACTAAGTCTTATGAGAGCCTCACTCCTCCCTCAACCGTGACTTGAGTCAAAACAGAGCAGATGTGCAAATATCTGCACATAATCTCATGTCTGGTATTGGTTAGCTCTCAATATTTTCATAGAGTAGCGGGAGCAGGTCATATTAGTGACTGGCCAGGGCACTAAATAATAAATCGTTAGAGTAGCAAGACGTCGCCATGGCAACATTTAGGTGTAATGATTTTAATTATTGGTTTAAATTTACCAATACAAAATACACACCAAAGACAAGCTCCATGTAAGGCACTGGAAAGGGTATTTATAGAATACTAAGCACGGTTATTCTAGCAGTGACCTCAGGTGACTTTACAAATCATTTAAGTAAAGATTAGCAGTAAATTACGTTAGTTTAATGCTAGGTGCTAGGGAACAGAATGACATGTGCATATTGCATATAACAGGGCCATTAATTAGATTGCACAAGTTCCATATTTAATATGAGATCGGCATTACAGAGCAGTGTATGCTGAACTCAAAACACACATTGTTTCGCTAAAAAGCTGGTACTATTTTTATACAGTACGTCGTATCATCTGGTGCCGTTTTAACAGCAGGTCAAGTGTTTAATAACTAAACTATGATTTTAATTAATATTTAAAAACTTAAAACTAACGTCTAACTGTATAACTTACTTGACATGTCTGAAGGAAGGTAGCTGCTGATTTACTGAACATTCCCAAGTCAGAACTGAGCCACCAGACAAGACACAGAGTAAGAAGGGAGCTGGAGGTTGCGCTTCTCTGAAAATAGGGACAAAATAAGATTAGGGGTTGCGCTTCTCTGAAAATAGGGACAAAATAAGATTAGGGGTTGCAGTTGCCTCTTTCTGAATATGCAACTTTGACTGATAGTCTAATGTCACAAAACTTTGTTATTTTAAAACTAACTCTCAGATATAGTCATTTTCTTAACAAAAGTCTTAATGCGATAGCAAAACATTAAGATACATTGTAACAAATCTAAGTTCCCTAACTGTTCTAATATAAGCACGCCCTAGTGATTATATATTTAGATCTAATTTGATTTAGGCGGTGGAACAAGTTGGACGGATTCGTCAGAGCTAAAGACAAAAGAGCAAACTACTCTTACAAACCGAGATAATGCCAGGAGGAAGAATGAGAGTGAGAGTTAGCACGAGGAGAATGTTATGTTACCTGATAAGAGAAGTATTGAAGGTATAGTTGAGGAGGAGTTGCCAGATAGCAGGACCCAGTGGGTAAGAAGGATCAGAGTTGATGGGATGGGAGAGAGGAAGTGAGATCCACCCACCAACTAGGATGCTATCAGTCATGTTAGATTGATCACCAGAAAGAATCAGGACTCCTCGTCTTGCTCTGTCTAGTGTCAAATACCTGACATGTTTTGATTATATTTCACATACAGTATTTCACACATTTCACATATTTCACTCAATAAATTTCACATATTTAACATATTTTACTTTAACTGAAACTTGGCCACATTTTACTATTCTTTCATAGCAAATCAGTAGTTAAGATATTATGATAGTTCACTAACCCTGATTTGGTTACCCCAGCTAGGTCCCCACTGAGAGATCTAGTGATAGGGGTGGAGGCTAAAGGGAGGGGGGCGACAGGTTTCAATTCAAACCCTACTCCAGGGTAGACCATCTCACACGTCACTTTGAGAGGGGTACCCAGATCATCATCTGGCATTAGCGATATAATGCACCTCATTTTCAACAACTCTCCCACGTTACTACCGTTTTTCAACGTTTTTTCTAATTCCTGGGATATCGAGAACATGTTTATTTCTTGTGCAGAGAAATATGAACCGTCTAACCGTGAAACAGTGCAATCATATAGTGTGACCAAAATCAGTCAGGGGATTGAGGGAAAAGATGAGTGATTTGAGAAGCTTACATTGAAAGAATGAAGGTATTGGTCAGTGGTGTAGGTCATTGAGTCCTCCTCAGATAATATCTTGGTGGGCAAGATCATATCCCCTGGTATCAACATCGTAGGTACCTTCACTATTTTACCATCTGTGAAAAATAACTGTTTATCAAATATATTTCGTGTGACTTATTTAAATCATTGAGGACCTACAGAGACCAGAGACCAGTACGCTTTGGGCTAATATTTAATACAAAGTGCATATATATACTTAACTTGAAAAATGAGGAATCACAATCTTTTTTCTAATAACCTGATATAGTCTCCTTGCCATGGTCCATTCTGTCTACACAAACAGACACAGTTTGGTTTGTGATCTTGGGGGTTCCCAAAAGGAAGCAATCAAACCCAGCACGTTGTACTGAGCTCAGCTTAGCGGCACGCCTCAAAACATGCTCACTTATCACTATGCTACCAACACTGAAATATATATATGTTATTGTTTAAACATTTGTAAATATCAATGAACAATTAATGTTATTTGGATGATCTTCTGGTATGACATTATTATGAGATTTAATGCAATGTGATTATTATATTCACCATTTTGGAGATAAGCTGACTTTAGCCACTTTCCCAGTTGGTTGGGAGCTCCTGAAATTTTGATATGCAAATTATTTAAAACTTAAACTGAGGTCTAATTAGCTGGAAAAGGAGACAAAAAGCTAACATAAAAACCATTTTACTTAATAATATTAACTCTGAATAATTCAGACATCAGTCATGTCAGTGGTAACTTACCATAGGTGTATCCTTGAGGAGGGGAAATCAGAGACCCCCATATCCTAAAAAGTTAGTTTGTCATTTTACTTCAAGATTGCTCTAAACAGAATTGAAGACAATTGGTTAAGACCCTTATACTAGTAAGGTACATACAAATTCACAGAAGGAGGCCAAGAGTTTAGAACTATTTAAGTAAATTAATTATCACCAGCAAAATGTGTGACAGTTTGAGTTTTAAATGCAGAACAAATAATAAAGTTCAGGTATACAAATTGCTAATCAGTTAAATTAAATACTAGATATACAATCGTCCTAAACGCTACATCAATTCACGTCTGAATATAAAATACAAATATATACATATTACTAAAGATTAAAGAAAGGCTGACAGTGCAATTTTTATAATTCATATTACGTCGTCCATAATAAACTGTTTAATGCTATGGTCTAAATTTACTGTCTTACATATTATTATTATATTATAACGATTCGATTGCGTCACAGTTCAAATTTTAAAGTAACTTTTAAATCAAATAATTTTACAAATCTTAATCGATATGGAATTCAAGTTAGTGAGAACAAGGTTTGGACAGAATCCATATCATCGCAACTTGATAATAAGTAGAAACAGAGCTTAAATTGAGTTGATAAATTCAAATACACAGCACTAAAATTATCATTGGTTAATATGGTTAACTGAGTCAAATGTAACATGAAAATAATTCCCTAATCTTGTCAATAGAACATGATCATGATTTAACAATTACCCGAAGGCCTCAAAGAGTCTGTTATTTGTGAGTCCTCTTAAAAGAGTTTTAAAGTTTTTAATATGTGTGAATACGTTGGTGTTTGACAAGGTTATACTGTCAGAAGAAGGATGTGAACACTCTTTTCACTTGAAAGGTTTCTCTCCAGTGTGAATACGCTGGTGTCTTCTGAGATGACATTTTTTAGAGAAATATGAGGAGCATTCGCTACACTTGAACGGTTTCTCTACAGTGTGGATACGCTGATGTGTTGTGAGATTAGATTTCTGAGAGAAAGATGAGGAGCATTCATTACACTTGAAAGGTTTCTCTCCAGTGTGGATACGCTGATGTTTTGTGAGATTAGATTTCTGAGTGAAAGATGAGGAGCAATCATTACACCTGTGAAGTTTCTCTCCAGTGTGAATACGCTGATGTTTTGTGAGATTAGATTTCTGAGAGAAAGATGAGGAGCAATCATTACACTTGAAAGGTTTCTCTCCAGTGTGAATACGCTGGTGTGCTCTGAGAGTAGGTTTGTTAGAGAATGATAAGGAGCAATCATTCCACTTGAGAGATTTTTCTTCTGATATTGGATTCATCAACTTTCCTGACAATTTCGTGGAATTTCTTAGCACATTGGAATCCAAATTACATACACTGCTAATATCTTCATGATGTTCTCTGATATGATGACAAAAGTACTCCTCATACAGAAAATGAGCTTCACATTTCGGACAAAGAAACCCATGGGATTTACCTTCTAACTCCTCCTGCTCAGTTTTAATCTCCTTTTTTATTACAGTTGCATTGTTAGGTTTGTAATTCATGATAGTGTCGCCTACCACTGCAACTGGGGATATTTTCCTCTTCTTTGACATAGCCAATCCTACTGCTAATATAATGAATTCGATTAAGATCAATTAATAAGTTGTGAGGTAAGTCTTATAATATATATAAAATGTTTAATAGCTTTACATTTTAATCAATAAATTAATTACTACCAACACAACAACTAATGACAGTTCGAATTTTAAATACATAATGATTAATTGCGCAGGTTTACAAATTGTTAAATTAGATTATATACATGCACAACTGTTCTTAACTTTACATCTGTTTACAGATCTGAATATAAAATATAATTTATCAAATAAATCATGACAGTGCAATTTTCATAATTTACATTATGCATGCGTCAATAATCAACTGTGTATTGCTAAGGTCTGAACTTACATATTATTATTTAATAGGCTTGAGTTTGTGCTCCAAAAGTGGTAAATCGGGTTCTAGTAAAGCTATTACAGGCAACTGGCTCCTTTTGCCAACTGCTTTTGGTTTAAGCGCTGACTCACATTTGGAGCTGGAACGAGTATAATTGTAATATGATACGAGGTCAGCATGCTAAATAATCTCGTTTATCCTAACAATATGTAGAGTTTATGGTTTAGGCGCACCGCACCGCTAGTTTTTCCATTTTCCGCGCGAACCTAACAAGTTTATTATCAGATGTCTATATATATTTATTATGATATCATTATTCATTGTGATGCAGGCAATAAAATTTAGATTCTGTTTTACTTGTGTTGCCGTTTAAACTTAAAAAGTTAAAAAAGAAAACTATATACTCATTACATTAAATGTGCTGCAATTGGCAGAACACAAATGGTTCATTCCAAGTCAAATAACAAATTCTGCTCTGAATATCTAAGCAATCATTTAGGTGCCATGTTAAACACATGTTGGCATACATGGTGAAACTTCCATCCATGGACCAGGTCCGCACTGGGTTCGCATCCGGAGTTAAAATGGTCCCAGTAACATATTTATTGCTGGAGTTAAATTTGGGACTTTATTGGACAGAGAATTAGAACAATTTTTTCAGTTTTCCGACATAGTCACAAGGCCTAGTTGGTGGAGGCGAAGATTGCATGGCATGGATTCTCGTTTAAAGATATAGATTCCACGATGTATTTGATAAATCAAATCTCAAATTTGAGAACTTGTTTGAGTACACAAGACACAATTACATACCTCTCTTTCTGTTAAAACAGACGCTGCTAACTTGTTTTAAGTCTGAGAAAGCCATACATCTATTGTCCTGTTACAGATTTTAAGACATCGCATTTTATTCCAGCAACCAGGAATTTAACCATTAAAGTTTTGCCACCTTTCAGCACCTTTTAAAATTGTTTGGCAGTTTGGTGGTCTGAGATTTTTTGGTGCTAAGTTGGCTGTTCCGGTCATCAACAATCCTCTTTAAGGCATTTGGGCCTAATTTATGGAGTCTAAATCATAACAATTTAAGTTAAAAGCCTTTTTCGAGTTAAATTATCATGGTAGTTCAAGAAATGTTATTTTCTTTTTTTTTACAACTTTTAAAACTTTTAGCTGAATTTGGACTCAACATGAATAATCTGGCCGAAGACACTTATTATAAGAGATCTAAGAATACTTTTCTTTTATGAGAAAAAAATTTTAAACCAGTATTATCTCGTATTTTATAAGCCACTTAATCCCTCATTCATTAATTATTATGACGAGACCTTTTCAGGTCATAGCTTGACATGACGATTCCGTTTCACAAAACTGAGGGTGCAATTAAACCGGCCTGGGCATACAATTTTCCATTCCAATATACATACCAGATACCTCTGCATCATCAACACATATTCATTGTTAGTCTCATTACCAGACACATGTTTGTCATTTGCCAATTCAAACTATGATAATTCTTCAAGATCCATTTCACTCGTTTTTGTGCACAGATACGGGTAAGCCTTGAACAGAGCGAAAGATAGAAATGAGTTTTTGTTGATAGTTAGAGAAATTGACCGTTCACACAAGAACAGAGTCAGTTACCGACTCAGGACTGATATGAGGAAGTATTCTTTATTTCTAATATATTGTTTTGTATATTCAATTTGCATATTTGTATTCCTTTTCAAATTATATATTAAACCTATATGCATGGTTTTTCGGAGACCTGTATTTTCCCGACTTTTAGGCTAGGATTTGTCAAAAAATGTTGATTTGTGTACAATTCGATTCACTTTCCAATTGAACGTTTAGTCTTAATATAATAGTTAAAAATTTTCTTTTGTATTAGCTCACGCTGGGTCAGTTCGTTAATTTAATGGAGAACTGTCGCACCTAGCTTTTTAGTTTATTGCTTGCTTCTCTCACGGATGAAGCTTGAAAAAAGCGCTGTGCACAGAAATTGGCGTGCCAGTCAATAATTTGAAAATGATAATCACAAATCAACCAAACTCATTCATCATTACTTAACTGTTAAAATTAAAAATATGACTGATTCATGATTGATGATTTAAGTTTTGATTTAACTCAAAGCAAACAAAGCAAAAACAATTATTAATAAAATTATGATTTTATAATATACTAAAAAACCCGTGGTCAGAGGGAGGAAGCTAATAGTATTTTATTTCTTTGGTCATCGGTATGCGGTAGTCAGTTTTTATCGCATCAAAAAATATCCGTCAGTACAACCGAAGATACAGCCGATTAAAATGTAGCTAGCACTGAACACAACGTAATTACTTGTCATACGTTGTATATACGTTGTATACTAAATCGCTCGCCCAAATTTTAAGAAAATTCAAGAAAACAACAAATTTTTTTCAAGAAAACAACAAATTTTTATTTAAATCAATTATAGCAACAATTTGAAAAACTTTAAAGCTCTTCTATTACCATGGAATATACTACGGGTATGGTGACTTGGGCTATTGAGTTGTTAAGTAGATTAAGATTAGTAAACCTGCACTTGCATTGTATATTTTATAAAAACTAGAAATTAGGCTTCACGGTAAAATGGAGAAGCAGGCTGATCTTGGAGAGAGCAGACCGTAAAGTTTACGCACCCACCAGGGCTACCTACCTACCCCAGTTGTTCTTTTTGGTTTATCAGCTTGTATTGTTATATTTATGGACCCCAAGTCACCACATTAAGAAGGAGTATGTAAAAAAAAAATAATAAGTTAAGTTATTATCATCATATCTGTTTAAAACAGTAAAAGTCAAGTTGAGGATTGACTTTCCTAGTTAATTTAAAGGTTCAAACGTTTGGGAATATAATAATGTTGGTATTTGTGTCTGCTGCAGCAATAATATCGAAATATCATTTGTATAGAAAATTTTCGCCACTTCAGTAGATATTATTGGGTCGGCAATTTGGTGAATGAGTGATGAAATGGTTTGGTCTGTGACTGAGTGAGGGGCGATGTGAAAGTTGTGGTAAGTCCAGGTGTTATTATTGTTGATGGATTGGGATCCCAGGATGATACTTTTACAGCGTAATTTAACCAAAGATACAGAAGTAGTGAGGATTTCCCCATTCTCATTTAGAATCCGTTTATGTATGCTATTCCACAATTTGGAGGCTATATAAAGAAAAGTGTTGGTTTTTCTTGGGAGGATTATGAAATTGCTTGTATCACGTTTTGATGAGTCTATAGTACAGTACAACGAGTATGGAGTGCGAAATTTCATAATTTGAAATATCTCAGATATACAGTGGTATTTGTACAAGTTTTGAACAGTAAGCAATTTTAGTCGATTAAAAATGGGCTTGGTGTCCTCTTTTTCGAAAAAAGCAGCTCCAAACCTCTGTTTTGTATAAGGTCTGGCTCGTGCACAAGTGGCATGTTTGTCGAGGTATGCATTTAGGTCTCCAAAAAGGATTCTTATACAACGTTTCTGAGTTATGAACAGCTTATCGTTTGGTTGGTCTTTGAGGGCTGAGCCCCAAACACTTATTCCGTAAGCAAGATGTGATTCCAATAATGCAGAGTATATTTTTTGGTAGTGTTCCCCTGGAACTGAATGTTTAATCCTGTTAAGTGCTCCTGTAGTGGATCTAATTTTTTTTCTTAGATATTCTATATGTGGGCCCCAGCTAAGTTTTTCATCAATTACTACACCAAGAAATTTGGTGTTGCTAACCTTGACAATTTTGTGTCCATTTATAAATATTCCTTGTGATTTGTCATATTCATTGGCATATGGCCTAACCCTGGCGCAGGTTTCATCAGATTCGTATGCAGGTAGAAAATGTATGTAGCAGCATTTAGACATATTTATATGTAAGAGATTACTTCTCATGAATTTGCATACGAAATCAAGAACTTTATTGGCCTTCAAGTATGTTGCTTCTTTGGACGGTCCAGTGATAAATATATTTGTGTCATCAGCATAGAGCACAAATTTGCATTCATCGCCTTTGTAAAAAGGCCCTTTGGGCATGAAAGTGATCGGAATCGGTGTATTTTTGGACACTGATTCCGAATCACCCCCCATGACGTTGTCATACGTTGTCATACGTTGTATGATCCGCCGCGCACGAAGTGCGCGGCTCCCCCTGTATAGTGAAACGACCGTGGGGGTCGCAACGTGATACAACCATGACGTAGGGTTAAAATGCTTCCCTGGAGAGTTATGGGCAAAAAAACTTTTGGTCACGTGACAGGCTAGTAAAATACGAATTCGGTTGTTTAGGGCTCGTCTTAGGTTTAGGGTTGTGGTAAGGGTTATGGTTAGCTTCGGTGTTCGGGGTTATGGTTAGGGTTAGGGTTGGGATAAGGGTTTATGTAAAACCGTTTTGTACGGCTGCAAAACCATAAAAACCAAAGTCACGTGAAATTTTTGGGCGAGCGAATTAGTAAAAGCCCCCTGTTTCACTATAGTGAAACGACCGTGGGGGTCGCAACGTGATACAAGTAATTACCATAAAACTGATCAAAATGCCGTTAAAACAATCTTTGCGTACAAAAACCGGCCGTTACCATGGTTATTATGCAACTACCTATTTCTTATCTATTTGCACGTGGGCGGTCGTACATACATACAATACGAATTTTTTGAATTGTAAGTAAGATATGTGATGATATTTTTAATTTCTAATGTTTAGTATTTTCCCCAAAAATTATTATACTTCGGCTCCGGTAACTTATAATAAATGTAACATTATACATGTAATTCTAAGATTTGCTCTAACCAGAGCCCTCTCGCTTGCAGTAGCGCGTGACCGTGAAGCAAGCGCGTCACGCAGTACGCGTAGACACATGGCTATGTGATTTCTAAGATAATAATTAAGTAGACCTTGAGCGCGGCGCTTACATAACACCCACACCTGAAGATTTCTCAGCAATGTATCATGGCTGTTGCTCCATCCAGAGCCCTTGCGCTTGCAGTAGCGCGCGCTCACCTCACGGCAGTAAAAAGGCCGGCTTTTCTTGACTTGTGAAACAAGCGCGCCCGAACCGGCGCGAAAGCACATGGTTAGGTGAATCAGGCTGTGTGCGCGGCGGGCTGTGTATATGGTTGAATTTTAACTTTGACTTTATCTTTAGATATAATATAATTATATGTATTGATTGTTTGTGGTAAGTAAAAATGTTGTTTTTCTATAAACATTTTGTTTTTCTTAATACATAGTAAATTTTTAAAATATATATAATTTTTTCACAAAGTTAGTTGTAGCGCGATGCACTACTGGGTCGCGCGCGCATCAAATAATGCTTCTCGCAACCACAGTAGTGTGCAAACCAACATTCGAACCACCAGCAGCTGGTGGTCAATTTCCTACGAACGCGACTTAATTTTGGTTCAGACTGGAGTCGAGCGCTACGTTATAGCTGTATATATAGCTCGTTTCACGACGAAATCTTCATTTATTGAGTTTGTCTGTCGATTATGTTGGAGTTTGTATTTTTAATTTTGTACTCGAATACTGTTAATTTATTTTTTATTAAATAGTTGTTTTTCGTAACAGCACACTAGTACGTGATTCCTTTTGTTATTCTTACATAATTAGGAAGATTTTAAACTTCAATACTATAAATAATCAAATATTTACGAACACCGATCATCGGTATGTACCCATTATGCATTATTGGTATCGAAGTCTTATGTTGAGCTGGATATCGAAAAATTTCAAAATGTAAGGCTGTAATTTTGTACTTGTTTAGGTGTAGAACTAGGATTAACAACTTGATTGCTAGGAGCTAGGAAGAGATTTTAGTAATGATGACCCTTTAAACTTAAACTATATCTCTAGTGCACTTCGATCGGTTTTCTTTTCAATTTTGATAAAACCTAGTCGTGATCTTTGTTTCAGAACTTCACTAATTTATTAAGTTTTGTAGTTTATATAGACGGGACATGAGCAGATACCATTTGATTAATTATAATATATCCGATTTGAAATATTATTCTGTCGGAGTTTGAGTTCAACATGGACACATTTATTAACATCCCGCATGAATTTGTGTCGTCTTTACAATTTTTTGCGCTGAATTTGTATGCTTATTAATACTGCCGCATGATATCAGTAGCTGCTATAAAACTAGAGTGTATAGCATGTGTATTATACGATGTTTCCCACGTAAAAATCGCAGGTTGTTTTGGTGCGGCTGGGCACTCTACTGGTGATTGACACCAGAGACTGAGAAAAACTTTGACATAATTTTCAAGTTTGATATGACCTAATAACTACCACATTTACAGGAAGTATGGTAATACATTCTTGTCAGCTGTCTGGGCAAATCTTCTCTCGCAGAATTGGATTAAAATTTAATGTATTTTATTTCTCACTTCCAACGATGTCGCAATTATTAGGTAAAATTTGAAGTTATTTTGAGATTCAATTAATAAATTTTAGATTGCAGCTTGATATCACTTAGTATGTACATTGTACTCGGTTGCAAGGGTAGAACTTATGAGAATACTATCATAGTATTATTGCACTATACTATTATGGGTTCATCAAAGTTCGTATCATGATTTGTCACAATTAAACCATCGAGTCACTTGAGGAAACCCGTTAAAGCTCGCAATTGGCGACGAGATAAAGTTTGCGGTACCTCTAGATGTTAAGTTAACTCTTAGGCTCCAATCTTCCTTACTATACCTACCACTCCTTCTTCCTTGATAAGAAGTAGATCCATCTGGAACAGTGAGCTGCTTCTTCCCTTCTATCCCGTACTAGCCTACTCAGCTCTCTCCAAACCGTGAACAACTACTCCCGGTGCTAGAACTTTAACCGCATAATTATAACAGCACAATTCTTTCGCTTGAATCTCAGTCTGCTGTAAGACTGCTGTACCGGTAGAGTTTTTACTTGTATGATTCAGCAATCTGCTCTTTAGATGGTACCGTTACCTCCCGCCATAAGACTGTGCCGTCTTGGTGACCTTGAGAATATCATAAGGTCCGATATATAAAAGCACTATCCAATATCGAGACCCACTCAGGATCCCAAACCACGACTCCTTTCGGTCGTCTGTACTTGCTTTTTTCCTCCCAGCATGGACTAAGTCAATGATACTGTCTTACATCGCTGGCCTTGTTCTTATAAGTGTTCACTCGGCGCTCACAAGATAACATGTTCAGAGATCTGTTGCAGAACCTTGTCGTGCCGTCATTTATATACTCCTTGACTAAGAGCTACTTTACACCTACAGCAAAAATGTGCTAAATGATACCCATCCTCTCCTCACATTACTGTACTTGCACTTACCATCCTCATCTTCGCCATAGAGGTGGTTAAGAGGGTGACGTACACAGCATCTAGCACGAATCCAATTAGGCTCATGGTAGTCGGGTGCCGCGCGGACTTATCGCTCGGTCGATCGAGCGATAAGTAGCTCCTTATCGCTCGTGCGCGTCGTCACTTCAAGCACAATTGCGCGTCGTATCGTACTCGATGCTTGCCAAAGAGCTTTAATACTTTGGTTTTGGCGTGTTACATCTGAAGTCCAGAAGATGAATCCGACATTGTGGAACCAGATGATACGGTTTTTGAGGCATTTTGATACGGTCATTTCAGTCTTTTAAAGTAGTTTCAGAGTGCTGGAAATGGTTGTACGGTGTAGGGGGATGTGTTTACTAACTATTTTGACGTCAAAATAGTCGCCCAAGACTCCCTGAGTCATGGAATGAACGGAATGAACAAAAATGAAATTTTTTCTAAAACTCGTCGGATTGCCCCAAAACAGGTCGGAATCGTTTGGTATTGACCCTTATAGTGTTCCTACAAAGTTTGGTGGCCCTAGCACTCCCAGAACGCCCACTAGAGACTTAATTCCATTTCCGTATCAAAAAGCTGGTTTCTGAGTATCCGATATTGATACGGTCATTTCAGTCTGTTAAAGGGGCTGCAGAGTGCTGGAGATGATTGTACGGTATAGGGGGATGTGTTTACTAACTATTTTGACGTCAAAATAGTCGCCCAAGACTCCCTGAGTCATGGAATGAACGGAATGAACAAAAATGAAATTTTTTCTAAAACTCGTCGGATTGCCCCAAAACAGGTCGGAATCGTTTGGTATTGACCCTTATAGTGTTCCTACAAAGTTTGGTGGCCCTAGCACTCCCAGAACACCCATTATACCCTTGGCTGGATTCAAGAATTTAGAACCAGTTGAGCAGATAAAACGGATTTTGAGAAATTTTGTCTGCTTGTGTTGTTGCAGAGAGTTGAATTTGGTTCAACAGTATTCAAACAAGATGTGTTCCAACTTAGTTTTGTAGCCCTACCAGTTTCAGAACGTCCACTAGAATCCGGTTCCATTTTCTTCCAAGAAGCTGTAGACAAGGTTGTTTGAAATTTAAATTTAACCTCTCTGGTAATACAACTTTTTACTTGGATGGATTTCAATAATTAAAGAGAGCAGATTGTTACTTTGTTATTTTTGAGATTTGATTTTTTGATATCATATGTATAAATGTATAAATCAGTTTCTACAAATTGTAACAGCAATTGGCAGTAATAAAGCGGTAGTAATAGTTTTGCACAACATCAATCATAATATCATTCAATACTTCAATACCTTCAAAATAATTTAACTCGGTTATAATAATTTAAACGCAGATCTAAAAGAACTAAGCACAGTAGTAGGATGAACTTCCAGGCAAGGTTGGAGGAAGGTAGAGGTGAAGCTGTGGGTAAGGATAGTAGGCTGGGAAGGATCCATTTCTGATCCAGAGCTGATGATTTGGGTTGAACTGATGATTTAGGTGGTACAGATGATTTGGGTTGAGCTGATGATTTGGGTTGAGTTGATGATTTGGGTTGAACTGATGATTTGGGTTGAGCTGATTATTTTGGTTGAGCTGAAGATTTGGGTTGAGCTGATGATTTGGGTTGAACTGATGATTTGGGTTGAGCTGATGATTTGGGTTGAACTGATGATTTGGGTTGAGCTGATGATTTGGGTTGAACTGATGATTTGGGTTGAGCTGATGATTTGGGTTGAACTGATGATTTGGGTTGAGCTGATGATTTGGGTAGAACTGATGACTAGGGTTGGGCTGATGATTTGGGTTGAACTGATGATTTAGGTGGTACAGATGATTTGGGTTGAGCTGATGATTTGGGTTGAGTTGATGATTTGGGTTGAACTGATGATTTGGGTTGAGCTGATGATTTTGGTTGAGCTGAAGATTTGGGTTGAGCTGATGATTTGGGTTGAGCTGATGATTTGGGTTGAGCTGATGATCTGGGTTGAGCTGATGATTTGGGTGGTACAGATGAGTTGGGTGGTACAGATGAGTTGGGTGGTACAGATGAGTTGGGTGGTACAGATGAGTTGGGTGGTACAGATGAGTTGGGTGGTACAGATGAGTTGGGTGGTACAGATGAGTTGGGTGGTACAGATGATTTGGATGAGGGACGAGAGGAAGACAGTTCCTTAATACAATCTAGACTATGTTTGGAAATAGATGGATCAATCTTTACATAATCAGAAAACTTAGGCAAATCTATATCTGAACGTTTCAACTTTTTACTCTTAAACTTAGGTGCTTGCTCGAAATCCTCGTCTGAGTCGACAGAGGGTTTGACTGAATGTTTACGTGACTGATTATCTAACTTGGCACCTAGTTCCTTCCTATTCTGGAGTACCTGTTCGGCAGAACAAATCATAACAGAGTACGACTTGTCTGCCCGAACTTCCTCAACAGAATGAAACAACTGGTCAGAGTATCTAACTAAAATCTTAGAACTTATGGAGGTGTGGAAACTTGCAACTATTCCATCTAATACTTTCTGGCTCTCCAAGAGATTAAACTTAAGAGACCTATCAGTTATTATGCAGCTATATAAATTTAAGAGAGCCTCTACAGAGCCATCCTTATCTAGTGAGCAGTGGTCAGAACATTCATATACATCTAAAGTGTGCTTACAGGGGAAAAAGTGCTTAAAGAACTGTTGCAACTTATCAGATAAAGGAAACATGAGCTGAACTAAGGAACTACAAAACAATCTAACGTGGGGTATCTTAGGACCTGACTTAAGATCAGAAATGAACACATAAGAACCACACTCTAACCGCAGTACTACAGAGGAGCACACGGTCAGGGGGTCAGAATAAGCATGTGATAAAGGAAGAAAAGCATCCTGCATATTATGATAATATACACCTAAAGATGAATCGAGCTTGTGGGAGTCACGAATGAGCTCAACCACGGCATTTACCTGAGATGTATCCATAAGGAGTAGTCGTGTTGACTGAGTTAGCTGTAAAAAACAGCCAATAAGTAAAACTCAGATAGGGAGAAGTGTAGTCAAAGAACTGGTTGTAGGAAACAACACAGTCCAGATAGGAGTAGGAAGGGAGGACTCAGAACTAGTTGTAGAAAACAACGTAGTTTAGAGTAAAGTAGGCAAAGAAGACAGGCACGTAGCGTAAACTACAAAATAAAAATGTGTATTTGAAAGATACCTTACTCGGGATTATTATGACCGGGATAAAGTGGTGGGTTTAGGGTAATTTCGCCATATTTTTCCCGAACCACATTTTCACCGGTCGTTAATAAACCCGCCTACTCAGCTTTTAGGGTTCCCAAGGGGTATGGGTGCTCATATTTTAATCGTTGTCTTATATTCACTAAAGAAGACTATTAGGACACTTGTTGTAGGTTTTTCGACTTCATTTGGCTAAAATTGCAAAAAATTCACCTTTTTGCCCAATTCTTGTCATAATATATCCTTATTGTCAAATTTGATTTAAATAGGCCAATTTTTAATTTCTTAGGTATTGACTATCTCTACATAATGAAATAGGACTTAAAGTAAAAGTAACAGTTAAATTAAAACTTGAATTAATTAAAACTGATGAAAGGGATGATCCAGATGAAGATAACGAAGATGATTACAACTTATTGGAAGACTAAACAGCTCTCCCTTTATTGTTTATCTTAATATCGATCTGGTTGTTACGCTTCAAATGTTAAAAATTATTTTCCATCTAGTTTGATTAACCACGAGTCATTATTTCTGTCTACTTTCAACAATTATTGATAATTCGACTTGTTTCACAAGTTTTAGCAATGCGAAAATTTCTAAACTTGCTTATCTCTAATAAGGAAATTTACATCTGAGACAAAATTTTTGAATCTAAAATTGAAAGGTTGGACACCGGTAAAATGGCGACCGGGAAAATGTGGTGGGTTTTGAGCAATTTCGCCATATTTTTCCAGAACCATATTTTAACCGGTCGTTAATAAACCCGTCGTAATAATCCCGAGTAAGGTAGAGCTTAAAGTTGAAATATCAAAAGATTGTACTCAGTGTGTGAAATAGTAAACTGAAACCGGGTGAGCTATATTTCACGAGGGTATTTATACCCGCTTCATCGTGACAGGGATAACGAGCCAATTGTTTACAAACAAGCAGCAAGCATGTGAATCCTTCTTGATAAGGTTCAGATCACGTTTGATCGCATGCAGGGTTCTTGTCTCCGATAGATCAGATCATTGTCTTCTAAGAAGATCATATCCTCGTTCTTGCCCCCTCTGGCTCCAGTGGATCTCATCATTACTCGATAAGCATCGGATCAAATGATTGCCTCAAAAACCGTATCATCTGGTTCCACAATCTCGTATACTCAGGAACCAGCTTTTTAATACGGAAATGGAACCAAGTCTCTAGTGGGCGTTCTGGGAGTGCTAGGGCCACCAAACTTTGCAGGAACACTATTAGGGTCAATACCAAACGATTCCGATCTGTTTTGGGGCAATCCGACGAGTTTAGAAAAAAATTCATTTTTGTTCATTCCGTTCATTCCATGACTCAGGGAGCCTCTGGCGACAATTTTGACGTCAAAATAGTTAGTAAACACATCCCCCTACACCGTTCAACCATTTCCAGCACTCTGAAACTACTTTAACAGACTGAAATGACTGTATCAAAATGCCTCAAAAACCGTATCATCTGGTTCCACAATCTCGGATACTCAGGAACCAGCTTTTTGATACGGAAATGGAACCAAGTCTCTAGTGGGCGTTCTGGGAGTGCTAGGGCCACCAAACTTAGGCATCCAATCTTTGCAGTTGTTTCTTTCATGGTAGTTGCGAGCGTCTATACTTTCAGTCTTTAGCTTGCTCATTTTGTATTTACATCATTTGTACAAGACTAGATGGTAGCCATGTTCTGTGTCCTAAACCTAACTTTAGTGTGCATGTTATTTATTATGTTGGTCTCAGTTTAAACCTGAAAGCCATTGAATATGTTTGCCACTGCTTCTCAGCTGATCATAAATAATTTAAAATAGGGTTCAGTGTTCTGACCATTTGTGTATGTAGATGAAGCAAGGTCAGGAACCCAGCACGGTGAAGGATTAGGCCGGTTATCTAGCAAAGATCTCTGTCACTATACTTTTGTTGCTCAGTATCATTAGTATCATCATTGAAGATTGTGCATACACAACTTTATTAAGGTAAATGTTAGACAGTGTTATTTCGAATACATCCCAGCACAAATATTATCAGCTTCATCAATCTTGATATCTTAACGATGATCCTGGTCAAACAATTTAAAACTTCTGTAATTTCATTTCTAGTATGCGTATAGGAAATCGATAAGGCTTTAAAATGATATGTTCGGCGACCTTTTAGCTCAATCACGAGACTCAGTAGGAGTGATTGAACTGTAAGGGACAATTGAGGCTAACGAATTAGCAGTTTCAAGTTAATATAATAACGAATTAATTATAATAACCAATGAATTATACAGGTTGTACGTACACGCCAAAGAATTAAAAACGTTCTGATTGAGCTGCACTTGCATTGCACTGATGAGCTGAACGTTTGCGGAGTTACAATCGCGAGCTACAAACGCGAAACTTTCAAAAGGCAATTGCGCGGCTTATAGGTAAAATTAAAAATTAGCTTCAGACTATAATTAGATTTAAGAAAAATTGTTGTATTCAGTATACATTTTATTTATAAATTGTAAATTAGATATAATTTGATTCAAAACAATATGCAACAAAATCAAAATAAACAATTAATATTCGAAAGCTAATTTTTAATTTTACTAATAAGCCGCGCAACTATATTCGGAAGTATCGCGTTGGTAGCTTGCGATTTTAACTCCGCAAACGTTCAGCTCATCAGTGCAAGTGCAGCTCGATCAGAACGTTTTTAATTCTGTGGCGTGTAGTGTGTACGTACAACCTGTATAATTCATTGGTTATTATAATTAATTCGTTATTATATTAAACTTAACTTGAAACTGCTAATTCGTTAGCCTCAATTGTCCCTTGCAGTTCAATCACTCCTACTGAGTCTCGTGATTGAGCTAAAAGGTCGCCGAACATATCATTTTAAAGCCTTATCGATTTCCTATACGCATACTAGAAATGAAATTACAGAAGTTTTAAATTGTTTGACCAGGATCATCGTTAAGATATCAAGATTGATGAAGCTGATAATATTTGTGCTGGGATGTATTCGAAATAACACTGTCTAACATTTACTTTAATAAAGTTGTGTATGCACAATCTTCAATGATGATACTAATGATACTGAGCAACAAAAGTATAGTGACAGAGATCTTTGCTAGATAACCGGCCTAATCCTTCACCGTGCTGGGTTCCTGACCTTGCTTCATCTACATACACAAATGGTCAGAACACTGAACCCTATTTAAAATTATTTATGATCAGCTGAGAAGCAGTGGCAAACATATTCAATGGCTTTCAGGTTTAAACTGAGACCAACATAATAAATAACATGCACACTAAAGTTAGGTTTAGGACACAGAACATGGCTACCATCTAGTCTTGTACAAATGATGTAAATACAAAATGAGCAAGCTAAAGACTGAAAGTATAGACGCTCGCAACTACCATGAAAGAAACAACTGCAAAGATTGGATGCCTAAGTTTGGTGGCCCTAGCACTCCCAGAACGCCCACTAGAGACTTGGTTCCATTTCCGTATCAAAAAGCTGGTTCCTGAGTATCCGAGATTGTAGAACCAGATGATACGGTTTTTGAGGCATTTTGATACGGTCATTTCAGTCTGTTAAAGTAGTTTCAGAGTGCTGGAAATAGTTGAACGGTGTAGGGGGATGTGTTTACTAACTATTTTGACGTCAAAATTGTCGCCAGAGGCTCCCTGAGTCATGGAATGAACGGAATGAACAAAAATGAATTTTTTTCTAAACTCGTCGGATTGCCCCAAAACAGATCGGAATCGTTTGGTATTGACCCTAATAGTGTTCCTGCAAAGTTTGGTGGCCCTAGCACTCCCAGAACGCCCACTAGAGACTTGGTTCCATTTCCGTATTAAAAAGCTGGTTCCTGAGTATACGAGATTGTGGAACCAGATGATACGGTTTTTGAGGCAATCATTTGATCCGATGCTTATCGAGTAATGATGAGATCCACTGGAGCCAGAGGGGGCAAGAACGAGGATATGATCTTCTTAGAAGACAATGATCTGATCTATCGGAGACAAGAACCCTGCATGCGATCAAACGTGATCTGAACCTTATCAAGAAGGATTCACATGCTTGCTGCTTGTTTGTAAACAATTGGCTCGTTATCCCTGTCACGATGAAGCGGGTATAAATACCCTCGTGAAATATAGCTCACCCGGTTTCAGTTTACTATTTCACACACTGAGTACAATCTTTTGACATTTCAACTTTAAGCTCTATCTTTCAAATACACATTTTTATTTTGTAGTTTACGCTACGTGCCTGTCTTCTTTGCCTACTTTACTCTAAACTACGTTGTTTTCTACAACTAGTTCTGAGTCCTCCCTTCCTACTCCTATCTGGACTGTGTTGTTTCCTACAACCAGTTCTTTGACTACACTTCTCCCTATCTGAGTTTTACTTATTGGCTGTTTTTTTACAGCTAACTCAGTCAACACGACTACTCCTTATGGATACATCTCAGGTAAATGCCGTGGTTGAGCTCATTCGTGACTCCCACAAGTTCGATTCATCTTTAGGTGTATATTATCATAATATGCAGGATGCTTTGCCTCCTTTATCACATGCTTATTCTGACCCCCTGACCGTGTGCTCCTCTGTAGTACTGCGGTTAGAGTGTGGTTCTTATGTGTTCATTTCTGATCTTAAGTCAGGTCCTAAGATACCCCACGTTAGATTGTTTTGTAGTTCCTTAGTTCAGCTCATGTTTCCTTTATCTGATAAGTTGCAACAGTTCTTTAAGCACTTTTTCCCCTGTAAGCACACTTTAGATGTATATGAATGTTCTGACCACTGCTCACTAGATAAGGATGGCTCTGTAGAGGCTCTCTTAAATTTATATAGCTGCATAATAACTGATAGGTCTCTTAACTTTAATCTCTTGGAGAGCCAGAAAGTATTAGATGGAATAGTTGCAAGTTTCCACACCTCCATAAGTTCTAAGATTTTAGTTAGATACTCTGACCAGTTGGTTCATTCTGTTGAGGAAGTTCGGGCAGACAAGTCGTACTCTGTTATGATTTGTTCTGCCGAACAGGTACTCCAGAATAGGAAGGAACTAGGTGCCAAGTTAGATAATCAGTCACGTAAACATTCAGTCAAACCCTCTGTCGACTCAGACGAGGATTTCGAGCAAGCACCTAAGTTTAAGAGTAAAAAGTTGAAACGTTCAGATATAGATTTGCCTAAGTTTTCTGATTATGTAAAGATTGATCCATCTATTTCCAAACATAGTCTAGATTGTATTAAGGAACTGTCTTCCTCTCGTCCCTCATCCAAATCATCTGTACCACCCAACTCATCTGTACCACCCAACTCATCTGTACCACCCAACTCATCTGTACCACCCAACTCATCTGTACCACCCAACTCATCTGTACCACCCAACTCATCTGTACCACCCAACTCATCTGTACCACCCAACTCATCTGTACCACCCAACTCATCTGTACCACCCAACTCATCTGTACCACCCAAATCATCAGCTCAACCCAAATCATCAGCTCAACCCAAATCATCAGCTCAACCCAAATCATCAGCTCAACCCAAATCTTCAGCTCAACCAAAATCATCAGCTCAACCCAAATCATCAGTTCAACCCAAATCATCAACTCAACCCAAATCATCAGCTCAACCCAAATCCTCATCTCAGCTGCCGAACAGGTACTCCAGAATAGGAAGGAACTAGGTGCCAAGTTAGATAATCAGTCACGTAAACATTCAGTCAAATCCTCTGTCGACTCAGACGAGGATTTCGAGCAAGCACCTAAGTTTAAGAGTAAAAAGTTGAAACGTTCAGATATAGATTTGCCTAAGTTTTCTGATTATGTAAAGATTGATCCATCTATTTCCAAACATAGTCTAGATTGTATTAAGGAACTGTCTTCCTCTCGTCCCTCATCCAAATCATCTGTACCACCCAACTCATCTGTACCACCCAACTCATCTGTACCACCCAACTCATCTGTACCACCCAACTCATCTGTACCACCCAACTCATCTGTACCACCCAACTCATCTGTACCACCCAACTCATCTGTACCACCCAAATCATCAGCTCAACCCAAATCATCAGCTCAACCCAAATCATCAGCTCAATCCAAATCATCAGCTCAACCCAAATCTTCAGCTCAACCAAAATCATCAGCTCAACCCAAATCATCAGTTCAACCCAAATCATCAACTCAACCCAAATCATCAGCTCAACCCAAATCATCTGTACCACCTAAATCATCAGTTCAACCCAAATCATCAGCCCAACCCAAGTCATCAGTTCTACCCAAATCATCAGCTCAACCCAAATCATCAGTTCAACCCAAATCATCAGCTCAACCCAAATCATCAGTTCAACCCAAATCATCAGCTCAACCCAAATCATCAGTTCAACCCAAATCATCAGCTCAACACAAATCTTCAGCTCAACCAAAATAATCAGCTCAACCCAAATCATCAGTTCAACCCAAATCATCAACTCAACCCAAATCATCAGCTCAACCCAAATCATCTGTACCACCTAAATCATCAGTTCAACCCAAATCATCAGCTCTGGATCAGAAATGGATCCTTCCCAGCCTACTATCCTTACCCACAGCTTCACCTCTACCTTCCTCCAACCTTGCCTGGAAGTTCATCCTACTACTGTGCTTAGTTCTTTTAGATCTGCGTTTAAATTATTATAACCGAGTTAAATTATTTTGAAGGTATTGAAGTATTGAATGATATTATGATTGATGTTGTGCAAAACTATTACTACCGCTTTATTACTGCCAATTGCTGTTACAATTTGTAGAAACTGATTTATATATTTATACATATGATATCAAAAAATCAAATCTCAAAAATAACAAAGTAACAATCTGCTCTCTTTAATTATTGAAATCCATCCAAGTAAAAAGTTGTATTACCAGAGAGGTTAAATTTAAATTTCAAACAACCTTGTCTACAGCTTCTTGGAAGAAAATGGAACCGGATTCTAGTGGACGTTCTGAAACTGGTAGGGCTACAAAACTAAGTTGGAACACATCTTGTTTGAATACTGTTGAACCAAATTCAACTCTCTGCAACAACACAAGCAGACAAAATTTCTCAAAATCCGTTTTATCTGCTCAACTGGTTCTAAATTCTTGAATCCAGCCAAGGGTATAATGGGTGTTCTGGGAGTGCTAGGGCCACCAAACTTTGTAGGAACACTATAAGGGTCAATACCAAACGATTCCGACCTGTTTTGGGGCAATCCGACGAGTTTTAGAAAAAATTTCATTTTTGTTCATTCCGTTCATTCCATGACTCAGGGAGTCTTGGGCGACTATTTTGACGTCAAAATAGTTAGTAAACACATCCCCCTATACCGTACAATCATCTCCAGCACTCTGCAGCCCCTTTAACAGACTGAAATGACCGTATCAATATCGGATACTCAGAAACCAGCTTTTTGATACGGAAATGGAATTAAGTCTCTAGTGGGCGTTCTGGGAGTGCTAGGGCCACCAAACTTTGTAGGAACACTATTAGGGTCAATACCAAACGATTCCGACCTGTTTTGGGGCAATCCGACGAGTTTTAGAAAAAATTTCATTTTTGTTATTCCGTTCATTCCATGACTCAGGGAGCCTCTGGCGACTATTTTGACGTCAAAATAGTTAGTAAACACATCCCCCTACACCGTTCAACCATTTCCAGCACTCTGAAACTACTTTAAAAGACTGAAATGACCTATCAAAATGCCTCAAAAACCGTATCATCTGGTTTCACAATGTCGGATTCATCTTCTGGACTTCAGATGGAGGGCTACTTGAGAGCGTTTTGCCGGATTTTTGCCGGATTTTTGCCGGATTCTTGAATAACGGAAAATTGTATTGATAAATGTTCTTTAAGCTCTTCAAATAGTTAGAGCACTATAATACGGTCAATTTCAGGGAGTATAAAAAAATTTCTTCGTCTGTGAGTGGAGATACAAGGTCAAACACAAGAAAATATCTTCATTTGGCCAGAATTTTTGCCGGATTCTTGAATAACGGAAAATTGTATTGATAAATGTTCTTTAAACTCTTCAAATAGTTAGAGCACTATAATACGGTCAATTTCAGGGAGTATAAAAAAATTTCTTCGTCTGTGAGTGGAGATACAAGGTCAAACACAAGAAAATATCTTCATTTGGCCAGAATTTTTGCCGGATTCTTGAATAACGGAAAATTGTATTGATAAATGTTCTTTAAACTCTTCAAATAGTTAGAGCACTATAATACGGTCAATTTCAGGGAGTATAAAAAAATTTCTTCGTCTGTGAGTGGAGATACAAGGTCAAACACAAGAAAATATCTTCATTTGGCCAGAATTTTTGCCGGATTCTTGAATAACGGAAAATTGTATTGATAAATGTTCTTTAAACTCTTCAAATAGTTAGAGCACTATAATACGGTCAATTTCAGGGAGTATAAAAAAATTTCTTCGTCTGTGAGTGGAGATACAAGGTCAAACACAAGAAAATATCTTCATTTGGCCAGAATTTTTGCCGGATTCTTGAATAACGGAAAATTGTATTGATAAATGTTCTTTAAACTCTTCAAATAGTTAGAGCACTATAATACGGTCAATTTCAGGGAGTATAAAAAAATTTCTTCGTCTGTGAGTGGAGATACAAGGTCAAACACAAGAAAATATCTTCATTTGGCCAGAATTTTTGCCGGATTCTTGAATAACGGAAAATTGTATTGATAAATGTTCTTTAAACTCTTCAAATAGTTAGAGCACTATAATACGGTCAATTTCAGGGAGTATAAAAAAATTTCTTCGTCTGTGAGTGGAGATACAAGGTCAAACACAAGAAAATATCTTCATTTGGCCAGAATTTTTGCCGGATTCTTGAATAACGGAAAATTGTATTGATAAATGTTCTTTAAACTCTTCAAATAGTTAGAGCACTATAATACGGTCAATTTCAGGGAGTATAAAAAAATTTCTTCGTCTGTGAGTGGAGATACAAGGTCAAACACAAGAAAATATCTTCATTTGGCCAGAATTTTTGCCGGATTCTTGAATAACGGAAAATTGTATTGATAAATGTTCTTTAAACTCTTCAAATAGTTAGAGCACTATAATACGGTCAATTTCAGGGAGTATAAAAAAATTTCTTCGTCTGTGAGTGGAGATACAAGGTCAAACACAAGAAAATATCTTCATTTGGCCAGAATTTTTGCCGGATTCTTGAATAACGGAAAATTGTATTGATAAATGTTCTTTAAACTCTTCAAATAGTTAGAGCACTATAATACGGTCAATTTCAGGGAGTATAAAAAATTTCTTCGTCTGTGAGTGGAGATACAAGGTCAAACACAAGAAAATATCTTCATTTGGCCAGAATTTTTGCCGGATTCTTGAATAACGGAAAATTGTATTGATAAATGTTCTTTAAACTCTTCAAATAGTTAGAGCACTATAATACGGTCAATTTCAGGGAGTATAAAAAAATTTCTTCGTCTGTGAGTGGAGATACAAGGTCAAACACAAGAAAATATCTTCATTTGGCCAGAATTTTTGCCGGATTCTTGAATAACGGAAAATTGTATTGATAAATGTTCTTTAAACTCTTCAAATAGTTAGAGCACTATAATACGGTCAATTTCAGGGAGTATAAAAAAATTTCTTCGTCTGTGAGTGGAGATACAAGGTCAAACACAAGAGAATATCTTTATGCATTTAACAAATTTCCATGTCTGTGATCGGGGATGTGCTGCAAATCACGAAACATTCCCCATTGACTGATGACTCCACGATGGTTTTATAGTTGTATTTATTTCATACTTCCATAGATAGTACAAAATCTAGTCTAATTAATTGAAACACCTTTTTTTGCTGGTACAAACTTTGAACATGATATTAAAAATATAATATATAATATTAAATTATAAAAATTTACATGTAATACCCCATGAGATCTTCCACATTATCATTCTAGTATTACAGAAGTTAAAGAAAAATAACATTTTTTCAATTTCCTGTTCAATTCATATAATGGCAACCATAACCTTACGTTTACATAAACTTAAACGAACTTTTAAATTAAATAATGATTAACAATCATTGTATACAATTGTTTAGATAGATACTGTGTTCTAAAATAACTTAATACAGTAATTATTCATTTTTTTCTTGATATTTTAAAATAAATTAATAATATATACAGTATAATATAATGAGGTTTTCAGGTCCCCTTATTAAAACTTCTAATCAGCAGGTTTGATGAATACTATGGTTGGTTTTTTGGACAGTGGCAACATGTTCACACTCAACTCGCATAGTGTTAGTGCACTGACACAGGAAATCACACACATTTCACATATCACATTATGTAAATCCCTGCCTCGAAAGCAAACCATGGACTGGAAATCTATGAAGCTGGCCAATTTGTGTTGCTGATTGTTATGATTCAAAATTGACAACATTTAGACTTTAATAGTGGTCACTACACTGCGATGTATTAGAGATTCCTCCTTTATTTTGTGCAAGATGGTATGTAAAATGTTGCCACTGACTAGTTTATGGATTCCGCTAGGTCACAGGGTATAATATGTTAATATATAGGCATTTTAGAACTTCTTTATAGTACTTCGAATTGCAGACAGAAATTTGATTGGTTTAGGGTTTCAAGTGTTCTGTGTTCTGTTTACTTGTTTATGTACCTACTACCTACTTATTGACGCTAATAAAAGTGCATTACAGATCAACCACATCTCCATACGACATATTTTTTATGACTTCACCACGATCGTGCCAACCTCCTAATTTTTCGATGTCAATTTAATATGTGAGTTCAAAAATGTTGTTGTTTTCTGATCAGATTCGACTAAAGAGAAACATTTTATCAACTTTTATTGAACTTTTACTTTTACTGAACGAACTAAGTGCTTTTAAAAGTGGTCACAGTCTAACGTACAAGGTTATACTCACACACGAACTTAAATTATTTAGTAGTGTTGAAAGTTTTAAATACTTTGAACAACACTAATACTTAGTTCATTCAGTAATTTTTTCCTGATCAGAAAACAATGTAGAATTTTGAACTCAAAATTTCAATGTACTTCCATAATCAGTTCTGGTTACTATATTAATCATACGCTCCTCTATACTGTAGGTTTTCAATATTCCTAAATTTGTTAATGAAATTCGAACGCGAATGGTATCCCAGCTCTCTGTGGCTAGGACCAAACTTAAACGGGCCGTAAGTCTTTATCACTTTTTTTTCAATGACTACTTTTCTAATTACTTATTACTTAAATTATATTAAGATGCCCATGCTATATTGATATATAGCTAACCCATATTATGTTTTTACATCGGTCGATTTTAAACAGAGCGGTCGATTCATTAAAAAAATCCACTATAATGATCAATACAAGTCGAGGGTGTTAAACCAATCTGGTTTAATCTATTAATACTATTAATAGATTTTAATAACTGATTTACCTATCAGACACCGAAGTCCATCAAAGCGATTTGTGACGATGTGTATGGTCCATCATCTGCTTACAAGGAGGTTACATAATATTCGGATCATAATGTTACTTAATTATTCAAATTGAACTTTTAGACTTGATTCATGAAACCAAATAATATACAGTGTGCAACAGCTCCGAACTTAGATCCGCAAATTAGCACTCCTCAAAACAATGTAAGCATAGTGACAGCGACTACATATTAAATGGATTTTACCTCAGGATCATTCGCTGTACTCAGTGCATATAACCACTAGGGATGATATAACAAGGTGTGTAGGTTTTCACGATTTTCGTTAGTGTGAATTGCAAAAATATAAGGTCACTGTTCATACACCCCATTATAATTTATATGGACGAATTCGAATATTGTATGTATATAATACTATTTAGGTATTACTAATTTAATTGACGAACGACCTTGTTTTTCAGTGTGGTTGACAAGGATCCATTTGTGGCAAGCCTTGTGTCTGTGACCATGATGTCACCTCTATCAGAGGTACCAATACCACCGTTTTGGGTGACCATAAATGATTGTGAAATTGTGAAATTTATTTTCAGCTGCTACCATAATATATCATAATATAATAATGATTTGTATATATTCTACAGTAAACTGTGTTTGAATCTAATGCTTAAAATTGTATCTAAGATTAAAGGATGATGTTAATTACAGGATCGAAATCTGTAAAAGAGCAGTGATACCTTCTCGGCAGTGTCAGTTGCTGAGAATGGTTGAATCATGCTAACATCCAGATCGAACGACTAAGCAGCACCTTAGTAGTGGGAGTTACTACCAAGATGCTTCACGTGTCATATCGCATCCACCAAACCGACGATTTATATTCTTATAAACTTGTATTGTATGCAATGCATCCAAGTCTTTTCTTAAAAAATAAGAATGCTGGTTAACTGTTGTTTTGCAATTGTGTATTAATACCAGTATATGCTACAGTAGCGGTTCTCGTTCATTTCATATTGAGAGACTGCATTAATAGATTAATTTAATTTTGATAGAACTTAAAAACTATATATAGGGTATATAACGCACAACAGACATTGCACACTATATCCTAATATCTACGTATTAACGGAGCAAGTCATAAAACGATTTTTAAATGCAGGCTGCTGACAACAGTTGCTCCCTGGTAGCTGACGAACCGATAAACGTGAGTAATACTAATAGATTTTACGTTCACGTTGTGATACAATGTTTGGTGGCAATATGCCCATTGCCCATGGTTAATCACCGCTCCGCTACTTGATCACGTGGACTACAATTTAGCCCACATCACTCCACAATTTGAGACTATCCTTAAAAGTTGCAACTCAAATAACGCATACAACAGATCGAGGAAAACAAATGGCAGCCTGGCGGTGCAGTTCCTGTCACAAGTACCCCAAAATCCCCGCCAACCGGTCTCCATGACAACAATCAAACAACAACTGTCACACCAACCACAACAACAACAACAACAACACCAACCAGCATAAGCATATCCAAAGATGGTTAGTCAAATATGATCCTCAGCTTGATTTCAACCCTCCCCGGCCCGACCCCTACCCCTTTAATTCCTCCCCTCCCTCCTACCTCCTCCCCTTCCTACCCCTCCTCCTCCCACTCCTCCCCCGTACCGTCCCCCTCACCCCTTTCCTCCTCCCCCTTTTCCTCCGTTGCCCCTCCTCCTATCCCCCCCCATCCCCTTCTTATCTTCCTCCTCCTCTCCCTGTCCACGTCCCCGTCCTCGTCCCCGTGCCCGCACCCCTTCCTCTTTTCCTCCCTCTTAACTTCCTCCCCCTCCTCCTCTTCCTCACCTTCCCCTCTTCGCCCCCTCCTCCTCTTTCTCCCCCTCCCTCCTACCTCCTCCCCTTCCTACCCCTCCTCCTCGCCTTCCACCTTCGTTTCACCCTCCTTTCCCTCCTTTCCCTCCCACTCTCCCCTTTCTCACCATCCTCCCCCTCCTTTCCCCACCTCCACTGGCCTCCCCCTCCTTTCCCCTCCTCCCCTGGCCTCCCGCTCCCCTCTCTTCCCCGTTTCTTCTCCAGCCTTCATCCGTAACTAAGAACTTATTAAGAATTGATTGATGTTTTCTTTTCTAGGTTACGTTTTCGACCACGATCATCCACCAAGACTCAAGAATGCAGGTAATACCTGCAGCTTCTGGTGGCGGTGCTGCAAAACACCGTAGGATTTGCCCATACTTCTTGCCAAGGTGAGCTAGAAGCTTGAGGCTATTCTTTTTTAGTATACATGTTACATGTACATACTAATTACTTATATTACTATATTTGGTATCAGTATAAATGATTTAATCATCACGTAACACGATACAAGGTCATAAATCTGTCCAAATTATGTTTTGGTCAAAAAACCTAAAGGAAATTGTTTAGTAAAGTGCCTAGGCCTAGTACGTTTGTATTCAAGTATAGCCAGTTGTCATATTATAATAATCTATACCTGCACTAGGAATTAAAATGTTTCTAAGTTTCTAGATATCCAATTTAAATCTTTAAATTTGTTGTTTCTCAGCTCGATGTGTTATGTGCGACCTGCTTTACATCGCAAACTCATCGAAACCCGTCACACCGAACACGTGCTACAATATCACAGGTAAAACTAACCGGACTTTACTAGGATTTCCATCTGCTTGACAACATATTTTATTGGTACTGACCTTTGATTATAGACTAATTCCTGATCATTATTTTTGTGAATTGAGCGAACACTTGCTAAGTTACGACTTGATTGAATACAGGTAGGTAATTATTATCTTCATTATGCATGTAGCCACAGCTCTCCGTTTACTCGGAAGTGAAACCTTTATCACTTAGTTACATGTTACTCCATCTAGATATAGAATTATTCTATTTTTCAGAATACATGCCTGGCTACAAACGTGGGACACAAAATGATGCTCACGAGCTTTTGATGAGTATTCTCTATAAAACGTAAGTGTATACCGTCCAGTACATCTATACGTCATAATATATTATAATGCATCATAGTAGCATGTATGATAACATAATATGAGCCACCTTTGAATGACGATGTGAAAGTATTATCTCACTTATCACTACTTCATAGCTACTTTTTCACTATCATACCACCGTCATTGCATCATGACTCATAGGCCGCTGTTTGCTATTAATGAAGAACTTTACATTTTCTGAGTAATGTCTAACAGTGATAATGTTATTATTCTATTGACAGCCCGGAGGTCGGTAAAATGGTATTCGGTGATTTAAGAACTCTAACATGCTGTACACGAGGGCATATATCAGTGAAAGCTGGTCATTATTCATCCATCACCATACACCCAACGAAAGTAAGCCCAATCACAATGTTATTAACAATAATATATTATTAATTAATAGGTTTTCACTAGTGGTTGGTTACGGGGGATGCAACTGTGATCATGACAAAATGTACATCGCATTGGTCATTCATTGGTCATGGTCAAAAAAGTATCAGTTTATTTTGTAGTAAAACCCCAATTGACCACGACAATTTGACCATAATTGAACGTGGTGTTTTTGCAAGGTCAACCAATGCAATACCATAACGGTCATATTCGTTGCATCCATCTAGTTACCAGTGCCACAATAGTACAATGGGCAAGTGCTATTTGAGTGATCTACTCTACTGCTACATAATCCGATCGAAATCCTATAAGCTCCGTCGGAGTTGTTTTTGAACTAGTATCACTTGCCATTGCAGCAGCACTGCACCTATCGTTCACATTGTAAGATCAAGAGATAATTCATATTTTATAATAATCATGTTCTAATCTACAGGGATCTGATGTACAACAATGTATCGACAACCATTTTGTTCCGGAGACAGTTCCGGACTTTGAATGTTCAGAGTAAGTCATGTTATTTCTTAGAATCTCTTTGTTAGATAGGGGCGGTGGCAGGTAGTCTTGAGGTGGTGGAGCAGGGAACTCGATTTTATTAATATATTTAGTATTAATTTATTATCTTTTCCGATACAAGATGTAAAGATCTACCAGATGATATTGCCGCAAATTAAAATTATAGGTACTGTAATGATAAAAAATTTTTAAATATTAAAAAATGCGATGGCAATTTTATGGCTCATGAATTTGTTACTTGGAATTTGGACTTGATTTTGTGTTGGCGGATGGGAAAACTGGGCTTGGTACTCCTGCCAGGTCATAAACTTGAGTTCCGTGATCCACCAATCAAGCTATCGCTCGGATGTTATAATCGTACTGTCTTTACAATTTGAGATATAATAGACTGTTTGCTAGCTTTCAGTTTCATTATTGTAGTTGAATGTGGTTCCAATCTATCGTGGGTGTTTTAATCGTAGAGATTGGTAAGCTTGAAGTTAAACTGAACGCTGATATTTTTAACGCTGATATTTTTAGATGTGCGGAGAAAACATTTGCTTCGGTGACGACAGAGCTTGTAACAAGTAACGAGTTTCTTATAATCCATAATGTGAACACAAGGGTACCACTCAAAACAGTCAATGTACTAGTCGTTGTCACGTCGCAAGCAGGAGTAAGTGTTGTTTTGCACATATAATTAATTATATGCAATTATAGTAATCATATCAACCTGACTGAGTTTTATGTGATTACCATTTAAACAATTTCCCTCCAATAATGAATATCACAAGTTGTCGTTACATTTATTGTAGAGTTCTTGAATACAAGAAATCTTGTTTGCATTTCTTAATCTTACAAAAATTCAACCCCAGGGTAGGGACTACGGGTGGAAGATGAATAATTGATATTCCAACAGCATCTTGTTCCCTGCATTGTGCTGATTCCGGGAAGCATTTTGTTTACGCTCTCATCATTCTGTAGGATGAGATATCGTTCATTTAAAATTGGGTAATTATAGGCCTGTCAAGGATTTCAGCCTAATTAAGAGCTGATCAATTGCAGCTAGTTGTGCCATATAAGGGATAACTGAGGTCACGTGACATTCAGTCCTATCACGTGACCGCTAATCCTATCACGTGACCTTGATTCGTAAAGCCTCGGGCACGTGATCACATTCGTAACGTGTCGTATGCCGACTAGGAGATTTTGTGACGTCACCAGAGCTGAAGCTACTTGATCAGGCCTTATATGGAATAATATCGTGTATCGGGTGTAATTGGACCCAATTAGAGCAGCTGAGCGCTCAATTATAGCAGCATCTGGTACCACCTTCTGAAACCCAGCAGACAGCTGGCCCAGAGAATCGAAATTAGAAGGATTTTTTATTGATGGAAATCGAAGCGGAAACCTTGTAACCCTATGTTTTCGATGACGCCGAACAAGATTAAACAGGTTATAATTGTCCTACTACTCGTGTAAATTGCTCTAAAACGTGATTGAAATTGTAATGATGCTATCAATTGTAATACAGTTTTTACATTAAGCTGAGCGGCGTAACGGCTGGCATTCCTGGGCCGCACTCATCCCAGATTGTCATTCCGCCGCAGCTTCAATTTATCTGGATATTACAGCCTGGGGTCCCCAGGTAACGACTGGAACCGCTATATCTGCCTAATCTCAGCTATTGTAAATAACGAAGCCTGTGATCCGCACATCAGGTATTGACCACATTGAACGGGCTTGAATCGAACAAGCCGTGTTATTAATATTAAAGATATTAATACCAAAAATCGTATTACTAGATTACCTTCTTGTCATTTGTGCGAAGTGCGTACTCTTTATACTGCAGTTTGAAGTGCATTACAGAGTTAATGTTATGTGTATTATACAGTTACAGTTATGTAACTGTTGCACACAGTAAAACTTACTGCGATCGCGCTGATAAGAAGTGAACTGATAAGAGTCGAGTAAAATTGCAACGTAACTAAAATCAATGTAACACCGCTATATGAATAGTGATCATTTCTCAAATAGTTTTCTCAATATTGCAATGAAGTTGTCCGATTTTATTGATGGAACGTGTGACAGCCTTCCATGTCACAGTCCTCCGACAAACAAGGACATCCTTCGTTTTCTTTTGAGCCACAAGGAAAACCATGCGACTCATGTCGATTTAATGCTGGCCGAGGTTTCAAGTTTGATATTAAGTCATTACAGTACCATCGAAATGTACAGGCAAACGGACTTCTTTCAGCCTTGCAATATTGTCAAGTGAGTGCTAGTGTTTTTTAGGTATTTACCCTACAGCACAGGTTGTTCACGATACATCAGTCCGGTTTCAAACATATATTTTCTGCTGGGGGAAAATAAGAGAAATATAGCCGATCGATCTTTCATAAATTAATCTACAGATGTTTGAAACCAAACCAATGACCAATGTTTCATGAACAATCTGTAGTTGTACTGTATGCATATTTATATTAGGCACTTAGTTTCTCTTATATTAATGTAATTTAGAAACTTTCTACATTTAATTGAGCAAAGACTGCACTTCATGCTGGCCAGAGCAATATTTCACACGAGACTGCAGTATATTGCCGATCCAGCCACGTCGACGATGATCCCGTCAGTGATCTCATGATATTCATCTAGCAATGACAGCCCTTTTAGTTCTGGCAACAAGGTAAGAAAAATCGTTTTCATTTTATTTTGAAATGACAATATTAATGTAATTATAATTCAGGAAGATCAAGGGCCTCTACGACAAATTGAAAAAGCGTAAGAACATGCGGAAAAGGGAAACGATTGAAAATTTTGACTCCTTCTTGGACAAGGAGTTCCTTCTTGGTAGAGATCGTGCTGCAGACGATCACCATGTACCTGATTCCCATGTTCCTGATCCATTACAGTAAGTTATATTAAGATAAGATACTGGGAGCGGATAAGACTGATAGATTATACACATTCTCTGATATATCTAAAATTCTTAAATAATATCTCTCTCGATTCTCGAATCAAGATTAGTTCGTTGATAGATGTAATGTTTACTCAGTAAAGCTTTAAAGTGATGTCAGGAATAATAAGTAAAAGTAAATCGGTCGGAAGGGAGTCTATGTTAGAATCAGAGTGGATGCAGGTTCACCGGAACTAGATTAAGATGTATAATATATAATATTTAAATCAACTAAATAATCTACAATTCATTCTTTTCAGGAATATGCGGGACAGGTTGACCAATCTTTCCACAAGAGTGAGATCTCCTGAACAGTCACCATCCTCTTCGAACTCCGGGAATATAACTGGATTAGCAGCAGATTACAACCAGCCTACCTGTTCCTCAACTCCTGACGATGTCGACCCCATTCAGTAAGTTCATCTAACTAAATAAAAGCTGTTTTGTATTTATGCTGACAAAATTGATAAATATGTGAGAAAACTGTCTCATAAAAGTTATAAATCAAAAAGGCTAAACGACAACAAATTGTTCAAATACTAGATTAAAGTTAGAATCAAAATCTATGTATACACAAATTACTCGATCTGCTATTCAATAAACTTAAAACATCAACTGAACAGCTAGTACGTGATTGTGATCGTGTGATGTAATGACATGTACAGTGATAACAGATGATAAGGTAAAAGATACAATACATGTGAGATGGTGTATACACAATGTGAGTGAAAATATAGTGAGTGGTTAATGATTGTGAGCGAGATGTGTAAAAACACTAAAACTTACTACTACTAGAAAACTGAAACTGTACGCAATAAAAAGAGAATGATAGCTAGTTTTATCATAGCTATATAGTACTGAAGAATTTTAGATAATTTAGCTTTTCATTCTCTTGTTGATTTATAAATATTATGGGACAGTTTTCTCACATATTTACCAATTTTGTCAGCATAAATACGAAGTTGTTACTTTGAAACTTCGTTTATCCTAACAGTGTGCACAGTATCATTTGTTGCAGAAATCAGAATAATCAGAAATTATCATCTGTCTATTGTTATGCGACTAATAATGTTCCAGTCCGTAATAGTTGTAATAGTTTCAATACTATTATATTATAGCCAATGTCATTATTGATAAGGTTAATATGACCGAAAGTTGAGATCACTTGTGTGCCTCAATTATTTCTGTGGCTAACTAATGTACATTAATATAAATATATAATATATATCATTGTAATAATTCGAAAGTTTATGTCTCTATGTACGCTATAAAAACTGACCAAAGAATACTGTAACCTTCCTCCCTGTGACCACGGGCATTCTAGTATTATATAATATTTATACATAAATCAACTGAATTATTTAGCAATTATTATTTTCAGGAATATCCGAGACAGGTTAAACGATTTTTCTAGTAGTAGTGGGATGACTACGAGATCTGCTGATAAGACAACATCCTCCTCTGATCCAGAAAATCTCCTAACACCCGATCTAAAATATTTGCTTGAAGAGATGTCAAACAGCCGATTTAGTACGCAGGTATGCTTCCAAACTTAAATGGACAATACGCCCGAATGGAAAACCGCGGATATTTTGCAAGCCAGAGATTAACAGAAATGCAAAATCGTACCTTGACCTTGTCATTTACAACACTGACATCGAGGATAAAGATCCGGTGAGAAAGACTAAGTCTTTCAAACCGTACCATTTATTTGGTCTCTGTTACAAAACTGCGTGCAGTAAGTTCATTTCAAATTGTATTTACTATGACGTAACTATTAATATTATATTATTGTATTAATAAAGTGATTGACATACGTTTGTATTCAAAGCTATAAGGTCAAAGTAAAAACAATACGGATGGTATTGAATTTAAAAAGGAAAGTTTATGATAGCAAGTTATATTTCAGAAGAGCTGAAGTGGGCTGCAGTCACTATTCCATCGGTAGTAAGGGTGCATCCCTCTGATCCTGATCAATTCGACAGGTTCATAGAATCACCTTTGGTGACGAAATATCCCTGCCACCAGCAAGCAGTCGAAAGAGCGGTGGCACTGATGACAGAATCAAAGCTGAAGTGTGCTAACAAAGACATGAAAGCAGGACACCACATTGTGGCAACAAAATCCAGGAAAACAGAGGAAGTTCAAAAAACTAATGAAATGATTTATTAAAAGAGAACACTCGTTATATGATATTTTGTATGATGTTTCACAATATTGAGTTTATTCCCGAAAATTTCGAGACTACTTCTTTAAAATTAGCTTTCTCTGGATGATATGCAGACTGCAGCGAAGAAATATCAAACAGTCATAAATATGTTAGTGATTCCATCGCTATACTTCGTCCACACACTGAACTTAGCAATCTTGATTATAAGTATTAAACAATGCAATATATATATAAATAGATTTTAATTCCAAGTGTTCGTAAAATAATTGAAAACGTAGCACTGTAAATGCGCCAGCTATTCAACTTATGATAACTTAATCAAATTGATGACATTCAAGTGCATTTTGAAAAAATTTACCCGATACTATGATATTTTTTATAGTAATAACACGACGTTCAATTCAAGCCCATTCAATGACTGATGTGCGGATCACAGGCTTCGTTATTGACAATAACTGAGATTAGGCAGATATAGTGGTTGCAGTCGTTACCTGGGGACCCCAGGCTGTAATATTCAGAAAAATTGAAGCTGCGGTGGAATGACAATCTGGGATGAGTGCGGCCCAGGAATGCCAGCCGTTCAGCTTAATGTAAAAACTGTATTACAATTGATAGCATCATTACAATTTCAATCACGTTTTAGAGCAATTTACACGAGAGTAGGACAATTATAACCTGTTTAATCGGACCTTTACTGATAGTTGAAATTCGACATATGACGTCATCTAGCGTCATCTAGCGTCATCTAGCGTGAAATATCGCCAGATGATGATAGATGACGCTAGATGACGCTAGATGACGCTAGATGACGCCAATTAGCGACATTGTCGCTAAGTGCACGGCACCTTTCGAATGTCGCTATCTAGCGCTATCTAGCGCTATCTAGCGCTATCTAGCGCTATATGACGCTATATGACGCTAGATGACGCTAGATGACGCTAGATGACGCTAGATGACGCTAGATGACGCTAAGCACGCAGCACTGACGCCAGGCGACAGATAGCGCTATTTTCATAAAATTTCCGCCTTTTTTTTTGCGACATCTAGCGCTATCTAGCGCTATCTAACGCTATATGTCGCAACGACATCTGACGCAGCGCTATCTAGCGCTATCTAGCGGAGAATGTCGGTCTGTGACAGTTTACGCTAGATAGCGCTATCTAGCGCTAGATATCGTGGCGACAGCTAGCGCTAGATAGCGCGGCGTCATCTAGCGCTATCTAGCGTAAACTAGCGCTAGCTAATGAAGAATTTCGGTTTGCGACAGTCCACGCTAGATAGCGCTATCTAGCGCTATCTAGCGTTGCGACAGCTAGCGCTAGATAGCGCGGCGCCATCTAGCGCTATCTAGCGTAAACTAGCGCTAGCTAATGAAGAATGTCGGTTTGCGACAGTCCACGCAGTACGCGTAGACACATGGCTATCATGTCACATGTGAATCCAAACCCTCACCCCAAAGCTATCAAAGTTATTTAGCCTTAATTGACGATGTCAATTCATCGCAGCTCGGCGAGGCACAGAAGCGCATTTTGCAGATCTAGCGAGAAGCATAATTGGATGCGCGGCGCGGCACAGTAACGCTTATAGCTTAATTTGCAGAATAACTTGCAATTTAGTAACGTATAATATGTGCTAAATTTTGTACGAACAAGTAAATTATTTGATCATTGTTAATGGACTAGCCCGAAGCGACGTGCGCTACTTCGTACTTCTTGGCTTGGACTAATAGTTTGAGAAAAAGCGGCGCGTGATAGAAAATCAATGTTTTGATGGTTTGGCGAATGTTGACGATGTCATAGTCATACCTTATACCTTTCGTCTTTCCAGTTGGAGGTGCACGATAAAAATAAAGTTGCTCGGATTTTCAAAATTTTTGTTCACATTTTTTGGAGAGTGTGAGCCTTTTTACAATATAAATTTTTGTCATACGTTTTTGGAATCATCAGTGACTTTCGCATAGGTGCCAAAATTGGTGATGCGTGGCTTTGCGGGAGCAAAAGTTAATCTAAAACTTGCGTACTTTATCGAAATTCGAGGATTTTTGACGTATTATTCGGATATATTTTTGGTTCCTTGAATGAGATCATTCTGAAAATTTGTGAATCAAAAAACCTTCCAATAGGGCTTTCACAACTGTCCGAAAATTTAGTGGATTTTGGAGTTGATATAATAATTGATATTGACGATGTTTCACCTAACCATGTGCTTGCTTTCGCGCCACTTCTGGCGCGCTTGTTTCAGAGTTCAAGTCCACGAACCCTAATGTGAAGGTTCGTGCGCGTGCGCGCAGTGCTGACAACAGCGTCTATGTAGCGCATGTAGTCTTGGCACTTCTCCCTCCAGTATGCAGTAACCACTTTTCAGGTTCCTATAGTGCATAGTGACAGTGTATAGGGGTTAATTAGGTATAAACTACAGTACAGCTGTACTTACATTTACATTCACAAGCATGCAAGCTCACCTGGTCCAATGAGCGGGAAACGGACTACAAGGTCTGGTGACGTCATAGTCACGTGACAGCTCATACATCATAGGCTCATAATTACGTGACCTCAGACCCAATCAATGATTAATCAGGTTCGGGCATGGTCAGCCCCTGTCACCCGATCTTGAGGTGACGTATGACACCTCGTTTACGCAATCAATGTCTGAAAGGCTACACACGTTGCATATGAGGACAAAAGCGCGGGAAATTTTGGCACCCTATATGAGTGGTGCCAAAATCGTTGGGTGGGTTGCTGGCTAGCAAGGTTACTGGGCGGCGCTCAGCCTGTCATTCCGCCGAATCTTTATTTTATGTTTATGAACATAATCATATATCGTACCCAAGAGTTTTCAGTTTACGAACTACGCTTGTAGCGCGATGCGTTACTGTGCCGCGCCGCGCACTCAATAAGGCTTTCACAGATCGGCGAGATGCGCTACTGTGTCGCGCCGCGCATCCAAAAATGCTTCTCGGCATCTAATAATGCTTTTCGGCGAGATGCACCACTGAGCTGTGAAAGATTGGCATCATGAATCAACGATGTTAGTTACTTGTATAAATTTCGTCGAAATCTAGTACGTGCCGCTTTTTTCCGATCTTGTAGGTTTACAACCTACCAGGACGCGCGCCGAGTTGGACTCGTCGACGGTCCTAATATATGGAACAGAGATTTTACGAGTATCACCCGTTAATTCCGATCCCGAAATGTTAAGGGTCGACGGTCGTTTACATATAACGTAATCAGCTGAGGAGGTTGGGGTTTCCAAATGATTATTGATTACGCTAGTGTAATATTGACATAATAGCTATGGTAAAACTGATTACGGAGTATGTGAACGACCCCTCATTGTTAGTAATCAGTTCCATACATTGATTGACGATGACAATCCATCGAGATCGTTGCTCCATCGACGACGATCGATCGACGACGATCGATTCGATGCAAAGCAAAAATGCTAGTTTGCGCGGCGTGTCGAAGCGGCGAAGTCCTCCAATTCCATACATAGCTATTAAGCTATCAGTATTATGTCACAATCACACTAGTAAGCGTAATAATTTGAAAAACCCCGGCCGGCGGCATCAGGCCCCTTATATAATTATAATATGTAAACGACCCCTTGATTAAGCGATATTAATAAATCGAGTGTAATAGTTGGGTGACTTCGACGCGCGCGCAAGCTTATAGTTATATCATTCTCACTTAAATTATAATTAATTTTCATACACAGTAAAAATTAATTTTCATACAAAATAAAAATAACAAAAAAGATTGGGTGGGGAAAGACAGGCTGCACACACACACACACACACACACACACACACACACACACACACACACACACACACACACACACACACACACACACACACACACACACACACACACACACACACACACACACACACACACACACACACACACACACACACACACACACACACACACACACCCACACACACACACACACACACACACACACAGGGTTAGGGTTACTGTTACTGTGATAGGATATGATATCTAGCGCTATATGACGCAACGACATCTGACGCAGCAACATATAGCGCTAGATAGCGACATCTAGCGCTAAATAGCCTGGACTGACACGACCCGAAATTCTTCGCTATTTAGCGCTATCTAACGCTATTTAGCGCTATCTAACGCCAGATAGCGCTATCTAGCGCTATATGTCGCAACAACATCTGACGCTATATAGCGCTATCTGGCGCTATATAGCGCTAGATAGCGTGAACTGTCGTAAACTGACCTTTCCCGCTATCCAGCGCTTGATGTCGCCTACGTCAGATGTCGTCGCGTCAGATGTCGTCAGATGTCGCTAGATGGCGTCAGATAGCGTCAGATAGCGTCAGATGTCGCGGCAACATATAACGCTAGATGACGCTAGATGTCGTCCCTAGAATTTTTATGAAAATAGCGCTATCTGTCGCCTGGCGTCAGTGCTGCGTGCTTAGCGTCATCTAGCGTCATCTAGCGTCATCTAGCGTCATATAGCGTCATATAGCGTCATATAGCGCTAGATAGCGCTAGATAGCGCTAGATAGCGCTAGATAGCGCTAGATAGCGACATTCGAAAGGTGCCGTGCACTTAGCGACAATGTCGCTAATTGGCGTCATCTAGCGTCATCTAGCGTCATCTAGCGTCATCTATCATCATCTGGCGATATTTCACGCTAGATGACGCTAGATGACGCTAGATGACGTCATATGTCGAATTTCAACTATCAGTAAAGGTCCGTTTAATCTTGTTCGGCGTCATCGAAAACATAGGGTTACAAGGTTTCCGCTTCGATTTCCATCAATAAAAAATCCTTCTAATTTCGATTCTCTGGGCCAGCTGTCTGCTGGGTTTCAGAAGGTGGTACCAGATGCTGCTATAATTGAGCGCTCAGCTGCTCTAATTGGGTCCAATTACACCCGATACACGATATTATTCCATATAAGGCCTGATCAAGTAGCTTCAGCTCTGGTGACGTCACAAAATCTCCAAGTCGGCATACGACACGTTACGAATGTGATCACGTGCCCGAGGCTTTACGAATCAAGGTCACGTGATAGGATTAGCGGTCACGTGATAGGACTGAATGTCACGTGACCTCAGTTATCCCTTATATGGCACAACTAGCTGCAATTGATCAGCTCTTAATTAGGCTGAAATCCTTGACAGGCCTATAATTACCCAATTTTAAATGAACGATATCTCATCCTACAGAATGATGAGAGTGTAAACAAAATGCTTCCCGGAATCAGCACAATGCAGGGAACAAGATGCTGTTGGAATATCAATTATTCATCTTCCACCCGTAGTCCCTACCCCAGGGTAAAGAGGAATACGAGTTAATATCAACTGTAACTCACCACCCTGGCGGTATAGGAGGACACTACACGAGCTCCAGCAGCTGGAAAGGTGTAGTACTCTATCTTACTAGTTACTACTTTACTGCAAGTCCTAATGCGAAGTCATATATATATATATAGTAAAACCCTGATTTATCGGGGCTCTTGGGGTAAACTAAAAAGGGCGGGTAAATCGGGGTATGAATTACATTGATTAACGTATAAAGCGCAATTGTATTCGGCGGAAAGAGATTAGGTCCGGTAAATGGAAGGACTCGGTAAATGGGGGCTCGGTAACTCAGGATTTTACTGTACATATATTATACTATAATGTAATGTAGGTATTTTGGAGAGTTAATAACTCGTAGCGTGTCTCACAATTAAACTCACAATTAAACTCACAATTAAACTCATAAGTTTGAGATATAAATAGGTACCTAAATGAAAGTCTTTTCATTTGTGGACAACAATGCACTAAATAAAAAATAATTTTAAGGAAAGTGGTATACAGAAAATGATTCCTCAATCAAAGAATGGGACTCCGAGTCAATTGAGAAAGTTGTTGGGAAGAAACCATTTATGCTGCTGTACCAAAAGGTAACCGCATTACTACTGTACTATAATATTACAATTTAATATCAATGATTTGATATTCAGATAGTGTGAGAATGTTTTTCATGTAACTGTGTTTAATTACTGGAGCACATAAACCGAGAAACCGAATATTATCGTTAAGAAATTAAAAAGTAACTATTGTCGGCGAAATCAGGACATTAACTAAGGCTATTTAAATTTTGTACGTACATGATGATCTAGTCAATCAATCTTTTAGAAATCAACAAAAGCTGAAAGTCAGGCTTCGAGCGGGAATCAGAACATCACTCCTCGAGTGAGTAAAAGCGTATGAAGCTTTCAATAATTATTAATCAGCAGTTGTTTTAATATTTTCACATCCTGGACTTTTAAATCCGCGCCTGTCTATACTCCTTATAATCATATTGCGGTAAATAATATCTGCTTCTTTTTAAAATGTAGCCTTATTTGAATGCCGATATTTTGCGTTCTAATTTATCTACATTGTAATTGTTCAGGACACTTGTGAGACTAAGAGAGACAAGCTTAGTGACTTTGATGACATCCAATCATGTGTAAGTAATATCTTAAGTTGGTAAATACCCACCTCCGCTTGTGCCCTGATTTACCCCAGTGCTATAATAATCCTACCACAGTCAATGAAGTAGAACTTGATAAAGTGACTGAACCTAATCGCAGCCATAATATCCGCTCAATCCCTGGTTGGGTGGTAGATCCATCATCACTGAATCCTCATCTAACCGAACAACTACATGCACACCCTACTTAACCCAGCCTCACTCTACTGACCACCAGCACCTCTTCCCACTCCATACTATCCCAAATATATCCACTGAACGCCACCTTCCGGCCGTCCAAGCTTGAATCATGGGCATCGACCACACTGACAGCCGATTAAACTTTTAAGCCCATACCACTGCACTGTCTTATTGCTTTATTGACATTTATCCTCTCTCCCGAACTACCCAATTGTTAAAAATTCAATTAAATGAAAATTGAAGTAAATACCTAATCCAGTACCGAAAATAAAACTACAGTTTTGCACTGGTGATTACAAATTAATGATCAAAATTTACTTAGATAATATTGCAATTGATGACTAATGCTGACAAAATGTTTTCTCCTCAGGCTCCCAACGATAAACAGAAGCCAGATATCAAGACCAATGTAAGTGAAAATTCAATTACGTGTTATTTCCAGTATTCATATTAAAGGAGGAGGAGGAGGAGGAGGAGGAGGAGGAGGAGGAGGAGGAGGAGGAGGAGGAGGAGGAGGAGGAGGAGGAGGAGGAGGAGGAGGAGGAGGAGGAGGAGGAGGAGGAGGAGGAGGAGGAGGAGGAGGAGGAGGAGGAGGAGGAGGAGGAGGAGGAGGAGGAGGAGGAGGAGGAGGAGGAGGAGGAGGAGGAGGAGGAGGAGGAGGAGGAGGAGGAGGAGGAGGAGGAGGAGGAGGAGGAGGAGGAGGAGGAGGAGGAGGAGGAGGAGGAGGAGGAGGAGGAGGAGGAGGAGGAGGAGGAGGAGGAGGAGGAGGAGGAGGAGGAGGAGGAGGAGGAGGAGGAGGAGGAGGAGGAGGAGGAGGAGGAGGAGGAGGAGGAGGAGGAGGAGGAGGAGGAGGAGGAGGAGGAGGAGGAGGAGGAGGAGGAGGAGGAGGAGGAGGAGGTACTGAGCCTCCAATCAAAAGTTCCAATTCTCAGGACATTTACCGGACGGAGAAAGACCATCTTAGTGACTCTGATGACTTCGTAGCACATACAGTAAGTAATGTGTTCAAATTGTTAAACATTCAGATGATCTTCCCATCTAAAAACTGTCAAATATTTTCTTCGTCCCATATTATTCTGCCCCTCACCCAGCCACCAACAACTTTCTTAACCCTGTAAGATTCGCCTAAATTACAATAACTTGCCTCTTCTAATGTAATGGGTTAATTTCGAACATCATAGCCATATCAATTGTAAATCCATTATAACTTGTGCTTGGATCCATTGGAAGGGACATTTACAGCTCACCTTTTTAGGTGACAAAACCGTTACAAAGGCATCCAAATTGTTGATAATATACCATTTGTTCAGGTTCCTAAGAAAAGACAGAAAACCGGTCCCAAGACTGAGGTGAATCGACTTAACCATTTCTCCAGATCCACCTTTTCTTAAAACTTTAATTCCGGTACTATACCGCTTTTGCGCTTTCGATACTCGAAAATTATTTGGCTTGTAAAGGAAGATAGTTTTATCGAATGTCATAAAATTTGCAATAATTGTTGATATTGTTTCTGACATAATGTAATAATGTGTTTTTATCAGGCTCTACCAAAGGTAGTCCAGAAAAAGAAGAATGACGGAGAGAATACGAAAGCTTTAAAGGTGAGCCCACTTTGATAACATTTTGAATATTTACACGCAGCCAGATGATATGCACGCATATTATAATAATAAGCATTCACCTAAATCCAGAAACACTCACTTATCCACCACTTCAACCACGTCCACGTCCACCCCCATATATCATGTGTGTATTTCAGAAAATCGGGCGATGTTATTGCCTTAACGGCCGGTTGGGCAAAAATGAGCTGCACTGGCACTGCCCTCACTGTGGAAAAGCGTTTGATAGAGAACACCGGGTAGAGGGACATATGTCCAAATGTCAAGTGAAGCTAGTTACTGGGGTTACGGGTTCATCAAAGATGACGAAAGCAGGGAAAGCGTCTAACGATATCCAGAAGGTGTATACTGGTTTGGTTTACCAGAAGGTAGCAAAGTCACTGTACATGGTGAGAGCCCAGAAAAATGGACTCGCTAAGCCGGTCCATGTAACCGTCAGTTGGGATTCTGGAGCCACGGTATTAAGCAGATGCTCGGCGAAGCAGTGCAATTCCCTCGGAGCAGATATTCAAAGATGGGGCAAGGAAGCTTCTCTTTGCTCCCATGTACTCAGTGTCCAGAACATAGCCAACAAACCAGCACCCTTTGATGAGTACAAAGAAGCTATGACTCTGGACCTCACATCAATATCTGACGAGTACAAAGAGGAGACATTAAAGCCCTACCTCCTGGCTGCCAAAGAGAATGGACACCCTGCTCTTGTTCCATTTGTCTCCGAGGGAGTGTACTGGTATTTTTCGTTATTTTGTGTCGAGGAGAGTTTCTATTGCGATTTTAAGAGAGTGATAGTACTCTATAACAACGACACAGGGGCATATAGCTGTCCTTGCCGACGTGCACGTGGAAGGAGTAAGCACTGTGTTCATGTTTATGTTACTATGTCGTACATAAACAGCACGCTATCACCTAAACCAGCGGATAGACTCAAGCCTAATGTGCCAGCTGAGACACGCAAGGAAAAGTCGGCCATGACGAAATATTTGACCGAAAAGGACATCTTTAGCAACTTTTCGTTGCGTGTCTCCTCCAAGGATTTAATACCGGAGGAAGAGACCTGTTTTGCTTGTAAGGGGGCCCTTGAAGCAGAAAGGGTAGCCAAGCGTCTCCCAGTGTTAAGTAGATCTGGTGAGGATAATATTTTGCTGGATCTGTGGTCGAAAACATGCCACAAATGCCAGCTGACATTCCCTTACAGGCAAACTGACCAAGGAGTCTTTGTTCATCAGAAGACAGCTGTAAGCCTAGTGCTCTTAGAGGACTTCTGTGTAGCCATAACAACAGGCCGGATGTCTGCAGAGTCTTACTTAGAGTACATAAACGAAGCATATACAAACTCCTTAGGCTACAACAAAGTCATGCCTGTTTTTTATTGCTACTTGGGATACAAAGTCAAACATGAAATGACAAAGACTGGTGTCCTTTCGTGCTATCAATGCGGATTTTATCCTACAGTTGTTATTGGAGACAGCATTCCATCTGTAAACTTTGCTACAGCATTCAAACGTGTTGAAAAGGGTCCGATGAAAGGTGATATGTCCCACTTGCTACAAGAGATGATAGCCCCTGATGTGGCAAAGTCAATTAATGAGAATGTTGAATTCCCCATTTATGAACATCTTCCAGGATTTGGGACTCTGGAAAATACGTGTTCTTCCGTGTCAACAAGAATTCGCCATCAGAAGGGTGATGACAATGCCAAAAGTCATAATATGCCTGCGGACAAACTTGCGCATTTGTTGACAGATAAAGTTGAAAAGTTGGATAATATGCTCCGTGAACTGGGCCTTCCTGTGAAAGGGAACAAAGATGAGAAGATTGAGTCCATCATTAAGTCTGGAAATTACGATAATTTCATTAAGGTGTTCCCAAAGGTATACGGGAAGAGTGGTGGATTGCTACGTCTATTTTGTAGGCATGGCATTGTGGTCTATATGAAATTTTTAGTGAGAGCTGAAAGTTCAGTTGATTACGCTGAAGCTTTAATAAACATGAAGTTTCCACCAACACTCTTTGTGTGTGACTTCATAAGGCAAGTTGTATCCTCAACAAATAAACGCGCTCCTGGGTTTTTCAATCCTTTCAACGGTTGGTGGACTGATCCTACGAATAAAAACCTGATATCAGACCTAGAGAAAGGGAGAAAGATGTCTATACCATATCTCACTGATGGGTATGTTACTGACTTAATGCAGCTTGTCGAGGGTGAGTGGCGTGACTGAGATCTATGGGGCAGCAGATAGATTTCATCTCAAAAATCATAAGGGAGAGATGAAAGTGTTATCTGACCCTGATTGTATTGTAGAATTGAAGAAATTAGCAACTGAATATGCTGAAAGTATGAACAGTGTTTTAAAAATAATAAAAAAACATGCATCACAATGCCGAAGTGACAGACACCTCAAGTTGATATTATTCATCACCCTACGGTATAACTCCAGACGAAATTTGCTGGTTATGAAAGATCGTGAAAGAGTCACAGGTTTTCAGTTTAAGCTCCATGATGAATATGGCTGGATGGTACCTATGGACAACTCTTCTAGTCCCAAAGAATTCCCGACGTTCATCAGTAAGGATCACTTTGTGGCTGGTGAGCGCATCCCTGTGGAGAAATGCTTCCAGCCAGACAAGCTGCGGGGTGGAACTAACTTCATGTTAAGGCTACCTTATCTGGAAGAGGTGCAGGCAGATAACATCAATAGCCTTCTTACAGTGTTCTGGTATGTAGGCTTATTTGAATATATAGCAGACGACAACAGTATCCCATTGAACATCAGGAATTTGCTTAGCATGATAAAGAAAGATAGCTATGATAAGTTTGTGCATGTGACAGCAGTAAAAGAAATGGGCATGACTTTGGTGTCTCTGGTATCTGCTTTCATGCCGTTGCTGCTTAATTCAGGGCTTGTGATAGATAGTCAGGTGTACTCCCGTGGACCAGTACCAACATCTAAAGCAGATTATCTTTTCTTAACAATTGAGAGGGTTGATCGCCAGAGCTACGCCGTACTATTTAATGATGTTGCGACACACGACCTTGTAGGGTGTATTGTGAAAAGAAACAGTGGACTTAACATGGCTGCTCTAGTTCACATTGACAGTCATCCCTACTTGATCGACAGCTCACGGCGAGTTAGTTTGCATATGGGTGAACACAATCAGCTCGTGCAGAGAGATTCTGTTCTCTGCATATATAGAAGATTAACAACCGAGAAAACGTTCAGTCCACCGAATGTGGCTCAAGAAACATCCAGCCAACCAACTCAGGTCATCAAATCACCAGAATTCACAAAACTTCCTCAAACTTCAGATCAACCGACTCAGGTCACCAGGTCTCCAGAATTCGTTAATTCTCCCAAACAAAACGTTAGCCACTGTACTTCTGTGTACGGTATCAATTTGACGGATTCAATCCATTGTCTTAGCCCTCATAAAAGACTGAATGGAAATATTATTGATGCCGCAGCCATGTGTTTTATTGTCGAAGATAATAGACAAAATGAAGTGCAGTACATCGAAGGGACGACGATACAATCGCTACTGAACATCGCGATCGGTCGTTTTATAGACCTGCTTTCGATCAAGAAAATGAAAAGGAGTCCTTTTTTTTCAAAACCGTTAACAGCTCTGATGTTCAATATCAATAATAACCACTGGGTTTTGATAACGATCATTAAACCGACCAAATCTGTTGTGATAATAGATTCCTTGTGTTCACCGAAGAAAGACTTCTTGCCCATCTACAACCTCATTCATAAGATGTATGTGTTTGAGACGGGTAAGAGTATGGAAGATGATCGGTGGACATGGCTCAACCCACCGGATATGCACCAACAAAAGTCTAACAACATGAATGATTGTGGTGTGTTCGCTTTGATGAATTTGAAGATGATAACATCGAGCAAGAGTCTGGACACAACCCCAACAGACTTCCGCAAAGTTGTTCAGAGCACCTTGCTGGAACATCAAAGCAAGTGTTTCAAGATTGATGAGGTTTGCCGCCCAAAGAGCAATCCATCGGACAGCAACCGAAGGCAACTTGCTGAAAGAACCCGATTTCTTCTATCACAGATGGTGATCTGTAAACGATGTTTACGATCTGTTTTTAAGAAGGAGAAAGGGACTGTGGGATACTTAGTGGAACTGATACCATCGCTGGCTCTAAGGGTTTGATGTGCTGGCCATGTATTGTGAAGCAGTCCCGCCCCCACCTGCTTCGATCTTATCCCGCTCCCCTGGTGTACTGAAAACTTGTGAAAACAGAACTTGTTGGACAATGTGATTAATTCGTGAACAATCGGAATTGCTGTTAAACATTATAAGATAATTACACCCAGTCACAATTTTTTTGGTGTATAACAATACTGTAACTGGTGTTTTGACAGTGCTTCATGCTAGGTGCAATTAAAGGCCCTACAGCCTGAAAAAAGTTTTTTCAATAAACCCTTCATTAATGTGATCACCAAGAAAACGTAGTGAAAATTTTCCAAAATAATTGATAAGGGTGTGACAAACCACGGCCATTTCACCCGTATACTGTATCACAAAAAGTAAAGTAGAGAAACTTTTTCTCATTGCAGGATGCTTTTCAGCGTCCATTATTAATTAGGTACCACCCCAGTATACTTAGGGGTGGAACAGAGGTTGTGGCCTGCCACGCCTTCATTAATGATTTTGAAAACTTCCACGATGTTAAATCTTGTTTTCCTGGTCAGTGGTCATACGAATAAATTTTGAAAATATTTCACAGGCTGCAGGGCCTTTAAGAATGACGGAACTATGTCCAGGCCAACCCGTTCAGTAACCAACTGACCCAGCACCACAATTGTTGGAAATGTGGTTCGGATTGGACTTATGCCAGGTATTTGTTCTCGGTTGGGCTGGGACGAACCAAACCCCTTTCTTTAAACCTGCCCTCTGATAAAATGTAGAGCCAGTACGTGGCATGTAGAGCCAGTACGTGGCATGTATAAGCAGTACGCGGTATGTAGAGACAGTACGTGGCATGTAGAGCCAGTACGTGGCATGTAGAGCCAGTACGTGGCATGTAGAGCCAGTACGTGGCATGTAGAGCCAGTACGTGGCATGTAGAGCCAGTACGTGATATGTAGAGCCAGTATGTAGCATGTAGAGCCAGTACGTGGCATGTAGAGCCAGTACGTGGCATGTAGAGCCAGTACGTGGCATGTAGAGCCAGTACGTGGAATGTAGAGCCAGTACGTGGCATGTAGAGCCAGTACGTGGCATGTAGAGCCAGTACGTGGCATGTAGAGCCAGTACGTGGCATGTAGAGCCAGTACGTGGCATGTAGAGCCAGTACGTGGCATGTAGAGCCAGTACGTGGCATGTAGAGCCAGTACGTGGCATGTAGAGCCAATACGTGTGGCATGTAGAGCCAGTACGTGTGGCATGTAGAGCCAGTACGTGTGGCATGTAGAGCCAGTACGTGGCATGTAGAGCCAGTACGTGGCATTTAGAGCCAGTACGTGGCATGTAGAGCCAGTACGTGGCATGTAGAAGCAGTACGTGGCATGTATAAGCAGTACGTGGTATGTAGAGACAGTACGTGGCATGTAGAGCCAGTACGTGGCATGTAGAGCCAGTACGTGGCATGTAGAGCCAGTACGTGGCATGTAGAGCCAGTACGTGGCATGTAGAGCCAGTACGTGGCATGTAGAGCCAGTACGTGGCATGTAGAGCCAGTACGTGGCATGTAGAGCCAGTACGTGGAATGTAGAGCCAGAACGTGGCATGTAGAGCCAGTACGTGGCATGTAGAGCCAATACGTGTGGCATGTAGAGCCAGTACGTGTGGCATGTAGAGCCAGTACGTGTGACATGTAGAGCCAGTACGTGGCATGTAGAGCCAGTACGTGGCATGTAGAGCCAGTACGTGGAATGTAGAGCCAGTACGTGGCATGTAGAGCCAGTACGTGGCATGTAGAGCCAGTACGTGGCATGTAGAGCCAGTACGTGGCATGTAGAGCCAGTACGTGGCATGTAGAGCCAGTACGTGGCATGTAGAGCCAGTACGTGTGGCATGTAGAGCCAATACGTGTGGCATGTAGAGCCAGTACGTGTGGCATGTAGAGCCAGTACGTGTGGCATGTAGAGCCAGTACGTGTGGCATGTAGAGCCAGTACGTGTGGCATGTAGAGCCAGTACGTGTGGCATGTAGAGCCAGTACGTGGCATGTAGAGCCAGTACGTGGCATGTAGAGCCAGTACGTGGCATGTAGAGCCAGTACGTGGCATGTAGAGCCAGTACGTGGCATGTAGAGCCAGTACGTGGCATGTAGATCCAGTACGTGGCATGTAGAGCCAGTACGTGGCATGCAGTAGAGCCAGTATGTAGCATGTAGAGCCAGTACGTGGCATGTAGAGCCAGTACGTGTGGCATGTAGAGCCAGTACGTGGCATGTAGAGCCAGTACGTGGCATGTAGAGCCAGTACGTGGCATGTAGAGCCAGTACGTGGCATGTAGAGCCAGTACGTGTGGCATGTAGAGCCAGTACGTGTGGCATGTAGAGCCAGTACGTGGCATGTAGAGCCAGTACGTGTGGCATGTAGAGCCAGTACGTGGCATGTAGAGCCAGTACCTTTGGCATGTAGAGCCAGTACGTGGCATGTAGAGCCAGTACGTGGCATGTAGAGCCAGTACGTGGCATGTAGAGCCAGTACGTGGCATGTAGAGCCAGTACGTGGCATGTAGAGCCAGTACGTGGCATGTAGAGCCAGTACGTGTGGCATGTAGAGCCAGTACGTGGCATGTAGAGCCAGTACGTGGCATGTAGAGCCAGTACGTGGCATGTAGAGCCAGTACGTGGCATGTAGAGCTAGTACGTGTGGCATGTAGAGCCATTACGTGGCATGTAGAGCCAGTACGTGACATGTATAAGTATGGATGTAATGTTGATACATCTTCAGATTTATAGGACGTCTGATGAAACTCATTTAAATATTTATTGGAATATGAGATCTTACCTAAGTTGTCATTTTTTAACGTTTGTTTTTTTTAAATGAGGATCAATATAAATTTCTGTAGATTTTCTATGAGTAAGTAATGCTGTACTATATTCCTCTGGTATTATTCATATCAGGTATTGGTTTAATTGATGTTTACACGTGAATATTTGACATATTATGGGACATATAACATCTTTACAAACATTGTCTGCTGGCCGGGCCCCAGTAGGTCTACTAATTTATTAATATTGTGAATTTTATGTGGCATGACTACATAAAAGATATAGATGTTGTAAAATAAAGACCGTACACTATGATAATGGATTAATGGCAGTATGTGGCTGGTTTAACCATATCCAATTACAAATTAGTGGCAAACTGTATATTATTTTATTGATCTGTTACATTGACTATTTTGGGTTTTCAAATAAAAAATGACCATTACCATGATTTACTCATTTTTTGCACGATTGCAAAATATTTGTATGAAGTTTCTCAAATTAGATTTGGTTGTACAGTGAACTGTTTGGAAGTTATATATCGTTCACAGAAGTACTTATTTTAGCATGAGCCACGAGGAAGAAAAATTATGAAAGCGATTCAACCACACAGTGCCTTGATCACATCTCACTTCGCTACTTCACATCATTTCATTCATTGAGCCAGACTCATCACTCATCTGCATCATGTCGATATATAATTGACTATTGAGCTGAGTACTTAAAATGAGTATATACTTCGCTGTCTGCAAAATGGTCTATAATAATTCTTAATATTTTGTTCGTGATTGTATCATTTGTACCGTTTGTACTATGAAATATCCCAATATTTCAATCTATGCTAGGCCAGGGCTAATTATCAAAACCTGTAATTCATACTAATTTACGTAAAATATTTATCTTACTGCCGTGTAGTCCTGTTTCAAAATTATTGGTATTGTCAATCATCGTTACACTATGTAAGTCTATAATCTATATGATACCCACTTGATACTGTAATGCTCACATTTTCTTCTACAGTTGGAAGCGGTTGAGACGGTGATGAGACGACTTTTCTGGCTGAAGAGTGGGAATGTCAACTGTGTAGTCGCTGAGATAGAGCCTGGAGATACACTTAGGACTTTCTGGACCAGTCGTAACCTAGTCCGAGTCGCGAGGATTATTCTCCCTCCTTGTAACTTCTGTAGCTCCTGTAACGAAACCATTATGTAAGTACAAAAGTTTAAACTCCCTATATAGAATATATAGAATAGAGACATTAAACTTTTAAAACTAAATTTTCAAACCACAAAAATAAATTGCTGAACCGTGTACTGCACTGCACTCAGCACTGTACTGCACACTGCACTGCACTGCACCCAGCACTGCACTGCACTCAGCACTGCACTGCACTGTACTCAGCACTGCACTGCACTCAGCACAGCACTGCACTGCACTGCACTCAGCACTGCACTGCACTCAGCACTGCACTGCACTCAGCACTGCACTGCACTCAGCACTGCACTGCACTCAGCACTGCACTGCACTCAGCACTGCACTGCACTCATCACTGCACTCAGTACTGCACTGCACTGCACTGCACTCAGCACTGCACTCAGCACTGCACTCAGCACTGCACTCAGCACTGCACTCAGCACTGCACTCAGCACTGCACTCAGCACTGCACTGCACTGCACTCAGCACTGCACTCAGCACTGCACTCAGCACTGCACTCAGCACTGCACTCAGCACTGCACTCAGCACTGCACTCAGCACTGCACTGCACTGCACTCAGCACTGCACTCAGCACTGCACTCAGCACTGCACTGCACTCAGCACTGCACTGCACTGCACTGCACTGCACTGCACTGCACTACACCACACTACGCTATAGTGCATATATCATTACCAAATACATGCAACTTCGTTGGGCGGTCAAAAGTTTTCCGGTTAAAAGTTTTCCGGTTTTATATGTTACCGGTTAAAAGTATTGGTGAGTCATGACTGGGAGACAGACATTCACTAAGTTTGATAACGAGCTTAGCTCCCAGAATTTCTCATAGTATATCTCATATTATATCCTGCTATGCTATGCTTTGCTACAGTGCTGCACTGAACTGCACTGCACTGCACTGCACTGCACTGCACTGCACTGCACTGCACTGCACTGCACTGCACTGCACTGCACTGCACTGCACTGCACTGCACTGCACTCAGCACTGCACTGCACTGCACTGCACTGCACTGCACTCAGCACTGCACTCAGCACTGCACTGCACTGCACTGCACTGCACTGCACTGCACTCAGCACTGCACTCAGCACTGCACTGCACTGCACTGCACTGCACTGCACTGCACTCAGCACTGCACTCAGCACTGCACTGCACTGCACTCAGCACTGCACTCAGCACTGCACTGCACTGCACTCAGCACTGCACTCAGCACTGCACTGCACTCAGCACTGCGCTGCACTCAGCACTGCACTGCACTCAGCACTGCACTCAGCACTGCACTCAGCACTGCACTCAGCACTGCACTGCACTCAGCACTGCACTGCACTCAGCACTGCACTGCACTCAGCACTGCACTGCACTCAGCACTGCACTCAGCACTGCACTCACTCATTACTGCACTGTACTGCACTGCACTCAGCACTGCACTCAGCACTGCACTCAGCACTGCACTGCACTCAGCACTGCACTGCACTCAGCACTGCACTGCACTCAGCACTGCACTGCACTCAGCACTGCGCTCAGCACTGCACTCAGCACTGCACTGCGCTCAGCACTGCACTGCACTGCACTGCGCTCAGCACTGCACTGCGCTCAGCACTGCACTGCACTGCACTGCACTGCACTCAGCACTGCACTGCACTCAGCACTGCACTGCACTCAGCACTGTACTGCACTCAGCACTGCACTGCACTCAGCACTGCACTGCACTCAGCACTGCACTCAGCACTGCACTGCACTGCACTCAGCACTGCACTGCGCTCAGCACTGCACTGCACTGCACTCAGCACTGCACTGCGCTCAGCACTGCACTGCACTGCACTGCGCTCAGCACTGCACTGCACTGCGCTCAGCACTGCACTGCACTGCACTGCACTGCACTCAGCACTGCACTCAGTGCAGTACTGCACTGCACTCAGCACTGCACTGCACTCAGCACTGCACTCAGCACTGCACTCAGTACTGCACTGCACTCAGCACTGCACTGCACTGCACTCAGCACTGCACTGCACTGCACTCAGCACTGCACTCAGCACTGCACTCAGCACTGCACTCAGCACTGCACTCAGCACTGCACTGCACTCAGCACTGCACCACACTACGCTATAGTGCATATATCATTACCAAATACATGCAACTTCGTTGGGCGGTCAAAAGTTTTCCGGTTTTATATGTTACCGGTTAAAAGTATTACTAGTTATAACTGTTTCCTCTGGAGATGTTTGAAGAAAAGTTATAACCGGAAAACTTTTAACCGATAAGGTATTAAGTTTGTAACATGGCAGTGATACCTACTTGATAATGCTCACATTTTCTTCTACAGTTGGAAGCTGTTGATACGGTGGTCGGTGATGAGACGACTTTTCTGGCTGAAGAGTGGGAATGTCTACTGTGTAGTCGCTGAGATAAAGCCTGGAGATACACTTAGGACTTTCTGAACCAGTCGTAACCTAGTCCGAGTCGTGAGGATTATTCTCCCTCCTTGTAACTTCTGTAGCTCCTGTAACGAAACCATTATGTAAGTACAAAAGTTTAAACTCCCTATATAGAATAGAGACTTTAAACTTTTAAAACTAAATTTTCAAACCACAAAATTAAATTGCTGAACCGTGTACTGTATAAATCTAATAAGTTTGTAACATGGCAATGATACCTACTTGATAATGCTCACATTTTCTTCTACAGTTGGAAGCTGTTGATACGGTGATGAGACGACTTTTCTGGCCGAAAAGTGGGAATGTCTACTGTACAGTCGCTGAGATAGAGCCTGGAGACACACTTATATAGAATAGAGACTTAAAAATTTAAACTAATTTAAAACTAAGTTTTCAAATTTTAGTGCTGAAGCAGGAACCTACTGTGTAAATTTAATAAGTCTAACATGGTAATAGAGAGATGATGTAAAGTAGGACTTTCTGAACCGATCGTAGCTCGGTCGTGGGGATGAACATACTATGTAACATTATCTTCCAGTGTCTAATCAAGATGGAAGTTTAGGATCATCTAATAACTCAGCAGGATCCATCCGCAGAGGGCTTGGTATCGTACACCCCACTATACTGTCGAAGTCGGAAAAACCGGAACCAACGTAGACCTACAATGATAATTTTCTGTGATCAGTAACTTCACAGATTACTATTTGGATTAAACTAGATTTAAAAGAAGTTAGACGATTACACATTTAACCAATTGGCAAAATAAACGTTTTACAACTTCACATCAACATGAACATGAAAATGTTTCCAAGATTCAAAAAACATTGAATTCACTCTGAATAAAGACAAAAAACCGTTCGGACTTACTTACTTCGGTGCAAATTGTGACAGTAAGTTCGAACACTGCGAATCTGTAAGCAGACCGAGTCTTTGTTAAGAGTTTGACAGTGAATTATTTGTCCTGCTAAACGGATTCTGGCAGTGAACTGGTTAAAGGGAGGTCACGTGTCAGAAACGCTGGCCAATTACAGACTATTACGTGGCAGTGCGTAGTGTCACACGACATATGCATGTGCCAGTGTAGATGCAGATGGAGGAGCACGTGACTATAACGTGGTCTCTCATGCACATAGTGCTTCAAATAAATTAGCTCCAGCTCCGTTATTCAAGAATCCAGCAAAAATTCTGGCCAAATGAAGATATTTTCTTGTGTTTGACCTTGTATCTCCACTCACAGACGAAGAAATTTTTTTATACTCCCTGAAATTGACCGTATTATAGTGCTCTAACTATTTGAAGAGTTTAAAGAACATTTATCAATACGATTTTCCGTTATTCAAGAATCCGGCAAAAATTCTGGCCAAATGAAGATATTTTCTTGTGTTTGACCTTGTATCTCCACTCACAGACGAAGAAATTTTTTTATACTCCCTGAAATTGACCGTATTATAGTGCTCTAACTATTTGAAGAGTTTAAAGAACATTTATCAATACAATTTTCCGTTATTCAAGAATCCGGCAAAAATTCTGGCCAAATGAAGATATTTTCTTGTGTTTGACCTTGTATCTCCACTCACAGACGAAGAAATTTTTTTATACTCCCTGAAATTGACCGTATTATAGTGCTCTAACTATTTGAAGAGTTTAAAGAACATTTATCAATACAATTTTCCGTTATTCAAGAATCCGGCAAAAATTCTGGCCAAATGAAGATATTTTCTTGTGTTTGACCTTGTATCTCCACTCACAGACGAAGAAATTTTTTTATACTCCCTGAAATTGACCGTATTATAGTGCTCTAACTATTTGAAGAGTTTAAAGAACATTTATCAATACAATTTTCCGTTATTCAAGAATCCGGCAAAAATTCTGGCCAAATGAAGATATTTTCTTGTGTTTGACCTTGTATCTCCACTCACAGACGAAGAAATTTTTTTATACTCCCTGAACTTGACCGTATTATAGTGCTCTAACTATTTGAAGAGTTTAAAGAACATTTATCAATACAATTTTCCGTTATTCAAGAATCCGGCAAAAATTCTGGCCAAATGAAGATATTTTCTTGTGTTTGACCTTGTATCTCCACTCACAGACGAAGACATTTTTTTATACTCCCTGAAATTGACCGTATTATAGTGCTCTAACTATTTGAAGAGTTTAAAGAACATTTATCAATACAATTTTCCGTTATTCAAGAATCCGGCAAAAATTCTGGCCAAATGAAGATATTTTCTTGTGTTTGACCTTGTATCTCCACTCACAGACGAAGAAATTTTTTTATACTCCCTGAAATTGACCGTATCATAGTGTTCTAACTATTTGAAGAGTTTAAAGAACATTTATCAATACAATTTTCCGTTATTCAAGAATCCGGCAAAAATTCTGGCCAAATGAAGATATTTTCTTGTGTTTGACCTTGTATCTCCACTCACAGACGAAGAAATTTTTTTATACTCCCTGAAATTGACCGTATTATAGTGCTCTAACTATTTGAAGAGTTTAAAGAACATTTATCAATACAATTTTCCGTTATTCAAGAATCCGGCAAAAATTCTGGCCAAATGAAGATATTTTCTTGTGTTTGACCTTGTATCTCCACTCACAGACGAAGAAATTTTTTTATACTCCCTGAAATTGACCGTATTATAGTGCTCTAACTATTTGAAGAGTTTAAAGAACATTTATCAATACAATTTTCCGTTATTCAAGAATCCGGCAAAAATTCTGGCCAAATGAAGATATTTTCTTGTGTTTGACCTTGTATCTCCACTCACAGACGAAGAAATTTTTTTATACTCCCTGAAATTGACCGTATTATAGTGTTCTAACTATTTGAAGAGTTTAAAGAACATTTATCAATACGATTTTCCGTTATTCAAGAATCCGGCAAAAATTCTGGCCAAATGAAGATATTTTCTTGTGTTTGACCTTGTATCTCCACTCACAGACGAAGAAATTTTTTTATACTCCCTGAAATTGACCGTATTATAGTGCTCTAACTATTTGAAGAGTTTAAAGAACATTTATCAATACAATTTTCCGTTATTCAAGAATCCGGCAAAAATTCTGGCCAAATGAAGATATTTTCTTGTGTTTGACCTTGTATCTCCACTCACAGACGAAGAAATTTTTTTATACTCCCTGAAATTGACCGTATTATAGTGCTCTAACTATTTGAAGAGTTTAAAGAACATTTATCAATACAATTTTCCGTTATTCAAGAATCCGGCAAAAATTCTGGCCAAATGAAGATATTTTCTTGTGTTTGACCTTGTATCTCCACTCACAGACGAAGAAATTTTTTTATACTCCCTGAAATTGACCGTATTATAGTGCTCTAACTATTTGAAGAGTTTAAAGAACATTTATCAATACAATTTTCCGTTATTCAAGAATCCGGCAAAAATTCTGGCCAAATGAAGATATTTTCTTGTGTTTGACCTTGTATCTCCACTCACAGACGAAGAAATTTTTTTATACTCCCTGAAATTGACCGTATTATAGTGCTCTAACTATTTGAAGAGTTTAAAGAACATTTATCAATACAATTTTCCGTTATTCAAGAATCCGGCAAAAATTCTGGCCAAATGAAGATATTTTCTTGTGTTTGACCTTGTATCTCCACTCACAGACGAAAAAATTTTTTTATATTCCCTGAAATTGACCGTATTATAGTGTTCTAACTATTTGAAGAGTTTAAAGAACATTTATCAATACAATTTTCCGTTATTCAAGAATCCGGCAAAAATTCTGGCCAAATGAAGATATTTTCTTGTGTTTGACCTTGTATCTCCACTCACAGACGAAGAAATTTTTTTATACTCCCTGAAATTGACCGTATTATAGTGCTCTAACTATTTGAAGAGTTTAAAGAACATTTATCAATACGATTTTCCGTTATTCAAGAATCCGGCAAAAAAATCAGCGCCAAATAACAAAACTTATCCTTGTGTTTCAGGTATTACCTAGTCTATATTACTTCACAGTGGTATATGTGGAAGTTGGTATTGTCCTGTTAATATTTGCCGAGTTTTGCGGACAGTTGGCCATGATTTCAAGTGATATTTTGGAAAAGTTTGGGAAATTTGCAGCGCGATTATCCGGCAAAAATCCGGCAATTCTGGTCTCAAGTACTTCTGTTCAGATGTAACACGCCAAAACCAAAGTATTAAAGCTCTTTGGCAAGCATCGAGTACGATACGACGCGCAACTGTGCTTGAAGTGACGACGCGCACGAGCGATAAGGAGCTACTTATCGCTCGGTCGACCGAGCCATAAGTCTTATCGCTCGTGCGCGCCACCCGACTACCATGAGCCTAAGTGAGTCTACAGTGCGTGTCGAAATACATTGCATGTACCCTTATATATTAATTGAGACAGAATTTTAATAAATCAACAAATTCTTAAAATTTAAAAAGGTAGAATTTAATTCTATGGCATTTATTGAAACCTGCTTTTTTAAAGTTGAGAATTGGTTTCAATTTCTAGAATATCACGATAATGTTGACTCAAAACTGTTTCAGGCAGCTATCAAGTCTCAAGATATGACATAATTTGATAGAATGTTAGTACCAACGCTATCAGTGCATTGAAGTCGAGTTCTCGATACAGGTATTATAATTAGGTTCTATCGACCGTTTTTGTAGTCTTAACTCATTTTTATTTGTTATTATACGACCAATTAAAACCTAGCAAACCAGACTTCTTTATGTGCTAAATGTTACTTTAACCTTAATAATAGCAGCATTGTGGCAGATATCCAGTTACATTTTTTCCAGCCGTATATTATAAATATACAGGGTGGGCCAAAAGTCAGTGTGCAAACGTTGGCATTAATAGCTCAGTCACTGAGTGCCCAATTGAAATAATTGGTTCTGGTATGACTTACTACCACCACTGGTTCGAGAAATTTGTCAAATCGAAACATATTTGTGTTCATTGTTTTCAAAAGAAGGTTCATTTTCGCATTTATTTGATAGTTTGGATAATCGGATCGAGCCAAATTTTATTGAATTGTGTTTAGCCATTTAAATTACGTTTGCTCTAAAAAAATGAGAGTATATATATATTACTCATGCAACTAAGATAAATTGAGTATAAATACTCAATTTATCTTAGTTTAAGTTGCAAGTTATATAACTCATTTTCTAAAGGTCTCGTAAACTTTAATCAATTGGGGGGTAGGAAGCTCAATCTCAATTCTGAAACATGATTTTTCCGAAATTGAGATTGAGAAAATTGATAAAATTGATAAAATTTAAAATCTTTTAAAATCATTTTTCCGTTTAACTCAGTTCACTGATCAGTCCATAATTTTCCGATTACTGTTAAAGTTACGTATACAGGAGTACAATAATCTGTATGTATCGCTGTTACTAGGACATTATAGATGATAAAATTGACTCTGGTAGCAACCATGATCAAAAAACTTAATAAAATTCAGTACTTAGACACTGTAAGACCAGATGGATCATCCTCCTCCTCCTCATCCTCCTCCTTCTCCCCATCCTCGTCAGTCCTTCTCTTCACAGTCCTCTTCAACCTCCTCCTCTTCCGTCCTACGCATCCTCCTCCCCTCAGTCCTCCTCAGTCCTCACATGTACAATACCTTCTCAGTCCTCCTTCTCCCCATCCTCATCAAAACGGACTAAAACGGACAAAAACTGTTACGATAATAACATTTAGATCCTCCTTCCCTCCTCCTTCTCCTCCTCCTCCTCCTCCTCCTCCTCCTCCTCCTCCTCCTCTTTATCAGTCCTCCTCCTCCTCAGTCCTCCTCAACCTCTTCCCCCTCCTCCTCAGTCCTCCTCCTCCTCCTCCTCCTCCTCCACCTCTTCCTCCTCCTCCTCCTCCTCCTCCTCCTCATTTCTCCTCCTCCTTATCGTCCTTCTCAGTCCTCCTACTCATCCTCCTCCTCATCCTCCTCTTTATCAGCCCTCCTCCTCCTCAGTCCTCCTCAACCTCTTCCCCCTCCTCCTCAGTCCTCCTCCTCCTCCTCCTCCTCCACCTCCTCCTCCACCTCCTCCTCCTCCTTCTCCTCCTCCTCCTACTCCTCCTCCTCCTCCTCCTCCTCAGTTCTTCTCCTCCTTATCATCCTTCTCAGTCCTCCTACTCATCCTCCTCCTCATCCTCCTCTTTATCAGTCCTCCTCAACCTCTTCCCCCTCCTCCTCAGTCCTTCTTTTCCTCAGACCTTCTCAACCTTCTCCTCTCCAGTCCTCCTACTTTTCCTCCTCGCATGTACAGTACATTGTCAGTCCTCCTTCTCCCCACCCTCATCCTCCTCTTCCTCCTCAAAAAACGGACAGAAACGGACGTAAATCGACATAAACGGACATAAACGGACAAAAACTGTTACGATAATAACATTTAGATCCTCCTTCTCCCCTCCTCCCCCTCCTCCTCATCAGTCCTCCTCCTCAGTTCTCCTCCTCCTTAACATCCTTCTCAGGCCTCCTACTCATCCTCCTCCTCATCCTCCTCTTTATCAGTCCTCCTTCTCCTCAGTCCTCCTCTACCTCTTCCCCCTCCTCCTCAGTCCTCCTTTTCCTCAAACCTTCTCAACCTCCTCCTCTCCAGTCCTCCTACGCATCCTCCTCCTCCTCAGTCCTCCTTATCCCCACCCTCATCCTCCTCCTCCTCAAAAACGGACAGAAACAGACGTAAATGATCATAAACGGACAAAAACTGTTACGGAAATAACATGTAGATGCTTCCTCCTCCTTTCCCCTCCTCCCTTTCCTCTTCGTCAGTCCTCCTCCTCCTAAGTCCTCCTCCTCAGTCCCCCTCCTCAGTCCTCTTCCTCCTCAGTCATCGTTCTCAGTCCCCCTCCTCCCCATCCTCATCCTCTTCCTCCTCAGTCCTCCTTCTCCTCAGTCATTCTCCTTCTCCTCCTCCTTTTCCTCCTCAGTCCTCTTCCTTTTCAGTCCTACTGATCCTCCTCAGTGTTCGTACTCCTCAGTCCCATTCCGTCCTTCTTTTCCTCTTTATCCTCCTCCTCCCCAGTTCTCCCCTCCTCCACTTCTTCCTCAGTCCTCCTCTTCCTCAGTCCTCCTCCTCTTCAGTCATCCTCTTCCTCCTCATTCCTTGTATGTACGACACATTCTCAGTTCTACTCTTCTTCAGTTTTCTCCCTTCTCTTCCCCCTTCTCCTCCTCAGTCCTCAATCCTTATTCTCCTCCTCAGTCTTTCTCAGTCCTCCTCCTCTTCTTCGGTCCTTCTACTCATCCTCCTCCTCTTCGTCTTTATCCTCCTCCTCACCAGTTCTCCTCCTCCTTTACCTCTTACTCAGTCCTTCTCTTCCTCAGTCATCCTCTTCCTCCTCAGTAATTGTATGTACGGCACATTCTCGGTTCTACTCTTCTTCAGTTCTTCCCCTTCTCTTCCTCCTTCTCCTCCTCAGGCCTCAATCCTCATCCTCCTCCTCAGTCTTTCTCAGTCCTCCTCCTCCTCCTCCCCCTCTTCGGTCCTCCTACTCATCCTCCTCCTCTTCCTATTCATCCTCCTCCTCCCCAGTCCTCCTCCTCCTCCATCTCTTCCATGGTCCTCCTCTTCTTCTGTCCTCCTCCTCCTCTGTCCTTGTATGTGCGACACATTCTCAGTTCTACTCTTCTTCAATCTTCAGTTCTCTCCCTTCTCTTCCTCTTCCTCTTCCTCTTCCTCCTACTCCTCCTCCTCCTCCTCAATCCTCATCCTCACCCTCAGTCTTTCTCAGTCCTCCTCCTCTTCAGTCCTCCTACTCATCCTCCTCCTCTTCTCTTCATCCTCCTTCTCCCCAGTCCTCCTCCTCCTCCACCTCTTCCTCGGTCCTCCTCTTCTTCAGTCCTCCTCCTCCTCAGTCCTTGTATATAAGACACATTCTCAGTTCTACTCTTCCTCTGTCTTCTTCCTCCTCCTCCTCCTTAATCCTCATCCTACTACTTATACTCGGTCCTCCTCAGTCCTCCTCCTCCTCCTCCCCAGTCCTCATCCTCCTCAGTCCTCCCCCTTCTCCTCAGTCCTCCTCCTCCTCTTCCTTCTCCTCAGTCCTCCTTCTCCACAGTCCTCATTGTCCTCCTCCTCTTCTTCCTCCTCAGTCCTCCTCCACTTCCACTTCCACCTCCTCCTCCTTCTCAGTCCTCCTCCTCGTCAGTCCTCCTCAGTCCTCCTCAGTGCCGTCTTCCTCCTCAGTACTCCTCCTCCTCATTTTCTAAAAACGGACAAAATCGAACGGACAAAAACAAACATGAGCCCTGAAATCTCTCTGAAAATTATATTAATGATATATTTGTGTAACAAGGCTGTCTCAACCTTTACTTTTTTTATATATATCTTGTCGCCACTCCTGGAGTAATGGATATTATATCTTTATTTCAATAAATATAATAATCAATAAAATGGAATAGAATCTTGTCTTCCATTCAGCTCACTCTTCTAAAAGCTCTCCCTCTACATTCTCAACCTCATTCTCAACTTCATCATCTTCCTCATCTTCCTCATCTTCCTCATCAACATCATCACCCCTGTCTTCATCATTGGTGGTGTGTGCAAGATTGAGGTCGAGTTCGTCAACAGGTATCGCTTTCTCATAATACCGTCCTCTGTGTCCTCTCACTGCTATCAAAACTGTTTTAAGTAGCTCAAACCTCAAACGATGTCTTAGATTCGCCATGATGAGGCTTTTGTCCCGGCTGGTCTTGGCTGCCAGAAGTGTTGCTACTCTTTTAAGGAACATGGTAGCCTGTGGGCTCATACCTCCGTTGGTAGAGAATACAAGACCATTGCAGGTTCCTTTTTCAATCTTTACACAGCGGTCTCCATATTTCCTTTCTTTCTCTCTCTCTCATGCTTACTGTACAACTTTTCTGGGGTGTCTTGATTAGTGTTGGATTTGGCTCCGGGCTGTAAAACCCTAATATCAAAAGATGCCATCTCCATCGGTGACCACAGACCTCTAGCTAGTCTCAACCTTTACTAGTTACTATTTCCTTCGAAATGGCTCAAAATGAATTTTTGTTTTTTCTGTTATGGTTAAAGTAAATTTTTGAAACAAAAAAAACAAAAAAAAAAACGTTATCTCCCCCTTATACATTACCTACTAACAATCATATCCGTCCCCTTTAGCAAAACCATGGGTCGTTCACGTGATGATTACTTTGATCATATTTTACCTAATCATTTCTACTATTTAATATTATGCATGCGTTTTATTGCTCAGCAGCTGTTCAAAAGGATCAAACTCAAATATAAGATAATTAATCATTTCACAGTAATAAGTTTGAAACATATTTTCATCATACATTTAGCTCGTGTATGAATTAGTTACTTGGAAAGATAAAGATGTCCATTTTTCAATTTTCTCAATTTTCTCAATTCTGAAACACGATTTTTCCAAAATTGAGATTGATAAGATTGAGCTTCCTACCCCCCTCAATTACAGAGGGTGTGGCCTCTTTTTCACTGAAAAGACGCCATCAGATTTCATTGCATTCTGGGACCAATTTTGGTGTGATTTAAAGTATCCTACAAATTGGTGTTTACTGTTTCGACTTTTGTAAAATCACTGTAACAATATAATCTGTATTCTTATAGTTTCAACCATAATAGTGAAATAGAGGGGCTGGCCAATAGCCACACCCTCTGTAATTGATTTAAGTCTACGAAACTTTCAGAAATTTGTGTGTAATTCGGAGATAAATTAAACAAGTTGTTATCGGCCACCATGTGTAAACGGAATGTTCTAGCAGACTGTATAATACTATAACATACATTTTCTTACACACACACATAATCTAATCTCTGGAATGTTGCTATGATATCAATGGCAATGTTTTGATACTGTGTATTATCATGATTATGCCTTACAGGCCGATCTTCCGATGGAGTTTCGGTTGCCATGGCAACACATCAATATGATAAAGAATTTGTAAACGCAGTCACAACTCTGTCGTGTACACTGTACGGTGCGAGCGGTTATTTTATGATAGGTAACATCTACTTTTTCAGCATTTGCGGGATGACCAGTTCACACGTATATTTTCGCAGACACAACTTCGCATAAAATTATATCCAATTATTCTATAACCAATTATCTACACGGACTTCTGTCTAAATATGAATGAAATCGAGAAAACCAAATATTATATGTTTCGTCCTGAAGTGCTGAGTTCTCAGGCAGTAAAATCATGATCCTGATAGATATCGAAGTCTCCTTAAATGATTGTCTCTGCTGCTTAATATATCTGGATTGTCGTTGGGAGGCGATGCAGATTTGTTTACTTTTAAGGGGGAGGTTCTGCTCAGCAGGAGAAAGAGGTGATGCACATTTTGTATTTGTCTGACATGTAGGACTTGAGCCACGTTTCCGTAAGTGCAATAAACGGTAACGAGTGGTTTTTGGATTTCTCCTGAATAAGAGCTGAGATTTTTGGCACTTCCCATATACTCGCACTTGATGCACTAGGATTCATGGACTGGACATTTAAGACGAGGCATGAGGAATAACGGGCACGTGCAGTGTATCCTCTGAGGCGGTAGGAACTGCTGGTAGTGGTATAGTGGGAGCGCTGTTCCTGGCTGAAGAGGTGGATGTGGTCTGGGGTAGTGGTAGGGCATTTGAGTTTGAGGGAGGCTGGACCGGTGGTCGACTATTTCTGATAGGAGTCCGATCCTGGTTTGCATCGTTTCCAACAGTCTCCGTAACTATAACAATCCTGTGATCTGGTATTGGTTACTTAAACTTATTTAATTGAACATGGTGTTTGACGTTGGAGCTTATCACTTTACAGTTTACATCACCTTACCTGAATAATTGAATAGGATGAATACTGAATAGCATTTATTAATGCTTTCTTTACCCGGAGAACTCTGTTTTACTTGTCCCTCGGTAACACAAGACCGTGAGCCGTGACACTTAGTCACAATAATTAAGTCATAAGTCAGAAAGAAGTCCATAATTCGTACACCCATGATTATGTTAAATATAGATTGACTCCAGTCTCCATTGTTCAATGACTTCGTCAAAATGTTTTAGGAAAATGTTCACAGATTTGTTAATTTTGGACTCAAATTAACGTTGAGAAAAACTGAATTTATTTTGGAAAAATCCCGGCTAAAACCAAAATCCCGGCCGGTACCGGTACAAAATCGCCAAATACCAGCCGGTATTCCGGCTGCGCCGGTTATATCCCGGTCGAGTTCTGTCTGAGACCTAATTTTCTCTATTTCTCGTGCAATTTTAGATCAGACACAGTCATCTAAATTATTTAATAAGAAGGTTTAAATTATAAGCAATTAAAAACAGTTGGGACTATCATTGTTTGTGAGTACATATTATACGAATATAAGGTGGTTAATATAATTATAACACATTTAATATAAAACATTTAAGACACATTTTTTTATTCCTGCATTGTACTCATTAATTTAACTAGTAATATTATATAAAAACCACATTTCTATTTGTACAGGGAGCTGCTGGTAAACTACCGTCGCTATACATCGACTATGACTACAATCCTACTTTTAAAAACAAACTACATACATATCTCACATTTGCGAGGACTACTTCATCACAAGCAAAAAATCGACATTGGTAAATAAAGGTAGGTTCTTTTCACTGACTTCGTTAAATGAGTTACATATTTTCACACAAATTACGTGCGTGATCATTAAAGGGTTGCTTGTGTGCAGTTACTTCTGGGCCAGCGCCACCCTGTTGGGAGTTTTCACATAAGTAAATTTGCCGATAATTCAATTTTACTCATTCTGGACATGTTACCTATATTATCATTATACTAGTATTTCTTCAGGTCTGTCTTCTATAACCACGATGAAAAGAAAAGATGGGCGAAAACATTTGAGACTGCAGATTGCAGAACTGGAACACTCTATTTGAAGACAGTGGCTGCTGAGTGCTGAGCTGCATCAAATCTATCAGCATCATGTAACTTCGATCAGGAACAGACTCCATTTCATTTCCGACAACTAGCACCTGTTTTCCCTAGACTTACCAAGTATTAAGTAACTGCATTAGTATTAGGTTAAATTAAAGGCCCTACATCGAACAAGTCTAACAATTAAAACTTAAATGCAAGAGTGCACAATTTATCACTAAATATCTTCCTCTTTTAATTCTAATCAACACACGGTTTCGTCTTTGTTTCACCCAATCGTGCTGATAATCAGTAATCATGCACTCTGCACTCTAACTTCGAGATGTTTCAAAAGGGCTCCCGACGAGTTGAATTAGATCAATATTTTCTTTTGATACATAGATACTGATTGGGAGGTTCATCATACTATTCTTGTCACATGGTAACGATTAACGATTAGCTGATCAGCTTCCAGCATCGACAGGCCGAAATCCATAAATATAATCAGTTGTAATTTAATATTTATCATCGTCCGGATCATCATAATATTTTAATTTAAAGTTATAATTGAACGGTGTTAAGAAAGATAATTTAAGAGAAATGTTTTGAAAGTGCCTGATTTCGAGTATAAGATCTGTACTGATACATTAATTTTCAGATTGTTATTATAGTTTATTTGTATTTTTTATATTATCTTATCCGCACAAGTTCGGAAGCCATCTGAACGCTATTGCCAGACACAGGCATATATTTATTTTGGGGTATCATGCTCTCAGAAATTTCAACTCAGTCCGATATTATAGTTATACTAACCTGCATTGCATAAGGTTAATTGTCTCGCAGTCTAGTGCATAAACCTTTTATTTTGTATAAACCCTTTATTTTGATTGGGAAAACTTTAGTTTAATGTGGTTACCGTCTCTAAAGTTGGCATGATAGTTAATAAACTCTTATCTATTATGTCACTGAAGATGACGCCTTGCAACATGTTTGACGATAGCCTGTAGATTGATAGTTTGATCTAAGTATTTACAACAATTCATCTAGTTTGATTGATTCAAAGGGAAACAAATTCCTCTCTTATCTATTATGACTATATTTAAATTCAATCCTGTAAAGTGATACTCCTTTTTTAGTAATTTAAACATGTGTTTTCTCCTTCTGATTTTTAAACTATTACCGGTCACGCTGAATAATAATGACATCAGTGAATTTAAAGCTATCGTTAACATCACTCAGAAAATGCGCGTCTTTAGCGCGTGTCTTGTTGTTATGCATCAATCCTTCGGTAGATCGGCGAGATGCACCACTGTGCCTCACAGTGGTGTGCCCACCTACGAGTGGTATTGAAACGTAGCGCGCCTGAAACTGGAAACGTAGCGCGGCTGAAAGCATGACAATGTCAGCCGCGCCGTAAGCTTTCATTAGGTTTCAGGTATCGCGTCCGCGGCAAACAGAAGATAAATCGGAAATTGTGGAACCAGATGATACGGTTTTTGAGGCATTTTGATACGGTCATTTTAGTCTGTTAAAGTAGTCTCAGAGTGCTGGAAATGGTTTCACGGTGTAGGGGGATGTGTTTACTAACTATTTTGACGTCAAAATTGTCGCCAGAGGCTCCCTGAGTCATGGAATGAACGGAATGAACAAAAATGAATTTTTTTTCTAAAACTCGTCGGATTGCCCCAAAACAGGTCGGAATCGTTTGGTATTGACCCTTATAGTGTTCCTACAAAGTTTGGTGGCCCTAGCACTCCCAGAACGCCCACTAGAGACTTGATTCCATTTCCGTATCAGAAAGCTGGTTCCTGAGTATCCGATATTGATACCAGATGATACGGTTTTTGAGGCATTTTGATACGGTCATTTTAGTCTGTTAAAGGGGCTGCAGAGTGCTGCAGATGATTGTACGGTGTAGGGGGATGTGTTTACTAACTATTTTGACGTCAAAATTGTCGCCAGAGGCTCCCTGAGTCATGGAATGAACGGAATGAACAAAAATGAATTTTTTTTCTAAAACTCGTCGGATGGCCCCAAAACAGGTCGGAATCGTTTGGTATTGACCCTAATAGTGTTCCTACGAAGTTTGGTGGCCCTAGCACTCCCAGAACACCCATTATACCCTTGGCTGGATTCAAGAATTTAGAACCAGTTGAGCAGATAAAACGGATTTTGAGAAATTTTGTCTGCTTGTGTTGTTGCAGAGAGTTGAATTTGGTTCAACAGTATTCAAACAAGATGTGTTCCAACTTAGTTTTGTAGCCCTACCATTTTCAGCCTTACCATTTTCAGAACGTCCAATAGAATCCGGTTCCATTTTCTTCCAAGAAGCCGTAGACAAGGTTGTTTGAATACAACTCTGGTAATACAACTTTTTACTTGGATGGATTTCAATAATTAAAGAGAGCAGAGTTTTAAAAATTTGCCAGTATTTGGCACAATTTCTTTAGCTATTTCTTCGGACAGTTTTGATGCATTTACAGTGACTAACCACGCCTTTTGTTATATTTAACGGAACGTAAGATTGTGTATTCGTCTGAACCACCAGATATAATGACAACAAGATAAACGGTGACTGAAATATGGCGAAAACTTGTTTAGCCCACAGCTATTGAAAATGTCGAGTTTACGAAGCTTGATGTCTAAATGATAACACAATTCTTTTAAGCAGATAAGATATTAAATCTAATACATGAAAACATAGCACGGCATGATAATCAAATGAACATTATGTTAACCATCAGTCTTAGTTTGTTCGTTTTTATGTGATGTACAGCCTGCCAGCATCTTAAGATCATCATAGCAGTTCACGCAACATTGGTCGTCTGAACTGCTTGTCACTTGCGGAGGACATTTAAAAGACATCCGTAGTAGATGATATGTAGGGGGCCTGGTAGTGTGAACATAAGTCTTCGAAGGGACCATATGTGTGACAGAATCGCGTCGTGCACAATAGCAGAGGCCGCTTCGTTGATATCACGCTCTGAAACAAAACACGAGGGTTGTTAGACGTGTAAAAACTGAAACCTTTCAAGTTCTGGGGTTATGTAATAGACAAGAACAATGCATTAGATATAGAATCAGGACCTCTATCAGAAGTCAAATATCAAATATCACACGAATTGGTAAACATTTCGATCATGAAATGAAACGAGATATTGTCGCCGATTATAATAATTAGGAGGTCACGAAAAGCAGCTTACTTGGGAACCATGACTGGAGTACACACAACATCGACTGATTTCAAGAAACTAAACCCCCAAAGTTGGGACCTTCACTCAACCACAGTAGGTACAGCGCTGCGAAAATGATTATAAATATCAGCACCGAGATAATATAAGATGTAATTAAACTTAAAGGACTGCTGCTAAATATATCACATGTGATCGTCTTAAATAATGGGGGGGGGGGGGGGGGGGGGGGGCGAGGTGGGTCTCCGCCCTAGAAGAGTGGGTCTGGCAAACAGAATGGTGGGTCTACACTCTGGAATAGTGGGTCTAGCAACCAGAATGGCGGGTCTTCGCCGTAGAAGAGTGGATCTGGCAACCAGAATGGTGGGTCTGCATTCTAGAATAGTGGGTCTTCACTATAGAAGAGTGGGTCTGGCAACCAGAATTGGGGGTCTATAAACTAAAATATATGAGATATGGTAACCAGAATTGTGGGTCTGGACTCTAGAATAGTGGGTCTGGTAACCCGAATGGTGGGTCATCACTCTAGAAGAGTGGTTCTGGCAACCAGAATGGTGGGTCTTCACTCTAGAAGAGCGGGTCTGGCAACCAAAATTGTAGGTCTACACTCTAGAAGAGTGGGTCTGGCAACCAGAATTGGGAGTCTAGGATAGGATAAAAGGATACAAGGATACAAGGATACAAGGATACAAGGATACAAGGATACAAGGATACAAGGATACAAGGATACAAAAGTGATAATTATTTTATTGAATTCACAATAGTTATAATTCTGAAATAATTTAAGGTTACAAAATTTTAGTTACTTATAAATGTGTAGGGATAAAATAGAAATGTTTTATAATACTATTTTTCTATAAATAGATCGGATTTGTAGATTTCGATCTTATTTTGAGGTCCACAGTTCGTTCACAGAGAGAATTGAATGGATTGCTCTTGCTGTGGCAGTACATTTTGTAGGGTCTAAAGTTTTATCGGATAGCAAACCTAGCTAGGTCAGTAATATTTTTGGGATGGAAGTTAAATTTTTCTCTAACTGAGGAGTAGAGTAAACAGTCAGTTAGAACATTAATTTGGTTCTAGGGGGGTTTCGTAACGGCCCCTCTCAATGTAAAGATTGTGGCAGCTAATACAAAACCTTGTTAAGCTTTTCCGAGCATCAGGGATCTTAACCACTCCCAAGTATGTTTCTGGTTCAAAATCATGTTTAATTTGATTGTAAAATTCTAATTTAGGTGAGGATGCCTTGGCAGATTTCCAGGTATCCACAAATTCTTCCCTCATGTTGTGACTGATTTGGGTAGAGAGCTTGGATTTTGAAGAGGATGAGTGGGGAAGTTATATTTGGTGATAAGATTGGAGATGTTGGTGTACCAAGGAAGGCCCAGCATAATCTGCTCTTGAAATGCAGCGGAGAGAAGTTCATTTTCAGTGCTTTCAAGGCGACTATAGAAATCTATTGCAAGTTTGCAGGCTTCAAAGAATAGGGGGTGGCGCCCACTTTCGCCCCAGCAGCCTATATTTGATGCTTTTGAATAGACAGACGAGGAACACTTGATAAACTTAAGGTGGAAACTTTCATAGTGGTCTTGTGAGATGTACTTGAGAGTATGCTTGGGGTTGGCTTTGCTATACGTTTTGGAGAGGTATCTCATGGTTTTTGAGTGGGGACATAAGATTTGGCAGCCATAGAGCAGGATCGGTTTTATTAGAGAGTCAAATAAAATGTTTAGGGAACTGTGAGAGAGGGCATCTTTAACGATATTGCCTTGGAGGCCATATAGAGCACGGAGAGCCTTGGCCCTCAGCTCAGTATTTGCTGCTGTAAAAGATCCATTTCTGTGGAATATTATGCCAAGATAGCAGTATTTTTCGGTGTGTTGGATGGGCTGGCCTCCCAAAATGAATGTTTCATAGGATTGTTTTCTTTTAGGAGGGCAGAATATGAGAATCTTGGTTTTTTTTAATGTTTACTTCAAGGCCCATAGAGTTACAGAAGTCGAATAGGATGTTGATATTGCCTTGCAATGCCTTGGGACTTAGGGCAAGTAGGACAAGATCGTCAGCCCAGAGCAGATGTGATATTAGGACGTCAGCTAGAATAGGATAATCACCAACAGATTTCAGGAGAGATGACAAGTCTTTGATATAGATTTTAAAAAGGTCCGGTGATAGGGGTGTCCCTGCTTTGTTCCTTTTCCAATGTCAATATAAGGGGACAAGAATTTGGAAATTTGTATATGAGCTATTGAGTCTATTATAAACTAGAATATAGGAGATATGGTAACCAGAATTGTGGGTAAACTGGACTCTAGAATAGTGGGTCTGGCAACCAGAATGGTGGGTCTACACTCTGGAATAGTGGGTCTGGCTACCAGAATGGTGGGTCTTCGCCTTAGAAGAGTGGGTCTGGCAACCAGAATTGGGGGTCTATAAACTAGAATATAGGAGATATGGCAACCATAATTGTGGGTCTGGACTCTAGAATAGTGAGTCTGGCAACCCGAATGGTGGGTCATCACTCTAGAAGAGTGGTTCTGGCAACCAGAATGGTGGGTCTTCACTCTAGAAGAGTGGGTCTGGCAACCAAAATGGTTGGTCTTCACCTTTGAAGAGTGGGTCTGGCAACCATAATGGTGGGTCTACACTCTGGAATAGTGGGTCTGGCAACCAGAATGGTGGGTCTTCGCCCTAGAAGAGTGGGTCTGGCAACCAGAATGGCGGGTCTCCGCCGTAGAAGATTGGGTCTGGCAATCAGAATGGTGGGTCTGCAATCTAGAAGAGGTGGGCAGAGGGAGATTCAGGGTAGATAGAAACAGTGTAATTGTCGACGTTGGGAGGATAATATTTTTAACATAGCTTAGAACATTGAATAGAGGAGGAAGTGCTTTGAGAATCCTTTGCAAAGGTAGACAAAGCCAAATTATCAAATAATTACTTATGAAATTAATAAACTTAAGAATATATAAATTGAATGGCAAACCTCAGTTGATTTCATCTTTTAACCAGAATTGAAGCTTGACTTTATGTCTTCAGGATATTCCCCTTTTTTTCTGCTCTGAACATTTTTGCCTACTCCATGATGTTTAAAAGCATGTGTTTCATATTATAGCTCCAGAGCTCCTGATCCCTAAAACCATTTTGATTGAGCAAGACAGTTAAATAAAATTTTCTGGAATCTAAAATTAAAGTATGTCCACAGTTAAACATCCAAAAACATAATCATAAGTAGGAAGTATGGGACCGAATCCAATGCAACAATAATAATAATAAATTGACGCTTAAGAACACCACTATTTAATGATAAACGTATACTCAGCAGTGTTTAATCTACAGAAACAATCATGATAAAAGTTAGGACTGGTCATGGTATCATATATACTTGAAAATATTATATTAAAATGAAAGGGTGAAGCTTAAAATTGAAGAACTCACACTAAATAACTAAAGAACTAACACTAAATGTAGGCCAACATCAGTCAATGATAAAGTTTTTCAAGTTCATGCTGAGACAATTTGAATAAGAAATTTATTATTTAATGATACAGTTGTTATTTTAAATACCTTTGTCGAGCTATAAATACTGTCCAATACATGTTTGCCATGTTTTACTCTTCATCTCCCTTCTAACTCTTCTCAGCATACAAACTCTTCCAATCTGAACGAAATTGTGAAGTGAAAAGCTTCTTGCCCAGAAAGTTGGTTTTAGGACACGTTCATTGAAGTTTGAGGAAATTGGTAAATTTCTAAAACAGCGTTTTTGACGATAGTGGTTTAATTTTAACAATTATTAATCTAGCGTGTTCATAAGTTCTGAACATTAGCCACGTGACCCATACTCCCATATGCACTGCTCAAAAATAAAATGTATTGCTTTTAGGCACTATTATGTAAAAAATGTCACATTTTTGTGACATTGTTTACCATAGCTGCCCAATTAGCATTTTTTGGTCTAAAATATAGTAGATTAGGTCAATCTAACAATTATGATACAATGTAGGCCTAAAGGGCAGTGATCGAACGGCTTTAAGGCAACATTTCGTAAACTTTGTCACACTCAGAATACGGGACCTCTTTTCTACTGTGAGGTGTCCTCAAAACCCTTTCAACTCATTATTGTTTGTTTTGCCAATCATTTCCCCATCTAAGTGTAGCTAAAAGGAAAGCTCGAAATGGTTCCTTTAATTCAGTACAGCTGAATCGCAAATGTAAATCATACACATTCATGCTTCAATTGAAGTACTGAAGAGGTTGCCTCCGATCCTAGTCGTTTGGAGAGTGGCCTGCTCACACACATCGCGTTGGCGGCCCGTACGTAACATATGTCTCCACGTTACTCGGTTGGAGCCAAAGCGTCTGATGTGTTGTTGTCGAATGTTTTCACACTGTAAACTTAGAAGCTCTTTGAGTACGCAGGTCTTTCAATTCTTCCGGGGGTCTGCCCCTCTGACCTCTTTCCATAATTTTGGTTCCAGTTCACGAAACCTCGGTTGCAGAAGCGCTCATGGGAGCTGGCTGGCAAAGGTTTAATATTATTTTTTTTTTTTTTTTTGATTTTTTTTTTTTTTTTCAGGGGTTTTTTTTTTTGTTTTAATTTTTGGTTGGGGGTCCAATCGATGGGACTGGGGGGGGGGTGGGAGGGGTGCTTGGGAGCCGGCTCAAGCTGATTCTCCAAATGTGTGATTTCCTCGCGCTCTTAACGCAGGGCCTTGTTTAAGTCATGTGTACACACTTTACAGGCGGACAGCAAACAATAAACAAAAAACTTATAAACATGGTTGAAACAGGACATCACCGTGTACGATGCTCCGCGCGCAGTATCATAGCAGTCAAATGGGTTCAAACTGCAAAGGTCTGGACCCTCAAATCGCGGCAAATCATAATAGTTTACCTGTAGTGGGATGCGCCATGACGTGCTTTGGAACGTTTACCAATTAACTATGTGTTTTAGAAAACTACGCGGTGATGAAGAAGTCGGCAATGGTAGGGTTTGGAACTCCCTACAACCACAAAATTGCACGTAGATCATGCGTATGCGCTACATTAAAACGTTTAGGATAGTGAATAATGAGGCTTTTTATTGCGATTTGTTATTTCCAACATATTACTACTTACTATTTCTATTTTTAAGCACAAGCCTACCAAATAATAATTTTAGGGCGTCCAAACGGACGCCTTGGACAGCCCTAAATAGCCGCCTCTGGGCTCGGGAGTCTAGAGTCTGGCATTTAAACTGCATGTCCATTACCAACGTAGCCTGGCCAGTACTGATGAAAATGTTTTTTGGGTCACATGAAAGAACCATTCAAACCTAAGGATACTTCTCAAGGAGGTCTGATGGAAAACTTGAGCGTTTATCTGCTTTTTGGTGGTGTTTGAGACATTAGCTCCGTACAAAAAGATGTGTAGAGGGACAGCAGCCCTATACGAATCCTTGATCTTGGTTAAAGTCTTTATATGGTCTGCTATTCCAATGTTTCCAGAGCTGATTGAATGAAAGGCGCCATTAGCTTCTGGATACGGACATCCAGGTCTCTGTTGAATTGTCCATCCCCACTGATAGTTTGCACACAGGTAGACAAGTTGCTTACCTGTCAACGGGTTCACCCTCACGAACAGCTCTTCAAACCAGCACAAGTAAAGCAGCATTGTCCGTTTTTACATAACAAAACTTTTCCTCTACTGTAAATCCAATCTAATCAATACTAAATTGGAAATTACCAAAATCAGATCTCTTTCATGGACCAAATGTGTGATTTGTGGTAAAATCATATGAATAAATTATGGAAATATATCATGCTTGCAAGGATGCCTTTCGTACCGTATACAAAGGTTGTAAACGATAGCTCCTTAAAAAGACTCGGTTTCATTTCCTGCTTAAAAACAATCGAGAACTGGCCAATTTAGTGCTTTTAAAAAGGTTTACTGAGCTCAGCAGGACGGATTTGTTAGCAGTCAAGGCCCCTCGATAAGGAGTAATTCTTTGGCTAAGATTGCGTACTATACATGTGAAGTTTTAAACCTTTAGGTATTGTTTTTCCCTATCATCTTGCAAGCAAAAAACTAACAAAATAAACCTCGCAGGTAGATCAGAAGTTCAACAGGATTCTGCAGTCACCCAAACAATTAATAAATTCACAAAATCTTACATAGCGCTCGATTGGAATTATTTGCGATTGAGGCGCGCGCATCAAATATTCATCGGAAAAGATAAATCCATAAATATGATTTATTTTGTTAACTTTTAAAATTTATAAGTCATTTCAATAATCTTTTTTATCGCAAAAATATAACAAAATTAACCAAATATATGACGTTGTACGTGAGAAAAGCAACATGGAACCATATTTTAAACTAAAAACTGTTTTTAATTTCGTGCGCGGCTTGCTTTAATTTTTGAATTGCTCGATGATTAATTTGAATGTTAATTACAGTTTAAGCTAACAGCAAAAAGATTTGCTTTTTCAAGAAGTCAACCAAAATCAATAAACAAACATGCGGCAAAAAAGTAAAAAAATTATGTAATAGTGAAATTTGGTTGACGATGTCAACCCATCGAAATCTTTGCTCTGCGAAGCAAGAATGCTAGTTCGCGCGGCGCGTCGAAGCGGCGAAGTCCTCCAATAGTGAAATGAGCAGAAAATGAAAATTAGTTAAATTTAATTTTAATTTAATTGTATTCATTAAATGCAGAACAGAATTTTATTTGTTAATTTCGTTTACATTTTTGCGGTTGATAAGATTTTAGAATGACTTAAAAATTTTTCAAGTACAAACTATATTGTTATTTATGAATTTTAGGCTTTCCGTGAAGTTATTTCATTGCGCGGCTCCTCATCGCAAATCAATTCAAAAATCTTTGAGAGCGCTACGTAGATGTGTGAATTATTACTGTTGGGCACCTGACAGAATCCTGTGAACTTCTTGATCTACCTGAGAGGTTTATTTCGTTAGTTTCCCCTGATTGCATGTTGATAGCAATTATCCTAAGGTTTAAAAAACTTCATGTCTATGTATCGAATTTTAGCCAAGAATTACCTTTTCATCGGGGGCCTGACTGCTAACAAAATCCGTCTTGCCTGAGCTCAGTGCATTTTTTTAAGGCACTAACTTGGGCAGTTCTCGATATGTTTGTAAGCGTAATGAAAACGAATTTTTGGAAGAAGCTATCGTGTACAATCCCATGCCGTTTTTTTGTGCTGGGTTGTGAAGAGCTGTCGGTTGAGGTTGAAACACGGTGAGCAGGTTAGGCAACTTTGTCTACCTGTGTGCAACTATCAGTAGGGATGGGACAATCGACAGGAGACCTGGATGTCGTATCCAGATGCTAATGGCGCCTTTCATCAGTCTGGAAACATTTGGAATAGCAGAACTATAAAGACTCAACAAGATCAGGATCGATAGGGCGCTGTCCTCACCATCTTGTTGTATGGAAGCTGAAGTCTCAATCACCACCACAAAGCAGATGAAACGCTTTCAAGGTTTTCCATCAGACCTCTTGAGAAGTCTCCTTAGGATTGAATGTGTTCTTTCATGTGGCCACTTTCATCAGTATGCCAGGCTTACGTTGGTTTGGACATGTAGTTAGAATGCAGACTCTAGACTACGAGCAGAGGCGGCTATGTAGGGAGTCCAGGGCGTCCGTGGACGCCCTTAAAATTATTATCTGGTGGCTTGTGCTAAAAAGAAAATAGTAAGTAGTAATAGTTGTTAGGAAATGACAAAATCGCAATATAAAGCTCTTTGGTCACTATCATACGTTTTAAAAGTAAGCGGAGCATGATCTACGTGAAATTTTGTGTGGTAGGGATGTCCCAACCCTTCCATCGGCCTTCCTCAGCGCGCAGTTTTAAACTCATAGTTAATTGTAAACGTTACAAAGCACTTGGGGGGATCCACTCAAGTTAATCTATTATGATTTGCTCAATTTGAAGGGTCAGGGACCCTTTGCAGTTTGAACTATTGACTGCTATGATTACTGCGCGGCTGAAGATCGTACACTTGGGGGTCATGTTTTCAACCAATGTTATTAAAAAAAAACAAACATATGTTTTGTTTTTGTTTTGCTTGTCGCTGTAGAGTTGTTACACGTTAATAAAACAAGGCCCTGCGCCGCGCGCAAATGAATCGGTTAGTTTGGAGACATCAAGGCTTGAGCCGGCTACAGCACCCCCTCCACTCCCACCCCACACACATCCCCCCCACGCGCCATCGATTGGATATATTCAACAAAACTGCCAGCACTCTCGACGCACCATGAGCCTGCTTCTGCTACCGGAGGTTTCTGTTTGAACTGGAAGCCAAATTATGGAATGAGGTAAGGGGCAGACCGGATGAATTGGAAGACTGCGTACTCAAAGATGCTGCTAAGTTTACAGGTGTTGAAAAATTCGACAACAAACACAAACAGACGCTTTGGCTACAAACGAGTAAACGTGGGAGAATCATGTTACGCCGCCCAACGCGATGGTGTGTGATGCAGGCCACTCCAACGACTAGGATCGGAGGAGACCTTTCAGTTTCATGTAGCATGATGTTGTATTGATTTACTTGCATTACAGCTGTTACTGAATTAAAGGGAACCCTGTTCGAGACTTTCTTAGTAAACTTGATTGAAAAATGTTGAATTGGACTGACTAGTTTGTATTGCCTAATGTTAGCAATCGGTAACTTACTATAGATAATTGTGGATCAAACAATGTACTTTCATCAAAACATTTGTTTATTCTAGGGGGAATGTTTGAATTTCAAGTAAACCTTTTTATTACAACAACATATGATAGTTGATGGATTTTCGTATTTTGTGGAGATTCGGAGAATCTATTACTGGACATGTCCTCTGTGTACGTAAGAACCACTGCACTCCAGTAACTAAAATTATGCTTAGATTGTTACCACATTACTTTCAATATAACACTTTAAATGTAACCACTTTTAATTGTGAAATAAAAAAACACACTTGACTATTGTTGAAAAGAGGTTAAACCAAACTTTCTGGGCAGATGCTTTTCACTTCACAATTTTCGTTCAGATTGGAAAGTGTTTAGTTTGCTGAGAAGAGTTAGAAGGGTCGATGAGAGTAAAACATGGCAAACATGTATTGGACAGTATTCTATAGCTCGAGCAAAGGTATTTAATATAAAACTGGTTCATTAAATAAAAATTTCTTATTCAAATTGTTCAGCATGAACTTGAAAACTTTATCATGGACTGATGATTGGCCTACATTTAGTGTTAGTTCTTTAGTTATTTAGTTTGAGTTCTTCAATTTTAAGCTTCACCCTTTCCATTTTAATATAATATTTTCATGTTATATGATACCATGGACCTAGTCCTAACTTTAGTCATGATTGTTTCTGTAGATTAAACACTGCTGAGTATTACGTTTATCATTAATAGTGGTGTTCTTAAGCGTCAATTTATTATTATTATTGTTGCATTGGATTCGGTTTCCCATATTCCTACTTATGATTATGGTTTTGGCTGTATAAACTGTGGACAACTTTAATGTTTAGATTCCAGAAAAAATGTTATTTAACGTCTTGCTAATCAAAATGGTTTAGGGATCGGAGCTCTGGAACTAATATATGAAACACATGCTTTTAAACATCATGGAGTCGGCAAAAATGTTCAGAGCAGAAAAAAAGGGGATATCCTGAAAGGACCATAAAAGTCAAAGCTTCAATTCTGTTTAAAGATGAAATCAACTGAGGTTTGCATTCAAAATTTATATATTCTTTAAGTTTATTAATGCATAAGTATATTATTGATAATATGCTTTGTCTACCTTTGCAAAGGATCTCAAAGGCACTCTCCTCTAATCAATGTTCTAAGCTATGTTAAAAATATTTAATCCTCCCAACGTCGACCAATTACACTGTTCTATTCTACCCTGGAAATCTCCCTCTGCCAACCTCTTCTAGATTGCAGACCACCATTCTGGTTTGCCAAGACCAATCTTTGATACGCGGAGACCGCCATTCTGGTTGCCAGACCACTTTCTAGGGCGAAGACCCACCATTTGGTTGCCAGACCCACTATTCCAGAGTGTAGACCCACCATTATGGTTGCCAGACCCACTCTTCAAGAGTGATAGACCAAACCAATTTTGGTTGCCAGGGTCCAATCTTTAGAGTGAAGACCACCATTCTGGTTGCCCAGAACCAACTCTTCTAGGAGTGATGGACCACATTCGGGTTGCCCAGACTCACTATTCTAGAGTCCAGACCACCATTATGGTTGCCCATATCTCCTATATTTCTAGTTTATAGTCCCAATTTGGGTTGCCAGACCATCTTCTAAGGCGAAGGACCCACCACTCTGGTAGCCAGACCCACTAATTCCAGAGTGTAGACCCACCATTCTGGTTGCCCGACCCACTATTCTAGATGTCCAGTTTACCACAATTCTGTTTTACCATAGCTCTATATTCTAGTTTATTATAGAATCCAATAGCTCTATACAAATTTCCAAATTCTTGTCCATTATATTGAACATTGGAAAAAGGAACAAAGCAGGGACCACCTATCACCGGACCTTTTTTAAATCTATATCAAAGGAACTTAGTTCATCTCTCCTGAAATCTTGTGGTGATTATCTATTCTGCTGACGTCCGTAAATATACATTGCTCTGGGCTGGACGATCTTGTCCCTACTTGCCTAAGTCCAAGGCATTGAGGCAATATCAACATCCTATTCGATTCCTGGTAAACTCTATGGGCCTTGAATAAAACATTATAAAAAAACCAAGATTCTCATTATTTGCCTCCTAAAGACAAAAACAATCCTATGAATCTTTCATTTTGGGAGGCAAGCCATCCAAACACACCGAAAAATACTGCTATCTTGCTTAATATCCCCAGAATTGGGCATTTTCTACAGCAGCAAATACTGAGCTGAGGGCCAAGGCTTTCCGTGCTCTATAGGGCTTGCCAAGGCAATATCGTTAAGATGCTTTCTCACACAGTTCCCTAAACATTTTATTTGACTCCTCTAAATAAAACCGATCCTGCTTATGGCTGCCAAATCTTATGTCCCCAATTCAAAAAACAGAGATACCCTCTCCAAAACGTTATAGCAAAGCACACCCCAACGCATTAACTCTCACGTACATATCACAGACCACTATGAACGTTCCACCTTAAGTTTATCAAGGTTTGTCTGTCTATTCCAAAGGCATCAAATATAGGCTGCTGGGGGCGAAAGTGGGCGCCCCCCTCTTTTTGAAGCCTGCAAATTGCAATAGATTTCTATAGTCGCCTTGTAAGCATGAAAAATGAACTTCTCTCCGCTGTGCATTTCAAGAGCAGATTATTGCTGGGGGCCTTCCCTTGGTTACACCAACCTCGCCAATCTTATCACCAAATATCACTTCCCCACTCATCCTCTTCAAATCCAAGCTCTTACCACAAATCAGTCACAGACATGAGGGAAGAATTTGTGGGATACCTGGAAATCTGCCAAGGATCATCACCTAAATTAGAATTTTACAATCAAATTAGACATGTTTTGAACCAGAAACATACTTGGAGTGGTAAGATCCCTGATGCTCGGAAAGCTTAAACAAGGTTTTGTATTAGCTGCCCACAATCTTTACATTGTGGAGGGGGCCCGTACGAAACCCCTTTAGAACCAAATTTATGTTCTAACTGGACGGTTTCTCTACTCCTCAGTTAGAGATAAAATTTAACTTCCATCCCAAAAATAATTACTGGACCTAGCTAGGTTTGCTATCCGATATAACTTTAGGGACCCTACCAACTTGTACTGCCACGCAAGAGCAATCCATTCAAATTCTCTCTGTGAACGAACTGTGGAACCTCAAAAAAAGATCGAAATCTTACATATCCGATCTATTTATTAGAAAAATAGTATTATAAAACATTTCTATTTTATCCCTACACATTTTAAGTAACTAAATTTTGAACCTTAAATTATTTCAGAATTTTAAAAACTATTGTTGTGAATTCCATTAAAATAATTAGCACTTTTTGTATCCTAGTATCCTTGTATCCTTTGTATCTTGTATCTTGTATCCTTGTTTCTTGTATCCTTGTTATCCTAGTATCCTTGTCTCCTTTTATCCTATCTAGGCTCCCAAATTCAGGTTGCCAGACCCACTTTCTAGAGTGTAGACCTACAATTTTGGTTGCCAGCCCGCTCTTCTAGATGTGAGACCCACCCATTCTGGTTGCCAGAACCACTCTTCTTATAGTGAGGGAACCACCATTCGGGTTACCAGACCACTATCTAGAGTCCTGTCACACAATTCTTGTGTACCATAATATCATCTATTTTATTTTATAGACCCCCAATTCTGGTTTGCAGACCTTCTTCTATAGCGAAGACCCACTATTCTAGACTGCAGAACCCACCATTCTGGTGCCAGATCCACTCTCTACGGCCGAATGACCCGCCATTCTGGTTGCTAGACCCACTATTCAGAGTGTAGACCCACCATTCTGTTTGCCAGACCCCTCTTCTAGGGCGGAGACCCACCTCGCCCACCCCCCCCCCCCCCCCCCCCCCCCCCCCCCATTATTAAGACTATTCACATGTGATTATATTTAGCAGCAGTCCTTTAAGTTTAATTACATCTTATAATTATCTCGTGCTGATATTTTATAATAATTTTCGCCGCGCTGTACCTACTGGGTGAAGTGAGGTCAACTTTGGGGGTTTAGGGTTTCTTGATCGTCGATGTTGTGTGTACTCCATGGAGCTCAGTCATGGTTTCCAAGTAAGCTGCTTTTTCGTGGACTCTAATTAATATAATTTCGGCGACAATTTCTCGTTTCATTCATGGATCGAATAAAAATGGGTTTACCAATTCGTGTGTATTTGATATTTGACTTCTGATAGAGGTCCTGATTCTATATCTAATGCATGGTTCTTGTCTATTAATAACCCCAGCAGAATGAAAGGTTTCAGTTTTTTACACGTCTAACAACCCTCGTGTTTTGTTCAGAGCGTTTGATATTCAATACGAAGCGGCCTCTGCTATTGTGCACGCCGCGATTCTGTCCCACACAATTTGGTCCCTTCGAAGACTTATGTTCACACTACCAGGGCCCCTACTTATCATCTACTACGGATGTCTTTTTAATGTCCTCCGCAAAGTGACAAGCAGTTCAGACGACAATGTTGCGTGAAACTGCTATGATGATCATAAGATGCTGGCAGGCTGTAATTCACCATAAAACGAAACAAACTAAGTCTGATGGTTAACATAATGTTCATATTGTTATCATGCCGTGCTATGTTTTCATGTATTAGATTAAATATCTTATCTGCTTAAAAGAATTTGTCTAATTTGACATCAAGCTTCGAAACTCAACTTTTCATTTAGCTTGTGGCTAAACAAGTTTTCGCCTTATTTCAGTCACCGTTATCTTTGTTGTCATTATATCTGGTGGTTCAGCGATACACAATCTTACGTTCGTTAAATAAAACAAAAGGCGTGGTTAGACACTGTAAATGCATCAAAAAACTGTCGAAGATATAGCTAAAGAAATTGTGCCAAATATGGCAAATTTTTAAAAAAACTCTGCTCTCTTTAATTATGAAATCCATCCAAGTAAAAAGTTGTTATTACCGAGTTTTGTATTCAAAAAACCTGTCTACGGCTTCTTGGGAGAAATGGAACGGATTCTATTGGGACGTTCTGAAAAATTGGTAAGGCTGAAATTGGTAGGGTACAAAACTAAGTTGGTAAACACATCTTGTTTGAAAACTGTTGACCGAATGCACTCTCTGACAACACAAGCAGGCCAAAATTTCCAAATCCGTTTTATCTGCTCAAACTGGTTCTTAAATTCTTGAATCCAGCCAAGGGTATAATGGGGGGTGTTCTGGGAATGCTAGGCCCCAAACTTCGTTGGAAACACTATTAGGGTCATACCAAACGATTCCAGACTGTTTTGGGGCATCACGACGAGTTTTAGAGAAAAAAATTCATTTTGTTCAATTCCGTTCCTTCCATGACTCAGGGAGCCTCTGGGCGACAATTTGACGTCAAATTAGTTAGTAAAACACATCCCCCTACAAGTACAATCATCTGCAGCACTCTGCAGCCCCTTTAAACAGGACTAAAAATGGACCGTATCAAAAATGCCGCAAAAACCGTATATCTCACGGTATTCAATTTCGGATACTCAGGAACCAGCTTTTCTGATACGGAAATGGAATCAAGTTCTCTCGTGGGCGTTCTGGGAGTGCTAGGGCCACCAAACTTTGTAGGAACACTATAGGGTCAATACCAAACCGATTCCGACCTGTTTGGGGCTATCCGAGAGTTTTAGAAAAAAAAATTCATTTTTGTTCATTCCGTTTCATTCCATGACTACCAAAAACCCCTCTGGCGACAATTTTGACGTCAAAATAGTTAGTAAACACATCCCCCTACACCGTGAAACCATTTCCAGCACTCTGAGACTACTTTAACAGACTAAAATGACCGTATCAAAATGCCTCAAAAACCGTATCATCTGGTTCCACAATTTCCGATTTATCTTCTGTTTGCCGCGGACGCGATACCTGAAACCTAATGAAAGCTTACGGCGCGGCTGACATTGTCATGCTTTCAGCCGCGCTACGTTTCCAGTTTCAGGCGCGCTACGTTTCAATACCACTCGTAGGTGGGCACACCAGTGTCACCGAGCTGCGAAGGATTGACATCGTGAATCAACAAAGTTAGCTGATAGAATCAAGAATGTTTTATTTAGAAAATCAAGTCAAAAGTAAGTAAATAAAGATTATGACATAAGATCATCACAAGTGTCTATAAAATATCATTGCACTAAATAAAAAATAATTTAAATAAATATATTTTTCCATCAACATTAATAATTCATCAAATTAAATTTTATTAATTAATAAAATCTAATACATTATCTATAAATAATTCATTAATACTTCCCAGTGGAATAAAGATTTATAAAAATGCTTCTTTGTCTTTGCCACAAAAGGATGAAACCAAAGATATTCATTATGCCAAAGATACAGTGAAGCGATGAATTTCACCCAAATAAATGCAAGGTGCTCTTTATATCTGGCAAAATGAGCGAATAGCGCACGTTTTAGCTTTCCTCGCAAGCACATTACACTAATAGTACTACAAAGGGTTTTTATGAAATTTTCTAAGATTTTTATTGAATTTTTATATTGAATTTTATATAGGGTCATACATTATTGTTATATGATTATGTGTATATTATTTGAATGGGTATTTTTTTTCTTATGAATTTTTTGAAACAAGACTGTATCAGCATTTGCATTTCAAAGGTATTTAATTTTTGATTAGATCCGCATTGAAAGAATAATTCGTTCTGACTGCTGGACACACACTAATTACTGGTAGATAAATCCTTTTAGTCATATAGATCTTTAAAAAAGTCTTTGTGACCCTAATCTCGATATAAAGCTGGCTCCAGACTCATCTGACTGCTGACGTCCACTCCTAAATTTGTGCCTTTGAGCCAATTTAGTAGGTGCTACATTCTCCGGCGCACACAAAGCTTTTAAAAGCTTAAAAATTTCAGCATCATATTTAGATATGAACATCGCTACATTCTTTTTTATGATCAAGGTTTGCTCTGCTGCGTAACTGTTGTCGTCTGCTAGGTCCGGCACTGCCCCCATCCATGAATTAGCTAGGGCATGAAATTCGAATCTTTCCACCCAGTTTTTCACATCTGCCATCAGGGACAGGTTTTCTAATTTGTTTGCCATCTTCTCGTCGCCAGTTTTGATATGTAGACAAGGATCAGACTATGTAGTACTAACCATAAGAGGATAGGGAAGTTCATTGATTAGTAAACATAACAATATCAATTATAGTAATAATACAATATATAACAGCGATATGCTTCCGAACAGGGTACATGCAATAGTACTTACGTAAGTTAAATTGTCAGACCTATAATGTATAAATTAATTGAGCATTGGGCCTAGTGTTTTGGGTTACCTCTGGACGGCATAATGGCATATGACTAAGTAATCGGGAAGCGATACTGGAATCATGATATTCACTGTTTTAAAGAAGATCGTTATAAGTAAAATACAATTTTTAAGTAAAATACAATTTTTATTTTCCACAGAAGAATCAATACATATTGAACTATAAATGGCAAAATAAAAATCAATTATGCAATAAAGGAATCTTAAAAGGGTTTGTACTATTCATTCCTGAGGGGCGGAGGGAATTTAAGGCATGTATATATCGGTGCTCTTAACATCTAAACTACTAGGACTTGGAATTTTCTAGGATACACACTGAAACACTATTGTTAAAATTTTCCTTCTGAGTCAGTCCATGCTCTATATGGAGGTGGAGTCCTACGAACTATAAATATCCGATAATTCCATTAATAATCATTAAAAGTTGCTTTGTCATTTGTAAAATCAAAAACGAAAAGCTGTACGCTGAACGTGCGCGGCATTTTTTCTGCAGCTGCCTAGCTTGTAGCCGCTAACATATAGATAACTTTTCTTTAACAGGAAGAATATTTATTTTCTTCTGCCCGGTAGCAAGTTTATTTATAACTGGACTAGTGTTGAATAATGATCTATTTACGGCCTGCTTTTATGTATAGCAATCTAGGTAAACTATAGGTAAAAATATAATATTAATCATAAGCTAAAATGTACTAATCTTTGTATTCTAAATGGGGAAAAAGAAGAAACATTGTCAGTCAGTCGAGAAAATTGTCAGTCAGGCTATATGGCAGCTTTGTAGATGTTGTGACTATGCTAGTAGTGGTCCCAACAAACTGCTCGGGGTGAGTTACAGTTTGAGGGGACCATATCACATATGACAGAACAATGTGCAAATATAGACCTTACTAAATAGAATGATTCTGTCTGCCTTTTATTAGTAATTAAATTGCATGTTCTGTTAATTAATAAGAGTTAATAAGAGTTGAAGGCTCTTGAAAAATAGAAGAAGGGGAGTCATGAATTGTAACGTTACACCATGCACTAAACGAATGCACACGGCTTATGGTCAGTCCGATTAAGTAAAATAGGAGATATTGGATGCGAAATGAAATCTTACATGATGCCAAAATAAGATCTCTACAAATTATCGTATACGATAGCACAGCGCCTCTTTCAAGAATTCTGCTCCAGTCCTTAGCTTGATCTTTTGGCAAGCCCCTCCAAATTTAAACCTCAACCACGATTTCCATTTTTCCCATCATTCGACTTAGTCAATATAGCTGAAGGGTCAAGTGAAAGTTTTTTTAATCATTTTTAAAACTTTCAGCATCAATTATAAATTGAATATTCATTAAATCTTTCAGGAGCATCATGTATGATGTAAATCAGGTGCCCCTGTTTAGTAAAGATATTATCTTACTCTTATTGATTTAAACCTACTGTCTTTATAAACATTTAATTTTGCACATGTTTTAGCGTTAACGAGGGAAGTGTTTTGGTCATGTAGCAAAATGGAAAGCTGCGATTTAGCCTTTCAGTATGGCAAAGATGCTCTTTCCTAGCCATGGGACCTACCGAAACACAAAATTTAACGGTGAGTTCTCATTTAAGACTATTTTCAGGTAGGTAGAACGGTTCTGGTATCTGTAGAGAGAAATTCTTATGTTTTTTTAAAATATTTGTTTTGATTTAAACATATTGCTGAATTTTTCAGGTTGTTCTAAGAGTAAGACCCCCAACTGAGCGCCATGTTGGTAAAGACAGGATTGTGCATGTTTTGGATGGGCAGGTTATTTATTTATTTTTTATTCAATGCACCAAACCTTTGGTTATCAAAATCCATAAACATAAAATATAGTTGAATAGTTTGTAGACTTGTTAACACACCAATTTCCGACAGATGGTTATCCTGACGGACCCTAGAGATGAGGACGACATCTTGCGAGCAAAACGATCAAGGGAAAAGCGGTACATGTTCGACATAGCATTCGACAGTTACAATACTCAACTGGATGTTTACTTGGCAACAACAAAACCTCTTATTAGCTCAGTTCTTGATGGTTTTAATGCAACAGTTTTTGCATATGGTCCTACAGGTAAACATTGTTAATTTATATTACAAAAAAGTAAAGTTCAATACAATAGAAGAACCTCTTTGAGCTGCTGACTTAGAAAAATGTTACCTGACCAACTCTAAATTCAGGGACAGGGAAAACATACACAATGCTGGGTACTGGTGATAACCCTGGGATAATGGCACTTGCTTTGAATGAAATATTTGCCCTTGTGAGGAAAGGTTCTGAGAATAGCACCTACACCGTCTACATGAGCTATCTTGAGGTAATTGCCAACTCATTACTACATATGTCTACTTAATACTGATGCATTCTTGTGATGCAGGAAAAAAAAACACTTGAATTGCAAAGATTTTTTTAACAGTTAAACTTTCTCTTCTTCCTGTTTACGTATTGACTATTGCAGACGTTATGTCTTGTTAAAAAGCTTAGCATGAGATGTGAAAGTTCTTTGTGAATGTTAGTATCATGAGTAAGTAACACGTAAGGAACAATAAATAGTGACTGCAGTGCCGTTATCTTAACAAGTAGTTTAATGTTAAAATGTGTGATCTAATCTGAATTCTAATGCTGTTTCAACCAGCTGACAAACATTCGAATGGCGTAGTTGACTAAGAAGACTACTTCTAGATTTCTGAAGAATTCATTATAGAAGTTTGTTTAACCAGATTTGTTGAACGTAATATCGACTAACATGTCACGTGGCAGGTTTATAACGAGCTGATAAGAGACCTGCTGTGTCCAGAGTCAGGGGATCTGGAGCTGAGGGAGGACAGTACTGGTGTAACTGTTGCTGGGCTTGAAGAGGTAATATTATTACTGGAGAAGGAAGGGGGAGGGGGGCAACTTGGGGGTCACTGTGGTTGGGTTTATCGAAGTAATAAATCTTGATAAGCGTAAAATTTGACACAATATGTACATAATTTAAAATTCGTATAATGTCAGGTAGAAGCGCAGAGCACAAGAGAAGTTATGGACATGTTGAGGGACGGTAACAAGAGGAGAACTACTGAACCAACCTCAGTAAACAAAACTAGCTCCAGATCTCACGCAGTGCTACAGGTACACAGTGATAATATATTTTATTTACTTTAAATCATCGACAAATAATCAAGAGAACAAATTAAAAGGTTTACGATACCTTCTCGCTACTACTCCACAGACTTACACAACATAACAACATAGCTATAATATAATATATCAATACAGATAGTTAAATATTATATATTCCAAGATAGGCATCCCCTGGTACAGAGATACTATCTCCAGGTAGAGAGATAGTATCTCCAGGCACAGAGATATCCAAAGTGATACTGTAACTCCAGGGTGATAATATCCGTTGTTACAAGTACTCCATTAGTCCCGTCTAGACTCTAGATGTGGTCTCTGTCGATATTATATCTAGTCTAAACTGCTCTACAGTTCCCATCTTTATAGTGTTGTTGTATAACCTGGTATCATACCTAGATCTATGAAGTGTTCTGTGTTGCACAAGAGCCTATTTCGCAACTGGTAGCATGCTCTCCTCGGTAGCATGCTCTCCTCGTCCCACCCACGCTAAATACCAATAAATTTAGTAATTGTTCACTTTCCGTTATCATGGTTACAAATTGAACGTGTTTTAAATACCCAAGCTATTATTGTAGTACCGGCCATATCTCCCCGCCTCATTTCCCTGTAACCCTAGCAACCCAGTGTTCTAGAAGGTCCCCGTGCCGGCTCTATTGTTTTGACATTGTTCACGGTTCAGTGTTTTTACTGCTCGGTCATCACAACATTCGTCATGACAACGTATATCACGTGACAGGGTGATGACCAATAAGAATAAAGAAGCTGTAACCTGAGCTACCTAGAGGTTACATATAATCAGATTACAGCGGTGCCAGGTAGTTGTAAGTTGTAATCAGCGGTACCTGACTTTCCAATCCTCTAACTTGTATTAGCGGACCCCCCTACACTCTTAAATTTTCTCCTCAAAACTGGTGGTGATTCCCAAAACTCAATGATTTCCGTAGAAGAAGTAGTAGATTTCCGAAGAAATACTGACAGTTGGATAATATCCGGTTGGAAGAGACAAGGACAAATGAAACAGGAAGTTAGTCCGAATGTAGGCAAATTTTCGGCGTCAACGCCATCTTGACATCTTCAGGCTCAAATTATTTGTTATATAGTAGTGTTGAAAGTATTAATACTTTCAAAAGTTTTAATACTTTCAACACTACTGTATATAACAAATAATTTGAGCCTGAAGATGGCCTTGACACCGAAAGTTTTCCTACATTTCTAACTTCCTGTTTCATTTGTCCTTGTCTCTTCCAACCGGATATTATCCAACTATCAGTATTTCAATCATGAGACTAATAAACAGCGAACTACTCCATCATTTGATATTTCCGAAGAAGTGTACAAATATCGGTTTGGCAACTTTGCCGCCTTTAGCTCGTGCATAAAATCACTATAATCGGTATATAATGGATTTCAAATGTATATCAGGTAACGTCAGATCGGTATAGCAAGCATCACATATTAAGCTAACTACATGAGTTCGCCGAACAAATTTCTATTCAATTATCAATTCCTGTATTTATCAGTTTATGCTAATGCTACTAACGGATATAGATTAAATCTGTTCTTCCCTATCATACTGAACTTTGGGAAACAAATCAGACTGATATACAAAATAATTGCCGATTAATAATCATTAAAAAACTATTTATAGTTTTATTTATTTATTTTTTACAAATTATTTATCCACCTCACAATAAGAAATAATAAAGATAATAATAATTCCACGTATGAAACTGTTCTCTAGATACTACATTCTGTAGGACTCTAAACTTACATTTCCCCCTAGTAACCACTCCTTATATTCCAGGTAACTGTAAAGAAGTTGGGTAGAGCACGCTCTCTAACAGAGACAGTAAGCACAGGTAAACTCTACATGATAGATTTAGCAGGGAGCGAGCGAGCAACGCACACTAAAAACAGAGGAACTCGTCTGGTAGAAGGAGCTCACATTAACAGATCCCTCCTCGCCCTGGGTAACTGTATCAAGGCTCTCAGTAACAATACCTCTTCTTATGTGAACTATAGGGACAGTAAACTTACCCGCCTTTTGAAGGACTCGCTGGGAGGAAACTGTCGAACTGTTATGATAGCCCACGTGTCACCTGACTGTCACGTGTTCGATGAGAGCAGGAATACTCTTCAGTACGCAGATCGGGCAAAGCGCATCAAAACCAAGGTATGTTTTGTAAACTGCACCAAGCACATTAAATATCAGGTTAATAATTATTTATCAATAAGTAAGTATTTTCTGGATTACATTCTGAATCATTATCATAATCATTTTCAAAATATTTTTCAGATTCGACCGAACCTACAGACGGTATCACATCACATCGCCAAATATCCCATTATTGTGGAGGAATTACACAAAGAGATTGCCAGACTGAAAAAAATAAACAGCAAGGGTTCAGACACTCAGTCACTAGAGTCAGAATCTGGTCAGATATTTAGCTAACATTAGAGTCAACAGTTATCATTTTTATTTAGTTAATTTGTATCCTGGAATAAAGAAAAGATTTCTTTGTAAAGCTTGATTCTTTGAGATCTTACAATTCCCAGGTTATCGACATAGTTACACACAATTACAGGGATACTACCTGTAAAAGACAGAGAGTTACTGGAGACAAAACGTGCTCAGCTTGATAGAGCCTTCAATAAACAACTGAAGAATAAGTAAGTTAATATAATAATAATACCAATATAAGGTTATATAGATCACAACCGCTTTCTTTTATTGTGTAGAAGTCCAGCCATGAAATATATATATAATATATATTACCACATTGGTAACACTGCCATATAAAGTAGTTTAACTTAGTCAAAACACCCGTCAAGTTAATAGAGTGTGGTTACTGTGTTAAATATTAACTGGAATTGTTTCAGAGAAAGACTGTCCAGATTAGAAGGACAGCAGAAGTTAGGAGGGCACAAAACAGGACACCTCCAATCCTTACTACACCAACACATAGAGTCCAGACCTCTGTACAATATCCTGCCCCCTATCCACGGTGCACTGCCTCCCCTCACACCCACCTCAACCTCACAACCTGAACTACTTCCTTCATCATCTCAACCTGACCTGTCCTCCTCCCCTCAACCCTTAACACCTGCCTCCCAACTTGATATAGAGTCCAAGGTTGGTTTTATACTCTGCAAATGTTGAAATATATGTGTGATATTTAACAGGTTGTGTTGAAGCTGTGTGTGGTGAATTAGTTCTCACTACAGTGGGGTTGTCATGACAACCAAATACCAATCATGTAAAACGTTACACCTTGTCATTATTGTGCTACATTCAGTGTTACTATAGTCTCCGTATCTACAAGTTGGGGGGGGGGGGGGGGGGTGTGGGAGGGGCAATATTCCTTTTCGTTGCAATTGGTATAGTGTACAGACACATAACTTCAAATTCACTTATTTGAGATAACGATATGCTGAGTTAGACAATCCACCAGTCTTCCCTTGAAGGAACCTCATGATACACTATGACTTTAAATAAGCGCTCATAAATTGAGTGTAATTTATAAATTTAGTGTAATTCTGACGCAAATTACGTGAGTTATTAAATGGTTGCATGTGGGCAGTTACTTGTGAGCCACCCTGTATATCTGTGTCTTATCTTTGGCTAATCTGTGGCTAATCTGTGGCTCTCATAACCTCATAATTATTAATGATAGCTTTTCCGGTGAGCTGGTCACGTTACTTAAAAACCGTTTAAAAACCACTCTACAGTTCCTGGATACTGCAATAAAGTTAACTTATATTCACTGTAGCTGCAACATAATATACAAGTAATTTAAAGGTTAAATTACACATGTTTGTTACTCAGGAGATAGAGATAAGATCTGCGCTACGTCGGCAGTCTGCTCGCAAGAGAAGAGAGGAGAATTCTAAGGATAAACTGTTACGAGTCTCCTCTAATCTTGCAGAAAAGTACAGGGCCGTTGAAGAGGTATGTCACCATGGAAACCCCTTTTTTTCTAAACGAGTTAAAAATTTATAACGATTATAATCATTTAAAATTTTAAAATTTTTGTTTATTTAAAAAAAAAATATAGAAGGTCAGACACTAGAATATTATATGGTCATCATATTCCAGGATATAGAAGATAAAATACTAGATACAGATCACAAGGAACTTCTAGGACTAGTATCTAATGTGCACGTGTTAGAACTGCAGCTAGCTGGGAGCAGGGAGCAAGTGCACAGTTTGGGTGCAGTAGTGGAGGAACAGGGACACTGGCTCAACTCCCACTACCAGTATAATATACAGTTACTGGAGGTGGTCAGGACTCAGCATCAGTTGCTGACTAACAACAATGTTCATAATACTCCTCAACTGGACAAACTTTATGAGTAAGTTTATTTACTGTTAGTTTGTAGTTAGGTAATTGTGATAATCACAGTTATAGTTACCATAGTAAATTAACTAAATTAACTAAATTAACTAAATTAACTAAATTAACTAAAGTAACTAAATTAACTAAAGTAACTAAAGTAACTAAGGTAACTAAAGTAACTAAAGTAACTAAAGTAGCTAAAGTAACTAAAGTAACTAAAGTAACTAAAGTAATTAAAATAACTAAAGTAACTAAAGTAACCATCATAACTAACTATCAATAACCATGGTAACTCTACAGAAAACTACAAGAGAGAAGTTTAACACAGTACAACGTACTGCCCCGTATTAGAAGTGCAGTGAGCAGTATAACGGCTGAGAGTGAGGAGGATTCCCCACCTTCCACCCCTCCTCTTAGTGATCACACTCCTGGTAATTAATTAATTAATAAGATTAGTGATCACACTCCTGGTAATTAATTAATTAATTAAATTAGTGAACACACTCCTAGTAATAGAGCAGCTATTTCAATAAACAAAATTATTGTTTTCACTTTTTTGTTGTTGATTGGTTTAAATTGTATATTTTGTTCTTCGTCTTAGATATACCTCACCACTTGAAATATCCGTAAAATATAACTAGTCATAACAAAATAATTTATATAGAATAGACTTATGAGTAATGATTTATTTAAACGTATTATAATTGCACTAATCACAAATAATTCTTAACGGTATAAAATACGTTAATATAGATTAGGAATACAATTACTGTACAAAACAGAATGAATAAAAATCAGCAATAAAGTCTAATATGAATTAAATAATACCAACATATTTAAAAAGCATATCATTGCTCCGTTATTAAATGTTTAATACAAACGTACTGCTATTTTTTATAATCAGACATAGAAATAATTGTATTTGTATCGTATACAATATATACATTAATATTTAATAGTAATACATTGATTCCATATTTTCCCCAATGATTAATTAACGATAACTTACCTTTCCTTGTCAGTGTTCACTAAGACATACAATGTGGTTGATAAGGATGGAGAAGGAGGAGACATGATTAGCAAACTGGAGGAAAGAGACGTTTCACAGACCACTATGCACGTTCTCTCTACCCCTAGTCTTACAGGTAATAGCTGAATTGTAGTACCTTGTCACACCTTGTCACACCTTGTCACACCTTGTCACTACTGTTCTACATCCAGTTACCATTATACTTATAATGTAGTCTCCGTATAGACAATACTATACTCTAAAATTCAAGTTAAGGGGAGGGGTGGGGTTACCAGAGCAGACTGTTTGGGGGGGGGGGGGGGGGGGGTTACCAGAGCAGACTGTTGGGGGGGGGGGGGGGGGGGGTTACCAGAGCAGACTGTTGGGGGGGGGGGGGGGTGGGGTTACCAGAGCAGACTGTTTGGGGGGGAGGGGTGGGGTTACCAGAGCAGACTGTTTGGGGGGGGGGGGGGGGTTACCAGAGCAGACTGTTGGGGGGGGGGGGGGGTTACCAGAGCAGACTGTTGGGGGGGGGGGGGTTACCAGAGCAGACTGTTTGGGGGGGGGGGGGGGGTACCAGAGCAGACTGTTGGGGGGGGGGGGGGGTGGGGTTACCAGAGCAGACTGTTGGGGGGGAGGGGTGGGGTTACCAGAGCAGACTGTTGGGGGGGGGGTGGGATTACCAGAGCAGACTGTTTGGGGGGGGGGGGTTACCAGAGCAGACTGTTGGGGGGGGGTGGGATTACCAGAGCAGACTGTTTGGGGGGGGGGGGTTACCAGAGCAGACTGTTGGGGGGGGTTACCAGAGCAGACTGTTGGGGGGGGGGTTACCAGAGCAGACTGTTTGGGGGGGGGGGGGGGGGGGGTTACCAGAGCAGACTGTTGGGGGGGGGGGTGGGGTTACCAGAGCAGACTGTTGGGGGGGAGGGGTGGGGTTACCAGAGCAGACTGTTGGGGGGGGGGGGTGGGGTTACCAGAGTAGACTGTTGGGGGGGAGGGTGGGGTTACCAGAGCAGACTGTTGGGGGGGGGGGTTACCAGAGCAGACTGTTTGGGGGGGGGGGGGTTACCAGAGCAGACTGTTGGGGGGGGGGTGGGGTTACCAGAGCAGACTGTTGGGGGGGGAGGGGTGGGGTTACCAGAGCAGACTGTTGGGGGGGGGGGGGGGGTTACCAGAGCAGACTGTTGGGGGGGGGGGGGGGTTACCAGAGCAGACTGTTTGGGGGGGGGGGGGGGTTACCAGAGCAGACTGTTGGGGGGGAGGGGTGGGGTTACCAGAGCAGACTGTTTGGGGGGGGGGGTTACCAGAGCAGACTGTTGGGGGGGGGGGGGGTGGGGTTACCAGAGCAGACTGTTGGGGGGGAGGGGTGGGGTTACCAGAGCAGACTGTTTGGGGGGGGGGGGGGGGGTTACCAGAGCAGACTGTTGGGGGGGGGGGTTACCAGAGCAGACTGTTGGGGGGGGGGGGGTTACCAGAGCAGACTGTTTGGGGGGGGGGGGTTACCAGAGCAGACTGTTGGGGGGGGGGTGGGGTTACCAGAGCAGACTGTTGGGGGGAGGGGTGGGGTTACCAGAGCAGACTGTTGGGGGGGGGTGGGATTACCAGAGCAGACTGTTTGGGGGGGGGGGGGGTTACCAGAGCAGACTGTTGGGGGGGGGGGGGTTACCAGAGCAGACTGTTTGGGGGGGGGGGGGTTACCAGAGCAGACTGTTGGGGGGGGGGGGGTGGGGTTACCAGAGCAGACTGTTGGGGGGGAGGGGTGGGGTTACCAGAGCAGACTGTTGGGGGGGGGGTGGGTTACCAGAGCAGACTGTTGGGGGGGGGGGTGGGGTTACCAGAGCAGACTGTTGGGGGGGGGGGGTTACCAGAGCAGACTGTTTGGGGGGGGGGGTGGGGTTACCAGAGCAGACTGTTGGGGGGGGGGGGGGTTACCAGAGCAGACTGTTGGGGGGGGGGGGTTACCAGAGCAGACTGTTGGGGGGGGGGGGTGGGGTTACCAGAGCAGACTGTTGGGGGGGGGGGGGTTACCAGAGCAGACTGTTTGGGGGGGGGGGGGGTTACCAGAGCAGACTGTTGGGGGGGGGGGTGGGGTTACCAGAGCAGACTGTTGGGGGGGGGGGGTTACCAGAGCAGACTGTTGGGGGGGGGGGGGGTTACCAGAGCAGACTGTTGGGGGGGGGGGGGGGTTACCAGAGCAGACTGTTGGGGGGAGGGTGGGGTTACCAGAGCAGACTGTTGGGGGGAGGGTGGGGTTACCAGAGCAGACTGTTGGGGGGGAGGGGTGGGGTTACCAGAGCAGACTGTTGGGGGGAGGGTGGGGTTACCAGAGCAGACTGTTGGGGGGGAGGGTGGGGTTACCAGAGCAGACTGTTGGGGGGGAGGGGTGGGGTTACCAGAGCAGAATGTTGGGGGGTGGGGTGGGGTTACCAGAGCAGACTGTTGGGGGGGAGGGTGGGGTTACCAGAGCAGACTGTTGGGGGGGAGGGGTGGGGTTACCAGAGCAGACTGTTGGGGGGGAGGGGTGGGGTTACCAGAGCAGAATGTTGGGGGGGAGGGTGAGGTTACCAGAGCAGAATGTTGGGGGGGAGGGTGAGGTTACCAGAGCAGAATGTTGGGGGGGAGGGTGAGGTTACCAGAGCAGACTGTTGGGGGGGAGGGGTGGGGTTACCAGAGCAGAATGTTGGGGGGGAGGGGTGGGTTACCAGAGCAGACTGTTGGGGGGGAGGGGTGGGTTACCAGAGAGACTGTTGGGGGGGAGGGTGGGTTACCAGAGCAGACTGTTGGGGGGGAGGGTGGGTTACCAGAGCAGACTGTTGGGGGGGAGGGTGAGGTTACCAGAGCAGAATGTTGGGGGGGAGGGTGAGGTTACCAGAGCAGAATGTTGGGGGGGAGGGTGAGGTTACCAGAGCAGACTGTTGGGGGGAGGGGTGGGTTACCAGAGCAGAATGTTGGGGGGGAGGGTGGGGTTACCAGAGCAGACTGTTGGGGGGGAGGGTGGGTTACCAGAGCAGACTGTTGGGGGGGAGGGTGGGGTTACCAGAGGCAGACTGTTGGGGGGGAGGGGTGGGGTTACCAGAGCAGACTGTTGGGGGGGGGGGGTTACCAGAGCAGACTGTTGGGGGGGAGGGGGGGTTACCAGAGCAGACTGTTGGGGGGGGGGGGTTACCAGAGCAGACTGTTGGGGGGAGGGTGAGGTTACCAGAGCAGAATGTTGGGGGGTGGGGGTGGGGTTACCAGAGCAGACTGTTGGGCGACCAGTTGAACATGTAAAAAACATCCCCTCTTTTGTGTCACAGCACTTCACATACTGTTACTGAAGAGAGTTAATATGTTTAGAGAGAGACCCCACTGTTACCTTGGTAACTAGAGACTCGACCACTCTGATAGAACGCAACAGAACAGTTACATTGCCCAACAAATCTGATCTAGAGATCCAGGAAGGGGAGGCTGATGTTGGGAGTCCTGAGGAGGAAGCTGAGGAAATTACCAGACCTCCAATACAAAGCAAAGTAGTTACATCTCCAAACGAACCAGGGACTACTCCTAATGTTGTGGAAACAAGCAGCGTTGTAAGGAGCAACAGCAGTGCTAATAGTCTAGTCAAGAAAGTACATTTTCCGGAAAAAGAGATAGCAGAAAAGGAGAAACCGCCGAAGCAGAAAACCAAGAAAGAAAGAGCCGGAGAAGATGTAGTTGAGGAAACGAGCGGAACAGAAAACCAGGCCAAGAAAATAGTTAAATCTCCCTCTCTTACTGGAACATGGAAAGCTTTGAAAAAATTGGTCAGATCCAAAGGAAGCGCGGGTAATCTACTAATCGACCTGCTAATTGAACTGCTAATTAAACTCTTGGCATGAGACGCATGTGGAACTTTCTGATCAAAGAAACAAAGTCACCTGTTTGAACCTTACTGATTCTGTAGTGTTAATTGAAGGACTGTTAAATCATGCCGAACCAAATTGTTTGCGAAAAATAAATGTTAAGTTTTATAGAAAGTAGTACTTATATTCTATTCAATATTTGTGTCTGCTCTGGTTTTTGCAAGTTTTACTGTTTCCCCTTTCAAAATAACAAATAATGTTTCGACTGGTCAGATCCTCTAATCTAACCCTTACACAGGTGGTAGAGAAAGTCCAGCTGGAGCCACTCCACAAAGAAATGGAATCACACCGCGGGGAGGCGGAGTCACACCCCGGAGAAGTGGAGTCTCACTTCGTAACGAGGAGAATGGTGTCTCACTTGTGAAAAGTACTAACGAGTTACTTCCATCCCTCCCTCCGACTGGGAGTTCTCCCGCGCCCGGCAAGCAGGCTAAGAAAGGTGAGTTGTGAGTTAGGATAACTTTTTGTTGATTGTAGTACGAGTTTGGCGATCATGGGGGGTCTATTCTGCAGAAGAGATTCATACCAATGCTAAATGAAGAGGTCTCCTCCTAGTCGTAGGAGTGGCCTGCATCACACATATCTCTTGAACGATGTAACAAGTTTCTCCATTCCACTCGGTTCAATGCTAACTGACGTGCTGCATCTCAGTTGATGTTGTTAACATCTGTAAAATTAGCAGCATCCTCGAGTACACAGGCCTGAAGCAGGCCATCCAACCTGTTCGGGGTCTCTCTTGTGACCTCTTTCCAAAGTTAGGTTTCCACTCCAGTAGAACATTCTAAAAGCACTGATAGGTTCATTAGATGAGTTAATGTTAGAGTCTTTAACATGTAAATTCCTTCAGCGATACAGTTGCAAAGGTTACGAACCCTAAAAACAGAGCCTGTTCTATCTACTCCACCTAAGCAAAAGCCGCGAGGGAAGAAAACGAAAAACCTCAACAAAGCACACGTAAAATCAGGTTAGTGATATTTTACAGCAGACATTGTATGAATTTACACGAAATGTAGACAAATTTGTGGCACTGAAATTTTGGCCGGATAACGTAAGTTGTACGCCAAAACATACCATGTTACAGAGAAACCACGACCGTGGGCAGTGAAGCGTAATTTGAGGAACATGGGCGAAACATTCCTAGTTCCAAAACTTCTTAGAGGTTCAAATGTGTTTTGTGATATGAATGTGTTGATGTTTTTGTGATAGTATCATGTCAATTGTGAACACTTGTCTGTAGGGGTGTACAAATTTCAGATTGTTCATTTGTGGGGGCAGTGTTTTGGTTCCACAGCTGGTCACATGGCTGAAAGAGATGTTGTATGTATCATAACTGACACAACTTGAGATTTGTATAAAACCAATTTCCACTACCCTTTACAATCATCACTTTTCACAATGCAATTATTAACTGTTATAAGCATCACTCCTTGAAATCATTTTTACTCCTTAAAAATCCACTATCTTCCATACGTTCAAGTTTGCTTTTACGGTATTCAAGAACTCCAGGATTCTTAGGAACCTTAGATAAGGTTTATTAATCTGTGTGTGGAATGTAATGAACGTCGCGACATACAACCCACAAATTAATAATCCCTGTCTAACATACCAAAGAAAGCTGAAGTTCTTGAGCATCGCAGAAATGAAATTTTATTAAAATTTGTCGTGAAACAGTTTATTATGATGCAGAGTTGATCAACATATAGCGTGCACAATTCTGGATATTATCGTACTAGACTCTGTGATTCAGTAATAATGTGGAAGCGGAGCAAATTTGCAGTGACACGTGATTAACCGAGGGAACAATCGGTTCTCTCATCATCGAAAAAAATATTCTAATCGTTGTCATTTGTCAGAATAAGTATTATATGCGCCATCTGTAAACGTTTTGTCGTTCATGACCTTAGACTATTAATCTGTAGAGTATTGCCTGACAAATTGGTAGAGACAAACAGCATATTTTGTTGTTTAGGTTTGGGTTTGTTTAATTATGGGATTTAAACTTTGAAAACAGGCCACAGAAATCAAGTTGGACTTTCCGTTCCATTTGTTCCGCGGAATAATATTTGACGAAAGCCGATTATCTCAAGATTCTTCTATACGATCTTGAAACTATCCAAATAGTAAGATTGAGTTGGATCATTTTCCGATAAGAGATTGGGGACAGGTTCTGTAACTAACCAACCAATCGGATAGTAAGACTAAGATGGTTATAAGACTGATCATCTGTGCAAGGTTGGGCGAATTCCCATGCGTCAAATTCTTCTGCAGAAATCATTAAGACTTAAAATTTTAGACATAAAATCTGAAACGCGCGAGAAACATTTAAATGATTAAAGTTTTCACCGCTCAAAGTGAGTGTGGTATTGCGCGGCTTTTCACCATATAACTCAAGCTAGATTAATCATGTGATAACTTTACAATTATAATGGCGCAGGAGGGTCAACCTGAAAAGAACATTGCTTGACCCTCCTGCCCCACCGCATGGATCAGGAGGTTCATTTCAGAAACAGTGCTTGACCCTCCTGCCCCACCACATGGATCAGGAGGTTCATTTCAGAAAAAACAGTGCTTGACCCTCCTGCCCCACCACATGGATCAGGAGGTTCATTTCAGAAAAAACAGTGCTTGACCCTCCTGCCCCACCACATGGATTACGGGGGTCATTTGAACCCACAAGACCATGTGCACTTATTTCTACATCGCGCGCGATACGTGTGTGCGTGATTACATGAAATCTTACCGCGCCCTACGCCAAGTAGACGAAAAGCGTGGTCGAAGAGCGAGAGTCGGTACAATAAATAAAACGAGAGTTGGTACATTTAACTGGCATTTTTTAACCGTTGTACAATCAGAATTGCATACAGCCGACACAGGATGAGGGGGGGGGGGGGGGGGGGCAATGACTACTGATGGAGACTTTTGAGCACCAATGGGGACGAAAATAATAGGGACTGAAGGTCAAATCGCTGGTGAAATTTTCCATTTGTCCCCATAAGTACCCAAAGTTTTGGCGAGTTTTATGTAGCTTTGATATTATCTTTTATTAAATGACTTCTAAAGGAGACTTTTGGGTACCAATGGGGGCTAAAAATCTTGGAGACTTGAGGTTAAATTGCTGGCGAAATTCTGCACTTGTCCCCAAAGTACCCAAAGTCATTGGCTCCCCCCCCCTCCCCCGGGTGAGGTGACGGAGAAAAATAAACTGAGCTCAAGGCTACATTTCCAGATATCCCGCCAGGGCACCGTCGCTCATGCTGCAAAGTGTGTTGAGAGATGCCCACGTCATCACACGTAAACTGTGTCACGAATACCTGAAATGCAGAACGTGCAGAACAAACATAACTCTGATCTATATTTTTCATAAAACTTTCAGGATTTGCCAATGAGGGAAAAGACAGCACTGTCCGAGAAGCTAGAAATGCATGAATCATAGGTGACATGGATAGGGGTAAGAAGTTTTTAAAAAACATGAAAATTGTGAAAGGAAAAGAAGTAGAAATGAGAAAGGGTAGATTTAAAATGTTTGAGAATCGATTTTGTGCTGAAGAACTCCGTCCGCAGGACGGGCTTCCGGCTACTTATGATAATTCGAATAAATTTGAGATTCAAACAAGCTACGAATACGAATGCTTATAGCAGTGGCAAGCTCGTGGCAAGCTCTTGTTTGCTGCGCATTGGCTGCAATGTATAACCGCAGTATGAACTGTCAAAATATTTGAATTTGCTTACCTAGTGGCTTTGTTTGATAAAGCATACATACTTTATATACCGATAAATCAATAACTCCTTTTGATTCTTCGGTTTGAGAATTGTGCGGTCACACATCTCTGCAATGTCTGAAAAGGTGGCAGGGAAGTATTGAAACTTACTTAACACTATATTTACAGTTAAACCTTGAACTACTATAACTAGGGCAGTAGGAAACGCCAAAAAGTAGATCATCTGACTAAAACAACTTAACTTCATCCAAGAGTCTAGTTAGCAGCATTGTAGCGATAAGATACCACCATAGTTTGAGCTGTCGACACTGAAATAAAACAAACAATTTACTTTTCACTACTGCAGGGGAATGCATGTAACATATAAAGAATAAAGATATAATATATTGTATGTTTTTCATCGTGGCCTCAGGGGAGAAGGGCAGCTCGAAAAACCGAAAAAAGTCTAAAAAACCGTGTTGGAGCTGGTGAGTTAAAGCTACCGATCTCGATCGTGAGAGTCAGATGATCAGATCGCATGTAACGTGAGTTTCGCCCGCCTGAATAAGGCAACATGAAATCATATTGCTGGTGACAGGTCTCGACCAAGATGTAAAATAAAGATACCCCAAATTTGTTATTTTTAAGCCGATTCACATCGACCCAAGTCTCTGCTTTGACCCTAAATGCTCAAACTTCGTTAATAGATTGGAAAATCGTGTTATGCTTGTTACTAATAACTGTTGTTTGTGAGAGGACATCTCGATTTCCCGGATCAGAGGATCACACCAATGAGGGGTTGATTGTGCATGTGTGAACTTGACTAAATTTTCAAATTGCCCGATTTTTTTTCAGTAGGTCACATTACTCGTGACGTGCAAATGTATCTTTTGTCTTTTAATAGGTCAAGCTCAGAGCTTTAAAGCTTTAAAGACTTCTCCGTGACAAAGACGGCCGACATATATCTTTACTCCAGGAAAAGTCAGAACTCTTTCCACACCACATTCTTAAATGTACACGACAGCAGAACGACGATGTAGCCCCACGCCGCAGTAAACTTTAAATTTCTGACCCGGAACGAGCCCAGCAACTGTAGACAGCTGCGTGAGCTATGTGCGGTTAGCAGATTTAAGAGCTTATGCAATAAGCAGTCACCGTTCACTCTCATTTTTGACTCTTCTTCTTTTGAACAACAAATGTCCATTGAATGATGCCAAGCTAAGCGATTATGATTAGAAAAGTACCGTGATTTACACTGATGGCTCATACAAGGACTTGTTGGACTTCGTGAATTTGGAGGACCTGCAGCTGTAATCAGTACTTCACTACCAGATGTGCGAGGCCGAGGTTCCCGTTTGACAACATTACAAGTGGACCACCCAGGCCGGGATGATCACGCGCTAGTTGACATGAGATCTGATTCTCCCGGGAAAATTGGGCGAGATGACCGGTGTCCTGTCAGAGGTCACAGATACAAGGATACAAAAATATAAATATTTTATTGTACAATTACAATAGTCGTATAAACTTGACAAATTCGCCTACCATCACGTGACCCTCGTCAACGAGCAAGTGAAAAATGTGTTCACAGCATTTATATTATACGGTAACTACACCATAGATTGACAAGCTAAGCGTACAGAAAAACGTCCAACTCCGGACTATAATAAAACTCCGGTATAATAGCGTTTTTGACGGAGCAATTTAATGGCCTGGAGTAGGAAACTTTGTTGACCGGAATAAATTGATCCGAAAGGCGAAAGATACATATGAGAGGCCATCATAAGATGGTACCAAAATATCTCTGTGAAAAGTCCTTTTTACTTTTTTAAGCGTCAAAAGTCGGTGCACTTACTTTATCCATCGAAAAAAGGCATCCCCTGGTGGCTCGTAAAGTATCGATTTTAGCTGTCTAGTAGCCATCTTCTGTGCTCTCTGGCAGTCTAAGAAGAAACATTATATACGACTCTATACAAATAATCTTATTATAAAACAGGATCATACATAGTTAATAGAACTCCATTAAGAAAACATCTTAACTACGTAATCTGTGCCTAGTACAACAGTTTCCAACACTTCCTACAGCTAATGAGGTCTGATCGTCATCTTCTTACAGCGTTCGATGTCTGTGTGAAGGTAAAATGGTGATATCCTCTGGATCAGGCAGAGGTTGAGTGTTATCGGGATTATTTCTTTAGTAGTGGAACAGCTAGCAATATCCCTTATTTCATTTAAATCACTCAAATTTCTAAGTTCTAAGTTTCTATATTTAAGGTCATCAACAAGCATATTTGATATAAGTTTGTATTAGGTCTACCAACACGCCCTTTAAATTTACCACTACTATTTAACACAAATTTCTCTTTGTGATGAAAAAGTTTAAAGAAGCTTTACAACTTAACTCAAACTAATGCTTCTGTCTGTCTGCTGCATTTGAGTTTATTTCTAAATGATTCGCAGCTTTCGGTAGCTCCATGTTCAGCCCACCATGCCTGAAATAATTTGGTTCACAATAACTTTGGTTCCCATAAATATTATGGCTACCATAATATAAGTCACAAATTTTGTTAATTTCAAGTCAACAACAATATTAGTCGTATTTTTAAGACCATTTTTCCATATCATTTAATTTTTTAAAATTTATTCAACTAGCTTTTTTGACTAAAATATTTTCGATCTGGGAAATTATTTAAAGACGAGTCAACATTACATACATCAATTACATAGCATCACATACATTTACCTATAACACGCAGTAGCGACTTGTATAAATTTAACGATACTTAAATTCGTTAAATCATATATCATGTATATGCTCTGCTGAAATTTTAGTCTCCTTTAAAATAAGTCCTCCCATGAAATTTAGTTTACAACAATTTTAGGCAATTGTTTGACTTAATTTATGGTATAATAGATTTTTCGTTCCTGAGGAAAGGGAATTTCGGCGGATATAGTAACACCAGAAAATATTGGTTTATGTAAATTGAGTTTACGTTGTTTATCAATGATTCGAGGGCACTGCAACGAGAATTAGAACAATTAATCAAAAATTACTGCCTAAACATTTAATGACCAAAACCTAACGAGCTTAACCTCTGTCACTCTTTTTCGGAGATTCAATATCATTTGACACAACTCTATGGATTAACTATATGATTTTTTTAAATAGGAAAACTAATCTGGTTGTATCCTAGCAGAACTGATTATTATATACATTAAGAACAGTGTCAGCTGGAATATTCAAGTAAGGTCATTTGTGTGCTTTCTTTTACAACAGAAACAAGGAATTGAAATATCATTGTAAACTAAAACTGACAAGGGTAATCGGGAAATTGGTAGATCACCGACCGGCTATAAGCCGGTTATAAGCCGGCTATAAACCGGCTTATAGCCGGCTACAATTTTTATAGCCGGCTATAAGCCGGCTTATAGCCGGTTAGTAGCCGCTTACATTTGTTGTTGAGCGACGGCTATTAGCCGGTTATAAGCCGGCTATTAGCCGTTAAGGTATCGGCTATAACAGATAGCCGGCTTATAACCACTTTTAATACCAAAACGGCTAATAGCAGGCTTATAACCGGCTAATAGCCGTCGCTCAACAACAAATGTAAGCGGCTACTAACCGGCTATAAGCCGGCTTATAGCCGGCTATAAAAATTGTAGCCGGCTATAAGCCGGCTTATAGCCGGTTAGTAGCCGGCTTATAGCCGGTCGGTGATCTACCAACTGGCCGGGTAATCATAACATAACATTGTGCTCACAGTGTCACTCCATTCCTGAAAAAAGCCCATTTTCTTCCAATAAGACAACAAATAGAGTATAAGATTGCTCTAACCGTGTTCAAATGTGTCAACAACGTAGCTCCAAATTATATCACCAAATGCATCAACATTAAGAGTCAACCTGTACGTGTACTACGGACTGAACAAGACTATTTCCTCCTAAATGTTCCTACTGTTTCAAATTATAGTAAAACTGAGAGAAGCTTTAGTTACTGTGGACCCTTTGTTTGGAATCAGCTTCCTTAGCAATTGAGAACATTAACCGATATCGTCTTGTTTAAAAAGAGAATAAATACGCATCTCTTTGAAAAAGCATTCATATAAGTAGCATATAATAACTTTCTCATAAAACCCAAACTTCATAAAAATAAGTTCTAATGTACATATTCATGAGTCGCTTTAGATGGCTTGAACTGAATCTTTACTTAGCTGTCATTAGTTTAGTGCTCAGTGTCAACAAGAATTGTCATTATATTTTCCCTGTGATGATATTCAATTTCAAGTCAATATATCATAGTTATTGAATGCCTATATATATATCCTGAAGTTAGGACTATGATTTGACCTGCCCATCCCCTAATTTTGGAAGTTTATATGCTCCTATCGTGAAAATGAGGTTAATTGAATGAAGGCTTTCATGTTATTCTGTATTATCATGTCATCTTACATCACATTATCAGGTCCAGTATATCCATAATTAAGACACCAATTGAATAATGAATGTGAATTTGTTTAGAGAATAAAATTTAGGTCGAAAATTTTGATCCTTCCCCCCCCCCCCGCCCCCCTCTGGCCTTATTTCATTAAATCCATAACACCTGATCTTGAAGTTACTCACAAGGCGAGGAACATCCTAGCCTGTCCAGCATCTGGGAGGTCTACACAGGAAACATTAGCTCATTTAGCTCTAGGTCACCAGGCTGTGACAGTAGTCTTGATGTCCATTGTCCAACCAGTTCTGCGATTTACAGGTAACATCTAGGTAAAGAATAAGATTAAGTTGAATGTGCTTATGATGGGACCCCGGAGGGCAAGATCAGGTTATAATAATATAACACCTTGAATTTTTAATGTACTATATACTATAATATCTGAAAGAATCTCTTCGAATATTTTTCTGTGACAAGTGGATCTTGAATCTTTGAATAGAGTTGGTGGTTACTGTCTGGTGACATTACACACTCACTTAATCTTCCTCTTGGTCCAAGGGATGTTTTAAGAAGGGCATTAATAACTTCCCTTACTGACATACTTACAACAAAATAGCTGCATTGCTTTGGACTTGTCAGTAGAATGCCTGAAGATCGGTTACCCAACTGTCTACTTGAATGACAACCCAAAAATAGGAAGAGATCAAGAGGCAGGTCTATAGGAAGAGCTTAAATGTAGTAGAAATGTTACCTACCCTCCGAAGATGTATAAGTAAAGTAATAAAACAGCTCGCGCAGACTAATCTTTTTGGATGGAGATCTCGCTAGAGTAACATGTTACTTGGTTCAATCCAATAACATATAAAATTAAAGAGTTTAAGAGTCCAGTTTAAGAGAGGAAGTCGCCACTAAAAAGGATTTGTTAAAGGCCTGCTACAAAGAGGTAGAGGAGGAGATCCTGAAAGCAAAGATCAGGAAAGTTGAGGATACTGCTGATCGTTGTAAGAACAAGGAAAGCTGGAAGCTTGTCAACGATATTTCAAGGAGGACAAATCCCAGCTGTGGACTCGTGGAAGGGGGCAGCTCAACAGAACGTCTTGAGAACTGGAGGAAGCACTTCTCTGGGTTACTTGGACAGCCACCCACAGTCCCTGACAATAGCATTCCGATCAGGAATATACACCCTCCACTGAATATAGAGGATGGCCCGTTCACCATTGAGGAACTACGTCTTGCCAAAAAGCAGATAGTAGAAGGCAAAGCTTATGGTGATGATGGTATCTCACCTGAAGTGATGAAGAGGGTGGACATCGATGACGTCATCCTGAAGTTCTGCAACGATGCATTATGTGATGGTCTCATGCCCGATCAATGGAAGCTCAGCAATATTGTTCCTGTGCCAAAGAAAGGGGACCTCACTAAGACCGACAACTACAGAGGAATATCTCTGACATCGATAGTCAGTAAAACTCTGAACAAAATGTTGCTGAACAGGATGAAGCCAAATCTTGAGGAAGTTTTAAGGGACAACCAGAATGGCTTTAGACCTGGGCGCTCTACAACATCGCACATCCTTGCTCTACGAAGAATTATGGAGGGTGCTAGAGCCAAAAATCTTAAGGCCACCATGGTTTTCATTGATTTCAAAAAGGCGTTCGATAGTGTGCATAGAGGTTTGCTCATAAAGATATTGAAAGCATATGGCATACCAGAAGCCATAGTGCGGCTCATTGAGGGTATCTATACGAGCACAAAGGCTAAAGTAGTTACAGCCGATGGTATAACAGAAATTTTTGATATCCTGGCTGGAGTACTGCAAGGAGACACTCTAGCCCCGTACTTGTTCATTATCGTGATTGACTATATCATGACAGTGACTATAGACGATGATGACTCGGACTCTGGGTTCACTCTCAGGCCTGCACGGAGTAGAAGGATTGGTGCCGAGAAGATCGCAGACGTCGAGTTTGCAGATGATGTTGCCCTTATCACTGATACCATTGAAGGGGCAAAACTACTCCTGGACAGGCTTGAGAAAGCAGCACTGAGTGTTGGGCTAGCCATGAACGGCACTAAAACTAAGTTCATGACTCTGAACATGACAGAGGAGGCGAGCAGTCTTAATAACTGTTCTGGAAACCAGCTGGAAAAGGTGAGAGACTTTGTTTACCTTGGAGCTTGGATAGCAACAACAGAGAGGGACCTGCGGGTCAGAAAAGCTAAGGCTTGGGCAGCTTGCCACAAGCTAAAGAAGATGTGGAAGTCTGACCTTAGAAGAGGACTAAAGATCCGTCTATTTGTTGCTACTGTGGAGTCAATACTTCTTTATGGTTCTGAGACGTGGACGTTGACAGAGCAATTGAAGAAACGCATTGATGGCTGCTACACTAGAATGCTAAGGATGGCACTTAATGTGGATTGGAAGCAGCGAAAAACCAACAAAGAAGTCTATGGCAACCTACCGAGAGCAACCATGAAGATCCAAGAGCGCAGGATGCGACTAGCAGGCCATATCCACCGGCACCCAGAACTAGTCGCAAACCGCTTGCTACTCTGGGAACCAACTCATGGGGTGCGGAGTAGGGGGAGACCAGCCATGACCTATGTTGATAGCCTACGAGCTGACACGGGTCTCAACGACACTGGAGAAATGGGCGGACTTATGGCGGATAGAGTTTTATGGAGACAGCGCATCAATACTCGGACGCTGAAGCCGCCTTAAGTCAAGTAAGTCAAGTTAAGAGTCCAAAATAGGAATTTAACACAAATATATATATAGATATCACCGCAGCCTTGAGGGCGGTACTGAATATTGCACGTGCGTGCGCGTGCAATATTTTATATCTCCACGAGGGCGCTAGCCCGAGGCGGAGATATTTTCGTATAGCACGGAGGGCCCAACGGGCCCGAGTGCTATACGATAGTTCCGCCCTCATGGCGAGGAATGATATCGTGTATATCCATGAGCGGGCGCTTTACAGTTTCCAACAATCATAGCAAATAGAAGTAAAAGATTTCGAACTCAAGTTGCAAATTTACGAGAAAATCATGCTTTAGCCTTTGGTTTAAGATGCAGAACAGGGAAAAATTACAGATTATAGAACAAACTAGAAGAATAAAGAACCGACGAAAAACCGGCCGTTACCAAAAATTTGTCAGCTTATTGCGTCATGTAATTGTAAACAATCATAATGCAGGCCATCGCCATGAGTATGAGTTCGTCAACAAGTGTAAGCATCTATGACTTAAGTTACCAGGAGAGTTTGAGACGGCAGACGGAGAAAACGTGAGAGTAGAACATAAAATTCTCAAGAACATCATTTTACTGGCGGTGTCAAAACAGCTAGGGCATGTTCAAAGTTTCTATTCGGTACACAATGTATTTTTAAGTACAAGCACGCTGCACGGCCTAAATATAAAAAACTAATTCAGCTTACAGGTTTTACCACCAAAAAGAGTAACCCAGAGATCAGCTCGAGATCACAGTCTGATCATGGACATTAAATATGAGAGTTAAAGATCAAATTCATAACATAAAATATGTTGATGGCAGTTTCAAAACAAAAAACAGGGTAAAATATCTTTCGGGAACACAATAGAATTACACGTAAAATTTCGGCCTAAAATTTCAAGGTTTATCAACTGAAATAGTGAGCAATTTATATAGAAATGGTAAACAAATAATTATTAATACTAACACAATGAAATAGGGATTAGAGACGCAGACTTCAAGTCGCCACGAATTTTGTAACCATAGTTACAGTATGTCACGTGTTCAATATGAGCCAATCATGCGCCGACTGGGTGATATAGTTATACTGATATAGGGGATACTAGGATCGAGTAGGGGGTGAGCTCAGAGCTTATACATTCTTTGTAATTGTATTACTATAAGTATATTGCCGTGGGAATTATAAAAGTGTAGTGTAGAACTTTTAGGCCACATAATTAGAGCTGTGTGGGAATTTGCAATTTTGTTTGTTTTCCGGGCTGTATTGTTACTTGTCACGTTAAGTGTCATCTGCTCGCGTGCTGTATTTTAAGCAGGCTGGACGCGCACTGTGTCTTGTTACATCGGGCTGCGAGAGGTCAGAAGACAAAATATGGTAAGACGCTGGTGGATATATATATTAAATTCATTCACTGCAACAATCACTCCATAAAATCATGTAGGAGTATTGATAAGATTGAGTTCCAGATCACCTATATATTGCTGTGGATACTAAAATCCTGACACCTCTATAACCCCTAAAAGAAACTATACATGTCATGGGTAATGGATATCATTAGTAGGTAGTTATTGCAAACAGAGTGCTACCAAGTGCCACGTCTTATGATTTTCTAGAAATCAGAAACAAAAAGTAAAACTCTAATCAAAATGCTGAGCAGGATGAAGCAAAGACTTGAAGAAGAACTAAGAGACAACCAGAATGGCTTCAGACCTGGTTGCTCTACAACTTCGCACATTCTTGTTCTGTGAAGAATTATATAGGGTCTAAAGGCCATGAGTGTGAAGGCCACTATGGTGTTTATGGGGCAAAACTACTCCTGGACAGGCTGTAGGAAGCAGCAAAAAGTGTGGGGTTAGTCTTGAACAACTCTAAAACAAATCTCATGACTCTAAACACTACAGAGGAAAGTAGACTTTAAAGCTGTTCTGGAAACCAGCTGGAAAACGTACCTTGGGGGCATAGATATCAACAACTGAGAGAGACTTTAGAGAGACTTTTCAAGAGCAACTATGAAGATCCAAGAGCGTAGGATGCAACTAGCTTTGCCATATACACTGGCACCTTGAACTAGTTGCTAAGTGTGGGGTACTTAATGAACCTAACCATGGTGTGCTGAGCAGGGGAAGAACAGTCATAACTTATGTTGATAGCCTAAGGGCTGATACGGGTTTGAGTAACACTGGAGAAATCACGGGACTTATGGAGGATAGAAATCTATCGAGACAGTGCATCAATACTCGGACGCTGAAGCCTAAATTAAGAGAAGTTTAAAAGTTCACAATCATAATTATTATTTAAAATTGCCTCTAATAGCTACTGATAATCAGCTTGATAGTCGTCTTCCAGCCAGTTTATCAGAAATAAATAAAATGCAGAACCTAACAAAAGGACTAAAATAACTCCAAGATATATTTCATGAAAATTACTAAATTTGCATTGGCGCTCGATTCCAAAGAATTTTTGTTAATGATGCGTTGACAAAATGCGCGGCGCGCAAAAATTATCATTTGAAATTGTTTGTTGTTCAAACATATTTCATAAAATAATCTGTAATATATAGTTCTAATAGTGCATAAAAAGAATAATCTCAAAATATAACACTAAACAGAGCAAAAACGAGGATCGCGCAAAAAATTATATCTATTTTGACAATTTCCGCGATTTTAAATAGGAACCATTTAAATATATGTAAACAAAATACGCAAACCATTAAAATCTTGATCCATAAATTTTTAATTGTAGAGTCCCCGGTCAATAGTTTGCAAAAATAATTTTATATACGAAAATATAAAGAATTTAAAAATTTATGGATCAATAAATTAACGGTTTGCGTATTTTGTTAATTATACTTTATGTATAAACATGGTTCCTGTTCAAAATCCCGGAAATTGTCAAAATAGATATGATTTTTGCGCGATCCTCGTTTTTGCTCTGTTTAGTGTTATATTTTGAGATTATTCTTTTTATGCACTATTAGAACTATATATTACAGATTATTTTATGAAATATGTTTGAACAACAAACAATTTCAAATGATAATTTTTGCGCGCCGCGCATTTTGTCAACGCATCATTAACAAAAATTCTTTGGAATCGAGCGCCAATGCAAATTTAGTAATTTTCATGAAATATATCTTGGAGTTATTTTAGTCCTTTTGTTAGGTTCTGCATTTTATTTATTTCTGATAAACTGGCTGGAAGACGACTATCAAGCTGATTATCAGTAGCTATTAGAGGCAATTTTAAATAATAATTATGATTGTGAACTTTTAAACTTCTCTTAATTTAGGCTTCAGCGTCCGAGTATTGATGCACTGTCTCGATAGATTTCTATCCTCCATAAGTCCCGTGATTTCTCCAGTGTTACTTGTAATGTATTATTGATTATAATATGACGATGTATATTTCTTATTACTAATCAATCTATTTCAGCCTCTATTTAGAGGTCTAGCAAGACAGTCTATTTCATTGGTCCATAACATTGGCGACGAGTATGACAAAATCCTACCCCTATCCTCTGACCGCTACAGTCAGCGCGCCGGAAGACTGGTTCGAGCAGTACACATGGTTTCTCAAGTCCCAAAAATCCTATCCGGTTGAACCGGAACCGTTAGTAGAGAATCCGAATGAAGCGCAACAAACCGCGCATGCACAACTGTTAGCGGAATATAATCAGCTATGTCAAACGATCAAACCTCACTTCTTAACGAGCATTGATCCAGAAATCTTTTCCCTACTTACGTCTTTAGCATCTCCAAATGACGTCAACGAACTTACATATTTCGAGATGAAGACAATTCTCATAAATCACATGGTCCCGAAACCGACTGTTTTGGCAGAGCGATTCAGATTCTACAAATGCCACCAAAAGCAGTCGGAGAAAACAGCAGACTTTGTTGCGAGGTTAAAAAAACTGGCAGTCAAATGCAAGTTTACAGACTTCGGCAGTTCAATGTTAGATCAATTTATAATGGGAATTGTTAACTCAGAAGCACAGGAGTTGCTATTGGAGGAGGATTTCGAACAACTGACACTAGAGAGAGCGTATAGAAAAGTGGTGGCAATGGACAGATCTAAATCAGAGGCTGCAATGATTAAAAACTCCCAGCAAACTGTACATAAGGTACAGATCAGCAAGAAGTCTCAAGGGAAATCTTCACAGGGAAGTTCCAATCAGGAGACAAGATGCAATAAATGCAAACTCAAATCGCATGCAACCAAGGACTGCTATACTAAATGTTTCAACTGTGGTGAATTGTATCATACTGCTAAGGACTGCCGTAAGAAGACGAAACGCAAGTCCTGGAAACAGAGTGGTAAATCTACACATCATGTATCAACAGACTGCAACAACAGCGATTCAAGCAGCGATTCAAACCAGGACACAGAACAGTTTGTGAGTCGAAATATTTACTATTGTGAATTGTCGGAGAAATCCGTAAGTTTAGATGACCAGTTAAATGTTTTGTTTCAAAAATCTTCAAATTTGGGCAACAACCTGACAAGTATTGATGATTCTAAAATTCAGGATGATGATAATAGTGTTCTGTATGGTAGTAATTTGCATGATGATTCGCATGTTGATTTGCATGACAATAACATTATTTTGCATGATAACAGGTTTTTGCATGATAACACTGTTTACTTCGATAACGTGAACTTTTTGCGTGATTCTAGACCCCTGATCAAGGTTTGGATCAATCGCCGAGAGTGTCTGATGGAGTTTGACAGTGGATCAAGTGTATCTGTGTGCAGTAGAGAGATGCTGAAGAAAGCTGGTGTGGAGTTTAAGTTGAGAAGTAGTGATAGGCAACTGCGTGTGGCGAATGGTCAATACCAGCAGGTATGCGGTAAAGCAGTTGTGGAAGTGGCGATAAACAACCAGATTGTGAAAGGGTTGGAACTGTATGTGGTGGATAATCACTTTCCAGCACTGTTTGGACGCTCTTGGATTACAGAGTTTTGTGGTGAAAACTGGTTAGAAAAGTTAGTAACGAGAACACAGGGCCAAACAGCAGAAGTTGGACAGAGACCAACAAAAGAGGTTGAACTGGAGAGAACTGATGGAAACTGTAGCGCACACGAAGGAGAATTTCCTGGGACTCAAGAAGGAGTACGAACAGTGAACGTGTTGGGAGTTATGGAATCAGAACCAGTGACAGATACCGCCAAGAGAAAGTTTAAAACTGGACAACGATGTGAGGACGAAGAGACTGCTCCTAGAACACATCAGTTGAGAAATTTTGTTAGTGTGGACGATGAAACAGATCCTGGAACACCAACAAAGATACGGACAGTACAAGAGATAATGTCTAGTGACATCTTCAAAGATGAGTTAGGTCTGGTAAAGAACTATAAAGTGCAACTCCAATTGAAGGAGGGAAGCAGACCTGTCACGCAGAAATCAAGAGCAGTACCTTTTGCTATTAAAGACTTACTGGAAAAGGAGTTAGACAACATGGTGAAACAAGGAATTTTGAAGAAAGTCAAAGAGAGCCCATGGGGAACTCCAGTTATGCCAGTGAAAAAAGGAGACGGTGTGAGAATATGTGGAGACTTTAAAGCAGTCAACAAACTATTGGAAATGAAACATCACCCGTTACCAACTACAGAAGAATGTTTTGCAAGCGTTTCGGGAGGAGAAAAGTTCTCAGTCATAGACATAAAACAAGCGTACAATAACGTGGAGCTATCAACAGAAGATCAACTCATCACAACAATGAATACGCATATGGGACAGTATGTGTGGACGCGCTTACCGTATGGAATAAATAGCAGCGCAGCAATCTTTCAGAATCTGATGGACAATGTACTACGGGGTATACCTATGGTTTGCTGTAGGATAGACGACATTTTAATATCAGGAAAGAACGATAAAGAGCACTTAGATAATCTGAATAAAGTTGTGAGAAGACTGGAAGCAAACGGTTTCAGATGCAGACTGAATAAATCTAAGCTGATGCATGAAGAAGTGATTTATCTAGGACACAAGGTGAACAAGCATGGTATGTCACCAGTCAACAGCAAGATAGACGATCTGTTAAAAGTACAGGCACCTGAAAATGTGAAAAATTTAGTAGCATTTCTGGGAGCAGTTGGGTATTATCGCAAGTATCTACCAGATTTGTCGACAATAATCGCTCCATTGGACGAGTTGAGAAAGACTGAAGTTGAATGGCGATGGACAAAGACTGAACAGAAAGCCTTCGAAGAATTAAAGAAATTACTTTGTTCTGACAGAGTATTGACGTTCTACAACCCGCTGAAACGTTTGAAGCTGGATACAGACGCAAGCAGCGTGGGTTTGGGAGCTGTATTGTCACACATAGATGATGATGGAACAAATGAACGTCCGGTTGAATTTATTTCAAGGACATTATCGAATGCTGAGAAAAAATATAGCCAGATTGACAAAGAAGCTTTAGGGATAGTCTGGGCTATAAAAAGGTTTCATATGTATCTGTATGGAAGACACTTTGAACTAGTGACGGATCACCAACCGTTAGTACATATATTTGGACCTAAGAGAGGCATTCCAGAGATGACGGCGAACAGATTATCCAGATATGCACTGCTGTTACAAAATTACGATTATAACATAGTATACAGAAATACAAAAGAGCATGCTAATGCTGATGTAATGTCCAGATTCCCGAAAAAAGTCATTCATGTGGACGAGCCAAACGAATGTGAAGAGGCATTTTCTTTGACCATGGAGGACGCACTGATAGATGCAAAAGAAGTTGCCCGGGAGACATCCAAAGACATTATTCTGAGCAAGATAGCGATGTACATTGTAGATGGCTGGCCGGAAAAGATAGACAAAGATCACAAGGAGATGAAAGCCATGTACGACAGAAAGAACCAACTCACGACTGAAAAAAGATGTATCACATGGGGAAATCGTGTAATCATTCCACATAAACTAAGAGCAGAGGTTCTTAAGATGCTACACCTTACACATGTAGGGATGACTGGAATGAAAAGCCTGGCTAGAAGCTATGTGTGGTGGCCAGGAATAGACCAAGATATAGAGATTTTAGTTAAAGCATGTGCATCCTGCCAAAAACACGGGAAAAAGTTACCAAAAGTCATCGACCATCCCTGGGTTAAATCAACAAGACCCTGGCAACGAGTACATGTGGACTTCGCTGGAGAATTCCAAAATAACTATTGGTTACTGATGTACGATACTTACTCAAAATGGCCGGAAGTTATCAAGATGTCTCATAACACTACTGCGCCAGCTACGATAAAAGCAATGAGAAGAGTATTTTCAAGAACAGGGGTACCTTGGGTTCTAGTCAGCGATAACGGACCGCAATTTATCAGTGAAGAATTCAAGAACTTCCTAAAGAAGAATCAGATAAGACATGTTTTGTGCCCATCATACTCCCCGAGGAGTAACGGAAGCTGCGAACGGTTTGTCCAGAGTTTTAAGTCAGCGATGAAAAAGATGTACGAAAAGTCTAAGGATTTAGATTTAAATCTCGCTAACTTCCTAATGGCATATAGGAATACTCCACACTCTGTAACTAAGCAACCACCAGCAGTAATGATGTACGGACGAACTTTACGATCTAAGTTACATCACCTCAGACCCAGTGATCAGATGGAAGCGGAACGACTGGATGTTGATAATGAACAAAAAGTTGTTGACAGTAAAAGAAACGAACGTGTATTTGAGGAGAAACAAACAATATGGGTTCGACCGGACACTCGGAAAGAGTACGAACCAGCAACGATTGAAAAAAGACACGGAGAATCACTGTGGTATGATGTGAACTACAAGGGCAGGATCATAAAGAAACATGTAGATGCGATGAAGAAACGGTTAGTGCCAGTAATCGAGTTACAGAAGCAGCAAATCGAGATACCAGAAAGAAACACTGAGCCGAGGAATATTGAACAACCTGTGATAACAGTTCAGCAGCAGCCGGGTCCAAGTAGAGAAGGAGCGCCAGCTGTGACTAGTAACCAACCGACACAATCTAGCACTCAGATCAGTGGTCAGGAGCCAGTTAGACGCTCGGGCAGGTTGAGTGCAAAACCTCAGATCAGGTATAATGCAAACACCGGGTTCGTGAACCCGTGAATCTTGCATGTATTGTAAAGCACTTTTTTGTTTGTTTTGTAAAGCACATTTTTTATGCACACGTGTAGTACACTTTTATACTTTTGTACAGCATTAAATTGTTTAAAAAAAATTTGTAAGCAATCCAGGGTGTTCAGAAACAATAATAGACCTGAGGAGATTATTTAGCGCTATTATGACAGTGTAATCCAGGAATTCTGTTTTTAAACTAGTAATTCATTGACGTAGGGCGCGACGCCAAACGGGATTTTAGTGTACAAGTTTTAGCTCAACGAACATTTTATGTAATTTTAGTGCGCGGAGCACGCACGTATCATTTCGATTTCGTTCGATTTTATCCTGAAAAGTAAATTCATTTGTGAAGGGAAGGTGTAATGTATTATTGATTATAATATGACGATGTATATTTCTTATTACTAATCAATCTATTTCAGCCTCTATTTAGAGGTCTAGCAAGACAGTCTATTTCATTGGTCCATAACATTACTCAAACCCGTATCAGCCCTTAGGCTATCAACATAAGTTATGACTGTTCTTCCCCTGCTCAGCACACCATGGTTAGGTTCATTAAGTACCCCACACTTAGCAACTAGTTCAAGGTGCCAGTGTATATGGCAAAGCTAGTTGCATCCTACGCTCTTGGATCTTCATAGTTGCTCTTGAAAAGTCTCTCTAAAGTCTCTCTCAGTTGTTGATATCTATGCCCCCAAGGTACGTTTTCCAGCTGGTTTCCAGAACAGCTTTAAAGTCTACTTTCCTCTGTAGTGTTTAGAGTCATGAGATTTGTTTTAGAGTTGTTCAAGACTAGCCAAAATAGCTCTCAACGTTCCACAAACAGAGAGCAGCCTTAATGTTTATAGAGACATGAAATGGTTACCACTCCATCTTAGACGACAACTCCATCTGTCAAATTATATGTGTAGAATCATCCATGACAATTGTCCTACAAACTTTATGAACAAATTTAGTTACATATCAGGAGGTAATAGGAGCGGCGAAAGCTGCAACATATATGTTAATAGATCAACATCACATAAAAACTTTCAATACTTGGGGGCAAAATGTTGGAATAATGTTCCAACAGATCTACGAAATCTGCCCGATGTTAAAAGCTTTAGTGATTCGTATAAGAAACAGCTACTCTCATCTATAACAACAGACCCTTATTATACCGTCGACAATTCATATGACAAATTTTACACTGCAATCATAGTCGACGATAACTAAGTATCTTCTATTTCTTTTAAATCTGAGGCATATATAATTGAAGTGTCAAAAGGATATTCCCTTTTTTACCACCTTACCATTCTGATTGATTCTGCACATGACTGACATGTTTTAACTGGAGAAGGGGTTCGCACAGTGGTAGTTTTATAAACCACTTTTAATTTATTGACCTATTATACCTAGTGGTAGTTTTACAGACCACATTTAATTTATTAACTTATTATACTTAGTATTTATTTTTGGTGACTGTATCACCAAGTACAGTTTTAACATTTGATAATTGTACAGTTTATTGACGACACATTGACCGAATGTTATTTTATATTCTAATCACAATGCTGGCAAGCATAACCGTTGCCCTTATATTCACAACACTATTTACCCCCTATACTATTATATCCCCTTTATTGTTTTCCAGCATTAAGACTCATCGAAAGTAGTTCAGCAGGTATATTTAAGTTCAAAACATTCTAATTCAATGTTAAAGATGACAGGAATAAGAAATAGTTATGTGGAGGTTTTTAAGAAATTTGCGCAAAATACGCGCCAGCATGTTATACGAAATTAGGTAAAAAACCCAAAATCGCCATATTCAGGTGCCTTAAAAACCATGTTAAAATTGAGTTAGAGATCTGAAACTTTGCAGGGCGTCTATACCTTGTCCAAATCGACTGTAAAAAAATGTCATGTTTCAGGAGTATCGGGAAATGGGTTTTCTGGAACCCCTGTTTTACAACAGATTGTCGTGAAGTATAGTATATAATATGTATAGACGCTTTTGGCAGTCAATTGTAGCCTACATTTAAGTGTCCGTAGATTCAAAAGTATAAAAGATACAGTCATTTCGAACCACAGGTTTTAAAGGTAATCGTTTATACTTTAGTTTACATTATATTGAAAAATAATTTAACGTCATCATCATCACTTGATGACGTCATCAAGTTAAGTGTTTTTAAAACCTGATTTTTTACAAAATAACAACTTTTCAAATCGATTTAACACCATTAAGGAGTAATTTTATTCAAAATCTGAGGACATTTTCATCTTAGATAATTGTTCAAGCATTCTGAAAATCTACCGGAAAAGTTTCCTACCTTGCTCCTTCATAAAGATATTCGCTATTGAAGTTAGTGCTTTTTTGAAGAATAATTTTATAAAAACACAAAAGTTGTTAATTAGTATTCTCTGGTGTTGGGCCATCCCTTGGGTTGTGGAGCTCAATTTTGCTTCCTAAAGGTCTAAATTGTGTTATAGGCTAGTTTTAAAGTTGAAAATTGAAAAGTTGCACACGTGGGGACACGCCCAAATTGATTTAAAATAGCTAAAATCACTGAAAATTGTTATTTTCACGATTTTTACCAACTTTGGAGTCCCGTTGTGATCCAAGTTCTTTTTGAAATCTTCTGAAACTTTTCATGCTTATCAAACTATATATTAAATATCACTATGCAAAAATGTATGGTGATTCAATATTTTATGCGCACACAACGTCCGCTCAAAGTTTGCACGTGCGAAAGGTGAGAATTTTGCTCATTCGTGATTTCGAATATATTCTGCTTTCCCACGATATTGAAATGGCATTATCAATTATATATATGAATTTAATGCCAACTTGAATGAGTAAAAAGTGCCATATTCAGTCTGTTATTGACAGATATGCCTACCTAAACACAAGGAAACGTTTTCAAAGGTAAAATTTCGAAATCGTTGAAATTACCTCCTTATTATTATTAATGAAGTTTCGACTGTGTAAATTATCCTGACATTATAATCAAAAAGAGATGATATTTGACCAAAACCCATAATCATGGGTAGAGTGAACCGCTGCCAGTGTCTCTCTTTTCCAAACAAAAGAAAATGATATTAATTTGAGGAACCGTCCGCAAATGCAAATTGATACCGAGAATGAAATTGGTCGCTCGCTTTTCCCATTCATTCACGGCTTACGAATTGTAATAAAGCTTATTGAATGGGAAAGGCGAGCGACCGATTTCATTCTCGGTATCAATTTGCATTTGCGGACGGTTCCTCAAATTAATATCATTTTCTTTTGTTTGGAAAAGAGAGACACTGGCAGCGGTTCACTCTACCCATGATTATGGGTTTTGGTCAAATTTATATACTAGATATTTTATTTATTTTCCAACAGACGACAACTTCCTGTTTTTTTTCCTTCTATATTAGTTACTCATATCTCTTGTACAGACTGTTCTACAAGGACATTGACAGACGATACTCATATTAGGCATTCATTATTGCATCTAAATTATTTCACTTGCATTAGGTTTAGAAATTTATTCTCTGGTTAACAGATTTCAAATGTTTAATTAATTTGTAGTATGACAGTATATAAGAAGTTATTTAATTTTGCTTGGGCTGTTGTGTTGACTGTTGGGGTTTAGTGGTGGTATGGAATTTGAATTTTATATAAATTTACACTATGAGGTTGGGGCATTTTGCATAGTAAATATGGTTACTACTCCTATATATCATATTATTTGATTGGTATTCGATTTCTGATTATTTCCCTAGGAATATGATTATTATATCTCAATTTGGCTTTAGGTAGGGTGCCCCGCTAAAAGAACTGGATTCTTCCAGGAAGCATCCCGTGCACAGAGCTTGGTCTACATATATATTAAATTATTAACCATTCATTCTGTATGTGCACGAAAATTTATTTCAATCAACAAAAAAAAACCCCACACTTTTTGCTGCTTCCTATAGCCTGTCCAGGAGTAGTTTTGCCCCATTCAATTATATCAGTGATAAGGGCACCATCATCTGAGAATTTGACATATGCGATATTTTCAGCACAAATCCATCTACACCCTGTGCAGGCGACAGTGGCGTAACGAAAGGCCCTGCTGACCCCGCTGTGCAGGGGGGCGCCGTCTTAGGGGGGCGCCAAATCGTCGTTTGAATGTGGGACAATTTCGAAAACTTAACTAAAGTACTAGCAAAACTGCGCGTTTTGCTCTTGATACACACTTTTTTAGAGATTTTACCGGCGTATTCTTTAAAATCACCTAATTTGTTCAATTTTAGGGAGGGGCACCAAAAGGGGAGGGGGCGCCAACAGGGGGGCGCTTTTTCGGCAGGGGGGCGCCAACAGGCAACGTTACGCCACTGGCAGGCGAGTGAACCCAGAGTCTGAGTCATCATCTATAGCCACTGTCATGATATAGTCAATCACGATGATGAACAAGTATGAGGTGTCTCTTTGCAGTACTCCCGAGTCCTGATCCTACCAGGACTTCGAAGACCCCTGTAATACCATCTGCAGTTGTGATTACTTAAGCCACTGTGTTTGTGTAGATCAATCGCACTATGTATTCTGGTATACCATTTGCTTTAAGTATCTTAATAAGCAAACCTTTATGTACACTGTCAAAGGCTTTATTAAAATCTATAAACATCATAGTGGCCTTCACACTCTTTAGACCCTATATAATTCTTCACAGAACAAGAAGTGCGAAGTTGTAGAGCAACCAGGTCTGAAGCCATTCTGGTTGTCTCTTAGTTTTTCTTCAAGTCTTTGCTTCATCCTGCTCAGCATTTTGATTAGAGTTTTACTTTTTGTTTCTGATTTCTAGAAAATCATAAGACGTGGCACTTGGTAGCACTCTGTTTGCAATAACTACCTACTAATGATATCCATTACCCATGACATGTATAGTTTCTTTTAGGGTTATAGAGGTGTCAGGATTTTAGCATCCACAGCAATATAGGTGATCTGGAACTCAATCTTATCAATACTCCTACATGATTTTATGGAGTGATTGTTGCAGTGAATGAATTTAATATATATATTTGTGTTAAATTCCTATTTTGGACTCTTAAACTCTTTAATTTTATATGTTATTGGATTGAACCAAGTAACATGTTACTCTAGCGAGATCTCCATCCAAAAAGATTAGTCTGCGCGAGCTGTTTTATTACTTTACTTATACATCTTCGGAGGGTAGGTAACATTTCTACTACATTTAAGCTCTTCCTATAGACCTGCCTCTTGATCTCTTCCTATTTTTGGGTTGTCATTCAAGTATTATAACCTGATCTTGCCCTCCGGGGTCCCATCATAAGCACATTCAACTTAATCTTATTCTTATTTCATTTCATTATTTCATTTCATTTACCTAGATGTTACCTGTAAATCGCAGAACTGGTTGGACAATGGACATCAAGACTACTGTCACAGCCTGGTGACCTAGAGCTAAATGAGCTACTGTTTCCTGTGTAGACCTCCCAGATGCTGGACAGGCTAGGATGTTCCTCGCCTTGTGAGTAACTTCAAGATCAGGTGTTATGGATTTAATGAAATAAGGCCAGAGGGGGGCGGGGGGGGGGGGGGGGAAGGATCAAAATTTTCGACCTTAATTTTATTCTCTAAACAAATTCACATTCATTATTCAATTGGTGTCTTAATTATGGATATACTGGACCTGATAATGTGATGTAAGATGACGTGATAATACGGAATAACATGAAAGCCTTCATTCAATTAACCTCATTTTCACGATAGGAGCATATAAACTTCCAAAATTAGGGGATGGGCAGGTCAAATCATAGTCCTAACTTCAGGATATATATATAGGCATTCAATAACTATGATATATTGACTTGAAATTGAATATTATCACAGGGAAAATATAATGACAATTCTTGTTGACACTGAGCACTAAACTAATGACAGCTAAGTAAAGATTCAGTTCAAGCCATCTAAAGCGACTCATGAATATGTACATTAGAACTTATTTTTATGAAGTTTGGGTTTTATGAGAAAGTTATTATATGCTACTTATATGAATGCTTTTTCAAAGAGATGCGTATTTATTCTCTTTTTAAACAAGACGATATCGGTTAATGTTCTCAATTGCTAAGGAAGCTGATTCCAAACAAAGGGTCCACAGTAACTAAAGCTTCTCTCAGTTTTACTATAATTTGAAACAGTAGGAACATTTAGGAGGAAATAGTCTTGTTCAGTCCGTAGTACACGTACAGGTTGACTCTTAATGTTGATGCATTTGGTGATATAATTTGGAGCTACGTTGTTGACACATTTGAACACGGTTAGAGCAATCTTATACTCTATTTGTTGTCTTATTGGAAGAAAATGGGCTTTTTTCAGGAATGGAGTGACACTGTGAGCACAATGTTATGTTATGATTACCCTTGTCAGTTTTAGTTTACAATGATATTTCAATTCCTTGTTTCTGTTGTAAAAGAAAGCACACAAATGACCTTACTTGAATATTCCAGCTGACACTGTTCTTAACGTACATAATAATCAGTTCTGCTAGGATACAACCAGATTAGTTTTCCTATTTAAAAAAATCATATAGTTAATCCATAGAGTTGTGTCAAATGATATTGAATCTCCGAAAAAGAGTGACAGAGGTTAAGCTCGTTAGGTTTTGGTCATTAAATGTTTAGGCAGTAATTTTTGATTAATTGTTCTAATTCTCGTTGCAGTGCCCTCGAATCATTGATAAACAACGTAAACTCAATTTACATAAACCAATATTTTCTGGTGTTACTATATCCGCCAAAATTCCCTTTCCTCAGGAACGAAAAATCTATTATACCATAAATTAAGTCAAACAATTGCCTAAAATTGTTGTAAACTAAATTTCATGGGAGGACTTATTTTAAAGGAGACTAAAATTTCAGCAGAGCATATACATGATATATGATTTAACGAATTTAAGTATCGTTAAATTTATACAAGTCGCTACTGCGTGTTATAGGTAAATGTATGTGATGCTATGTAATTGATGTATGTAATGTTGACTCGTCTTTAAATAATTTCCCAGATCGAAAATATTTTAGTCAAAAAAGCTAGTTGAATAAATTTTAAAAAATTAAATGATATGGAAAAATGGTCTTAAAAATACGACTAATATTGTTGTTGACTTGAAATTAACAAAATTTGTGACTTATATTATGGTAGCCATAATATTTATGGGAACCAAAGTTATTGTGAACCAAATTATTTCAGGCATGGTGGGCTGAACATGGAGCTACCGAAAGCTGCGAATCATTTAGAAATAAACTCAAATGCAGCAGACAGACAGAAGCATTAGTTTGAGTTAAGTTGTAAAGCTTCTTTAAACTTTTTCATCACAAAGAGAAATTTGTGTTAAATAGTAGTGGTAAATTTAAAGGGCGTGTTGGTAGACCTAATACAAACTTATATCAAATATGCTTGTTGATGACCTTAAATATAGAAACTTAGAACTTAGAAATTTGAGTGATTTAAATGAAATAAGGGATATTGCTAGCTGTTCCACTACTAAAGAAATAATCCCGATAACACTCAACCTCTGCCTGATCCAGAGGATATCACCATTTTACCTTCACACAGACATCGAACGCTGTAAGAAGATGACGATCAGACCTCATTAGCTGTAGGAAGTGTTGGAAACTGTTGTACTAGGCACAGATTACGTAGTTAAGATGTTTTCTTAATGGAGTTCTATTAACTATGTATGATCCTGTTTTATAATAAGATTATTTGTATAGAGTCGTATATAATGTTTCTTCTTAGACTGCCAGAGAGCACAGAAGATGGCTACTAGACAGCTAAAATCGATACTTTACGAGCCACCAGGGGATGCCTTTTTTCGATGGATAAAGTAAGTGCACCGACTTTTGACGCTTAAAAAAGTAAAAAGGACTTTTCACAGAGATATTTTGGTACCATCTTATGATGGCCTCTCATATGTATCTTTCGCCTTTCGGATCAATTTATTCCGGTCAACAAAGTTTCCTACTCCAGGCCATTAAATTGCTCCGTCAAAAACGCTATTATACCGGAGTTTTATTATAGTCCGGAGTTGGACGTTTTTCTGTACGCTTAGCTTGTCAATCTATGGTGTAGTTACCGTATAATATAAATGCTGTGAACACATTTTTCACTTGCTCGTTGACGAGGGTCACGTGATGGTAGGCGAATTTGTCAAGTTTATACGACTATTGTAATTGTACAATAAAATATTTATATTTTTGTATCCTTGTATCTGTGACCTCTGACAGGACACCGGTCATCTCGCCCAATTTTCCCGGGAGAATCAGATCTCATGTCAACTAGCGCGTGATCATCCCGGCCTGGGTGGTCCACTTGTAATGTTGTCAAACGGGAACCTCGGCCTCGCACATCTGGTAGTGAAGTACTGATTACAGCTGCAGGTCCTCCAAATTCACGAAGTCCAACAAGTCCTTGTATGAGCCATCAGTGTAAATCACGGTACTTTTCTAATCATAATCGCTTAGCTTGGCATCATTCAATGGACATTTGTTGTTCAAAAGAAGAAGAGTCAAAAATGAGAGTGAACGGTGACTGCTTATTGCATAAGCTCTTAAATCTGCTAACCGTACATAGCTCACGCAGCTGTCTACAGTTGCTGGGCTCGTTCCGGGTCAGAAATTTAAAGTTTACTGCGGCGTGGGGCTACATCGTCGTTCTGCTGTCGTGTACATTTAAGAATGTGGTGTGGACAGAGTTCTGACTTTTCCTGGAGTAAAGATATATGTCGGCCGTCTTTGTCACGGAGAAGTCTTTAAAGCTTTAAAGCTCTGAGCTTGACCTATTAAAAGACAAAAGATACATTTGCACGTCACGAGTAATGTGACCTACTGAAAAAAAATCGGGCAATTTGAAAATTTAGTCAAGTTCACACATGCACAATCAACCACTCATTGGTGTGATCCTCTGATCCGGGAAATCGAGATGTCCTCTCACAAACAACAGTTATTAGTAACAAGCATAACACGATTTTCCAATCTATTAACGAAGTTTGAGCATTTAGGGTCAAAGCAGAGACTTGGGTCGATGTGAATCGGCTTAAAAATAACAAATTTGGGGTATCTTTATTTTACATCTTGGTCGAGACCTGTCACCAGCAATATGATTTCATGTTGCCTTATTCAGGCGGGCGAAACTCACGTTACATGCGATCTGATCATCTGACTCTCACGATCGAGATCGGTAGCTTTAACTCACCAGCTCCAACACGGTTTTTTAGACTTTTTTCGGTTTTTCGAGCTGCCCTTCTCCCCTGAGGCCACGATGAAAAACATACAATATATTATATCTTTATTCTTTATATGTTACATGCATTCCCCTGCAGTAGTGAAAAGTAAATTGTTTGTTTTATTTCAGTGTCGACAGCTCAAACTATGGTGGTATCTTATCGCTACAATGCTGCTAACTAGACTCTTGGATGAAGTTAAGTTGTTTTAGTCAGATGATCTACTTTTTGGCGTTTCCTACTGCCCTAGTTATAGTAGTTCAAGGTTTAACTGTAAATATAGTGTTAAGTAAGTTTCAATACTTCCCTGCCACCTTTTCAGACATTGCAGAGATGTGTGACCGCACAATTCTCAAACCGAAGAATCAAAAGGAGTTATTGATTTATCGGTATATAAAGTATGTATGCTTTATCAAACAAAGCCACTAGGTAAGCAAATTCAAATATTTTGACAGTTCATACTGCGGTTATACATTGCAGCCAATGCGCAGCAAACAAGAGCTTGCCACGAGCTTGCCACTGCTATAAGCATTCGTATTCGTAGCTTGTTTGAATCTCAAATTTATTCGAATTATCATAAGTAGCCGGAAGCCCGTCCTGCGGACGGAGTTCTTCAGCACAAAATCGATTCTCAAACATTTTAAATCTACCCTTTCTCATTTCTACTTCTTTTCCTTTCACAATTTTCATGTTTTTTAAAAACTTCTTACCCCTATCCATGTCACCTATGATTCATGCATTTCTAGCTTCTCGGACAGTGCTGTCTTTTCCCTCATTGGCAAATCCTGAAAGTTTTATGAAAAATATAGATCAGAGTTATGTTTGTTCTGCACGTCTGCATTTCAGGTATTCGTGACACAGTTTACGTGTGATGACGTGGGCATCTCTCAACACACTTTGCAGCATGAGCGACGGTGCCCTGGCGGGATATCTGGAAATGTAGCCTTGAGCTCAGTTTATTTTTCTCCGTCACCTCACCCGGGGGAGGGGGGGGGAGCCAATGACTTTGGGTACTTTGGGGACAAGTGCAGAATTTCGCCAGCAATTTAACCTCAAGTCTCCAAGATTTTTAGCCCCCATTGGTACCCAAAAGTCTCCTTTAGAAGTCATTTAATAAAAGATAATATCAAAACTACATAAAACTCGCCAAAACTTTGGGTACTTATGGGGACAAATGGAAAATTTCACCAGCGATTTGACCTTCAGTCCCTATTATTTTCGTCCCCATTGGTGCTCAAAAGTCTCCATCAGTAGTCATTGCCCCCCCCCCCCCCCCCCTCATCCTGTGTCGGCTGTATGCAATTCTGATTGTACAACGGTTAAAAAATGCCAGTTAAATGTACCAACTCTCGTTTTATTTATTGTACCGACTCTCGCTCTTCGACCACGCTTTTCGTCTACTTGGCGTAGGGCGCGGTAAGATTTCATGTAATCACGCACACACGTATCGCGCGCGATGTAGAAATAAGTGCACATGGTCTTGTGGGTTCAAATGACCCCCGTAATCCATGTGGTGGGGCAGGAGGGTCAAGCACTGTTTTTTCTGAAATGAACCTCCTGATCCATGTGGTGGGGCAGGAGGGTCAAGCACTGTTTTTTCTGAAATGAACCTCCTGATCCATGTGGTGGGGCAGGAGGGTCAAGCACTGTTTTTTCTGAAATGAACCTCCTGATCCATGTGGTGGGGCAGGAGGGTCAAGCACTGTTTCTGAAATGAACCTCCTGATCCATGCGGTGGGGCAGGAGGGTCAAGCAATGTTCTTTTCAGGTTGACCCTCCTGCGCCATTATAACAATATTAGAATTTATAATAATTCAGAAATTTGATGAGAAATATTGAGTGTTCAAGTATTCAGTATTCGTCAACGGATGTAATGATAAGGAATACTCCAACAGTAACGACATGGAATAAATATACTTTGACATGTGACACTGATAGTGATAAGCCCTAGCCCAAAATAAAATATATATCTTCAGATACGCACATTAAGATAGCAGAAAAAGCTCGAATATACGGTGGTCCAGGAAATGCCAGAACCCCTCAAACTCGAGGCAGAAAGCAAGGGGGTCCCCAGAGAAAGACAAACAACCCTAATATTTCAATAAATGGAACAAACAAAAACTTTCCCCTTAAAGTTTTCAGATGAGCTTAAGGGTAAAAGACATGACGTAAATTAATTAAATTTTGCGAGAGATACTACTATTGGATTCAGTGTTTTGGCATGTGCATGAAGTGAACGCCAACTGGCAGTTCAATGATTGTTTTAACATTTAAAATTACTGCAATAACGGTAGTTTTGAATTCATAATTGCTCTTTTTAAATCTTGGCAGAGCCAAGTATTTTTTGCGAAACTAAATGTACTGATTCCTACGATTTTATCATTTTAAATTCTAACTGGACGTATTATTTGTTCAACACTGTCAATTTTCATCTTACACGAGAACCATTCATTCACCCACTTGTAAAAAGCTGCAACCAGTTATGTAAAATTGTTCAAAATGCACCTAATTTGATTAATAGAAATTTGATCCGAAATGACTCATTTTGTTTAGGTCATAACTCACTAACTAATAAACCTTTTTTGTGATGAGAAATAGAATTATCATTCCAATACAAATCGCTCGAGACTATATATCGCCTACAATGATATTTATGATAATAAAACCGTAATTAAATATGTCACATGATAAGTGTTATCACCCGGTCGGTAAATACAATTCAACATCTGGGATATTTAGAAATTCATCTTCCTAGTTTGACTGAACAACAACCACTTCAACTTAACATAAATATAAACCATTAAATTTGAATTATAAACACTACCATTTGAGAAGTATAGGAAAACCATTCGAAAATAAAAGATAACAATTGTCAAGTTCATAAAAAAGGCTTTCTGATCTTATGAAACCCATATTTGAAACCTATTATTTAAAAAATATATTGCTACATTAAAAAAGTGTATTCGTCTCATAAACATGTCTGCTTTGAGAAACTGTTAAATTGGTAAAAATTAATAAATTAGCAAATAGAAATATTTGGTTGATAGAGTTTAATATTCGCTAGTATCCAGTATTTCAGTAGTTTCAGTAGAAAGGGGCCCAGCCGATGTACATTTGGGAGAGGTTCGTTGTATCAGTGCTATCGCTTATCAGCTTGTGTACCTGGTGTTACAGTAGTTAGCAAGCTATACTCAATACTTATCATTTCTTATCTAAATTAACGAATCCTTATTATATATCTTACGATCCCAAAGCAACCTTTTGGGAAACTTCTCCCCTATAACTCTATAAAGCAATAATAAGCATGATGATAAGGAATAAGGATGAATTCTAAATGTCTAAATAAGAAGCTAAAGTTACCTGGCCTTCAGTAGATATAGGCAGTTTCGCGTGAGCGTTCTTCCCCATTTGTCCGTTCAACTTCTTCTCAATAGTCTTCATTATCTCCTGAGCTTTATCCTTCATGTGGGCCTCTGACCGGGTGTTCTGCCTGCCTCTATCAACTTGGTAACCACGCTTTTCTGGTTTGGCCCACTCAACAAGAGGGTCGTGAACGAAGGAATTTAAAACTGAGAGAAGAGAATCCTTCTCGTTCCTCATAACTCTCATAGTGTCCACACAGGACAACCTGAAGGTGCCCTCCACTCCCGTCACTCCAAAAGCGTCCACCAGATTGTGAGTTAGTCTAAAGGGAACCTTCTCCGGCCAGTCAAAAGACTCTCCTTTTTCAAACAGACAGTCAAAGTCCACGTGCACTGTCTCCCCATTAGTAAGATCAAACATAATGTTCTCTGCGTGCCTGTCGCCTAACCCTACAACATACCCCACCATGCTGATAACAGCGGTTGTTTGTGTGTACTTCTGTCGGGCTGTGAACCAGGAGCTCGGATCTGGGAACGTTCTCCTGAACCATTCTGATAGTACTGGAGGATGCCGGGCTAACATCGTGTTCTTAAACAACTTGATGAATTCAGCTGGCTTCTGTTTAGCTAGAGTGTGCTGTTTGATCTGCTGTAGTTTTGCGAACGCGTTCTTTGTCTCTGTTTTAGTCATTCCTTTCTTGTACTCCAAATACAACCCCTGCAGGATCACTCTCAGCAACTTAGTGTTATCAACCCACTCTACAATACCACTGTCACCACTGAGCGGCACCACAGCGTACGTTCTTATGTGAAGCTGCTTCTTCCTTGCTGCTGCATCCTTCTTCAGGAGTCTGTTGACCATCATGTTGAACTCCATAAACCTACAGTCCTTCCTCAGATCATCTTTAGGTTTACAAAGGAGACCGTATGTTTTACCGTTGCTGCCGACAATAGTTATTTTCTTGGGTCTCTGCAGAGAGTTGAGCACAAGAACTTCATCTCGGAGGGATTGTATGGTGACAAGGTGGTCGGGGAAGGCTTTGTGGTCGTTGTGAGGTCCGGAGCCTACAGGGAGAGTGACCGTGGTGTTAGCCTGGATAGGGAGAATTATCTGGCTGTATCTCGGGTCATCTAACATCTTCTTTATTGTCCTGAAGTCTCTGCTGATGCTCAATGTAGAGCTGTTACCACTGTCTTTCTTGCTTATCTGGTGGTAGTGCAGTGTTACGATGAGGTCTTACCTCGAATAGTATGCGAGGATTAAACCTAGAATAAACCTCTAATAATACCTGACAGACTTTGCAAAATCTAACCTCGAATAGTCCCTGACAGAGTTTGTGGAAGTCCCGCCAGTAAGTCTTGAACCACTCCACACCTCGGACGCCCATTGGTTTTGAGAACTTTTTAACTGTCGATTTGATAATATCGTTACCATGGCTTTGCCTGAGAGAAATTTATTTACTGCTAACTATAGAATTATTTAATCATAGTAACAATAATCATAGTAGCAATAATCAACTATGAGAATTTATGTTAATCACAATAAAGTGGCGTTACTGAAGATGAAAAGTAAAACTAACTTGTCTGACCAGTTAGAGCAACTGAAAACTAACCTGTCTCAGTTAGAGCTACAGAAAACTAACCTGTCTTTGTTAGAGCTACTGGTGATACTGTATATCTGCCAGATTGTTTGTTCGGGGTAGTGGTACAGAACTAAACTTGCTATTTCTACCAATTTGCTGGACACCTGCAAAGATTGAACTGCTAATGTGTTCAGGAAATCTTGAGGGGACCAGGTAGGGAGCGGGGTTGGGGGTTGAATTTTTGAGTTTCTATAAATCTGTAACAGTACGTAGTCGTAAAAACCAAGTTCTTCTCTTTCTAGAAACACTGATTGTTCTGGTAGTAACTTGAACAAACAAGTGGCACCATACAATCAGTTCAGTGACCGGTTAATGTTGTTACTTTCTTATCTGGTCAAATTTCCAGATTTAAGGACCTCATGTTAGGCAACTAGCACTACAAAACATAATATGAGGTGAGATTACAACTTCAACCCATAAAGAGAACGTCATATCATTGAGCCCTAATGGTACTACACGTCACACTTCAACCATAATGAAATGTTTTCAATGCGGTAGAATATCTATGCGAAATCCAATATCCATGTGATACGGCTCAGAAATCAAAAACCCGATTGACCGCACTAGCACACCCCGATTTACCGAAATATTTCCCTAAAATTGTGCGTTTATTCCAGAATCGAGATTACACTGTACAATCTGTATTACGGAAGTAGGAGTATTACAAAAGTCTGTTGAATTTAAAAGATCTTTTAAAAGACACCTGTGTGTTATCAGTAGGTATAAAGTTACGTTGCTTAGCCTTATCAAGCATTTAATTATCTAATATCTTCATTTAGAACTAGGCTTCCTTTATCAGGGTATAAGTTTCACTTTATCTTTTGGTTTTTAACCGAGCAGAATTTCTCCGAATTTGTCTGCCACGTATTCCTATATCTTCCAGTCTGTTCCTGTACTTCCTGTACTTCCTCCGTGTTTATTTAGAATTCTTATTCTGAAACTGCCACCATTTGTCTTGCTATACTTATAGTTACTATCGTCAGGAATATGGAAAGTAAAGTGGTATTTGTACTGATACTGGCTCTCTCAGTGGGGCTGTATTGGAAACTTAGCCCAGTCTCAGTGTCTGATTCCCAGTACAAATCAGCACTGAAAGACAAGGTAGTACTACTCTGTCACGCTAGCTCAGGGGTTGGGGAGCAGCTAGCATACGAGCTAGCTAGACACGGAGCTAAACTTCTCCTGGTGACCAGGACAGGGCGGTCAGAATCCCTCAGCAACAAACTAACTCTGCATCATTCCTACACTGACTCTGACAAGGCTAATGAGAGTGCAGTAGCGCAGCTCCAGATCAGCGCTCAAACATTCACGCTGCTACAAGCGGTACGAGACCAGGCTCTCAAGCTGGGTAGTCCTCAGGTGGAGATATTATCATTCGACTTCGGGGAGGTGAAAAGTGGGCACACCCTGGTGGATAGAGCGGTGGAGTCACTAGGGGGACTGGACTTTCTCATACTTAACCAGGAGGAGATAGCTAGGGGTTACCTGGTTAAAGGAGGCCGACCTATCGACCACAACTTCGTACAGAGGACCTTCAGTGTCAACCTGCTCAGTTCCATTGAGATATCGCTAAAAGCCATGCCTCATCTAGAGAAAAGCAAGGGACACATATTTGTAGCGTCATCCGCTCTGGGAGAGGTCCCTAAGTCTGGGCTATCAGTGCTCTCCGCTACCAAACACGCTCTCAACGGCTTCTTCTACAGTCTACAGCAGGAGTTGAAAGAAAAGAAGTCAGCAGTAACACTGACAGTGGGTGCTCTGGGAGAGATAGCAGCGGGAGATAGGATGCCCCTGTTTACGCTGCCTGACTGGATGGTAGGAGAGAAGGAGGAGTGTGCTGCCGGGATCCTACACTCTCTTATAACACGTCCTACTACCTTTACTTACCCCTCTCTTCATCTCAACGCAGCTAGGTTAGCTTGGTTTCTGGGCTAAATTATCAGTTTTATTGAACATTATTAACTTTTCATACTGCCTCTCCAGAGACAGCTTGAGCGGGTAAAAGAGACCATTTTATTATGTATCTACGAGATGATGTGTATATATTTTCTTACTAAGTTCTTTGTTGGTTGTAAATGGTTTATTGTTAAGCGATGACTACATAAATTGTAATAATTCGTCTACTTAGCTCGTTAATACTTAGTTAGATCTGGCAGGAAAAAACTAACCAAAATCCTAACCATAGTCCTAACATAAAGACGCTCAGATAGGCATGTCATGTTAGGCCTGGCTTGTCTTGTTAAGATCGTTATGGTTTCGCTTACTATGTTTTAGATACGGAAAGTCGTGATGTAAGTTATAGCAAACAAATCAAAATAAATACTGTACAAAATTGACGATACACAGTATCGAATGATATCTTGTTTGCAATCCAATACAAACAAATCCCCATTTCTCTTCAACTCAAGTTAATAACACAGAGTGCAGGGAGGATAGGGATTCTAATGTTGACAAGTAACTTCGCGGGGCAGGGAGGGGAGAGAGGGTCTCTTGTTCAGTCGTCTGAGAGATGTGATCACTGATTTGACCAATCCCATCTTCTGTACTCTTTTCTTCTGGTTGGAAGGGTGATCTGAGTTGCCAGATGACCTCTTTCCCAGGTCAGTGTTCCTAGTTGAAGATGGAGGTGAAGGTCTAGAGTCAGTACAGTTAGAGGGAGCGAGGAAACTTTGAAAGAGATGAGGATATCTGTTCCTTAGGGAGCACTCAGAGTCCTGTAACAAGATAGATGGCTCTAGAGAGTAGTCATAACAGTTCTGTGTCTCGTAGCTCTCCAGTTCTGAGAGACAGCTACCCTCTAGGATGAAAGTTAGCAGTCCTATTTTAGAGGTCTCCGTGTTTTTCTCTTCAATACAGCTGTTACTCTGGAACTGTATGCTACAATTCACCTGAACTGTGCGGGTACGGAAGTTAGGGGTTGCGGGTTTGATGGGACTGGGACAAGTTGGGGAGGAGTACTGCAGTCTGGAGCTGGAGGTTGATTTAGCTGGTGAGGAGCAGAATTGAGGAGATGGGAATGAAGGGGATTTAGCTAGAGACATATCAGCAGTTCAGAAAATAGTATCAAGGACTTGTTGTGTTGAACAGTTAATTGTAAGTTGTAGAATGTAGACAAAATGTGAATATGAGATGGTATCCGTCTTCTACCTTATATACCAACTGCCCTCACTATATTTATCTGTTTACCTTGATTGTATATTGGCGGCTGTCATAATTAGTTTGAAATTCCCAGGGTGCCTGAAAGATCCCAAACTAATTGATAGGGCGACTAGGATCAGGTTACCCGGTAGAGGCCTAACCTTTCACCGGGCCCTGTAATCACGAATGGTCTGGTTAATGGACTGTGAGAGTTCCCAACCTGTCTGAGTAGCGTGTCACGTGAAACCAGCCCTAAACCACTTTACTGTCTGAGTAACGTGTCACGTGATACCAGCCCTAAACCACTCCAAAATCCAGATACCATGGTCCAAGATCACACTGCACACTGGATAGGATGACGATATGACGCATCATTGGGCTGATCGGGTGGACACAACAAGTCTGATTAGATAGGCGGGATCGAGTGGGTAGGGTTTACATAAAACGTAGCAGATGATAAACTTTTCATATTCAAATTTCGTCCAAACTCTACAGTTTTCATCAACTATCTAACTATTTAACAATCTTCTTGTTAGCTTGAACTATTTTCTGAACTGCTGATATGTCTCTAGCTAAATCCCCTTCATTCCCATTTCCTCAATTCTGCTCCTCTCCAGCTAAATCTGCCCGCATCTCTCTGCTCAGCTCCAAGTACCTCGCTCCAACTTGTCCCAGTCCCATCAAACCTGCGACGCCCACCTTCCGTACCCGCACAGTTCAGGTGAATTGTAGCATACTATTCCACTCTACTGACAACTGTTTTGAAGAGAAGAACACGGAGACCTCTAAAATAGGACTGCTAACTTTCATCTTAGAGGGTAGCTGTCTCTCAGAACTGGAGAGCTACGAGACACAGAACTCGGACGACGACTCTTTAGAGCCCTCCGTCATGATACAGGACTCTGAATGCTCTATGCGGGAAAGATATCCCCATCTCTTTCAAAGTTTTCTCGCTCGCTCTAACTGTACTGACTCTACCACTTCACCTCCCTCACCAACTATGAACCCTGATCTTGAGGAGAGATCATCTGGCAACTCAGATCACCCTTCCAACCAGAAGAAAAGAGTACAGAAGATGGGATTGGTCAAATCAGTGATCACATCTCTCAGACGACTGAACAAGAGACCCTCTCTCCCCTCCCTGCCCCACGAAGTTATTTGTCAACATTAGAATCCCTATCCTCCCTGCACTCTGTGATATAGACTTGGGCACACGAGAAATGGGGATTTGTTTGTATTGGATTGCAAACAAGATATCATTCGATACTATGTATTGTCATTTTTGTACAGTATTTATTCTGATTTATTTGCTATAATTGACATCATATCACGAAACTTAAAACAACACAAGTTATTTTAATCGACTTTATAGTCTTATAGTCATATGCAGAACCATAACGCCTTGTCAATATTAGAACCCAAATATCTAGGTCCAGTCTGCCCCTCAACCTTCTACCCCAACAGCAAAAATAAAGCCGGGCGACCAATAAATAGTGCTTTATCGTCAATAGGTCGTAATTCGATACATTTGAAATGTTTAAACTATAAGAAACACCGATGACTGGAGTTGAAGGAAAGTGTATGATTAGATAATTTTGAAATACTAACGGAGGCTGACGGGTGACAAATACGAGACAGTATTTGGGACAGAGCAGTGAGCCACTGATAAGTTGGCAGTTTCTTTATAAGATCGTCAATGTGCCTGAAAAGTCAAAATATTAAAACTCAGTATTCCAACTACTGTATTACTCGATTAACAAAAACATATTTATGCAGATATTGAAACGGGTAAAAAAAGGTGCTTACTTGTTAGCCTGTTGTATACAGTTGGGTTTGTGGGCAGCTTGTGACATGGACATCTGCGCGGTGCTCTGGCTCATATCCGCTCCTGAAATTAAAACATGCGGGGTAAACTAAATGATGAATTAGGATCGGTTGAAGTGCTTGGTTTAGTATCAAATTCCCCTTTACTTTATTTGACCTTAAAATGTAAGTTTCACAAAATAAACAAGAGATGACCCAAAATAGTACATTTCGATCGCGGGAAGGTGCTTCAATGCGCGCGAGATCATCTACTTTAAATGTCTTCGGCTTTCGCGTCTAAAATACCTGGTTTCGAAAATGTGGACTTCTATATTGCCACAATTATAAGCTGACTTAATTAACATGCGATTTACCTTCAAGATCGAACCAAGTCGTAAGGAGACGGGGTAAGCTCTGGAAAATGTTATTTGAGCCATACTTGAGGGACTCCCCGTAGTGTTTGATAACATGCGGCATCATGGTCTGTTTGAACCCTGGCGTAACAGCTTTGCTCCATTTATAATAATAGTTGGCACAGTTAAACTGTGCATCTTCCCAACTTGGATCTGCATCCGTAACCTGTATGAACAACACATTTACACTAGAATAACACTAGTCAGTTCAATTGGCACAAGCACAAACAGTAAAGGTTGAGCTAGTAAACAAAAAGTTGATGAGTGGTTTGTCGCTTTCTTAAAACAATAAAACGAACCTTCAAGAACAAATGTTGAATATCCTCTGAGTCGTAATAAGAAGTCAGCTCCCTCCAGTTAGCGTAGAGCAGTTTTGCCTCAGCTCTGCCCCTCTTACTGATACTCTCAGGTGATCTCTCTATCTCGGATAAATAGTTCCCTAGCAATGTCATTGCCTCCTCTTTGGACTGTTTGTCCCACAACCAGCGTGCTCGTTCTATCTAACAGATACAGAATATTAAAATTAATATTTTTATGCACAGCGCTAGTTGATATTAAGGACAACCGACTACGACAATCCAAGATAGAAACATGAAGTGCCGATTCTCAGGCTCTCAGGGTGGTCTGTGACAAAATACCTTGAACTTGGGTGGGGTGTAGAGACTAGCATTCTGTAGAGCACTATCACAACATGGTATCAGCATCTCCTTACTGTAAAACACTATTTCAACGAATTATAAAGTAGGAGAAAAGAGTAAATATCACATTATAACATTGAGAAGTACAGTAGTAATTGAAAGTAACTGACCGTGCTAAAGTAGCACTGTTTAACCAGCTTGTACCCAGAGTTGCACTGACTGTTTTATCATCCCCCACCAAGCGCAGGAGAGCGCGCTGTAGGTTATACACTGGCTCCCGTGTCCGCCAACCATCCTGGATTACTCCCATCCTACTTTCAAACTGAGAAGAAACACACATCAAAAAGTTAAAAAATACTAAGCTTTACTCCCGATATAAAATTGAAGGAAAACGGAATTTCTGTTTAAATCTAATTGTTATAACAATTTCTTAATCAGCAAAAAGTTTTCCGACGTATTTAAGAAACAAAGTTACAATCCTTTTATTTGCAAAAGCGAATATAAAATAATATTACCTCCTTGTTCTTGTCAATGAGAGTGAGAGACTGAGAGCCAGGAGACTGGTTGAATATGAGGGAGTTAGCCCACTCTTCTATATCTCTCAACATGTGCAGATTTAACACATTCTCGTAACATCGCTCGTAACACCCTCCCTCCATAACAGCAACTGTGTAAGTAACGCAACGATTACTAAAGATTACTAATGGGAACTTATGGTTAATAATGTCTATTGGCTACTTAAGATCCGCTAATTGTACTGGAAGTGTTCAGTGTTATCAGTTATAGTAGTACATAATATAATAATGTGACACTTTTGCTAACTTTTCAAACTGAAATTAAAGTGTTCACCTGATAAAGGGATAAGTTGCTCAGCGCGCAGTGCCCGGAGAGAAGAGTTGAAAGTGTCTCTATCTAGAAGTCTAGCTGAGAGGAACTGCCGCCCCACCCCTACTGCCCAGGAAGTATCGTGAGGTGTAGAGGAAATGTACTCATCTACTAGATCCCACCTGTAGGTAAAATAGTTAGTTTAGTTCTGTGTATAATATACTATACTAGTGTATTTAGTGAATAGTAAGTTTATCTAGTATATATTTGCTCAAGTCCAAGAGAACAACACCTTCTCACATTATTCATCAACTATAACTAATCTTAAATAGCAAACATTAAGAAGTAACCAACCTGGCGAGGGACCAGGCAGCTTGTACTCTGTATTCATTCAGATCTCCTGTTAAAGCTGGATCTTCTCTTATCCTATCATTAACTACTCCCACCAGAGAAGTGTGCTGAGAATAGTTTAGTCTCAGTAAAAAGCACACTGGTGACTGGAGTATTTTCAATCATCACAATTCACAAACTTTATAGTAAGAATTTGTAGTGTTGTAAAAGAAAATGGCGTGAACATTCACAAAGAACCACGGTAAAAGGTTGAGTTGTGATCTAGTTACTATATCTATATTTACTTCTATTAATCAATAGTAATTATCTAGTTAACTTATGATAATTATCTAACTAATTAACAATAATAATAATAATCAATACTGACTAGCCCAGTGTGCAGGAGTTGTTTTAACATGCCCTGAACGAAGAAACTGTCCCCTGGGAATTGTGTTATCCCCTGCTCGTACATTGGAGGAGTTTCTTGTAGTCTCCCTTCTGTCTCTAGAGCTGAGGGTTAGCAGGGTTAGCGGGGTTAGCAGCAACAGTTCATGATAACAAAATGAACTATGAAGTAGTGAATAATCACGAAATTAATTTACTAATATACAAATTGTTAACCTTGTATCTGTTCTCTTAGAGAGGCCGGTGTGTTCCTAGAAGCAGTTACCCCTGCTACTCCGTCAAACTCGCTCATTTTAACGTAGATCCTTTGCAGCAGCTCCCAGTCCCTCTGACAGAGTAGATTCAGTAAAGTAATTGGGCACATTTAAAGGATTCAGAGTTAGAGACATGACATAGGGGACAGTTTATATAATATGAATGGTACCTGGAGATCAAACGAGAAAAATAGAAATTACCAGTACCACCTGCTGCTAAATAGTTAAAGTTCAGGACCATGGAACTATAATACCTGATCAGTGATCTTGTTTTTATACTCCAGATACATGAGTGCTCTGTTGTAAGCCCCACAGTTGAAGGCGGACACTGCTATAACTTGTTTAGACACCTTGTTCAGTGTGTTCTCTACTCGTGTTAACAGTGCTACGGACGCACTGTTACCTGTAAATAGTATCATTGCTGTTGGAACTTAAATCCTTTTTATAGCACTTAAGTAACTTTTAGTAATTAATTCTTTCGAGTAGCTAAGCAGGAACACGAACTGTTAAAATTCACGTACAATATATTCTGAGTTGATATCTACTCTTACCTTTAGTAGTTATTTGGCGTTTTTTGTTGATCCAGATAACAATGTAGTCAATAAGTGAGAACACAGTCTGAGCTATTAGTCTCGTTACATCACACAACACCTGGAAATAATCATTTTATATCTGGTAACATCACAACACACGTAACATTGTCATTACTAGCCTGGTCACGTGACATTGTCAATACTAGCCTGGTCACGTGATATTGTCATTACTAGCCTGGTCACGTGACATTGTCATTACTAGCCTGGTCACGTGATATTGTCATTACTAGCCTGGTCACGTGACATTGTCATTACTAGCCTGGTCACGTGATATTGTCATTACTAGCCTGGTCACGTGATATTGTCATTACTAGCCTGGTCACGTGACATTGTCATTACTAGCCTGAATAGAGATAGTGCAGATACTGTGATCTAGACTTACAGTGTTATTTTGTGTAGCGTAGAGGACTGCCTGTACCTCTGTAAGTACCAGGTCCACTGCTGATGTGCTTCCTTTTAGCAGGATCTGTAGTACCAGTATTGGCAGTAGAAATTGTAGCGTATCTGTAATAGTTAGATAAGCAAACTGATTTCATGATAAACACAGAAAGTAGTGTTGTCATAGTTAAATAGTTGTCATGGTAACAGAAATGTCTTTATTGTAACAGCGTTTTCCTAGTAATACTGGTGTTGTCATGGTAACAGTAGTGTTGTCATGGTAACAGTAGTGTTGTCATGGTAACAGTTATTTTACCAGTTTGAGTGGAAGTGATGATCTTTAGAGGAGGAATAAGAAGAGAAGCTAGTTTATTGTTACCATGGTTACTGCTCTGGTTACCATGGTTACTGCCCTCGACCACTAACTGTAACAGTATACCCGTCCAACACGACAGCCATTCCTCAAAAGTTGTTTTCTTCTCGCTTTTAAATACTGGAGTAGCTCTACTGGGCTCGTTGTGCGGGTTTAGTATGTACCTGGCAATATAGGGGTAACGTTAGTCGGGGGAGGGGTTTAGTATGTACCTGGCAATATAATGGGGGTAACGTTAGTCGGGGGAGGGGTTTAGTATGTACCTGGCAATATAATGGGGGTAACGTTAGTCGGGGTGAAGTTGTTGTAAAATGTATCTGGGGGTTGAGTAGTAAATTAAAAAATTCCCAACATCATAATAATTTCATCATTTATACAATAACTTCATACTTAAACTTAATGTAAAACTTAATGTAAAACATTAGAATGTAATTTACTTAGAGTTAATATGAGGTTCCAATATCTCCATGACACTCTCATCAAATCTGTCCCTGAACTTGGAGAACAGCTGGTCCCCACACCGTCTGTACGCTGACAACACCTCCTGGATAGCAAACGCGAACTTGTCCTCACTCAACTGATCAGAGCTGTTCCTGTAACCTTTAGAGAGCACTACTAGCAGGTCGGGTCCGAAGTTCTCGTCCTCTATTCCTTCCAGATATACTTTGTGTTGGGAGGTTGGAGTTGAGATTACAGATCCTAGTAATCCCCCGTCAATTGCTCCTACTTCTCCTGGAATTAAGGGTTGTCATGGAAACTTGCTGATCACTGATACCAGTTACACAGAAAATATATAAGGACACGTTCATTGAAGTTTGAGGATATTGGTAAATATTAGTGACCCTACTGAATGGCACGATGATGTAAAATGTGTCACACTATGAAACTATATAAACCCTCTAACCCTAAGATAATCGTTTCATCCTCTAGATAAACTTTGTCGCATAACGATATCTTTATCAGACGATAAGATATCGCTTAAATGCAGCCGGCAGTGAGTTGTAAACTTTGTCACACTATAAAAACGTGACGGAGTTTATATGGACCCCTTGTTGCCGTATTTGACCACATTTTCGAATTTCCAATTCATAGAATAACTGTATATGACTATTATCTACATATTTAGCGACTTTTTTCCTTAAATGGTAGCACCATGTAAACTCCGTCACACATTTAAGAAATTTATATGAGGGATGTTTATGACATCCTGACAAGAAATGCCGAATAGTCTAGCATTATTTTGTGAGCTGAATGTGTTTGGAATTGTTCACATATTTCATTGTTATAGGCAGATACAAATACAGAAGGCAGAAATAGGTAAATTTAGTCATATAAATTTGTATGATATCTCAACATGTGTGAAATTGAGTAAATATTAGTATACCAACTTAAAAACCCTATATTACGTACTATGGATCAATTAACAATATTTCAACCATACGCCGGTCATATAAATTATTATATGGCAGTGATATGTTAACATTGGATAAATTTCAACACCTGAACAGGGTAAAAATTTGTAAATTTCGTCACAAAAAAAATTATAACTTTATTTGCTCCGTGTTGGCAAAATAACTAATTTATCGACATAGTGATGGTGATAAAGTAACATTATATACTAATTGAGGTATGATTCTTCAAAATAGGGGCAAGAAATGTAAATTTCGTCACATCAGCCATTGCATTAGTTAGGTAGATTTTCTTTCATATCACTGGCCTTATTATAGTTGGAATGGATTTATACAGGAAATATTGAAACCCATGCCCATTTTTCATCACATTGAAATTATACTGTTGGGGCAGGAAAAGTAAATTTCGTCACATTTCGGTAAATTAGTGATATCAAACTCAGCATTGTTAAACTTGAGTTCTGATTTGCTGAAAAATAACCTACCAATAATTCCTGGAAGAATATTGAATTCTAATTGGGGTATGGTTCTTCAAAATAGGGTCAAGAAATGTAAATTTCGTCACATACGTCATTGTAAAATTTAGATACATTTTCTTTCACATCAACAGTCCTAATTATAGTTTGAAATGATTAATTCAGAGATAAAGGAAATATAGAAACCCATGCCCATTTTTCATCACATTGAAATTATACTTTTGGGGCAGGAAAAGTGAATTTCGTCACATTTCGGTAACTTAGTATAATTAAACTTAGAATTGTCAAACTTGAGTTCTGATGATCTGCTGAATAATAACCTACTAATAATTCCTGGAAGAATATTGAATTCTAATCGGGGTATGGTTCTTCAAAATAGGGTCAAGAAATGTAAATTTTGTCACATACGTCATTGTAAAATTTAGATATACTTTCTTTCACATCAACAGTCCTAATTATAGTTTGAAATGATTAATTCAGAGATAAGGAAATATAGAAACCCATGCCCATTTTTCATCACATTGAAATTATACTGTTGGGGCAGGAAAAGTGAATTTCGTCACATTTCGGTAACTTAGTAAAATTAAACTCAGAATTGTTAAACTTGAGTTCTGATTTGCTCAATAATAACCTACTAATAATTCCTGGAAGAATATTGAATATTAATCGAGGCATGTTTCTTCAAAAGAGGGTCAAGAAATGTAAATTTCGTCACATCAGCCATTGCATTAGTTAGATAGATTTTCTTTCATTACATCAACTGCCCTTATTATTATTGTGACAATTTTTACATCAACTGCCCTTAACTTGAATCAGCTCTATCCGTGCATCGTCCTTATATACAGTTTTCCCGCCTTCCAAACCAAAATCAGATATAAATGATTTCGGCAATTCACCCAAAATTTTAAATTCCATATAATGTGACAGAATTTACATCATTTCCAAATGAGTGCATGTATTTGCTAACTTTTCAAAACAACATATTTTAGGGCTATGATTGGTAGAAGAACCATCAAATAATGATTTGAAAGGGTTTTGAGGACACCTCACAGTAGAAAAGAGGTATCGTATTCTGAGTGTGACAAAGTTTACGAAATATTACCTCAAAACCGTTCGATCCCTGCCATTTAGCCAAATGTTGTATCATAATTGTTAGAATGACCTAATCTACTATATTTCAAACCAAAAATGCTAATTGGGCAGCTATGGTTAACACAGTCACAAAAATGTGACATTTTTTACATTATAGTGCCTAAAAACAATAAATTGTATTTCTGAGCCGTGTATATGGAAGTATGGGTCACGTGGCTAATGTTCAGAACTTCTGAACACGCTATTTTTTTTGGTTTACCAATATCCTTAAACTTCAACATGAACGTGTCCATTTACGATTTCATATCATTGTGTGACGCTGTTTACATCAACTGCCCTATACTTCAATCAACTGTATCCGTGTATCGTCCTCATATAGAGTTTTCACGCCTTCCAAACCAAAATCAGAAATAAATGATTTCGGAAATTCACCCAGAATTTCAAATTCCATATAATGTGACAGAATTTACATCATTTCCCAATAGCCAAGTGCATGTATTTGTTAACTTTTCAAAACAACATATTTTAGGGCTATGATTGGCAGAAGAACTATCAAATAATGAGTTGAAAGGGTTTTGAGGACAACTCACAGTAGAAAAGAGGTCTCGTATTCTGAGTGTGACAAAGTTTACGAAATGTTGCCTTAAAGCCGTTCGATCACTGCCCTTTAGGCCTACATTGTATCATAATTGTTAGATTGACCTAATCTACTATATTTTAGACCAAAAAATGCTAATTGGGCAGCTATGGTAAACAATGTCCCAAAAATGTGACATTTTTTACATAATAGTGCCTAAAAGCAATACATTTTATTTTTGAGCTGTGCATATGGGAGTATGGGTCACGTGGCTAATGTTCAGAACTTATGAACTCGCTAGATTAATATATGTTAAAATTAAACCACTATCGTCAAAAACGCTGTTTTAGAAATTTACCAATTTCCTCAAACTTCAATGAACGTGTCCATAAACATAATATGCTCGGGAAACAGGTTCAGGAATATGATATAATATTTAATATGATTATATTTTTACCTAAACAAGTACAGAAGAGGATTCTGATGTCAAGGTCAGGATCCCTTACTCCGCATAACAAGGTGCTTATTAGCTCTGTTATCATCTTATCTACCGTCTCACTTCCTGTAAACCAATTAGCTTAAAACTTGTTGGCACAACACATCAATTCTCTTAAAATTGCGAAGATGAAGAAACATGACATCACTCAAATTTTCAGCCCATCAGAAAGTCACAATATCTCGATTGGAAAATGTTTCCCATGCATGTCATCCGTTCGACAAGAAAAAGAATATAAAATCTTTCGAATAAATGGAGAATGGTGATGATCACCAGATGGTATGACAGTCAAAATACAATAAGTAGGAACTGCTTTAATTATTTGATTGATGGCAAACTGACATCTTTGTTGGTATGATAACTTAGCACTTACCTAGCACCATATGGTTAATGATATCCTGGTTGGTATGGAGAAGTTGCTGAAGGGAAGTTAGAGAATGTGCCCGAACTTCTGAACTCTCTGCAGCAACTCCCGAAATATGGGACTTCAAACTGTCCTTAAACCGCTCCTCCGTCATCACTTCTCCCTTCTTTCCTGCATGTACTGGTACATGATGTTAGAGTCTACATTTTACTAATTAATTGATTAATTATTAACTTATTGAGATAAACAATAACGGAACTTCTTGCGGTTCAACCTTACCGTGAGAGAGTAGTTTTAATTTCACATCCGCAAGCTCCATGTGGTCAGGGATAGTGAGCCAGCCTATGTCACCTACAAAGTTCTTAACCTCGCTCCATCTCTCGTTCTCTAACAACAGGAACCTCACTGTCTGAATCACCTGACAACAAACATATTAATTAATTAGTTAATTAAGATACGTTTAATTAATTAGATAACAGATATTTTAAGAGGTTATTTGTGTCTAGATTAAATGTAAGAGAAATTATATGCAGCAAATAGATTTCACGACCTTATGTGACATCTTCATATTTACAGATTACTGAAGAGAAGGTTTTATGCCGTCCCCTTGACCGAAATTTCACGGTTTGATTGACATTTTTACCAGTCACCAATCAGTGAGGTCGGTCAGGGTGACACAAGTCGCCATCAAGGTACTGGAACCAGTATATCCGGAGAAAACTTTGATACAATGAAAATTTTAAATATGTCCCCCCGATAGGACATATTCGAATTTTAGCTTTCTGCGACCCAAATTTCACTGTTTTGACTGAATTTTTCTTCAATGACCATCTTACAAGGTCACTGAGGATGGCACAAGACACGATTGAGGTACTCAAAGTTCTATTCCTAAAGAAAGCTTTGATAAACGGAAAATCATCAGAATATAAAAGGAGGTTTTGAAAAGAAGCTTTTCTGCCGTCCCCTTGACCGAAATTTCGCGGTTTTAGCTTAATTTTTGACCAGTGACCAATCAGTGAGGTCGGTGAGAGTGATAAAAGTCGCCATCAAGGTATTGGAACCAGTATATCCCGAAAAAAAATCGACGGAATAAACATTTTCAGATTTCAGCTGAATTTTTCTTGAATGATCATCTAGCAAGGTCACGTCACTGAGGATGACATTAGACATAACTGAGGTACTGGAAGTTCTATTCCCAAAGAAAGCTTTGAAAAACGGAAAATCATCATCTAGCAAGGTCACTGAGGATAGCACAAGACACGATTGAGGTGCTCAAAGTTCTATTCCCAAAGAAAGTTTTGATAAGCTTTGATAGTAACTAACTAACTAAATTAGTTAATGGAGCAGCACTGACTTGAGAAGGGAAGGTAGGTAGGTGAGGGAGCAACACAGCAACTATTTCCCCCAGTAAAGGTCCTACACACTTCTTCTCGCTTACTCGCACAAACGTGTCCCACCCAATCAGTGCGTCGTGTCTTACCACTGCATCAGGACAGTTCAACCCGTTCCTACAGGGATAAAACATAATTATAGTTCATGTTCTTACTTGTGATAGACATTAGACGTTATCACAGATCTGTGATAGACGTTATCACAGATCTGTGATGAATATTTAACCCATTAGGGACGATAGGGTCGTTTTTATGACCCACCTTTTCTAGACAAAAAACCAAATTACTAAACGCTATAACGAATCTATAGCATATATGCTCAAAATTAATTGGGCTACATATAATGAAGCCCAATAAATTTTGAGCATATATGCTATAGATTCGTTATAGCGTTTAGTAATTTGGTTTTTTGTCTAGAAAAGGTGGGTCATAAAAACGACCCTATCGTCCCTAATGGGTTAACAGCACAGCTGCTGTAAATAACGAAGAAAAAATTCCGGATAAGGCTTCGCAAAATGGAAACTCGTCAAAATATACTACCGGAAGTACATTTTCGGGGGCAGGAAGTACATTTCCAAAATATTTAAACGTTTCTAAGCCGAAAAGTTTGGACGAATTTTCTCACCATTTAACAAGACGTGTAAAAAGAGTAGTACCTAAGTATGGAGAGGAGTTTGTTTTTCCACTTGGTGAGGGTGGTGGGAGGAAATATCTGCATCAGCTCAATAACACTCTCCAACACCAAATAGGACTCTTCAGTAAACTTGCCCCGCTGTAGAGTAGCTAGAGAGGCTAGTATCCCCAACAACCTGGGCTCTATCAAACTAGCTAGCCTCCCACAGTCTCCGCTGGAAGATTTGTTCTTTTTGTCACGTGCAGTTTCCTTGGTAACAGTCTCCCTGGCAACCGTCTCCTTAGCAACAGTGTTAGCTTGTAGCATGTTGAGTCCCCACTCCACCGCATCTTTGTCACGTGATAGGTAGAGGGCCAGCTGGTTGGTTATGGGCTGTACGTTATGCTGCATTAACTCTGACAAGCTCATCTCACTCACCTGAACAGTTTAATGAAAATATTTAACAAAGAAATAAGTAAATAAACAATAATTAATATAAAATAAGAAAATAATCAATAACAAATTTTAATTGATATTAAAACAACTTAAATACAATGCGACTAACTCACGTTTTCAACGAAGGTAAAGGGTGACTCCTGTTGTTTTGAAAACCGTGCAATGTAGCAGAAAATGTGAGAGAAATTCTTCACCACCAGACTTTTCACCGTCTGAAAGGAATCATAATTTAACACTTTCAGATCATTGACAGTTACAACACCACCCTAAAACTAACATCCTACTAATTCCGGTCCCCTAAAACTTCCATAAAACACCCATCAAGAATTCATTTGCAATGTAGAAAACCCGTCCTGATCACCTGCTGAACTTGAGGCGGCGTGACCTTCTCACCTAACGTTTTCAAAAATACCGTTTCTAACATGATTCAAATCGTGAAACAGGACACTTCCTCTCCAATTCTTAGGTTGAGCAGCTTCGTAGCACTGGGTGCGACTTAGGTCACACAGAATTTGAACCTTTCAGCTTTTTTCTCACTCATTTATTGCTTTGGTACGTTTTATTTCTGTGAATTAACTCTCGGTACGTGTTTGCGTTACTGTATCACAACTTCCTGTTTATTAGTTATCTCATCACTAAAGTCTTGTGACTCCCCCTGAAGTTCAGATATCTGATACCCTGGTTCCTGGTAGAAGGATCTCACTTTTATCTTGTTCTTATTTAAGAAGCTGTTACTTCCTGCTCTCCTTCATGCTACTGTGTTATTGTTGTGGACTCAGTGGAGGTGTATAACAGGACAATGCTACCTGTGTTTTATTTAGATAGTCTTATTACATGCGTATTTATGCATTATGCAGTGCTTTGCTGGACAACTCTACCTTAGTATTTACTTTGTTGCTTGCTCGTGTTATTTAGTAGTCCAGTAATCTGATAAACTATTGTCTCCCCTGTAACTCTGTAAAAGTAGTTAACATATAACTACACTACCATCTGTCAAGGTTCAGCAATCAGCATGAAACTAGTAACAGTACTAGTTGTACTGGCTGTGATGTTGACGGTTGGGGCAGAACAGGGTTTCGAAGACTGGACTGCAAAACATGGAAAAGTTTACCAATCCTGGAGGGAACGGGAATATCGACAGGTGAGACACGTTATGAGACATTATTATAAGACACACATGTGAAACAACCTATGAGACACAATGAAACAATCTATGAGACACACTACAAGACACTATTTCAGGGAGTGTGGAGTAAGAACATGGTAAAGATAGTGTCCCACAATACTCGCTACCACGCGGGAGAGAAGAGCTACACACTTGCCATGAACGAGCACGGGGATCTCACTCACCATGAGTTCCACAACCAGAGGACCTGCTTCCATGGTGACCGTGAAACAAACTCCTCCTCTTCTCTGGGCAGACTGCCAAAAGTTCACTACCAAGGCACTCTCTTTATGCCTCCTGTCAGTAACTTCACCATACCAGAAGAGTTGGATCTCAGGAATGTGAGTGGGGGATGTTTTGTCACTCCAGTCAAGGATCAAGGACAATGTGGCAGCTGCTGGTCATTCTCAACAACAGGTAACCATGATAAAAGCACTTTACCATGCCAACACGGCAACACAGTAATTTTTCATTACCATGACTACTATCACAATGATAATATTAATGTTGCTATGGAAACACTAATGTTACCATAACAGTACTGCAAAGCCACAATTTTTAACAGGAGCACTGGAAGGACAAATATTCAGAAAGACCGGAAAGTTACCAAATCTTAGTGAGCAGCAGTTGGTGGACTGTTCCACAAAGTTTGGTAACTACGGCTGTGACGGGGGTCTCATGGATATGGCTTTCCTCTACACTATGAGCGTGAAAGGGCTGATGAGCGAGGAGGATTACCCTTACACTGGTGAAGATGGAGACTGTCTGTTCAAACCACACAAGGTAATATATCAGAGTTATGGCTGATGAACTTAAGGGAATATAATATTATAATAAAACTTTCCAAAAATATATAAATTTAAAAAATAACCCTAACAAGGGCTAATAATTAAAGGAAAGAAGAACGGGTAAGTCTAAAGTCAAAATTCTGTGTTATACTGGATGTAATTAATTGAAGCGCACTACAGGCAGTAGCAGGAGCAGCAGGTTACATGTACATTCCTGAAGGAGAGGAGGAGATGTTAACCCTAGCTCTAGCCCTGAACGGTCCCATCTCTATAGCTATAGACGCCAGTGTGGAGTCCTTCCAGTTCTACGAGTCAGGGGTTTACGATGAGCCGAGCTGCAGCACTGAGGATCTAGATCACGCTGTGCTGGCAGTGGGGTATGGGGTTTATAAGGGAACCCCTTATTACTTGGTTAAGAACAGCTGGGGCACTACTTGGGGCCAGGGGGGCTATATTATGATGAGCAGGAACGGGCAGAACCAGTGTGGTATTGCTACAGAGGGGGTCTTACCTCTAGTGTCACCTTTATAGATCGTAGAGACTGTCAATATCATCCAGGAGATGATATTGCATTTTTATGGAGCTAATTTTGTGTTTTATATATAATATAATTTTTTGATAATTCGACTTTTGGAATTCGACAGAAATTTAATACCAAATACTACTATTGCAACTAGACTATTTTTTACATCCTAAGATCACATTGTATAATCATTATGATCGTATTATTTATATACGTTACTGCAACTGTTTATAGCTTCTTTGTGTTGTTCTTATACCACTATTGACTACAAAAACCGTTTAAAACCAAATGCCAAATAATTCCCAACAACATTTGGACATGATTCATGACACAAAAGCCAGTTTCACAATCTCACTCAAAGTCTGTAGTATGAGTCTACCTGGTTCACGAAGTCACTCAAAGTCTGCAGAATGTTTCTGGCAATGTTTCCATGACTGACACTTTGAGCTCCGTAGTGGAAGACAGCAGGTAAAATGTGCTGTACGTTCCTGGCTAGAAGATAGGCTGCCGGGGAGGTTTGTTTGTTGCTGCTGAAGAAGGCTCCTGCCACTTCCTTGGGTTATTAAGTTATAAGAAATGATAATTAGGATATAAGCAACAAATTTCAATCTTTCAAATTTCAATTAAGATGATAATGACAAATTTTAATTAGAACATAATTATATGCCAAATACTAATTCGGGTAACCTCTAAAAAAGATACGATAGCGTCAGGTTGCTCCAGGATCCTTTTTGCGGCAATGTCACAAATCGTCACGTTAAATCTCTCAAACAGCTCCGTTTTGGAGCTCAGTCCTTGACTTTCCGCAATCTTCCCAAGTCCTGCAGTAATAAATATTTAACATAATTAAATTACACTTTTCCGCCTTAATTATTTCTGGACCCTTGTTTCTCCAACCATTTTCCTCTTAAAACAAAATTAAAAACACAGGTTCGGAAAACTTAAAGCCAACGTACGTCATACACATATGAAATAAAATGCATATAATATTAACCACAAGTACCTTTTATAACGAAGACTTGAGTTGCGGAGTCCTCCTCCATCAATACACCGTACATAATAGCAGGCAATAGCTCTTTAGTGAAGAGGAACCTAGCTTCACACGCTAGAGATATAGCACTGGCTAGACCCTGTCAAAAGGGTGACAGTCAGAGACACCGTTTAGTTGCGCGGCAAAAATAAGCGATTTATCCCGCAATTCTTTGGTGCTTTTGATGAAAACAAGTCTTAAAATCTATGGTGAACTAGTAAATCAAGATTAAATTTACTGATACCGATTTTTTGAAATCATCTGATTTGTCCAGAGCGAGCTTGAGATTGTGTAACACTTTCTTCTGTGACTCGGTAAGTTTAGTACTTTTAGTCTGAGATGGGGTGACGGAGGCTAGCCCCAGTTCGGACCATCCTTTATTCCTGATTACATTCGACTATCAGTTAAACTTTAGCGTGTGCTTCTGAAGCATCACACACGAGAAGTAACCGCACACGAAGTGTGCTTTTTGAGCCGCGCTATGATTGTTTCAAAACCTCTAAAAGTTTGAACATTTTTCTAATAAATTATTTAATAATAAAGACAATATAATATAACAAAAGAATATTTTTCAAATACCAGATTTCCTATATAATTTAAATAATATTCTCTGAAAATCTTTAAAATAATTCAGTAGTACTCACGCCAGCTTGTGTCTAATAGCAGAGTCAGGGTGCAGTATAAGCGGTGTAAGGAGGTCCACTACCCGCTGCTGGTCCACGTGTCTGGATAACAGAGTCACGTGATCAAGCCCGCTCAGAATACAGGAGGTCTGGTTATCTGCCTTGAACAAGGTTAGTATACTCCTCACCGTCTTGTCGGGTAACTCTTCCCCTGATCATAACTCACGTTAGTTTTTGGAATACGGGCGGTGCTTTTTGGGAATAGCTCCAGAAGTAAGCCTTAATAAATTCCTAACTACCAAAAATGTGTTAAAACCCCATATTTAAGCTGAGGTCAGAGGTATTCATGTCAATGATTATAATTTCAACTGAAAACTTAACCCACCTTTATTTGTATCGGGAGTGTATCTCAAACAAGTAGCAAGGTCTCCACAGTAAACCCCCTGTGTCTCAACAAAACCCAACCTGCCCCCACAACATGACAGCACTATCTGGTCCAGGTTAGCTGCTACCTCCGTGAGAATCTCACCGTTCTTGCAGTTAGTTAAGAGCTCAATACAGTCTAGCACTTGTGTCTTCTTCAGTTGAGAGAAGAGCTGGATCAGAGGAAACACCGACCATTTGCCCTGAAATAGTGGATAAATTAGCCAAAACGAGCCGTTTTTACACTGAACAACATAACACGTCCAATATGTTTCCAAACCAGTTAGTGCGAATTTCAAGATTTTATTTTGTTAAATTATTACTGACCTTGCCTCCAATAACAGGGTCTATAAAGTACTTGAGATTATTCTCGTTGTGAGATCCCATCAGCACGTAACAACCCAACACTCTAGACTTGATCTCATCTTGGATAATTTAAAACTTTAGTCAGTAAGTAATTCTGTTAATAAAAATTAGAATAAGTTAGAAATTATTAAAATTCTTCTTAAGTTCTTATTAATTACCTGGCACACAACTAATGTTAATGTCGAGGAGCCTTTTAGCGACACTGCGCACTTTCCCAGGAACACTGCTAGAACTAGCGTGAAAGAGGAGCAGAGTGTCACTGAGCAGGGTCATACACAGAGAGCGGGTGGTCTCACTGGACATCACCATCTCCACAGTATTCATTACACCCTCTACTTTAGAGGAGATAAGAGGGAGTGTGTCAGGGTGGAGCAGAGCAGAGTGCACTAGACATCTCCATACCACCACTAGTCGTGATAGAGCTGGAGTGGGAGGGGAGGAGGAGGTGGAGTCCAGAGTTCTCAACTGCAATGATTCGAGCTTTCTAACCTGAGATAAGTTAACGTTGAGTGGTGTTTTGTAGCACTTGATTTGCTACCCATTCTTAACAACATGTCTTATTAAGTTTTGCAGAACAAGTTTAAAAGATAACCGAAAAAGGAAGTTTTTGAAAAATATTACAGTGTTCACTGTCAACCACTTACCATTTCTTTGTAAAGTTTGTCAGAACAACCTTCCTTGGAACTTTTCTTCTTTGGAGAAGATTTTGTGTTCTGAATTACCTAAAATATACAACTTTTGAAGAATTTATTATTAATTTGAGTTCAAATCAGGATCTAACATTTTTTGTAACTCAGATATAATAACTCACATTATACTCAACTAATCTCTGCTACTATAACTATGTATAACATAATATACTAGATATACTATAAACTATACTACAATATTCTTAATAATATGTTATAAAATATAATACTAAAGGACTCACATTATCCGCCCCATCGTGTGGTAATAAAAGCAAAATCACATCTTTTTCAATACATATTTTGCGGGGGGTAGGTTGTAGCAATGTCATGATGGTCTGAATTATCAACTGAAAGAAGTTTACTCCGTGAAAATGTAATATTTGTATCACAGCCCTGTATGATATATTAGTATATATAGTACATTTATCAAACGCCTTCGGTTACGATATTAAAACTTTCGAGCGGAAGTTTCGATATTTCCCGAGGTTTGCAGAGTATTGAAAATGTTGATATCGTATCAAAAGGTGTGTATACTGTATAGGGTGTATACTGTATAATGTATACGTGTATATAGTGTGTTTAGTATACAATATAATAAAGTACCTCCTGATTGAGATCTGGTAGCTGATTTATGAGAAGAGGAAGAAGAGCAGCAGTCCTGTTCCTGTTGCTATGGAGACCAATATCACGTGCTGTGAGATCAATGTCACGTGTTGCAGGTTTTCTATTCTCTTCAAACAATGTGAGGTTCCAAGTTGAGTAAATGTGACACACACACTTCACTGCCCACTCCTGAATACAGATAAATTATATTACGCAAAAAGGTAATAGGGTAAAATAAAGCGTGTTAAATTATATGTTGTCTTAATGCAAGGTACTATTCTACTAAGGTCTCTCAAATAATGTGTCTTAACATATTAAGACTATTTAAAAAGATATGATACTGCTAATACAGTCGCAATTTCAAACGAATATCTAAAGGTACTAAAGTCTCTAAGATAAAAACATGTCAAACCTTGTACGGCTTAGAGTCATTCTCTAAAACAGCAGCAAGTTTGTCCAGAACATCCTCCACTTTTATCCAGGGTATATTAGTCTCAGTGTACCGCCAAGGTAGCTGCTCACTTCCCTCAATTCCCTCACTTCCACTCAGGCAGATTGTTAACAGTCGCTTCACACTGTCGACTATTTCCGGCACCCTGGTTCACACAGTGATGTTGTTAGAAAGTAAGGAAGTGTTTTGTTTTGTTTTCACAAAATAATAATATACTAATATTATTGGTATGCTCAGACTCGAAAAGATAATATTTATCAGGGATGATAATCAGTAATTAGGAGGATCACGTGAAATTTAATTGAGTTAAAGTCCAGTGTCTGTGAGACTAAACTCCCTGCCGTGTGAGTACACATGATTACTCACAGGAAGCACGGAAGGGAGGAAGTGAGGAGGTGGAGAGCAAGATCTGTGACTTGGTTTACTCCAGCAGTCAGATAATCAGGAGGAGATAAGAGGAATAGGTTACCGGCTAGACGCAGTGCTCCCCCCTTCAGCACAGGGTCACACACCTCCACAACTTGGCCAATTCCGACTAACACTGCTTCTACAAACATCGCACGAATACCTGCACATGACGTAATATACATATATTGTAACAAACATATCGTATAAATGTATTGTAACAAACATATCGTATAAATGTATTGTAAGAAACATATCGTATAAATATTACAGATATTGAATCAATACGTCTTGCACCTATCAAATTGTCATCACTCTGTAGAATGTGTCATTGTAAGAAATAATAAATGTGGTGGGGATCGTATTAATCAGACTATTTACTCTTCTTTTCCATCTCATTTAACCCAACAATCAATTACATAATTGAGATTCTGTGATTAAATTTATTTTGTTGATTGTAATGTTGTGATATTGCATAATTTATTGTAAATGTAATATATGTTTCAGAAAATTATGTAATGTAACGCGATGGAAGTTCTTTAAGCGGGCAATTCCAGTCCAAATCCTGGAAACATGACATAAAAGATTCGTTTTTACTTGTTTGGATAAGCACTAATAACCAAGGTTCACCTGTGGTGTTGTTACTGAAATTTTAATTTACAATTGCGAGCTGAATGGTTACCAGTGGAAGCTGTATCAACTGTTACCTGTCTGAAAGTGCTGGTTGAGGAAGTGAAGAGTGACGGATATGGCAGCATCACATTTCATCTCGTCCGAGAGACTGATAGAACTAGCACTTGTACTCTGGACTAGCACGTCTCTACCCGTAAACAGCAACACACCGCTCTAAAAACCTTTCTTTAGACTATTTGCTTAGTTTAGACTATTTAATCAATTTAGACTATTTAATTAATTTAGACTATTTAATTAATTTAGACTATTTAATTAATTTGGACTATTTGATTAAGTTAAATAATTATATTTACTAGCAGTAACCTGTATAACCTTAAAATGGCGTCAAGACTCAAGAGACTAAAATAATTATTACCTATTCAATTCGCGTTTTTGACACCACTTGGGGTCCAAATTTTCGGCTCTAAAACTCTAAAACTCCCTATTTCTTGGCCAATTTTTTATTTTTTGGAGGCCATTAAAGCATTTGACCCAGTGAAAAAAGTTTTAGTTGTATATCTTCTACAGTTTTTGCGGAAAGTCGCGTTAAAATGATGCCGTGGTGTCAGTAAAATGGTGCGGATCCATCCATCCATATATAATATATATATATCGTCTCGCTTTATATATGAGTATTGCTGAATATAGTACGATATTGCGAGTTTTTTTGTAAATTACAATTCTGATCTATGATGTCGTTGATACCTTATTTGCCCAAGATGGACGTGGGCAGTCACTTAATGTTTTAAAAATAACTTAATCTTTTCATAGTCTTTTTTTCTAGTATTAAATGTCTCACCTGATGAAAGTTTTCTACAGAGTTGTCAGCAATGAGGTAGCGAATGTAAGCTGCAGTAAGAAAGCAGCTCAATACCTCCTGCACCACCTCAGTGTACAGCTTAATATTCTTACATCTGCAATATTTAGAGTTGACAAACTACTACCAACTATAATACTATAACTGCTTTTACAGGTGATACAAGGTAACACAATGTTAATATCAAAAGTAACAACAAATCTAATAACCCTACATAATAATTAAGACTACATCTGTTACCTGTAGTCCACCAGAATAGTATCCACCATATTGAGAATATCACAGTGTATTTCTGAGCACTTAGGTTCGCACAGTATTCTGAGGAGCTGAATGAACAACCAGCGGGAAAAATCTGCAAAAACACATAGTTAGGTATCACACATTGTTAGGTATCACACATTGTTTAAAGGTATCACACATTGTTCGTTATCATACATTGTTAGGTATCACACATTGTTAGCTAGGTATCACTCTTTGTAATTACACTGTTAATCAGTATTTTCAGGGTGACTCTGTTACCATGGTAACACCGAGCATCCTAGCACCTACCCTTTGAAGTTGCTCTGTTGTCTTCATCGCACTTGAATATGATTTTAGGGTGCTTTCTGAGAGAGTCTAGCGTGTGCTTGACTGCTGTCTTGCAGTTATACCACTTCTTATCACTCTCCTTCACTGAGGTATTTATAACATTACCTTATATGGTCACCTTTACTGAGGTATATTTTATAACATTACCTTATATTATGGTAACCTACACTGATGTATTTATAACATTACCTTATTATATGGTCACATTAGCCGTTGTCATGTTAACAATACCTTATGTTGTATAATAATCCTCTGTAAATCCTTACATAATTTATGAAATTGGCGAATAATATTGTAATAAGATATTTATATAATGGATTAAAGTAGTAAATAAAACCTTGTTCAAACTCGGTTACCATGGTAACACCTACCCTCATCAATATTAGAGAAGAACTGTTGCAGAACCCGCCTCACAGAAGCGATGACATCTTCTTCCATGTATCGACTAATGTAACATTTCCTTATCATCTACCTACTGAAATTTAAATTTACTAGTCAAACCTCTCTATACCGGGCATCTCTATACCGGGCCTTTCTATACCGGGCCTCTCTATACCGGGCCTCTCCATACCGGGCCTCTCTATACCGGACCTCTCTATACCGGGCCTCTCCATACCGGGCCTCTCTATACCGGGCCTCTCTATACCGGACCTCTCTATTCCGGACCTTTCTATACCGGGCCTCTCTACTCCGGACCTCTCCATACCGGGCCTCTCTATACCGGGCCTCTCTATACCGGGCCTCTCTATACCGGGCCTTTCTATTCCGGACCTCTCTATACCGGGCCTCTCTATACCGGGCCTCTCTATTACGGGCCTCTTATTTCCCCCAAACTTTAAGTTAATTTGCTCGTTTTGTGCAAGAAATATGACTTATCATAGCTCATATCGCATTTGGTTGGTTATTTGAGTACAAATAATAAACCTGTATTGTATCACAATACAATTCCGTTCAGACCCTTCATACTTTGTTTCTGTCTGGTTCTAACATACCGTTACAATAATGACTTTAATACTAGACGCTTTACATGTTATTTGAGTGGCTACAGATACTGGGGATTGGGATCATGATACTGGGTATACAGGGTATATTAGACGCTTGACAGGTTATTTGAGTGGCTACAGATGATTGGGATCATGTGAACCTATCTCTACATTACGTGATCATTTCTACACGTGAACCTCTGTGGTCTGTGCACATAACACATTTCATTTCCTCCGAGAGGCCCGGTACCAGCTCGTTAGGAGTCGTTCACATATTATTACGTAATCAATTTTTGGACAATTTTTAACCCCCCCCCCCCCCTCCGTAATCAGTTTTACACATAGCTAGTGTGTCAAAATTACACTAGCGTAATCATTTGGAAACCCCCCCCCCCCCCCCTCGGCTGATTACGCAATACTTGTGAACGACCCCTTATCGTCAAAGTCAGCAAAAAGGTGATTTTTCATCGAGTTAAAAAATTAACTTTCGAATTGAAAAAGCGGGTATTTTTACCAGCATAATTAAAAGATAAGACCCAAAGGTCAAATCTGTAATTAAATCAATCATTTCCTACAGAACCCCCTGCAGTAATCAGACCGTGTGGTCGTGGATTGAAGTGCCACTCGTAATCAACCGTTCGAGCTGGTTATCACTGATGTGTCATACCAGGGTAGGCAGGTTTCAGAGAAAGAAACATTTCCTGTCATCCTGCGACCACAATATTTTAATACAATCAAACGCCGATCTACCGTACCTCTTTCTAATCCCATTTTTTAAGATGAATACATTTTTAGTTTTATATTAGGACGCAATGAAACTACCGGACCACGATGTATGGGGACTTGCCACCCCATGGCAACATTAAAATATATCGACTCTGTTACATCGTTTCCTGTTAATATAACACTCCGTTACAAAATGAATCAATACTACACCTTAGTTCAATAAAATATGATAAAGTAATGTATAACTAGACTTAAAGTTAAGCAAAAGTCTGAAACAATATAGAAAAGAAAATAATATACTGCTTGAAAGCTAAATAACAAACTGCCATATAATTTAGTGTAGAAACGACTGTTCGTAATATAAATGTCTAAATCAAGAACAATCCTTTACAATAAGGCTTGTAAATGGGCTCCTGATATTGGAAAAATTGTAAAGGTTCATTTTTTTGTCTTATCTACCCATTACTTGAGTGCTTGTCGAGTGTCGACCATAATACTAATTAAAAACCAGCACTATGCGGACAGAAACCAAGTGGTCTGACGAAGACTCATAAATTAAAAGCTCGATTTACTTACTTGAACTTCTTACTTAATAATGTGTGAAAAAGACCCGAAAGAATTTTTTTGGGAATAATAATTGCGATTTGCGTTGCTGATAAATTTTATAGTATAAGAATAAAGAACTGAAAACAAGAAATGCGGCCGCTCATCTTTTGTGGATGGCCGCTCAATTTCACGATCCGCGATGGAGTATTTTATCATATTCCATACAACCTTGGTCCTGGGGACCCCAGGCTTTACTGTTTATACTTTATAAGCATGCAGATGACGGAGTGATAGGCCGAGCGCCGCCCATTAAATTCCATATTAAATTTGAAAATCGTATACATTTCTATGTAACGCTAACCATAATATGTTTATTGTTTATGCAACCTGATATGACACAGATCTGTGCAAAATGGTAATACTATAATACTAACTCGAAATAATATGCTATCAATTAGTGCCTAGTTGGATACGTACTGTATGGTGAAATTAACGATTTACTTGATCGGCTCAGCGCCCACGCCAATAATAATTGATTTCAGAATATCGCGCAAAATAACTTTGCGGACTGAGAAACTCCATAAAGTTATAACTAATCGGACACGTACGCCGCGCAGGCAGGCAGACAGGCAGGCAGGCAGGCACGCACGCACGACGGTCGCAAAGCTACCATATACAAAAAACCTCGTTCGCTAACCCTTGTCCTTGACTCTTTTGTGCCTTTGGCACTTTGAGTCAGGGATCGGGAAAAAATCTGAGATAAAAACCATGGCAATGTTGGTGTTAGAAATTAAATTCGATTAATAAAGCGCTGTTCTAGAATTAGGTTTTAATTTTACAAGGTTACATATCCAGGTATTGCACAAATTTTATTAAACTGTAAAGTTTACCCAACGAGTTTTACCCACTTCTGGGGAATTCGTAATATTCACACTTCAAGGCAAATTTTGGTAGATTTATTTTTAAAAAATTTGTTACGTTTGATAATCTAGCTCTCTTATCTCTATTTTATCGCTACATTACAACTGCCGTTGTGCTGGAACTGTGTTTTTTATTTTTTACTCTCCCTACATTACTGAAGAGCATGAGGACTTTAACGGGTGGATCAGTAAACTCGCTGAAGCTACGAACTGCGAAAACAAGTCAGAGTTTTCAGTTGAAACGTTCAAAAAGCCAGTGAAGGGAGTATTAGGTAAACTTTTGTATAATGCGTATCGACTACCAGTGCTCATGTAAGTACGTTTCTGGATATCAAGAAAGATATGGAAGAGTTGAAGAGCCATCTTATCCGATCGCAAAGTACTGTTATCAAGCTGCAGGCTGAACTTCTGGAAATCAAATCGAAGCAGTTGGAATCCGTGCACTCCACCGTCAAGACCGCCGTTTAAGACACTGTCCAAGTTGAGATGACATACAGTCAAGCTGTGTCTTAAACTGCACCTGTGCTTACAGAAGAGAGTTTGAAAAAGGTTAGTACAGAATGCTGTATCGTAAGAGGATCGCTGTAGAGCTGTAGGAATGTGCTCATCTTTGGTTTGAAGGAGACTGATGAGGAAAAACTGTGTGATAAAGTTGTGTGATAAAGTTGTGTGATAAAGTTGTAAATGGTTCACTTTGAACCATTTACTAAGAATATGTATTTGCCTTAGTTAATTCAAGAACTTCCAATTCCAATTTTAGCAAACAGTTTATTGTAAAAACATCTTTCTTTTGATTATGATCCAGCTCATTTTATTTAACTTTTAATCGCTTTTTTTCAGATTTATAGCATATATGCTCTTATGACACTGCTACGAGCCACTTTCTTTCTGCTATTTTTAACATTGGGGTCTTCTATAATTGGCTATTGGCCCCAGACAAGATGGCCCGAAGGAAAATTTGCCCTTCCTTCAACTCGAGTCCAAGGTAAATAAATAGTGTAACATAATAATCGCTCCTTTGGATCATGTTTTGTATACAAGAAAACTAATTTATTAATACAGGAGTAAGACAAGAGAACAGGTAATAATTATAAATGTTCAAGAATATGTCAAGAATAAGCCCTGAGATCCAGATTGTGGGGATTGTAAAAGTTCCTGTTATTTGCACAGTAGAATAATAACTCTACAACAGAGGAATTTAATTCTCCCTTTGAATCAATCAAGCTAGATGATTTGTTGTAAATACTGAGATCAAACTATCAATTTACAGGCTATCGTCAAACATGTTGCAAGGCGTCATATTCAGTGACATAAGCCTAAAAATTGTAAAAAGTTAGTAAAACCCAAAATTCCTTTAAAAATCTGAACACTTCTAAAACAGTTATATAATTGAAATTAAGATGTTAGGAGTAAGGGAAGGCCAAAAGGATTTATAGTGTTTATTCCCAAAGGTTTTAAAGTCTTGAGTTGCTGAATATATTTTTCATGTTCACGAACTTCTAAAGTTTTAGGACTAGAATTATCGATAATTGACACATTAAAAATTTTGTTAAAATCCTCCCTTTGTCTAAAACCATGATCCAACAAATGTAAGCCCAAACTATATCCATCACTTGTTTCATCTACCTTATCATCATTTAAAAGTTTATAATATTTGACCCTAACTCTACAACAAATGGTGATGACTGTGGACTGAATTGTAAGTATTTTGGTCTTCGGCTTCCTCCTCAATTTTGAAGTCCAAATTCTTCAAGCCTCAAAAGTCACATGTGCAAAATTTTTCATTTCATTTTGTTATTTAGTCACAATAACTACTGTTTGAAGTTGTTTTCTGGAGAAACATTTCTCTTTTTCAGCATGCTATGATTCTTATTTCCTTACTTGAAAGTTGAAAATCTTATAATCTAGGAAATCAAATATTTATATTAGTACTGCAATGTGTTCCAATTGATGAAACAAACCCGTCTTCATCCTATTGAAATGTTCAAACTATTCCACCCCAACATATTGCACCTGAATCTAACCTGAACTCCAGCTCTCCAGCAAATAGAGCTTCATCATTCTAACTTTTATATTTTAGGTTGTCCTGAGTCGAGTGACGTCGTATTCGAGATAGGTACACGAGTGTTCGACTGTGAAGATACTAACCCTATCTCCGCCCACTCCGTGTCAATGCATCTGGAACTCCGGCTGGACTTTGAAAAGGATATTCATATGTCTTTTTGCAGTAAAACTGTTACCTTAAAGGGTATGATAACCGTGATAGAGGAATTTAATTCTCCCTTTGAATCAATCAAGCTAGATGATTTGTTGTAAATACTGAGATCAAACTATCAATTTACAGGCTATCGTCAAACATGTTGCAAGGCGTCATCTTCAGTGACATATGCCTCAAATTATTTGTTATATAGTAGTGTTGAAAGTATTAAAACCGTGATAACCGTGATATTTCATTAATATTTCATTACGCATTTCCGTTCGTTACGTGGTTATCTTTATTTGATTTGTAAAATAAATGGCATTCGCCCAATACCAGTTTATGATGTATATATGCACATTTCACATAGCACAATGCACATAACCAACATTATATTCCTTCCTCCCTAAATGATATAATTAAAGTATTTGATTTTGTTCAATCTTGTCCAACCATGCAAGTAAATCTCCCTTAATATGCCCAATTTTTCAGACAAAGACCTGACGGGAGGCCCATGGCCCAGTGGCCAGTATTGTTTCTACCAAGTTGATAACAGCTGTCCGGATGGTTTTGAAGATGGTTGGATACTATGGCAGGACGAGAGGAACCAAAACAGGTACATACCGATTGGTTTGTGAGTTTTGACCGATCGCGATGTTAGGCAGGAATTTTACAGATCCGCCCATCTTTTATTATCGTCAGTTCAAAATAGTTTTACTTATCAATACACATAATAATAACCTACTGTTATTGCTCAATATCTCAGAAACTCGTGGCGGGGTATAATGCCTACCGGTCAGTACGATCTTCCAGCTCAAACCAAGATGAACTTCTGTTGCATGACCACCGGCGATCCAGACATTCCTGTGGAACTGCCCAGAAGCAGGAATTTCGCCCTGTTAAAATATGGAGACAACTGTCAGGTAAGAGATCCTTATTTTTATTGTAATCTGGGTATAATTAAACAATCATATCTTTTTGCCAACCTTCATGTAGCCAGACTTTTCCCTTTTCCAGATTGAGACACATGTTACATCGTTTGTTTCAAAACCTGTTGGCCAAATAAAATTATTAGCTCAAAGTTAGAGTGGTATCTGCAGTGAAGCCTAAAACAATCCCACTAACTGGCCTCATTGTTCTGTTGTATTGATAACATGTACAATTGGCCCAAATAACTATCATTCCTTACATTGTACTGCTCACCTACAACTTGGCATAGCCTGTTTGAAATCATCTTTTGTCCAATACATCATTTATAGTTCAATGTAAAATATTCTCCTTAGAAGGGTTCACAATGCCCAAGTAATCGATAATAAATAACCAGCAGTTAAGTTATAATCAGGGCACAGTGCCTGAAGCGCCCTTTGTCAGCACTGTAAACAGTACAGCGGCCATTATCTGTGATGCTAATGTCATACCTTTCATCTTTTCATGTTGAGTAATAACCACTCAGAATAATTCCATATCCATTAAAATACTTCACCTCTTTCATATAATCACGTCAAGACTTTAAATGATCGAAATGTCATAATATCAACATGACTTAAAGAATAAACAAAATTTATGACAGTTTAAATTACACCGCAGAAAGTGGAAGGGACGCAGGTTGAAACCGAGTATATTCTTTGGGACAACGACGAGAGAGACTGGAGTCATATCAGCCGAGAATCGGCCGAGATTCAGCCGAGATTCGGCGGAACAATCCCACAAGAGGGGGTCACTGACCTGGGAGATGTGAAGTTGGAGTTCTGTTACTACACCAAGATCCCTTATTGCGGCAACCCTGGTCAGTTGGAAATTTTACAAATTTTGTATGTACTAGCAATAAGTATCTTGTTTTATTCTCGAGATAAGTTTTCAATTCATATTTTATACACAAATACATGAAAATCATGATACACAAAATCGTTACATCGCATATTCTATATCAACCTACAATCCCTCCTAGATAATAACATATACTTTCACGAAATATAACACTGTGCTGTAGAGATTTCTACATTATGTGTTATTATGCTTCTGCTTGATAAATACTGGAACATAACGATGAGTGAACACATTCTGATCCAGTGTGTTCACTTGATAGCTGTGCTAAGTTGTTATCGTGTGAGTTGTGGCGTGAATTGTTAAAGGTGTAGAATTAATACTAGATCACGTGACTAATAGTAGGGCTGGAAAGATGGCTGTTTGGTTATTCATATCAAACGATGACATGGGGCACGTGTCTCCTTTTCCACCTTTCTCAATCTGTTAACGGTAATCATCGGTAATAAGATATTATTTTGCAGGTGTTCCCGAACATGGCCAGGTTGAGGGAGAAGAGTTTAACGAGGGCAGCACTCTGACCTTCTCCTGTGACGAGGGTTACAAACTGGAGGGTTACGATCGGATCACGTGTTTGAGTCAAGAACTGTGGAATGCTGAGCTGCCCTCTTGTCGAGGTGAGATTTGATTTTAAAATACCTTTCATAATAATTGTGTTGCTGATAAATTTTATTGGATTAAAACATACCCCACCAAGAACTAGAACTGAAAAATTGAACAATATTGGTATTAGAAATGGTTGGTCTTAAGTTCTGAGGAACATCCGAAAATCAAAACTTTATCTGAACATTATGATTAGTGGCAAAGTACGATAATTATCCCATTCGTGATCTGGAGGTAAATTCGATTAGAGCGCGGTTCTAGAATTAGCTTTTAATTTGATAAGGTTACATATTCAGGTAGTGCACAAATTTGATTAAGTAAAGTTTACCCAACGATTTTTTAAACTCATTTATTCTTTTTGAACGTCATGAATCTTTCGTTTGTGATATTTGTGTGTTCAGCCGTGCTGTTCCGACCAGGTTAGTTCAAACGGGGTCTGGGAGAGGGGGTGGAAATAGGGGGCAGGAGTGGAAATAGGGGGCAGGGGTGGAAATACTAATAGGGGGGAGAGGGTGGAAATAGGGGGCAGGGGTGGAAATACTAATAGGGGGGAGAGGGTGGAAATAGGGGGCAGGAGTGGAAATAGGGGGCAGGGGTGGAAATACTAATAGGGGGCAGGGTGGAAATAGGGGGCAGGGGTGGAAATAGGGGGCAGGGGTGGAAATAGGGGGCAGGGTGGAAATAGGGGGCAGGTTGGAAATAGGGGGAGAGAGGGTGGAAATAGGGGGCAGGGGTGGAAATAGGGGGGAGGGGTTGGTAGTAAAAACCGAAATATTATATAATACTAGATAGCACGTTGTTTAGGTTACGGGGAAGAAGCTTTAATAGTATTCTTTGATGGTCAGTTTTTATTGCATCAACAAAATATATCTATCGCATCATTACCGATACAGCCGATTTAAATATAAAATACAATACTCCACACAACGTGAAATGACAACAAACCCTATCATAATATCTTTCTAACACTTTTAACAATAATTGCACGTGCACGACGTACGTGGGCGTTCCACTCTCGTTACTATGCATAATATGCAACTTCCTATTTGCACGTGGCCGGTCAGACAGACAGACAATCAAAAAGAAACTTTCAAATTATGAGGTAGACTAGAAAGCCTGTGGTCACAGGAAGGAAGCTGATATAAGAGCATTCGCTATTCTTTGATAGTCAGTTTTTATCGCATCAAATAATGTCCATCACAACCGAAGATACAGCTAATTAAATTGTAACTCGCACTGAACACTACATAATAACACTACTTAGTAAAATTAAAACAGATCAAAATGTCGCTCCAATATCTTTCCTACAACGAACATACAAAAAATAAAAACAGAAACTTTTGAATTATAAATTAGGTGACTCGTATCCTCTGTTAACGCGCTTATTGTTGAAAATGACGTATGATTGTGAAATAACGTCTCCCCGGAAAAAATCAAAATAGGTCTGATAGAAAGATTGAGCTTTCAAGAGCCAATTTAAACTTAAATCCGGTCTTTGGATTAATTTAGCTTCAAATCTAATTAATGTTTGGCTGAAATAGTTTTGCTACTGTGGGAATTCAAAACAAATTCATTGTAGTTGAACATACATACTTAAAAGAAATTAATATAAAATAATAAAATATCATTTCAGCACTAACCGAGCAACCACCAACTCGGTTACATATCCGGGGCCCCAGTCTCCAGTCTGCAGTAGTGGGGGGAGCCTCCTCCATAACTTGCTCTATTGCTGCACCCTCTGCAGACGACACATTCCAAATGTTAATTGATGGTGATGATATCGGTGATTCACCATCATACTGGCAAGAGGCCGACTTCACAAGATCCTCCTACCGATTAGAGAATGGAACAGTAAAAACGTCCATAACTGTCTTAATCTATGAATTCACAGAAGCCCATAACAACACATATATACGATGCTTCTCTTCGAGATTCAGAGAACAAATTTCCATGACTCTCTTGCTAAGACCTGACAGTTCAAGTAAGTTGAGAGGTTATAAGTGACTAATTTAAGAAATATAACTGTAATAAGTTATAACAGTAGTCTCAGATACGTTGGGGTGCCGTATCATTATATAATAATATTGGTCATTTCCATCGTGCATGCAGAAACACGCACGAGTTTTAAAGTATATCACGTGATACTGTTGGCGGTGAGTGTATCTGCATTCTGCGTTGCTCACACCCTTTGGCGTATCTAATGTCCATATTATGACGATGTGACACGTCGCTTAATTTCAGGTTTGTGTGGCCCTGGTCAATTTAGATGTCCCGAGCGCTGTATTGCCTCCCACTGGAGATGTGACGGAGAGGAAGATTGTCTGAATGGTGTAGATGAGTTAGGCTGCAACGGTAAATTAGAATTAAAATTATGCCCATATTAATCAATAATTCACACTCTACAACTCTGATGTTATACAAACAGATCTAAGCAGAGATTCAGAAACTTAACTTGCATTTAAATATTACCCAGTGTAATTGTGGTTCTAATGTCTATCTTTCCACAGGTCCAACGACACCGACAACACCGACACCAACACCGACACCCGAACGAAGTGAGTGGACTACAGCAGTACCGGAGTGTATCGAGGACGAGTTCCGGTGTCCAGACAGGTGTATCTACAGAAGCTGGGTTTGTGACGGCAAAGATGATTGTAGTGATGGGTCCGATGAAGTAGAATGTCCAGGTAGATATACAACTCGCAACAAAATAATAAAATAAAACAAGCCAAACTACATCAGATTAAACATATTTCGAAGACAACATGTATTTTTAAATCAACTATAAGGGGTCTTTAAATCCTTACATCATACGTTTGCAGTGGAACAAACGACTGAACCAACAATACCGCCCAAAGATGAGACTACAGGTACAACGGAGGGTCAACAAATGACAACAGCAGAAATCATGATCACATCACCAGAATCCACTTCCGCGTCACCGTCTGTAACAACAGAGACAATAGTGGAGCCCACGGAACAAATCATCTTGTTCCAACTGGTCAGACAGTATGGTGACGTTTCACCCGGAGAACTTGGGCTCTTGCTCTACAAGGGGGGAACAGTGTGTGACGACCATTTTGATGACGGCACAGCCGATACTATTTGCAGAACAATGGGATATGCTAGTTCATCAGGATGGCGGTCTGAGGTAGAGGTAGGCTACCGATCACGATACGATATCACACTGGATGATGTGAGATGTGAAGATAGAAGCTGGGAGAGTTGCAGCTACACAACTTCTCACAACTGTGGGCACATTGAAGACGTCTTCCTTAGTTGCATTAATGATGGTAAACATTTGTTATTGCAACATTATATTATACTGTAGGCATAAATTTAGGAAATATTATTAAAACCAAGAACTATCGATATTGTCACAAATTGATATAAAGTTAGATTTGAAGATTCATCATGGAAAAAGACATTATATATAATTATTAGAATTTACACACAATATGGACCCTTAAATAGCTTATGTGTTAATAGCTTCAGAAACTGATCTTAACTTGCATTTGAATATCACCCAGTGTAATTGTGGTTCTAATGTCTATCTTTCCACAGATTCAACGACACCAAAACCGAAACCGAAACCGACATTGACACCAACACCAACACCGACAACACTGACACTCGAACAAAGTGAGTCGACTACAGCAGTTAAGTCATAGGTGCAGATTTCGTTTTGAGGTGAACTTTTAAGTTCCCGAGAAATCCTCTTAGGTTTGCTTTTTTTCTCCTCGGGCACATTTGTATCCTACGGGCCAGGTAAACCTAAACTACATATTGACCGTTAAGAGGCTCATGGTAGTCGGGTGGCGCGTACGTCGGTATCTGTCGAGGAGCCAAATCATCTGAAAAGCCCTAAACATATATTTTGCTCAGGCACGTAGCCAGGATTTTTCTTTGGGGGGGGGGGGGCTGTCGGCGAGCGAAGCTGCATACTGTGGCAGGGGTCTGGGGGCGCAGCCTCAAGCGGGGTCCAGGGGCGGACCCCATTGGCGGGGGCTTGGGAGGCGCAGCCCCCGGTACAATTTTGCGAAATAGGGTGTTTTAGGCTAAATTGAAAGTTTAATGAATTTACAAAAATGAATGGTTTGGCATAATCATTGCCTACAATCCTGACCTGAGTAATTTCCCCCTTTGAGACTTTATTTTGGGTTGAAAATTGAGTTTATCAAGAGGAAGTGAACAATTTCTGGTTCAAATTTGGATTTGAAGCCATGTTTAATTTTTTTCTGCTGAGGTCAATTTTTTGCGCAGAAAGCGCTCGATTTTAGGGGAAAAATTTAAGTTTGCTTTTAATTTTTATGGTCCTGTCGGCACCTGAAATCGACGAAATCTGCAGGGGTGCCTGAGAAATTTCCCCCTTTGAGACTTTATTTTGGGTTGTAAATTGAGTTTATCGAGAGGAAGTGAAAAATCTCTTGTTCAAATTTGGATTTGAAGCCATGTTTGATTTTTTTTGTTGAAGCCAATTGTTTGCGCAGAAAGCGCACGATTTTAAGGGAAAAAATGTATGTTTGCTTTTAATTTTTATGGTCCTGTCGGCACCTGAAATCGACGAAATCTGCAGGGGTGACAGCAGTACCGGAGTGTATCGAGGACGAGTTCCGGTGTCCAGACAGGTGTATCTACAGGAGCTGGGTTTGTGACGGCAAAGATGATTGTAGTGATGGGTCTGATGAAGTAGAATGTCCAGGTAGATATACAAACTACATCAGATTAAACATATTTCGAAGACAACATAACATGTATTTTTAAATCAACTATAAGGGGTCTTTAAATCCTTACATCATACGTTTGCAGCAGAACAAACGACTGAACCAACAACACCGCCCAAAGATGAAACTACAGGTACAACGGAAGGTCAACTAATGACAACAGATGCAGAAAACATGACCACATCAGAAGAATCCACTTCCGCGTCACCATCTGTAACAACAGAGACAATAGTGGAGCCCACGGAACAAATCATCTTGTTCCAACTGGTCAGACAGTATGGTGACGTTTCACCCGGAGAACTTGGGCTGTTGCTCTACAAGGGGGGAACCGTCTGTGACAACGAATTTGATGACATCACAGCCGATGCTATTTGCAGAACAATGGGCTATGCTAGTTCATCAGAATGGCAGTCTGGTGGAGAGGTAGGCTACCGATCGCGATACGATATCACACTGGATGATGTGAGATGTGAAGATAGAAGCTGGGAGAGTTGCAGCTACACAACTTCTCACAACTGTGGGCACTCTGAAGACGTCTTCCTTAGTTGCATTAATGATGGTAAACATTTATCATTGCAACATTATATTGAACTGTAGGCATAAATTTGAGAAATATTATTAAGACCCAGAACTATCGATATTGTCACAGAATTGTGTTCAGACAAATTGATATAAAGTTAGATTTGACGATTCATCATGAACATTGGACAAAGACATTATATAAATATTAGACTTTACACACAATATGGACCCTTAAATAGCCTATGTAGGCCGGGATATATCACTGCCACAGTTAGGAGTATTTACCGCTGAGTCAAAACCCACATTAGGTGAGCAATTCTATTCAGAGCGCCCTTACATATCCAATAGTATCTTAAACAATAGTAACTTAAACAATAATCAATAGAAATTAACCCTTATTAACTCCGCACCACACCCGCATATTTGAAAACATGCATCACATTGTCGCATGAAAGTATGAACTCTCTACATACGGTCCAAACAGATCGTTATGAGCGCTCCCTTCCCTAATATGTTTATTTAGTATTACATGCCAGTGTAATTATGATATACCTTAGGGCCAATAAATTTGGTTCACAATAAATTTGGTTACCACAATTTTAGTCACATTTTTCGAATTTTTGAGATCATTTTCCATTCCATTTACCTTAAGGGGGCCGGGGGGGTCTTCATCAAAATTCTCTCGAATTTGATTTTATAGTTGTTTCTGATAGAGGGGAGTGATATCTATCAGCTGTTTTTGGTCCCATGGAAAAATATTGTCCTTCCCCAAGGTTGCCACACGCCAGAGGTAGGCAGAGCATCTCAATGCTATCCTCTCGTGGGCTATCTTGGCCCAGCCTCTCTTTAAAAAAAATTGTTCTTAGCCGAAATTATTGCCGGTCAAAGGTCAGCGCTTATGTGTAATTGTATTGCGCGAGCGATTTTCAATAGCGCGCCCTGAAAATCGAGTCTAAAAATCTATCTTCTCCTACATTTTTTGAGCAATCACCCTGAAATTTTCAGGATATGTTCTAAGGACCATTTAGAAGAGAATGTCAGGCCAGAATTTTGAGATAGGCCTTAGAACATTTTTTATTCGATTTTGAAAATCTTGGACCTGAAAAAATCGTCAAAAAACGAGGTCCAACATTTTTAAAATTGAATAAAAAATGTTCTAAGGCCTATCTCAAAATTCTGGCCCGACAATCTCTTCTAAATGGTCCTTAGAGCATATCCTGAAAGTTTCAGGGTGATTGCTCAAAAAATGTAGGAGAAGATAGATTTTTAGACATCGATTTTCAGGGCGCGCGATTGAAAATCGCTCGCGCAATACAATTACACATAAGCGCTGACCTTTGACCGGCAATAATTTCGGCTAAGAACAATATTTTTCCATGGGACCAAAAACAGCTGATAGATATGATGAAGACCCCCCCCCCCCCCCCCGGCCCCCTTAAGAACGACAAATTTAGTCTACCCCGTCTGAGCATTACAGATTAAGCTGCAATGCATTACTCAGGAATTTCAATGACATCTGAACCAGAGTTTGTGACTCTGTACCACTAAGTTCTTCAGTACACTGTTCAGTGTTCAGTTTCTATTTCACCCTTTTTCGACTTGACCATTTCTGTCGGTACGACCTAGTTTATATCGATATGATTCAATTAATTTGAATGGAAATCACCTAACATTAAGCATTTTCTCAACTTCTGTCCATGACTTCGCGTTGACTTGATCAAACTTTTTAATGTCACCAAAATGTAAACCAAAATCGGACTAATGCTATTCTGATTCTTTGACTTTTTCTTTTACGTTTTCTTACTGAATTTTAAATTATAAACTGCGATCATATAATATATAGACACGGTACGCAAACGTATCTATAATATGTTTCAGGCTGTTATACAAGCTACGAGCAGAATGTTGGTATGTTTCCGGACTCCCAGAAATTAAAACAGAGACGGTTCATGAGTTTTGAGAGTTGTCAGGAATGGTGTGATGATACTCCACGCTGTCAAGGAGTAGCCGTGAGTCCCGAGAATTGGGCTGACCGAGAGTGCTTTCTGGTGGGCACTACGCAAATAACAGCAAGGCGTGGATGGACTGCAAGTTCCCTAACTGATTGTGACCAGGGTAAATTACAAAACGCATTTTTCCTTTTTAAGCTCAAGTGTTTTTTATCGTGCATGGTTTTCCGTGGGCCTCAGTGCCTCAAAGTGGTGCCTCAGGGGCCTCAAAGTGGTGCCTCAAGGGCCTCAATGCGTCACAAGGTTATCTGGATCTTGTATGATCCAAGTACAACAGTCCTGGACATCTCACTTCGTGCCCGAATATACCTAATTTAAGTTAAAACAGGATCTACAGAATGAACCACATACAATTTGAACTTTTTTGAAAAATCATCACCGCCTGCCTCATTATCTTATCTTATCTTATCTTATCTTATGAGGATTCGTTGCGACGCAACAAGGCCATCGAATGAGTCGACCACCTTTGTTATTTTACTTCGGCATTACCTGCATTACAATGTAAACCAGCACTTTCAAGGAAGAGCTTTACAAGAAAACAACAATTTCAAGAAAACAACAATTTTATTTAGTATCAGTTAAAGCAGACAAAAACATATTTTATATATTTAAACTAGTGCAAACTTTAGACCATATATCTTAGGGGACTTGGAGTAGCAAGAGAGTGACCAGAAAGTATATGTATACTTTTACCAAAAATACGTCGAAATGAATCCAGGGTGATACAGGATCTGAGAGTGCAGACCATAAAGTTTACGCACCCACCCTTGCCTCCTGAATTCTTGGTTGGAAAGACAATTATGCAAAATTGGTCGTTTATACTCCAAGTCCCTTTGTTAATAGAAGTAGTATTATTTATGTCTGGAGTTAGCTTCATTCAATAATAACAATATCAATATAATCAATATTAATATCAATATCAGACTAAACTATCAAATATATAAATTATCAAATATCAATTATTAATTCACTCTGATTAAAAAGTTATAAATTAGGATATCTAATATTTAAGAATTACAACTATAAGTTGTTAAAAACGCCCAAAATAGATCTGAGATATTTTCAGTCTGTAGTACAATAATGATAGCAATAGTTTAAATTATGTTATGTGCCGCTGCAATTAGATTAAATTACTGTAACTTAAAATTGTTTGGAGTCCAAGTCTCTTTTAAGTCAGCAGCCTGTGATTGTATTAATAGTGCTTTCGTTCTCAATTTTATCAAGTTAATGGAAGTTTCTAGACAATTGCTTGAAGTTAAAATTACAAGAAGCCGAAGGATCGTTCCTAAGGCCAGCGACGGTTAAGGCACTATGCCACACTTTCTTCGCCCGAGGCTTCGCTGTGTTGATCAAGCACAGCTCCTCATTTAACCCTCACACCCGATTTCTCGAGAATTCGGCTGAGTGAACCGTGGGGCTACATATACCACTCGGGATCCTTAGCAGAGCGTCAACGACGCTCACCCCACAACTAGGCAGGCAGTGGGATTCGAACTCGCGATCTCACGATTACAAATCCGATGATCAACCAACTACGCTACCTGGCCGTTATTAGCCGTCATTAGCAAAATTTAGCAAAATTTAGCAAAATTTAGCAAAATTTAGCAAAATTTAGCAACATTTAGCAAATTTTGCTGTCCACTTTTGTTCGTCAATATCCGGCAATGTCCTGTCCTGTCCTTTTTGGATTCTATGTGACAAGCGGACATAGACGGACGTGATCTATCAATTCGACAATGAGCACCCGTCTGAGCAGGTTAAGCTGCAGATTACAGATTTTAAAGCTGCAATGCATTACTCAGGAATTTCAATAACATCAGATCCAGAGTCTGTGACTCTGTGTCACTAAGTTCTTCAGTACGCTGTTCGGTTTCTTTTTCACCCTTTTTTGACTTTACCATTTCTGTCGGTACGACCTAGTTTATGTCGATATGATCCTTCAGCCGTTTCAACAGACCATGCATTGAGATGGATCGATTAAAAATGTTATCTCCAAGAGGAGCTCTAACCCTTTAAGTGCAATAGGAATTTGGTACGGTTTTGTACAATAGGAACAGTGATGTCCTTATATTAATTATAAAGCCCTATAATCAATGTAGGAAATGTAAGCTTAATAATATTCAATAGTCATGTCATATATGCTCTACTGAAATTTTGGTCTCCTTTAAAATTAGTCGTCGAAAAATTTTTTCTCATGAAATTTGGTTTACGACAATTTTAGTCAAAAGTTTGAACCAACGCTACATAATATGCAGTATTCAGTAATGGGAGAGAGAGCGAGGAGGAAGAAAATGTGAGCCATTTTACGTAACATTTGCATTTGTGGTTTAAGGGGGCCGGGAAGTCTTCATCAAAATTCTCTCGAAATTGATTTTATAGTTGTTTCTGATAGAGGGGAGTGATATCTATCAGCTGCTTTCGGTCCCATGGAACATTGTTGTTCCTAGTCGAAATAATCGCTGGTCAAAGGTCAGCGCTTATGTGTAATTGTATTGCGTGAGCGATTTTCAATTTTTGACTATCTCAAATTCGGCTCAATACTTCTTATCTCTTCTAAATGATCCCTAAAACATATCCTGAAAGTTTCAGGGTGATTGCTCAAAAAATATAGGAGAAGATATATTTTTAGACTCGATTTTTAGAAAATCGCTCACGCAATACAATTATACATAAGCTCTGACCTTTGACCGGCAATAATCTCGGCTAGAATAGACCTTTTCGAGAGAATTTTGCTGAAGACCCCCCCCCCCCCCCCCCGGCCCCCTTAAAACCATCAATTCAACCACTTAACACCAGCCGATTTAAAAAACCTTAATCATTTGGCCTCCTCATAGTTTTGTCGGCACTATACCGATAAAAACCAGCCCCGTAACTCTTACCGTTTTCTTGATTAAGCCGCTCTGAAATTAAAAACGCACAAACACACGTTCTGAGATTATTGTTTAAGATTAGATTTTACACACATCATGGACCTCTTAATAGCTTATGTGTTTTCTTGTTGTTAACGAGATAGTTAACCGTACAATTCCCAGATAGGGAGGAGGAGGAGGAGCAGGAAGAGGAGCAGGAAGAGTTCAGTCAGATGAGTCAGGACGGGAACCAAGTGTCAGGGGGGCAAGAAGGACTGCTACTTTACAATGGAGGAACTGTATGTGACGATAACTTTGATATTAATGCAGCCCACGCAGTTTGCCGAAAACTGGGGTATCCGGAAGCAATGACCTTCAGAAGTGGGCAGGTTCACAGATTCGCAGAAACCCTAAACATAACACTAGATGATGTGGCGTGCAGAAACCGAGACTGGGAGGAGTGCACTTATTCCACATCTCACAACTGTGGACATTCTGAAGATGTATTCCTTACTTGTGCTGCCGCCCAAGGTAATGTCCATGACTTTAAATTATTGGTCCTCCAATCAAACTCTTTGATTGCAATCGGGGGAAACACTTTATTTTGAAAATGTACCCTAAAAAAATAAATCAAACGCTTTGTACTATATACCTTGTGATCAATATCATAGATCATACTTAAGGATCATAGATCAAGTTGAGGAAGAGAACCCCCAATAAATAGTGATGGTGCTCATTCCCCAAATTTATTAAATTCAATGCTCTGCTCACAAAGTGCTCTAGTGACTTTCAGATAAGAAACAATATGCTTATCAGGCTCTGTAGTCTGTAGCTTGCTCGTCAAGTTTAAAGTAAAGCAAATGATGTAACATATTATCATGTAACATATCGTGTAACATATTGTTTAACATATTATATAACATATTATGTAACATATTATGTAATTGCACCTATAGACTAGACACGATACCGGATACAGTGAGATACAGTAACCCACGATCTCCAGGTAATGCGACAGTAGAAATTTTCACGCTGATCAACGAATCTGGGGATGAGGTTGGGGCTGGAGAGAGAGGTTTACTGCTTTACAACAGAGGCACAGTTTGTGATGATGCCTTTGATGACAACGCTGCAGGAGCGATCTGTAAAGCAATGGGATATGAAAGTGGAGCTAGTTGGAGCAACAGCAATGACTTTGACATACAGAGCGACTTTGAAATCAAAATGGATGAAGTACAGTGTGTGAGTGACGATTGGGCATCTTGTGAATTCCAAACCAGCCACGATTGTTCACATAGTGAGGATGTATTCCTCCTGTGTCGCGGAGGTAAATTTAAGATATTTTTATTCGTCGATTTACGCTAGCTCCTAGGTAGCTTCCAAATAACTCTAGCAGTTCTTTTTGAGCTCTTACTTCAGATTTCTAACGAGTCTTCTTCGTCATCTCATCCAGCTTTTACAACTAATTCAAGGATAAACTTGAGTGGATCTTCCCTTTTATTTATACAGTTGATGGTTTCCAATACTGCGCATCATGTCAATTCCATTCACTGTCTTTTTTTTACTACAGAAGCTATCACGCACTTAATCTGCAGTCTGTACAGCTTCTATCATTTTTGTAGACAGTTTGTCATAATCAGCCTTTGCAAAGTATCGGTATATTGGTTCTTACATAATTAATTTCAAAGAATTGTTTGGTCTATGATGTAACCAATCGCTGTTTTAGAAGAAGCTGCAGCCGAAGGATTTAGAATAGTGAACGGAGATGGCAATGACGTTGGGGATGGAGAGATAGGTTTACTCTTATACAATGGAGGAACTGTATGTGACGATGGATTTGGCACAAATGCTGCAATTGCTATTTGCCGAGAATTGGGGTATCCAGGATCCCCATCGAACTATACTAGTGGAAACAGGGACGACCGGAACGGGTATGATATCACACTGGATGATGTGGACTGCTATTCTACGAGCTGGTCCACCTGTACCTTCTCAGAAACACATAACTGTGGACATTCTGAGGATGTTTTCCTGACGTGTAATCGTCCAGTACCAGAGGTAACACACCCAGGACCTGACCCAACACATTCCACAACACCCGTTGAACCAGATTATACACGATCAGGTGAACCAGATATTGACTCCTGCTTCATGAGCAACAGAAGGAGTAGTGGCTCAGTGATACAAGAAGTAACATATACTGGGAGGGAGGATTGTGTGGAGCTGTGTTTATCTGAGAGCAGGTTGGTTTTTTATTTGTATTTTACTAATGATATAATCCAATCTGGACTGTAAAGTGACATTTTATCCAGACAATTGAGATTGCAGCTTGTCTGCTCGTCGCCAACAAATACTTGCATAAATTTGGAATTATCACTAAGCAAATTTTACAGATGCGAGGGTATTGCGATCAGTCCACTCAGTTGGGGGGTGACAGGGTGTTACATTATTGGAGAACACACAACTTTTGCAGACTCAGAATGGCAATATGCCGACAGATCTTGCTTCGAAAGTGAACCTGGTTAGTTCAGTGTATTTTAAAACCAATTATTACTTAAAACTTTTCAGATTCTGATTAGTAAAGCAAATTTAGCTCGGCCTGTAACCAGTTTAATCTTCTTGAGCTGTGCTGTTTTAAAAGATGTCTTTTAAAAATACCCATTGTTATTTACTTATAGTAAGTACACTGTAGGTCCCGTCACAGAGGTCCCGGAACCTGACATAGAGGAACCTGGGTGGAATAGGTTTAGACTGGTTGATGAAGATGGTAATGCCATGAGGTTTGGTCCGGGTCTACTGACCTATAATGGGGGTACCGTATGTGATGATGGTTTTAGTGACAATATTGCTGATGTTATCTGCAAGGAAATGAATTATGCCAGATCAACAGGCTGGGAAAATGGACCGATGTTTGAAATGCAGGAAGAGTTAGATATAAACCTTGATGATATCGACTGTCAAGATCAGAGCTGGTCAAATTGTACATATACGGAAGTGCACAACTGTGGTCATTCTGAAGATGTCCACCTGACATGTTTTCGCGGTAAGAGATTTAAATTCGATGTATCTAATTTGTTGATGGAACACATGGCTAAAAGTACCCAAAGGGTGGCAACTAAGCTAATTACTTGGTTCGGAAAGTTGATGAAATATTTGGGTTATTTTTGATATGTATTTTAAAATGTAATAATCTCTATTCGGAGAATTATTTCTGCTGTCTGTCTGTACGACCGCCCACGTGCAAAACAAACGAAAAATATGAACTTGCGTAGTAACCACTAACCATGGTAACGAGGGTTGTTACACGCACGTGCAAGTGCAAAGATTGTAAAATTCGGCATTTTTTATCGTTTTTGTTGATATTACAAAAAATACTATTAGCTTCCTCCCTGTGACCACGGGTTTTCTAGTGTTTTAATAATTCGGTTATTTTGTTTTCAGGAGAGACTTGGGAAACTCAACAAAAAGATGTTTGGTTTCCACACTCCTGGGAGGATACACCTTTTCAAGTGAAGACAACCTCCTCGATAGGAAGTGATGATGAAATCTTTTTTGAAGTTGGGCAAATTAGAGGCAGCGATTTTGCAAGAATTGTAGTGCGATTAAGTAATACTCCTATCTTCTACATTGCCGAGTGCCAAAATGACGCACCGCTGCAAGATCTACCCGACGCCAAAAATGACGTGAGGATTTGGACATTCATTAAGCAGGGATTGGAAAGTATTTCAATCAAGTGTAACGGAGTATTGGTGGCAGAAATGAATTTTGATGAATCTGATGAAGAAGATTGTTTGTCCTCAGAGTGGGTGACTAGTACAGTAGAATTCATCAAGTTTAATCCTGATTGGGATAAAACAGTGGGTTTTAGAGTTGGTGATACAGGTGGGTTAATATTGTGATATCATTACCTGGGGACCCTAGGCTATTCCGCCGAATAGAAATTTGTCGGAATGACAGGCTGAGCACGGCGCCCAGTACATATGACTGCCCACGTGCAAATAGATGAGAAATAGGTATAGGTATATGATAGTAACGGGGGTTATTTCACGCACGTGCACGTGCAATGATTGTTTTAACGTCATTTTTATCGGTTTTGTGGTAATTACGTTGTGTTCAATGCGAACTAAATTTTAATGGGCTGTAATTATTCGGTTGTGACGGATATTTTTTGATGCGATAAAAACTGACTACCAAAGAATACTATTACCTTTCTCCGTGTGATCACGGGCTTTCTAGTTTATCTATAATTTAAACAAAAATCGAACTGTTTGACCTATTTGTTAGATTTTAACGGCCATTCAAAATTTGGACACGAGTCTTGAAACACCCTGTAGTTCACTAATTAGGTCACTAATTAGGTCACTAATTAGGTCACTAATTAGGTCAATCACATTTTCAGACTCTGCTGAAGCTCTCTTCAATTTGGTAGACGCAAGTGGAGAGAATGCTCGGGATGGAGGTAGATCTGGATTACTTATCTACAACGATGGCACGGTCTGTGATGACAACTTTGATCAAAATGCTGCTGATGCAATTTGCTCTCTGTTGGGTTACCAAGCCAATGGATCCTCATATGAGTCTGGTTCCAGATATCCGCTTCAGGAAGAGTACAGTATAGCATTAGATGATGTGTCCTGCAGGAACAACACTTGGTCCAGCTGTACTTACTCAAGTTTACACAACTGTGGTCACAGTGAAGACGTTTTTCTTACATGCATAAGTGACGGCCAATCTGGTACTTGATTATACATATTACAATTATTTTTATTCAAGATTTCGTTATATAATATGTATTATACAAAATAATATTGCTTAAAGTTCTAATTAAAAGGAAGCTGCTGCCTAAATAAAAAAAGATATTTTAAGCCCCCTAGTTTGAGGAGTAATGTCTAAAAGTCCCATTTCTCAACTGAATTTTTTTCCCTCAAGTGCCACAACTAAGTCAATACTATTAATCTCAATGATCAAAGTTTTCACAAACAACTAATTTAATAACTGTCTCAAGAACGTAATGTGGATGGATTGTAATAACGTACATTTCTCTAACAGAAGAAGAACACTCTGGAAGGAATGCAAGTCTATTTGAGCTTGTTGATTCTAATGGACAGCAGACCAGAGAAGATGGCCTTCATCTTATCCTACACCACGGTGGCACTATCTGTGATGATAGATTCGATAATAACACTGCTGCAGCAATATGCAGAGAGATGAACTTTACAGGGTCCCGAGAATGGAGTTCAGGTTCAATATGGGATATACAAAGCAGCTATAATATAACACTTGACGAAGTAGCGTGCCCTACTGAAGAATGGGACAGCTGCTCTTTCATGACCAGTCACGACTGTTCTCACTCCGAGGATGTCTTCCTTTCTTGTGAATCAGGTAAACAATAAACATGTCATTTAAACATGATTACGGATATTCTTCTTCAACTATTATACTAATCTAATAATAGTACTCACTATGTTTAAATTACATAACATGATGTTGGTGACAACACTTGCCTTATTGTGGGAGATTAGGTTAACCTGGGATCCTCCCCCCTTCTGCCTCAATAGCGTATGATCATTATCACAAATATAATAATTAAACGTGTTCAGGTGATGGATCGGATGAGGCTACAGATCTATATAATGTCACCATACAATTTGAGATCATAGACATGGACAGCAACTTAAGTGGAGCCACCTCTGGCCTGCTCCTAGCCTCTATCACAATGCCGAGTGAGTACAAACTGTACAAGGCTGTTAACACTTAAGAATTACTGTATTTATTATGTGTTAAGGATTCTTAGGTTGATTTTCTGCTTTAAAGTTAAACTTCAAGGATTTGAATCAAAGGAAGATATTTGCACATTGAAAAGTAGGTATTCTAACTTTTTATACAACCTGGTTCAAAATCGTACCAACAATAAATTATTGGTAGTATCCAAGAAGCCTGCCGAACGGAATCCCACATGAATCCTAACCATAACCCTAAACCTTAGCATAGCACTACCTAGCCTGAACTGTAACCATATTCCACTTTGAGATATTTGTTCCATGTTGAAAATTCTATCACATTCCTGTATCAACAAATTACAGGTGGTGAATTTGTGTATGGTACTGTTTGTGATGATAGCTTCAACCAGAATTCCATCGCTGCTGTATGTAGACAACTTGGATTTAAAGATGAAGATATTTTCGCTACTTTAAATCCACAAGGTCTTCCATCAACAAGGTCATTTTGAGTTTTGAATAACAAATTTAATTTAATTAATTAAAAAACTGCCTCTTTGAAGGCTTAGTCTATCATTTATTTATACATGTGAGTGTGTTTGTAAGTGTGTGTTTTAATGTTTGTCGTTGTCTTCATGTTTGTACATATTGTGTTGTTTCATTTGGGTTTGTTTGTGTGGTTTAAATTGGTTTTAAAATTTTAACCAAATTCAGTGAATTGGGCTATGACATTGTCTTGGACGACTTTGCCTGTAATTTAAACGACACTGATGATATTACAAGTGGCTGCACATATTCCTTGGAACATAACTGCGATCACTCTGAGGATATTTTCATAAGGTGTGGCCCTGATGCAGGTAAACTTCTGTTTGATATAATTTGAGTTAGCAACTTGGTACTAGAGTTATATTCAAAGATATAATATTCTGTAATATAGAAAGAAGAAAGTTAAAAGCTCCTTTCGATAATATACATACCAAACAGAGTCAAAATAATGTAATATATCATGTAAGATAACCCACAAAACCTCATATTTTCGCTCCTCCTCCAGATTTGATAAGCAACATAACCGATCTGTTCAAACTGACCCAACGTGATCCAAGAGGATTGCACGTAGTGGAAAAGATTGAACCTGAAATGGAGACTTACGGAGGTGTCTGTGACGATGGATTTACAGATGTAACAGCAGGAATATTGTGCTCTCACTTTGGGTGGGAGACAGGGAGGAAGGGACCTTCTCAGCTTCTTCGAAATGGAACCAACTTCGTATCAACCAGACTAAACTGTGATGCAAGAACAAGACAATGTCGAGATAGGGCCTACCTCAACAACAACAACAGCAATTCCTCTGTGTTGCTGTGTGCTCCTCACGAGTTGGCCTCTGTCTACTGTTTTAATGGTAGATTCAATTATTATGAAAATTATAGTATACACTTTAAATTAGATGATTGTAAATAACAGGGACCCAAATTATTGGTTACATTTAATTTCATAAATTTCTCAGTCATTACTTGTGCAATCTGCTTTCCTTAAATTTCGCTTTACAGTAAACTTAAATTGAATTATAATAATCTACAATTACAGACACGATGGATTACGAAGTAGATATGTTACGTGCAACAGTCAACCCAGCCAAACAATTCTCAATGACCATTATGATGAGGTTTTTATGAGATATAAGCAAATTTAATAAAATTGCATAGATGGTTTCATGACAACACAATAGTATAATGAATCTGTGATGCAATTGCATACAAAGAAAGAAAGATTATATTATCCTTGATAAGGGTCAATAATTTTAGTATGGTAAATCAGAATCTCAGAACAAAAGTTTTATAACTTCTTATTCAGTTATTACAAAGAAGGAGAGCTGTTTTATCTGCACAATGATGTAGACAGAAGTGCGGTAGCAGTAAGACAATGCGGTGATACACTAGCTCGAGTTACAGTTAGTGGAACAACTGGTCAATACACAATTGCAGGACGTCTCTTAGCCCGAATAATTTGTATTGAGCAATGTGTGGATATTACGGTTCATGGAAGAATTGTATATCGCCACTGCTTTTAAACGAATATTCAATTATTGAAATGATCTTAAGATTAAATATTTTGGTTTTTTGAGAAAAGACAATTTTTTAAAGAAAACACAATTTTATTATTAATCACCAATTCATTACACAATCAATCCATAAATATATATCCGAATAATTTTTTTAAATTTCACAAAATGTTTTTTGCTAGTTTGCCCGGTTCATAAAACAAAAATATTAATATAATATTTCTAGAGGCTTAAACGACAATGTAATAGTTGACATACGTTGCATGCCACTTTCCGCGCGCGAAGCGCGCACCGCCGATATTTGGATACGAAACATGTATCAATGTAATTGAAGATATGAACATTTTGTATGAATGGCTTAGAATTAACAAGCTGAGACTAAATATTTCAAAGTCCTCGTTCATAGTATTCGACAAATGTCCTAATCTTGACAGGCTGTCAATCCCTCTTGATTTGGAAAATGAATGTCTTCACATAAATAGAAGAAGATAAGAAGAAACCAAATCTCAGAAATACATAGGTCTCATAATAGACAACTTATTGAACTTTCAGGACCGTATTGATTATGCGAAATCAAAAGTTGCTAGAAGAATTTGATTCACGATGTCTGATGTCAATCCTTCGCAGCTCGGTGAGGCACAGTGGTGCATCTCGCCGATCTACCGGTGGTTGCGAGAAGAATTATTTGATGCGCGACGCGACCCAGTAGTGCATCGCGCTACAATAGAAGGATATGAGCATTATTATATAGGCCTACAAATCTCCTTCCACTGAAATATAAAAAAATGTTTGCAAATGCTCTTATGAGTATTGCTGAAAGCACAGTGTAAGGCCTACACGGACCGCTTCTAACTAGCCAATCCCTGTTTACATGCCGTGTAGCAGGGGACTAGAAAGAGCTAAACTAGTAAGCGGGGCATAGCCAATACACTATACTTCCATCATTGAGTATATTACCAACCAAAAGGAAAATTTCCTTGTGTTTGGAATCTACCAAGACGAAAGTTGTACAATCCAGCGAAATTCCGAAGAAGAATTTGATTGCCTGGATATTATATGTTGTAGGGTTGCCAAGACCAAACTATGTAATATCAAATATCCAGGTAAAATTTGTATTTAAAAAAATTTGTATTCCCTTACTATTAAGTATACACGCTTGCAAACTAAACTACAAACTAGACATTTGAGAAATCACTCGACCATTGTCATGTTAACCCAGCAAACCCTACCATCTGGGGTATATCTCCAAAAGTAAAATAGATAGAACCTTCCGGTTTTCAACAAAATTTCCGTCTCGTGAATTTACAGTTGGCTCCCCAGGAGCCAAATTGGGGACAACGTAGATTCTGAATTAAACCGAAAAGTTTGATTTTGGGCTAAATAAATGATCACAGCTTTTAAACTTTGCAAAGAAATGTCGTTGTCATGACTACTAGGCTCAATGCAGCGTGCGAAAGGTAAACTTGACGTGACGCGCGACGCCATACGTGCTGTTGAAAATCTATCACCTCTAGCAAGCCCAGCAGGCGGTAAGGTTTTCTGGGAATGGTCTGGCCGGGCGCGCGCAGATTCGAGAAGAAAGCGGCGCGCGCTATACTTTGTACTTCGAAGAAATTTAGACGAGTAACGCCCGTTAAGCATTTTTTGGGAAACCTTGACGGATGTTACTCGTCTAAATTTCTTCGAAGTAGCGCGCGCCGCTTTCTTCACGATGGCAAGTGCTACGAAGTAGCGCGCGCCGGGCCAGACCATTAACAATGGTCAACAGCTAGTGCACTGTAAAGTTGTGAGTTGAAATCAGATAAATTTGCAACGTTATTTAAGGCGCGTGCTATATCTATATCTAACGGGTGATACTCGTAAAATATCAGCCCAGAAAACCTTACCGCCTGCTGGGCTTGCTAGAGGTGATAGATTTTCAACAGCACGTATGGCGTCGCGCGTCACGTCAAGTTTACCTTTCGCACGCTGCATTGAGCCTAGTAGTCATGACAACGACATTACTTCGCAAAGTTTAAAAGCTGTGATATTTTATTTAGCCCAAAATCAAACTTTTTGGTTTAATTCAAAATCTAAGTTGTCCCAAATTGTGCTCCTGCCTCCTGGGGAGCCAACTTTAAATTTACGAGACGGACATTTTGTTGAAAACCGGAAGGTTCTATTTATTTTACTTTTGGAGATATACCCCAGCCGGTAGGGTTTCCTGGGAGGACCGGTAGGTTATAAACCTACAAGCTATATCTCCACAGAAAGCACATCCAATTTAATAGTATGACAAATAAAAAGTCGTAATACTTTAACTTGCGCCTGCTTATATAACATATATATTTATAAAACTTCACATTGCCATTCGAGTCTAAGCGTACTGTGTGATCTGACGCGCTTGTTCATTGTTTCACAAGCTTAAAATAGTGCCTTCAACAATCGCGCTACTGAAAGCGACGTGAGAGGGCTCTGGTTCATGGTTGTCATACGTTGTGCGCACGAGTGCGCGGCTCCGGGCTCCCCCTGTATCGTCACCTAGTGAAACGACCGTGGGGGTCACGACGTGATAAAAGTTCATGGTTAGAGCAATTATAAGACTATTATGTACTAGTATATATCTCATATCCACAGAAAGCGCACTCCCCATATTGCGCGCGCATTGCAGTAATTTCGTTATTCTTTCAAACTTTATGAATCGGTATAAAATCTTTTGCTATTGATCGTTCACATATATATATTACGTAATCAATTTTTGAAATTTTTACCCCCCTCTTCCGTAATTAGTTATATTACACTCCTGCGCGCAGTGTTGTGACCTCCCTTCGTCGTATTTTACACATATTTGGACGTTGGCAATTTATTCCATCGATAATTTTAAAGTTTTAACATTTTTATATTAAATTCTTTTTTAATTTAGTTCTAAAACGATTGAGCTTGCTTTCTGTGAAAATTTAATGTACTTTCGTAAAATAATTTTGATGTGGCAGCGATTTGAAAAGGAAATTAGTTAAAAATAATACAAAAAAATCGGACATTTTTTGATATTAAAACATGAATAACTTGGGCTGTGTTGACAGTAGAAAAATTTATTAACCTCTATCCGACAGCTTTAAAATTTTTCTACGCGCCGCGCAAATCCACGCGCGCATTTTAGCGTGTCAAAATCGTTTAAAACTAGAATTAGTTGATGAAGGAGCATAATGCAGATCATACGTTGTACGTGTGGCTTGAACATTATGATTTCGCGCCATTTCTTGTTTCTGCACTCGCTTTGAACTTTCATGGCTTTAACAGCAGTTATCGACTGACGACTTTGCTGTATTACATAGTGTACTTGGTACATAATTGATCAACGATAATAGGAGGAACCCCTGCAAGCTTTAAAGGGCTCGTGTTACTTTAACATCACTTTTGAATTTCACGAAAGCAGATAAAAGGTAGGTTTCGTTGAATCAAAGTAAGCTAATATCAATTAGAACGAGTATAATTGTGTTACTTTAATACATCGCTTGGTACTGTATTTTATAGTTAACTAACGACATTCTCGCTTTAGGTTATTTTATATAAAACACTTTTATCATTGTTGATTGTGACTTGTCCAATCATTGCACTAGTTTATTACAAAGATTATCAAAATCTTGCGGTAAAATTATTATACAAGCACCCATAAATGACAAAAGTCATTTAATTTCAACATTCCTCATTGCTTTTGTGATTTCCTGCAGCTCTTACTACTGGGCAGCTCTTACTACTGGGCAGGTCGCCCCGTGGTGGTTCATGGAGGCGTCTCAAAAAAAACTGACTGAACTATAACATATAATCTAAATATGATAAGTGCTTATTAACCTCTCTGCTTTAATTCAAACCTTTTATAGAATCTACATATGAACTTACAATGTTTTGCAGTTTTAGTGACGTTGCAGAAACTCCGGAATACTGTGGATTGGGAGGAGGAGAAAGTGATAATTCTGTTATATGGCCTGTTTCTAGGACACGATAAACTTCCTAATAAGGTATTTTTTTCAGGATACGATACGGATAAATTTCTTAATAAGGTATGATCTGTAGCTAGGACACGATTAACTTCCTAATACAGTATGTGTAGATGATAACCTCCCTTCCTCTTCTAGATCAGATGGCTAAGTTACGGTGCAAAGACGGGTAGCTTGAGACTACCCGTTGTTACCTATAATCTAACTCACTCTTTCCACATACGCGGCTAACCTGTTCCCGATCAATATTCAGGTAGTGGAGAACTTAGAGTTAGATTATTTATTCCGCTTTTTGACTTTCCCCAGTCTTCATGCTAGATTCCCGTTCATTTTAGAGCCTCATTTAATCAGTCGGCCTTACTAAAGAACCTCTCACCCTAATAAGAACACGTAACTTGAAGTCTGATCGACTACATAGCTTTCGCTACAGCACTAACACGTGCATTTACAGAGGAGCAAAAGTTTGCGGAGGCATCCTAGAACGGTACATATTTTAATATATCATGCACAGGTGCCATTCTGTTTGTTTGGTTCACAGCTATTTCCTACTCCTAGACTCCGTGTTCGGACTTTTGATTTCTGTACCAGTTTATCGTTAACTTAGAGTTAGATTATTTATTCCGCGTTTTGATTTTCCCCACTCTCCATGCTAGATTCCCGTTCATTTTAGAGCCTCATTTAATCAGTCGGCCTTACTAAAGAACCTCTCACCCTCTTAAGAACACGTAACTTTAAGTCTGATCAACTACATAGCTTTCGCTACAGCACTAACACGTGCATTTACAGAGGAGCAAAAGTTTGCGGAGGCATCCTAGAACGGTACATATTTTAATATATCATGCACGGGTGCCATTCTGTTTGTTTGGTTCACAGCTATTTCCTACTCCTAGACTCCTTGTTCGGACTTTTGATTTCTGTACCAGTTTATCGTTAACTTAGAGTTAGATTATTTATTCCGCTTTTTGATTTTCCCCACTCTCCATGCTATTATTGCTAGATTCCCGTTCATTTTAGAGCCTCATTTAATCAGTCGGCCTTACTAAAGAACCTCTCACCCTAATAAGAACACGTAACTTTAAGTCTGATCGACTACATAGCTTTCGCTACAGCACTAACACGTGCATTTACAGAGGAGCAAAAGTTTGCGGAGGCATCCTAGAACGGTACATATTTTAACATATCATGCACGGGTGCCATTCTGTTTGTTTGGTTCACAGCTATTTCCTACTCCTAGACTTTTGATTTCTGTACCAGTTTATCGTTAACTTAGAGTTAGATTATTATTCCGCGTTTTGATTTTCCCCACTCTCCATGCTATTATTGCTAGATTCCTGTTCATTTTAGAGCCTCATTTAATCAGTCGGCCTTACTAAAGAACCTCTCACCCTCTTAAGAACACGTAACTTTAAGTCTGATCAACTACATAGCTTTCGCTACAGCACTAACACGTGCATTTACAGAGGAGCAAAAGTTTGCGGAGGCATCCTAGAACGGTACATATTTTAATATATCATGCACGGGTGCCATTCTGTTTGTTTGGTTCACAGCTATTTCCTACTCCTAGACTCCGTGTTCGGACTTTTGATTTCTGTACCAGTTTATCGTTAACTTAGAGTTAGATTATTTATTCCGCTTTTTGATTTTCCCCACTCTCCATGCTATTATTGCTAGATTCCTGTTCATTTCAGAGCCTCATTTAATCAGTCGGCCTTACTAAAGAACCTCTCACCCTAATAAGAACACGTAACTTGAAGTCTGATCGACTACATAGCTTTCGCTACAGCACTAACACGTGCATTTACAGAGGAGCAAAAGTTTGCGGAGGCATCCTAGAACGGTACATATTTTAACATATCATGCACGGGTGCCATTCTGTTTGTTTGGTTCACAGCTATTTCCTACTCCTAGACTTTTGATTTCTGTACCAGTTTATCGTTAACTTAGAGTTAGATTATTATTCCGCGTTTTGATTTTCCCCACTCTCCATGCTATTATTGCTAGATTCCTGTTCATTTTAGAGCCTCATTTAATCAGTCGGCCTTACTAAAGAACCTCTCACCCTCTTAAGAACACGTAACTTTAAGTCTGATCAACTACATAGCTTTCGCTACAGCACTAACACGTGCATTTACAGAGGAGCAAAAGTTTGCGGAGGCATCCTAGAACGGTACATATTTTAATATATCATGCACGGGTGCCATTCTGTTTGTTTGGTTCACAGCTATTTCCTACTCCTAGACTCCGTGTTCGGACTTTTGATTTCTGTACCAGTTTATCGTTAACTTAGAGTTAGATTATTTATTCCGCTTTTTGATTTTCCCCACTCTCCATGCTATTATTGCTAGATTCCTGTTCATTTCAGAGCCTCATTTAATCAGTCGGCCTTACTAAAGAACCTCTCACCCTAATAAGAACACGTAACTTGAAGTCTGATCGACTACATAGCTTTCGCTACAGCACTAACACGTGCATTTACAGAGGAGCAAAAGTTTGCGGAGGCATCCTAGAACGGTACATATTTTAACATATCATGCACGGGTGCCATTCTGTTTGTTTGGTTCACAGCTATTTCCTACTCCTAGACTTTTGATTTCTGTACCAGTTTATCGTTAACTTAGAGTTAGATTATTATTCCGCGTTTTGATTTTCCCCACTCTCCATGCTATTATTGCTAGATTCCTGTTCATTTCAGAGCCTCATTTAATCAGTCGGCCTTACTAAAGAACCTCTCACCCTAATAAGAACACGTAACTTGAAGTCTGATCAACTACATAGCTTTCGCTACAGCACTAACACGTGCATTTACAGAGGAGCAAAAGTTTGCGGAGGCATCCTAGAACGGTACATATTTTAATATATCATGCACGGGTGCCATTCTGTTTGTTTGGTTCACAGCTATTTCCTACTCCTAGACTCCTTGTTCGGACTTTTGATTTCTGTACCAGTTTATCGTTAACTTAGAGTTAGATTATTTATTCCGCGTTTTGATTTTCCCCACTCTCCATGCTATTATTGCTAGATTCCTGTTCATTTCAGAGCCTCATTTAATCAGTCGGCCTTACTAAAGAACCTCTCACCCTCTTAAGAACACGTAACTTTAAGTCTGATCAACTACATAGCTTTCGCATACCGTTTCGTATCACGTATTTATCATCTCTCCTTCTTCAGAGACTGGCTTTATTTCAACATACCGTATCGTATCACGTTTTTATCGTCTCTCCTTCTTCAGAGACAGGCTTTCTTTCAGCATGGTTACCCAGAGACTTGATGGTATCAGGGTTCTCGATGTTCTGAGTAATGAATTTAGTTTTTCCCTTCATTCATTCTAAGTCCCACTGTGGCAGCAACCCTTTCTATCTCTTGCATCAGCGTCTCTGTCTCCTTTTCAGTATCTGCTATCAGAGCAATGTCATCCACAAAACCAGTGACCGATATCTTCTCCACCTTGACTCTCCTACTCCACCTTGACTCTCCTACTCCTATTAGGCATTATATAAGGCTTTTAATGGTAAATCCTATTTCAGGGTGCTTGCTTAAGGCTTGTCTCATGCAATAGTCTAGGGCTATTATAATGAACAGGTACGGTATGGTGCTAACATCTGCAAGATCTTAAGGAGAGAGTGGCGTGACACACCCTCTGTAATCAATAAAATTTTGCGAAACTTTCAGAAATACTAAGTTTGACCCAGATTTAAAGGTCGCTAGACTGAATGCAATATTTCAGTTAACAACTCTACCTCGATTCGATGCAGTGCACAGTGGGAAAGGTTGAAGTTGACGTTCAAGCAGTCACCCTGCCGAACAAGAAATCTTTCAGGCCAAGAGGCTAGGTGACTAGAAACTCAATCACTATATCCGTGAAACTTGTCGGGAGCACTGTTATGTGAGTTATTTTACCTTCTAAATTCCAATGAGCATGAAAATTACCCAGGTTCATGGAATGCACGAAAATGAACAAAAATTAATATTCTCCTAAAACTAAAAGTGCTCAGAACGGTTTAAAACTGGCCGGAAAGCGTTTAGATTGGTCCTAGGACCACTCAAACCAAGTTTGGGAATCACTGCATGTCTACAACCGATGTAACCAATGTTCCAAAATGTTCCAATTTTGTCCCAATAACTCGTTCACCAGCCTACCTCCGTTCACCAGCATGCGCTGTGACCGTCATGGTCACGGCGCAAGATGCGCGCATTTTAAAATGCCGGGAACACATTTTAATTGCCATTGTACATTATAGTACATAGTGGACAGTGGAGTGTGTGGTCTGATACTTGATAGTAGACAGAGGTTATATTTGAAACATTCCCGGTGCCTTCAACTGTTCTTTACTGTGCATGCACTGACTATTTGATTGCTTAAACGAATAGGCGAGCCTTCAAAAACATTAGTTTCAATGTTTTCATAGTTTTATGATGCAAATATAATTTTTCCATTTACATAACTGATAATACCCCCAATATCTTTTCAGTTGTGGAGGTCGGACCGAAACTGTAATCAGACACTAAACATTGACGAGGACCAATTACTCTACTCCTTCAATGATTAATAAAGATCGCTGATTGCTTTTACTAATGTATAATGTTAAAATGAAAGAGAAACTATCGAGACGAAAGAGAAAAAGGCACTCATTTATTTATAGTTTTATGTCTTAACAATGATATTCGAAAGCTAATTTTAAAAACTGGCTCTGAATCCTTGCTAAATGATTTGGGAAGGTGTAAGGGCTTAATATGCCTGTAGACATCATTTTCAGTGGGTTTTATGAAGTTTATGATTAGAGTATATTTTGGGACTGAAATAAGCGCAAGACCTTCGACGTTTCTATTCCTACTGTTTTTTTAATTTAGCAAATATACAAACAAATTTTATACTGTCGTAAAGATAAAATATTTAGTTATCGGATAGAGACTTGAAAATTAAGTATTACAATAACCAAGCTAAAATATTCAATGTTAAACTCAAAAATTTTCACGCGTCTATGAAGAAATATTTAGTTCTGCGCGTAGTTTTTTGGTCAAATCTACGGCAAATTTTCGCCAATTTTGTTCATAGTTTCAAAATGTTATTTAGTAGACAAATTACTTTCGGACTACATCCATATTGTTTATTTAAGTCTAAAAGAAACAACATTTATTTGACTTCAAAATTGTTCAATCTGAATACGAGCTAATTACGACGAAGGGAGGTCACAACACTGCGCGCAGGAGTGTATTAAATATATTTAGTTTTAATAACAAATAATGAATTACTGTGCGGGTGATACTCGTAATACATTTTTTCCAAACATTGATATATCATATATGCAACATGAAGACCGTCGAAGGGTCCAGTTCGGCGCGTGTCTTGTAAGGTTATCAATCTACATCTTTTGTAGAGGTGCCTAGAAACTGATCTTCCCGTCCAATTTTGGTCGGATTATCAAGTAGGTTAACTAATTAGGAGCATCTAATCACTTCCATGAGGAGTTATAGTGTACGGAGAAAAGGGTTGTAGTCACTTACTGGGCCGCGCTCAGCCTGTCATTCCGCCAAATCTATTATGTTAATGAGCATAATATATAGCCTGGGGTCCTCAGGTAAGTAGTCACGTGACAGGCTATTAAAAAGCAAATTCGGGTTGTGGTTAATAAAACATAAAAGGCCATTTTTCTGCTGCAAAACAGTTGTAAATTGTAGGTTTATAACCTACCAAGACGCGCGCCGATATGGAACAAATATTTCAAGAGAATCATCCGTAAAAATTCGAATGAAATTAGTTATGTTGCGAGAGCGAAATAATTTAAGACAAATAGAGCCGTATGAATGATGAAGTATCACCCGTTATTAAAACTTCGACGTGCATTACTTGCTCTGCTTCTATTCCGGTAGCATCGTCAATCGAGGATTTGTTGACTAAATTTGTGAACTATCCTCAAATAAAATGTCGAATATTTCAGACCTATCACTTATGTCCAGCTGACGCGGACGACCACGTAAATCAGAGCCACTTCTATTAATATTATACTTCTTTCACGTAAACAGTAAAGACAAATTCAAACGATGGAATCTGTTTTTTAAAAACTGGAACATAAATTTATCTTCGAATTCAGCACATTCAAATAAATATGCATTTTAAACTGGTAAAAACACAGAATTAAATTAAATTGAAATTCACTATTCAAAGTTAAAAGAACTTATTTAAAGTAAAAATCGTAAGAAAGTTCTTGTTACAACGCTGATCGTTAATCACTCTACACTCGGGTAGCTATCACGTGACCAAAAGTAACTTAGAACTTGTTGTGTAAACGCTGACCTAAACTTAAAACCAAAAATGTCACGAAACCATCAAGGAAAATTTTACCAAAATCTTTAAATGGACATGTGGGGACATGTCTCCTTGAATCTAAAAAGCTATCGCCTACAACTGACAACGCAATAACGCATGCTATGTGGAATGTGGATAATCTGTTTCATTGATTCGACATCAGTGTCCAATAAAACGATCAATGTTAATTTCAGCTGCCCCTCCCCGGAGAATAGAGTGATAAAGCAATTCCGCGTCACAACTCACAAAAGTGGTCCCTGAGCTTTAAATAGGGGGCTGGGTAGTGGCGCCGTACACTCGGAGGCTCTTTTTATTGATGATAACTGCAAAACAGTTGTCAGACAAAGTCTCTCTGATGATTTGGAGGGCGTGTTCCTCTAACCGGCCCTCCACAGTCTGCAGAGCACGCTCCACAAAGTAAACAGGCTCCAGGTCACTGTAGAACCCACAATACACGTTGAGACCCTGACTGTTTATACACGCGGAGGTATCAGGCAAGACAAACTCGTGCAGCTCCCAGCTGGTCTTCAACAAGTGGTCACCTTGGGACATGGCTTTTAGCTGGGGGTGTTGTATCAGTAATTCAGGGTGTGTTGTTTGGGCGAGATCTAGAAGATTGGCAAACTCTGTTTCCTCTGTTTTGTAGAGCTTGTGGAGATTTATCATACTTTCTCTCATACTCGACTCTTCATCTTCATCATCGTCCTACGAAGAGTGAGTTATTAAAATTGCCTTATAACATTCCAACGAATTATTAATCACTGATAATTAGTTTTTATTAATCACTAATAATTAGTGCTCAACTAAAAAACGGTAAGAGTCATCGGTGAACAGAGTTACATAAATACGATCTCCATCAATGTGACACTGCTATCATTACTTAACATTTTTATGGTTTACCGTTATTTGAGAAAGTTTGACTTGGCGTTTTGCCGTTTTGAGTTGCTTCTTTATATCCGTGAGATTAGAGAGGTCAGGTTTGTTTTGCAATGTTTGGCGGGCTGACAGTGCCCTCTTCTGATACAGTTCAGAGCTCGTCACAAATAGTTCCAATTCTTCTCTCTTCTTTACGGCTCTTTCTTTCACTACACCTCGTACACTGAACAAATTTTTAAAGGATCAATTTTCATATTACCTGGTAACCTGATAGATCGTTATGGGGGGGGGGGGGGGGGGGGGGGGGTACCAATGGCATAGAATTCATCAAATGGCATAGAAATTTCATGGCATAAATGGAAATTTTGTTTGGCCAATTCTCCATTTATGCCAATTTATGCCATGAATTTAGGTCTTCATATTTGACCTTTAGGATGACTTTAAATTCGCAAATTTTATTAGTACTTGAATAAGAGACATGTTTCATGCTTTATAACGCTTGGAATGATCGTTAAAGTCAAAGATTCGTATGACAAATAAAGAAAATAGAAATGTATTATATCAAACATATACCAAACATTTGACTATTCAAGAAAAGCAAATTGTGAGATGTTCAAAATGTACAGAATACAAACATTGACAACACAACGATTTTGAATGTCATCAAGGAACAACGCATCTGATGTATTTGTCTTCGACGAGTAGCCAAACATTAGGAGATCCATTGATTAGGCTATGCTCCTGGCAGTAGTACTTCATCGGGCATGACTTATAAGAAATAAATCTAACCACTCCTTTTGCAAATTCCTGCTGAGATTTGAAGACTTTAAGAGTTTCTGTACTGCCAGCTTTCAAAACTGTTGAACATCCGCAACGCGTCCCCCTTGAATCTTGAAAGACGAGATTTTGTTGATAAAGTGCTTCTTCCTCCATTGAGCGTGAGTTTCTCAAAAGGCCGGAAGGATAGTGTTCCATATTTATCTGTTGATATCGTTTCTCTATCATCACAATCATCAACTTCAGGTTCTACCTCATAAGCTAAGTCGTCCTCATCCTAGAGGCATCCAGCTTCATCATCTACAGCTTCCAAAGAAAGTACTTGGCCATGGACGCGGACGATTGGCTTCCCACTCTGTTCTTCAGGATCTGCGACTGCGGCGAACACAGGGAAATTGTTTCTTTTCCCTTCTCGAATGCAGTCCCTCGATGCCCTGTCCAGCGTTTTTGCCAACTTGCCTAGGCTTATCATACCACCAGTCCATTTCACTCGTTCTGCTTTCTGGCCTGTAGATTTAACCTTTTTGAGGTGAACTGTAGGATGCAAAACTGTACTTCCACGTGCATGTGCAATTGCAAATGTGTCTTCATGTAATGATAAAGCACAGTACACATTCTTTCTCTCCATTCCATGGGCCATAGTTATCGCATCCATATTTCTTGAGCGACCAGATGAGGCATCATGTAGCCTCCAGGCTCGACAAACCCCGACAAACCCCGACAAACGGTTTGTCGAGGGGTTTTGCCTCGGGCCCACCGGCTACATGAGGCCTTCTTGTATAGTGTTTTTCCACGTAAAGCTTGATGACTCCGTCTCGGCTTTTTGTTGGGAGACTCAAAAAAAAAAAAAAAAAAAAGAAAGCCTCCAGGCTCGACAAACCGGAAACCCCGTCAAACCCTGACAAACCCCGACAAACCCCGACAAACCCTGACAAATCCCGACAAACCCCGACGTGTCAAGATATGTCGTATCATGTCGGGCCCACCGGCTACATGATGCCTCAGATGAAAAAGAAACCCGAATAAATGCAAACAGCTGCTCATTCTGATCACTTCCAACTTTCCAAGGTAATAAATGACGATTTCAGCATTAGGGAATTGCTTCTTCAGCAGAGTTAAATACAAAACAAGACCGTCACAAGTACATATAAGATCAAGGTACGTCTGATTCGTTATGCTGACAGTTGAGTAAGTATTCTCTTTCCAAGTAACGAAAAATGTTTTTGCCCACCATGCCTTGTAAGCACGCTCGTCTGGATCGATTTCCTTATCGAGGAATGCTTCTGCGATGTACTGCACGGCCTTCAAATACATACCTGTTGCTTTGTAGCCATTGGAAGTGAATACTTCATGCAGGCGGGAAACCGAGGTGACAAGACTTGGATCCTGGCTCCCATTGCCTCTCTACACCATGCCCAAACCTATCAGCAAACAACGAATTAGCCTCGGCGGAATGCCATCTAAAGTACAGGACAAGAAGAAGGACAAGAAGAAGCCGGCCTCCCCAGCAAATCCTATGAAATGCCCATGTGCCAAAGCACGACCCAGAGGCCTGGATTCTTTCTTGTACCAATTGCACCCAGGAATGGCACAGCAACTGTTCCAACCTTAAGGGTATCACTAAGAATTTTGTTGGACAGCTTATCGACTGGATGTGCCCTTTTGCTTCAACCCACCGGGAGTTGAAGCCCGCAACAATACACAAACTGACAGTCTAATACTGAGGATATCTAACTTATCAGATGACAATGCTTCCCTTACGAAACAGATAACCTCCCTTGAGGATAAACTTACTTCCCTGATTGCAGACACCGACAGAATCAGTAGCAGCTACAATCTGATTGCTGAGAGAGTGGTGGCCTTATCAGACATCAACACAGGTCTCACGCACTTGAATCTGCAACAAGATAAGACCAATTCAACGCTGAAGGCCTTATCAGAGAAACTCGAGAGCATAACAACCACGGCCACATCACAACCACAACATGTTGCTACGCCTCCTCCTCCTCCTCCTCCTTCTCTTCACGTGTTTGAGCCCCCTGCAGTCCCATCCGGTATGGTCCCGGCAATAATTATCAACGATTTTATTGATGAACACGCTGCGCAGCCGATTGTTGACTTCCTAACAGCCACTGAATTTAATGATGAGAATGGTCACTCAGTGAAATCGTTTGGCCATCCATATTCTTATGTAGGGTCAAAAGCGACCACTAGTCCGCCTATCATTCCTGAAGCCTTGCAACCCCTAGTGGATTCGATCAATAAGATGCAGGCTGAAGAGTTCTACAAGAGCTCTCCCGAGCTGAAGAAGAAAGGAGCAGCACAAGTTATCAACTCCTGCTTGGTCAATCGATACGTTGGTTAGGAGAGCTTTCTGCCAGAACACTCAGATAATGAGATCACAATCCACTCCGAATCGTCAATTTATACGATCACAGTGGGTGAATCTTGTGGGATCTTGTTTGCTGACAGAAGCTCCAAGACTGACAGTCTCAAGTTAGACTGCAGTGACAGATCAATGTACCGAATGACTCGGCGATCTCTGGACTTCTTCTCTCACCGAATAGAGAAGGGCTCTGTCGAGAAAGGAGTGCGATATAGCCTCACTTTCCGATCAGTCAGTTGGAAAAATCGCAACTCAACATGCATAGTCGGTGATTCCAATACTGGCCACCTAGCCTTTGGAACTAGTAAACTTAACTCGTTTGGTGAGCTATTAATGCCGGGTCAACGGTTTTGGGCCGCTACAATGGAGGACATACATTGAACGTAATTATGATCAATAATGCCCATTGCTAGGGATATTTTGAGGAAATTAATGGGTGAAAATAGATGTTGTAGTACAATAAATAGAGATAAAGGTGGACAGTACTAGTGGGGTGCAGACTATTCGTTATTAAATTCTCAGTTCAAAGTTTTAAAATTTCATATTTCGAATGGCATAGAATGGAGACAAATGGCATAAAATTCATCAAATGGCATAGAATTTCATGGCATAAATGGAAATTTTGTTTGGCCAATTCTCCATTATGCCATTTATGCCATTGGTACCCCCCCCCCCATCGTTATAATGGTGGTATTACCTGGCTGATACGGGTGAGAGGTCGTCATAATGGTGATATTACCTGAATGATACGGGTGAGAGGTCGTTATAATGGTGATATTACCTGGCTGATACGGGTGAGGGTCGTTATAATGGTGATATTACCTGGCTGATACGGGTGAGAGGTTGTTGTAATGGTGAATATTACCTGGCTGATACGGGTGAGAGGTTGTTGTAATGGTGAATATTACCTGGCTGATACGGGTGAGAGGTCGTCATAATGGTGATATTACCTGGCTGATACGGGTGAGAGGTCGTTATAATGGTGATATTACCTGGCTGATACGGGTGAGAGGTTGTTGTAATGGTGATATTACCTGGCTGATACGGGTGAGAGGTTGTTGTAATGGTGAATATTACCTGGCTGATACGGGTGAGAGGTCGTTATAATGGTGATATTACCTGGCTGATACGGGTGAGAGGTTGTTGTAATGGTGAATATTACCTGGCTGATACGGGCGAGAGGTCGTTATAATGGTGATATTACCTGGCTGATACGGGCGAGAGGTTGTTGTAATGGTGATATTACCTGGCTGATACGGGTGAGAGGTTGTTGTAATGGTGAATATTACCTGGCTGATACGGGTGAGAGGTCGTTATAATGGTGATATTACCTGGCTGATACGGGTGAGAGGTCGTTGTAGTGATGTTGAGATGTGGTTAACAGCTCCTCTAACAACGAACAAACTGTCTTCAAACTATTTCCTGAACAGAGTGAAGGATAGTTTATATAACACAATACTGCAATACTGTAAGGAGGTATTTATTACCAATCACAATTAACTAACATTTAGCCAGAGATAGTTAAATCTGTGTCTGACATAATCACTACTGGAGAAATTTGGTTGTCGTGTGGTTGAGAAATGGCGGATTTTTCGACTAACCGAGAGAGGTGATGTTTTCTTTATCGTTTTGTTGATCAGTCACCACGACAAAACCATTCTCATCAGCACTATCCTCCCCCACCTCAACTATCTTGCTCTCTCCGAATAACCTACACAGTTACCATGGTTACAGTTGACCGTGGTAACGGTCACTATGGTTACAGTTGACCGTGGCTTGTGCCACCATAGTGGGTTGGTTAGGCCACTGGCAGGAGCACTTCTATCTGGTTACAGTAAAGTTTATACCTGACAGTGTTGTTGCTGAGAAGTCTGCTGCAGCTGACCAGTTGTCCGTTCAACACAGTCAAGTGTTCGCGACAGTTTCCTTGAACTTTAATGACATCGCTTAGGAAGCCGCTACTCATCTCATCAACACCATCCAGCAACGAGTCTGAAATTATATTTAATGTTCATCCGCATTCAGCACTCTACAATGATATAACTCTTTTGCGTTCAGTTATCAGTGAAATAGAAGAAATATAACCGTATACATATTATGAATGAAATATTAGAGATAAACTCAGTAACTACATTTCTTCCAAACCTAGTGATTGTTCAGGTAATCCAGAATCAGCTTGAGGTTGTTCGTAGGCCGCAACTATCTCGTTAATGAGTTGGAACTTGTTCTTCAGCTCTGACTGCTCCGCCAACTCCGTGTAAAGCTCCACAGCCTCACTCACAGCGAGCAGGTTCGCATCCCGCTTCTCAACTGCGCGCTCTAACGAAGCAGAATCAGCGCAGCCCTGGATCGCGGCGCTGCTCTGCGTTAGACTCTCCAGCTCCATTTCCACGGAGGAGCGGAGATCTGCTAGTTCAGAGCTAACTTCCACAGACTGGAGCTGCTCCAACACACTCTTGATTGCTCTGGTGTCAGTACCAGTCACTATGTCAGCTGCAGTACTGTTATATTTATCTATCTTATCTATCAGGGACAATATGTAGATCTGTATTTGCTCCTCTATACTTTCTACCGGGTCCAAACTCTTCTCGCTAACTATCTCTTCCGTCACCACGTCTTCCTTCACTAAGTCTATCTTCACATCCTCTTCCGTCACTACCTCTTCCTTTACGACTTCTACTGCGTCTTCAACAACGTTCTTATCTTTTACAACTTCAGTCAAAGATTGAGATGGACTAGTAGTTTGTGTGGGAGTAGAGTCACCATTAGATTCCGCGTACCTGCATTAAATTGAATTAAAATCGGACTATATTGCGTTTGTATTTGTGTGTAAACCTATAGCAGACAGTAAAGCCTATATACTGTACTAAGTGTACCTCGTGTGAAATGTTGCTTAGGGTTCTTATGGTGGCAATAAAGATGTTCAGATGAATTCAGCTACCCCTCATGCCGTATAGTAGCAATAATTTAGGGTATACTATCTTCTTATATTATCTTGTAAGGTTTAATTGTATTTGTTTTCCGGCTGAGAGTGAAAATAGCAGGTACCTGATGTCATGGAAGGGTGATCTAGCAGGAGTATCTGGAGGCTGATCTCCGCAAAGCTTGGCCATTTCCAGGTCCTTGTCTCTGCAGAGGGTGGAGAGCATCTTGATGCGCTGGTGGAGCGCCTGGGTGTAGTAGCTAGGCTGGGTTCTGCGCACTGTCGCGCTCTCCTCGCTCTTCTTTGCGAACCCCAGCTCCACCATCAGCTCATTGTAGGTAGTACAGGAGGGCTGGTTTGTTAGTTGAGGTCTGTTTACGTAGATGTCCGTGTAGAGATCAGGCAGTGGGGTCTGACTGACAAACCCTGAAACACTATACGTGACACATGTTTTCAAAGCTTTCCGGAAATTGATGGCCATTAAAGAACAAAAATCTAGACTACGTTGGGGGGGGGGGGGGGTGGGCGGGGGTGATGTGGTCAGTTCAGTTAGTTTGTAAAACTACATACCTGTAAGAATGGACTCAGTGTCGAAACTGCCAACTGCCTCCGTAAGTTTGTCTGGTAGTGCTTCCAGTTTAGGGAATCTGAACGGATACGCGAAGAACGGGACCTCCAACAGTTTAGGGCTCTTTAGAGCAACCTGCAACAACAACAATTATCAGAGCTTATTTAAGTAGCAGGACCAGATATTCAGAAAAATTTTAGTAGTGACTAGTGAAACTTGTGACCATTGCATGAGCATACTGCATAGTAATACTATGAAACTTACCAAATCGGCGATGTTTTTCTTCTCCTTGTTCCCGTAGTCGACAAACAGAACGTCAGTATTCCCCTGTTCATCAGGAATCTGACATGTGATACATCTGTACCACCTTTCACACCACATGGTCCCGTACAGTCCCCCTTTGGTGATGTGAGCTACTGGTGGCAGTCCCGGACACATCTGAAGTTGGGCACTGTTACCATGCAACATATATTGCATCTTCCCCATCTTGTAGATCTGTCTCTAGTTGTCTGGTACTTGCATCTTGTAGATATGTCTCTAGTTGTCTGGTACTTACATCTTGTAGATCTGTCTCTAGTTGTCTGGTACTTACATCTTGTAGATATGTCTCTAGTTGTCTGGTACTTACATCTTGTAGATCTGTCTCTAGTTGTCTGGTACTTGCATCTTGTAGATATGTCTCTAGTTGTCTGGTACTTACATCTTGTATATCTGTCTCTTGTTGTCCGGTACTTACATCTTGGAGATCTGTCTCTAGTTGTCCGGTACTTACATCTTGTAGATCTGTCTCTAGTTGTCTGGTACTTACATCTTGTAGATATGTCTCTTGTTGTCCGGTACTTACATCTTGTAGATATGTCTCTAGTTGTCTGTTACTTACATCTTGTATTATATCTGTCTCTAGTTGTCTGGTACTTACATCTTGTAGATATGTCTCTAGTTGTCTGGTACTTACATCTTGTAGATCTGTCTCTAGTTGTCTGGTACTTACATCTTGTAGATATGTCTCTAGTTGTCTGGTACTTACATCTTGTAGATCTGTCTCTAGTTGTCTGGTACTTGCATCTTGTAGATATGTCTCTAGTTGTCTGGTACTTACATCTTGTATATCTGTCTCTTGTTGTCCGGTACTTACATCTTGGAGATCTGTCTCTAGTTGTCCGGTACTTACATCTTGTAGATCTGTCTCTAGTTGTCTGGTACTTACATCTTGTAGATATGTCTCTTGTTGTCCGGTACTTACATCTTGTAGATATGTCTCTAGTTGTCTGTTACTTACATCTTGTATTATATCTGTCTCTAGTTGTCTGGTACTTACATCTTGTAGATATGTCTCTAGTTGTCTGGTACTTACATCTTGTAGATCTGTCTCTAGTTGTCTGGTACTTACATCTTGTAGATATGTCTCTAGTTGTCTGGTACTTACACCTTGTAGATCTGTCTCTAGTTGTCTGGTACTTGCATCTTGTAGATATGTCTCTAGTTGTCTGGTACTTACATCTTGTATATCTGTCTCTTGTTGTCCGGTACTTACATCTTGGAGATCTGTCTCTAGTTGTCCGGTACTTACATCTTGTAGATCTGTCTCTAGTTGTCTGGTACTTACATCTTGTAGATATGTCTCTTGTTGTCCGGTACTTACATCTTGTAGATATGTCTCTAGTTGTCTGTTACTTACATCTTGTATTATATCTGTCTCTAGTTGTCTGGTACTTACATCTTGTAGATATGTCTCTAGTTGTCTGGTACTTACATCTTGTAGATCTGTCTCTAGTTGTCTGGTACTTACATCTTGTAGATATGTCTCTAGTTGTCTGGTACTTACATCTTGTAGATCTGTCTCTAGTTGTCTGGTACTTGCATCTTGTAGATATGTCTCTAGTTGTCTGGTACTTACATCTTGTATATCTGTCTCTTGTTGTCCGGTACTTACATCTTGGAGATCTGTCTCTAGTTGTCCGGTACTTACATCTTGTAGATCTGTCTCTAGTTGTCTGGTACTTACATCTTGTAGATATGTCTCTTGTTGTCCGGTACTTACATCTTGTAGATATGTCTCTAGTTGTCTGTTACTTACATCTTGTATTATATCTGTCTCTAGTTGTCTGGTACTTACATCTTGTAGATATGTCTCTAGTTGTCTGGTACTTACATCTTGTAGATCTGTCTCTAGTTGTCTGGTACTTACATCTTGTAGATATGTCTCTAGTTGTCTGGTACTTACACCTTGTAGATATGTCTCTAGTTGTCCGGTACTTACATCTTGTAGATCTGTCTCTGGTTGTGTGGTACTTACATCTTGTAGATCTGTCTCTAGTTGTGTGGTACTTACATCTTGTAGATATGTCTCTAGTTGTCCGGTACTTACATCTTGTAGATATGTCTCTAGTTGTCCGGTACTTACATCTTGTAGATATGTCTCTAGTTGTCTGGTACTTACATCTTGTAGATATGTCTCTAGTTGTCCGGTACTTGCATCTTGTAGATTTGTCTCTAGTTGTCTGGTACTTACATCTTGTAGATATGTCTCTAGTTGTCCGGTACTTACATCTTGTAGATATGTCTCTAGTTGTCTGGTACTTACATCTTGTAGATATGTCTCTAGTTGTCCGGTACTTACATCTTGCAGATCTGTCTCTAGTTGTCTGGTACTTACATCTTGTAGATATGTCTCTAGTTGTCCGGTACTTGCATCTTGTAGATTTGTCTCTAGTTGTCTGGTACTTACATCTTGTAGATATGTCTCTAGTTGTCCGGTACTTACATCTTGTAGATATGTCTCTAGTTGTCCGGTACTTACATCTTGTAGATATGTCTCTAGTTGTCTGGTACTTACATCTTGTAGATATGTCTCTAGTTGTCCGGTACTTGCATCTTGTAGATTTGTCTTTAGTTGTCTGGTACTTACATCTTGTAGATATGTCTCTAGTTGTCCGGTACTTACATCTTGTAGATATGTCTCTAGTTGTCTGGTACTTACATCTTGTAGATATGTCTCTAGTTGTCCGGTACTTGCATCTTGTAGATCTGTCTCTAGTTGTCTGGTACTTACATCTTGTAGATATGTCTCTAGTTGTCCGGTACTTGCATCTTGTATATCTGTCTCTTGTTGTCTGGTACTTACATCTTGTAGATTTGTCTCTAGTTGTCTGGTACTTACATCTTGTAGATATGTCTCTAGTTGTCCGGTACTTACATCTTGTAGATCTGTCTCTAGTTGTCCGGTACTTGCATCTTGTAGATCTGTCTCTTGTTGTCCGGTACTTACATCTTGTAGATCTGTCTCTAGTTGTCGGTTACTTACATCTTGTATATCTGTCTCTTGTTGTCCGGTACTTACATCTTGGAGATCTGTCTCTAGTTGTCTGGTACTTACATCTTGGAGATCTGTCTCTAGTTGTCCGGTACTTACATCTTGTAGATCTGTCTCTAGTTGTCTGGTACTTACATCTTGTAGATATGTCTCTTGTTGTCCGGTACTTACATCTTGTAGATATGTCTCTAGTTGTCTGTTACTTACATCTTGTATTATATCTGTCTCTTGTTGTCTGGTACTTACATCTTGTATATATCTGTCTCTAGTTGTCCGGTACTTACATCTTGTAGATCTGTCTCTGGTTGTCTGTTACTTACATCTTGTAGATATGTCTCTAGTTGTCTGGTACTTACATCTTGCAGATCTGTCTCTAGTTGTCCGGTACTTGCATCTTGTAGAGTTGTAGATCTGTCTCTAGTTGTCTGTTACTTACATCTTGGAGATCTGTCTCTAGTTGTCTGTTACTTACATCTTGTAGATCTGTCTCCAGCTGTCTTGTAGTGTCCAGTAGATCCGGAGTAAGAACCTGGCCCCAGAAAGTGCAGGCTGTTTCCACATATGTAATCATTATCTTCAAAGGCTGGACCTCGTGGAACCTGAAACATGTAAAAGAAGTATTATTCCTTTTATTATTAGTAATATTATTATTTGCCCACAAATAGATTCAGCTATAGTTACCTAGTTAAAACATTCCATAAAATTAGGATTCTGAAGACCTCTGACTATCAAGTAAATCCTTAATTCTGCTGTCAAATTCGTCTAGTAAAGTGATTAATAATGAGCCTACCTGCGTTGGTTGTAATATTTGTTAGGACTATTCTGGTTGCCATGACTATTCTGGTTACTATGGTAACTATTCTGGTTGTTATTGTAACTGTTCTGGTTGTTGTATGGTCGGATGTTATTCTGTGTACTATTCTGATGATGTGTAGTTCTGGGAGTGCCTCTTGTTTGGTAATTGTTATTGTAGGAAGGATTATTGTAGGAAGAATTATTGTAGGAAGGATTATTGTTATTGTAGTGGGGAGTAGAGTTTTGATAGTTCTGGAAGCGGGGGGTGTTCCTGTAATGGGTATTGTTGTTGTTGTTGTTGTTGTAATCTTGACGATTAGGAGACGGATTCTGAGGGTGATTCTGAGAGTTGTGGAATGTTTCTTTTCCCATGCTCTCCTGCAGTTTCTGATCGATTGACTTGGTGACGATGTCTTTAAGCTCCTCTACAGTGAGGCTACTTATAGCTGTAGCCATTGTTATGAGTATAGTATCCGGACAGTGAAGTTAACAAGCAGTGTATCTAGGAATAAGTAATCTTCTTAAGCACAGTTACTGGTGCTGTGACATGTCACGTGACTAGCACTACCTTCCTGAGGTGGGTTTAGGTTTATGATATGAAAGAAGTTTTATAATAAGTCCAATCCTAGCTATGTGCATGTTTGTTATATCAAGGTTGTCTGATGTAAGTTTTCAAGAAATCGGTCAGAAATATAAATAAACTTTTGACTTTATCAAGAAATTGAATTGAATATAAATTGCAACAAGTAAAAATTAAATAAACTTTAATACACATTAAACAGAAAGTGAAACTAAAAATAAATGAGACATATTGTCAGATCAAGCTTTTTCAATAATCGCCATACAGAAACAGTTGACCTGGAAAAATTGTCAGGTCTCATATAAAGATTGGCGATTAATCAGCTTACCCTTTTTTAAATAATTTAATTTAAAATATAGAAAGTCGACCTGGAAACATCGTTCTGTCTTTTAAAAAGATTGGCGATAGATCAGATTACCCTTAATGAGAAATACTTTAATTTACCCCAAAATATAATGAATCATTTAAATTACTCAATGTTACTGAGTTCTGTGAAATGGGGCAAATAGTCAGCAAGCACTAAACCCAAGCGTTCTGGTTGGGACAGGAGGATAGTATAAGTGTTCTGGTCAAGATAGAAGTTAGCACATGTACTCTTGTTCTCCCTCCTCGTTTTGAAAAGTTTCTGCAGGATGGACCGTGTGGAGTCCGTTCTGAATCATAGTATCTAGAGTGATGGGGGGAGTCCAGAGTACTACTTGGAGTCTGTGTTCTCGTAACTGGTTCTTTATAAATGCATCCTCTAATGATCTCCCATTCTGCACACCCACCCTCAAATTCACACTCTTAAAAGTTTCGGGCAGTTCATCAGCCTCACTGACTGTAGCCTCAACATCCCCAGTTGCTGCATCTTTATCAGATCCCATAATTTCTTCATCTTCCTGACTGTCTGATATAATTTGGTTATCTTTCTTGCTGTCAGATATCCACAGGTTATTGAACAGATTGTCTGCCATCTCGGTGTCTATCCGGCGTCTTTTAGCCGATCCTTCCTCTTCTTCTACAATGGGACTCAGCCGCCATCGCTTGTTGCCCGTAGCCGCACCCGGAACCCCACCATGACCAGCACGTGGGCCCCTAACATGACCGGAACCCCCAGTTTCTGAGCCTCTAGCCTTACCACCACTGGGGCCCCTAGCAGGAACAGCACTGGGGCCCCTAGCAGGAACAGATCTCTTGTTGTGGCTAGGAGCTTTCTCGTACAACTCAGAGGTTTGCTGAAGATGGAGACGTTTTAACAGAGCCATGATATACTGCTCCTCATCACCAAGCTTCCTTTTCCTATCACAGTTCATCAGATCACGTGACACTGATAGAACACGTCCTCATCTCCACCTCTCTTCAACTTGTATCCATCAGATCAGTCATTCTAACCTGGCTAGGTAGGTGTTAGGATATTAAAATGATGAGGACGTGATTCATGTATCATGTGTTCTGATATCTCATAATATTCGATCACTGCTAGCACAACACAAAGCCTCCAACTATCAACTATGTACAGGGGGGGGGGGGGGGGCAAAAGTCACTACCCATACGTTGGGTCTTATACCACCGCCGTGTTTTATATTTGAGAGTTGTTGCTTTGCAGATGGCATACTGTACATACTTGTTCAAAGATTAAGTCACTAAAATTTGAAAATTCGATTTTTGGGGGCTACACCCAATCAACATTGAATTGCTTAAACAGGTGTTGGTGAATATGTTAGAGACTCCATTGTAACATATTGCAATAGGTCATTTAATCCGAAATATAATCTGAAAATATGGTGCGAAACGGATTTAAAATGACGAAGTTATCAAGCAATTTGTTTATCTCGTTAGCAAAATTGATTGGGTACTCATTGATTACCCAATTATGACACCGTAATTGGGCTCTCTGCACGATTCCCGTAATGCGGATCTAGCCTCAACCCAATCACCTGACCACACGTAATGAACCACTCGTTATGCTTCATATCTCGGTCATCTGAGAAGCTAGAACTCTCATTTTTTTCAGGACAAACACCATTTAATAAAATTTGGCTCGATCCGACTATCCAAACTATTTAATAAATGCGAAAATGAACCTTCATTTGAAGAAAATGAACACGAATATTTTTCGATTTGACAAATTCCTCGAACCAGTGGTGGTAGTAAGTCAAACCAGAAAGAATTATTTCAATTGGGCACTCAGTGATTGAGCTATTAAGGCCGACCTATGGGTACTGACTTGGCCCCCCCTCCCCCCTTCGTATATTATGAGGAATAATGATGAGCTAGCTGGAGTGAAACGAACGGTTATTTGGTTAGTTTCTAAATTTAAAGTTTCAAAACTGGGAAAATAAAACTTTAAGTTGGGAAATTGCCGTTCGTTTCAATTACTCTCAGCCATATCATGTGACATCGCATCGGTAGATAAATCGGTCGTAAGGGTTAGAAGTTGAAATTTACCAAGTATTTCTCTTTTCTACCTCCTCAAATATTTCCTTTCTCACCATATTATATATATTTGCCCCTAATTAGTGAAGCGAAAAAATAGGACAAATTAAAGTGTTAAAAATATAAAACCAGCCGACAATTCGAAAAAGAAATAAATTAAATCAAACAAAATAAAATGTCATGGTAACAATTAACAGTGCAAGTGTAGCGTGTATATATTTGTATACTCATTAAGAGCCGGAAAGGCACATTAACCTTCACTATTTGTATCCAAAATGTACATATTTTACGCGCTACGCATAACTTACATATAATTATGTTAACAAATGATTTTCATGATCGTTGTTACTTATATTAGATACAAATACGTCATATATTGTGCGACAATCATTCCGCCTGATCTCTTTATAATCTGAAAGGACCTTGTTCTAATGAGGAGTGCCAGTTACCACATTCAACCTTTCGAATGTTAAAACTTTATAATATTATATATTACTTTTTATTATATATTACAGTAGATAAGCTACTTAGATTCCGAATATAATCATAAAATTGCAGTGTGAATAATACAAAAATAAATATGACGTTGAATATCATATAAAACGTTGAATATCATATAATATATCATTAACCTGAATCATTGCCCAATATACTCCTTTAACAAACACAGTCAAACAACTATTTACCGGTATTATTTCCTTACGCAATGCGTCCATTTACAGTAAAGTTCGGTTTATTGTCCATTTTTTGCATTCTATGAAGAACCGGTAAATTGAGGTTTGACGGTGCTCCAGCAATAACAAAGGTAGTTTAAAATGTTGTGCCATAATCATACAGTTAATCATAAAATTATATGTTGCTCACTGTAAAATGTAAATTCCTAAATTTCATGAAAATAACATGGGTGATAATGATGAACAATGCAACTCGAAACCTTAATAAATCTGCAAGTGGTGATAATATGTACAATATACAAATGGGGTGCGGAGCTAGTGGCCCTGGCCGGGCTGCATCATCAGGTTCATGGGTTGTCTGCGAGTAGAATGAGTAGCCCTGGGCCGGTGGGAGGGGACCCTGAGTCTCTGGTGAGGTGGGTGACGGGGCCGATGTGGCAGGAGGGGGCGCAGCGGGGGGTAACGTGGCTGAGAGAAGCGTGGAGGGAGGCGGGGAGGTCCCGGAGGGGGGTACCGCTGTCTCATTGGGGGAGGCGGGAGGAAGTGGGGGCGGGGCGAGTAACTGTAATCCTCTTCAAAATACTGCTCCTGATTATTGTTACTTTTGTCCACTGGTAGTGGTTGGTGCTGCTTCTCAGGAGAAGGGTACTGCTCCTCCTCAACCCACTCTCCTTCTTCTTCTTCTTCCTCCTGATCCTCCACACTCCCTCCCTTCTCCTTGCCCTCCTTGGCAGCATTAACCCTAGCTCTATTACAGCCCCTACAATGAGTACACTTAGCAAGTACTGATATCTCACAATACACACAAGTCCAGGTTTCCTTAACAGCAGGGCGCTCCTCAGCACCTGACGCTGACCAAGAAACTTCTTTCTTCGCCAGTACTTTCATACATCTCACACAGTTAGATTTGTGGGGGTGATTCTTGGTCTGACAGTGATTACAGGTGAGGAACTTGTTGGCCACCACGGCAGACTCTGCCTTGTTATGCCCGCAGCCCATGCAGATGGCGGTGTTCTCATCGACAAGGTGGCAGTTCTGACATTCCCAAGTGTCGTGCTCCAGTTTGATTCCCATTTGCTTGGCACACGTGTAGCAGTACTGACCATCGCACTCCAACCCGCACTCAGCGCACTTCTTCAACATAACACTCTCCCCAGTGGAGGGCGCGGGCTGGTCAGTCAACTTAGTGTTACAGTCTCTGCACACGTGATGTGAGCCCTCGTGAGGTCTACCGCACTTAGAGCACCCTCGTAGAGAACTCTTCTTAGTTACAGGTAGGGGACTCTGTGGAGGCGGACTAGTTAGACACTTATCATTTCTAGGGACATTAGTTAAAGCTGATATTCCATGTTTCTTGTACTTGATGTACAATTTCGCAATACATTTGCGGGGAGTATCGCAATCTTTACAGAAGTTCCGAAGTGCGATATTCTTATAGTCACAACTCTGACATTTCCAATCCTTGGGAGTAATAAACAAGTTTTTGGGAATATTGTTAGATATAACATTGTTCGATGTAAGAGAGACATGGTTAGAGCTAGCGGATGTAGAGCAGTGAGGAAGAGGAGTAGAGAGAGGAGCAGAGCCACTGGAGCTGGAAGTTTTCAACATCCTCCGTTTCTGAGGAGCCGGTTTAGGGGGAGGAGCCGGTAAAGCAGAGCCACACAACAAGCACTCCTTGGAGGAGGGCTGGTTACAAAACTTACATGTTGGGCAGGTCACCGGAACTGAAGCAGGGGACCGCTTTCTTAGCTTCTTGTGACAACTGTAACATTGCACTCGCTTCGCAAAGTTTGTGGTCTGACATTTGGAACACTGCCAGTTCCCAGGGCATGGCTGAATGCCAGGGTTTTTGACGGAGCCGCACTGGAAGCAGTGAGGGCCGTGTGAGGCTTTGTAAGAACAAACAGAACATAACCAGTAGTCGACATCAGGCTCACTTGGAGTAGTGGGGGTGCTAACTGACGCCTCGCGCACCCCATCACTGATTGAGGCCTTGGGTACCTCATCGCTGACTGAGGGCCGTCGCACCATATCACTGACTGAAGATTCACGTACCTCATCATTGACAGACGTCTCTGGCGTCACGTTGTTTGGTGTTCTAACTGAAGCCTCCCGCACAGCATTACAAGTCCTGCAGTCCTCCTCTCTGACTCCATTACTTGTCCTACAAAACCTACAGACCCAGTCCTCCACAGAACTCTTACTAGGTCTAACCGTACTACAAAGATAACACTCCCTCGTCTTGTTATTGTTGATAGAATTGCAGAACTTACAGGACCACGTCTTCTTGCTGGATATCCCGTTAGAGTGATCAGGAGGATCAGGCGGAGTCTGGGGTACAGGGCCTGGCGGAGTGCGGGGTCCCGGTTTGAACGCCAGACAACTGTAACAATTCACACGCTCTGGAATGTTCTTCTCTCCACACTCGCCGCATATCCAGCGGTCTGACATGACCTGCACGAAGAAAGCTTATTAGAGGTCTTAATTTAAATAGTTTAACCTTATGTATGACATTTGCCTTCATCGGTTAATTGGTTGGAAATTCGGTGGAAAAGACGACTAAAAATCTCCGGGGGGAATGCAACGTCAATTAATGTCAATTAATGTCAATTAATGTCAATTAATGTCAATTAATGTCAATGTCAGTTTTGCAAAATTTTGGAATACTGACATTAATTGACACGATATTTTTCGACCAGAGATTATGTAGTTCTACCATATTTTTAGCACTTTAGAACGTTTATATCAATAAAACTAAAATAATACGGTTTCCCGAAATTTAATTTTCTTAAATGGGCGTGGCCATCCAAGGGCGTGGTTCTCAACATCATCAGAACTTAAAACCCACATTAAACGAAATGCCTTCATGACATTTATATTTGAATAACGAATCTTAAACAGCTAACATTACTCCTTCATACTAAAAAAGCCGATTCTAGATATTTTACCTGTATAAGAAACCAATAAAATATGGGCGTGGCCGGTGGGGACCGAAGATGGAAGAGTTGGAAGCTGAAATTTTTTTTGGTGGTCTTTGAACCTAAGGATCAACAGATAAGAACATACTCATAATTATTCAAGGACATTTTGTTTTTTTGAACCGGTCTAACTTACATAGACGTGAATATCTTGAATATTTATCGAATAATGATAATCTCAAATTTCAAGACATATTAATGTCAATTAATGTCAATTAATGTCAATTAATGTCAATTAATGTCAATTAATGTCAATGTCAGTTTGGGGTTTTTATGGAATACTGACATTAATTGACGTTGCATCACCCCCAAATCTCCTGGTAAAACAATTGATTAAAAAGTCAACCTACACCAATGACGTTTCGTTGACCTAACTTCAACCAACCTTGGAATTTACTAATAAGGACACATGAACCTGACATTACGGCACTAATTCTGAGGGAAATATTCGTAAATTTATTTATTATTAATGAATTCCCGGTATTAAAACAAAGAGGTAGAATCACTGAAAGGATACGAAATAAATATCATACACTTCAATATTCATGCTCAAGGTTATCAATGAAAATAAACTTCGTTTTGCTAACAACCAGTTCTAAAAATAGCGCATAAGTCAACGGCATATTTATGCAACTGTATTCTGTAATTATGAAAAAGTAAACGTATGAATTAATGTCCAAAATATTAAACCACTAGCTGAGCTCAGTCCCCTGCTCCCTCGACTAGATTTGTAACCTCTGTCTCAGAACCAACTTTTACGTTATCTGACTTCTCGTTTCTCTCTTCACACTCTCCTCTGCTCTTATTGCACGAAAAACAAGACTTTCTCTTTGCAAAGTTGTTTATTTTACAGAGCTTGCAATTCCAATCGTTAGCCTTGTCTTCGTCCACCCATTTGCGTTTCTGCTCCAAGGGGGCTGGAGGGTGGTGGTTCCAGGAGGAGCCCGTGTTAAGACGGAGGTTGTGTCCGGAGAGGTTGTGCTGTTGAGGTCTGGAGACAGGTGGAGCTGGATAGCTGACCACCGGCCTGTCAAACTCCCTCAAATCTGCCTCTCTGTTCTCCACTTCTGAGCGGGGCTTTCCACATCTGAAGCAGTTTGTCTTCTTGGCAAAGCAGTTAATTTTACATTTCCCGCACACCCAGTCGTTAGATAAGTCCTCCTGACGAGGAGTGGGACCGTGTCTCGGAGGCATGACACTTTGTCTTTGCGGATAAAAGTCCTGTTTTGGAGGGGTGAGACTGTATCTTTGGGGGATGGGACCGTATCTCGGGGCTTTTACTGGAGCTCTAATAAATGGGTCAGGACCCCTCTTCAGGGAGGGAGTCTCTTCGCAAGCGTAGTCCACCGTCTTATCTTCCACTTCTGCTCGAGGCTTCTTGCATCTGTTGCACTCTTGTCGTTTGGCGAAGTTCCTGTTGCTGCAGCCAGAGCAGGACCAGTCTTTAGTTTTGTCCTCAGGCCTCTCAAGTGGAATACTGGAGGATGAACCGTGACGCGGCTGGTCTCTTATGTGAGAGATACTCAGTGAGGGTTCTATCCAGGGCGGAACCTCTCTTCTCATCTCTACCTCATCCCTCTCCTTCTTACAGACGTTACAATTCGTCCTCTTAGCAAAGTTCCGGTTATTGCAGTTGGAGCACAGCCAGTCCAGAGTTTGGTCCTCAACAGCTCCTCCCTGGTGGTACTGAACTCTACTCACATCCCTGTGAGGGGAGAGAAAGGGAGGAGGGAGGCTGTGCCTGCGATTCTCCGCGGCTCTGTTCCTGACCTCTACTCTCTCTCTGTGTCCCGAACACTCGAAACAGAGGATTCTCTTGGGGGTGTTCTCCGTATTGCACATCCCACACATCCACGGGAGTTCACCTTGCTCCTGGTAGGGGGGTTCTACGGGCGCCTGGTAAGGGGTATCAAGGATTCCAGCCTGAAAGGAGGGTTGAGCTGGCACTGAGTGCGGGTCCTGGTAACCTCCTGCCTCGTCAACCTCCTGATAAACACTACCATGGTTACTATAGTTGCCATGGTTACTAACATTATAGTTACCTTCCTCCTTGTTAAACTCGGGCACGTGACCGGCCCCACACTCCTTACACGTATCTCTTTTAGAGAAGTTCTTATAACCACACATCACACAACTCCAGTCAAGGTCACGCCACTTCTTACAGCTAGTACACATCCTGTGGAGAGGGGAGTTGGGGGAGTGACAGCTACCACACCTCCAAACCTCACCTCCGGGCATTCCTGACATACCTCACCTTACCTGAGATACTCTCGTTAGTAGTGCACTTAATAGTAACCATACCAACCAACATACAGTTACCGGTATTGTACTAATTGTACCCCTTTAAAGGACTCATACTTCATAGTTTCAGATACAAAGTAGGGACTATAACGTTCATACACTGATAAGCAATGATGGAACTGATACTGAGTCATATCTATCTACAGAAATTGTATTTACAATTCAGTTTCTGGTCATTGCAATACCATCTTTATCTCATACAGATTGGGCATATATTTATGCGGGATTTTACTTGTAAGCATCAACAGCTCAGCTCGAAAAGGGTTACAAACTTTGGCCTGAAAAGAAATCAGCTTATCATATCTAGGTTCGTGTGAATTACTGTTAATTAAATGTACCTCAAAGTTTGTCCGCCCATGATAATCAAAGAGGTGCTTAAGTAAGACTAGGATTGCCATAGAAACCCGAAAAGTTAAGCGTGAGACATTTAAAAATGTGTTCGTTATTTCTGTTTTGGACTTGAAGGCACTTACAACGAGCTTGATTTTATCTTAAATATGTGGGTCTCAGCACCGGGGACGCTACCTGATACCCATGTGCCACAGTTTTGAGAGCTCAAAAGTGCAAAATAGAGCTATAAATATAGTTTACAAACCAAAATACAATTCTTAACCTACCAGCAATTACCTTAGTTACCAACCCTACAGATATTTACATAATGTTACCAACTGTGACTATATTTAACAACCTTACCAACAATAAGTTAAGTCTACAAAAAATGATTATATTGACCGACCCACCTGTATTTACTATAATTACCAACCTCACCAACAATCACTGTACTTACAGTATACACTTACACACCCTATTAACGGTAACCAAAATTCCACAACGCGTAAACAATAATCTACAATTCATAAACTTGTAAATAGTCATCAAAATCAAAAATTTAATTCCACGGAAATTATAACTCTAGAATAAAAACATCATTAAAGCTATATCATACATTTGTAAAAAGTTAAATAGTCTGGCCCGGGTATGTGTGATACTAATTACTAATAAACTTCATGAGTAAACTTGCAGCAAATCTAAAATAACTCATGCTGTTGGCACATGGGAGAAAACCTAAAATCCCTTCCAACATAGCGACTAGTTTCCCCAAAAACCAACACAAGGAGGGAACATTCACTTTCGCTGCCCACATCTGAAACATTCAGTCCGACTGGCGAAGTTGTCCTTGCCGCAGCCTCTACAAAACCAGTCCCCCTCCCTGTAATTGGAGGCGTTGCGTGACCCGCCGCCCCCGTTTGATCTAACCCTGTCACATTTAAAACATCTAGTCCGCCGGGCGTAGTTGTCAAAGGAGCACTTAGAACACTGCCAGTCTCCCTCCTTATACGAATAGCTGGGTTGATCCCGGTAGTCCCGGTATATTGGCGACCCTCTCCGCCGAACTGGAGATCTGCTCCTGCGACCACCACCTGATCTGCCCCGGTCACACTTGAAGCAAGTGTCTCTGCGGGCGAAGTTGTGGGCCTGGCAGCTCTCACAGTCCCAGTCCCCGGGTCTGAACTCTTGTTTGAACTCCCGCGCTCCATTGAGGCTGTCCCGCCTGGAGGCCCGAGAACCTTCTGGAAACCAATCACGCTCCTCACTGTTCCGCCGCCTCCTACTCATCCTACCTGTTACATAGTGTTAGTCCTGTACCGTTACTATGGTAACCCACCACCACACCCGCCCACCAGACCATTCCTACCCCACCACTGTTAACATGATAAGCCCACACCATACCAGCTTACCTAGCACAAATCACTGCAAAGCTTACAAATGATTTGTTAAAATTTCCTATTACAAGGTCAATATATTGTCACAAATTTTACTTAGAAAAGTTATCTGTTGTAATTGAGGGACAAGCACTATCTAAAAGAAAACTATAGCCTGGGTTATAAACAATCATATGTATAACTATTAATAATTTGACAGATGCATTATAGAGGATAACTTTTCAAAGTAGTTTCAGCTCATTTCTAACTTTTCAATTCAATTTTCAACTTTGCTTCTAATTTTAACAAATAAGATAAGATATATAAAATTATGTTATAAAATAATTGAATAAGTTATACAAAAGCGAAAGATTCAAATAGGAACTGGGTGAAGGAATTGGAGGAATGACGTACTTTAAAAACATTGTCACAACATCGCCAGTGCAGACATAAAGGTTTGATAAAATTATACGATAAACAGCTATACTGTAATAGAGTATTAGATTGCAGTAAGGTATCAACTATTCAGCTAGCTGCAGTTTACTTAGGCTCCCCGCACTTGTAGCACTGATCCCTTCTCGCAAAGTTATGTTGCTGGCAGCTATTACAACTCCAGTCGCCCTCTCGCCAGTTGTCCTCTCCACCACCGCCGCCGCCGCCTCTACCAGAGCCCCGACCACCACCACCACCACCACGTCCGCCGCCGCCTCGACCACCGCCGCCTCTAGAATGACTGCACTTGAAGCACTCCTCGCGACGAGCGAAGTTGTTGGTACCACACTTGTAACATTCCCAGTCTCCCTCCCTGTACTCGCCGCCACCACCGCCGCTGCCACGGTCTCTGCTCTCGAATCTAGGGGGTGAGCGTGACCTATTTCTCATCCGCCGGTGTCCGTAGTCATCACCATATCCGTCATCATAACCACCTCTATAACCGCCACCGCCGCCTCCACCACCACCACCACCACCGTAACCCCCACGGCGACCGTAACCACCACCCCCACCACCACCGCCATAGCCTCCACCACCGCCACCGCCGTGACCGTACCCATCATCTCCATAACCGCCGTCATCTTCACCTTTGGAGGCCTGACATTTGAAGCACTTATCGCGGCGTGCAAAGTTGTTGGTCTCGCACTGGTAGCAGACCCAATCTCCTGGCCGACTATCGCCGCCTCGACTACCGTACCGGTCACCCATACCTAAAACATTTACAATTTACGCTCATGGATAATTTTATTACTCAAAACTCGCAACTAAATACATAAATAACATAAATATGCAATATTTTATTTCAGGAATACGGAGGATGAGTTTGAAGGGGTTTATAAGCAGCCAATAAAGTTTGGTCTTCGTCCTTCCTCTAAGTTACACCATCACATTTAGGGATCGTTCATAGCTAGGGGAGGGGGTTTAGAAAAATTGTAAGCTTTGTGGGGAGGAGGGGTCTTTATAAAAAAAAGACAAAAGTCTGGTTACGTTTTATGTGAACGATCCCTTGAAAAGTGAGTATCTAAACAATTGATCAATGCAAATGGCAATTGCAGTATCTACGGACGATAATCGATGCAATAAAATCAACCTTTAGAATACAGATAATTATCATTGAAAAATAGAATAAGCATTCGGCGAGATAACATATGATATAATAGTAGGGGGGAAGCCAAGGGGAATTTTGTGCTATTTTGTGGTATTATGCGGGACTCTATTATGGAGGTTTTCCAAAATCCATGAAGGTATTTCCCAAAATACCACAAAATTCCCCTTGGCTTCCCCCCATAGTAGCATGTTTTACATTTAAAACATCTTAAAAAGTTTTAAAACGTGAAAAATTCTGAAAAATTCAGTTTGCATCATAAGATCAGTCATAATTGGTCAAATCCTTTGTAAGTTTCACGGAGTCCAATAAAAGTTCCAAACAAGACATTGTCAGGCATAGGCTGGAGGATTGCTCTATTTAGGAGCGTTGCACTTGTAGCAGGCATCTCGGCTGGCGAAGTTACTGAAGTCACATTCTTTGCAATTCCAATCCCCAGCTCTGCGTTCTGGCCCACCGCCCCGTCGATCACCACGATCACCACCACCCACTCTGCCTCCGCCACCAGAGCCTCCACTTTTAGGCGTCCTGCACTTCATACACTCAAACCTTCGTGCAAAATTACTGAAAAAACACTTAGAACATTCCCAGTTGTCTCCCCGATCGTTGGCATTGTTGTAGCCGCCACCGTAACCACGGGGAGGGGACCTGGAACCACCCCGTCTGCGTGGTGGGGATCTGGACCTGGACCTTCGCCTGCCACCTCCTCCTCCACCACCACCACCACCACCACCGCCTCCACTCTTAGGCACTCTGCACTTAAAACACTCACTTCTGCTAGCATAGTTGTGGAACCCACAGTCATCACAGTCCCAATCTCCTGCTCTTCGCTGAGGCCCGCCGCCCCCCATTCTGTCGTCCCGCCGATCATATCGACCACCATAGTCTCTATCTTCATATCGACCACTCATGGCAACCTAAATAATTGTTTGTTACCATGGCAACCCACTTTAAACTGACAGACTCCACACAGTTCCACTTTAAACTAACAGACTCCACAACCACACAGTTCCAGTTTTCACTTTGACTTACAGATCCCGAAATAGTTCCACTTTAAACTAACAGACCCAACACAGCACAGTTCCCGTTCAAACTAACAGACCCAACACAGCACAGTTCCAGTTCAAACTAACAGACCCAACACAGCACATTTCCGCTTTAATCTTAGCACCCGACACATTTCCACTTTAATCTTAGCTCCAGACAGTTTTTCTCTACAAAATGCCGAGAAAAAGGTAAAAATTAGCTATGGATCGGAGTGGAGATGCTTTACAGTAAGCACTATTTTCATATTATCACAATCACAAATAGAAAACTGGGTAAACTGACACAACATTTTCTATACTAACACTGACAAACCATCTTACCCTCAATTTTACAGACAGATCTAAAAACTTCCACAAGCCCTATTTTAAGGGATCACATTGAAAACCACAGATAAATTTCCAAAATATATATATCCTAGGCTAATCAATATCTAACATTATTCGCTTAAAATGCAAAATTTACAGCGAATTTAAAAATACATATAAACAAAAGCACACAATAAAGTATAATTATATGTTTATAAAATGCAAAACCAACAAACAGACAACTTGGTCAAATACCCATGTACAAATTAAGGTAAGCAAATATAGTAACCGAAACTAGGTTATTTTACCTTAGTAACAGAACCTCGGATGTTTACCTTACCACAGCAGCCGACCTATACGAGACAGAAAATATCATGGAATGGAGCAACAAGTGTGTTACCAGAGCAACAAGGTTACCATCAGCTATCTTTAGCAGCTTTGCAACTGTTACAGTGAGAAACAAAGGAATAGTTGATGTGTTTACAGTAAGCACATAGCCAATTGGGATTCTGAGCGCTCTTTTCCACACCACACTTATTACATTTGGTCCGTTTAGGCCAGTTGACATTCTCACAATCACTACAGATCCAGTTTGAAGTTGGCGCATTAGTTGTCCGGGCAACAGACCCCCCTGTGTTGTAAGAAGAGTCGTATTGCTGTACAGGATACCCACCACTGTAGGCCTGATCGCTGCAGGTGTACAGCTCACTTGCGTTTCTGGGCGGACGATCGGCCTTGCACTTGTTGCACGCCAATCTGAAGTGATAGTTGTTGTTGCCGCACCCGGCGCACTGCCACTGCGTGTCCCCTGAGGCTAAGCGTCCTGCGCGCGTCTCTGGCGCCACCGCTTCTGCTTTTGACATACTACACTTATTACACTGAGTTCTGAGAGGATAGTTGAGGTTATCACAGTTATAGCAGGTCCAGTTGTCTGTTCTGTTGTTGACAATATCGTGCTCCATGGTAAAGCTAGCTGCACTGGCGGGAACTGTTCCCTTCTGGACCTGCTCTTGGAACATCTGTGCAGCAGCTTGCTCTATGGGTTCCGTGGGGACACCGCGCAGCTCTGAGGGGAGGGGCACTGCTGAGTGGGGCACTGCAGGGTTGTGAACTCCAGTGTGGGCTACTCCCGTGTGGGGCACTGCAGGGTTGGGACCTCCAGTGTGGGGTATTCCCCCGTAGGAAGTGTAGTTGTTACATTTCACTCCTTCACTGTCCCCACCCCGTCCCATCTCTTCTCCAATCTCACTTTTAGGTAGCTGACACTTGTTACAGAAGACTCGGTAGTAAAAGTTAACGTTCTCACATACGGTGCACTTCCAGTCCCTGTTTGTTCGCTTGAAGGCAGTCTCCGGGTTAATCGCTTCCTTTTTCTCCAGCTTGCATTTGTTGCACTCCGTACGGAAAGGCAGGTTCACGTTATCACAGTTAAAACACAGCCAGTTTTCCGGCTTATCACTATCAAAAGATCTGGTAGCAGTCATGGCTTGCTGCTTGGGTAACTTGCACTTGTTGCAGGCTATTCTGTACGGGTAGTTGCTGTTTCCACAGCTCATACACAACCAATCCTGATTGGTCCTCCCATGCTGGGTGCGTGGGTCAACTGCCTCTTGTTTGCTCATTTTGCACTTGTTGCACTCCTGTCGGAAGGGTCGGTTGATGTTGTCGCAGTTCAGACAGGTCCAGTCCGCATCGCCACCTCCGTTCCTGTTTATCTGGTTCTCGTAGCCAGACTTGGGCGCTGAGCAGCGGTTACATACGGTCCTGTGGGGCCAGTTACTGTTCCTGCACTCGGTACAGGTCCAGTTGTTGGGGTTCTCTTTCTTGCGCTTCAGCTGCACCTCCTGCGAAGTCTTGCACTTGAAGCACTCACTCGCACTCGCAAAGTTCCTGTGAGCGCAAGTATCGCACTTCCAGGTGCTCTGGTCGCCTTCAATTAGGGTAGGGTGCTTTCGCTTGTGCAGGCTGGGTGGCTGCTCTACAGTAACTACACAGGTACTGCCAGGAAGAGAGCACTCCTTGCACCTGGATCTATCCTCCAGGTTACTGAACCCACAGTTAGAACAGTCCCAGTTGGAACCAGCTTTAACACCATCATCCACCACCTGCACCTCAGGGTTATCCGAGATCATACCCACAACACACTCCTAGGGAACAGTTGTAATGTTAGTCTCAACAATATCACCCCTCCACCATTACTCTCACCTTGAGCAGGTATACCTTACCTTCTCATAATTCTAAACCAATTAGAACAATGCCGTTTGACGAAGTTAAGCTAGGAATCTAATCAGACTAAAGAAGGGCATATATCTACGAACAGTCCATATAATGTACACTCATGGTGCATATTCTAGTGCTAAGGGTATGAAGTCAAGTGTAATACTAATAGCATAATAGGAGTAGATGTGCAATGTGCAGGTATTGAGGAGTTTGATAACAATGATCGATTTCATGATTTCTGGGATATGAAAGTGAGATCTACTATATCTCATTAAAATATCAATCTGCATGTCTACAATGCGTGCGATTTCACAGCTTAAATCCCAATTCATTTCTCTTAACAGTTTTACTGGTGACATGAAACAAAATTCTCTTCAGGCCAAAATCTTTGAAGAAGTGTCAAGTTTGTGCCTTCCAAGTTTCAGGATGATCCCTTGAAAGCTGTTGGAGTAGTTTGGGATTGAAGCTGAAAAAATAAATATAATAAAACGCATTTGGTAGATCTCTCCTTTCTCTTTCAGAAAACATCAATTGATTGTTATGATTTAGACCGACGAGCTAATCCTACGATAACAGGCAAATTCAAATGCAACTTTTAACTGCGTGTGTCAACAGATATAAAGGACATCTACGTTTCTATTACTATTATATCGAAGAAATAAATGATAAGGTGAATAACTCAAGATTAATCGAAAACAATATGACACAACATACTCGACATGGATATATAAAAATTTTAAATCAACTTGATGACATTTTCAATATAACAACAGCGCTGAATAATATGTTCACTGTGCTGTACACATCAGATAATATCGTGGAACAAGTGAATTCAAATTATAAGGCAGGCATTCGAGTTCACGGTCATATTTTGCAGATTAACAGTTGATAGATATAGAGAAGTGATTCTCTGTACTAAACTTATTTTTACTTCTGACCTTTGAACAAAATATCCGCATGAGAAGCGACATCGTCCGTAAAAACAGAGAAGCCAGATAAAAGTGGGTAACTGAGAGGAAAATAGAGTCTATTTGGAGGCATGACATTTGAAACACTCTGACCGACTGGCGAAGTTGTTTACCCCGCACTTGGGACAAGGCCAGTCACCGTCACGCACGTTGCCACCACCACGCCCTCCTCCCCGACCTCCGAACCCACCACTTCTCCTGTCGTCCCCCCTTCTGTCGTCCCGACGATCACCACCCCGGCGATCATCCCTTCTATCGTCTCTCCTGTCTCTGTCTCTCCTTTCATAGCCCCCTCTATCACTGCCTCGTCGTTCTCCTCCACCGTATCCACCACCAGGTTTTGGAGCCTTGCATCTGTTACATTCCGTTCTGCGTGCAAAGTTGCTGTTGCTACATTCCGCACACGACCAGTCACCCTCCTTCTGTCCGCCACCACCTCGGTTAGGAGATCGAGAACGAGACCTGCGTCTTGGTGACCTGTCTCTACCACCTCCTCGCTCAAAGTCTCTGCCACCACCTCTACTGCCACGGTCTCCTCCTCCGAAGCCACCTCCACCTCGTCCCCCTCCCCGTCCTCCTGAACGCTCTCCCCGTCTGCCCCCACTCCACTCCTCAGATTTAGTTGCTAGCTCCACTGTTATCACTGAACCTGCAAAGTCTTTCCCGCTAAACCAGGAGATTGCCGCACTTGCTGCGCTGGGGTCCTCGTATGTTACACTCGCACATCCTTTCTCTGGCCATACCTTGATCCTCGGTGTGCGAGTTTTCTTATCCATCTTAATAATACCGATACTTCCAAAACGCTCCTTCAGATCGTCCTGAGTGGGCGGCGCATTTGTATTTAGATTAGTAATGAATATTTGATTTTCAATAACATCTCTGTTTTCATTCTTAGAAGCTGCAGCAAAATCAATCTCCTGCTGACTCGGGGCATTGGAATTGTTCTGTTGTCCGAAGCTAGGTTTGCTCGGAGGCTGCTGCTGGTACTGACTCTGTTGATTGAATTGCTGGTCCGGCTGAGAAGCCCCGTACTGATTACCCCCCGCTGCTGGCTGCTGTGACCCTGCCATAGGTGGTGGAGGCAATGGAAAACCAGGTGGAAATGCCGGCATCCCACTTATAGAGCCAGGAGGCATTGGTGGCATTCCTGGGGGCATTGGTGTGGGGTTGAAGGCGGCTTGTTGGGATGTTGGAGTGTTGTTATAACCGCCATAGTAATCTGACTGAGACATCCTGGAGGAATTGTTTTAAATGACAGTAATAAAATTCAAGGTTACCTACAATTATATAATTTTTATGTTACATATGTAACTCAACATTTTCCAAAGCCGATCGAGAGGAAGTAAACTTGGATAGAACGTATATAATTTAATCAGTCGCAAAACCACAAGTAAGTAGTGACTGAGCGCCTCGCACCTTTATTCACAGGAAGTATTTATTTTTGAAAAGATATGTCTAAAACAATCGAAATACAACGCAGTTTATACCGTAGGTATGTTATTTACCATGAACATACGTCTTCAGAGTCCGTTCTCATGAATAAATTAGTGGTAAACTACACGCTCAAGCACAATATTTTCCTCCCCACCTAAGCGAACATTGAATTTAAGAAATAAAAGGGGTATAAGTCTACTAAAAGCGTAATATTTAAGATCTCAAATTTCATTTGCATTCTGTTTATGCTGGATATGTTTCTAAATCTAAAAAATGTTCATCTAGAGTGCATCGATGCAAATATTGCAGGGTAAATGTACTGCAATATTCCATGTTTTTTTGTACAGTATAAGCTGTTGACAATGTAAAATGAGCGGTTATCTTGTCTCTGGCAGCAGCTCGGTACATACCCTCGTGGTTTAACAATTTAGTAATAATAAAAATAATTGAGGTGGTAATTCCTATAATATGAACATGTCAGATGGAGATTCCCAAGAAGTTTTTCGGACCATGTGCACTATGTTTTGATTTGAACAGGAATCAAATTCCAAGCGGTAGTTTAAATTGAAACAAGTCAGCCAAACCTTTGTTATCAGTACCGCCAAACCTTACCACGCGCGCACAAAATGTACGAAAAGTGCTGGACAGTAGTTTTGTTCAAACTGTAAGGCGGGAAGTCTTGCTAGTCCTAAAAGATACGCACGTGAAAAGCTTCCTCTCGATCGAAGTGTAATTTGTATACATTACCTGAAACTAATTCAGTACAGCCTATATATCTAACAAACAATTCGGAGACATAAGAAAATGACCAATGAAACAGACTGTACAGCGTTCCAGAAATAGTATTGCAGAACAGAACCTTCGCCACAGTAAAATAAAAACCGTATCTCTCATAAACAAAGTGCAATAATCTTGTCTTGTCCCATTATACAATAAATAAATCTAAAACTCCCTGGCAGCAGAACACTGATGTAGCACCTCTGATATTTGACACATTTCTAGCTTCCAGCTAGCACTTCACTTGCACACCAACTGTAAAAAGTTAGTTTATAGCGCACCGCCACCCCACAACACATATCCTTGGAATGTATTGTATACCCACTCTATTATAATGTATACCAATACCACTACTCCTACTGATTAACATAGTGGAACACAATTTAACATTTCAGCCCAGTCTTTCTGTCGGGTAGGAAGCCTCTCTCCAGACAATAATATAACAAACCAACAGACTACTTATAAAATAAAACTTAATTAAGTAAATAAAACAAATAACACACATAAAAAACTTACCGGTTACAAGAAGAATGTCCTTCTGCTGACGTCCATGGTTTTGTGATTGTGGTACCATTCATACTCTCCACCAGTAGTGTCGAAAGTGCCGGTCTGGAACCGTCTTAGTTTGAGGGTTAACCGTGGTCCCAGTTCTTGGAGGCCAACTCTTGCACTGTTCTTGAAAATGTACCTAAACAGTAAACATGGTTTCAAATGAAATAGATTATGGATTATGGAAGCATCGAGCATCCATGCTAAGTCACCCAGGAAGATAAAAAGGAATTACTTGTTCCCTAAGAAATATAAGAAAGAAGTCCCTACGTTTCCCGAGGACTAATCACCTATGTCTTCGAAGAAAGATAAAGTCCCTCTGATTATGAAAAGTAACCACATTGCGTCCTTTGAATTCAGGGTCCATGTGAAATAGAGACCCTAACATCCTTCCAACAGAATGACCAAGCCTAGTTTTGAAATTATTGAGGATTACTTCCGGCCGATGTCTCGTAGCGTTTCCGTGCCTCTGAAATTGGGTATTGATTAAGATGGTCTGAAGTTGCTGGCTGACAAAAAGTATAGTAAATATAGTTACCTTTGACCAAAGCTTTGGCTAATGATTGTAAGGAAACAAAATGTTGAGGCTATCATCGCCACTTTCGCTTTTGTGTATTTTTGAACAAAAAGTTTGGCCACTTTCGTGGTGAAAATGTGTATTTCGCGATCTACGGCAAAAAATGGAGGCGAAATTTTTGGCGATGACGCCCCTTCCACATTCCTGCCAAAAGTCGAGAACTGGGTTCCTACCTTTAATTGTTTCTTGAGTTTGACAGATGTGAGTCTGAAGGTCGCAGTGGGGCCCTCCGGTAGATGACACACTACTACACTGTATTTGAGGTTAAGGAATTTATAACATAATATGAAATAATATTAATATGATTAGGAGGGGCACAGTAAATACAAATTTTGCTCAAGGTATACTAAGCAGGTATTTTGTACTTTTCTTAAACTTTGTTAAAATCTCTAATAACAGGTTCTGGGCAGAAGTTAATAAAATTCGCCTTAGTAGCTGGTTCAGACGTGAACAATTCTTCATATTTTTCTTGGAAATGTAAAGTTTACTGGCTGCATATTTTATTGTAAGTTATATAGAATGTGCAGTATTTTGCACCTATCTGGATTCTGGAACTGTCAAATATGTTCACAACAAAATTAAGAAAGATTTGTCCATCGCGTTAACACTGTTTGAGGCTACTTTATTTAAAGAGGTACAGATTCCAAGCGATTAATCTCCCTAAGGAATATATGCATCTACTGAGTTTCGTTTAAGTCTTCACGACGTTTAGTAGCTAAGCTAAAAATTAAGGTTTAGAGGTAAAAACGACCAGCATGTAGTACTACCGTTATCATTTCCAGGGGAGATTTGTGTTCAACGTAAGAGACAAATTTACCATGTAATTGCTCCCGGGCTCCCCCCCCCCCGGCCCCCTCTATTCAATGCAATGTAAAGGATACTAGGCTTCTTCATATCCTCGTTAATCACCACAACGTGTGTGTACTCCTTGTCCACTGACTCCTTAACAAGTTGCTTCATATCAACCTTGCCTCGTTTTATGTACTCGCTGTTTGGCATCATATTAACAAGCTCGTCTAACAGCTTCCTAGTTTCCTGAGAGGTTCACATGTTAACATACATTGTTACTAAATTGATTAAGTTTCTGAGTGATTTTACAAATAATTAAAGAATTACATAGTTGATTTAATAAAATGAAGGCGCCATTCTAAATGAAGCATACCATTTGTCTGCTTTGGCCAAGTTGGATTTTGATGGGGGGCGTGTTAATACTTTACAAGAATTGCGCCGGTTAGCGGACGCTAGATTTCCATCAACCGTAGTGAATTTAAAATTAAAATTAACGATAGTTTTATGTTGGTCAAAATATTAAATAATGGTTCTTTATTCACCATTCTTGGGGCGCTACGGAACACAAAATGGAGGGGTTGCCATTGTCAATTAGTCAAATTTAAAAAGTTAAATGACCGGCGCGCGGAAACCGTAGCCTGTGCCTGTGTGGTGATATGCAGTTATCCGTAGTAGGTAATGCAACTCATAATAACATTTATGGTCCATTTCGTATAACAAATCAAGCACTCACAACAAAACAAGAAGTTAGTATGTTGTACTGCATCATGATCAATGATCAAGGAAAGAAAAGCGTGAGCATTTATAAGATTCGGGAAATCGCTTGTTATTCAAATCAATTACCATAGAATTCAAATTGTATGCTAGGCGCCGCGCATTTGAGGTGTAATTCAATCAATCGTCAAATCGTGCAAACGTATGCGGAGGGTAACCATGTCGACGACACTGTAACTGCTCTGCGCGCGGAGAATATGCATTAAAATAACGTATGCGGAGGGTTATGCATGTTTTCCTTTGTGACACCGAACGAAAAACATATCAACCTACTATACCCATTCTCAATTCCTTCCACTTCTATACATCTTATGCCTTTTTAAAGAAAAAGACAGTTGATGTAAAAAATAATAATGGAGATATTTTAAATCTAAACTTACTAAGGATGACTTTTTGTTGGTTGTAATTAGTATTTTGGGGGTTGTCTGACAATCGAAATATCCAGCAAACTCATCATTCTGTGCGTCTGCTGCGACCTGGTTTGAGGTTTTGTCATTTCAATTACAATTTATAACCAAAATAGAGAAGAAGTGAATAATGTAGGCTGTAGTACTTAAGAGGGGATGCAAATGTTTACGGAGGCCATCGTCATTGTAATAGAATCCCGGTTTTAGTTTGAATCACAAACAGAGGAACCCCCAATGGCAATGCAATGATTTTCATCATGTGAAAAAGAAAAGCGAAATTGATAAAGTGAAAGTGAAATGTGAGTTAAACTTTACCTCCTCATCTCCTTCTTCAACAGCAGTCACATCTGGTGCTCTTAGAGACTCAGTTGTATGAGGAACTGGCTTGGGAGGTGCTGCATCCCCCAGTGCTTCACGCATCTCTGCTGCTGTTTTCCGACGTTTTTTCTTCTCCTGGGCAAAAACATCATGTGCAATTAACAAAGGGGGGGGGGGGGGGGGGGGGCCGGGGGGGGGGGGGATCAGGTACTAAGTTTCGTACGTGACGTCGACTAAGTGTAACTTTGGAATTTACATAAAAGACCCACCCACCCCGGCCCCTTTGTGGTACTAACTGTTTTTTCGGATAATATTTAGGACACCCACCCCTTTTCCGGTACTAACTGTAGAGAAATCACGGTACTAACTGTGTCTTGGTATATAAAATAAGATACCCACCCATAAATAGCTTTAAACAGCTCATTTAACATTGGGAAATGGGTAATTTTTACCCACTATTTAGTAGGGGTTTTGTTTTCAATGTAGTCGAATTATATGAAAAGTTACAAAAACAGGACAAAATTTTTAAAAAACCCAAAAAAAACTAAAAACCCATTCCCAAAATTGAAATTGGAGGTAAAATGGGTTTTTTGGGCCCATATCCAAAAACCCGCATTCTCGCATTCTAAGAATGTAGGAAATTTTTAAAAGTAGGAAATTTTTGACAAAAAGTAGGAAATTCGAGAGCCAACTCTGAGAATTTTCGATAATATTTCAGTAGGAATTTAAGTGAAAGAGCAGACTAAAAGTTGCTGGACCGTTATTTAAATGTCCTTAGTCAGGGATCCACTGATCCAGTCTATCAAATTTCGTTTCACAGACCAAAGTTTGTTGCTATTAGCTACAAAATCTGTGCATCAAGTAACCACTAAACCAATATAGACTACCATTCCAGTTTTGATAATAGCGTTATCAATCATGTAATGTTGTGAACGGTCATCAATGCAATTGTAATAATTTTATGTTAGGAGTTCAAAGAACATTATATAGTATTTAGTATTATGAGTTGATGTAATACGTCTAAACATGCATAATGCAGAAGCATTCTTTGTTGCGTTTCCTATCTTATTTAAATAGTAAATACTAATAGTCATTATTATATTTTTGGAAAATTTAAATTCCTTGTTTCTTGAATATTTGGTCTCATACTTGCTTCCTTCTCCAAATTCCCTTAACCCTGTATTAGTTTATAGCTTGAAAGCAGAAAGTGATGGTAGTAGATGAGAAAACATTTTTGCCAAAATTATAGACTCTTGATACTTCATGCTGTCTCCTATTTCGTGCTTTGGTTAAGCCAAGTGTTTAGGGATTCTAGAATCCAGACAATTTATCCCAATAAAAATTGAAATCAGAAAATAGTATGCTAAAATCGTTCTCCATTGTCAGATTCGTTCCAGGAGGCCAAATCTAGTTTAAATTTCCAAAATTTTCGGGGGCTTCGCCCCCAAAAGTAACCTAGGATTATCTATTAAAAAGCATTCCGGGCCCTAAAAAAGTAAAATTGAGAATCTGGAATCCGCCATGAAAAATCTTTGAACCGCCCGAATACAAAGACTTTTTATGCGAGCGAAGCGAGCGGGCCACAGAAAACGAAAAAATTGAGAATGTAGGAAATTAAAAATTTTTTGGATATGGGTTTTTGGGGTTGAACACCCCCCTTATACCATGTACTAACTGTTTTTCTGGGAAATGTACCATGTACTAACTGTGTTTTGGAAGAAAATAATGACCCACCCACCCAACGTCACGTACGATACTGACTGTATGATCCCCCCCCCCCCCCCCCGTATCAATGAAACAAGAGAGCATGAGGGGTGGGGCCCAGCCACTTGTTTGTTTTTACATATCTAGCTTATTGTATTATATCTAACTAATTCTAACTAATGTTAGAATTTATTAATAAATGTTAGAATTTCCAACAGTTAAATCTTACAGTACCAAGCTTTGGTTTCTCTTTCCCTCAACTTAAAATATTTATGAAACAACCAACCTTTGCTTTCTCATGTTTCATTTTTGTAAATGTGTCTCTTTTGACGATCTTGCATTTTCTGTTATTGATACTAAGCTTGTGATAGCCCATGGTTGCAGAGAGGGATGGTCTTGCAGCGAGAGAAGGGCCAGGGCGTTCAACCATTTCTGCTTCATCGCTATCACCATCTAATTCTGACATTCTGAACAATAAAATAGGTTATTTATAAAAAAAAGTAAATTATAAGTAAGTTTTAAACCAGGCGGAAGAAAAATAAACAAAAGTATTATGTTATACAAATTGTCGGACAGCATTATATTGTAAATTAATGAAATTGACTATCATGGTTTTGCAGTATGATCTTACAATTTACCATGAATATTTGTTTCTTAAATAACTAAGAGTGAAATGTGTTGAAACAGAGGCATCTACACTTTTTTTTAAAAACAGTTTCCCAGAATGCTTCCTGCAAAAGTTATGCTCCTTTGGCAGGCTAGGTAGGGGTTTAAAAATCAATACATATCAGAAAATTCATCTCTTATCTCCCTCAGCATGTCATCTTTGTTCCAAAACTTTTTATGTCCTATGCATACACTCCTTGATAGTTATCTTGATCTAGTATCTTTGTTTCACACAATAGAGCATAAGTTTTGTGGTTTATCCACTGGGCTTAGAGTTTGTGTTTAAGCTACCAAATTTTATTATTATTATCTATTAATGAGCATGCAGAATGACCCTTTACTGCGGATGGAATATCTGGTAAGCCTAGCTTGGCTACAAAATAAGTAACCCATATTTTCTAAAAAATCCCTATTTTCAACTTACCCTAAAAGAAGCAGGACTTGGTTGATTGTAAAAAACAGAACATATTACCAAAAGCAAAAGCTCTATTAACAGATATACAGATAACTAAAGAAGGCTTGTGTCATGTATTGGATATGAATAAGGAGTTGAAAGGTACATATTACACCCCCCGCGCGTGAGGGCACGTTTTTGCTAGTAATTTGCGACATTACTTTATGGATATCGAATCTCGCGACTTCAACGAAGTGCCGGGGACAAGTTTTCAATAATTCATAAACTTTTCAGTTCCTATCGTTTTAAGCATCGTTAGGGCTTTCCCAGAAACTAACTCTCATCATCCTAGGATAATCATGTGTCGCACAGCACTTGTTTCAGTAGAGAGTGTACTCGCCTTTACGAGAGAATGACGTGTACGTTTCGGTCACCTGCGGAAAAAGGAAGTGAGATATCGAAAATCTGAGACAAACCCGATCGATAAAATCCTTTCAGGTAGGTGCTAGTCAAGATTTCATCTCTTTAGACATTAAGATGGCTTCAAACACCTCACAAAAAGTTTTCAAAAGTAAAATCTACTCGCGACTTACAAAACCACCATAAAACGTGCCCTCATAGATTTTTGAGGGCAAGTTTTTGAGCGCGCCGTGTGACTTTGTCTCAGCAACAGCGAGTATAGTTACAATCTCGCAACTATGAACAGACAAGGAAAATATTGTATTAATATCTGTCAAAGGAATTTAATGTATTTTAACAACTTGTTCTAATAATGCTAATAAGGGGGGGGGGGGGGGGGGGGTCCAAGGGGAACTTTGGGGAGTTTTGGGGAACTTTTTTTTGGGGAACTTCAGGAAACCTGGGGGACTTTCCCAAAGTTCCCCAAAAAATTATCAATGAAACAAATAATTTTGGGGAATTTTGGGGAACTTTTTTTTGGGGAACTTCAGAAAGTTCCCCAAAGTTCCCCAAAGTTCCCCAAAAAAATTATTATGCCAAACAAATTATCATGCTGCAAGTATCAACAAGTAAGTTAAGATTATACCTTATAATAACATACATACAGTTAACATTAATGGGTATTAATGTATATTAGAGAAATTTTGAATAATTTTGAATAATTTTGAATAATTTTGAATAATTTTGAATAATTTTGAATAATTTTGATAATTTTGGGGAATTTTGGGGAACTTTGGGGAGTTTTGGGGAACTTTTTTTTGGGGAACTTCAGAAATCTTGGGGGACTTTCCCAAAGTTCCCAAAGTTCCCCTTGGACCCCCCCCCCCCCCTAATAACTAATCGATGAACCACACAAATGGTCGGCCCGGTGTGAGTGTATAGTATTGATTGTGCTCTGAAATGGGGCGCTGTTATTGGTTAATACAGCGGCCAATCAGGATCGAGCTGGTTTGTGGCTGCAGTCCAAATTTAGGATCATATCTGATTAGGTACCTAATTAGTGATTATGCACTTTAAAGTAAGATTAACTCGGTATTCACAATCCACATTAAATCGCTACATGTTGCAAATCAGCTGATATTTGTAACTTTAAAAAATAATTGTAACTTATATATTTATACAGCTCCCCAGTTTAACAAGCATTCAGGATAGAAGAACCAGCAGCGGTTAATGACACTAAAACAGAAGTGGAGAACAGTAAGAACAGCAGAAAGAGTGGAGTGAGATAAATATCTTCTCTTTTTCTGCACTGGTTACTGATACTCAACAGTTATTCAAGAAAATTCTGGCCTGGGTTATGTTTTAAAATTAGATATAGCCAGGCCCATGTCAGTTTTGTTTATGATCTTTTTATCATGAAAAATGATTGTGAAAAATGATTGTGATCTGGGCAAAAATTAGCTCGACCCCCACGGGGCATCGAACATGCGACCACCCTGCGGGGAGGTCGACGCTCTAACCTTCACGCCACTCGGGTGATGTACTGACTAAAATTGTGATGTCTATATAGTGCTTATTTGGCAGAAATTAGTACTGTATACAATCCTCAATTTCGAGTTCGACATGATTGTAATTGGGAAGTGGGAACATTAAACAACTCTTCTGCATTTAATTGGAACTGTGCATTCGGGGGCTTAGCTTTTGACTGATTTATCTTCCGGACAGTTCTTGGAAGTTCAATTAAAACCAGTGCAGTAGAAGAGTAAACTTGCATGAGAGTTAAAATGGTACTATAATAATTTGTGTTGTCAGGTAAGATTTCAGTTTGCACTTTGATACATTGGTATGTGATTGATATGCTGATTACAGATTACTGATAAAGATTGTTACATGTACAATTCAGAAAAATGTGTACATCAAATGAGAGTCTAACTGTCTTCTCATTTAACCTCTTAACTGACAAGTGACATGTCAGAAACATGAGTCGTCTTATAATGATACAAACACTATATAATATAATTTTCACGTTAAGTAGTGAGTAGTCAGCTTGACCTTGATTGGTTGCAGACAATTGTTGATGTGGATTGTGAATACCGAGTTAATCTTACTTTAAAGTGAATAATAATCACCTAATCACCAATTAGGTACCTAATCAGATATGATCCTAAATTTGGACTGCAGCCACAAACCAGCTCGATCCTGATTGGCCGCTGTATTAACCAATAACAGCGCCCCATTTCAGAGCACAATCAATACTATACACTCACACCGGGCCGACCATTTGTGTGGATCATCAATTAGTTATTAGCATTATTAGAACAAGTTGTTAAAATACATTAAATTCCTTTGACAGATATTAATACAATATTTTCCTTGTCTGTTCATAGTTGCGAGATTGTAACTATACTCGCTGTTGCTGAGACAAAGTCACACGGCGCGCTCAAAAACTTGCCCTCAAAAATCTATGAGGGCACGTTTTATGGTGGTTTTGTAAGTCGCGAGTAGATTTTACTTTTGAAAACTTTTTGTGAGGTGTTTGAAGCCATCTTAATGTCTAAAGAGATGAAATCTTGACTAGCACCTACCTGAAAGGATTTTATCGATCGGGTTTGTCTCAGATTTTCGATATCTCACTTCCTTTTTCCGCAGGTGACCGTAACGTACACGTCATTCTCTCGTAAAGGCGAGTACACTCTCTACTGAAACAAGTGCTGTGCGACACATGATTATCCTAGGATGATGAGAGTTAGTTTCTGGGAAAGCCCTAACGATGCTTAAAACGATAGGAACTGAAAAGTTTATGAATTATTGAAAACTTGTCCCCGGCACTTCGTTGAAGTCGCGAGATTCGATATCCATAAAGTAATGTCGCAAATTACTAGCAAAAACGTGCCCTCACGCGCGGGGGGTGTATTAGAGGCCAACAGCTGGATATCAGTCATTCTAGGGTTTGATATATCTGCAAAGGTACCCCAGCTAGCTTATTCTGCATTCATCTATGGCACATCCAACACAAGGAGCAAATAACAAATTGCCCTAAATATTCCATTGCGCTTTCAAAAATTCACGATAGGCAGCCATGCCATGGCTACCTTATCACACATACATTAACATTAATCTAAATAATGCAAATTGTGCAACGGACACGTTACCTAGCAGTCTTAAGTTTCGATTCCTTATGCATATAATGGGATTGTAAGTTCAACTCCCGCCAATGGAAGTTTTTTTCTTCGCTGAATTAGCAGTTATGAATCTCAACAATAAAAAATTCTTCAACACCCTATAATCACTCAGATATAATTAACTAACAATGTCTCAGTTAAAATTTAAGGCCCCTGGGTGTTTGTGGAAAACCAAACTTGCCAAATTGGAGGCTATGTTCCACTTAGACACAATTCGCCCATAGACACAATTGCAGAACTCTTAACCTCTGTGTGCAAAGATGTTGAAAAAGAATACCAGATGCTCTCTATACCTCTCTGTAACACACTCAAATTATCAAATAGTACCAATAGACAATTACAAGATGGTACCATCACAGATGTGTTAAACACCAGTGGCGTAACTTTACCGCACCAGCAAAATCTGACAATTTTTAGTAAAAAGACCTACATGTACAATCTTGGACGACGGAAACCTTTTATCAGACACAGACTGCAATTAGATCTGCTCTAAACTTGTATAATCTCTATCAGGCAATACAGAGGTGCAGTAAGTGATTTGGACCTTAATCTGATCAACACTCCTAGATCATAAGAGGAGTGTTAAATCAAATCAAATCAAACTTCAAATAAAAGTAATAGAAGAATTGTTCAGAGAACAACATATTTTACTATACCAGTCACTAACGAAAATGTCATTCAAGAATATACAATCAAACAATTTAAACAAACAAGCAATAGTAATTTTCGACCCTATTACAAAATAATAAATTAAATTTAAATTGAAATAGTAAAATGAGGGTAAAAAAAGGTGGCAACAGAATTTGTGATCATCTAAAAAGTTGGATCCACTTGAAAATTAACATAATTTTGAAGATAATTTTTTAGATAGATAATTTTTAGATTTAAGGGGGCCGGGCCAGGGGTCTTCATCAAAATTCTCTCGAAATTGATTTTATAGTTGTTTCTGATAGAAGGGAGCGAGGTCTATCAGCTGCTTTTAGTCCGATGGAAAAATATTGTTCCTACCTGAAATTATCGCCAGTCAAAGGTCAGCGCTTATGTGTAATTGTATTGCGCGCCCTGAAAATCGAGTCTAAAATCTATCTTCTACATTTTTTGAGCAATCACCCTGAAACTTTCAGGATATGTTCTAGGGATCATTGATGTTAAGAAGCACACTCATTGCACTGGGGGAATCAGAGCTGAGGAAGATCAACAGCCCAGCATCTCGGACTGCAAGATGTATCCTCCAACCTCATCCCTCAAAACACGAGCTTCGAGTAGATTTGTTTAAGTAAATTTTGTAGATATTTTATTGAAGTTTTATATTGTATATAATTTTACAGACGAAATGATCCCAAGGGACACCCCAACCCACCGCTTTGGCAGGTATTTGGTCCAACTTTCGCAAGAACGAGCCACTTTGGTCTATTTGCTTTGATGTGTCTCAGCTGCATGGGTTGGGAGTCCCCTTTTTTAAACAAATCTAATACCGCTTTACTACACCTGAATTTAATTGGTAATTGATCATTCAGTCTTATAATAACACTTAGAAGGGTTTAAGAAAGATATGATTTCTAAAGATAATTCTAATGATTCACATTTTGGAATGTTTCAAATAAAGTATTAGGGAGAATTGAATGACCTAGCTATGTTAGTAATAAAGAGGAGCATAACGATTATCTTTATTTCCACCCTTTTGTGGCAAAAAAGCGATTTATGAATCTTTATTCCACTTGGAAGTGTGAATAGGGTTATCTTTTGGGGATGCTTTTTGAATTTATTTGAAATTTTTTAGATTAGAGATTAGATTAGATTAAGAATAATGACATAAACATCATCACTAGTTTTAAACATTCTTTCTGATTTCCTCATTATCAGAACTGTGAACATTTCACAGCCTTCGTCATTAAAAACAAACAAATTCTATAACTAACATAATTGTCATAATTTATTTACATATAAAAAGTTTTTAAAGTTAAAACCGTTAATTTTAAAAATAAATAAATAAAAACAAATTCATGAGATATTTATTCCCTTTCTCTTGGCAACACACGGATTTTTATATAAATATTGGACTTGTTGCTTCTTCTTTTCGATATAATTTACACCCTCTATTTCTGCTAAAACTATATTTGACACTTCCCAAAAGTTGCCTGTGTCTACTAAATTATTAGTATTTTTAAATTCTTCTAGATTAATTTAAAAATCAATAACAGACACTGAATTTCTAATAAAAGATGGCAATTTATTCCAAAAGCTGATAACACGCTCGGATTTTTTTTTTTTTCATTATAAATCAATACAATAAAACATCTTGATCAATAAATGCCTAGCAGCACCAGACAGCGGCCGTGTACCTTTTTCGACTCCACGGAGTCCCTGATGGACTTTTGTTAATGATTTGACCGCAACCTTTCTTTCTCGAAACACAAATCCTACTGTACTTCATTACAGTATTAAGATAATATAAAGCAAATCATGTGAATGTATGACTACGAAATAGATCTATAGATTTGTCCATCATATTTAATACCGTATTGATGGTTTTGAATTTTGTAAATTGAATTTTAATGTGAAGCGTTTACTCTTCCCCCTCGGCAATTAATTAGAAAGTTAGATTAATGACAATAATTGCCAAATGACGTAGTAGATATAGATGTTCAATGTTGTAGAGTGATTTCAAGAGTAGTGGTCCACAGGGGTCCGAAAAAGCCGTACAGGCACTTGGGTCCTTATCCTTGTCACTAGTCCCAATTGGATTCACTTTACACAAAACATGAACGTTTACAATTTAGACGTACACATTGGCACGATATTTATTAGAAAGCAAACAGTATAAAATAATACGTGCGTGCGCGGCTTGAGCCGCGCCGCATAACAATTTATGCGTTTAGGGGCTGGAGTACGCGTGTTTACAGATTAATGAATTGTTGCATTGTAAATATTTAAAGTTGACGATATATTATGATTTAATAGTAAATTTTTCAAAGCTGGCTTTGGACTTAGGTAAAATTATAATTTATTTATTTTAAAGAAAAAACCACGGATAGTTTTAAATTTACATAGTCGTATAACTATAATCAAGTTAATCCTGTTTTAAAGAATGCGCGGCTTTGGCGGCCAATTATTGACTTGTACATAAAATTGAATTTTAAATAGAAATGTGAATGTATTAAAATTTAAAACTTTCAAAACGGAGGCTTATAAATATTATTATATTATGCTTGTAAAATAAAGGATAAAATTTTAAATTTGTTTCACTAAATTTGTTTCACTTTTTTTTTGGGAACCGTGGGGTAAAAAACCATTTGATCCCACTGGCTTAAGTTAAAGAAGTTTAGAACAACTATAAGGGGAATTGGCTTATTCCATGTCAAAAGATTAACCTGTTCAATTCAATTAAATCAAGTGATGCAATTGGCAGAGCACAATCAAATTTTAAGTGTTGCAATTGGCAGAGCACAATTCATTACTACCAATAATTTTTTCAAAAAACATTTTAACAAAACACATTGCATGATCTACTCCATTATATGATAAAAAATTATTAGACAAGCTTTTAATATTTCTATCAATATTGTTAGATTTAGTGCTAACAATTTTATCTCCCGATCTACTTAAATTGAAAATATCTTTTCCATGCTCAACAAATCCATTTACAATTTTGTAGGCTTCAATCAAATCTCCTCTAACCCGTCTCTCTGCGAGTGTTGTAATCTGTAAGGCATCCAACCTTTCACTGTAAGGAAGTGTTCTAATATCATCAATAAAGCGTGTGAACCTACTCTGGACATTTTAAAATAAAGTTGTAGTTGATAATTTATTAATTTTGGTGGTAAGATATTTATATTTTTCCACGTAGTGATTTGATACATGTGTGATGATGTTGTGTCATAATTTGTACTTTACTTTACTTTACTTTAACAAAATTAAATTTATAAATTCTATACAAAATTTGGATGATTTTGACTGTTTAATTAATGAAAAGAAAATTTGGAGTTTCCTTCATGGGAATTACTTCAAATAGGTTGAGCTCCGTTCCCTCTTCTTACTCATCGGTAAGGGATATAGATACATGAAAACATTTTTAGAGATCAGATTAGGCACCATCACTAAAACTTAAATGATTAATCATTCTACACTATACTAGGCTGTCGCGTGACTTTTTAAACGTTCTCTAGCTTTGGTGGCCCTAAAGGACTGTTCGGAACACTAAACCTCTACACTGACCCTAACTGAAGCATATGCTTTTAATACTCAATTATAGGGTTCCTAAGCTAGGTAAAAACATAAACTAACACAACATTATATTCCTAATTTTTTCATTATCAGAACATTTTTGTAGGTTAATTGCAGGACGCGCGCCGAGTTGGACTGTTCTTCACATAGCAGCAATATGGAACAGATATTTTACGAGTATCACCCGTTAAAACATTTTATAACCTTTGTCATTAAAAACAACATTTTTTACATAATTTTCATAATGCACCAAAAAGCTTTTTTAATAACCAAAAAGAACTCTAAAGTCTAATTTAAAAAATTCAGGTTCAAGCTTGTCACACGTTGTAGACCTGCCGCGCACGAGTGCGCGGCTGTATTGTGGCTTCCGCCACTTAGTGAATACTATAACTAATATGTAATATGATGATGATGAAAATCTAAATATTATAGGCTACAATGAGCATTTTAGTAACAAATAGTATGAAAGATCTGAAAATTAAAAAAAATAAAATCCCTAAAAATATTTACACCCCAAGTTAAAAATTGAAATACTTTATTTTAAAAACACTATATCAAATAAGGTGGTTGATCAGTTACTTGTGTCATTACGACGACGTCGTTATATTTTGTATCACGTTGCGACCCCCACGGTCGTTTCACTATGGTGGGTGTCAAGTAATTTGCGAGACACGCGAGAAATCTCAGGTGCAATGGAAGGAGAAGAACTCGCGTGCGCGAGGTCATAGATTCAATACTTAATTGTCACCGCGAGTACGGTAGAGTCACATTTAGAAGGTTCTAGACTATTTGACGTTGTATGTCGACTTCTTCGATGATGTGATCACAATTAACAGAAAAGCTTAACCCCCAACTATTCACAATTTTTGAACTTGCAACTCTCTCTCCATCTTATTCTTACTTGCTTACTTGGGGACCCCAGGCTTAAGTGTGTGAACAGTCAAGTCTTGGAATTGAGTTTGAGACAAGAAAGCATTCTTCAAATTATAATTATAATTAAATTTATACACCAATATAATAAAAATAGTAAATAAATTAGAGATGCCTCGATCTGCTGTGCACTGTGCAGGACATTACAATTAATTAATTAGCATTTCAATCAGAAAACATATTCCAAATTTAATCAGCATTAAGCCATAATTTTAGTAACAATATTTACAGAATGGACCGCACATAATTCAATATTTACATATCTCACCAAGCGTTTGGTTAAATGGAAAAATGGAGAACTTGACGATCTAATGATGGAGTGCAGGAGTATTCAGAAAGCCTTGGTGCAGCAACAAAAAATCAGCGAGGAATCCAGGAAGAAGAGTTTCTGCCGACTAATGCTTCTTGGGAAAGTTAAACAAGCCACCAAATATGTTGACAGTTCCAATGACACCTTAGGAGTTCACAGCCTAACAGCAAACATTAAACAGGTCCTTGGGGAGAAACACCCTCCAGCTGTTAAAGCAGATCCAGTTGTTCTGCACCCTCACGGTACTCCTCCACCTCAGGAAGTGACATTTGAGAGGATTGACGCAGAGACTGTCAAGAGGGCTTGTTTATATTTGGATGGATCAGGCGGCCCAACACTAACGGACTCAGATTTGTGGAAGCATATCATCTGCAGCAAATCATTTGGCAAAGCATCAGTGACACTTGCTGAGTCTATAGCAATTGTTGCAAGGCGCCTTTGTAGAGAAGATATCCATCATAGCTGTCTGAAAGAGTTCACTGCATGCAGATTAATCCCTCCCTGCAGTTTCTTTTCGTTTAAATCGTAAATTCGCGCGCAAAAATTTCATCGGCGCGCCTTCCATTAATGATGCATTAGACGCATACATTATAAGCATCGAGTGTCAAGTGTGTTTAACTGTTAACGGACGGTCACTTGCGCCGCGCGAAATATGAATAGCATAGCGATCAATTATGTGTCAACACTTACAATTTAATATTATATTGTGTTGTAAGATTTTTTTGTATAATGAGCCAATTTATGTTTTAAATTGATGAGTAATAATAGTTTTTGTTATTTGTTATTGACAAATACGCGTTCAATTCAATGTTGTGTGTTGATAAATATGGTAGTAATATGATTTTAAATATATGACACAAGTATCATTCTTACATTACATTAGAATTATATAAATATATAATTCTGGTTTTGCATCAAAAAGGAAGTAACAAATGTTTTTTCTGCAATCATATTTAAGTTACAAATCACTAAACTGTAAACTGAAAACACAAATGACAAAGCCACGCGCCGATTTGTACGGCATTTTGTCATTATAACAACTTTTTATATACCACAAATTCTGCCCTGTTCATTTTTCTTATAATTAGTATTGAACATAAATTTTGTGAAATAATGATTTGATATTAACTCCAAGTATCATTCGTTAAATTTTAGTCCAAGATTGGTTTTTTATTTTCAGATGCGCGCATGTTTTGCTTGATTTTACAATCTGCAATCTTGGAATATCCTCCGCATAACTTCGGCTTGGAATTTACAAAAGTGTGCTGCTAGCTGTACAGTAGCAACGAATTTAAAACCTGTTTTGTCAAACACAAATTTGATTAAATTCATTTTAACTGCGTTTGTTGTCTTTCAATAATTATTTCTATTGACTTGACAAGTCAAAACGTTAGTTAAATATCGGTTTTATGAAAATTTTCAAGTATTGCTACAGGGCCTTTGAAATGACTTTAGATGGTGCAAATTTAAACTATTGCCAGGAACTTCATGTGTTTTGGAATGTCAAATTTAAATTATTTGCAGCTTCCTTTTTTTGATCGTTTTTTGCTCATTAATGTTCAATGACTAAAATCCAGATAAAACGGATTTTAATTTATATTTCATTAGTAAAACAAAGTAATAGTCTGTCGAAAGACTGTTACTCATTGCAATAAAGTTGTAATTCTACTAACGTGTACAAATGGCTCTGTTCCGTAATTTTATTATCTTCAGCTGTATGTGTGCAGCTGGTTATGAAAAGTTGAGAACCGTTTGGTGTTGATTTAATTTACGGGATCAACTCTATTTTAGGATTCAAATTCATTCATACCCTTGTTAACTACATTTAATAAAGATCAATGTGGCAAGAAAACTTAAGTGCTTTTAATTTATTGTAAAACCAATAAATCTTCAATTAGAATGAACACACGACCGGCACTTCACACGGTGAAAGACAACCTTGGCATTCATCAGCAGATAACATGCATCAGCAGATAACCCTTACTCTTCAGATTATTTGATAATCATGAGGTATTTACTAATCATTTATAACTTATAATTATAATTCGTAAGTTCGTTTATACTTTGATCTATGAAAAGCTCTGTAATTACTACTTTCATAAAAATTTGCTTTTAAACCTTACCTAAGTTGGCACATGATATCATGAATATTGGATAATTTGTATTTTAACAGTTTAGCCAGTTTTCCTATCAGATCATTTTAAATGCATCTTAAACTGACAAACTCAATTTTGAGCCTAATGTAGCCTGGTATTAATTATTATGGCGTAAGTGGCTGTTTTAGTGGTTTATTTGATTGCTATACCATAGTCATAGCAGCTTCATAATTGATTATTACTGTAAGTTCTAAGGTGTCGATAATTGGTGGTTAATATTGATCAAAACCGACCATTTGTTGACAATTAGTCACATATTTTATTCAATTTATTGTAATTCGTGTACCAAATGTGGTTTAAAAGATACCATATATGTGCTGAAAACAGCGGTTAAATTGGTTTGAAACGTGCAATTACCCACATATATGAAACCACGTATCTACATTTGATACGTATCCTCCCTTAACAATTATTCTGACGTACTGAGTTGAATTTCAGAGCTTAATCATCGCTTGAATGACTTAAATGTACATCTTTGTTGGGTATATTTTAATGTCGAAGCGTGTAATAAATGTTAGAATTTATTTATTTATTTATTAAAATATGGCTATTTAGGTGGTTTATCTATCTGTATACTCACATGTCATGATACGAGCTTCATTATTCATTTGTACTGATAATAATGAAGTGCTGTAAAATGGTGGTTAATAATGATCCAGAGAGATATTATTCTATCATTTATGTAGAATGTAGATCATTGTTTAATAAGTCTGAATGGATGTACAAAATTTTGTAAATTTGCAGCCGTCTCACATCACCTTAATAACACCAGAATGTGTGTGTGTGTGTGTGTGTGTGTCTGTCTGTCTGTCTGTCCGTGTGTAATTTCCGGTCGGTTATACAAAAAAAACGGTAAGAGTTACGGGACTGATTTTTTCGGTATAGTGTCGACAAAACTCTGATGAAGCCCATAGGAAATTTTTTTTAAAATCGGCCGATGGTAAGTGGTTTAATTGATGGTTTTGTACCACAAATGTTACATAAAATTGCGTGAGCAGAACGGCAAGAGTTACGGGACTTGCTCTCTCTCTCTCATTACTGTGTAATATGTTATAGCTGCATTTAAGTAGCGTCATAATTGGATTAGCCTGGAAGATTTGCTGTAATGTTATACCTTAAGCTTATTAGGGGAGGGGGGACTGTTAGTGTTTGGGGTCTGTTTGGACTGCAGAGAGAGAGAGAGAGAGAGAGAGTTCATACGACAATGTTATGCGTGTTTTCAAATATAATATGCGGGTGTGGTGCGGAGTTAACAAGGGTTAATTTCTATAACGATTTAAATAAAAATAGAAAGCGGTTCAAGACGGGAGTGATGAGGTGTAATAATCGGTGTTCAGACCTTATGATCATGGAGTGTGGTGCCTCATGGCTAATAATGACTTAATTATCCACAAGAAATAACTGATTATGAGATTATTGTTTAAGAAACTATTGGGTCACCTAATGCGGGTTTTGACTCTGCGGGTAATTACTCCTACCCTTTTTAACTGCGGCAGTGAAATCCCGGCCGTAGGCCGGGTTACACTAGTGTCACTATAAAGTGCTTGTCACTATATAGTCCTGTCCCTATATAATGCAGCAATCCTCAAATGTATCTAACCATCTCATTATAGCTTGTTGTGCTCTCTATAGTACTGTTTGGCTATTATGGCAAGTGAACTCCAATCCGTAGCAGAATCTACGGTAAAACTTTTCTTGTCAACTAATTTTAGATTTTAGTACTGCCAAAATGAGTATATCCTCAATATTCTGCTTCTCAATTTGTAAGCAGTAAATTCTAATGTAGGAATCAACATTATCATAGAAGTGTTGAAAGTAAACCCTTTTAATGCTTTCAACACAGCTGTGATCTAAACCAGGTATTATCTGGCAAGCTATAAATAACCTGATGTTTCAGAAATGGAAGATGTTCTTCCCAGTGACCTTCATCATGTCCATCCTGTGGATCGCAGTATTCTCCTACCTCATGGTTTGGTGGACTGAGACACTCGGCCGAACTCTTGGCTTGGGAGAGAAACCAGAGGTTTGTCTACACTTCAAATAGTTTGTTAAACTCTTACTTTTTGTGTGTGTTCTTTACACAGTGAACACACAAGTTCAAGTCATTACCTTCGAAGGTCTAAATTAGATTAGTCTCATGAAACTTAGATTTGAAACAAAAGAAAACAGATGCGATTTTGACGTCACAATTGTTGTGACCTTATATAGTGCAGAGAGTACAGAACATTCTATAGTTATTACAATGTATGTATAGTGTATACATCAATATCCTTGGAACACTCCGACTCATTGTAATATTACCATGGTTAGGTTCGCAAATCAAGTTCCCTGATTATTTTTTCCATCCTAACATGCACTTTTTAGTCTGGAAAGTAGACGTAAATTCTACGTCTACTTTCTAGTAGATGTTTCTAGTAGTTACTTTCTGCTACCTCTATGCCAACTTTACCCAGCTGCCACTGCACCAGCACGTTATAATTGTAGTAACCTCTGAATGGTACCCTCTGCTTGTTGGTAATTGTAAGAGATACTAGTCAAAAGCTATACTCGGGAAAATGTAAAATCAGCTATTATCTAATCTTTCAGCATCTTACTATCAAATTAGAGGTCAATATTTCCAGGACTACTACCTCTCTGTCAATGACATATTCGACAACCAACACATCACCACAATTGTCAATTTCGCAAACCGCACCAAACGCTTACTTGTGCCGGAAGAGCTGGATCAGACCGGGGTGACTTAAAGTATTATCTCATATGCTGTCTCGTCTCGTTTTACTTTTCCAAACCCAGCTGGCATTTAAGCGTATCATTTTGACTCATATATCATCTTACACCATCCTCCACCAATCACTCTGATTTCACCGGCAACCTTCCCCAAGGTTGCCACACCCCAGAGGTAGGCAGAGCATCTCAATGCTATCCTCTCGTGGGCTATCTTGGCCCAGCCTCTCTTTATAAAATAATATAATGATTTATTTTATAAAGTAACTTATGAATTTATTCGAGAAATAATCTGGAAGTATTATCGGCATCTTTTCACACATATTATATATAATATCACTACAAGCACATACACAGTGGCCAATTTGGTACGCTGTTTACAGCAGGGTTTTAGCGTAATAATCGATCTTTTAGAATGTTCTAGTTTGAGTGTAGAATTGCCATAAGAGCTGAGTGTAAGATTAGGTAGGATTAGTGTATAGCTTTTGGATGGTTTTGCGGAGTAAGACACGCGTTAGTCGGGTGCATTAGTTAGCAATTTGTGTCCAATTGCAACAGCTTATTCTACTGATAGAAGAAATCGACCAATGGCAGCAGTTTTAATTAAGATTACACTAAAAAAAGGCTGCTGAAATTCGCAAGAAATGCAAGCATTATTTTAATCGTTACATTTTCAATTCGTTTTAAGTTAAGCTAGTCAGAATCAAATATGAAATTTTCGTCCTTAGTCGGAGAGCCACTGGAGTTACCTCAGACGAGCCCTTCCACTAGAAGAGTGCTGCAGTTACTACTGCTTAGAAGTAACCAGCACCCCAGGCTGCCTATTAACGCGGTACTGACTCTAGTAGCGGAGGAGCTCGTGACAGTCTACGCCGAATCAGACTTTTTGATATCTCTTAACAGTAAAGCTAACATATTCAAGTATGTAGTTTCAGTTTCCCTTGTAAATATTGTCGCTGAATATATGATCCAGCTATTAGATATATTATTAGTTGTAACTTTACACGTGAATTTTTAATTCAATATCCGTAGACTAAGTCAGAAGTTTTGTAAAAATTGAACTTAGATTTTATAAAATTCCGATATTCTTCAACGGTTGAAAAATTCCGAATCTTATGGTTAAGTAAGAATTTTCATTGTGTCTTATCGAAAGTGAGTGAGAGAAACACTTGTGGCAATTTTATTTACTGGTCCTCTTATTTGTAAAGATATCCTCAATACATTCAATTACAAAGTCTGATAACCGTTAAAACAGGGGTCGAATTCACAAAAATAACGTAAACCATTGATTTGAAGCAACCGCCGCTCCTGTCTCTTGATTGCTGATGATGATCAGGAACGCATGACGTATAAATATCATCACGACGATTATTGGTCACTCGAAATCGACCCGTTAAGATTGCAATGTAAGTGCGATGGTTTTTTCTGTGCATTTGTTACCTGTTACTAATTAATCCACAGGATCAAAATGTTTATTGTATCGATAAAACATGGATTTTAAGGCATAAGGAAGCATTGTTGAGTTCTGAAACCAAGTTTAATCGATTTCTCGTGCAATTTTAGGTCAGGAGTGGTCATCAAAATAAATTTTGAACAAAGTCGATATTTTGGTAAATTTCTAGCTTTCTGTCAGAAAATAAATCTTCGTTCTATTAGGGGTAATTGGATGTAACTACAGTACAGCTGTACTTACACCCACTTTCACATGCATGCAAGCTCACCTGGTCCAAAGAGCGGGAAACGGAGAACGAGCTCTGGTGACGTCATAGTCACGTGACCTCAGGCTCATAATCACGTGACCTCAGACCCAATCAATTGGGTTCTGGCCTGTTCAGCCCCCTGTCACCCGATCTTGAGGTGACGTACGACAACTCGTTAACCCAATCGATGTCTGGAAGGCTGCAAATTTTCACATGCCAAACTCACAACGGTTTTTCGGAGTTGTGCGAGATGACGACACATAGAGGCCGCAGAATTATGAGGACTACCAGATCCTGGTGGAACCTAAGCGATCCATGATATCACGACAGGCCCTAAACAGTTCATCAAAATAATCAAGGGGGGGGGGGGGGGGGGGGGGGGGGTCCAACTACATTTTTGTACGTGGCCACCAGATTTTTGCCAAATGTACATTGTACATGTACAAAAATGTACAAAAATGTACAAAATATGTTTTTTCCTGTTTGGAAGTTCCCTGGATAGATTACTTGCTGTGGCTAATTTACAATGACAGGTACATCACATGGGAATGTATTTGATTACTTTAACACCTTTTCTGCTGTTCTTGACTGGTGGTTTTCAAGTAAACCAGAATGCCAGAAGTTATCTTACCTAGTTAGTAGAGTATTAGATTTAAAAGATACTGCGACACTTTTAAAGGTTGCGATATATAATTATTTATGTAATATAATACTTATATGTACTTATGTAGGCATGTAATTGGTAGAATATTGTAATGTTTGATATAACTACATAACAGTACCTGTTAGGCTATCCATTATCGGTATGAAATCTTTTATCTTGATAAACAGATAAAAATTTAGGTTTTATCTAGATAAAACCGATAAAACCGATAATTTTTCTGCTGAAGGCCAAAGCCAAAATGTTTTCCAAATTTCACAAAAACTGATTGTCGACTTTTATTACTGTTTACCAGTAATCTTGCTAAAGTACAATTTCCTTTCTTTTGAAAATATTAGAGCATCAGTTTTCTTCTCCGGGGAACAATAGTGTACCAGTTCTCTTCAAAACAGTAGACCAACGGTTTGTCTTCTCCTAAGAACAGTAGTGTACCAGTTCTCTTCAAAACAGTAGATCACCGGTTTCCTTCTCCTAAAAACAGTAGTGTACCAGTTCTCTTCAAAACAGTAGACCAAGGGTTTCCTTCTCCTGAGAACAGTAACGCACTAGTTCTCTTCAAAACAGTAGACCACCGGTTTCCTTCTCCTGAGAACAGTAACGCACTAGTTCTCTTCAAAACAGTAGACCACCGGTTTCCTTCTCCTGAAAACAGTAGTGCAACAGTTCTCTTCAAAACAGTAGACCACTGGTATCCTTCTCATGAGAACAGTAACGCACTAGTTCTCTTCAAAACATTAGACCACCGGTTTCCTTCTCCTGAGAACAGTAACGCACTAGTTCTCTTCAAAACAGTAGACCACCGGTTTCCTTCTCCTGAGAACAGTAGTGCACCAGTTCTTTTCAAAACAGTAGACCAAGGGTTTCCTTCTCCTGAGAACAGTAACGCACTAGTTCTCTTCAAAACAGTAGACCACCGGTTTCCTTCTCCTGAGAACAGTAACGCACTAGTTCTCTTCAAAACAGTAGATCACCGGTTTCCTTCTCCTGAGAACAGTAGTGCACCAGTTCTCTTCAAAACATTAGACCACCGGTTTCCTTCTCCTGAGAACAGTAGTGCACCAGTTCTCTTCAAAACAGTAGACCACCGGTTTCCTTCTCCTGAGAACAGTAGTGCACCAGTTCTCTTCAAAACATTAGACCACCGGTTTCCTTCTCCTGAGAACAGTAGTGCACCAGTTCTCTTCAAAACAGTAGACCACCGGTATCCTTCTCTTGAGAACAGTAGTGCAACAAATACCAATTCTCCTCGAAACAGTAAAACATTTAAAGTGATTCAGTGAACCGTTTCCTTATCCTGTGGATAACTTGGAGCAACAGATTCCTTCTCCTGAAGACAATGTTTCACGCCTAGAACACTTACGGAATTTAATTGAGTGCCCTGCCGCCTGCCGGTATTTTTGACTCTTGTTAACAGTAACATGCTCGTTCCTGTCTCCAGAATAGTTCAAGTAAGGTAGAACGCCAGCACCCTAGCCTCAAGATAACAATGTCAATAACTTTCTCTAGACTTCTACAGTTCTACAGTTCTACAGTTCCATAGGTATACAAATGTAAATAAACCTCTTAAGCTCACATTTAAGTAAACTACCTCTTCTATCATACTATAAAACGTTTGGGACTGTTTCTTGGATTACTTGGGAAGGCAAAAAACACTAATATTTCTTTAAAATTTTACGGTATTGTGGCAGTTTTTTCGGTAATTTCTAGTGAATTTTTATACCGATAAAAATATGTTTTATCTAGATAAACAGATAACCTTTTTTAACGAATTATCGGAGATAATTATCGGTAACGATTATCGGAGTGGATAGCCTAGTACCTGTGTTTACAATCATTGTTGATAAAATGATATATTGTATAAATGTACCTGTTAACATTCAGATGAACTATTATTTTGTACAGTGCAGTGTTTGACTGAATTTATTGTGTTTTGGTTCATACACATGCCACACACACAGTACACAGTACACACACACACACACACACACCTATTGCTTATTTGTTAGTATTAACTGCACATGACTACAGCCTTTATATATTATAATTGAGGGATGAAGTCCTTAGTTTATCCTGAACACATTTGCTTAATTGTTGCAGCTCTTAGTACCCTAGCCACTTGATACCCTAGCTACTTAGTACCCTAGCTACTTAGTACCCTAGCTACTTAGTACCCTAGCTACTTAGCACCCTAGCTACTTAGTACCCTAGCTACTTAGTACCCTAGCTACTTAGTACCCTAGCTACTTAGTACCCTAGCTACTTAGTACCCTAGCTACTTATTACCCTAGCTACTTATTACCCTAGCTACTTAGTACCCTAGCTACTTAGTACCCTAGCTACTTAGTACCCTAGCTACTTAGTACCCTAGCTACTTATTACCCTAGCTACTTAGTACCCTAGCTACTTAGTACCCTAGCTACTTAGTACCCTAGCTACTTAGTACCCTAGCTACTTAGTACCCTAGCTACTTAGTACCCTAGCTACTTAGTACCCTAGCTACTTAGTACCCTAGCTACTTAGTACCCTAGCTACTTAGTACCCTAGCCATTACTTTAAAAAAGCCCGGTTATATTGCCATTGCTTGTAAGATACCATTTGCCATGATTTTATGTTGACCCTCGAATTAAAGCTCACAATTTAACCGCCCCTATTTCAGATAGTTTTTCTGCTGACAGCTGAAGGCCAAAGCCAAAATGTTTTCCAAATTTCGCCAAAACTAATTGTCGACTTTTATTACTGTTTACCAGTAATCTTTCTAAAGTACCACTTCTTTTCTTTTGAAAATATTAGAGCATCAGTTTTTTTCTCCTGGGAACAGAAGTGCACCAGTTTTCTTCAAAACAGTAGACCAACGGTTTCTTCTCCGAAGAACAGTAGTGTACCAGTTCTCTTCAAAATAGTAGACCAACGGTTTCCTTCTCCTAAGAACAGTAACGCACTAGTTCTCTTCAAAACAGTAGACCACCGGTTTTATTCTCCTGAGAACAGTAACGCAATAGTTCTCTTCAAAACAGTAGACCACTGGTTTCCTTCTCCTGAGAACAGTAGTATACTAGTTCTCTTCAAAACAGTAGACCAAGGGTTTCCTTCTCCCGAGAACAGTAGTGCACCAAATACCAATTCTCCTCGAAACAGTAAAGCATTTAAAGTAATTCAGTGAACCGTTTTCTTATCCTGTTGATAACTTGGAGCAACAGATTCCTTATCCTGAAGACAATGTTTCACGCCGGCCAGAACACTTACGGAATTCAAATGAGTGCCCTGCCGGTATTTTTGACTCTTGTTAACAGTAACATGCTCGTTCCCGTCTCCAGAATGATTATAAGGTAAAATGCCAGCACCCTCAAGAGAACAATGTCAATAACCTTCTCTGGATTTCAACAGTTCTACAGTTCCATAGGTATACAAATGTAAATAAACCTCTTAAGCTCAGTCAGCCTGTTTAGTTTGCTTTGCAAAGTTTGTTTCTTGTCTCTATCATGGACAACTTGGGTGTTTTCTTAGTGCTTCTACTTGTGAAGAAACCAAAGGTTGAGTTCTTCTCTAACCAGTTTTACCCTTTTGAAGTAGTGAGATTAACTATAGAACGACCTAAAATGAAGCGGTTTATAACGCGCAAAAATTGTGAACGCGCCTTTGTGATATATTTAGGAAGAAATTCGGATTTGGCGGGATAATCACAGACATTGCATACGATGTATTTCCCGCCCTAAAGAATATACTAGAAGTTTTGGGAGAGTTTTCTACATGTTTGTCAGTCACAATTATCTTTCTGCCGAACGGAAAAAAAATTGTAAGCAATTCTTCCGCTGGCGCCTAGCAACCACGCGCAATATAACCGAGCCGCGCGCAATAATTGATATCATATTGATGTAATTAATAATTTTAGCGTATCCAAGCTTCTAGTAGAGGCTCTTACGGGCATTGTCTGCTCGATACGCTAGGGACCCCAGATACACCTTACTAGACGTATTTTTGACCGTAGAATCGATTGAAAGTGGTTTTAAAATGATTGGACTGATTGTTCTGGGGTAAAATTGCAAAAAACCGATTTTTGGGCCAAAAATAGGCCAAAAAACCATGTTTTTTGATATTTTGAGCAAGTTAATTTTGTTGGTATGTCGGCAAAACTTGCATGAAGATAGCTAAAAGACAGCCGCACAAGATTGTGTAAAAATAAAACAAATCCCTCTATTTGTTCTGAGGTAAAAATCCAAAAAAGTGGTAAAAATTTTGACTTTTTTGCGCGCAATTTATTTTTGGTACTTATATGCTATATTTTGAAAATTTTTAAACTTATATCTTGTAATAACAATTAATTAAAGTATATTTAATATAATTTTGACCAAAAAATTCATGTTTAATGGAACCAAAATTTTAGGTGCGCCGCGCATATTTTCGAATATTTACACCGTGGTATGAAAATCGAGCGCTAAAGCAAATACTGTCATATTGTCACAAGAATACCTAGGTTGTTTTTCAGTATTATTGTCGCATTTCGAAACTCCTTTTCACCCTATTTGGTTATCTTTTTGATGTGTAATTTGATTACTAACTATGTTTTCATGTATTCTCTTTGATGTGGAGTACCCATTCATACTATTTCCTATCGTTTTTATCATATGCTTTTTCCTCTAGAGTCGGCTCTATTTGTGACATACCTCTTATCTTCTACATAGTTTATCGTGGTTTGTTGATACTGAATTGGTTTAATTGATACTATACGATTACTTTGTTAGAAATGTATAGTAAGATGTGACGGAATAAGAGAAACTAAAATATTTAAATGGGTTGTGGCCATTTCAAAATATTCGATGAGGTTATATTTTTTAAATTGAAGGTCTTTCACCAAATATGACTTGAATAGTTTTTCGACAAAGTTTTTAGAAGAGCTTTAATGATTTCAAAGAATTAGCAAATTGATTGTACATCTTAGAAGCTACTACAGAGAGGCTACCTACACCAAACATAAATCCGAACATATCTTGCAGATAAGTTGGAGCCAATCCTAGTATGGATTTGTGAGATTTTGTAGTGAGATTTTGAATTCAATCCTCTTCTCTATATCCATTATCCAACCAGTAAAGATTGATCAGTTCATCCTCAAGATGGTAATGTTTATATTGCCTATCAACAGCTTTGGCTACGGCATTTTGTAGTAACTGGACCTGATAGGATACAAGGATACAAGGATACAAGGATACATTTATTGAGTTCCAAAAGTGGTAATCCTGAAATAAACATTGACATCATTGGCAAGTAATGGCCTCAAAAATTATGGTCCCTTCAAGATCGAAATCAATAATAATGTTTAAATTTAGATAAGTAGGAATAATCATTTTAGCCAGTCTCGCCTCTAGTTATACTCTCTACAAGCTGACTATCTTATTGTTCCTAATACTATGAAACTTGTCAGGCTCTGTAGTTCGTTTCAGTCTCAGTTCTTCTACAAGCTTTTTATAAGCTTTTCGTTCTGTGGCAGTCCTATCAGGGCAGATGTAAACTGAGCTGTTCCCCTCCTTTGAGCGTAGTGTACTGGTGTTTCTGATCACTGGTGTTGCATGGTCAGAACTGCTCAATGCGAACTTTACTGGTCTGGATACATTTTCTTTCGGAGCTCCAATACAGCAGCAGTCCCTGACTAAAGGCTTCTCACTAATTTCATTCAGAACCTCCTCAACATTACTCAGCAGTTGCTCGTTCTCTGATTCTGATAGACCATAAATGATTACGTTCTTGCTTCACTCAATCTGGTTTTCTAATTTTTTAACTGCAGCGTGGATCTTCTTCGGGGCGAAAGCAGCATTGATGCTTTTTCTAACGACTGAAGAGTAGCTTTTCATCTCCGTTTGCACGGTATTCTGCATTGATTTGAGCTGTTTGTTGCTTTTTTAAATAGCCTTATTCTGAAGATCGATGATAATACTCTGATCTGAAATCTTCTCACTTTTCAACTTGTCAATTTCTTCTGCAAGAGGTATCGCCTTCCTTAGCCAGGTGATACTGAACTGGTCCAATATACAACAAACAGTTTCCAAGCATTCGCATGGTTTCTCTTTCGTTACTGATCTCTTGTTCATCAAATTGCAAGATTGAATTTCCTCGTACATTTTCTTGTTGATTTCACTACAAATCTCATCTAAAACACTCCCTGGCTTTTAATAGTAGGCACAAACATTACTAATTGAGTTTGTAGCGTATATTAAGACGCAATGAAACTACCGGACCACGATGTATGGGGACTTGCCACCCCATGGCAACATTAAAATATATCGACTCTGTTACATCGTTTCCTGTTAATATAAAACTCCGTTACAAAATGAACTGGGATCTGGCAATACTACACCTTAGTTCGATAAAATATGATAAAGTAATGTATAACTAGACTTAAGTAAAAGTCTGAAAGAATATAGAAAACAAAATATATACTGCTAGAAAGCTAAATAATAAACTGCCAAAGAATCGTTAACGTGATATAAAACTGTTCCAAAACGATCAAAGGGGGAAGTGAATAGATCACGGACGAGGTAACATGCATAAGGAATTACAAGGTTTGGCCTCACACACAATATAATTACATGAAGTCATTTACTGTGAAATTGTGCCAGTGTTTAAAGATGCACGCTGGTTGACTGTTAATAAATAATTTAAGATGTCTATGTAAGATTTTCCGTTCAAAATTCTGGGTGATCAGTTTATCGATTATGACGCTTTGCCCTTGTCAGAGGGTCTATCATTATGAGTTTAGATTGAAATTGGCTAATCTCCTCTGAATTGAATACAAATAACACACGTTATTGCCGACGTTTCGCCCCCATGGCTTCTTCAAGGCGGAACAAAAACTTTGTTACATAGTGACCTGGTAAATATCCAAATTAATACATAAAACTCTGAGAAACATTAAAAATAAATGGGAAGATTCTAAGCGGTAGAAAATTTTAAAGCAAAAGATAGATGTTAGGCCAAAGAATCTAGAACTGTCCAATATTTGAGAGCTAGACCAACGTACACAGAACAGCAACGAAAATAGCTTCCTACTCCCTAACATTTTCGGGGAAACTGAAAGGGTGCCACGTACATATATTTTGATGACATTTACATAATAGCCCATGTGGTCTTTTGCCACGAGTCTGCTTCAGGTGAGAGCTGAGTGTTTATTTTAGGAAGTAACTGCTTGATATACAGTGATTGCCAGATCATTCGGTCTGCATTACTAATGTTTTATGAGCGATTTCCACACCATCTCATTGAGCAATACTATATTAGACCGAAAGACTTTAATTTGAGTTTTAGAATTATTTATATTAGTTTTAGAATCATGTACATTAGCTGCAGATAGTATTTAAACGGGTGGGCAACAATTGACCCCCCGTAAATTGACCCCCCGACAATTTTCCCCCGACAATTGACCCCCAACAATTATCCCCCCGACAATTGACCCCCGACAATTAGCCCCCCGACAATATAATTTAATACAATTAACCCTAACCCTAACCCTTATCCTAACCCTAACCCTAACCCTAACCCTAACCCTAACCCTAACCCTAACCCTAACCCTAACCCTAACCCTAACCCTAACCCTAACCCTAACCCTTTACTGACCCTGACCCTTTACTGACCCTGACCCTGACCCTGACCCTGACCCTGACCCTGACCCTGACCATGACCCTGACCCTGACCCTGACCCTGACCCTGACCCTGACCCTGACCCTGACCCTGACCCTGACCCTGACCCTGACCCTGACCCTGACCCTGACCCTGACCCTGACCCTGACCCTGAACCTGACCCTGACCCTGACCCTGACCCTGACCCTGACCCTGAGGCCTGACCCTGAGGCCTGACCCTGAGGCCTGACCCTGACCCTGACCCTGACCCTGACCCTGACCCTGACCCTGACCCTGACCCTGACCCTGACCCTGACCCTGACCCTGACCCTGACCCTGACCCTGACCCTGACCCTGACCCTGACCATGACCCGATCAATTGATCCCTGTGTAATTACATGGGGGGTCAATTGTCAGGGGGTCACTTGTCGGGGGGTCAATTTTCGGGCGGTCAATTGTTGGGGGGTCAATTGTCGGGCGGTCAATTGTCGTACTAAGCCCTAGATTTCGTGACAATTGACCCCAGTGTAATTACATAGGGGGTCAATTGTCGGGGGTCAATTGTCGTACTAAACCCTAGATTTCGAGACAATTGACCCCAGTTTAACTACCTAGGGGGTCAATTGTCGGGAAGTCAATTGTCAGGGGGTCAATTGTCGCGGTACCTATTTAAACATCCAGTTCTTTGTCCTCAAGAAACAATTTCTCGGTCGGTTGACGAAGGTTTTGACTTAATCTGAAGAACAGAAATATGTTCATATTTTCATCAGCTGCTATGAAGATATCATGAACACTATCTTAATAACAAGTGAAATATGATCTCTTTTGTAAGCATATTGTCCAGGACAATTGAGGTCATCATTACATGCTCATTGCTCCTGTAGCCTTCTCTTTTAATTAGTTTTCCCAAGGTTTGACACTGGTCTGTAGTTTTTCAAGACATCTGGAAAATGATCTTCATCGATTGGGGATAACTGGTGTGATGTAAAAAAATAATTGTGGCTTATGATACCAGGGAAATGTAGGTGTCAGCTAAACCCTCGATTTTATGTTTAAATACATTGTATTTATCATAAATATCATATCATATATATATACAGTTACACTGTGTAGTGTTATCCTTTATTAAATATTTGTGGACACTGGCTGATAATCAGTGAAGGCAGAATCGTGGATTATACCTGATAACTACTGGTGGTGTTATGGCTATTAGAGGGTTGTTAGAGGACTGGGCTATTACCGTAACAGCTGGCTACTAGCCTGGTGTTAGAGGGTTGTTAAGATTTTTGGGAGCACAGATACTTAATAGTAATATATCTTGTTTGGATGTTTGAACTTTTCGATTTGTATCTCGAAAGTTATGTTTAACTTCCCCACGCAGTGTTTTAAATGTATGATATTGTAAGATTTATAATGTCATTATTTTATAGCTCCTCAAAGGATATTGTTCTTATCCACGTAGGAATCAAGTGCTCATTTTGATTGAGGTGGCAATTTGAAGTTGCAGCCCAAGATTTTATTGATTTTAATGTGGTCTATTCTTGATAAAAATATATTGCGCTACTCTTCGTTTAAACTACTTTAGCTTTAAACTGTTTAGGAGATGATTTGAAGCGGTGCTACAATCTACAGTGGTCGGTGGACAAGTGTGATGGACACCAGAGCCAGATGCTTTAGTTCACACTATGACTGTGACTGATGTACCTCTGCAACAAACTGACTGTCTTACTTGTAACCTGGTTAGTTAATATTAGTTATTCTTAATTGTGTACCTTCAAGCTTTCCTCCACAATTACAACCAACTTAGAAGCAATGATTTATTGTCAGTATTTTTTATTATTGAACAGACTGAGCCTTGTGCTCCTATTACCTTAGGGCCAATAAATTTTGTTGACAATAAATTTGGTTACCATAATTTTGAAAATTTTTAGTCTACAACAATTTTAGTCACATTTTTCGACTTTTTGAAACCATTTTCCATTCCATTTATTTGATTTTTCCATTATTCACAATTAAGAATGATTTCACAAACGTCGTAAGCATTACTTTAAAGTACAGGGGATCTTCGATATTATGCAGGTTTGGTGGGATTAAATTCTAAAATCAAGGTCTTATAACTCGATAACACGTTGCCATGGCCCCATAGCAACCACAATCAGTGCCCTAGCAACCGAGGCAAATTTGGGTGATTTACCTAATTAATCCTTGGTACTGTTTCACAATTTTAATCATCGTCAATTCACTAGCTCACTGTTTATGCAGGTCTTTCCAAAGTAAATTCCAAGGAAAAAGTTATGGTTTGGTGTGCCATCAGCCATATAGGACCATGGAATAAATTGCCCATATTTCTTCGAGAAAAATATAACTCAAAATTAGCCATTAAACCTTAGAACTACCAATAACTTTTCACAAAATCAAGTTTAGACAAGTCATTTGTCTAAACTGCAGTTTACTTTTGTAGTAGCTGATCCTAGTCGGCAATCCTAGTGGATAAAGAGTTATTCAAAAGTATATCCTTGCAATATTTTTGAACACCCTGTAGTCTGTACGCTCCGAAATCTGATTTAATACTTCAACTCTGATATCATCCAGTGCAATGCGATATGCTAATATTTGATTGTAGGAGACTCTCACTTCGTCCCCAAAAATGAAATATGATGGACCCACTCACAAGAGCGAAAAAAGATACACATTACTGTAATGTTTATAAAACACTTTTATGTGCTCGTGCAATGTGTTTATTTTCAAAAACTGTAACATCGCTCAATCAAAGCCTTATCAGCACAACACGCACAATCACATAATATATCATCAACTTGATCTCAGCGCATCATAATAACAACCACTCGCAAGGACTGTTACCGCTCACTTCAGACACACACACCCACTACACAGTACCACACACAGCCTGCACAGAGCTCAGCAATCAATTCTAAACGGCTAGCTGATTTTGATAAAATAACATCGTGATCCGGCGTGATCAATTATTTTAATTGAAGTATAACGGCTGCACCCCTGACTTTTTAACTAAAGATAAGAGACGTATATATTAGGACATTTGTAATCTGATAAAATTTAAAGTTTTTGTGTGTGAATTAAAGCTTGGTGTGAGAATTAGTGTGGAAATAAAAGAGATATTTATTTTATTACCTATATCATATATCTTAATTAAGTGACAGTATTATTATTTTAACTACAGATTATATCATTTCAGTTAGTATCGACATGAATGTTACGATTGCAGTTTTATTTATTTTTATATTATATTGTATTCAATAAACCGGTTTCAAAGCCCTTTAGTGTGGCCCTCGGGTCTTTAAAACATAATAGGTGAGGTCATGTGGTACCGACATGCTTCAGAGGACAGAAAGAGACTCAGAATTTTAACCACAAGTCTAGATTCTTTTCATAAATATAGACTTGTGGTTACAATTCTGAGTGTTTCATACTATTATATCACAGAATTTTCCTGCTGTTGAAATATTGACAGAAAGGAAAGGTGTTTAGAAGTCGAATTGCTACAACTTCAGAATTCAGATTGCATAACAATTGTATAACTTCAGATTGGAGGACGGTCTAGGGAAGGATATAGGAATTAAGCTTACTTCACAGCTATACTCTGCAAAAGTACCTTCAGCGAATAAGACGTCAACATCCATCTTGTTTATATCAATGATTGTGGACATTACTTTTGTATTCTTTGTAATTTAATTCTCTGACGTTGTATTCTCTTAATACATTGCGTTTGCTAAAATTCTTGTGTGTAAGCTTTAGAACTCTAGATGTCAAACACAGATTTACGGCCAAGTGTCAACCCGGGGTTTGAAGCACGTTATACTAGTTTCAACTTTTATCAGACTGATCCATCGATTTCAGCTATGACATTTTTAGTTCTGATTAAACAAATGGTTTTTATTACATTGTTAATTACATTAAAATACAGTTTGATGTTTAAAACGGGGCATATGAAAGTTTTATCTTGTAAAACCTCGCCTAATCGACGAAGTTACAGTCAGATCGAAAATTAGAAATAGCTTATTTTTAAAAGCAGCTGAAAGTGCTATTTTCAGAACCTGGTGGATATTAGTCTAAAGATTCGTTGGAATTTATTACACTGACCATGACATAAGATCCAAATTCCAAACTGGGTGTTAGGGAAATGCGGCGGACTAAATGTTATTTTACATCTTCCCCGTCACTGATCACTGTCACATTTAAAGCTGCAAATGGTGTATTTGTTATGCCAACTAACACCAGAACAAACAGAGAACTTGTTAAAGTTCAAATTTAGCCCCGTAAAACTCAATGTATGTTATGTAACGGCTAATGTAATGTTCTTACAGGATCGTTGACATATTACGTAATCACGTCCTGAACAACGTTTAATTTGACCCCCCCCCCCCCCCCTCTCGGTGATTCCGTATTATGTGAACGACCCCTAATATGCTTACATCGAGGTAGTGCTTACTGATTTATAGCAACATTTATCATAGCAGCTTGTTTTTAAATCACTGTTTCTTATGATACAAGTTCCGTTACCATTCGTATCACACATAGTAATAAATTACGTATAGTAGTATTACTCGTCGGGAAAAACCCTGGTTCTTTTTGTAGTAATTGTGCGGAACGCGCTTGCGCCGAATCAAAAATATGTGTGAAAGTTTTTCTTGCGCGCATTTACTGTGACATAATGTGTCACGTGATAATCTGAAACTTTGAATAGTCATAACACCAAGAGATAGGCAACAGAGGTAAATCTGGCTACGTAATATCGTCAAGTAGGTATCTAGGAGTTTTGTGAATATTTTGAAATCAAATTCGAGCGGGTATTTTGTGATTTAGCGAGGTGCGCGGAAAAAAGCAAATAACCGTCAGCACATGGCTATACAGCCTCCATAGTGGCATCTGAGATCGGCTATCGATGCGGCACTACTTACTAGTCCATAAAACAATCATCCCAGGAGCCTAGGGGCTCCAGCAGAAGAGTGCCTTATTTGCCCGTAAGAGCCTCTACTATTCCAAAATCGACCATAACTTGACTTCTGATGATAAATTTACTAATTCATTAATATCATTCTAGAGGTAATCGTTTAAACTTCAATTCAGTTTCAAAGTTTAGTCCGAAAGAAGGTAAATTTTGTCTAAAATCGCCACTAAAGAGAAAAATTCGGATTTGTGTATAGAAAATAAACATTTTGGCAGAACTTTCGAAGTCTTCAGCATTCTCTCTGGTATTGAACTGTTCAATTTCTCAGGTTTATACAACCCCCGGAAGTACAGACAACAAAGCAGACATAATCTGGAATATCGATAACCTCTAAAGCTCTAAGAGGACCCAAAATAAAAGCAACTCCTGGAGGCTGGGATTATGAAAGATTTCCACGAAACTCACGCCAGCTGCTTCACACATTGAAAATTAAGATCAGAGAACTGAAAAGTAAAAGCGGATCTTGGCGTTTCAACAATTCCTCTAGACTCGTGTCTGCTGCTTTACGGCTTAAAAATTATGAGAACTGGTGGATCAAAAGTAAGTAGAGTTTAACAGTTTGAGATTTACTAGATTTTTCTCCCAACACTCAGATTTTAACTCTAATATCAACCGTTCACCTTATCGTTATTTAGTTCCTTATCCTTATCTGAGAATCTGTTTCAGATATGGACGGTATAGATGAAGGACGTCTAGAAATGAGCAGCCTTGACCTTTCTTTCCCACCGTGACAGGCAGAATAATAAAGCTATCAAAGCTATCAAGTATTGGCAACTGATCTTCACCCAGCAGACTCTCAATTTTTAAACCAGATAGAAACAACTGTTAGCAAATCAGTTTCGGCCCAGTGCAAAACTGGGCCAAATCATATAAAAACTGCTAATATCTGCTATAACAGATCCGGCTTTGTTTCACGCCGCCGTTTTCCTCTTAGTCTTATACAATTAATTACTTCCCAGGTCTTTTTACTATTCCGGCTATTTTCTGCAAATTTACCAGATACAGAGAAGTATTCTGTTTTCACAGTTTTACGTGTTTTCTTTAGGACTTTTCTGTTGAAATAACTTGTTTCAATAAAAATTTAATTTTGGCCAAGACAGGGAGTCGAACTCAGTGACACTGAGCCAGTCGCCCTCTCAGCCAACTAGGCTATCAAGCCGGAGGCCGAAAATCAAAATTAACTACCATATTGATGACACCACGCACTGCCTATGCAAAGTTATTCTACGACGATGCACATTTTTAGCCATATTTGGGGGCTTGCGCGGCGCGAAAGCTTTAAGCTTTCATAACTCTACCCAGGAACAGTCCCCAGAACTGGTTAAGGATGCGATGTCCGAGTTAGAGCATGTAGTTTAAGAGAATGTATGATTTATCACAGCTACGTCCACACAGTGGCATCGCAAATGGGTATAGTCGCGAACGCGAAGAAACCGCAGGGCTCTTGATAAAGGCCAGGATAAGAACGGGAAACCTGGTGTAAGACCTATTGGAATCGGCGAGATATTGCGCAGAATCATTGGAAAAGCAGTTATAATGTCTTTCAAAACTGATATACAATATGCTGCTGGCCCACTGCAGACCTGTGCAGGGCTCAAATCAGGAATAGAGGCTTCCATTCATGCAATGAGACAGATCTGGGAAGACAGTGACACTGAACTTGAAGCAATACTACAGGTTGACGCTGATAATGCGTTCAATCGTCTTAATAGAGAAGCAGCCCTACACAATGTTCATGAGATTTGTCCTCCGCTCTATCAGTATCTAAAGAACCACTACCAAAAGCCAGCGGACCTGATCATTAATACTACCGAGGACCACTACCAACTTAAGTCTGAGGAAGGTTCAACTCAGGGAGATGTAGCAGCAATGGCATTCTATGCATTAGGGATCAAGCCTCTAGTAGATGACCTAGCCACAGCCTCCAAGCCCAGTGTTTGCAAACAGTCTTGGTATGCAGACGACAGTAGTGCTGGTGGAAAGATTGAAGGTATTAAAGAGATCATGAAGTGTAAATTTGCGAATTCTTCAAAAATGCTCGAAACTTGGGTAGTGAGCTAGGCTTGGTAATTCTGCCGCAATCCCAAAATAGCTCCGTCGTAATTGCTTCACAAGCTGAGATAATATGGGGCATATCAATTACATTTTTCCAAGTTGCGGCTAGGTGACAGGATAGCATATACGACATGTGTAAACACACCTGATTTTAATCGTCCATAACAAGTTTTCTGTTGGTTATTTTTTTGAACCGACAAGATTACCATCAGGTATAAACCATTATATTTCACATATCTTCCTAAATTTGGTGTACAGCGATTAATCTAGTTCCTACAAGCAATTAAAGGCAGCTCACCTTATGGAACTTGAATGTAGCACGAAATCCTGGAATAATAGCTTAATTTTAATGCCATCATGCGGCTGTGTTTCAGCTATCTTCATGCACATTTTGCTGATATGCCAACGAAATTAACTTGCTCAAAAATTCAAAAATCATGGTTTTTTGGCATATTTTTGGCCCAAAAATCGGTTTTTTGCGATTTTACCTGGGGAAACTCAGACTTATCATTTCAAAACCACGTTTAATCGATTGTACGGTCAAAAGTACGTCTAGAAAGATGTATGTGGAGTCCCTAGCGTATCGAGCAGAAAATGCCCGTAAGAGCTTTTACTAGTAAATTTTTAAGACAATTATTTGACGCTTGTGTATATTATGCACATTATACAACCACAATTTTCGAAAGATAAAAGTCAAATCTATCAAGTGTCGTTAATTTGAAGATTTTATCAATTAAATTGGCGCCACAGCACATGAATAAAAATGTGCATTTTAACACTGTTTCTATTGCGGTGTCTGACAGTTAGCCGCAATCCAACAAAATAGGGCGATCTTCCAGTATCGATTTCACGCGACATAATTAAGTTACGAATCTGGGAATTCCGAGCCCTATTCTTATATTAGGGTCTCTATGTGATAGTATATGTGAAATGTTTTGACGATTAAGTCGGGGACACTTCATGATCCCTTTAAGATATGGTGGGATACGCTGTTGGAGCAAGGACCAAAGTATGGATATTACCCAAAAGCCAGTAAGACCGTCCTGATTGTGAAGAATAGCGAGGACCTAGATCTTGCGCAGAAAGTATTCTCAAGCACTGGTATTAAAATCGAGTCTGAAGGAGAACGCCATTTGGGTGCAGCAATTGGCAGCGAAGCTTTTAAGAACAAATATGTCTCAGATAAAGTCCATAAATGGTGTCAGGACATCAAGCTGTTGTCATCAATTGCTGTTGAGGAGCCCCAAGCTGCTTTGACTGCATATACTAAGGGAATTTGTCACCGGTGGACGTTCATTCAGAGGACCATCCCGGGTATATATATATATTTTTTTTTGTTCAGGGAGCAGGCTTGCCACATAGGTCCAGGAGTACCGAACGTTTAGGCAGGGTGCTAGGTTATGGAACACACTCAACTAGTATAGGTAGTCTGAGAGTCCGAAATCTCCAAAAGGAGATGTCATCAGAGTGTGATCCACTGCCTGACTAACCTGTGGGTAGAGTTCATTAGACTCTATTATGATGACAGGTAGTATCTTCTGTATGTTGCTGAGATCCAGTGTCCATGGTACCTATCACCTATCTAGATAATAATAACAAAATGGGAGGCTCTATTTGTCCAAGTGTGCTTCAAATTAAACTGATAAATAAAATACAAATTTGAATTTAAAAATTTTTAAAACCAATAATAAATATAAGGATAAATACCTTGACTGAAATAGTGAATGTCTCTGAAGAAGTAGAGACGTAGAACTTGTTACGACACGATATAATGCTGAAAGAAAGCCTGTCTCTGAAGAAGGAGAGACAATAAAACAAGATGCGACACGGTATGTTGAAATAAAGCCTGTCTCTGAAGAAGGAGAGACGACACGGTATGTTGAAAGAAAGCCTGTGTCTGATGAAGGAGACAAGATAAAGCATGAAACGACACGGTATGTTGAAAGAAAGCCTGTGTCTGATGAAGGAGACACGATAAAGCATGATACGACACGGTATGTTGAAATAAAGCCTATCTCTGAAGAAGGAGAGACGACACGGTATGCTGAAAGAAAGCCGGTCTCTGAAGGAGAGACCATAAAAACATGATACGACATGGTATGTTGAAATAAAGCCTGTCTCTGAAGGAGAGATGATAAAAACTTGATACGACACGGTATGCTGAAAGAAAGCCAGTCTCTGAAGAAGAAGAGACGAAAAAAAAAAAAAAAAATTTTTAAAACCAATAATAAATATAAGGATAAATACCTTGACTGAAATAGTGAATGTCTCTGAAGAAGTAGAGACGTAGAACTTGTTACGACACGATATAATGCTGAAAGAAAGCCTGTCTCTGAAGAAGGAGAGACAATAAAACAAGATGCGACACGGTATGTTGAAATAAAGCCTGTCTCTGAAGAAGGAGAGACGACACGGTATGTTGAAAGAAAGCCTGTGTCTGATGAAGGAGACAAGATAAAGCATGATACGACACGGTATGTTGAAAGAAAGCCTGTCTCTGAAGTAGGAGAGACGATAAAGCATGATACGACACGGTATGCTGAAAGAAGCCTGTCTCTGAAGAAGGAGACACGATAAAGCATGATACGACACGGTATGTTGAAATAAAGTCTAATGAAGTAAGTCAGACAAGCAAACGCTTCAGGTTAAATGTAGATATAAGTCGTCTCCATCCCAGAAATAATGAATTTTGACCCAGTGTAAAAGTGCAGAAATCGGCCTAAAATTACAAATACTTAAAGCAGTTAAAAAGTGACAGTATTCAAACACAGGGAAATTTAATAACATAGAACGTAACAAGGAATATCTCCAAACGGAGTTTTCTTAGAGGGTGAGAGGTTCTTTAATAAGACCTAATGATTAAAATTAACCGGACTGCTAGCGAGGAATCGAGAGTGGGAATAAAATAAAAGCGAAATAAATTCTAAGATAACGAAAAAGTGGTACAGAAAGCTAATGTCCTAACACGGAGTCTAGGAAAAACCTGTGAACCAAATAAGCAGAATGGCACCCGTGCATGAAGTGTTAAAATAAATACCGTTCTAGAATGCCTGCGGAGGCATTTTACTCCTTAATAATGCATTATGCACGTGTTAGAAAATTTTACTCCGAAATTTAATAACATAGAACGTAACAAGGAATATCTCCAAACGGAGTTTTCTTAGAGGGTGAGAGGTTCTTTAATAAGACCTAATGATTAAAATTAACCGGACTGCTAGCGAGGAATCGAGAGTGGGAATAAAATAAAAGCGAAATAAATTCTAAGATAACGAAAAAGTGGTACAGAAAGCTAATGTCCTAACACGGAGTCTAGGAAAAACCTGTGAACCAAATAAGCAGAATGGCACCCGTGCATGAAGTGTTAAAATAAATACCGTTCTAGAATGCCTGCGGAGGCATTTTACTCCTTAATAATGCATTATGCACGTGTTAGAAAATTTTACTCCGAAATTTAATAACATAGAACGTAACAAGGAATATCTCCAAACGGAGTTTTCTTAGAGGGTGAGAGGTTCTTTAATAAGACCTAATGATTAAAATTAACCGGACTGCTAGCGAGGAATCGAGAGTGGGAATAAAATAAAAGCGAAATAAATTCTAAGATAACGAAAAAGTGGTACAGAAAGCTAATGTCCTAACACGGAGTCTAGGAAAAACCTGTGAACCAAATAAGCAGAATGGCACCCGTGCATGAAGTGTTAAAATAAATACCGTTCTAGAATGCCTGCGGAGGCATTTTACTCCTTAATAATGCATTATGCACGTGTTAGAAAATTTTACTCCGAAATTTAATAACATAGAACGTAACAAGGAATATCTCCAAACGGAGTTTTCTTAGAGGGTGAGAGGTTCTTTAATAAGACCTAATGATTAAAATTAACCGGACTGCTAGCGAGGAATCGAGAGTGGGAATAAAATAAAAGCGAAATAAATTCTAAGATAACGAAAAAGTGGTACAGAAAGCTAATGTCCTAACACGGAGTCTAGGAAAAACCTGTGAACCAAATAAGCAGAATGGCACCCGTGCATGAAGTGTTAAAATAAATACCGTTCTAGAATGCCTGCGGAGGCATTTTACTCCTTAATAATGCATTATGCACGTGTTAGAAAATTTTACTCCGAAATTTAATAACATAGAACGTAACAAGGAATATCTCCAAACGGAGTTTTCTTAGAGGGTGAGAGGTTCTTTAATAAGACCTAATGATTAAAATTAACCGGACTGCTAGCGAGGAATCGAGAGTGGGAATAAAATAAAAGCGAAATAAATTCTAAGATAACGAAAAAGTGGTACAGAAAGCTAATGTCCTAACACGGAGTCTAGGAAAAACCTGTGAACCAAATAAGCAGAATGGCACCCGTGCATGAAGTGTTAAAATAAATACCGTTCTAGAATGCCTGCGGAGGCATTTTACTCCTTAATAATGCATTATGCACGTGTTAGAAAATTTTACTCCGAAATTTAATAACATAGAACGTAACAAGGAATATCTCCAAACGGAGTTTTCTTAGAGGGTGAGAGGTTCTTTAATAAGACCTAATGATTAAAATTAACCGGACTGCTAGCGAGGAATCGAGAGTGGGAATAAAATAAAAGCGAAATAAATTCTAAGATAACGAAAAAGTGGTACAGAAAGCTAATGTCCTAACACGGAGTCTAGGAAAAACCTGTGAACCAAATAAGCAGAATGGCACCCGTGCATGAAGTGTTAAAATAAATACCGTTCTAGAATGCCTGCGGAGGCATTTTACTCCTTAATAATGCATTATGCACGTGTTAGAAAATTTTACTCCGAAATTTAATAACATAGAACGTAACAAGGAATATCTCCAAACGGAGTTTTCTTAGAGGGTGAGAGGTTCTTTAATAAGACCTAATGATTAAAATTAACCGGACTGCTAGCGAGGAATCGAGAGTGGGAATAAAATAAAAGCGAAATAAATTCTAAGATAACGAAAAAGTGGTACAGAAAGCTAATGTCCTAACACGGAGTCTAGGAAAAACCTGTGAACCAAATAAGCAGAATGGCACCCGTGCATGAAGTGTTAAAATAAATACCGTTCTAGAATGCCTGCGGAGGCATTTTACTCCTTAATAATGCATTATGCACGTGTTAGAAAATTTTACTCCGAAATTTAATAACATAGAACGTAACAAGGAATATCTCCAAACGGAGTTTTCTTAGAGGGTGAGAGGTTCTTTAATAAGACCTAATGATTAAAATTAACCGGACTGCTAGCGAGGAATCGAGAGTGGGAATAAAATAAAAGCGAAATAAATTCTAAGATAACGAAAAAGTGGTACAGAAAGCTAATGTCCTAACACGGAGTCTAGGAAAAACCTGTGAACCAAATAAGCAGAATGGCACCCGTGCATGAAGTGTTAAAATAAATACCGTTCTAGAATGCCTGCGGAGGCATTTTACTCCTTAATAATGCATTATGCACGTGTTAGAAAATTTTACTCCGAAATTTAATAACATAGAACGTAACAAGGAATATCTCCAAACGGAGTTTTCTTAGAGGGTGAGAGGTTCTTTAATAAGACCTAATGATTAAAATTAACCGGACTGCTAGCGAGGAATCGAGAGTGGGAATAAAATAAAAGCGAAATAAATTCTAAGATAACGAAAAAGTGGTACAGAAAGCTAATGTCCTAACACGGAGTCTAGGAAAAACCTGTGAACCAAATAAGCAGAATGGCACCCGTGCATGAAGTGTTAAAATAAATACCGTTCTAGAATGCCTGCGGAGGCATTTTACTCCTTAATAATGCATTATGCACGTGTTAGAAAATTTTACTCCGAAATTTAATAACATAGAACGTAACAAGGAATATCTCCAAACGGAGTTTTCTTAGAGGGTGAGAGGTTCTTTAATAAGACCTAATGATTAAAATTAACCGGACTGCTAGCGAGGAATCGAGAGTGGGAATAAAATAAAAGCGAAATAAATTCTAAGATAACGAAAAAGTGGTACAGAAAGCTAATGTCCTAACACGGAGTCTAGGAAAAACCTGTGAACCAAATAAGCAGAATGGCACCCGTGCATGAAGTGTTAAAATAAATACCGTTCTAGAATGCCTGCGGAGGCATTTTACTCCTTAATAATGCATTATGCACGTGTTAGAAAATTTTACTCCGAAATTTAATAACATAGAACGTAACAAGGAATATCTCCAAACGGAGTTTTCTTAGAGGGTGAGAGGTTCTTTAATAAGACCTAATGATTAAAATTAACCGGACTGCTAGCGAGGAATCGAGAGTGGGAATAAAATAAAAGCGAAATAAATTCTAAGATAACGAAAAAGTGGTACAGAAAGCTAATGTCCTAACACGGAGTCTAGGAAAAACCTGTGAACCAAATAAGCAGAATGGCACCCGTGCATGAAGTGTTAAAATAAATACCGTTCTAGAATGCCTGCGGAGGCATTTTACTCCTTAATAATGCATTATGCACGTGTTAGAAAATTTTACTCCGAAATTTAATAACATAGAACGTAACAAGGAATATCTCCAAACGGAGTTTTCTTAGAGGGTGAGAGGTTCTTTAATAAGACCTAATGATTAAAATTAACCGGACTGCTAGCGAGGAATCGAGAGTGGGAATAAAATAAAAGCGAAATAAATTCTAAGATAACGAAAAAGTGGTACAGAAAGCTAATGTCCTAACACGGAGTCTAGGAAAAACCTGTGAACCAAATAAGCAGAATGGCACCCGTGCATGAAGTGTTAAAATAAATACCGTTCTAGAATGCCTGCGGAGGCATTTTACTCCTTAATAATGCATTATGCACGTGTTAGAAAATTTTACTCCGAAATTTAATAACATAGAACGTAACAAGGAATATCTCCAAACGGAGTTTTCTTAGAGGGTGAGAGGTTCTTTAATAAGACCTAATGATTAAAATTAACCGGACTGCTAGCGAGGAATCGAGAGTGGGAATAAAATAAAAGCGAAATAAATTCTAAGATAACGAAAAAGTGGTACAGAAAGCTAATGTCCTAACACGGAGTCTAGGAAAAACCTGTGAACCAAATAAGCAGAATGGCACCCGTGCATGAAGTGTTAAAATAAATACCGTTCTAGAATGCCTGCGGAGGCATTTTACTCCTTAATAATGCATTATGCACGTGTTAGAAAATTTTACTCCGAAATTTAATAACATAGAACGTAACAAGGAATATCTCCAAACGGAGTTTTCTTAGAGGGTGAGAGGTTCTTTAATAAGACCTAATGATTAAAATTAACCGGACTGCTAGCGAGGAATCGAGAGTGGGAATAAAATAAAAGCGAAATAAATTCTAAGATAACGAAAAAGTGGTACAGAAAGCTAATGTCCTAACACGGAGTCTAGGAAAAACCTGTGAACCAAATAAGCAGAATGGCACCCGTGCATGAAGTGTTAAAATAAATACCGTTCTAGAATGCCTGCGGAGGCATTTTACTCCTTAATAATGCATTATGCACGTGTTAGAAAATTTTACTCCGAAATTTAATAACATGCCCCGCTTACTAGTTTAGCTCTTTCTAGTCCCCTGCTACACGGCATGTAAACAGGGATTGGCTAGTTAGAGGCGGTCCGTGTAGGCCTTACACTGTGCTTTCAGCAATACTCATAGAACGTAACAAGGAATATCTCCAAACGGAGTTTTCTTAGAGGGTGAGAGGTTCTTTAATAAGACCTAATGATTAAAATTAACCGGACTGCTAGCGAGGAATCGAGAGTGGGAATAAAATAAAAGCGAAATAAATTCTAAGATAACGAAAAAGTGGTACAGAAAGCTAATGTCCTAACACGGAGTCTAGGAAAAACCTGTGAACCAAATAAGCAGAATGGCACCCGTGCATGAAGTGTTAAAATAAATACCGTTCTAGAATGCCTGCGGAGGCATTTTACTCCTTAATAATGCATTATGCACGTGTTAGAAAATTTTACTCCGAAATAGAACGTAACAAGGAATATCTCCAAACGGAGTTTTCTTAGAGGGTGAGATGTTCTTTAATAAGACCTAATGATTAAAATTAACCGGACTGCTAGCGAGGAATCGAGAGTGGGAATAAAATAAAAGCGAAATAAATTCTAAGATAACGAAAAAGTGGTACAGAAAGCTAATGTCCTAACACGGAGTCTAGGAAAAACCTGTGAACCAAATAAGCAGAATGGCACCCGTGCATGAAGTGTTAAAATAAATACCGTTCTAGAATGCCTGCGGAGGCATTTTACTCCTTAATAATGCATTATGCACGTGTTAGAAAATTTTACTCCGAAATTTAATAACATAGAACGTAACAAGGAATATCTCCAAACGGAGTTTTCTTAGAGGGTGAGAGGTTCTTTAATAAGACCTAATGATTAAAATTAACCGGACTGCTAGCGAGGAATCGAGAGTGGGAATAAAATAAAAGCGAAATAAATTCTAAGATAACGAAAAAGTGGTACAGAAAGCTAATGTCCTAACACGGAGTCTAGGAAAAACCTGTGAACCAAATAAGCAGAATGGCACCCGTGCATGAAGTGTTAAAATAAATACCGTTCTAGAATGCCTGCGGAGGCATTTTACTCCTTAATAATGCATTATGCACGTGTTAGAAAATTTTACTCCGAAATTTAATAACATAGAACGTAACAAGGAATATCTCCAAACGGAGTTTTCTTAGAGGGTGAGAGGTTCTTTAATAAGACCTAATGATTAAAATTAACCGGACTGCTAGCGAGGAATCGAGAGTGGGAATAAAATCAACACTAGTAGATTCAGAGTGCTGGCAGCACATCCTGTGTTGTAGTGCATTTAGTAAATCCCAAGAGCTTGTCGCTGAAGCAATTGCCAGATTAGCCAGGCGTGTATGTACTGAAGATGTAGATTTCAAATCAATAGCAGTGCTCACAGCTGGTAGGCTTGTCCCCTTAGATAAATGTCCAGGCCTAAGACCAATTGGTATTGGTGAGATCCTGAGACGGATTATTGGGAAGTGTGTGATGATGGTATTAAAAAAAAAAAGATATTCAGAAGAATGCTGGACCACTTCAAACATGTGCAGGCCATGAAGGGGGGATCGAGGCAGCAATACATGCTATGGCAGAGGTGCACGATGATGAGGACACGGAAGCCATTTTGTTAGTGGATGCTTCCAACGCATTCAACGCTCTCAATAGGACTGCTGCTACCAACAACATGCAGTATGTTTGCCCACCACTTGCTAAATATTTTGAGAACACCTACAGAGAACCAACAGACCTTTATGTGGCAAACAGCAAGGGAGTGATCATCAAGAGCTGCGAAGGTTTCACTCAAGGAGACAATATTGCCACTGGTGGATATGCTCTTAGCACCAAGCCACTTATCGACCGCCTGAGAAACATCATCAAACAGGTGTGGTTTGCCGATGATAGTGCTGCTGGAGGGAAATTGGAGGCAGTGTATAAGTGGTGGAAGGAGTTGCTCCAAGTTGGACCTAAGTATGGTTATTTTCCTAACCCATCTAAAAGCATTCTAGTAGTGAAGGACCCTCAGATGATCGACCAGGCCAAGGCATTGTTTGGAGAGTTCAATATGCAAATAACATCAGGCACAAGGCATCTTGGTGCAGTACTTGGCAATACAGGTGTCAAAGATCAGTACATTGCCGATAAGGTCCAAGGGTGGTGCGAAGACATCAAGATGCTAGCTGATATTGCAGAATCTGAGCCTCAAGCAGCCTATTCAGCCTACATCTCTGGCATACAACACCGATGGAAGTTTGTTCAAAGGACTGTTCCTCATATCTCTGAAGCCATGGAGCCGCTAGAACATGAAATAAGACAAAAGCTTCTGCCAAAGATGCTGGGCAGGGAGATTTCAGACTTAGAGAGGGACGTGTTAAGTCTACCAATAAGATTGGGAGGATTGGGCATTGGTAAACCCCACGAGGAATGCCAGTCTGAGTACACAGCTTCCAAGCTACTCACCACCGAGCTTACAAAGGCAATAGTGGACCAACAGGAAGTTTACACTGCATCCAGTAACCTCACCAAATCAGGGAAAGAAATGATAAAAAATTTGAAGAATTCCGAGCTCCAAGCCAAGTTTAACGCTATAGCTGAAAGATGTGGCACCTCCTCTAAGAGAGCACTACTAACAGCAAGAGAAAAGGGAGCGTCCAGTTGGCTTAACACATTGCCACTTCAGCAGTATGGCTACACTCTGAACAAAGAGGAGTTTCGAGACAGTGTCTGCTTACGCTACAGTTGGTGGATACCAAACACTCCCATCACCTGTGGATGTGGGAAAACAAGTGATCTTGACCACCTTCTCACCTGTAAGCTAGGGGGCTACGTGATAATGACCCACAACAACATCAGAGACACAATGGCAAATCTACTTCGTGAGGTATGTCATGATGTAAAAGTTGAACCCCAGCTACAGAAGGTGAATGAGGGTGACTGCCTCAACCCCAAGACTATAACAGGTGACCAAGCTCGGCTTGATGTATCTGCTAGAGGAGTTTGGACTCCATTTGATAAGACCTTTCTTGACATAAGGGTTTCACACCCCAATTGCTTATCAAACAGGACAAAAACTCTTCAAGAAGTATACGAAGAGAACGAGAAAGAGAAGAAGGACGAGTACTTGGAGAGAGTGTTGAATGTGGAGAAGGCTACCTTCACCCCGGCTGTATTCCTCACATCTGGAGGAATGTCTAAAGAGTGTAAGCAGTTCGTCAACAGAGTAGCAGACCTCATTGCAAGAAAAAGGAAGGAAAGGTACTGCGATGTAGTAAGACACGTGAGAACTAGGATAAGATTTGCAATGTTGAGAACAACTCTTATTGCTCTACGAGGGTACCGAGGAAAGAAGGTGGACACCAAACGTGAGATTCAGCTATCAGAAGTTTCATACAACCTCATCCCTGCCCCTATAATGGAGTAGATCATGTGTTTTGTTAAAATGTTTTTGAAAAAATTATTAGTAGCAATGAATTGTGCTCTGCCAATTGCAACACTTAAAATTTGATTGTGCTCTGCCAATTGCATCACTTGATTTAATTGAATGTATATATATACTGTTTGACAAAAGTTATTATTTATATACACATAATATAATCTGCAATTGTCATCTCAAAAAAATAAATTCTAAGATAACGAAAAAGTGGTACAGAAAGCTAATGTCCTAACACGGAGTCTAGGAAAAACCTGTGAACCAAATAAGCAGAATGGCACCCGTGCATGAAGTGTTAAAATAAATACCGTTCTAGAATGCCTGCGGAGGCATTTTACTCCTTAATAATGCATTATGCACGTGTTAGAAAATTTTACTCCGAAATTTAATAACATAGAACGTAACAAGGAATATCTCCAAACGGAGTTTTCTTAGAGGGTGAGAGGTTCTTTAATAAGACCTAATGATTAAAATTAACCGGACTGCTAGCGAGGAATCGAGAGTGGGAATAAAATAAAAGCGAAATAAATTCTAAGATAACGAAAAAGTGGTACAGAAAGCTAATGTCCTAACACGGAGTCTAGGAAAAACCTGTGAACCAAATAAGCAGAATGGCACCCGTGCATGAAGTGTTAAAATAAATACCGTTCTAGAATGCCTGCGGAGGCATTTTACTCCTTAATAATGCATTATGCACGTGTTAGAAAATTTTACTCCGAAATTTAATAACATAGAACGTAACAAGGAATATCTCCAAACGGAGTTTTCTTAGAGGATGAGAGGTTCTTTAATAAGACCTAATGATTAAAATTAACCGGACTGCTAGCGAGGAATCGAGAGTGGGAATAAAATAAAAGCGAAATAAATTCTAAGATAACGAAAAAGTGGTACAGAAAGCTAATGTCCTAACACGGAGTCTAGGAAAAACCTGTGAACCAAATAAGCAGAATGGCACCCGTGCATGAAGTGTTAAAATAAATACCGTTCTAGAATGCCTGCGGAGGCATTTTACTCCTTAATAATGCATTATGCACGTGTTAGAAAATTTTACTCCGAAATTTAATAACATAGAACGTAACAAGGAATATCTCCAAACGGAGTTTTCTTAGAGGGTGAGAGGTTCTTTAATAAGACCTAATGATTAAAATTAACCGGACTGCTAGCGAGGAATCGAGAGTGGGAATAAAATAAAAGCGAAATAAATTCTAAGATAACGAAAAAGTGGTACAGAAAGCTAATGTCCTAACACGGAGTCTAGGAAAAACCTGTGAACCAAATAAGCAGAATGGCACCCGTGCATGAAGTGTTAAAATAAATACCGTTCTAGAATGCCTGCGGAGGCATTTTACTCCTTAATAATGCATTATGCACGTGTTAGAAAATTTTACTCCGAAATTTAATAACATAGAACGTAACAAGGAATATCTCCAAACGGAGTTTTCTTAGAGGGTGAGAGGTTCTTTAATAAGACCTAATGATTAAAATTAACCGGACTGCTAGCGAGGAATCGAGAGTGGGAATAAAATAAAAGCGAAATAAATTCTAAGATAACGAAAAAGTGGTACAGAAAGCTAATGTCCTAACACGGAGTCTAGGAAAAACCTGTGAACCAAATAAGCAGAATGGCACCCGTGCATGAAGTGTTAAAATAAATACCGTTCTAGAATGCCTGCGGAGGCATTTTACTCCTTAATAATGCATTATGCACGTGTTAGAAAATTTTACTCCGAAATTTAATAACATAGAACGTAACAAGGAATATCTCCAAACGGAGTTTTCTTAGAGGGTGAGAGGTTCTTTAATAAGACCTAATGATTAAAATTAACCGGACTGCTAGCGAGGAATCGAGAGTGGGAATAAAATAAAAGCGAAATAAATTCTAAGATAACGAAAAAGTGGTACAGAAAGCTAATGTCCTAACACGGAGTCTAGGAAAAACCTGTGAACCAAATAAGCAGAATGGCACCCGTGCATGAAGTGTTAAAATAAATACCGTTCTAGAATGCCTGCGGAGGCATTTTACTCCTTAATAATGCATTATGCACGTGTTAGAAAATTTTACTCCGAAATTTAATAACATAGAACGTAACAAGGAATATCTCCAAACGGAGTTTTCTTAGAGGGTGAGAGGTTCTTTAATAAGACCTAATGATTAAAATTAACCGGACTGCTAGCGAGGAATCGAGAGTGGGAATAAAATAAAAGCGAAATAAATTCTAAGATAACGAAAAAGTGGTACAGAAAGCTAATGTCCTAACACGGAGTCTAGGAAAAACCTGTGAACCAAATAAGCAGAATGGCACCCGTGCATGAAGTGTTAAAATAAATACCGTTCTAGAATGCCTGCGGAGGCATTTTACTCCTTAATAATGCATTATGCACGTGTTAGAAAATTTTACTCCGAAATTTAATAACATAGAACGTAACAAGGAATATCTCCAAACGGAGTTTTCTTAGAGGGTGAGAGGTTCTTTAATAAGACCTAATGATTAAAATTAACCGGACTGCTAGCGAGGAATCGAGAGTGGGAATAAAATAAAAGCGAAATAAATTCTAAGATAACGAAAAAGTGGTACAGAAAGCTAATGTCCTAACACGGAGTCTAGGAAAAACCTGTGAACCAAATAAGCAGAATGGCACCCGTGCATGAAGTGTTAAAATAAATACCGTTCTAGAATGCCTGCGGAGGCATTTTACTCCTTAATAATGCATTATGCACGTGTTAGAAAATTTTACTCCGAAATTTAATAACATAGAACGTAACAAGGAATATCTCCAAACGGAGTTTTCTTAGAGGGTGAGAGGTTCTTTAATAAGACCTAATGATTAAAATTAACCGGACTGCTAGCGAGGAATCGAGAGTGGGAATAAAATAAAATCGAAATAAATTCTAAGATAACGAAAAAGTGGTACAGAAAGCTAATGTCCTAACACGGAGTCTAGGAAAAACCTGTGAACCAAATAAGCATCCCGGGTATAAGTCACTTGTTTCAACCATTGGAGGATTGCATCAGAACAGATTTTATTCCAGCAATCTTGGGTAAGAACGTATCAGACTTGGACCGCTCCATATTTGCATTGCCAGTCAGACATGGTGGCCTAGGCATCTCCAACCCAGTTGAAAACTGCAATAGAGAATTCACAGCCTCAGTCTCCATCACAAAAGACCTCACAGACCTGATTATCAACCAGCAAAACACCCTTGAACATTACAACATGTCAATTCAAAATGACACTATAAAAAGTCTCAAGGCAATCAAGGAGAAACACTTATTTGAATATTTACGGTTAGCAAATCAATAGAGGACAGTGTAAGAGATCCCAACCTAAAGAGATCTCTCCAGTTCATCAAAGAGAAAGGTTCAGGATGTTGGCTTACTGCACTTCCATTGAAGAGATTTGGCTACTCCCTGAACAAGATTGAGTTCCGTGATGCTCTGTACTTGCGTTATGGTTGGGAGATCCCTAACACCCCATTTCACTGTGCTTGTGGAGAGAGAAATAATGTGAATCACACACTTATATGCAAGAAAGGTGGCTATGTTTCTATGAGACACATCAACATCCGCGATCTAAATGCAGAGCTGCAGCGTGAAGTATGCAGAGATGTAGTGACTGAGCCAGCATTGATACCCCTTGATAATGAAGAAATTGTTGGTACCAATGCTGATAGAGCTGCACCTGATGTATCCTCACGAGGTCTCTGGAGCACATTTGAACGAACATTCTTTGATGTCTGTGTTACCCACCCCAACTCACCCACATATGACAAAAAAGATATGGAACAGATCTATAAAGCTCATGAAATGAGGAAAATGAAAAAGTACAACAACAGAATCATCCAGGTGGAAAAAGGCACCTTTACTCCACTTATATACTCAACAAATGGCGGATGGGGTCCACAAGCCACAAGATACCACAAGAGACTCGCTGAAAAACTATCCCAGAAGAGAGGAGAAGACTATGCGGCTATTATGTGTTACATGCGCACCAGGATTAGATTCTCAATCCTCAGGAGCACCCTGATAGCGGTCAGGGGTGAGAGAGGGAGACGGCAATCGTATACATTGCCAGTCAGTGTAACTTCGTTTAACTTGATACCTGCTATCAAGTTAGGACTATGAATGTTTCTAGACACTATCCTTTTGATATTGAGATATTGGTATCTCAGATCACGTGTGCATCTTTCCTTTTTTTACGACACAGTAATTTATTGACACTCACAGCTATAATTTTAATCATTGAATCAGTATTTTTATCTGTGCTCTGCGAATGCATCACATGAATCAGTTTTTTAATCTATTAACTTATTACACATTTGTGCTCTGCTTTAGCATCACTTGACTATTTTAAAAAAATTGTTTGTTCAGGCCATGACCTTATAGTCAGCCAATTGGCCATTGCTATATTATGTGTATATTGTTTGAATATTCTTTTCTATAATACACATTATTTGAATGCACTTTAAACAACGTTTATCCATCGATTTAGCTGTTTCGAGTGTATGTATTTGGTTAAAGATTTTAAATGTGTTCGCTTTCTTATCTTTTAGATCTATTACTTCAGTTCATTAACTTAGGCCCTCCATGATCTGATATAGTCTTTACTCTTTGTGTATGTCAGAGGGAAATGAAACTCAAATTTTGCCCCAAATCTTTTCCTTGTGTTGGCTGCGTGTGTGTAATATATTTACAGAATGACCACATATAATTCAAACTTGTATTATATTATTATTAAATCTAAAATAGCTAATAATTTAATAAATTATTAACAGGCCCCTTAACGTGGGCAATAATATATGCTTTATAAATTATATAAACAAATTGCAGTCTATTTTTCCAATGTTGTTAAGTGTCTCTTTAGATCTGTTTTGGTGTTTTGTGGGAGTTCCCACATTTGTTGGTTGAGAATGCTCAATAAAGCAGTCAAGCATACATGATGCTTGACTGCTTTATTGACCCGGACAGGCACCGGGGGCAGACATCCCAACACCAGTGCGTTGGGACATAGTGTTGGTCTGCTTCAGGACGTGTTAGATCCTAGAGAAGCCGCCATCCCCTCTACTGCTTTAGCTCAGCGGCAGCATGAGCCCTGGTTTCCTGCCACATTGGTACCTCTGAAAGTACAGAAAAGTGGTGGATTTCGGGGTCCAGGATCCTCCCTCTTTAATCTTTACGGTGGTGTTATTTCTCTGAGATGTTTGCAGAGTCTTTATTTTATGATCTTTCTAGTTTAGTTGGATAAATCCTGGAGAGCATCATTTTGACCCCAAAGAAATTCGACTCTTCTAATGAATGCTTTTTGTGTGCTGCTTTTTGTTAACACTTCATCTAGATAGGAATGTGAGTCAGCCCCACCCAGCTCTTCTTTTAGCTGCAGGTAACTGGTGTCTTGCACCTCCAGACACAATAGGAGCTGGTGTACAGGAGAATCATCGAAGCTGTTGCAGAAACGACAGGCCTCACCACTGTCACCACCCATGATCTTTTGGATATTCGCAAAGAGTGGTGAGCTGCCGTGAATGTAGTCCATTATTCGGCTGTCCAGATTTTTACTCGTGTTGTGCCCGAATAAGAAGTTGTTTTTGTCTAGGAGCAGCCCACTGTTTTTGATCTTTGTGATCACACCAAGTATCTTGGTCTCCTTGTTGTTACTGACAGTTCTGCATTGCAGATTTGTTTCGATGCTGTCAATCCAGATCTTATTTTTGTAGCTCATTATGTCTGCCTGAGTGTAATAGGCCAGATCCTTGAAATGTTGCTGCGTTAGGTCTATCATTCTGGTTCCGTGTGACTTATTTTCTTTCCAAAGGAAGTACTTTTTCAGTGACATTGTTAAGACATGAAAGCTTGGTATTCTGCTTTCGTCAACTTGGTAGAGTGTAGCTGAGAGGTTGTCACCTTGTGTGAGTACTTTGCACATGAATTTAACCGAAAGAGCTTCGAGTTGCACATCCAGTGGTGGGAGGCGGAGAGCAAGTTCGGTTAATTCCCTTTGTGGATTCAGGACTGATCCAGATATTTTTAGAATGATTTTATTCCAGAAGCTTTTAAATTGATTGAGACACTTGTGAAGCCAAATAGGTGCTGCGTAGAACAGTTTAGTGAGGACCATTGTTTTAAGGAGGAGAGTGAGGCTGTAAACGTTTAGACCGTAGTTGCGGTTAGTTGATTTTGTTATTAATCCCCACTTTCTTTTGCATTCTTTAAGTTTTTGAGACGCATGTTTCTTGAAATTGAGGTCTTCATCTACTATTACCCCAAGGACCTTTGTGCTTTGGACGTAGTTGATGCTTTTCCCATTAATACATAATTCTGCAGGTTTCTGTTCTTCAGTATAAGCTGCAGTTTTCAAGATTATGGCCTCCGTTTTATTCGTATCACAGTTCACTACTAGCTTGTTCTTGATGCACCACTTGCTGAGGTGGTCACAAACCATCTGCATTTTTTCATGGCATCCGGAGATGTTCTCAAAGGAAATCATTGTATTATAATTATTGGTCTCCTGGAAATTAAGGTAACACAACTAAAATTCATCTGTATCATAAGTTAACAATAACATATATCAGCACTTCAAAGAACAAAACTTTTCGTTTCATTGAATTAAAGTAAATTTTTGGTCCCATATCATTATCAGCTAGGTATAAACTATGTATTAAAGGTCATGCAACATCTTAGAAATAACTGTCACCAAGATGCAGTTAGGTCTAACTGGTTAGACCTAACTGCATCTTGGTGACAGTACTCTATTTTATTTTAACTGTAATCTGAGCCATATAAAAAGATCTTCACACCAAATACTGTGCAAACAACCACAAAAGCGCGTAGATGATGTAGGTATTGCACTATTCTGATATTATCGTCTGAAGCAGGAGAAATCAGGAGAAATCAGGAGAAAGCAGCGTGTTCTTCGAGCAATAAGACATAAAATCCCCGTTGAATTGTACAGTTTTTGCGTTGACTCCTCGAACCGTCACTGAAGGAAAGAAAATATGATAAATGACAATGAAAAAAGAAAGGTTAAAAAGTTGTTCTACTGACTGGTACTAACTATGTTGATTCTGTTGACCTCAACACAGTTAACTTCAAGAGTACCACAAAAGACATTGCAGAATTTGTTGAAACATTGTGGGCAGAATTTAAAGGCACAAAAATACAGATTACAAACATTTCACCTAGAGCTGTTACTAATAAGAATAATATAATCCAGGGACTGAATCGATACTTGAAAAATGTGTTATATAAGCATGGGCTATTGTACATAAACACATAACAAGACAATAAGTAAGGAATTGTCAAGCTTGGTAAGTGACGTTAATCTGGCAAATAAGTAAATCGCTTGTGCTAAACTTCAGTAAATCTTATAATCCAAGGTTATTAACATGAATCATAACAGAATTACTAATTCCTCTGGTTTAAAATGTTAGATCAGCCCAAATTTCTAATTGCTCAACGCGCGGCGGGTCATACAACGTATGACAAGTTATATCAAGTCAAAATATTCCCCAAAATAAGTTAAAGACGATTCCCGATCGAGAACGTTTTGGTAGAAAAAGTTTGTCAAGTTACATAAATATCATTGGAAATGCAATTTTATGGATAAAATCAATAAAGCTTACAAGTAAATCCCAAAACAAAGTAACACACCCAACAATGGTTGAGATGTGATACATCCAAGCAGTCTAAGTCCACAATAATATCATGAGCTAATCTAAAAGTAGCTCCAATGTTCATGTAACCAGACAGGTCCTACCAATCCAAAGAGTTAAGTAGGTTTCCATTCAGTCAGTAGTAAACAGTGTCTAGCACTGGTCGTCCTAAGAGGGACTCCCCATTTATTACAGGCCTGGGTAAGGCCGCGTACATACCAATGGATAGAGCATTGGCCGTCTAATATAGGGACTAGACTACCCAGCTAGGCGTGGGTGGGCCCTGTAGAAATACATATCTTCCTTCTTAGCTTGAGGTCATCATTATTCACACATTCACTGCAGATTTGGGCGAATTTTGGATCTCTGGAGCAGTTTAGGATAGCCAAGTGTGGAGTACCCAGATCTTCCAGACTGGAGACCTCGTTACAAACACTGAGAAGATATGAGGCTTGGTCCCTAAGGTCTTCGTCAACATGACCACAACTAGTCAGTATATGAATTGCAGTTTGTTCTTCATGACCACAGGAGCAATAGGGAGATGGCCATTTCAGTATGTCAAGGATAAAAAGAAATGAGTTTAGAAGATTGTTTTTGTAAAACAAGCTCATAACTAGAACCTCAGTTTCTCTGCTAGTATGATGAGGGAACTTCAGGGGGTGGTAGACACCATGGGAATTTGAGACCAGCCCTCCATTTGTAACTGGTTCTTAATAGATTCCTGCCATACGGATTCAGTGAATTGTTTGATAGAGACCTTGGTGTAATGGCAGGCTTTCCTAGAGAGCTCGAACAATTTCGAGGCATCATTCAGTCCAATTATTATTGCATCACCTGGCAGGACAGAGTCAGCATGTACTTCCACCTTCCACTTTAGAAATTTCAGCACATCCCGCATGTGGCCCAGAATTTTTGTGTTTCCGGATTCTATCTCTCTGCATATGAAGTCATGGTGTACATCGATATGTATACTACTGAATACCTTCAGGTAGTGCTTCACCGATAGTATTCTGTTTGTAACCCGGAGTGGGGGTATTCCCAAGATGACCTCTAGTATGGCATTTTGAACATTGAAGACTGCTCCCACAGCAGATTTTGCAACCTTGTACCAAAGTTTGTTCAGTTCCAGCATGTTGGCATTAGTTTGCCAGATAAACGAGCCATAGAAGAGGGAGGAATATGTAATAGTGAAACGACAATGGGGTCACGACGTGATACAAGTTCAAGCCATTTAAAGTTTCACATACAACATAGTTGATTCACGATGTCAATCCTTCGCATCTCGCCGCATGGTTACGAGAAGCATTGGTTGCGAGAAGCATTATTGGATGCGCGCTACAAACAACATAGCCATGTGTATACGCGTACTGCGTGACGCGCTTGTTTCGGCGGTCGCGCGCTACTGCAAGCGAGAGGGCTCTGGTTAGAGCAACGCTACTGCAAGCGAGAGGGCTCTGGTTAGAGCAACGCTACTGCAAGCGAGAGGGCTCTGGTTAGAGCAAATTTAAAGTGACTTTGTTGCTTTTCGCGATAATGCTTTTGTGGTTAAGAGAAGCATTATTTGATGCACTGAGCAGCCCAGGCCCAGTATAGTTTGACCATTGTTAATGGTCTGGCCCGGCGCGCGCTACTTCGTAGCACTTGCCATCAGGCCATAATATTTTGAAAAGAAAGCGGCGCGCGCTACTTCGAAGAAATTTAGATGAGTAACCTCCGTCAAAGTATAGTGCATTGCGCTAAAAAGCGAATCACAAACCATGAACATTGCATTATCAATTATGTACATTATGTACATGTACAGTACATAAGTGATAAGAACTTAGAATTTGATGAAGTATGGGTTTTCTGTTCACATAGCCATGTGTCTACGCGTACTGCGTGACGCGCTTGTTTCACAACTGCAAGCGAGAGGGCTCTGGTTAGAGCAAGGTTTTCTGAGAAAGTTATTATTTGATATTTATATAATATTGTAGTTAGTTAGTAGTTAGTAGGTGACGGGAGCTTCTAAGCTTTCCGTAGTGCCCCCAACCTGCTTTCAGATATGGGGGTCATATATGTCTTCAGTTTTGAGTTTCCACCCGGTGAACCTGGTCGGCGAGCCCCCAGGTTTCAACTGCGCATAATAATATAGCCGCGCGGGTAATAAATCCCGGGTTGGCTTCTCGTGTATTCGGTAGTGTGGCCGACCCCACTACTCTGCTGCGCGTTGCCGTGTTGGGGTGCTATCCCGGCGCGCGCGCCGGAGCTAGCCCTTCTCCCCGGCCTCTGCGCACTTCGGCTATTTCGCTATATAAGAATTGAAATCTGCGTTCGTTTTGCGTACTGTATGTTTGGTCAGATAATTATTTGTAAAGAATCAGAGTTGCCATGCCGCTCGCCCGAGCGTTTGGAGTTTTTAGGAGCCAGTCCAGACACTTGCCTGGATTGCATCGCAATAGCTCCGTATCGACTCCTTACGCCCGAGTAAGTTGTTATATCCTATATACTCTGTAAGTTTCACGTTAGCGTCTGAGGTACCAGTCCAGACTATGTGTCTGGTTCGCATCGCGAAGGTCCCACAGTGACGCTTTGCGCTTAACTCAAGATGTGAGTACGATGAGATTGTAATTTTATTGTATGACTGCAACTTGGAGATGGGTGATGAGGATTAGAAAATGTATCGTTTCCAGTACCGAGAGGTTGGAACTAAGGGAGCCAGCCTGGACTCTTGTCCAGATTGCATCGCAATAGCCCCTTGTCGACCCTCGCTCTCGTTCCTGGTAACGGTGTGTGGTTACTATGGTAACAGTGTGTAGTTGCTATGGTAACAGTGTGTAGTTGCTATGGTAACAGTGTGTAGTAGCCATGGTAACAGTGTGTAGTTGCTATGGTAACAGTGTGTAGTTGCTATAGTATCAGTACGTAGTTACTGGTAGCAGTGTTTAGTTGCTAGGTAGTGATTTGGAGTTGCTACGGTAAACGTGTGTGGTTGCTATGTTAAGAGTGTGTAGTTTCTATGGCAACATTGAATGGTTGCTGTGGTAACAATTTAGAGTTCTTCTTCGTTGACAAATTCTAGTAAAGTCGTTTCAAATGATTAACATCGTTTAAATGAATAACATCGTTTAAATGAATACCATCGTTTAAATGAATAAAACTGAATAAAAAGTTGAAACAATAGATAATAAAATTACCCGCCATGCGCGCTACCAGAGTAGCTAGCGCGCAAAACGTATTAAAGGATTGACAGCGAGATCATTAACACATACTGTGCTCAAATGGCGTTCGCACGTTACGTAAAATATAGGAAAAATTTAATATAGCAATCTCAATTCGAACCAAGATAACGCTGATTGGATGAATCAATCATTCATTGATAAGCCAGTGTGTGCTACACTCATATCGTTTCATCTACACACTAAGTAATCACTAATCTATAATGATGAAGTAGTGGCAGAAAAGTCATGCCTTGTAACATGATCAGGTTTGACAGCGGTGCATTTGATGGCTGAAGATTACTTCGGTGAGTCTGTTTGAGAGGTTGTGCTATTAGAGTGGAATTTACCAGGTGTAGGAGCTGCGCCTTGAGGGAAGAATGTAACCAGTTTTGGAAAACTGTCGCCCTGTCGTGTGGTAATATTTTAATTCTGTGAAAGCATGGTTCGAGGTAAAATTTATAAACAAGTAAGTAAAGTGAATCAATTTTACACGCTAAAACTTTATATAAACATGGGCTTTTAAGGGAAATAGATCATGTTAGGTCTGATATGTCTGGCCGGAGGCCTTTCTCTTTGATATGTGGTGTATGGCCATGGGCCGTTCTCTTTTGTATGATGTGGAGGATGAGAATTTCAATAGGTATATAATATTTCATGTTATATTACAAATGACGAGATCAATTTCTTGCCTGTAGACACGGATTAGTAGATGGGTTGGTCGAGGGGGGTATAATGCATGTCTGACTGCAAATCTCAGTTAGACAACTCTGATTTCAGGAACTTGGATAGAGAGTTGAGCTTTGTCTTAATAAGAGACGTGATGTCTGATGTTGGCATTCTTGTAATCTGTGCGAATGTCTAGGGAGACATGAGCTGTATCCATCAGACTTATCCTTGGTTCAGAGCAGTATCTGTTGTCCTGCATTGTGGCTGAGTAGCTGTCTGTCTGTTTGGCTTTGATTTCCGTAGATATTTAAGCCTGTTCCTGGGAATCTAGGGGTGTTAGTATACACACAAGGGGGTGGAACGAATGTTAGTTTATAATTATAGTTTAGCAGCCAATACGGAGGCAAGTAACGATCGAGAAAACAAGATGTGTTCTAAACGCCGTCAAAAACCGAAAGATGATGCAAAAAGTGTGTCTAGTCAACAAACAGAAGGACTGTAACTGAGACCCTGGTTCTATGAATGCTGACGATCTACAATATGCAGTAGAGTGAGACAGAATACAAATGAAAGAACAGAGCAATAGAATTATAACAAGAAACTTAGCCTGTAGAGTAAAACGGCTGAGAATTCCAGCACTCATATCAGAGAGTGTCCCCATTTCTGTTGGTGCTGACTTCCCAGAGAAGCAGCAGAGTCGTACTTTATCAGAGTTGCTTGTACCAGAGCGGTTGATATCAGTCTTCGTTAAGTTGAGGGGCTACTGATGATTTCTTGCTTCTATCCTGCTTCTGTTAGTTTATAATTTTAGTTTAGCCTGGAAGCTAAGAGGGGATTAGTAAACACGCAATAGTATGGTACACTGCTGCCAGCTGACTCACCAGCAACAATGCATGTCCAAAGGGGAGGCAGAGGGAGAGATATCACCGACAACCTGGGTGACAGGCCACCGACAGTGCACCCACCTCTGTAGGTCTGAGGGCGACAGGTCAAGAACCAGGTGAGACTAGTAATCAAACAGAAAAGGGACCGAACTGCTAAGGTGATTGAGTGAGTGAGATGCTGCATTGCTACTGGCTGACTCGCCAGCAACAATGCAAGTCCAAGAAGAAAAAAGGAGAGACACTGTCCGTTATCTGGGTGAGCCACCACCGACAGTGCTCCCACTTCTGTGGGGCTGAGGGTGTTGGCTCCAAGAACCAGCCGTGAGCGAACAGCGCCTGTCCCCCTCTATGGTTAACTTGAGAGTAACAGGACTGTGCCATTCTCCAGGCCAATCCGTTCAGTAACCAGCTGACCCAGCACCACCTCTAATGGAAGATGTGGTTCGGATTGGACTTCGCTAGGATTTGTCAGTTTTTCTGTAGACACTAATGCTCCCTCGAGGAAAGACATGAGCCCCGGCGAAACTGACCAAAAACGTGGCAGGGATTCTCACCCTACTATAATATTGTATATGAATACGTTTTTCAAAGAAATGAGTTTTTAGTCTTTTTTTAAACAAGACAATATTGGTCGATGTTTTCAATTTATAAGGACAAAGGAAGCTGATTCCAAACGGAGGGATCGCAGTAACTAAAACTAAAACTTTCCGTTTTACTATAATTTGAAACAGGAGGAACATAATGAATAAATAAAACTGTAAATTTTAAAAATTCAGGAGACATTTATTCCCTTTCTCTTGGCAATACACGGATTTTTATGTGAATATATCACATGAGTGATGAGGAATATGGCTAGAGCATCAGAGCATGTATATAGTAATGACTTTCATAGTTTCAAGTAATTCAGTTAAAGCTGAGCCGAGTTATCAGTAAAAGTCGCTTGGTCGTATTTTTTGTGTCACCCTGTCCAATAATATACATTATTTAATTTGTATAATTTCCCTCAGCGATGAGATCTCTTAGTAGAATGAGTTATGGATCAATTAATGCCAGCACTACCAATATCAGTCTGATTGGATCATTAGATTTGGTTGGGCAATGCCTACCAAAGGAAAGGTTTGCTTCTGGAGTAACTAATGAAATGCTATGTTTGCTTTGTGACTTGGTTTCATGTGACCCTGTGTACATTTTATGCTGTCCAACGAAATATTACTGTTTCAAATGTTTAGTTGGTGACAGAAAGGCCTGCAGAACAATCATTTGCCTCTCCTGTCAAATTCCACAAGTTGTAAAAGCTATTACTAGAAATGATACCCTGCGAAATGCCACATATGCTCTGAACACAATTGTGTGTGAATTTGCTGTCTCAGGATGTTCAGTCTATAGCTCTGTTGACACCATAAATAATCATGTTGATAGCTGCCCTTATCAACCTTCCCCATGTATAAATGCAGGGTGTAATCAAATTTGTCTTCTGAAGGACTGGGAATGGCATTACAAAGTAGAGTGTCCAAAGCGTCAAACTCGCTGCAATGGAAGCTGTCGTTCGCTCTTACATGCTCATGAAATAGACATACATGACTGTGATAATGTTTTAAGAGATTTTAAATCTTACCAAAAGGAAGAGCTAAACCTAATGTGTCGATTATTTAAGGACGATACTGAAGTCCCTACTGAAGACAGTTCTTTGGAAGATCGTGTTTATAATTGGCATGATCAGAGAGAGGAGGACCGCCTTGCTGCATCAATGTCTGCTATGAAGCACCAACTCATTATGTTGAATGAAGATGATGAAGTTCATGACTCCTTGGGGAAGGTCATCCACCATGGAAAATGGAGATGTAGTTCTCTGGAATGTGCAATTCCTTACGAAAAACATGATTTTAACAGAGAACATCAAGATGACGGAAAGAGACATATTTTCTTTTGGGACTGCTGTTTAAATGACAAAAACGATACTACTAAGTGTGATGTGTTTTAGTATCAAAGTAAAGATAATGATATTAAAATTCTTGTTTGTAATTCTAAATTTGCAGTAAAATTTAACAGTAGACAGACTTAAAATAATCAACAAAAGATAGTTAAGTTAATTGATTACCTTGTTTCTTTTGCTTAAAAGAATTGGTCAATAACCTTGCAAAAACTCATTTGTGCAAGTGATCTATAAAAAATCATGTTCTCTATAATCAATAACATGGGATATGGTTTAATATATTGGAAGCACTTTTCAGTTTTTTCACAGGGGCATGTCAATTACAATGATAAATATCCGAAAAACCAAAAGATTATTCTTGGATCCACTTGAATGAATGCTTCAATGGAGTCAGATTTGAAGCTTTATCTTGATTGCATTCTAAGGCCAACCAGCAAAGAGTCACAAAGACAATCTCTATGTGCATTAGCGGATCTACTCTCTACCAATGGTGATTAATAATGCAGGGATCGATAGGAATTTTCATTTTCGAAATTATTTATCGAAATTTAAAACAAAATGTTTAAAATGATGACATACATTTAGGATTTCACGGCCGAGTATGGTAAAATTCGTCCCTTTTTTGCGTGAGCAGAATTTATGCGTACTGTATGATTACTGTTTAACAGAGACATTGTTAACTTACAAGGTGATTTAAAAGCAGCATTTCGGGAAGATAAAGGATTGCTCTCGCTAACAAAGCTACTTTTGACTGAGGAAGAGGTTTCGTTCCAGCAAACCACCATGTACACCCTTAGCTGCGCAGTAGATTCTTGTGGCAAGTATATTAGAGACTTGAATACTCGTGTCAATTCTATAATGAATCTTTGAAATATCAATAATACATATCAAATCTGCCTTACTTGATTATAACATAATTCAAATATGTATTATGTAAGTTATCGTTTTATTCGATAAGATATGTTGTTATTGTGCTTATATAATTAATAAAAAGCAAGGGTAAATCTTTTATCTATCAATACACAGTCTGATGATTTCATTTCAGTTTCATCTCAAAACGTTTTGATTCATAAAGGGATAATTAGTCTGCTTTCTAGTCATCTAAAGAAAGGTCCCCTATCCCCGCTGTTTCAGTCATCTGTTTGTTTGCTGAGTTTTCTCAGCCAGGGTAATTCCCTTGGACAAAACCAGTCCAGACAGAAGGGAATTATCAAACATCTCGTCTCATGCCTTAGGTTTGCTTCTTATACAACGATTTGGAACCATTGATTTGCTTTGATTGATGCTAAGTTTTAAGTAGTGAATAAGGGTTTATTTGAAAATCGAACATTCACTTTTCCCGTTGGGCCGTTGCAGTCCACTGGGAATGTTCGATGGTTAAATAGCTAAGATAACTTAAATAAACTGCTTTCTCTCTACCAGAAATTCCAGTCCAGTTACCCAAGAAAATGTTCCCGTGTGGAATTCCTGTCTGACATGTCTTTCCTCTTTAGTCAACAATCCTCGGAACTGTGAGTGTTTAAAAAAAGTAGTAGATGAGTTCGAAAAGGGGCAATGTACAGTTTAAAGTTTGAACAATGAACATCCCTGTTAATTTTTCTTGTCTTTAATCAGCAAAAAACCCCTAGAAATTAGTTTTCTTAACTAGTAATTGTATAATATCGAAATGTTACACTTCGTCCTCCAGTAACATCTCTCATGAGGATTGAAGATGTATTATACTATAAACTACCAGTTAACGCAAGCGAAACTTATTTTCAGCATTAAATCAAGAAGCTTGTATGGAAGTGATACCATTTTGTCTTTATATCCTACTAAAGAATTCTCATGCTAAAGATCTGGTGATTTCAATCTCTAATTTCTTGAGACTCTGTCTTTCAGACAACGGTAAGTTTAGGCGTAGAATTGCAAACATTTTGTGTCCTAATTTTAAGTCGACCAATTAAAAAAATTAAAATTACTGTCACCGATAATGATAGTTCCCAATATTTTTCACAGTGCTTTCAAGATGTGCGATATTAAGGGGGCAGGGGGGGTCTTTATGAAATTTCTCTCGAAATTGATTTTATAGTTCATTCTGATAGAGAAGGGAGTGATATCTATCAGCTGCTTTTGGTCTCATGGAAAAATATTATTCCTAGCCGAAGTTATCGCCGGTGTCAAAGGTCAGCGCTCATGTGTAATTGTATTGCGGTTAATCGTGCGCCCTGAAAATCGACCTCTTTTTTGGACGATTTTTTCAGGTCCAAGATTTTCAAAATCGAATACAAAATTTTCTCAGGCCTATCTTAAAATTCTGATCGAATGGAATCTTCTAAATGGTCCTTAGAACATATCCTTAAAGTTTCAAGGTGATTGCTCAAAAAATGTAGGAGAAGATAGAATTTTAGACTCGATTTTCAAGGCGCGCGATTGAAAATCGCTCGCGCAATACAATTACACATGAACGCTGACCTTTGACCAGCAATAAATTCGGCTAGGAACAATATGTTTCCATGGGACCAAAAGCAGCAGATAGATATCACTCCCCTCTATCAGAAACAACTATAAAATCAATTTCGAGAGAAATTTCATAAAGACCCCCCTCCTGCCCCTTTAAAATGATTATTATCTAAAAATATTGCAGGATCAAACCAGGAAAAATTTTTCAAGATAGGAGGTCTTAAAATCTGTCTTGATATGTTAAAAGGATGTCAAGATAACAGAACCGCTTGGTGCGTCATCTCTTTAATCAACTCAGCACCAAAAGGTTATTTATACCATGACTTATTTAATAAATAAGTAATTATAATAACTTATTTAGCAAATAAATGGAATGAATGAATCATGGTGACCGGTTTATCATCTCGGTAGCCTGTCCTTCCTGGTTCTTAGCTCTCCACTCACTTGTGCACTGGCTGCTGTAACTTGTTTTATTTTCAAAGCTTAAAATGGTCCAGTTGAAAAACTCTAGTGCATGCATTTTCAGGGATCTTGCTTTCTCCAGATATCCAAGTTTCGTGTGTGCCCCTCCTATTGCACTGGATCTCTAAGGGAACTAATGAACAGATACCTAATGGGCTTCAAGCATTAAGCACAGCTATTGATAACAATAAAGAGGCTAGGTATGTCGTTCTTTTCGATGCAGGATTAAGGATTAAGTATTCTTTACCCTCTTTATAGTGCTTGTATATTTAGTGATACAAGATATTTACAAATTTTACATTAGATAACAAAGTTATTCTAATAATAGATTAACTTTGAACGGTTCACAGAGCGGCACTCGTAGCAGATAGAAATGGTATGTCAAGTATCATTAGATGTATGGAGAACTGTGATGAAAACACTAGAAAAACTGCGAAACTACTTCTTCAGTCAATGTTCACAACTTCTACAGGTAAAAGACACATTTTCTACTTAACAACCACAGCAAAATGAATACATTTTTTGTTCAAATGAACCTTTGAACGAACTTAATATTATTGTATTGTATTTCAGGTGAAAAAAGTGAAGGGTCACATTCGAACGAACTTAATACTATTGTATTTATTTCAGGCGAAAAGAGTGAAGGGTCTGATAGCGACCTTGAGTCCGCCAGCCATGAAATAACAAAACAGTATGGAAATAAGAGTGAGGGTTCAAATGTCAAATCAAACAAGGTGGGCGTGCAAAGAAAGCAGCAGATAAAAGACCTGAAGAAGCGGACTGTCGTAGTGAAAAGCAGCGGAAGTTGGGCTGTACCTACATACGAGAGAGGAACTGAAAGAAAGAGGTGCTACAAAAGGTCTATCAGAGAAACGCCTAGAAGATCTGAACCTGGGAGCATGTCAGGGGTGAGTATATCTTTTTCCCTACCCTTTGTAAAAAGATAGTACGGAATGAGAATTTGGGTTCGGATACTACATGAAGTGGCTAATCATTATAACTGTTTCGACCATACTTTACAAAATTGATAATCATATTAATGTTCTACAATGCCTATTTCAGAAGAGAGCTAAAAGCTACAGTCCAATAACACCCCAGCCCACCCCTGCCCCGGGAGTAGAAAGAGAGTTTGGCCCTGTATCCCCCCACGGGAAGCGACAACTCACAACACACAACAGGGAGCAACAACTCACAACACAACCCACAATCATAGCCTCCATAGTATCACGGACAGTTGAAGACAAGATGAGCGAGTTCCTACAACGATTCGAACAAGTCATATCAACCACAGCTGCAGGTTCCATCGCGTCCTGTTCTGCTTCCATTGTACCAATAACGCCAACTGATAATCCTCACGTTAATAAAACATGTCACCAAACATCTGGAGTTGACAAAAGTACTGATAGAATCGTAAATGAATCTGTTCATGAATTATCTACTCAGAAAAGGTCTGATTCGGCCCTAACAACGTTAAAGTTGGAGTCAGGGAGAAGATTTAGTCGTGATGTTGATGAGATGAGTGTTATCACTGATATCAGTCAGGTCACTTTATTTAATGACTTCTTCGACTTGAACCCTCTGTTGGTGCCATCGTGTAGAAATAGCAGATTTATTGAAATAGATGATTCGATTTCCCAATATGACAATTCAACGTCGAATGACAATGTAACGTCGCATGACAATGTAACGTCTCGCAACTTTAAAATGGCCAGAAGATCAGACGGAGATTCAGGATTTGGACATTCTAGTAAAATATCAATACCTGGTAATTCATCCATGCCCATTTCATCGGACGGTCCAAAAGAAAACCTTTCTCAAAGATTTATGAAGATGCATAGGTAAATTAATTTCTCATCGATTGCCCTTTCGGCAAAGACAATAGGGTAAAATGTAGGTAAATCCTCGATTAACACCAGGACCTGCATTTTGACCGTGTATTTTAACAAAACTAATCTGTGTTATGCATTTAACATCGGTTGCGTACAAAGCAAGTTGTATAATAGTAGGCACGTTTAATTCATTAATAATCAGTCCTCAAAAGAATAATTATAATATTACTTCTCAGTGATAAATCAAATTGCAGACTTGGTGAAAACTTAGATGGATACGCAGATGATCAGGATCAACATTCAGTAAGTGTTGAATAAGAAATGAGTCCAGTGCTATCATAATTACATAATAAGTAATCAACTGAAGTCTCAGACCTCAGTTAAAAATAGGCTATAAGAAAAGCCGCTCTCGTCTTGTCACAAATGTCACAAGTTTACAGATTTATACTGGAAACGTAAGGCGCGGTACTTCATTGTTATAGAAAATATCCTGTAAGACATTTACTATAGCATAAAATTCACGCGCGCAGAGTTAGAACGCATGCTTATAAAGATTAAATTGTTGACTACCTCTGCGAGCTATTGCCTATTATAAGATTGTTTTGGATTACAAATTAATTCAGACTTTCTTGGAGACTGATTGAGTTTACAACTCCATATTGGAAGGTAAAACTTGCAAATAATTTAAATGTATCGTCTATACGTAATTAATGTGTCCCACGAGTGTACACACTACTGCACACAGCACGTCGTGCTGTGCTTCATACTGCATACGCAAATTTATACGCATAATTAGTAGGATATATACGCATACGGCATAATTACAGGATTATTAACTAGCTTGCTGCTCTATCATGTGTGCAGAATGTGCTGTAGTTTGTATTTGTACCTTATAGATACTTCGCAACTTCGAAAATAAATTCAGTATAGGCACATTTTATAGGATTTTTACCTTTGGATCCCGATTATGATGAAAAGCAAAATACCAAAATGTGAAAATTTCACCATTTTGGTAGCCGGGCTAAAGTAGTGGATGTCCTTGCTGTACGGCAAGTTAAACAAGGAACTGAAACTACTAGGTTCCGTACAGACTCAACTCTGCACCCATGTCAATATGTTCATTATATGCAAGCCTCTTGATTTATACCCATAGGGAAAAAATCAATAAATAAATAAACCCATACTTAATTCCTAGGATAAAATTACAAACCAAAGATTAAAAATTTGTTTGAAATTGTCTCCAATCGTCTTCGTCCTGCCTTATAGTTATACAGCTAAACTTGATGCAGCAACTTTACATCGTCTCCTACTTCTTCACTGTTCCCGGGTTTTTTATCAGCCTCCTGGGGTGCTTCATTTTGAGGTTCAGGCAGGACAGGTTTTACCTCATCAGGTTTTACCTCATCAGGTTTTACCTCATCAGGATTTACCTCATCACCAGCTTCTGAACCCTCTAGCTCCTCAATCATCTCCTCGACCTCATTTTCTTTCTGCTTCACGATTATAGTAAACTCGGGTGTCATGGTGAAGTTGGTGCCCTCTTTCACCCTATACTTGGCAGGCAAGAAAGGTTCTCCGAGTAATTCCTTGTTGTATTCCTTCCATAGTTCCTCGTATTCTCTCTCTGTTTCAACCCTGACCATCTTCAACATCAGTGATCTAAAACCCTTGCTTGACTCCATCTGCTGTTGCCTCCGGGTGCTAGGAGACATAGACCCAGCTACTGCAGATAATAAAGTAGTGATGGCTCCCAAAGTGGCTGGTATGTAATGGGTGATAGGAAGAAGGGTTGAGAGGGTCGTCATCGCAGAAAGCACGATCAAAGATAGACTCATAATGTTATGGGTGCTGTCCCAATATTGTGCCACTTTGCCGTGCGAGTCAGCTTTGGCTTTTGTCATGTTGACGAATGATGACCAGTTTTCGGAGATGCCCATAACTGCTGGCTGTTGAAATAGGTCCTAGAGCTGAAGGGTGAAAATTAGTGATAAGCAAAGTGGAAAAATTTGAATTTATCATATAAAAAATCAAAGTTTCTTCAAGCAAAAGCGATGCGGGCTTTGTAGCGTTGTAATATAAGTTCAAATTATATGGAGATGGAGTAAGGCTATCTATATATTATGGAAAATGGGAATAGCTAAAACTAATTGAGTAATAGCCTCAGAAATACATCCGGCATAAAAAACAAAACTCAACTGAAAATATTCACTAATGTACGTGGTGTATTCGACCATGATATTTCTGAAAGTGAGCGATATATGAATGTAGCCGTATGTAAATCTGTCAACACGTCAGTCTGAGGGGAATATTTGCCAATGTCGGGTGCAAAAATCCACCCACGTACTTGACTTTCTAGCTGTTTCGCAGTTAAAGCAAACTCGGTTGTAGCGCAGTCTTCGTTATCCTTGACTTTGTACTTGCTTACTTGTAATTGTGGTGTAGAAAGGGTTCAGTAATCATATTTTTGGTGTATTCCCTAATCCCTCCATAATTCCTCGTATTTTCTCTGTAGGGCTAAGCGCCTATAATTACGTCCATTCACGTTATGTCCGTCCATTTAATGTCCACTCGAATTAAAGTCCAAACTAAACTCCAACTGTCCATGACAAAGGCATGTTGCCGAAACGTCGACAACTAATTTGTTTTGAAACAGTGAGTGGAGACTCTCACTTCGTCACCAACTATCATCAAAATATAAACTCCAATATGGTGAAAAAACAGTCAACAGTCAACTTAGGTCAACTGTATTAATATTATTGTGTTGCGCCGATAATTATGACCGTCCTCGTAATGTACGCTCAAATAAGGTGGTTAATAATAGTGTTGTTCATAAAGTGTCACGTATGTTTGTTGTATACAGTATACACAAAATTGATATGAGTACACACTGCACAACAGTTAGACTGTAGAAACTGTGAAACAGAAAGCTGACAAAATTAAAAGCGTATCACAACGAAATTAAACTAGATAGAATGTAGCACTGGGACGGGAATAAAAGAATAAAGGAAATTTATATCATTATATCTGGATATTGGGCAATGTTTATTATATTATAAGAAATACAATTCGCAGACGTATGATATGAGCATAACATTGTTTTGGTAGTAGATATAAATCGATAATTGTCTAAAGAGTTTAGAAAAGTCGCTTTTGGATATTTTGATTTATTTTCCATATGTAAGTTGTTTTGGTGAGCAGAAATTTAAAAATCTAAAGATTTTCGAATTTCAAACAAAACATTGAATCATCCTCAGGCAGTACCATTCACAGAACAAGAAGTAGCAAATCTCTGCCTCGGTGTTCAACTCTACGGTAGATCTTGGTCTCTCATCATTGCTCGGTTTCAATTTCATTCTTCTAGGACACCAGCTCAACTACGTAGAAAGTACAGCCGAATAAAGGTTACAAATTTAATCTATTTAAAACATTATTTATAAAACCGCAATGGGGCCTGAAAATGAATTGATTCATCATGTTATCCTACTGCTACCTGAGGTGTATGTGGTGCGTGGCGATACTTGTTGGAGCTTGACAACACGTTTAATGGTCTAGGTTATAAAAACTATTACACAGTGGCAGTTAAGTGAATTATCAGTAATTTCAGAAGTTTCTGGATGAAAGAAAAGCAAGCAAGTCTAGTCGGAGCTCACCTGATAGTCAGACCATTAAAAAGATGCGCGTGTAAACTGTATTAACACGGCCTGAACCTGTCTTAAATTCGAAAGAATTTTACGTAAAAAAACCAAATAATCCGCCGAAGTAAGAACTAAATGGTTTTCAGCGAGGTGATCACATTAGCACCTTATAAATTCTCTGTTGAAAGTACAAGCGAATTGTTTATTATGATGAATAACGATGTTTCACGTTTGACAATTTTCTGAATTTTATTTACTTGTATTGGGATGAACCATGATACATTGAAGTTTTGAGAAGGTATATCATTATGTTGTTATTAATATTACTTTTCATTATGTTGTAGGCAACAAACACACGTGTGTACATTTTTAAAGTCCCGATTTTTGCGCTTCCTATGGTGGTAAATTAACATTATCGGCTATATGGGCATCGAAACGGTAACACAACATCTGTCCGACAGCGACATCTGTCCGACAGCACTATTTTCTTGTGTTTGAAATGATATCTCAAATTTGGCACATAGAAATTCACCCAAACTTACTTTATTATTAATATTATCCATCCAATAACCACCATACTTTATGGAAAGTTTCAAGAAAATCGTACGGTAGGATCCGATATAAACTATTGTCCGAATAACCTATTTTCTGAGTCGGACAGATGTCGCTGTCGGACAGATGTCGCCCAATCCATAGAAACGATAGGCTCACGCTAATTAACAACGTTTAACTGGTTTACTTACAAATTGTAAAGCAGTGCAAATGTCCCGATAACTGAGCTCATGTCGATCCTCCATGTCATTTTTGAATGCTTGACAAGGATGAGTTGGTTCTTTGGTTGAAGACGAATCGCAAGATCATAAACAAATTGTTAAAAAAGGCTGATTCTTACATAACGTGTTTTTTTCAACTTTCTTCTCAATTTTCATCATTTGGTAGACTTTTTTTAAGAAATGAAACGAGAAATTTTCAAAAAATGCGAATTGTGGCCATACTTAGGACCGGCCTAATATACAATAAAAGGCCGGAAAGATGAGGGCCAATAACTACAAAGTAATCGCACTTTAAAATAAGCAGAAATCTTTACATTAAAACTTTCGGAAACAGAATTAATTTCTTACATATTTGTGTCTTCAATCTTCACTGAAAAGAAAAAGTATCAGTATGTTATATCTGTGTAACTATGTACTGACTATCAGTATCCGTATCTGCCATATACCATTTGCTATTATTATAACAAATTTGGATCTCTTGGTGTGAATCTTTGAAAAGGAGGCTCGTCAAGGATTGAAAAATTAACAAAAATAATCAACTAAAACATTGGCAGGATATATTTTTATGATTCTGAGCTTTCTACTTGGTCGGCTTAAGATAAAACTAAAAGTCTCTTATTTCTTTTTATCGAGCTACCCTTCACTTTTCTGATATCGTTGGTTCTGCAGGCTTCGCAGGTGTTGCCGGCTTCGCTGGTGTTTCAGCTTTTGTTGGTGTTGCAGGCTTCGCGGGTGTTGCAGGTTTTGCTGGTGTTTCAGCCTTCGCAGGTGTTGCAGGCTTCGATGGTGTTTCAGCCTTTGCGGGTGTTGCAGGTTTCGCTGGTGTTGCAGGTTTCGCGGGTGTTGCAGGCTTCGCTGGTGTTTCAGCCTTCGCAGGTGTTGCAGGCTTCGCTGGTGTTTCAGTCTTCGCGGGTGTTGCAGGCTTCGATGGTGTTTCAGCCTTCGCAGGTGTTGCAGGTTTCGCGGGTGTTGCAGCCTTTGCAGGTGTTGCAGGCTGCGCGGGTGTTGCAGGTTTTGCTGGTGTTTCAGCCTTCGCAGGTGTTGCAGGCTTCGATGGTGTTTCAGCCTTTGCAGGTGTTGCAGGCTTCGCGGGTGTTGCAGCCTTTGCAGGTGTTGCAGGCTTCACAGGAGTTGCTGGTTTACTTTTATCCTGGTTATTGAATAATGTTAATAATATTATTTCAAACCAATTTAAATTATCCTACGACACGACACGACACGACACGACACGACACGACACGACACGACACGACACGACACGACACGACACGACACGACACGACACGACACGACACGACACGACACTATATTACTATTAGGGCCAGAAAAATAATAGAACCCCAAACTATAAATGCTCTCTAAATATAAAATATGCTCTTTAAATATTTTCCAGATACTCTTTACATACTATCTTCATCCTCTCTCAGTCTAACTGCTGTTTCAATCGCAGGTGGGACATCCGCAGTCCACACTCATTTTCAACCAACAAACACTTCAGTGACTTAACCCACTGCACTGGCAGTATAAAACTGCAAAACGCGCACTTTAATTAATCGTTAATGATTGTCAAATGTAAGTCCGCAAACCAATAGGAACTTAAAAAACGGCAGCGTTTCTAAAACCGTTTTAAAGTTAAAACGATAAGTTATACAGTAAGCAGCTCTTTAATATGTTACTTACAAAGTTTAGATCGAAGTTCAAATTTAGGAAATATACCCTCGGCCTCTGGTAATGGAGAGTTTTGAATCATAATAATATGATGGTTGTTTTTGTACAGCTACATTACAGACACTGATATATTAATATACAGCGGTACGAATAACCTAACAAACCCTACAAGTCCAGTTCTTATACCATTACCAACACAAAAAAAAACATTCAGCACCTTCTATTATGAAACTACATTAACCGTCCTAGTGCCATACAACTACATGTACAGTTGACCAATCTGCACAATAAATAAGACAAATCTAAATACAATTTTACAACTTGGGAGCTATATTGCCCACCTTGGGAAGAGATGAAAGAGCTTGGTTTTTATGATAAGGTTAAAGGTTACATTAAAAGAATGGGGGCGTGTTAAAGCTTATACAGTGCACAAAGCACCTTCACGGTTTAATGTTGTGACGTCACTGCTTGAGAATGTGACATCACGGCTTAGGGAGTGCGACTTCACGGCTAAGGTAGTGTGGCATCACGCGAGGGTAATGGAGCTACACTTACGAAAACTAGATGCCTCACAAACACGTCTGGAGATCCACAATAAAACTTGCCTCCTTTTTTGGCTTTGGTGAGGAGGGTGGTTTGGGAGTGAGCACTTTTTCGACAGGAGTAGCTGCTTTCTTTGCGGGTGTAGCTGGTTTTGCGGCTGGAGTGGCAGATTTCTGGGCTGGAGTAGCTGGTTTCTCAGCAGGAGTGGCTGGTTTTGCAGCAGGAGTGGCAGATTTCTGGGCTGGAGTTACTGGTTTTGCAGCAGGAGTGGCTGGTTTTTCAGCAGGTTTTGCTGCAGGAGTAGCTGGTTTTGCAGCAGGAGTGGCTGGTTTTTCAGCAGGTTTTGCTGCAGGAGTAGCTGGTTTTGCAGCAGGAGTGGCTGGTTTCGCAGCAGGAGTGGCTGGTTTTTCAGCAGGTTTTGCTGCAGGAGTAGCTGGTTTCGCAGCAGGAGTGGCTGGTTTTTCAGCAGGTTTTGCTGCAGGAGTAGCTGGTTTTGCAGCAGGAGTGGCTGGTTTTTCAGCAGGTTTTGCTGCAGGAGTAGCTGGTTTTGCAGCAGGAGTGGCTGGTTTCGCAGCAGGAGTGGCTGGTTTTTCAGCAGGTTTTGCTGCAGGAGTAGCTGGTTTCGTAGCAGGAGTGGCTGGTTTTTCAGCTGGTTTTGCTGCAGGAGTAGATGGTTTTGCAGCAGGAGTGGCTGGTTTTTCAGCAGGTTTTGCTGCAGGAGTGGCTGGTTTTTCAGCAGGTTTTGCTGCAGGAGTAGATGGTTTTGCAGCAGGAGTAGCTGATTTTGCAGCTGGAGTGGCTGGTTTTTCAGCAGGTTTTGCTGCAGGAGTAGATGGTTTTGCAGCAGGAGTGACTGGTTTTTCAGCAGGTTTTGCTGCAGGAGTAGCTGGTTTTGCAGCAGGAGTGGCTGGTTTTTCAGCAGGTTTTGCTGCAGGAGTAGCTGGTTTTGCAGCAGGAGTGGCTGGTTTCGCAGCAGGAGTGGCTGGTTTTTCAGCTGGTTTTGCTGCAGGAGTAGATGGTTTCGCAGCAGGAGTGGCTGGTTTTTCAACAGGTTTTGCTGCAGGAGTAGCTGGTTTCGCAGCAGGAGTGGCTGGTTTTTCAGCAGGTTTTGCTGCAGGAGTAGCTGGTTTTGCAGCAGGAGTGGCTGGTTTTTCAACAGGTTTTGCTGCAGGAGTAGCTGGTTTTGCAGCAGGAGTGGCTGGTTTTGCAGCAGGAGTGGCTGGTTTTTCAACAGGTTTTGCTGCAGGAGTAGCTGGTTTTGCAGCAGGAGTAGATGGTTTTGCAGCAGGAGTGACTGGTTTTTCAGCAAGTTTTGCTGCAGGAGTAGCTGGTTTCGCAGCAGGAGTAGCTGGTTTCGCAGCAGGAGTAGCTGGTTTTTCGGCAGGTTTTGCAGTAGGAGTAGCTGGTTTTGCAGCAGGAGTGGCTGGCTTCTCAGCAGGTTTTGCTGAAGGAGTAGCTGGTTTTTCAGCAGGTTTTGCAGCAGGAGTGACTGGTTTCTCAGCAGGTTTTGCTGCAGGAGTAGCTGGTTTTGCAGCAGGAGTGGCTGGTTTTTCAGCAGGTTTTGCTGCAGGAGTAGCTGATTTTGCAGCAGGAGTGGCTGGCTTCTCAGCAGGTTTTGCTGCAGGAGTAGCTGGTTTTTCAGCAGGTTTTGCAGCAGGAGTAGGTGGTTTTTCAGCAGGAGTAGCAGGTTTTGCAGCAGGAGTAGCTGGTTTTGCAGCAGGAGTGGCAGATTTCTGGGCTGGGGTTGCTGGTTTTTCAGCAGGTTTTTCAGCAGGTGTTGCTGGTTTTGCAGCAGGAGTAGCCGATTTTTCGGCTGGAGTAGCTGGTTTTTCAGCAGGAGTGGCAGCTTTTTGAGCAGGCGTTGCTGGTTTTGCAGCAGGAGTAGCAGATTTTTCGGCTGGTGTTGCTGGTTTTTCAGCAGGAGTGGCAGATTTCTGGGCAGGAGTAGCTGGTTTTTCAGCTGGAGTGGCAGATTTGGCTGGGGTTGCTGGTTTTGCAGCAGGAGTAGCAGATTTTTCGGCTGGTGTAGCTGGTTTTTCTGCAGGAGTGACAGATTTCTGGGCAGGCGTTGCTGGTTTTTCAGCAGGAGTAGCCGATTTTTCGGCTGGGGTAGCTGGTTTTTCAGAAGGTGTGGCAGATTTCTGGGCAGGAGTAGCTGATTTTTCAGCTGGAGTGGCAGATTTGGCTGGGGTAGCTGGTTTTTCAGCAGGAGTAGCCGGTTTCTGGGCTGGAGTAGCTGGTTTTGCAGCAGGAGTGGCTGGTTTTTCAGCTGGTGTAGCAGATTTCTGGGCTGGCGTGGCTGGTTTTTCGGCAGGAGTGGCAGATTTCTTGGTTGGTGAAGCCGGTTTTTCAGCGGGAGTAGCAGATTTCTTTGCTGGTGTAGCTGGTTTTTCAGAAGGTGTAACCGATTTCTTTACAGGAGAAGCAGGTTTTTCAGCGGGAGTAGCAGATTTCTTAGGAGTATCTGGTTTGGGGGATGCTGCTTTTTTGCTAATCGGTGTGACTGATTTGGTAACAGGTGTGACTGATTTGGTAACAGGCGTGACTGATACTGCGATTGGAGTCTTTGAAGCGGCCCTGGACGATCTAGTTGGACTAGCAGAGGCTTGCACCACACCCTTGTTTTGGTCAATGGCAGGCAATTTGAGCGAATCGGCTGTGGGCTCTCTAGATACCTCTTCATTATCACTCTCAAACTCTTCCTCATACTGATGGAGGCAACGAGTCACGCCAAAGTCAGGCCAGAAATTTCTTACCGTTTCACGGTGAACAAAAGAAGAAAACTGCAACTTTCTAACTGAACATTCTAAAAATAATCTTAGAAAAAATTATGATAAAAAGGAGAACATACCTCATCTTCAGAATCCCTCTCTTCTGCTGCAGTGGTTGCTCTAGCGTGACTTGAAGCCTGCCATAATATGACAGTCAGGCTTTCTTAAAACTGTGTCTTACAAAATACGAATCATTAGTTTAAAAGTTATCTCTATTAGATGGCTGGTTGAAGGAATCATACGTTCAATTATTTAAAAGTGGCACTTACTGCTCTGGATGGCTGTTTGCTAGCCTGCCTCCTCTCTGCCTCTTGCAGTTGATACCAATCGTCTGAATATTTTCGGACACTCTTCATAAACCGCTTAGTCTCCATCCAACTTTCTTCCTGCAATTTTGTTACAATTATAACAAGTCAAGAACTTTCTCCAATACTGTATTCTGACCCTTAATTAATATGAGAAAGGGTCAACTGGAACCGGAAAAAAATAAACATCGAAAGTGATAAGAAATGGAGCCGTGAACTAGAGAATGACTGGAGAGTGGAGACTTGCAATTAATATAATAATCATTCGATCCAATAATTTTTATTAACTTTAGGTACATATTTTAAACCTTATAACTTTATAATAATATACCCATTTTTTGGCGCTGTACTGTGGCTGCTTTGCTTGGATACGTGCCAAGATTTTCTGATTTTCCAACGTCACTCGGATGAGCTCCCTTGTTCTCTTGGTCTTGTTCAAACTGAGGTTAGTAAAAACGTTAGAAGATATCCTGTATCTGTGACTATTGGTCATGGAATTATCGAACAGTATTCCCCTTCTCCGCTGGCACTTGCTATGGTAACAATTAGTATCAACACTCCGGGTATATAAGGGTCACAAATAACGATAAGTTAGAAGATAAGGGTAGTTATGGTTACCTCTTTGGTTGGTAATCATTCCAGTTATCAACTCGGCCCCTTGTCCTCATTATGGCGCTCATTTTCTCCAGTAAATGCCTGTTATCACGATCAACTATAGCGTGTCGCTCCTCTTCTAGCTGATGAGAAGTCATTTTATCATTTTGCGGGTTAAAGCGGGAGAAAAACATTATTTTGGCTTATAACTGAATCATGAATAGGGTGATCCTAATCAACTTAATAACACCAGAAGGTGTGTGTGTCTGTGTGTCTGTGTGTCTGTCTGTGTGTAATTTCCGAACGGTTATACAAAAAAAACGGTAAGAGTTACGGGACTGGTTTTTTCGGTATAGTGCCGACAAAACTCTGATGAAGCCCATAAGCAAATTTTTTTTAAATCGGCCGGTGGTAAGTGGTTTAATTGATGGTTTTGTACCACAAATGTTACATAAAATGGCTTGAGAAGAACGGCAAGAGTTACGGGGCTTGCTCTCTCTCTCATTACTGTATAATATGTTATAGCTGCATTTAAGTAGCGTCATAATTGGATTAGCCCGGAAGATTCGCTGTAATGTTATACCTTAAGCTTATTAGGGGAGGGGGACTGTTAGTGTTTGGGGTCTGTTTGGACTGCAGAGAGAGAGAAAGAGAGAGTTCATACGACAATGTCATGCGTGTTTTCAAATATAATAGCTTAATAGGCGGGTGTGGTGCGGAGTTAACAAGGGTTAATTTCTATAATGATTTAAATAAAAATGGAAAGCGGTTCAAGACGGGAGTGATAAGGTGTAATAGTCGGTGTTCAGACCTTATGATCATGGAATGTGGTGCCTCATGGCTAATAATGACTTAATTATCCACAACAAATAACTGATTATGAGATTATTGTTTAAGAAACTATTGGGTCACCTAATGCAGGTTTTGACTCAGCGGGTAATTACTCCTACCCTTTTTAACTGCGGCAGTGAAATCCCGGCCGAAGGCCGGGTAACACTAGTAAGTAATAAGCTAGTATTAGTAATCGATGTCGAAAGCCTAGCTAAAGGGTTTGCTAGTAATAGGAATAAAGGCGAAAATGTCCCAATGTAATAAAACGTAGACAAACCTGCATTTTTTTCATTTTATATTGGAGGTGAGTGTAGGTTGCTGGTGATCCGGTATCCACAACTGATTTCGCTCCAGACACTTTTTTACGATGCATTTCTTGGGCTGCCCCATCCCACCGCTTTTTGAGAAGCTTGTTGCTTGCAGGCTTTAAGGGCTGATAGCTGTTATGCATGACTACAGGTATATAATTTGACACCTATCAGGAAGAAGATTTAGTTATGTTGAGTGTTGATACTTTTATGGTTGAACCGAGGTCAGTGGAAAAACATTGTCAAAGTTAGATGAGATGGGGCTTTTGATAATGCAGATTAAATTAGCGGTTGAACCGTAAATTTAAGCTTTGTGAAGGTTTTCTTTCAGCAATTTTAAATGATTTCTATAGATTGATTGTATTTAATGTACTTCAGTAATATATCGTCAAGAAATCTGGGAAACACATGTGGCACATACAAGGAACAATCTGGAAAAAACATTTTAGATAAGTAAAACTTGGCGAGTTAAAATTTGGAGGTTTTAGAAATTGTGTAATAAAATTTTGCCAAACGAAACTGAAAATACAAAAGATCTTATAGATAGAAGTAGTTTATTCCTTGTAACTAGTTAGTAGTTAGTGTATGGGTATCAATACAACACAATACAACTCTGACCTCCACAACTAAGAAGACAAAGGATATGCACACCAGGTAGGTCTGTCCCGGAGAAAATAATATGTAATATGTAACTCGTAGGATAAGCTGTAAAATTGGTTGTTATGGCAACCCAATGAGCATTAGTAAGAGTATCGTCTTGCATACATCTGGGTTGTCATGGCAAATGCACTTTAATGGAGCACTTACTCACTTACAAATGTTGACATCAGAAAACTTGATACCGCAGCCGGCAGCTGACTTAATTGAATATAGCTTCACGTGTAAGCAGTGGTGAAGTTTAGAATTCTAGAACGCTCCCGATCCGAAATCCCTAATGAGCCCCAAAATTATATTATTGCAGTCTCGCCGTATCGATGAGAACTAGTTGGACTGAGGTGATTTAGCTCTCCCTGACATCTGGAAAGTGTTGACAGCAAATGTAATACTAAAACGGTATATACTAAAACGTTATTATATACCGCATAAATACTAAAACGGTGTAGGCAGGTTCAACACCGGAACATCGCAATACAGCAATCTTTCTTTGATTATATTTTGAGTAAAGTTAATCATCTTTTGAGTTGAGTTAATGACTAAATGACAGTGTCATGTACCAGGTACCTCCATTCCCCAACGGCCAATTGGAATTGGCATAATTTCGGAACTAAAGTTGAAGGGATGATGGGGATGTCGATTACTGTTTAATTACCGAAGAATAATCGGTCGATACTCAAAATAAATAATATAGGTAGTTCCTTAAAAATTAAGTTCTAACATTTCAGTTGGACATAGAATTAAAACATGTAAAAGGATCTTTGCATCTAAGTTCTTCGACTTCTAAAACTTTAAGGCGATAAATCTTTAACATGTTTAATATGTTATGCTCTTGAATTGTGTCAAAGCGTCCCAAGAGTTTTTTCTTTCTACACACATGATGAAACAAATGACATTTCATTTCTTTTTAGATTCATTATGAGGTACCGCATATTTCTAAACTGACTTATCAATAACAACTCTTGTTTTTGGGCTATGAGTATGACGCTATTATGTTAAGGTTTGTTCTGTATATATTTATAACTTAAAAGTAATAATGATAAACTTATGAAAAGCGGATAGCATTTGCACTTTAGAGAACTTAATGATTCTAGCAGTAATATCTTAATTCCTTATATTCCTATTAGTGTAGAAGGAGATAAAGTGTACTATATCATATATTGAAACTTTATCTGTATTTGTATGAAATATTAACACAAGAGGGGAGTTAATAACTACGCAAATTTTACCATTTTAAGTGGACAAATGTAGGCATGGCAACCTTTAAAGAGACGATAATCGCATAAACGCAAGAGTATGTGCAGCTAACTTGCAAAGTACAACAATATACGCACTGTAGAAACGAATCAAACAAATGATGCAGGAATAATGAAGACTCAGTAACAAGGATAGCATGCTTACTGTGACGCTGCACGACAGAGTTTCCTCGCAAAAACTCGCCAAAATCATCATCGCAAGTATTAATGTATCGTAAGTTATAAGATGCTTACATATCACCAGTGGGATATGCCTATAATCAAGATATAAATCAATTAAGTAATCCTAGATGTACTCTAGCAGAAAGTTCCGTGCAAGCGTACTGCATCCGGTCGTCTTGGAGACGCAACGCAAATGTCACATGACATGCTTAGCCACGTGGCATGCTCAACTTGCAAGAAAATTTACATGCGTCAAGCAAGCAAGTATAGATTCCAAATCGAGACGACTACATAGAGAGGCAGAGTAAATTTAGAACATTTTAAGCTTCAATAAATATAAAGTTGGTGATAGTATCACCTAATGGACCTTGGCAATGGCCCCGAACATTCATATATACCAAAAAAATCAAAAAATGTTACAAATTATCAGAAGTTTATTCACAAAACCAATATTTTGGAGCAATAATTGTAAGTCGAGCTCGAAAAGCCCGGTTTATAGGGTTTCCGTTTATTGTAATCATATCACATATGATGAATAGGGTAGACATCTCAATATAATAAATGGCTCTTAGTCCATTTTATCATACCTTGTTTGGTAGTATCACATCTGTTCAAATGAAGTCTGCTTGATAACTACAGTTCTTTGTCGAACAGTACAATTGCTAGTCAGACTAACCTGCATATGCCACTAATATTAAATATTAAATGAGAATGTAGTAGAATCATTCTGTGGTATCTATCTTTTTGCATGAATGCTGAGAAGACTGTGATCCACTGCACAGCTTATGGTTTGTCACATCTACTGCGGATCTATTTTAAAGGAATTTTGGAATTTGTAAAAGGAACCACATTTTCTTTATTATAGGTTTTTTAATGAATCATGTTTTGTTGATTAAAGTCTCATGATTGCAAAATGTATTAAAACTTCGTTATGGGAGTTAAAGCGTATGTGTGTATGGGGCGGCTTAGTTAGCCTGACGAATTATAGCTACATAGAATGTAAGGTTGCGCTTAATTTCTTAATGATGAACACAAATGTATGCACATATTTAGAGTATACCTAACTATAAGCTTTAATATAGTAGTCAGTATTTCTATCGCAATCGCATGAAATAATTCAAATCATATCATTACAAAAACATCAGGCCAGACAGGAAATTCAATCACGAAGGAGCGCCCAGTGCGGCACCGGATAAAATAGGGGCGTTATCCGTTTGTAGTTCTTTATCATCACACTATTGTAACCCGTACCTACGGCCGGGACTTCACTATCGCAGTGGAAATGCAGGAGTATAAACCCGACTATTATATTTGAAAACACGCATAAAATTGTCGTATGAAAGTATGAACTCTCTCTATAACAGTCCAAACAGACCGCAATGAGTGCCCCTCCCCTAACAAGCCCCGTAAACTCTTACCTTTTTCTTGATTAAGCCGCTCGGAAATTACACGCGCGCATACAGACACACATACAGACACACATACAGACACACACGCACACAAACACACATTCTGACATTATTGTTTAATCATCACATACCATTACCAAGATATTGCTGATTTGCAGCAGAACTAAATTACGATGCAACCTAATTACCCTAACCTGGTTAGGGTTAGTAACCTCATGTTGTAAAGGGGAGGTATTCGGTAGTATTCTAGCTCGGTATAAATATTCCGTTCTGTAGTAATAGTCACTATTTCATTATCCTGCGTCTAAGTGAAGAATCAGGTACGTGTCTTTCAATTCTTTTCGGTTATAAGTAGGACAATTGTTGTAAATTATATTCCAGCTCTTTTGTTGACGGGTAAAGTTTGAACCTATCCAATGTCCATATTGGTTTTAATAGAAAGGTTTATTTGAATTTTACACACTTTGAATGTGTAAAATTGTCGCGTCAAAAGGTTATCGCAACTAAGAAGTTTTATTTTTCAAGTTTGTCCTGTATTTCTTTTCCATTTGATAGTTCTCCGGCATCTTTCATTAACTCGTTTCACTTCTATCATACGGTACGCCCTACCGTTCGTGCTACGTGACTAGAGCTAGATTAGCTTAGGTACACTACGCCCTAGGAAATCAGTTTTTTATACTTATAACAGTTAACTTAGCTCAAGATAACCAAAACTTCTTTAATAGAAGTACTTTGAATAGGCTTCAAAACTTTTAATTTATGGCCAAATCTAAATTTGAACCATGCCTTTTTCTGTGAGGAAGATTTAAATTAACTTTAAGGAAGTACGGAAATTTCTGGATACGACGAAATTGTATATTTCCTTATTTTATAATTATACACTGTTTTTAACAATCCGATAGCGATGAAATTGTCACAGTTTTGTTAGTAATATATATAAATCATATATATTATAAACGGATATTCAGTATAATATATATATAAAATATATAGTTTATATTAATAATATACTATGTGATCCTGCCTACTTCATCAGAACAGCATTACTTTTCAATTATCGTAATTAAGAAATCAAATGTTATACACGCACAGCCAACAATCTGCGTTTAACATTTGGTTTGCGCTATAGTCAAACCCCAGATCTTGCCAGCGTTTGTATTGAAACTAAGTACCTATACGGATTTGGCGTTGTCGGTTGTCACCACATCCAGATCAGACGATTTAACATGAAGTTGCCGTGTGGTGTGTGTATATGTAATGCCGCATATTAGCTGGGTAGTGCTGCAGTCAGCCTGCTGTCGTATAATATGTAAATACTACTTACAGCTTGTTGCTTACCATCTTGTTATGTTTGCTAATATATCATACCAAACTACGCTTTGGCTTCCTTTGTGCTCTAGTACCGGTTTATTACCAGTATATAGTATTAGGCGATTCAACCGTTTTTATAACTCAATGTTTTGAACATTCAATTTAATTTCCAGCATTGCTATGGCTTGATCGTGTACTTATCGATACAAAGTGATATCCGATGGTTCATTATTATTGTATTGGCACCTAATTTTTGTGAGATTAAACGAATGCTTCGTGTGCATAAGAACAAAAATGTTCTTGAGGGTCGGAGACTTGAATGTAGAACTAAGTTATTTGATATGCATTTTACAAATACTTTGACTCATTAAAAAACAAATATGGCCACTTTTGTTACCAATTGCTTAATAAAGCCATATTTCACTACGTACAATGATTAAATCAAAATGATATCGGCAATTTGTCACATGTTTGCAAAAAAGAGAGAAATAGCAGAAGAGAGGTTTTGGAGAATTAATTAAAATACCTCAGTAATTAAAACGAGGAGCCAGATAAACAGAGGCACGGTAAGTAGAGGTTTGGCTGTATAACTATGTAGTAGGTCACTCAATAATGCTCGTTCGATCGAATATATTCGTTCGATGAAGTATTGCTATTCGGTGATTCGGTATTCGATCAGCTTTGCAACCCTCTTGGGACCATTATCAGCGGAGTGAAGAAGAAAAACAGTCTTTATCTATAATATTAACTAAAGCGATCTAAATCATTTTAAGTCAACTTTCTGCATGAACAATGTACATCGTTTACAACACTCACTACCACACGTCCTAGTATATCAATATGTAATCAGATATTCCAATTTGGTCCCACCCGCTGAATTAGTCTACACATCTCAATTACGCGATTACACAGTTCAATTACGGGATCAGAAGAAGGCGACCTGCTTTGCTTACATAAAAACATAAACGCAGTGAATAAATTTTTGATTAGTGAAAGTTCTAGGCTGTGATTATCTGTTTGGTGCTGTTTTTCAGGGAATCCGCTTGTTTATTGAGTCATTATTATTATTATCATTATATCCGTAATTTGTCTGTAAAATACAAAATCACATTATAGTCATATTTCTATAGTATAACTATTTCTCTGTGTAGTAGACGTTAACTGAGCCTTCCGATTGCTTCAGCCATATTCATCATCTAATGGCGGACTATAGGGTGTGAATTACGATGTTTAATTTCAACTTTTGAAAACACTTTTACCGATTTGTTCCTCTAAATGTTGTGACACAGGTACATGAATAATTGCGAAGAAGAGAGTTGTCCGTGGAACAAAGAAGGGAGCAACTTTGAACCTGATCCTCAACTTCCTGCAGCTATTCTTATCTTTTACCCGAACACGGCTATTACATAGTGCCTACTATTGTCATCATTGGATTTAATCATCGATACAAAAGGTTCGTTGTAATTTTGATTTGAAATTTAGCTAAAGTTGTTTGTCAAAAGTTTTACCAGCAACAATTTAACTTCAACTTTCGGCTAACTTGCCAAAAATATAACTTCTTTCTTTCATGACTAAACAGTTGTGGTCGACTTTTTATACGGCTATTTGGCAAAACAATAAGTCGTGATCGGAACTGAGATATAATCAAGGATCTGAGAATATTCCCGTAGAAAAGTCTTCCGCCCCGAGGTTTGAGACCTGGAACGGCTCAAGGGTCCCCTCAGAAACAAATTTGGCTCGGGTAGACTTTCTGAATATGGGGCAGTTTTGCGCAATTGACCACGCCCTATTTTGGCGCTTTCGCGACTTTAAAATCAAAATAAATCCGCTTCTAATTGGAATTAGGAGCTCAACTTGGCTTTAAAGTTGTTCATAATCATCATATTTAGGGCGGTAGAGCATAATTTTAAAGTCACCAGACATCAGGTTGTTGAGTTATACTTATGTGACCACACCCTTTTTTTTGCTCTCGCGAGTTGTTATTTGCACAGTAAATACGAGATATCTCGGCTTCTGATTGAGCTAGGTGCTCATCCTGGCCACTAAAATGTTCGGAATCATCATATTAACTAGGGTAGAGCACAATGTAAAAGTCATCGGTTGCAGATTGTTGAGTTATTAGGTAAAACCTATTTTTACGCAGTCGCGAGTATATAGCGATTGCAACGTTTAAAATCAAAATTATTAAGCTTCTGATTAAAATTAGGAGCAAAACTCGGGCAGCAAAATGTTCAGAATTATCATATTGAGTGGGGTAGAGCATGGTTTCAAAGTCTTCAGACATCAAGTTGTTGAGGTATTACTTATTAGGCCATACCCTATTCTTACGCTATCACGAGTAGTGATTGACACACTTAATACAAGATATCTGGGCTTCTGATTGAAGAAAGGAGATCAACTTAGGTATGAAAATTGGCTGAATCATCGCATTTAATTAAGGGGTAGAGTATGGTTTCACTCGTGACTGCATAAAATAGGAAATTTCGATTTCGGAGGAAATTTTTGGTGCCAAAGAGGAAATTTATAAAGTCTACGATCTGAATTTTGAAACATTTCACCATACATTTTTTAGGGTAAAGAGGGAATTTTCTAAAAACAATCCAAAATTGTTGACAAATGAAAGACAAGTTTAAAAGGAAATCGCAGCACCTGCAGAATTGCGATTTTTCCCAGTCTCCGCGACAAATCAAGATTTTTGACGTTTGCCGAGACAAATCGCAATTTTTCCGATCCTCTCGACAAATCCTGACTATTCCAGTTCTCTGAGGACCAAATTTGCACATTCTCCTTTAAATCCGAGGGCCAAATATCACGTTCTTTATAATTATATGGAACTAATCACATCCACAGCCTTCCAAATGTAGGTACGGACCGAAAAAGTGTTTTCTGCTCGTAATGATCAGGGTAGCATAAAACATGAACTTGAAGTGGTTTCCAGAAAAACTTTGAAAATAATATCGATTTAGAAAATTTTCGGTCCGAGTCATTCTCGATAGCTAGGTACAAGGAGAGTGCCTCGATATGTAAGTTACTGTCTTTGTTTCTATATACAATAATTATAAACATAACTTTTACAATAATTCTTACGTTATAATTATAATAATTTTCTATTATCACTAGAAGCCGCACAGACCTTCTATCTACACACAAACCAACTAGCAATTGAAATTTCTCTAATCCTATGAATCAGTGTATCCCTAATTCATAATTCGTGTAACAACGAGTAAATTATAGCTTGAATCGCTGGTATTTATTTGTCTAAGTTGCTATACAAATTGTACAAACTCAACACATAATTGACCAATATAGCTTCCAGTATGCTGTAAGCTGTTTGATAGCAATAATACATTCGAGATTATGTTATACTAGTGTAACCAAGGCCTACGTCCGGGACTTCACTATCGGAGTTGAAATGCAAAAGTATAAACCCGCTTATTGTATTCTAAAAACCCATTACATTTATTTTGGTAGTTAAAACGGTGCAAAAGTATGAAATCACTCAGTCAATGCATATTTCAATTCAATTCTGAGTGCCCCTCACGTATCTAATAGTAATACTTGATATAGCATATCTGTTGAGTATGGGAGAGAGAACGAGAGTAGGACAGATAAGAGGGAGAGACATTTGGGTCACAAAATCATCAATTAAACCACTTATCACCGGCCGATTAAAAACTTAGGCTCTTGTGCTTCGTCAAAGTTTTGTGGGCACTATATACCGAAAAAAAACAGCCACGTACCTCTTACCGTTTTCTAACTTAACAATGTGTCGACCGTAGGCATCATGAAGAATAGTCTTTTTAGATCTTAACACTATTCCTTGGCTAACACACTAAAGAGTCATTTTGTAACTGGGTTGTATGAGAAAGCCATTTTGTAACACACTATTTTGAAGGGCTTTAAATACTTTGTTACTGTAGATTTTAATGTGGCCATTCAACATTTTCTGGGGCCTAGCTCCAAATGCTTAAGAACTGTGCTGCTTCACTCGCCGACATTGCGAAAGTGGAAAATTCGCGAGCGAAGCGAGCGGGCCACAAAAAGCAGAAAATTTGTATCTGCGAGGAAATTTTTAACTTTCTGGATGTGGGGCAATCGCTACTCGCGACTGCGTAAAAATAGGTTTTTGCTTAATTACTCAACAATCTGACGTCCGAGGACTTTGAAATTGTGCTCGACCCTAGTTAATATGATAATTCCGAACATTTTAGTGCCCAGGATGAGCACCTAGCTCAATCAGAAGCCGAGATATCTCGTATTTAGTGTGCAAATAACGACTCGCGAGAGCAAAAAAGGGTGTGGTCACATAACTCAACAACCTGATGTCTGGTGACTTTAAAATTATGCTCTACCGCCCTAAATATGATGATTATGAACAACTTTAAAGCCAAGTTGAGCTCCTAATTCCAATTAGAAGCGGATTTATTTCGATTTTAAAGTCGCGAAAGCGCCAAAAAAGGGCGTGGTCAATTGCGCAAAACTGCCCCATATTCAGAAATTTTACCCAAGCCAAATTTGTTTCTGAGGGGTCCCTTGAGCCGTTCCAGGTCTCAAACCTCGGGGCGGAAGACTTTTCTACGGGAATATTCTCAGATCCATGACTAATAAGAAGATTTCTGTTTTGCAGATGTCAGAGGAAGGGATGGTGGATTTCTTTGAGGGAAGGGAAAAGACGGTTCGGGTATACTTCACAGTGCCAGAATGCTGTTCATTGCTGGATCTAGAGACAGATATATGGGAAGAATTACTGAAACAAACCGGCTGCAGCATCATCGGGTTGGACACTTTTGGATGAAACATATTTGAATAATTACCTACATCACTGATTCTGAAGTTATTGAAAGTCATTAATTTGTAAGAGATTTAGTTACTAGTTATAATGGTTAAAAGTTAGAAATCGAAGCACGCATAACGAGATAATTGAGTCTGAATACCATTACTTCTAGTAACACGACCAACACTATTATCATCTTTAATGTTTAGGTTCTTCTCGTCAACAAAAAATCAATGACAAATATGAAATAACAACTATTAAATATAAATTATCATTATATTATAACTTTGTTCAAATGAAAAATAGAACATAAATGAACATCTTAAAGATTTGATAAATAGCCTGAAAAGAAAACTTTTTATTCATAAACTAAAATAATATCTTCCATCCTGCTCTATCAGAGGTTAACATTCTTAAACTGTACAAATCGTCTGTATTTACAAATGGAATGTCTCTATTGCTTTACCTTACTCGGGAATATTATAACCGGGATAAAGTGGTGGGTTTTGGAAGATTCCGCCATATTTTTCCCGGTCAAAAATTTTACCAGTCATAAAAAAACCCGCCGACTCAGATTATGGGGTTCCAAGGGGGGTGGTGATCATCATATTTTACCTGAAGTCTCATATGTGCTAGAGAAGACTTTTGAAGCAGTGGATGGAGGGCTGTAACTTTATTGGCGGTTGCTACCATAATTTCGTTATAAAATTCACAATTTGGTTATAGAAATCAGATTTCAGGGTGGACCGTGATTATCACTTCTCTTGCCCATGAATCAGTGAATCGTGAGAAGAAAACAATTTATATGTTATAGAAGAAAACGAAAATTATAATAATATATAATATATATTATAATTATAATGTCTCTAAAGATTGATCGCTTCTCGTGTGCAGTGTGTAGACTAAAGAAAGAGGGAGTTTATCCCGTTAAAGTAACTTGTGGCCACATCCCGCTAGAAGTGAGTAAACTGTGCCACTATTTCATGGTCCACGGTGGATTGATTACTGGAGCAGTTGAAGATACAAAGCCAAGACGTTCCCCAATACCAAGCGGTGGGTAGGAAATTAAGCTCCGGCTGACCTTCAGAGCAGTAGCCCCATTAGCGGACAAAATGAAAGTCTTGTTAAGACAACAATACAACTTCGAATTTGACGGTCAGCAGCTCAGGGGGATATCAATAATGATAATGGCGGGGACATTAGCGATAATGAGAATGAGAATACGCTTTAATGAAGATTTGACTTATTATTGCTTAGATTTATTTTCCTTTAAATAGACGTGTCTTTTTTTTCTATTTCTGAGTAATATCAATAACTGTAAATTGAAATAACTTCTTTAACAAATAACAAAAACAGAAATTTCGGTTGAAAATTTGTTGACCTCTGAAAAAAAACTTGAAAGGTCGGCCACCGGTAAATACATGACCGGGATAATTTGGCGGGTTTTGGGAAAGTCCGCCATATTTTTCCCGGTCATTAATTTTCCCAGTCATAAATTAACCCGCTATAATATTCCCGAGTAAGGTAGTCAAATTTTATAGTACTAAACAAGTTCTATTGGTGTCTGCCTACTTTACCCTTTTTAGTACTTTGGCTCTCTAACTGCGAAGTGTAATGCAAGCTGTGCAGGTGAATTGTTATCACTGCGAAGGATATGACCGAGCAGGCGAGCACCCTCCATCGTGCACGAGCAACACGCTCACTGAGTGGAACAACCTTACCCCTCTTGTAGACTGTGTCATTTCTGATAATGTTAGGGTATGTTAATGTCATGTAACACAGTACTGTAACCATGGTAACACAGTTTTTTTTTGTTGGGGACCGGCCCGAAGTACCAGCCAATGTTTACTCAAAAAATAATATATATAATAAGTGTTATCAATTCAAACTCAAAACTCATACAAGATTAGATCTCATTAAAACGATTAAAATGTATATAATAGAGCTTGTCGAAACAAAACATAGCTGAGCACATATAAAGTTGCCTTTAGTTGAAATTATCATATTAATATGCTTTTATACAGTAATGTTAGGGTATGTCATTCTATTTGCTTAAGATGTTTCCGCGGTGGCTTACATCCAGTTTGATTAAAAGATGCTTTAATGTAGCCCAGCAGCTACAATTGTACAATGTACATTAAACTTAAGATTTATGAAGCCCAAGCGGTTCCCAAAATGTCTTGTAGTTGTAGGAATGAAAAGAAAGATATGCCAGGATGCAGTGTCTTTTTATGTCCTCATTGCTGCACAATTAGGAGCCAAGTGAGATAGATGATGTCCAGGGCTCTCTTCCTCGAAGTAGCGCTTCCTTGTCATCAACTTCGTTTTTATCGGCCAGAGAAATGTGTGAACTCAATTTTTGATTCATTGACAAACAAATTCCATTCCTCCAATAACTCTTTGTGTATTGGTAACATGTACTCTTAAGTCCAAAGTCTTCTCATCTTCATCGGCAAAGTGTGTGTCGTCTGTGTCAATATTTGCACGGCTATGGTTAGGCTTTTATGCATTTTGCCAAGGTCCTGTGTACTGAGAAGCTGGCATTTTGCCAAGGTCCTGTGTAGAAGCTTGTCTTTGAATGCGTCTAAGGACTATCAAGTTTTTGCACTTGGGTAACACTAACAGCCTTACCATTCCTCAGCTTTTTAGCAGCTTGCTCCATTTTAAAAGATGGAACGGGATTGTTGAGTGGCCGAGGACTGCCAACAAACGGCTCCAGTGAAGGTTCACTGTCTGAACCGCGTAGTATTGCTCAAAATAGTTGCGTATGGTTGTCTACCAGTTGATTTTTGTCGTTGAAAACAGAGAAATATTTTGATTTCTTGTTCCCTCACAACTTCAAAGTTTTCTGTATTATAAATTATTGATCGAGTTTGGAAGGCTATTTGCAACTTCTGTTCTGAGATTCTTTAGTTTCTTCTTATAATGTCATTTGAGAGCTTGTTAATTTTGTATCTCATGAACTTTCTATCTCTGTACTCAATATTATTCAGAAGTTAACACAACTATAAAAAAGTCAATATTAAAAAATGCGAACACACAGGGAGTTACGACATAAAGAAGTGACGGCGTTCATTCTAAGTGAGAGCTCCCTATTTGTTTGGCGGGACCACATCCTCCTCAAGACATGCGGCACTACAACACCACTCTTACTCCTGCCCTTGCTCAACCGGCAACTGGGATGGTTGGAGGGTTACGAGTGGTTTTCCTATTCTAACGGAGCATTACTTAAACCTGGTCTGCAACCATCTGGGTATAGGTTCGTTTAACTCAAGTTTAGCAGAATTTTATTTCATTTAAAGTGCTAAAGGTTAAAACAGAGGTGAAAATTCAGGGGATTGGGGTATATCCCCATAGGTCAAAATCTTGAGAAATTTTGCCGCAGTGAATGAGTGAATAGTTGAAATCAATGAAATAATCCAAAGAAACGGAGAAACGAAGAAAAATCAATCTACCGACATGGGAATTTTTTCTTGTTAATTCAATATATATTGTTTCATTTATATTGCCTGCAGTTGGTGACGTTGCAGAAAACAATGTTGCAGGATTAGCACTCTGCCGTAGGAGTATTAAGGGGACATACACCAAAAGTCCAAAACAGGGGTTTGTGTCGGCCAACCCAAATGATATCACAAGAAGTTTAGTGACTATCTAGCGCACCGTTTCCACACAAACCATTTTTTTTTGAGAATACCTATTTCTATAATAGAGCATTTTCTGGTTGAAGTGTATTTTTTGAAAAACATGATTTTTTGGTTGAGAGTCTATTAATTAATCATTTCTTGTGCTATCAAGCTGAAATTTTGCACGACGTTTGTCCACATCTTGTCCTAGATGCGTTTAAAAGTTTAATATCGTATATGAAAAGGCTGAATTTTTAAAATAAAAAATGTGCTCATTCAACTGGAAAGTTGATTTTTTGGACCTCAAAGTTACAAAACAAATTTAGGCATATTTTTCGTTTTTAACATGTACAGATTTTTCTAAAATTTCGATAGGAATGTGCTAGAGACTTTTTGATGAGTGAAAAATAACCGCAACTAGCACATTTTCTTATGACTTATATTATATATTCTATATATATAGAACATTTTCCATTAAAATGCTTCCTTTTAAAGTTATGGTAGAAAATGTAATTTTGCACTCGTGTAAAAACTCCTGGGACCTCCTTGACATACGTTGCATGCCACTTTTCGCGCGCGAAACATGTATCAAGGACCTCCCCAGCTCAAGAATCACATACGAAATTTTGATAATGGAATTTATAGTCATATGTGCTAGTTGCGGTTATTTTGAATAAATTCCATAATCAAAAGTTCGTATGTGATACTCTTAATTAAATCTCCTAGAGTTAGTGCACCCTCGTTAATTAAATCTCTTAGATATTAATGAAATAATAAATTACCGGCTCTTCTTGTGCCTTCTTTATTTTATTAAAGGTCAGCGAGATTAACGGAATATTACTTATTGCCGCATATCTGCTCATTGGCGGTGGCCTCAATCAAATAAAAATAATAACTCAGTCAAATTTCCCGCCAGATTTCATTGATAGGATAAAGTATAAAGTTAAACACCCTCGATGAATCCACGCTGTGAACATCGCGTACCAACATGCTCCCCAAACTCGTAAAATCTCAAACTTTAACAAAATTTGACCAATTATCCCCCCTCATTGAAAACCTGAAATTGCACCACTGAGCTAAAACTCAAATTGTAAACGTTTGTGGTTTCAATGTTTAATGAAGCTCATACGAATTACGGCCGAGTATGCCAATATTAATAATTTGTCTGTCCAGGTCGAACGAAGAGTTAGAACAGCAAATTACCCACACACTTCTCGATCTTACCTCATCAACTGACGGCTCTAAATCTTCCCTGTCATTCTCAGACGGAAGCTTTGAGTTCGTGTCCCAAAAACCTACCAAGTACAACTCTCCAACTCACACAGTAGTGGAGATAAAACTTATCAATCTTCAAGAATGTGGTCAGTTCTACCTCGCCTCCGATAGCACTGCTATTGACAAAATGTTCTCCGATTTGTTCCGAGAGCCGTGGGAAACGGATCACTTTCACTTTGAACCGTGTGGTTTCTCCTTAAACGCTTTACATCCGGAGAGGAAGGAGTCCTACGCTACCATCCACGTTACCCCTGAACTTGGTTTCTCGTATGTCTCCTTCGAGACGAACCATTTGAATGAACTGAGGAGTCAGGTGAAGAAATTGTGCTCACTATTTTGTCCGAGACAGGTCATAGTGACTGCACAATATCCTGTTCTACCCCTCTGTCTTCGTGAAAGGGGCGGTAAATTTAGTGGGTCAGGTGATGTGATCATGGACCTGCTGCCTGGAATCGAATGTGAACGCCAGTATTTTGAAGAACATTTTGAAGAAGATCTTAAAATTGTTTCTTACAAGCTTAATCTTCCGCGAGTTCATTGGTAGTGTAATCGCTAAAAGTGCAATGGAAGACAGCTTCTTCCATTGTATGTACCATAAATATATTAAACATAGATATCGACAACAGCATGGAAGACAGCAATGACAGTACATACAATTGACAATGTCAATAGATCATTTAGATGCTTAGTTGTAATTTTTATTGTAAGTGATAAAATGCTTTTGGATCTTTTACTTTAAAGCTTTATGTTTATAGGATCACAATTTTGAACAGCTAAATTTTTAAATAATGAAGTTTATGGTTGTTACTTGTTCATAAATATTCTTTTTGAATTAAAAATTTGAAAGCGATCTCGATATTCAACAAGAGAAGTACGTATATTGTATAGCACGTCTTCTCAGTTCTCACATGGGCAGTATTAGATGCCACAAAGCAGGGTAGGAGAGAAACAAACCCTCAAAGTACGTTGGAATTCGAGAAATTTCTTAATGATTTTAGGGCAGAACTACTGGTACTAAACAAAAATGTCCAACGAAAGTATTGAACCACAAACAAAGGGAATAGTACATACTTAACCAAGCGCTGAAGACCGGGCCAGATGTTGACAAGAAGCACCTGGTTATGTAAATAACTGTATATCTGTAACATGTAGCAGTTACTGTAGCTGAAAGTCTGACATCGAATAAGCCAGCACGTGGGGTGATTTCTGCTTGAACGGGTCAGCAAAATGTCTTAGAAAACAAAGTCGTACGTGACAATTTTTGACGTTGACGTAATTCCTGGCGCGCTTATTCGTGGCACCGCGGTACCTATTTGAATGATAATTTATAATTGAATTTTACACGTACTACATACGATAAAACTAAACCAATCAAGCTAAAAAATTGTCCGTAGACTGCAGTCAAACCGTTTTAATAGATTTACCTTCCAATTAACACGTAATCTAGCATTGAGACATATTCGCTGGGACTGTTGTAGCTTTTGCTTTTGTACAGATTGCAATCTATTATTATAGCCGTTAATTATCATCTGCTGACAGATTTTTATTTGCCATTCGGTTCAAGTATGTTCTTCCTCCAAGATTTTACGATTGTATTTGTGTTGATGTATATTGCCAGTGTCGGTAAGTGAACAAATTTGGATGGTTTTTTCATTTTTGTATCATGTATGTTCAAGTTGAACATACAAAATAACCATTGAAATTTGGTGGTAATCGAAATTTGGTGGTAATCGAAATTTGGTGGTAAACGAAATTTGGTGGAAATAGAAGCTTCAACTGTGAACTGCAACTCCGAAATATTATGTGGCGAATCATTAAAATGTAATTTACAGGAACAGTTCCACTATTGATCCAAGCAGGCAGCTCAATTTCGATTAAAAGTCGACTGAAAAGAGATCCTGCCGAAATGATGGGTGAAATGAATTCGACGCTGAAAATAAAACCAAGTTCGCCTGATATAAGTGAAGCTGATGATCTTGGGACTAAGATGAGACCTGTGAGCGATCCAGCATTATTAAACCCCGAGAGTAACTCTAACATAGAGGACAAGCAGATATTTAGTACCAACACAGAAAGTTCAGATTCTCCTGGAGACCTGCAATGTAATGGAGGTTATGGTCTGAATCTGATCAGTAAGGTGTGTGAGCTATGTCCTGAGAACACCTTCTCACCCGAGGGAGATATTACCTGCATCTCCTGTCCCTACCTTATGACTGCTTCTCCTGGGTCTCACTCTGTCATCAAATGTGTTTGGGGTGAGGAACATTATTTTCTGATATGTTTGATGGGGGGGGGGGGGGGGGGGAGCCCGGGGAGGGGCGTGTTGTTATTATTTAAAGTTTGTTTTATCACAACGAGAGCGAGATTTCTTGAAGGTTTGTTAGAACTTTTTTTCCAACTTCCTAATATAGATATAAATTTATTTTCAGATCCATGCCCAAATGGTGGAAGGTACTCTCCAACACTTAAAACATGTGAGTTGTGCCGGGAGGGTACCTACAGTTCAGAATTTGACTGCCAACCGTGCCCAGTAGGTCTCACCTCTCCTAAAGGTTCTACCAAAGTCGATCAGTGCACAGGTATGTGTTTTGCATTGACATGGCTTAGGGACCGTTCACATATTTGTCAGCTTTTCAGATCCTCACTCCGTGAGTCAAGCTTCACACATAGCCCTCGTGTAGAAATAATACTAGCATGAAAGATTCCCTACTTTGCAAATTTTTCCAATTGGTAATTTTAGCTGAACTAATAGTAATACTGTCAGTTTTCCAGTTTCAATGTATATATGATATAGGCACTCCTAAAACAGCAGAAACGGAAATGTAAATTGTAGAACACGAAGAATACTACTAGTACTCCGCTAACCAAATAAATTATCAGGTTCACCAAAAGCAATGATGGAAGAAAAATTAGTGGCAGGTGAAGACGAAGCAATGGAAAGCAAAGATAAAGTAATGGGAGACGATGACATATTGATCGGAGCCAAAGACATAAGAATTGCTGGTGAAGACAAAGTTATGGAAGTAGAAGACAAAGCAATGGGAGTCGAAGACAAAGCAATGGGAGTCGAAGACAAAGCAATGGGAGTCGAAGATAAAGAAATGGCAGGCGAAGACAAAACAATGGAAGGTCAAGACAAAGCAATGGCAGACGAAGACAAAACGATGGCAGGCGAAGACAAAACGATGGCAGGCGGAGACAAAGTAGTGGTAGATGAAGTAATGGCAGACGAAGACAAAGCGATGGCAGGCGAAGACAACACGATGGCAGGTGAAGGCAAAACGATGGCAGAAGAAGACAAAACGATGGCAGAAGAAGACAAAACGATGGCAGAAGAAGACAAAACGATGGCAGAAGAAGACAAAGTAGTGGTAGATAAAGTAGTGGAAGATGAAGATGAAGTAGTGGTAGGTGAGGGTGATAACATGGATGTCATTACGAACCCTGAGGATAAGGAAGTAGATCTAAAGGAGGGGGATACAATTGAAGCTGATCAGCAAAAGATAGCTGAAAGCACATATGAGCTAAAAATTGGTAAAGCTAAAATAGAAACAGGCGCCAGAAAGGATGCTGACGCAAAAAGTATTAACAAGAGTGCAGATAGTATGGATGGTGTTGATACGAACCAAGAGAAAACATTCAATGAGGAGGAGATAACGAATGTGGACAAGACCGACGAAGAGAAGACAATGAATGTGGACGACGCCGATGAAGAGAAGACAATGAATGTGGACGAGACCGATGAGGAGGAGACAAAGAATGTGGATGAGACCGATGAAGAGAAGACAATAAATGTGGACGAGACCGATAAAGAGAAAACAATGAATGTGGACGGGACCGATAAGAATAAGACAATGAATGTGGACGAGACCGACGAGGAGGAGACAAAGAATGTGGATGAGACCGATGAAGAGGAGACAATGAATGTGGACGACGCCGATGAAGAGAAGACAACGAATGTGGACGAGACCGATAAAAAGAAGACAATGAATGTGGACGAGACAGACGAGGAGGAGACAACTAATGTGGACGAGACCGATGAAGAGAAGACAATGAATGTGGACGAGACCGATGAAGAGGATACAAAGAATGTGGATGAGACCGATGAAGAGAAGACAATGAATGTGGACGAGACCGATAAAGAGAAGACAATGAATGTGGACGGGACCGATAAGAAGAAGACAATGAATGTGGACGAGACCGACGAAGAGGAGACAAAGAATGTGGACGAGACCGATGAGGAGGAGACAACGAATGTGGACGAGACCAATGAGGAGGAGACAACGAATGAATTTACGAATGTGGACGAGACCGATGAAGAGAAGACAATGAATGTGGACGAGACCGATAAAAAGAAGACAATGAATGTGGACGAGACCGACAAGGAGGAGACAACGAATGTGGACGAGACCGATGAAGAGAAGACAACGAATGTGGACGAGACCGATAAAAAGAAGACAATGAATGTGGACGAGACAGACGAGGAGGAGACAACTAATGTGGACGAGACCGATGAAGAGAAGACAATGAATGTGGACGAGACCGATGAAGAGGATACAAAGAATGTGGATGAGACCGATGAAGAGAAGACAATGAATGTGGACGAGACCGATAAAGAGAAGACAATGAATGTGGACGGGACCGACGAAGAGGAGACAAAGAATGTGGGCGAGACCGATGAGGAGGAGACAACGAATGTGGACGAGACCAATGAGGAGGAGACAACGAATGAATTTACGAATGTGGACGAGACCGATGAAGAGAAGACAATGAATGTGGACGAGACCGATAAAAAGAAGACAATGAATGTGGACAAGACCGACAAGGAGGAGACAACGAATGTGGACGAGACCGATGAAGAGAAGACAATGAATGTGGACGAGACCGATAAAAATAAGACAATGAATTTGGACGAGACCGACGAGGAGGAGACAACGAATGTGGACGAGACCGATGAAGAGAAGACAATGAATGTGGACGAGACCGATGAGGAGGAGACAACTAATGCGGATGAGACTGATAAGGAGGAGACAACGAATGTGGACGAGACTGATGAAGAGAAGACAATGAATGTGGACGAGACCGATGAGGAGGAGACAACTAATGTGGATGAGACCGATGAGGAGGAGACAACGAATGTGGATGAGACCGATGAGGAGGAGACAACAAATGTGGACGAGACCGATGATAAAGATGGTCACAGTGAACAGGAAGAACCACAGACCGATGACAAAGAAGGTCAGAGTGAACCGGAAAAACCACAACCTGATCCAATCTGTGTCAGCCAGGGTCAGCCCGGGATGGTATTCCAGGACTGTCCTATATCTTATTACGATCTTTCTTGTGACTATCCAGATCTTCCAGATGAAAATCAGGTATTTAATTTTTCTTTATTTTTTACATACATGCGGAATGTCCTATTTTAATATGAAAATAGAATCGTTGAATATTTTCATCAAGTTGTTAATGTATTGTATGCAGTATGTATTGAATCACAATGATAGCACAACGAACCGTCGACTTTATACACACCACTTAACGTAACTGCATTACTATACGTGCTCAAAATAATTCAATAGCATTTTTGCATGAAAATCATATATGTGTAAACCAATATGAATAATGCAAGACTTGTTTAGTCTGTGCATAAAATATAGTTGCATCTAATTTCAGTGCTGGCCAAGATGCGCATGTCCCTCAGAGAGGCCTGTCTATCACAGTGGAGAATGTATCACTAAGGCCCAATGTCCTAACGCTTGTCCTAACGATGATATGACATTTGACAGGTATACCCATCATCAGATGAGCCATAGGTCTATAAAAGTATGGCCCATTTAGAAGTGTTAGAGTTGTGACAGAGATGATGCAATTGATAAATTTCCCTAAACAATGACATCTAATATCTGACATTTAGTATATATACGTAACATAGAGTCAATAATCAATATACATTTATGAGAATATGCATTTATGAGAATACGTATTTATGAGAATATGCATTTATGAGAATAGGCATTTATGAGAATAGGCATTTATGAGAATATGAGAATATTTATACAATGGAGTGATAACGATGTTAACAGGTGTAGCTATCTTCCCGCCAACCCGACCTGTTTTGATCCACTTATCCGCGGACACTCCTCAAAATGTACCCAGTTGTGTAGATGTCCGGCGGAGAAACCGCTCCTTCACGAGGGGAGATGTCTCACTGTGGCGGAGTGTCCTCCAGATCCTAGTGAGTTTCAACACTTTCCTTGCGATTCGTGATGGCTGATGGCGTTATACAAAACATATGTTTTATTTTTACCTTAGTTTTGAAAATGATAATTACTTGTCTACAGTTCATGTGAGGCATATTTTTAAAACGTTACAGAAATTAACGAATCAGTTTCGACTATTGATCAATCAACACCCAGAATCACTTAAAAAATATGCCCCACCTTGCCACGTGAATCCAGATCTATCATATTCAAATTTTGAAATGCTACGTTCATAGTTTACAATCGTATATTTTAGATTTCGAAGCTGCAAGTGCTTCACAGTTGTGCAGCATTCAAGGCAACAATCATATCAAAACGTTCGACGGAAAGAGGTACCAATTCAATGGACCCTGCACCTACGTACTCTCGATTGATAACGTGGAACTTAGATTTGCCGTATACGCCGATCTGGTGGTTAGTTCTGATAAATTAGGTCACTCATATTTACTGGCTAGTTGCAGAAAGAAGTAACTAAATTGATTGAAAATCTAATTATCTGAACAGAAGGAGATTAGGAATCGTTATATCGGAAAGTTTTTATGTCCAAACTTGAAGAATATACTTTTAAAGTATGAAATCATGATTACAAACACATTTTAAATAAAGTTTGAAGGACATTCGAATCCGTAAACAAAGAAGTAGTCGAACTCGGCGGCAAAGAATGAACGTTCATTCTTCCAGGCATGTGGAGCACAGAATGGTCTTTGTGTAGAAAGTATCACGATATACAGTGGGCTCTCCACCGTACAGCTCTACAAGGGCTGGGTTGTAAGTGAGTAAAACTATGCAGTTTTTCAATGTATACATTATACATATTACATAGTGTAGTGTACACTGTACAATGTCAAGTGTAGTGTACAATTTCAAGTACAAGTAAGTACAATGTACATAGGTAAATAAAATGGTCAATATGGAAAGTTTCAGGAAATTAAAGTTCAGTAAGATAAAGCTACTTCATCTTATAGTGAGTAAACCTGGACAACGGGTACACCAATATACCATACAAACTTAACCATATACTTATAGCTACCACAAAGATGTTTATAAAATGTCCATTCTTCAAGACGTAGGAGGAAAAAAGAGTGCCTTGTTCAAAGAGCCCTTCAAAGATGATCAGATCTCTGCCCGAATGGAAGGATACGACATGGTGGCTACCTTTGCTGGTGGTCAGATGACACTCCGATATGATGGAGTGATGGGTAAATAGGCTTCCAGTTCATTCTTCATATTGATCTGTTCAAATTCAGCTTAAGACTTGTGGCCAGTATTCAAATCGAAAATGTTGACATTCCGATCAAAACTATCAAAGTATTAGATAATTTCAACTCATTCGATACTCAATCTCCACAGGAGTAACAATTGAAGGAAAGAGTGGGACAATTGTTGTGCCCGGAAAGGTTGGAGGGCTTTGTGGAAATCTAAATGGGCGGGATACTGATGAATTCACTAAAAATTCTTGGCCACCAGGTACTTTTAAAATACTGAACAACTTCTTCAACATTTCTTCGCGTAATAAACAGAGACATGGTCAGTCATTGATTGAAGACAACAATTTGTATAATTCTGAAGCCGTCAAAAAATTGCGTTCGTATCTAAAATAATCTGATATAATCTTAACTCTTCCTCATCCTGTAGTAAGTCTTGGTAATGAAATAGTCATTTAGATCTGAAACTGGATATTTCTGTCAGTGGTAACAAAAGACTTTGACGATTTTGCGTACAGCTGGAGGGTCTCTAACTACAACAACTGTCGCTTCCCACAAAGAGCCCGGAAGATGTGTAACTACGTTCATGGTGGCAACAGAGTAGGCAGCTTTTCACAAAATTATGTTCTAGGTGTTTGTAATTGTGAAATAAATTCACCTTGCACATTTCTGGCTACGCAGTGGATGCAGACTCGAGTTTGTGACATCACGATCGAGATTGACATCACAACCCCCAGTTTTAAGATTGTCATTTTGATAACATAGCAAGCTCAAATTATTTATCATGCAATAGTTGAAAGTAATAGAATTCAAAAAGCGATAATGTACGAGACAGTGTTCTCTAAGCTTACTGGATGCTCTGAGACAGTCGAAAAATGAACTATATTTGCACACGGAAGCCTTTTTTTTTGATATTCATTAATTTAATAAGTATGAACAATAATTAGTTATTATTTTCAGAAAGCGATTATATGTGAAACGGTGTTTTCTAAGTTGACTGGTTGCTCTGAAAAAGTCAACAAAGCGTTTTACAAGATGGCGTGTGCGGAAGATTCTTGCACGATTAACCTTTACATGGACATTTGGCCGTCAAATATGGTCACAACCTGTTCTTGGATTAAGTATGTGAACTGTGAAGTGCATGTTTAGACTTTAGTACAGGTTTGGTACATGTTCAGCGTGTGCATGTTTGGTGTATGTTTAATGTTTATTTTGTTTTTATTGCATGTTTAGTACATTTTTCATCCATTTTTCCATCATTGTAAAAATTATAAATTTGGTCTAGCTATATAAGCTTACGTTGAAAGTTATAGTCATGTTTCAGCTAAGCTAACATTAACTAACGTAAAGCCTAATCTATCAAATAGCGTAAATTACAATTTTCCCGAGTATTTCATGAATAAAACTTCCTCAGATACTACGCGGGAGCCTGCCGAGATGCAGGCACACCAATAAGCATAGATTATGCGAATCTAGGACAGCTGCAAGGAGAGATTCTTAGTTGTCGTTAGTGACTTACTCTTGGTTATGCTTATTTCTCAGAGTTGAAAAATACGTGAGATAATTTTTTAAATACGCCGTATTTTGCGTATTTTCGCTTAGAAATAAAATACTATTTTATTAGTTAATTCCTAAGTTTACTACTGAATAATAAATATATTAGGCATTGACCGCATAGATCTACAAATTCAACTAAATGAAACTTAGACATGCATTGGATTTATTTATTTGAAAACAAAATGCATGATATATTGTAATCATTGATATTATAAAAGGTTCATCCATTCGTAAACAAGTACTATCGAAGGCTTTCACTAAACCAATATGTTGATCGTACACAACATACTTGTGCTATAAAATAAATGACCGAGAAAAATGTAGAACACCGTCGATCGAGTATAACTGGTATTCAAATATTTATTTTCAGCTGACCAATGCAACTGGTTTAAGAAGATTTACATGGCAACCTGCCCGATAAGTGAGTTAACAACAATTAACATCTCCCCTACGTACTTTGGTTCCATAAATGAAATTTTACTGTGAGCGCTCATTGTCGCCTACTGAGCGCTTATTTAGCGATTATAATCGGTTTAGGCTGTTTATAATCGCTTTTTTAGCGATTATAATCGATTCAAATAAAAGCGCTCATAATCGATTATAATCGCTGTAATCATTTTTAAAAGCGATTATCTTTTTTTAGCGCTTATAATCGCTCTTTGGTCGTTTCTAATCGTTAATATCGCTTCGAAAGCGATTTTCCTGCAGGAAGAACGATTATAAGCGCTGGAAAAGCGGTCGCTCAGAAAAGCGCTTATAAGCGCTTTTCTGAACCGTTTATAAGCGATTATAAGTAATAATAAGCGATTATACGCTGACTGCAATTTAGCCTTTTTAAAGCGCCTACAGAGCGACTACAAAGCGATTTTTATAAAAACCGCTTATAAGCGATTTTTTATCGCCAATTGTCGCTCATTGTCACTTATTGTCGCTTTTTATTTTACCGCTTATTGACCGCTTTTCTATCTTTTCCACCGCTTTTTTACCGTTTTTCTTATCAACATGGTTCTAAACGTGGTTGTAAAAAAGCGCTTATAAGCGCTTTTTTTAATACCGGTTGGAACGGAATTAAAAAGCGCTTATTATAATCGCTTTTTTTATTCACCGTTTTTTACCGCTTACCCCATCAACATGATTCTAAACGTGGTTGTAAAAAAGCGCTTATTTTAATACCGGTTGTAAAAAAGCGCTTTTTTAATACCGGCAGGAAAATCGCTTTCGAAGCGATATTAACGATTAGAAACGAACAAAGAGCGATTATAAGCGCTAAAAAATAAAATAATCGCTTTTAAAAATAATTACAGCGATTATAATCGATTATGAGCGCTTTTATTTGAATCGATTATAATCGCTAAAAAAGCGATTATAAACAGCCTAAACCGATTATAATCGCTAAATAAGCGCTCAGTAGGCGACAATGAGCGCTCATAGTAAAATTTCATTTATGGAAACTTGCCCGTACTTTTAATGGAAATATATATTTTTGTTTAATATGACTGCTTCAAAAAAGTTTACACAATCCCGCTGTTGTTGGAGTCTTTGATCTTGTTCTCAGTTTGACTCCGCTTCGGGTTAAAATTCTGTCACAGGTCGATCACAATTTTCTAAAGTGTTTTCTTTTGGAAATAAAAGCTAATACATCTTGATAAAAGCATGTGCAGCTATAATTTATACTTATAATATTCAAACTTATTTCAGATTTACGGGAGGAACCTGACTGTCTTACTGAATCAGATTAAAACAGAGGATCCGATTTTAACTGCTTCAACTTTAAGTGGCAAAATGTGAGAAACCGTGCCAAACTGCATCACAAAGACATCATTTGGGTGTTTGCAACGTTCCGCAACCTTTTTGATATTCGCAAACGCACGCCACCTTAAACTGTTTAGTGTTTAGTGTTGATTTACCTGTTTAGATTTACCTGTTTAGATTTACATGGGTTCCCCAGGCTTAGTGTTTAAAACACTCGAAGATAAGGCGGAGCTTTAGAGGCTGACTCCGTCCAGTAACTGTTAATCAGCTTTTTTAATTTGCGCCGACTTCTTCACTGATATAATAAAAAGTTGTATATTAATCATATATTCATTTTAGTGTTGTATGTATTGTTTCGTTATAAGAAACAACCCTGACAGAAGTTTTTTGTCCTGTCAGCTTCTAAATTTTGTGTAGTTTTTAATTTAGATCAATGCAGTAAAAATGTTGGTAAACATTAAACACGTTATTTAAAATATTTTCAGTGTTTTATACATATTTTACGAACTTTTCGGCCACTACAAACTAAACGAATCTAAAAAAGTTCACTAAATTTTAAAGTTGTTTTCCAAGTTTCGGTTTTCAAACTGATTCTTAGATTTTGTCAAATATCATTGTTTACACTTGATCATAGTCCAGGTATTTTTTTGGACTTTCGGTGAATTTTTATTTTATTTGTGATAAAATGATGTAAATTTGTGTAACAATTTGAAAGTTTATTGGTTAAAAATTGCTATTATCATTCTAATTCTATAGATCCGTAGGGACGTCGGAACTCGGAAGGTTTATCAATAACCATTATGATTAACCTATAAATTAACACAAAGTTCAATTTGAGCGTCTTTTAAAGAACTCAATTGCGAGTTTTTCATTTTCTCGAAAAACCACAACACAAAGATAAAGGTGAATAGCAATTTAAATATATCTTGCAGCAAATTATGATTGGGCAATAAAAATAAAACATATTTACACTGGTGCCATCAAATAATTATTAATATTGTCCAGAACGATCCGAAGATGACAATATGGTTTGTTCAAGTGTCCACATTCAATATACCAATTTACGATGTCCTATCGGAAAATCGTTCTGTACTCGGCGTTTAAGTTTCACGAAGGGGTCTTCATCTTTAAGTCATTATATTTATAATGAACAAGATAGCTCAAACTAATAACACTATCAGATATGATGGATCTGGATCTTGGTTGGAAGATCAAGCAAATATTTTGACACGTGACAGCGATCAACCGATCAGATTCCAGATTAACCAATCAAAATCCACAATCACTGTCACGTTTCAAAACACATACTTATATCCTCCCCACTAGTATCCAAATCTGTAGATTACGAATTTGTCAAGGACACTCCTGTTAATGTTCATGATTTCGGACATATAAAGTTCAAAGATTCAAAATTACACATATAAACCATACATAACAAGTACGACAACTAAACAAAAATAACGCTATTGCTAATGTAACTATATTAATTGTCAGTGTTATCGGGGTGAGGTTATAGGGCTGGAGGGGCCAGGCCTGTGTTATCGGGGTGAGGTTATAGGGCTGGAGGGGCCAGGCCTTTGTTCTGAGACGTGAGATTCAAAGTCGAGGAAAAGTCTCATTTCGTTGGATTGTATAACGGTGCTAGGCATTTCCAGAAGGTTCTCAAGATAAAGTGACAAGTCTCTCATTCGTTTCTTGGCATTTCGCTTACTCTCCTGCCGCAACAGAGTGCGTGAGGGTAACGGGGGGAACTTTTCTTTGGGGAATTTGTTACACAGAACCCGGTGGTTCTCTACAAAATCATCAAACTTCTTATAGATGAGGATCTTTTCAGATTCTATTTGGCACTCGAGTTCGTATGTATAGTGTTTCTCTGTGGGTTCGTAACACTTTTTGAAGCCGCTGATACGCAGATTAACGCAAACGCTCTGCTTAAGAAAAGGAGGTTTGTCTCGAAGCAAATCCGCGTACTTACTCTTCACGAAAAGTGGGACAACCTGTTCGTCTATGTATTTCTCAACGTAATCGTGCGCTGATGCCAGAACTTCCTTAGAAATCTCCTTCTTGCGATCCAACTGTTTGAAGAATGCTTTGGGAAGAGCTTTCGAGGGGATTTGGACATGGTACTCAGTGTTCGTATCAAGATATTTAGTTAATATGTTAACGTTTCTAAACTGAAAGCTCCTTGACATGGGATCTATCTTCATGGAATATTCCACGTTGAGCCAAAAAAGAAGTTCGTTAATGAATGATGATTTAATGCAGTACTGGACGAATTGTTCCATAGCTCTCTCATTCTGAGATATCTCAACAAGGGTAACGGGACTGTCCGTAGCCTTGTGGTCCATGGGACGCGGAGTCAGATGGGTTGCGGTGGGTCTGGGTGTCAGAGCCCGGGGACACATTACCTGGAAGCCAATCAGCGAGACACCACTTAAGTTGTCACGTTGTCTACGGAAGTCTTTTTGTTCACGCTTGGCTTTCCTTTTTGTGCGATCGAGATAAGAAAAGAATCGTTCAATTCTGATTCTGCTGATTGTGCGTGATTTCTCCACAGGTGATTCAGTTATTAATTCTGCAGAGTCTTGTCGCTGGTCTATTTGTCCTAAATTTACTTTATTTAAGGATTAACAAATAAAGGGTTCTTACTATAGAAGGTGAGCAAATATACTTAGAACGAATCGGCCATTTTTTAAATCTTTTCAAATCTCATAAAAAAGAAACTTAAGAAGAAATTAAAAAAAACTCACCCATGGACGCATATTGGCGGTTATATTGCAGTTTCCCGTAACGTATCACATCCTTTATATGGTCCATGCTTTTGGCTTTGTAGGAGGAGCCCAACTGGATGTTACACTGATTAACAGTGCGACAGTTAAACAATATTATTGCACTGACGAATATAGATGTGGACACTGATATATAGGAATTGACTGAGTGCCAATCGTTGATCAGTTATCAAAACAAATATAAACACCTCCCCATCGGTATCCACATCTATAGTGCAATAATTTGCTGCCCCAACATCACCAATGGATCTGTCAGCTTCATTCAATAGTCTCAATAGTATGTTCCATTAGGTTGAACCTGTTACAACCCATATGAAGCCAATGTTAAAACCCCTTTGAATAGGAGCCATCTCTGTTAACACCTAGTAACATGCCAAAATGCTTCCTCCAATCTTACCTCTGAGAAGCTCTTGTTGAGGGTGGAGCTAGAAGAATATGAGGTGTAATCTGACTGAGTTGTTCTTTGTTGGAGGTAGGCTCTCGTGTAGGGTCTTCTCACGCTGGCCGAACTGTTCGTCCGTGAGTGAAGCGTGTCCGTGCTGAGATTTGATAACTTTTTAGTTTGTTACTTTAAAAACAAGCAAGGGTACTTCGGATTCTTATTAGTCCCTACTGATTAACACACTGAAAGCGGAAAGCCTTCCCTTGTAAAATATGCTCCCTTAACTTTTTGTATTTATATGTTTTGTTCAATTACCAGTAGACTGTAGATAACTGATAAAATCCAGTTTTTGAAAAAAGCTCGCCCGTGTTCTTGATATTGCTTAATTGCAGTGTCAGTGTGTACATCGCGTGACGCGTGCAAATTATCATTACGAATTTGTATCACGTTTTGTCTCTAAAATCCCAATAATACAGAGTCTGCTTCAGTCTCGACTGGTCAATCAACGACAAAGGACACTGATTTTACAAACATCTTGAGTAGTGTCATGGCTAAAGGTCACTGCAAATATGGTTACACCCATCACAAATCCTACAGCTTTTTATATAGTGTGTGCAAAATTTGCATCAGAGAGAGCTCAATTCTGTTAATAAAGTTGTCACACTGATGGAAAAGCTGTCACTGTGATGTAATGGTTTTCTCAGTGATGTAATGGTTGTCAGAATGATGTAAAAATTGTCACAGTGATGTAATGGTTGTCCCAGTGGCCAGTGATGTAATGGTTGTCCCAGTGGCCAGTGATGTAATGGTTGTCCCAGTGATGTAAAAGTTGTCCCAGTGATGTAATGGTTGTCCCAGTGATGCAAAAGCTGTCACTGCCTCCTACTATCTGTCTCTGCAGTCGATTTGATTTATTGTCAAACCTTTTATGGTACTATCTATCAAATATTTGCAATATCAGCCTATGATCAAGAAAGTCAGAATTAACGTGTCCTGATAGAATTTCAACTTAAGGACTTCAAATTGTTCTGATACAATTCCAGGAGCTACTGTCAACCGTACCTTGAGTTATCAGCATTGAGTGAAAATACGACTGAATACTGTCTTTATCAGCGGACTCCCCGGATGCAAAAAGATACACGTCATCGATTATTTGAACAACACGTTAGAGTAAGCTAACGCTGAAGCAAAATATTTGTTGTTTTAGGAAAAAACTTCACGAGCATTTAACAATATGTGGCTACCTGTGTGAGTAACTAGAGCTACTACCTGTGTGTGTAACTACCTGTGTGTGTAACTAGAGCTCATGAGGCTGCTCCCACTTTTCTCTGTTCCCATCCAGGACGTGGATGCCCATCTACTGCTCACACTGCTTCTGTCGTCAAACCCTAGGGAAGCATTAGTTGGTGGGGATAATATAAAGGATAAACACGCGCACACAATGTTTTGTTATTCCTTGGAGAGTGCATTGTGTTACTGTTATCGACAGATTCAAGTGAAAGTGATCCGACTGCAGACGGTTGGTTTCAGTTACTGGGCAAGACAGTCTTTAGGGGACAAAAGTTGTATCGATTCAATCTTGGACTTAGTATAATCAGTAAAATGGTGGATCTTACAATGTTGACATAATATTGTAAAACATAACCGTTTCACATCTCCATAACAACAAAAAAAGCATTCTGAAGATCAATACAAAGCGACATCTGAACCAAACAGCACATTCTGAAGATCAACATAAAGTAAAATCCGGAACATCTAAAAAATTAAACTTAATAAGTTCGAAGTTACAAGAATCAAGATGAGTTTAATCTAATAGTAATACCTTGCCGTTGCATCGTGTCCAGGAGTTTATTCTAACTTAGAAGTTGGACAGATAAAGCTGTGTAAGCAATACAAAATACAAACATCACTTGTACCAATATTTGGAGCCGATAGAAATCTGTCTAAAGGGATTGCAAACTTTTTGCCTTATTTGGCAAGAAATAAGGGCTGACAAGAATTAAAATGTGGCTGCAATTCTTAGGGAAATTTCAAAATCGGTTACAAACGTTCTGCCATATTTGGTAAGAATAGGGCCATGACACTTGACAAGAAATTATTTATTAAATGACTTAAGGTAGCTTGAGTATTATAATTCTGATGTGCCGTATCTACATAACCCTAGGCTCCATATATAAAGTCCTCCAACTTCCTTCCGTATTCCGCAAGGTTGTCTAGCTGTACACCTTCCTCGACTCCTCAGACTTCTTCCCAAAAATTATGCTTTTATTATAATGACTGAATATCTTATAAAGGAGCGCGTCATGGTATGGTAATTACTGATCCAACTAAAATTTCAATGCAATGTACGCTACACACATTTTTAAAACACTTTACTTGATTGAAAATTAAATTTGAACGTGACAAACCTTTCATAATCATGATCATGTGTTTAATTCTTTTGCATAAAGTACAGGAATAATCGAGAATACGATATAAATCATGGAAAACTGACACTAACAATGTTCAGAATTGTGGGCCTTCTATTGCTCAAGGAATTGCTGATTATTTTAAGAAAAGCAACCAGAATTCAATGAAATTCCCCAAACAGAAAAGAACATATTCAAAATCTGTCGCCGAATTGTCAACGTTGGTTGAAATTTGTAACGTAAGATCTAGTACCGCTATCTTTTAATATACTAATATAGTCGTTGATTGCAATCAAGGCTTGCTCAAAGTTGACAGTTCGCTACATGACAACGCCCACAGAATACTGTCACTTGTGATGGTTCGTGTTAACTCTTTGATGCCATTTATAGAAATGTATTTTTAACCAAAACCCAAAATTTGATACAAAAAAAAACTTCCAGATAGTTCTGAAGCTTCTTGTGGGGCAAAACCATTATTTTGTTTACTTGATTGCAAGTAGAACTGGATGAATACGATAAATTTCAAACTTCTGAAAGTAGAACTGGACAAATCTACGATGATTGTAAAATGTTAGCAAACAGAGCTGCACTAATACGATAATATTCAAAATTCAGTTAATAGAACTGGACAAATATGATATTTATAACCTTTCAGCAAATATAAAAGAGCACAAGTGCAATGTTTCTACAAATATAAAAGCACAAGTGCGATGTTTCTGCAAATATACAAGAGTACGATAAGTGCGATGTTTCTGCAAATATAAAAGAGTACGATAAGTGCAATGTTTCTGCAAATATAAAAGAGTACGATAAGTGCAATGTTGCTGCAAATATAAAAGCACAAGTGCAATGTTTCTGCAAATATAAAAGCACAAGTGCGATGTTTCTGCAAATATAAAAGCACAAGTGCAATGTTTCTGCAAATATAAAAGAGTACGATAAGTGCAATGTTTCTGCAAATATAAAAGAGTACGATAAGTGCAATGTTTCTACAAATATAAAAGAGTACGATAAGTGCAATGTTTCTGCAAATATAAAAATGCAATGTTTCTGCTAACCTGAATCGTAGCCCGCCCTGTAGCTGACTCTCCCAAATCTGCTGATAGTTCCTCTGCGTTGCATGGACGAACTATTCAGATCCACGCTAGATTCCTCGCTGGCTTCGCGACCAGCCGGTAAAAAGGGAGTTGAGCGCTGTTTGCGGGAGACGGTGGTTTGGGGTGTAGCTATAGAGGAGCTGCTGGTGATAGTCTCCTTACTCGATCTGTATTCCAGGTTTAGACTCTCTAGTGAAATAGACATAGAGCTAGGTGTTACAGTGTTAACATAGTGTTACGGTGTTAACATTAGTGTTACAGTGTCAACATGGGTTTAACAGTGCGAGCATGGGTATTACAGTGTAATCATGGCGAACAAATGTTAACATGGCGAACAAATGTTAACATGATGATAAAGTGAATACATATATCCTCTAGTGTTAACATGGTGATACAATGCTAACATAGGTCTTACAGTGTTAAACTGGTAATGATTTATGTTTAAGTGTTAACATTGGATGAGAAGATAAAATCGGAGTATTGTGTGTGTAAAACAACTGTATGTGATTGAGTCTAACACTATTGCAGAACTTAAAAACTTAAGCATTAATTCTAATGTAAACCCTTGCAAAAAAGCACTCTTGATGATTAGATTCTTTCTTATGTGTATAAAATGACACCGTTTAAACATCGGCCTAATGATACCCATCCCTGTTGTTTTCTGGACCTAGCTATATTTTTTATTCAAAGAAAAATCCGTAAAACTTTGATATTTGAGCATAATCATTATTTGGGAACAGTAAAGATCTTTGCAATATATGTTTATGGTCAAATCGTGCACACCTTTACTGCATGTATATTTTTACCGTCCAAAACTTTTATCACTAAAAGTAAAATTTGATTCAGTAGAACTAGAAACTTTTGAAAATAAACTAGATAGGATGACATTCGTCATGCTCCAGGACCTCGTGCTCAGAGTGTAACAAATGTTTTTCTCCAAAGCTTTGTGCTCCAATAGTGTCGGACTCAAGGTTGGGTCAACGGGGCTGGGGAACGGCCTCTAGGGTGTGAGACCTCTAGGGTGTGAGACTTTATGGTGTGAGACTCTAAGGCAGCGTCCTCAAAAACAGAACCCTAGGGTGTGGAGACGTGAAAAAACAGGACTTTTTGTAAATTTTATTGTTGCATAGCGTTATTGTTTTTGTACATAAATTAGGGTAAGGATTAGGGTTAGGAACCTAACTCCGTAATTTTTACGTCTTCACGCCTTAGATAAGAACACCGCCCTAGGTCCGGGAAACGGGTAGGGTTATGCTTAGGGTTAGGGTTGGGATTAATATACAAGTTCTGGGCACGAGGTTCTGGGGCAGGATACATACTCATTACCTATACTATACAGTATATACCTATTGCTGGAAGATTCAGATTATTGCTGCTTGTTTGTATCTCACTCCACATCTAAGATTAAATTAAAAATTAATTCTAAATAAGTTTTGAAATCGAAATTATGCCTAATTTGATAAGCAAAACCGTAAAGTTAATAACTATAATTGAGTACAATATGTAAATTGTAACCAAAATTGAATGCTTCCTCAAAATTTTCGGTATGATGAATTATCATTAAATTACCAAACAAGGAAGTGTTCTGTATCAAACACAACTCGGCTGTGTCATGACGTTGCAATTATATGATGTTAGTAATAATTCTGATACAGGGCCCGGCGGGGAAGTTCAAGTTGCGAATTTAACTTCCTCTATAATTGAGGGAGACTGTTGAGGACGTTTCCAGACAGAATGCATATCAATTTAGAGGATCACTGTCATTCGGGTAGTTTGACGTACAGCTCATTCTCACAGACATTTAATTTGCAACCTGGAGGATCGGCTCTGCAAACCTTAAGTTTAACTAGAAAGCTATTTTATTGCAAAATCGGGTTAAGAGCTTTTTAAATGTGTATCTCCTTCCTCATTTTCTGTTTTCCATCTCTCGAGTGAATGTTAGTGCAAACACTGGTAAAAAAGGTAGCTTTCAGCTAGCGGTAATGCATGCTACCAACTATGAGCTCCCGTGACGGCAGTTGACATGACATCATGTTTATTGTTTATTAATATCACCTGTTTAAGAGAAATGGGAGGCATTTTAGAGCTGAGGCGAGAGTATAGTTTAACTGATGATCGAATATAAAAGCAAATGTAACATAGCGTTGCATATCAAGGAAAGGTCAACTCTGAAACTGCAGATTTATAAAAACGACAGGAAGCTTGATAACTGAAGAAGTATAACTTAAATGAAATGTTCACAAAGGCACTGCACAGAGCTCGAACTGTCGAGGCTTGACCGCCTGCTTACGTCAAAGGAGATTTTATTGGCATCAGATAATCATCGTCATGCAGAAACTGTGTCGAAAAGAGGCACACATATATTGGTTATGAGGATTGTGGTAAATAATCGAGGCGGCCCCAGTTTACAGAAATCGCAGTGCTGGCAAACACGACCGCCGCCATTATACTCACTATACTCACTATAATCACTATACCTACTATACTCACTATAATCACTATACTATTAATATTATACCCCCTTTACTTGTCGTTCAGAAGGCATATTTTAATTTCAAAACATTCCAAATCAATGTCAAAGATGAAAGGAATAGGAAATAGTTATGTGGAGGTTTTTAAGAAATTTGCGCAAAATACGCGCCAGCACTGTTATAGTTATACGAAATTCGGTAAAAAACCCAAAATCGCCATATTCAGGACTCAGGTGCCTTAAAAACCATGTTAAAATTGAGTTAGAGATCTGAAATTTTGTAGGGCGTCTAGATGTTGACCAACCAAATGTTGGAGTAGTTCGCTGTTTATTAATCTCATGATGAAATATTGATAGTTGGATAACGTCCGGTTGAAAGAGACATAAGGACAAATAAAACAGGAAGTTAGGAATGTAGGCAAATTTTCGGCGTCAACGCCATCGCCCATCTTCAGGCTCATTTGATATATAGTAGTGTTGAAAGTAATAAATAACTATTTTAATTTCCTGTTTCATTTGTCCTTGTCTTTTTCAACCGGATGTTATCCAACCATCTGTAGTTTACATTATATAAGAAAATTATTTGACGTCATCATCACCACTTGATGACGCCATCAAGTTAAACATTTTAAAACTTGATTTTTGACAAAGTAACAACTTTTTAAATCGATTTTTCTCCAACAAAGAGTAATTTAATCCAAAATGTGAGGCCATAGTGATGTTAGATAATTGTCTAAGCATTTGACGTCATCATCACCACTTGATGACGCCATCAAGTTGAACATTTTAAAACTTGATTTTTGATAAAGTAACAACTTTTTAAATCGATTTTTCTCCATTAAAGAGTAATTTAATCCAAAATGTGAGGCCATAGTGATGTTAGATAATTGTCTAAGCATTCTAAAAATTTACCGGAAAGTTTTCCTAACTTGCCCCTTCATAAAAATATTTCCTATTAAAGTTAGTACTTTTTTGAAGAATAATTTTATAAAAACACAAAAGTTGTGATTTAGTATTATCTGGTGTTGGGCCATCCCTTGGGTTGTGGAGCTCAGTTTTGCTTCCTAGAGGTCTAAATTGTGTTATAGGCTAGTAAAAGAATTGAAAAAAAATTGCTATTTTCACGATTTTTATCAACTTTGGAGTCCTGTTGTGATGCAAATTATTTTTGAAATGTTTTGAAACTTTGCATGCTTATCCAACTATATAAAAAGTACCGATGTGCAAAAATTTATGGCGATTCAATATTGGATGCGCACGCAACGTCCGCTCAAAGTTTGCACGTGCAAAAGGCGAGAATTTTGCTCATTCGTGATTTCGATTAGATTCTGCTTTGCCACGACAGTTAAATGGCATTATATATGAATTTAATGCCAGCTTGAATGAATATAAAGTGGCATATTCAGTCAGTGATCGACATTCGACAGGTATGCTTAGTGCTTACCTAAACATAAGGAAATGTTTTCGAAGGTAAACAAATTTCTAAATCGTTGAAATTACCTCCTTATTAATGAAGTTATCAGTTTATATTTTGTAAAGTACCCTGACATTAATCAAAAAGAGATGATATTTGACCAGAACCTATAATTGGGTAGAGTGGACCGCTGCCAGTGTCTCTCTTTCCCAAACAAAAGGAAATGATATCAGTCGCTCGCTTTTCCCATTTATTTACAATTACAATTGTAATAGATTAAAAAGAACTACCCGAAGGAGCTGTACTCGGCAATAATTTTGCATTTGCAGACGGTTATTCAAATTAATATAATTTCCTTTTGTTTGGGAAAGAGAGACAGTGGCAGCGGTCCACTCTACGCAATTATGGGTTTCGGTCAAATTAAACTACTTGATATGGCAAATGGGTATTATAATGAAGAGATGGATTATATTTCGCAATCCACCCCACATGTAAACTCTAATGCAACATAGCGTTACATGACGTTACCATGGTTACATGACATTTGCATATTATGGGAGCAGCAGAGAATTGCTGTTTGGTATAAACAGTAACATCTAATCCGTGAACTGCATCGTGTGACATACATAGTGCCAAACTACACGGTTACAAGACTATAACGTCACTTCTGCACACCTTATTGCAACATCGGTGCAATATTGTGGGTTGTTTCCACGATATGAGAGCAACTTCTAAGAAACATAATTGCAAGTTTCCAGAAATCAGACTGGGTGATTCAAGGAATAAACTGATCCGGGTACCAGACTAAATGATTCAGGTGACAGACTCAATGATTCAGGTGCCAGATTTAGTGATCAGGTACAAGACTTGATGATTCAGCTGCCAGATTCAATGATTCAGGTACCAGACTCAATAATTTTGGTACCAGACTCAATGATTCAGGTACAGGACTAAATGATTCAGCTGCCAGACTCAATGATTCCGGTGCCAGATTTAGTGATCAGGTACAAGACTTGATGATTCAGGTACCAGTCTCAGAGATCCAGGTACTTAACAAACTGTCAATTCCCTTCCACGAAGTTAAACATTTTTAGAATATAGATGCGAAGAATATTGAAGATGGCCACGAAGATGAACCTAAAGATAAACTAGCGATAGTGCAAATCAAATAACTTAATATTTTACACTGAAATAGCTAACTTCTGCCAATACTACTGAAAGTTGACACAGCGGGCGGGTCAAAATGAGAAAATTCTCCAATTGTAAACTTTTTTTTGGGACAGAGCTCTTAAAAACTAAATCACTTGAAAATCTTTTGTCACCAAACAACACATAGGGTTTCTTTCAGCTTGCTTTTAATTTTAATAAAAATATCATATCCCGATATAGAAAACGTTTGGTTTACTCATAAATTCCCCAATTTGACAGATGGTGTCAACTTGTCATAATCTTGCAATCTTGATATTTAATCTCAGAACCGAGTAAAGAAATGACGGACATTATGATATTTTCTTCAAAAATTTTCCACAACATTCACGATCACATACGTTAAAACAACCATAACAATTTCATTTTGGTTCAGAGCCAGAAAAAACACTCCTGACTGATCTCACAAAGAAAACCTCCAAACCCACCCACACTATCATTTTTACACCCTTCTGCTAAACACAAAAACCCTCGCACTCCCACTGAGAGGGAGAGATTTGAGAAATGAATTACGAAATGTTAACAAAGAACTGCGTCCGCGTGCTCTACAGTCACCTATATAGCGGCTGCGAATTTAAATTGAGCGACCTGCTCATACTCCCCCTCTAGACTGGTTACATCAACCTTTAGTCGCCCTTCCGAATTAAATATGGGCATCAGCTCAGCGTCACTAAAATCGGAATCATTTACTTGGAGGGCTACTTTTATTTATCAAATTTAAATATTCGTGACGGTTAACCTTCAATGCAATTATCTCAAAATGGATATGATACGAAAATCAGACTATAAAAAATATGATATCAACTAAAGTGCGCAACTACTTAAACTTTACATTATATTATAGCAATCTCTGGGCGTGACCGAGACCGATTATCCTATATTAGAGTTCTAAACTCGCGATCATTGTGGGATTATGAAGAAACGCACGATTTTCATTAAATTTGTACAGCTGCTGTCAAATGTGTCAGGTTCGTTAAATATGAATTAAACTCTGCAAGTAAAGGGAAAAGATGAACTGAAGCAGTACATTGCGGTAAAGCATCAGGGTGGGAAGGGTGTTAACTATTAGCAGGTATATTGAAGTAAAGTATCAGGGCGGGTAGGGGTGTTACATATTAGCATGTATATTGAGGTTAAGTATCAGGGTGGGGAGGGGTGTTACCTATTAGCAGGTATATTGAGGTAAAGCATCAGGGCGGGAAGGAGTGTTAACTATTAGCAGGTATATTGCGGTAAAGTATCAGGGCGGGGAGGGCTGTTAACTATTAGCAGGTATATTGCCGTAAAGCATCAGGGCGGGGAAGAGTGTTAACTATTAGCAGGTATATTGCGGTCAAGTATCAGGGTGGGGAGGGGTGTTAACTATTAGCAGGTATATTGCGGTAAAGTATCATGGCGGGGAGGGGTGTTAACTATTAGTAGGTATATTGCCGTAAAGCATCAGGGCGGGGAAGAGTGTTAACTATTAGCAGGTATATTGCGGTCAAGTATCAGGGTGGGGAGGGGTGTTAACTATTAGCAGGTATATTGCGGTAAAGTATCATGGCGGGGAGGGGTGTTAACTATTAGCAGGTATATTGAGGTAAAGTATCAGGGCGGGGAGGGGTGTTAACTATTAGCAGGTATATTGCGGTAAAGTATCAGGGCGGGGAGGGGTGTTAACTATTAGCAGGTATATTGAGGTAAAGTATCAGGGCGGGGAGGGGTGTTAACTATTAGCAGGTATATTGCGGTAAAGTATCAGGGTGGGGAGGGGTGTTAACTATTAGCAGTTATATTGCAGTAAAGTATCAGGGCGGGGAGGGGTGTTAACTATTAGCATGTATATTGCGGTCAAGTATCAGGGCGGGGAGGGGTGTTAACTATTAGCAGGTATATTGCGGTAAAGCATCAGGGCGGGGAGGGTTGTTAACTATTAGCAGGTATATTGAGGTAAAGTATCAGGGTGGGGAGGGATGTTAACTATTAGCAGGTATATTGAGGTAAAGTATCAGGGCGGGGAGGGGTGTTAACTATTAGCAGGTATATTGCGGTAAAGTATCAGGGTGGGGAGGGGTGTTAACTATTAGCAGGTATATTGAGGTAAAGTATCAGGGTGGGGAGGGGTGTTAACTATTAGCAGGTATATTGCGGTAAAGTATCAGGGCGGGGAGAGTTGTTAACTATTAGCAGGTATATTGAGGTCAAATATCAGGGCGGGGAGGGGTGCTAACTATTAGCAGGTATATTGCGGTAAAGTATCAGGGCGGGGAGGGGTGTTAAATATTAGCAGGTATATTGCGGTAAAGTATCAGGGTGGGGAGAGGTGTTAACTATTAGCAGGTATATTGAGGTAAAGTATCATGGCGGGGAGGGGTGTTAACTATTAGCAGGTATATTGAGGTAAAGTATCAGGGCGGGGAGGGGTGTTAAATATTAGTAGGTATATTGAGGTAAAGTATCAGGGCGGGGAGGGGTGTTAACTATTAGCAGGTATATTGCGGTAAAGTATCAGGGCGGGGAGGGCTGTTAACTATTAGCAGGTATATTGCGGTAAAGTATCAGGGCGGGGAGGGGTGTTAAATATTAGCAGGTATATTGCGGTAAAGTATCAGGGTGGGGAGGGGTGTTAACTATTAGCAGGTATATTGAGGTAAAGTATCATGGCGGGGAGGGATGTTAACTATTAGCAGGTATATTGCGGTAAAGTATCAGGGTGGGGAGGGGTGTTAACTATTAGCAGGTATATTGAGGTAAAGTATCATGGCGGGGAGGGGTGTTAAATATTAGCAGGTATATTGAGGTAAAGTATCAGGGCGGGGAGGGGTGTTAACTATTAGTAGGTATATTGAGGTAAAGTATCAGGGCGGGGAGGGCTGTTAACTATTAGCAGGTATATTGCGGTAAAGTATCAGGGCGGGGAGGGGTGTTAAATATTAGCAGGTATATTGAGGTAAAGTATCATGGCGGGGAGGGATGTTAACTATTAGCAGGTATATTGAGGTAAAGTATCAGGGCGGGGAGGGGTGTTAACTATTAGCAGGTATATTGAGGTAAAGTATCAGGGCGGGGAGGGGTGTTAACTATTAGCAGGTATATTGCGGTAAAGTATGAGGGTGGGGAGGGGTGTTAACTATTAGCAGGTATATTGAGGTAAAGTATCAGGGCGGGGAGGGGTGTTAACTATTAGAAGGTATATTATTATTGCGGTAAAGTATCAGGGCGGGGAGGGGTGTTAACTATTAGCAGGTATATTGCGGTCAAGTATCAGGGCGGGGAGGGGTGTTAACTATTAGCAGGTATATTGCGGTAAAGTATCAGGATTCAGGGCGGGGAGGGGTGTTAACTATTAGCAGGTATATTGCAGTAAAGTATCAGGGTGGGGAGGGGTGTTAACTATTAGCAGGTATATTGCGGTAAAGTATCAGGGTGGGGAGGGGTGTTAAATATTAGCAGGTATATTGCGGTAAAGTATCAGGGTGGGGAGGGGTGTTAACTATTAGCAGGTATATTGAGGTAAAGTATCATGGCGGGGAGGGATGTTAACTATTAGCAGGTATATTGCGGTAAAGTATCAGGGTGGGGAGGGGTGTTAACTATTAGCAGGTATATTGAGGCAAAGTATCATGGCGGGGAGGGGTGTTAACTATTAGCAGGTATATTGAGGTAAAGTATCAGGGCGGGGAGGGGTGTTAACTATTAGTAGGTATATTGAGGTAAAGTATCAGGGCGGGGAGGGCTGTTAACTATTAGCAGGTATATTGCGGTAAAGTATCAGGGCGGGGAGGGGTGTTAAATATTAGCAGGTATATTGAGGTAAAGTATCAGGGCGGGGAGGGATGTTAACTATTAGCAGGTATATTGAGGTAAAGTATCAGGGCGGGGAGGGGTGTTAACTATTAGCAGGTATATTGAGGTAAAGTATCAGGGCGGGGAGGGGTGTTAACTATTAGCAGGTATATTGCGGTAAAGTATGAGGGTGGGGAGGGGTGTTAACTATTAGCAGGTATATTGAGGTAAAGTATCAGGGCGGGGAGGGGTGTTAACTATTAGAAGGTATATTATTATTGCGGTAAAGTATCAGGGCGGGGAGGGGTGTTAACTATTAGCAGGTATATTGCGGTCAAGTATCAGGGCGGGGAGGGTGTTAACTATTAGCAGGTATATTGCGGTAAAGTATCAGGGCGGGGAGGGGTGTTAACTATTAGCAGGTATATTGCGGTAAAGTATCAGGGTGGGGAGGGGTGTTAACTATTAGCAGGTATATTGCGGTAAAGTATCAGGGTGGGGAGGGGTGTTAACTATTAGCAGGTATATTGCGGTAAAGTATCAGGGTGGGGAGGGGTGTTAACTATTAGCAGGTATATTGCGGTAAAGTATCAGGGCGGGGAGGGGTGTTAACTAAAGTATCAGGGTGGGGAGGGGTGTTAACTATTAGCAGGTATAATGTGCTGGAAAATATCTCCCTGACATACAACGACCTCTAGGTTGGACGTTGGTGTTCATTTGTTAATATTCCAATCAATCCTTTTAAAAATGATAGTAAATATCATTTCGTTGATATTGATTTGAATCTCGATTGCGCAAGAACACTTCATATCAGGGAATATTTATATAGCATATTCGAAATCTTGTAATCTACTTATAACTTTATAAGTAGATGAATGATCAAAGGTACAGAACCGTAAGCGGTGAGATATACATAGCTGAAACGATTTTAAAGTTTACTATATTTACTTAATCTATTAAGTGCCAACGACTTAAATTTCGTGCTGTATGTCAAGTTTTAAGTATTGATTGGTTTTTAAATACAATTTTAAATATAATAATGGCCTTTAACCAAGTTCGAACAAGGAACGTTTCAAAAATATTTATATTTCTGAAAGAAATTGCTGTAGCTTATTTGTGTGACATCACGTGCGTTCAGTCTCGAAGATATAATGAAACATAAACCCTTCCTTCAAAAATAATCATAGCCGAAAAGAATTTCATCAAAACGATCAAACTATCAAATTGGGAGCTTGCGCCCATATAATTGTATTATATGGGCCATTGGGCAGTGGGCATATGGTTAATTTGGCTCATAACTCAAAAAATTTGTTCCAATCTACACAAGTTCAGGAAACCAGTACTACTACTAGTCGACCAAATATAATACCCATAAGCGGATCCACTTTGAAGTGTCCCATTCCACAATCTTATATCAAAAGGGGTCATTCATAAACGAAAACTCAGACTCAAATTGTGAGATAATCTTAGATTTTGAGATCAAATTCGCTTTTGGTATTCGTAAAGTTAATATTTGCAGGGCTGAGTATTTTGTCGCTAGTAAATGCTCAGAGTTGGAACTAGCACTCAAATCGGTATTCATAAAGTTAGTATTTACTCGTCACCCAAAACTAACTCAAGATTGGTATTCATAAAGTTAGCAAAAGATCAAAACTCATGCTCAAAATGTGAGAACCGAATTCACATTATTATGAATGACCCCTAAACGTTATTATGAATGACCCCTAAACGCCTGATCGACGAAAAAGTCATTTCACTTGCCAATTCACCTCCATCATCTCCGTCAACCTCTTTCATGGTTGCCATGCCCCCAGAGGCAGTCAGAGCATCCTTATGCTATCCTTTCATGGGTCGAACCTTTTATAAAAATAACCTATTAGCTTGGTGTTGGGAATGTTGATTTGTAATAATTGGGCAAAAAATAGGCCAAATATGGGCATGTCTATCCCCACGGGCACTGGCTCAGAGTCTTTCACCCCCACGGGCCACGGGCCCTAGTTTGTTGGTCAACTGTTATCTATATCTATATTTAATTTTATCAACCGGCCCTGAGTACAGAAGGCTCCCTATATTCTGCAAGGGAAGGCTCCGCATCATGAATACAACATTTTAGGAAAAGCTGAAGGACGTAATGGTTCGTTAATAAGGTCGATTATAGGTTAAGAGAAAAATAAAAACCTTTCTGGCACTGCCACTCGAAATTTAATAAGCGCAATTCAAAAACCAAGCTCAGAGTGAGAGAGTTAACCTATTTTAAAGAGAGGGTGTGTTAACTATGCATTAACAGTTTTTAGCGTTAAGAGTCTGGGGTTGACTATGTGATAGGTGTGGTCGTCAACAGTTTACCAAGTTCTCAGAATCATATTAAGGAAAGGGAGACTAGAGGAACAGGAAAGTTAAAATGTTAAATAGTAAATTAATCCCACTGAAACATTACGCATACGTGAACTGGTGGTGTTGATTGTGCAACTGAAAGGGGAAACACCCGAATAGAAAATTAGAGTCGCCATTTAGGTGCGGAAAATTTCCGTAAATGATGGAACTTCCGCAATTAAATAGGACGTTACTAAAGGTTTTTATATCCTGAACCAACATAATTTTTTTACAAAAGTATACTAAGCACTTAGATGGTTTACGAAGGAATAAAGTGATCAAGTAAATATGCTCCATCACTCGACAATAACTCACAAAACTCGATAGCTCTCGATTCGGATTGAAAGTGACAAACTTGTGAAACAATCGTTATGTAATACCAGCATTAAGTGTCAACACAATAGAATCTTCTCGAAGCTTCTTAAAGGCTTTTTTGACAGTCCCAAAATGAAGGATACCCACTTCTCCTAAACAAGTGTCTTTAACAGTCATTTAATAGTAATGCTGATAATAATCAGCTGATGTGTAACAAATTACAACTTCTGGAATCTGGCACTAACATTCAACACAAGATAGGTGAACCGCCATGACCCCTTTAAAAATTAGCCCCATCTACAATTCCACATTTTTATTAGATAGCAGTATACTCCTTCTTTAAAAATGCACACCGGAACTGGAGCGGGATTAAGCTCGTATCCAGAAAAAATAAAATTTGTTCAAAGATATCTGACTGAAATGTTTTTATTGATTTAAAAAAAATTAAAACAAGTTTTCCTACAAAATTTTAATGACTGACCCTCAAAAACATAATTCAAATTCATGATCTAATCTCCAAGAAAATTTTATGGCAGCTCTTCAAGTTCTTTTACCCTCTTACAGTTTAACTAGCAAAATTCCTGTAGCTCACAAAACCCATTACAAATCTCATTATCAACTTAACTTTGGCAAACTTGCTTGTTGAAAATTACGGCCTCGTCACACATGACATATATCAATCTAATCAGGTCAACATATGAACAATAGTTTTACGGAGCTGCATCGTGCTGCACACTACATACATGAACCACTCACCTGACAGAGTCACTATTGTAGAGGAGTCTTCTGGACCGAAAAATGCAAACCAATGGAGACTGAAGAAAATCACAATATGCCAGCGAACTTAATATTAATGAAGTATATTGGTCTTCCAACGATTTTATAAAATCTAATTCGCTGCCCACTCACCCTGATACTTCTTCTTATAAGGGGCGCTTGGGAATATCTGTTGTTTGAATTTCTGTAATGGTAAAAGGGTCCGCGGGGACGCCCCCGCACCTTGAAAAACCCTGCTACGTCGTACAATTATGTACAAATACGGACATAAGCAAAGGACCAACTACGAAGTGAAAGATGGCGAATGATTCCCCGCTTACGTAAACCAAAGTCAATCGGATACCTTAATAGGTTGAAGCAAAGGTCGAACACGAAAATATCGCCACCCACTCGTTGCTAGACTGTGGAAGGAGTAGCGACATCCTACATAATACCATATTAGGCAATGTGTCATGAAAGTAAATTACCGCTAAAGACCATCATGCGTAAAACACTAAAAGGCAGCGATCTCAGGAGATGCAGAAAGATTGAATTCGCTAACTGCAGTTACCATAGTAACAATACCTACCTAAATGCAGTCTTCCGTCAATATGATATTTCAATTAACTAAAATAGGCGCACTGCTTTAAATAGTGATTTAGGGGTTTATATAGTTTATATAGGGGGTTTGAGGTTTCGGTTATGTCACGGTGCAGTTGATTTTTGAAAAATAACGCTATTTAAGAGTAAGACAACTCTCCACTTGGTCAATTATAGAAAGCGAGCACAGCTATTTCAGTCAAGGTCCAATTTTGATTTTATTGACTAACGTTTCAGGAGTTTTTTGATTCACCAAAAAACTGAACTGAACCTCTGCCGACCTATTTTCAATAACATATATAATATAATATAACAATATATAATAAGCTATATTGGCTGAGTTGATCTTTCATGTTAGTTTCGGATTCTCTATTTTTAATTAAAAATAGACCTACTTAACGACTTCTGATGAGTCTAAATGAAAAAGAGAAAAAAAATAGTTATAGGGGTATAAAAGTGCTTGCAAGCGTTGTGATTAGCTTTAAGGTCTTGAATAACGTAATTCCCATTCGAAACACCAATTCTTCAGTAAGTAAGTAAATAATTATTAACTTCAAATAAGCGTACTCCAAATATCGTAGAAAAAAAAGAAATCAGCTAGTAGGTACTTATAAGAGAGATCTGGATAACCGATTATAATAATATAATATTAATAATGTATTAGGGAGTATGGTGATCAGATATTCGAATGACAAGCTGGAGTGCCAGCTGAAGTCTGAACGCGACCCCCTGTTCTGAAATAGTAATTAAAAAGAACCACGACCTATATTCTCAGCTTATCCAGATTGTTCAGATAAACTTATTTGATTTTGAGCGCCTTAATTCTCAGTTGCGTGTGAGCGGACATTAAAAGGTAGCTAAAAACTCTATGGGAGATAATATCTAGGGTCAAGGGTGTAGCGAGGCTGCAGTGAGTTAATTTCTTATTGTAATACCTACGTGATCACAGCAATAAACTATTACTGTAGTAGAAATTAATTTACTAATTTCTAAATTAGAAATTAGAAATTAGAAAATAGAAATTAGAAAATAGAAAATAGAAAATAGAAATTAGAAAATAGAAAATAGAAAATAGAAAATAGAAAATAGAAATTAGAAATTAGAAATTAGAAATTAGAAATTAGAAATTAGAAATTAGAAATTAGAAATTAGAAATTAGAAATTAGAAATTAGAAATTAGAAATTAGAAATTAGAAATTAGAAATTAGAAATTAGAAATTAGAAATTAGAAATTAGAAATTAGAAATTAGAAATTAGAAATTAGAAATTAGAAATTAGAAATTAGAAATTAGAAATTAGAAATTAGAAATTAGAAATTAGAAATTAGAAATAAGAAATTAGAAATTAGAAATTAGAAATTAGAAATTAGAAATAAGAAATTAGAAATTAGAAATTAGAAATTAGAAATTAGAAATTAGAAATTAGAAATTAGAAATTAGAAATTAGAAATTAGAAATTAGAAATTAGAAATTAGAAATTAGAAATTAGAAATTAGAAATTAGAAATTAGAAATTAGAAATTAGAAATTAGAAATTAGAAATTAGAAATTAGAAATTAGAAATTAGAAATTAGAAATTAGAAATTAGAAATTAGAAATTAGAAATTAGAAATTAGAAATTAGAAATTAGAAATTAGAAATTAGAAATTAGAAATTAGAAATTAGAAATTAGAAATTAGAAATTAGAAATTAGAAATTAGAAATTAGAAATTAGAAATTAGAAATATATTTTTTACAATTTATCTGTGTCAATAATTAAAAAAATGGAATAATTTTTAAATAAAAAATTTAAGGATTCTCAAAATTAAATCAAGACTGAATATTGAAATTTTAAAATCACAGCTTGCTTTGATTTTGGACCGGGACTAAGTCTGAATTCCGGTCGATCCTTGCCGACCATTCTAGATTCCTATGAGTTGATAATTGAAAGTATAACAAGACGTTGCAACTTGCAAGCCCTAATGTAGGATATTTTTGAGTTTAAGTTAATGTTGCATTTTGTGCTTGTCGCACAGGTCTTTGGGTGGTGATGCACATGTTTGATTGTGTATTTATTGATGAAGTATCTTGAAGTATCTTAAATCCGCTTGTTTAATTTAATCTTCTAATTGAAATTCTGGGAGGAACGTGGCAGAAGTTCCTTGTTTGGCAAACATTTAAGACTGTCTTGGCATAATGAATCAATGTTCATCGGAATACTTGAACTTTTATTATTCGTAGTGGATTGTACCTTCAAATCAAAAATTTGACAAAAGTGCTTAAAAACCTCGCACATTTGAGTGGTCTATAAGCACTTTTGTCAAAAACCGGCAGAGCTGACCGCTTGACTGGAAATACCTGTTTGGCCTCAACCACGGGTTTGCATAATTAAAGCAATGACAGTTACCCGTCATAATCCCATCAAGTCTGTCGTCGAAGGAGGGTGTTATTTGGAAATACTCGCATTTAAGACGATAAAAACAGTATATTAGAAAAGGAGAAGTGGTGCAGGTGTATCATGCAGTTTTCATTGTTCATACGGATTGTGATCATTATAATAATAGGCATGATATACAAAATGATGTTCCTTGCAGTTGCGAGAAAGTGTGATAAACCGAAGTGCAAAGCAACTTACTACTATATGAATATTATTAGATACAATTTAAATCAGGCGCTTCCAACAACTCAAAATATGGTTGAAATGTGTTGGCTTGCGAATGAATTTCAACTGCATTATATTGACTACTTTATAAGCTCAGTGATTTAATGCCTATGACTTCCTCTCTTTAAAATATGACGCACAAAACTATTCATGTATAACCAAAATAGATCAATTCAATTCCTGCAATTCCATGTTTTGCAACCTTCATTTATATAAGCTTACGAATAAAAAGAACAGGTTTTATTTCTCGCTGAACGGTATTTTTACGCACTTGGTGGATTGCCTTTCTACGATCAACGATGAAACGTTTATGATTAACGTCGTGATGCTTGTTTAAGTTACCCGTCGCGACGAGCTCTTTCCCATAATTTGCCTGTCGCAAACCTCTGCAGTCACTATACCTACGCAAAACCGAATATTTCGCAGTTTCTGACCAACAACCTGTCTTTATATTCTTTGATGGGCGATGTCAATAAGAACCGACCGGAAATCCGGTCCGGTCCGGTCCGGTCCGGTATCCGGCCGTTTTTGATCCGGTCCGGTCCGGTCCGGTTTTAATGCTGATTTTAGCCAGAACCGGATTTTAAACTCATTCCTATTTTTATCGAGTGAACTTATATTTTTTATAACTTTATTACTATCTTACTATCAAAATATCATCCCCTTAGCGATCCCCGGCTGACTGTCGCCCTACAGCAGTTTAGAAGAGACACTAAGTCTCAGCAGATTAATTTAGATACTGGCGCAAAATATTCACAAACGCCAGACAGTCTGAAGCCAATGTGCTGAGGTTGGAGACTCCAAGTCTGAGCTCATTGTATTGCTATATTTGTTGCACGTGCACGGCGCACAGGCGCCAGCTCGTCAGGGGGTATCTAGATACTATATTCGAAATTATCGTGCAGCAACTGTTTGAAATCCGGTAAAATCCGGCGAGCCTTAAAATACGAGCCAGAATCCGGTATCCGGTCCGGTCCGGTCCGGCTTGCCGGATTTTTTATTGAGATCCGGTCCGGTCCGGTCCGGCAGCAAAAAAGCCGTTCCGGTCGGTTCCTAGATGTCAACCCTGAAGATCTTACCCAAAAACCTAACTTGCTATAAGTTTACTAGGCTCTATCTCGGGAAGAAAGAATTAATAAGAACAAACTGTTTGTATCGTTAAAATGATCCCCCGCGAAGTAAGCCACTCAGCCAGGAACCTTTCCTGGGTACGGTACTATTTACATTATTTTCGAAGCGAACTAAGCATTATTGGTGATTATACAAAATCTTGGAATTTACGCTGCAAACACAAAATTTGCATTATCAAACATGATAAAACTATTCCCTTCGTCGTAACCAGAACCGTTTATCACGTGACTGAATTTGGCACTATAACACACAAGTGACCGCGTCACGTGTCAAGGTAGTAACCAATCAGGACTCAGACAAGTTATGGGTCCATATGATGGAACCTGACAGTGAGAGGTGAAATAGCAGGTATTAGTATTACAGTAGCTAAAATACTGCAACCACTTAATTATGCATTTAACACGTAGCTGCCTCAGTGCATCGAGCAGTTGAAATCAATCCAGATGTACGTATTAATCCAGAAGAACGTATTATAATTAATCTAGATGTACGTATTAATCCAGATGTAAGTATTAATCCAGATGTACGTATTATAATTAATCTAGATGTACGTATTAATCCAGATGTAAGTATTAATCCATATGTACGTATTATAATTAATCTAGATGTACGTTTTAATCCAGAAGAACGTATTTTTATTTTGTGACGATTTCATTTACGTGCGAAAAAATGTTATAGTGACGTGTATGTTTTTTAATTCTCGAAAAGCCCTTTTATTATCTTCCCAGTACACAATTTGTTCAATTTAATAGAAGTTTCAGTGTTTTCAAACACAACGGTGAATGTTTAATATGTTTTGGGTCAGCTTTGGCCAAGTTGATATTCGGGGTGTCTCACGGTGAAATTCTTCCGAGATATCTGACTTCAAGTGGTGACGATACAGGGTACGGTGTTTACAAAATCTTTTAAGGTTTATAGTCAAGAAAATAAGTATTGGGACTTGCAAATCGTGCAGTTCTGTCAATCCCACGCCACCCATTAAGTTACTTACTTTTAGCTTACATACAAGGATACATTCTCTAATCTTCCCCTATATAAAAGGAACTGTTGTTCAGTAGTACTGTCTTGAATAGCGACTGTTCAAGAAACAGCATGCCGAGTGCCCTGCCGAAAATACCATTAGTATTACGTTGGAAACAATGAATTCTCTCAAGTCTGTGAACTTGCTACTCACGAATTTGCTTGAACTCAAGTACCAGCCGCCAGGTGACAGTAGGCAGAAGTAGCGGGGTATGATAGATGGGAGACCGATGAAAGGATCTTCACATTTCTTTCAAGGTCTCTTTCTTGTAATTGTATACAATATAAATAAGACATTTTGCCTTGTTGTTAAATTTATTTAGAAACATATAAAGATAATCAACCCAACATCACGCACAACAACTTTCAGATCAATACAACTTAAGGTATCGCAGTTATAAGATAATCTGTTCCTTGGAGGACTTCGCCGCTTCGACGCGCCGCGCGAACTAGCATTCTTGCCTCAACCCATCGTCGATCGTTGCTCTGCTTTGCAGAGCAACGATCTCGATGGGTTGACATCGTCAATCAAAACTGTTCCCGAGTATCTGGTTTTAAAATGTAACAAGTCAATCTGTTCCCCGAGTATCTGGTTTTACTTATTTTTCCGTACTATAGCACCATTCCTAGGTTCTAACAACATCAAATAATGGTGCTTAATATATATAAGCACCATTATTTGATATTGTTATATATAAGAAATCTTGTAGGTTTTTAACCTACCAAGAAGCGCGCCGAGTTGGACTCGTCGACGGTCTTGTCGAACGGTCTTGGAACAAATATTTTGCGAGTATCTCCCGTACCCGTTAATAAAAATCACGCAGGCAGCCCACGTGTTAGTCTCTTAACTTTTTTTCTCTTCTATAATTGCGACATCTGAATTTTGTGAGAAATTCACCCCGTATCATTGTTTTTGGATTATGCTGACGACATGTTTATTATACTGGATAACATCGAGCTGGGTCTTCGACTTCAACAAACAGGTTGGTCTCAGAATAAATGGTTAAAAGACCGACACTATGGCAATTAAAAAAACACACATCTTATAAACAGCCTTACACGAAAGAAGCCACTATCAACATTAACGTTAAAGACATTACCTGGCATGGTATTGTATCACGTGGTGACCCCCACGGTCGTTTCACTATAGTGACGCTACAGGGGTAGCCGCGCACTTCGTGCTCGGCGGGTCATACAACGTATGACAAGCATGGTATGGGCTTATGGGGATCCCAGGCTATAACTATAATGAACATAATAATAAACATGTTGAACTTGAAACTGCGGTGGAATGACAGACTGAGCGGTTCTTTTGCGATAGCGTTATTGCGACAACTAGCGCTGGATGGCGACAACTAGCGCTGGATAGCGCTAGTTGTCGCAATTAAACTATCGCAAAAGAACCGACTGAGCACCGCCCAGTAATGAAAACACAACAGTGCATAATGATAAAGTTAGTGACTCTACATACTTGGGTACTATTGTTTAATATTTCTTTTTTAAATCGGCCGGTGGTTTAACTGATCATTTTGTGACCCAAATGTGATACTAAAGTGTCTCAGTCTCACTTTGCATTTGTCTCCCTCTCTCTCTCACACTCTCTCTCTCTCTCTCTCTCTCTCTCTCTCTCTCTCTCTCTCTCTCTCTCTCTCTCTCTCTCTCTCTCTCTCTCTCTCTCTCTCTCTCTCTCTCTCTCTCTCTCTCTCTCTCTTTCTCTCTCTCTCACTCTCTCTCCCCATTTACAGTTCCCCTAATTACAGCTTTGGTATACAATTAGGTAATTTTGCAGTAGTGCCAGAAGCCACAATATTAAGTATTACTATTGGATACGTGTTTGGCGCTCAGAATTAAATTTTTTGCACCGTTTTAACTTTTGCACCGCTTATACTTTTGCAATTCAACTGCAATAGTGCAATACGTGTTACACTAGTTATTTAATATTTCTAGCAATGGTGCAATGGAAAGTACGCCATTTACATAATCCTACAGAGTGGAATAATGTGTACCAATCTTCCAAAGTCTCTGACTTTCAATTTCCCAGTAGAATTGTATGCTTTCAAGTTTCATTACAACATTACATGATCTTAATTGGATTCATTGATGAATTAATTATTAGTGCTTACTAGTAACTACTACTGTAGCTTTCAAAATTAAATATCTCTTTCTTTTTTGTCAATTTTAGACATTTTCTTTAGCAATAGACTACTATGCAAACTCAATAATTGAATTATGAAATAAAATCGGGGGATCACATCACAATCATTTGCGGGAAGATTTTCCTTAAAGGGAGGATTACCGTTAAAAACAGAAAATATTTGAACTGTTCATTTTATTTAGTCCCTCGACGCTCCTCCTCCAGCTTTGATCTAAAGGTCAATATTGAAAGACGTGGAACATTGTAACAAACACCAGGTTCATGTACTTCTCTCATCTCAATAACCGACTAATCCGATAGATCAGTAGATTGGTAGATCGGCAGGGTTATTTCTGGAACAATCGTTTGACAGCTTTACTCACTATCAGACTATCGTATAGTTCCGAAAGTAAAAAGTATATGACATCGGGTATTTTGCACAATGCTTATCTCGACTAGAGACACTCCGCCCAATTTCTGGTACATAAACTTAACTTTTTTAGAGCTCTATTGAAACTAGTTAAGAAACATTACTAGCTCTCAGTACATGCCTCAACTAACATCGCGTAAGTTGTTTATGTATTTATTGTATGCAGTATGTGTTATATTAAGTATATGGTTTAATTCACCGCTAATGGAACAGGTAATGTAATAACAGCAACATTAGTACAAATAAGGGTTCGTTCACATATTACGTAATCACTTGTTGGCCAATTTTGTACCCCCTCAGTAAAACTAGCACACACTGACACACGAGGGCACCCCTCAGGGCAGCACACGAGGTAGGAAATTAATCTCACTTGTTCCAGTGAAAGTATACATTGCAACAAACACCAGGTTCGTGTAGTGGTACATTTACTATCCCAACCTCTTAGCTCTAAAGCTCTTAGCCATCTGTTACTGATGATTGGTATTGTTTTATACATATCATGAAACGGATCGTTTGCCCGCCAATTTGATTTGTTTCAATTGTTCGAATTATATTTATAATGCTCCTGCTTAACTGCAGTCGAGCACTCTCTTTGGGAAACCAAGCAACAACTATTTATTATATTTATATATTATATATATATTTCATGGCTGAACTTCTACACAACGAAAAAGCGGTTTTGATATATATATATATATTATATATAATTATATCTTATCAAGAATTATTTCTGTATCTATCTCTACTATAATTCAAAGAATCGTTTTTGTTGTATGTACGACCGCCCACGTGCAAATTAGACGAGAAATAGGTAGTTGCAAAGTAACCATAGTAACGACTAACGAGGGTTATTATTACACGCACGTGCACGTGCAATGATTGTTTTAACGTGATTTTGATCCGTTTTGTGGCAATTACGCTTGTGTTTAGTACGAAAAATATTTTAATTGGCTGTATCTTCGGTAGTGTAGGATAATTTTTGACGCGATTTAAACTTACTAACAACAAATACTATTAGCTTTCTCTCTGTGACCACGGGTTTTCTAGTCTCTACTATAATTCAAAGAATTATTTTTGTTTGTACGACCGCCCTCGTGCAAATCAGATGAGAATAGGAAGTTGCATAGTAACCATGGTAAAGGTGTTGAAACGCGCACATGCACGTGCAAAGATTTGCGAGCGACATTTTGATCGGTTTTGTGGTAATTACGTTGTGTTTAGTGCGAGCTATATTTTAATTGGCTGTATCTTCGGTTGTAAAGGATATTTTTTGATGCGATAAAAACTAATATTATCTTCCTCCCTGTGATCACGGGCTTTCTAGTAATGTATAATGTAGAATGTACGACCGCCCACGTGCAAATTAGGTAAACAAATAAAAGTTGCGTAGTAACCATGGTAATTGGGTCACGAAATCCTCTCCGAACCTCCACGTGGTGTGGCCTGGTTGGCACTAATGGGTGGTGTGCTCTCTTGTTGAGTACTAAGGTTGGGACTTGCCAACTCAAAGTTCCCATGGGAACCAGGAAGTCAACAATAACAGCTACCGAGCACCAGGAAATTTATCTTTCAGATATCAGGTTACAAGATAGTACACACACAAATGACGATACGTTAGACACAGATACCTAGCTCTAAGAGCTATTAAATCACCAGGAAATTCTCTTTCAGCTTTCAGGTCCCATCGAATCCACCCACCACAGAGCTAGGGATTCCAATTCGCTCATCCTGACTACAAGGACACACTGATAATGAGTAGTCTTGGCACTTCTCCCTCCAGTAACCACTTTTCAGGTCTTTTCAGTTAAGACAGCTAATGCGTAAGGGCTGACACACGCTAGACACAGGCTCGTGATAAGACAGAATTAGGGATTTCAACTCTGACTACGAGGACACACTGATAACGAGAATTCCTGGAACTTCTTCCTCCAGTAACCACTTTTCAGGGGACCGGGTTAGCTTTGCCACACTCTTTATTGAAGTGTGACTGGACGCTCTACAATCATCTAGTAGCAGCAGAGTTTGACTGACATCCTTACTGGTTCTATTCAGTTTCTACAGCGGAAGTTCTCAACACTCGAATCAGTTCATCTCGGACATCCTGCAGAGATGCTTTATCACAGCCTAGCCTGCCCCATTACACGGGGAACACTTACATCTACAGTACCCTGGTACGGTGGACAGCTTAGCTCATTAAAGCATAGTGGACCTCTTTATTTCTGAGACGCAAAGCTAACCGGACCAGGAATAAACATCAATGCAATGCTTAGGGGATGCAAATAGGACATACAACGTTTAACGATTTACTCGAACTTTTGATTCATTTTTAAGCTCGACGTTACATGGTATCAATTCAGGACAGATATTCCTTCTTCAGGTTCATTGAGGAAATCGTACCCGCTATTTGCGTTATACATGGCAAGTATCTGGACTATTGATAACTTAGGATCTCAATCAATCATAAATTCTTCTCAGATTCCCAGGCTGCATTTAAAGCCCTTAACAGCACCAATTTTAACTCCAGGTTCGTTCTGAACATCTCAGACCAACTCAACTCGCTAGGTTTTCTTATCGAGTAGAACTTTGTTCCAGGACATGAAGGAGTATACGGTAAAGAACTATAATCAACACCCAAATAAAAGATTACCTCTTCAATCAAGAAGTATAAACAGGTGGCACTCAGTGATAAAGGAAAAACCCCACTAACAATTTTCCTCAACAAAAACAGGTACAAGAAAATTAACATCACAGGTACTCACATCAGATGGCTAACATGGCTACTACCAGGACACAGCCCACTAGCATACTTCCAGACGGTAGCAAACAACTCCAATTTCGAAACACAAGACTGTGAACACTGCCCAGGGGAAGCAGAAACATCACAACACTTCCTATGTGAATGCATCCAGCTGATGACAACTAGAATGAGGATATTTGGTAAACCCATCCTAACAATTGAGGAACTCATCAATAGTAAACTCGACCACATTATCAAATTCGTGGAACAGTCAACAAGGTTTGACAGAGACGATCTATTTGGATAAGCATCTAGGACATACACCAAGGTTCATAAACAATCATACACTAGACCCACACAGGACTATCTCAGATAGTGACACATATTCAGGTGTGGACCATGCTCGGAAGTCCCTCGCCTGCCCGCCAAAGAAGAACATCTGAAGTGGGTTTGCTCTGAGCAAGGTAGTAACAGCTTCGAGAGCTCCAGAGGTCTGTTGCGTTGATATCTATTATTCTATGTTTTTGTATATACTTAGGGAGTCCTGGAGTGTGGCTAGCAGGAGTCACACTCTGTGGGCACGGCGAGAAGGCCTCCCTCTTCACTAGGAGGCCAGAAACCGTTGACCAAAACAGAGAGAGAGAGAACCATGGTAATTAGGGTTGTTACACGCACGTGCAAAGATTGTTAGAACGTCATTTTGATCGGTTTTGTAGTAATTACGTTGTTTTCACTCATTCAATGCGAGCTACATTTTAATCGGCTGTATCTTCGGTTGTGACGCATATTTTTTGATGCGATAAAAACTTGCTAACAAAAAATACTATTAGTATTAGCTTCCTCTCTGTGACCACGGGTTTTCTAGTCTTACTTATAATTCAAAGAATTATTTCTGTATGTCTGTATGTACGACCGCCCACGTGATAATTAGATGAGAAATAGGAAGTTGCATAGTATCCATGTTAGCGGTGTTGAAACACACACATGCACGTGCAATGATTGTTTTAACGTAATTTTTATCGGTTTTGTGGTAAATATGTTGTGTTTAAATTATTTTACATTTGAATCGGCTGTATCTTCGGTTGGGATAAATATTTCTGCATGTGATTTATTTCAAAGAATACTACTAGCTTCCTCCCTGTTACCATGGGCTTTATAGTAATTTATATTAGGTTATATTTGGGTTTATCTAGGACACTTTTGAGTATATCTTTAAACCTCTGAAAGGCAGTGTATGATTTATACCATTCATATTCACTATTTAGGATTGTAAATTAATATTTCATGTTAATTTCTGTTAGTTTTATGTTAATTTCAGTTATAATTGGAGTACAACATTACAGTCTACAACAGGGAGGCGACACATAAGATACGTGCTTTTACACCTCTATTTTGAGTATGTGTATCAACAAACAACGGCTAAGTTTGACGTTTGTTTATGTATGTAGTTAAATAGGTAATGGTATGTGGTTACATAAGTATGTGGTTTTATATAGATTCACCGATAGTCACATAATACCGACAATCTAATTATCTAAATGTGCACTTTATATTTAGCTTATTCTTATATAAATATAGATAAAGCGATTTTAACAATTATCTTTTAATGTGAATACAACTATGTAGGTACTTTGTAATTGTATATGCTTGTTTCTAAGTTTAAAAAGTTAAAAGTACCTAAATTGTTTAATATTTGTAATAGCTATCCACTGCAGGATATAATTTGAGGTGGATCGTTGGTATACCATTAAATCGATTTAACACCGCAATTCCAACCGCAAGCCTGGGACCACTACTAGCATAGTCACAACATCTACAAAGCTGCCATATAGCCTGACTGACAATTTTCTCGACTGACTGACAATGTTTCTTCTTTTCCCCATTTAGAATACAAAGATTAGTACTTTTAGCTTATGATTAATATTATATTTTTACCTATAGTTTACCTAGATTGAAATATAATATTTCTTACTATTCAGCAAACCATGTTTGTGGTTGCTATATATACTTATAGCATATTTCATATTTCTAATGTATTTAGGATCCTCTACCTTAACTAACAACTATACGTAGTCAGGACTCAGGATCGTATAATATAATATGTAGTAAGGATCTTATACCCTAATACCATAATATGTAGTAAGGATCTTATACCCATAATATGAATATTGTATAGTTATGCTGTTATGGTACCCTAGATATGTACTGTAGATTTCTATGCATTCACGATTAGACCCATTTTTAATTCTTGTGAATCATGCATGGAGCCATGAACAATTATGCATCTCCTTAAACTATATGCTCTAAGCCGGAGATATATCGTACCCTAAATGGTCCGCACTTGTGTGTATACTCCAGCATAAAATTACTGTTATATCAAATTAACAAACACTCAATGATTCCGTCTTATTGAGTATTAAAATTAAATACACCAACTCAACCAATCCTTGTACGTTTTTCGCGAGGTACCGGCCTCGTTACTCGTTAGAGATTTAATGTTCTGTACTAACGATTCTAATGATTTTACTTTATGTGTAGTGGCTGCTCTAAGCAATTTAACAACATAAAGTAGCCACAGCCCGATATTATGACACATTAATATATTAAATTTGACCAAAACCCATAATCATGGGTAGAGTGGACCGCTGCCAGTGTCTCTCTTTCCCGAACAAAAGGAAATGATATTAATTTGATTGACCGTTTTCAAATGCAAAATGATACCGAGAATGAAATCGGTCGCTCGCTTTTCCCATTCATTCACGGATTATACGAACTAGCAGGAACCCGTCTAACCCTAAAATGGTGTCAAGACTCAAGAGACTTAAACAATTATTACCTATTTAATTCGCGTTTTTGACACCACTTGGGTACCAAATTTTGGGCTCTAAAACTCCTATTTCTTGGCCAATTTTTTATTTTTTCATGCTGATTTGGAGGCCATTAAAGCATTTGACCAGGTCAAAAAAGATTCAGCTGTATATCTTTGACGGTTTTTGCAGAAATTCGCGTTAAAGTTGATGCCGTGGTGTCAGTAAAATGGCACAGATAAATATATATATATCGTCTCGCTTTATATATAGTAAGATTGCAATAGGTTTCGATAAATTACATCTCTTTGGGTTGCGTTCGTGTCGATACCTAGTATTTCGGGATAAGGGTGGTAGTTAGTGAATTAGCTGAAGTTTATCGAATCTTTATTGCCGAGTACAGCTGTCTTCGGGTATGGTAGTTCTTCTTAATCTATTAAATTTGTAAATGAATGGGAAAAGCGAGCGACCGATTTCATTCTCGGTATCATTTTGCATTTGAAAACGGTCAATCAAATTAATATTATTTCCTTTTGTTCGGGAAAGAGAGACACTGGCAGCGGTCCACTCTACCCATGATTATGGGTTTTGGTCAAATATCATCGCTTTTTGATTAATGTCAGGGTACTTTATAAAGTCGAAATATAAACTGATATCTTCATTAATAAGGAGGAAGTTTCAACGATTTCGAAATTTTTCCTTTGAAAACATTTCCTTGTGTTTGGGTAAGTACATCGGTCGATCACTGACTGAATTTGTCACTTTATACTCATTCAAGTTGGCATTAAATTTATATATAATGACATTGAACTGTCGTGGTAAAGCAGAATTTGTTCGAAATCACGAATGAGCAAAATTATCACCTTTCGCACGTGCAAACTATGAGCGGACGTTGCGTGCGCATCCAATATTGAATCGCAGTAAATTTTTTCGTGTTGGTGTTTTATATATAGTTTGATAAGCATGCAAAGTTTCAAAGTATTTCAAGAAGAACTGTAATCACAACGGCACACCAACGTTCACAGAAAATGGTAAAAACAGCAATTTTCAGTGATTTTAGCAATTTTTAATCAATTTGGGCGTGTCCCCACGTGTGCAACTTTTAGATTTTTAACTTTAAAACTAGCCTAATACACAATTTATACCTATAGGAAGCAGAACTGAGCTCCACAACCCAAGGGATAGCCCAACACCAGAGAATACTAAATCGCAAAATTGACGTTTTTATAAAATAATTCTTCAAAAAAGCACTAACTTCAATGGCAAATAACTTTATGAAGGAGCAAGGTAGGGAAACTTTCCGGTAGATTTTCAGAATGCTTGAACAATTACCTATCTAATATGAAAATGTCCTCAGATTTTAAATAAAATTACTCCTTAATGGTGTAAAATCAGTTTGAAAAGTTGTTATTTTGTCAAAAATCAAGTTTTAAAAACACTTAATTTGATGACGTCATCAAGTGGTGATGATGACGTTAAATTATTTTTTGATATAATTGAAACTGAAGTGTAAACAATTATCTTTAAGACCTGTGGTCGGAAATTGCTGTATCTTTTATACTTTTGAATCTCCGGACACTTAAATTCAGGCTACAATTGACTTCATTTGACTGGCAAAGCGTCTATCCCTGAATATATATTATATATATATGTATCACGACAATCTATCGTAAAACAGGGGTTCCAGAAAACCCATTTCCCGATACTTCTGAAACACGACATTTTTTTTACAGTCGATTTGGTCGACGTCTAGACGCCCTGCAAAGTTTCAGATCTCTAACTCAATTTTAACATGGCTTTTAAGGCACCTGAATATGGCAATTTTGGGTTTTTTACCGAATTTCGTTTAACATGCTGGCGCGTATTTTGCGCAAATTTCTTAAAAACCTCCACATAACTATTTCTTGTTCCTGTCATCTTTAACATTGAATTAGAATGATTTGAACTTAAATATACCTGCTGAACTACTTTCGATGAGTCTTAATGCCCGAAAAACAATAAAGGGTTATAAAAGTAAAGGGGGTAAATAGTAAAGGGGTAAATAGTAAAGGGGGTAAATAGTATTGTGAATATAAGAGGCACGGTCATGCTTGCCAGCATTGTGACACGAAAGTGTGTATTTCCTTATTTTGTTTTTGCCATTATTTTAAGCGACCCATGTAATGCTCATTTATGCTGCTGTTAATGTTGTTGTACTTATCCAATAAGCTTGTATATTTATAAATGTTATTCCATAGAATCTAGTGTGTGTAAAGTTTACCAATAAAGCAATAAGTATTAAAAGTACTAGAAGTTTAGAATTAGTGTTTACCGTTTAGTTAGTTCATTAAGTTAATTAAGTTAATTAATTAACTTAATTAACTTACTTACTTACTTACTTACTTAACTTACTTAACTTACTTTACTTACTTTACTTACTTTACTTACTTTACTTACTTTACTTACTTTACTTACTTTACTTACTTTACTTACTTTACTTACTTTACTTACTTTACTTACTTTACTTACTTTACTTACTTTACTTACTTTACTTACTTTACTTACTTTACTTACTTTACTTACTTTACTTACTTTACTTACTTTACTTACTTTACTTACTTTACTTACTTTACTTACTTTACTTACTTTACTTACTTTACTTACTTTACTTACTTTACTTACTTTACTTACTTTACTTACTTTACTTACTTTACTTACTTTACTTACTTTACTTACTTTACTTACTTTACTTACTTTACTTACTTTACTTACTTTACTTACTTTACTTACTTTACTTACTTTACTTACTTTACTTACTTTACTTACTTTACTTACTTTACTTACTTTACTTACTTTACTTACTTTACTTACTTTACTTACTTTACTTACTTTACTTACTTTACTTACTTTACTTACTTTACTTACTTTACTTACTTTACTTACTTTACTTACTTTACTTACTTTACTTACTTTACTTACTTTACTTACTTTACTTACTTTACTTACTTTACTTACTTTACTTACTTTACTTACTTTACTTACTTTACTTACTTTACTTACTTTACTTACTTTACTTACTTTACTTACTTTACTTACTTTACTTACTTTACTTACTTTACTTACTTTACTTACTTTACTTACTTTACTTACTTTACTTACTTTACTTACTTTACTTACTTTACTTACTTTACTTACTTTACTTACTTTACTTACTTTACTTACTTTACTTACTTTACTTACTTTACTTACTTTACTTACTTTACTTACTTTACTTACTTTACTTACTTTACTTACTTTACTTACTTTACTTACTTTACTTACTTTACTTACTTTACTTACTTTACTTACTTTACTTACTTTACTTACTTTACTTACTTTACTTACAAGATGTTGCGTATGGTGCTGGGTATCTCATGGAAGGACAAGGTCAGCAATATAACTTTGTATGGTAGCCTCCCAAGGCTGTCAAACAAGTTACGAAGCAGGAGATTAAAAATGGGACAGGGATATATGGAGGGGGTTTTCTGGCGTAGATCGGACTTAGCTCCGACATAGTAGTAGTACTTTACTTACTTTACTTACTTTACTTACTTTACTTACTTTACTTACTTTACTTACTTTACTTACTTTACTTACTTTACTTACTTTACTTACTTTACTTACTTTACTTACTTTACTTACTTTACTTACTTTACTTACTTTACTTACTTTACTTACTTTACTTACTTTACTTACTTTACTTACTTTACTTACTTTACTTACTTTACTTACTTTACTTACTTTACTTACTTTACTTACTTTACTTACTTTACTTACTTTACTTACTTTACTTACTTTACTTACTTTACTTACTTTACTTACTTTACTTACTTTACTTACTTTACTTACTTTACTTACTTTACTTACTTTACTTACTTTACTTACTTTACTTACTTTACTTACTTTACTTACTTTACTTACTTTACTTACTTTACTTACTTTACTTACTTTACTTACTTTACTTACTTTACTTACTTTACTTACTTTACTTACTTTACTTACTTTACTTACTTTACTTACTTTACTTACTTTACTTACTTTACTTACTTTACTTACTTTACTTACTTTACTTACTTTACTTACTTTACTTACTTTACTTACTTTACTTACTTTACTTACTTTACTTACTTTACTTACTTTACTTACTTTACTTACTTTACTTACTTTACTTACTTTACTTACTTTACTTACTTTACTTACTTTACTTACTTTACTTACTTTACTTACTTTACTTACTTTACTTACTTTACTTACTTTACTTACTTTACTTACTTTACTTACTTTACTTACTTTACTTACTTTACTTACTTTACTTACTTTACTTACTTTACTTACTTTACTTACTTTACTTACTTTACTTATTTTACTTACTTTACTTAATTAACTAAATTTACTTACTTTACTTAATTAACTTAATTAACTTAATTAATATTATTTAATAAGTTATAATAAGTTATAATAAGTTATAATAAGTTATAATAAGTTATAATAAGTTATAATAAGTTATAATAAGTTATAATAAGTTATAATAAGTTATAATAAGTTATAATAAGTTATAATAAGTTATAATAAGTTATAATAAGTTATAATAAGTTATAATAAGTTATAATAAGTTATAATAAGTTATAATAAGTTATAATAAGTTATAATAAGTTATAATAAGTTATAATAAGTTATAATAAGTTATAATAAGTTATAATAAGTTATAATAAGTTATAATAAGTTATAATAAGTTATAATAAGTTATAATAAGTTATAATAAGTTATAATAAGTTATAATAAGTTATAATAAGTTATAATAAGTTATAATAAGTTATAATAAGTTATAATAAGTTATAATAAGTTATAATAAGTTATAATAAGTTATAATAAGTTATAATAAGTTATAATAAGTTATAATAAGTTATAATAAGTTATAATAAGTTATAATAAGTTATAATAAGTTATAATAAGTTATAATAAGTTATAATAAGTTATAATAAGTTATAATAAGTTATAATAAGTTATAATAAGTTATAATAAGTTATAATTATGTGCTCGTTCCAACTATGTGCTGTAAACATATCATTAATTTTAGCAAACTATTATTTAACTATTATTTAACCACGTTTAAACATGTATTATACTATTTACTTCCTATCCGGATATCACATATTTCTTTTACTTGACAGGCTTGCTTTTCGGCTAAGATCGGTAGAACCATCAAATAATGAGTTGAAAGGGTTTTGAGGACACCCCACAGTAGATCAGAGGTATCGTATTCTGAGTGTGACAAAGTTCACGAAATATTGCTTTAAAACCATTCGATCCCTGCCCTTTAACCAATGTTGTATCATAATAAATAATTATTAGTATTATTTACTTCCTATCAGGATATCACATATTTCTTTTACTTGACAGGCTTGCTTTTTGTAGGTTTTGTGAATTATTGTCATAGTTTCTTGAAAACTTGTTCGGTCCCACTAAATCACTCGCCAAGGAATTTCAATTTTGTTACAGAATGGCCCTGAGCATATGAAAATTACACCACTGATGTATTTTTCTACGCTTATTCAACGCTGAATCGGGTTCGAAGCTCTTTGAAGAATTGAATTTGTCGAGATGGCGGACGGAGGTCGAATCAGGAGAAAAAACAAGAATGAAAAACGGGAAGGATACTTGTTGGAGTTTATAAAGAGCACGTGGTATACATTTGCTCTGGGTTTGTTCTTAATTGCTGGAGCGATAGTTTTCATGGGGATTGAAGGGAACCACGAAGAGTTTGTGGCTTACAGACTTTTGGAGGAACAACATGAATTCAACACAACCCTTCGTGAGGTTAGATAGGATTTCTTTTAGAGTGAGAGCAATGCACTATAATATCAATATGGCTACGAGTTCGTAATTTGATAAGTGAATAATTTTAAAACCTTTTTCCGTTTTCTACTCAATTTGAAATATATGACAAACCAGATTGACCGTTTTATTATTTAGGTGCAGTTTGAGTTACCTATTAGTGTTACACTTACAGGTTACATTATAACAATCTTCAGTGGTTCCTAAGTGATAAAGCCGGCGCAGTAAAGCTACGAGACGATCTCGGTTTAAAAGAAACAATGGATGTAAAGTTGTTTAACGAGATATTTGATGGACAATACAATAAGAACTTCACTAACATCCGGAAATTTATGCAAAGAAATTGTTCGCAAGCAAAAAACATTCTTACCTCGTGGAATAAGAAAAATTCGGGAGACGCGTTCAAGTACGCTATCAGCATTATGTCTACTGTTGGTAAGATAATTGATATTTTGTGATCACCCGAGTTAATCTTAATAGTAATATATAGTTTGTAGTTTAATTTATACTGTGACGGGTGACCTCCAGTGGCGTAACGTTGCCTGTTGGCGCCCCCCCCCCCCCCCCCCCCGCCAAAAAAGCGCCCCCCCCCTGTTGGCGCCCCCTCCCCTTTTGGTGCCCCTCCCTAGAATTGAACAAATTAGGTGATTTTAAACTTAGAGGATAACCCGATAAAATCTCTAAAAAAGTGTGTATCCAGAGCAAAACGCGCAGTTTTGCTAGTACTTTAGTTAAGTTTTCGAAATTGTCCCACATTTGACATACGTTGCATGCCACTTTTCGCGCCGAATCCCACATTCAAACGACGATTTGGCGCCCCCCTAAGACGGCGCCCCCCCCCCCCCCCCCCCACCGCACAGCGGGGTCAGCGGGGCCCTTCGTTACGCCACTGGTGACCTCATAGTCATTCCAGATAAATTGTACAGGATATGAGATATTATATCCTGCAAGTTCCTACTAGATATAACTATAATATACTATAACATATAAGCAATAAACACATGATTTACTGACACACTGCAAATAATTAATTAATTGACTGATAATTAATTAATTATATCTTCCAGGATATGGAGTGTTCTACCCTCCTGATGTAACGCTTAGAATTATAACTATTCTTTATTTAATGTTTGGAATTCCTCTTTTCGGTGCACTGATAAGTAAGCTTATATTAATTAACAAATTTTTTCCTTCATATTAAATTTCACATAAACTTTTGAGATTCAAGTTTTTACAAATTCAAACTTATATTAATTAATGCCGGCTGATAATTACATGATTTGAGGGAGCTGGATACATTTGGAATTTGAATCTTCCTTTTGAACCATGACTTCTATTTGTCTATAACACATATAATTAATAATTAATTTTTCTCAAGACCAAATCGTCTGTTTTCTCGACTGGTTTGAAAAGAAGATGGTAACAAAACAATGGGTGAAGAAATACCTTGGCGACGAAACTATCTTTCATACACTCCAACTTGTATTCGTCATCATAGTTGTCTTGCTATATGGTAAGGACCAGTACTAGTACTACAATAAACGATTCTCTGAGTTTTTACAATAATTGATAAAAGCTGTTATTTTTCTGAAATATGGAATTAATATAACAATTTCCAATCTCAATACTGATTTGACGAGTGATGTGAAAATAAATATTCCTAATCCCTTCAGCTGTGATTTGTGATCAGATAGTTGAAGCGGAGAGGGAAAGTAAATTAAAAGACCTCTTAATCGAAGCAGGAATATTTGATGAGTGGCACTTTTTCAATGCTCTCTACTTCGCAGTGCAAACAGTCACTACAATAGGCTTCGGAGACATATACATCTACAGTCCAAAACATGCCCTGCTCCACATAGGTCCTGTTGCTATGGTAATAATGGATGCCTTAATCATAGCACTATTTTCTAGAGTCTTTAACAGATTCCAGGCAAATGTGGAAAAGTCGGCTACCAAGAAGACAGTAAGAGCCAGAAACAGTATTGCGTCAATTAATTTGGGAGTTATGAGAATTAATCGGCAGCCGATTGAAGAGTTGGATGAAATTTCCGAGGAGATTGATGAAATAGTTTGCGAAAGTGACAACTGACAGTTACAAATATCAGTGTAAAATTTTGAATAAATTTGTGTAATAGCATTGTTTTTTAAAGGTCGTACTTTGGTTTCAGCACATGGAAATTTCTAGATAATGAGTCAGCTAAATGCTAAAGAACTTTTAACTTGTGTTGATGAAATTGAAGTCTTAAAGTATTCTTATTTTTTTGTAAACATTTTTATTATAATTCTTCTGTGCCATACCAATCAATTAAAGTAATAGTATTATTGATAGCATCTATTATCATTCATATATCAGCGTGAATATTTTTGGAGAGCGGCCTTTGTTTTTGTTTATGCAGACAGCTAAAGAAATGTTAACTTGTTGATAGTATATATATATTATATACCTATACTATAAGTATAGACACGTGATCGAGACAGTTTTTCGCCGATATCTCGCCAGGGGAGCATTTTAACACTATGTCTTACTTGTATCACGTTGCGACCCCCACGGTCGTTTCACTATGTGAAACTATCGTTCTGACGAAACAGGGGGAGCCGCGCACTTCGTGCGCGGCGGGTCATACAACGTATGACAATGTCTTACTGGGCTGCGCTCAGCCTGTCATTCCGCCGAATCTTTATTATGTTTATGAACATAATAGCCTGAGGTCCCCAGGTAACAGTAACACTATGTCATGTGGGGTGATTTGGAGGTACCGCGACAATTGACCCCCTATGTAATTACATTGGGGTCAATTGTCGCGAAATCTAGGGTTTAGTACGTCAATTGACCCTCCGACAATTAACCCCCTTGTAGCGCGATGCGTTACTGTGCCGCGCCGCGCACTCAATGAGGCTTCTCACACAATGAGGCTTCTCGCTAAATTGGCGACATGCGCTACTGTGCCTCGCCGAGCTGCGATGGGCGAGCAAATTAGTAAAAGCCGCGATGAATTGACATCGTCAATTAATTAACCCCCCGACAATTGACCCCTTATGTTTTTACACTGGGGTCAATTGTCGCGAAATCTAGGGCTAAGTACGACAATTGCAAATTGACCCCCCCATGTACATGTCAATTTAGGGGGTGCACCATAAAAATAAACTTGCTCGGATTTTAAAATTTTTTGTACCACTGTTTTCTATTGACGGATGTTACTCGTCTAAATTTCTTCGAAGTAGCGCGCGCCGCTTTCTTCTCGAAATGTTATGGCCGAAATGGCCCGATGGCAAGTGCTACGAAGTAGCGCGCGCCGGGCCAGATCATTAACAATGGTCAATGTTTTCTAGAGACTGTGAGAATTTTCACAATACCAAATTTGTTATACCTTTTTGGAAAGATCAGTGAGTTTCGCCTAGGTGCCATATTTGATGGTGACGTGCGCGGCTTTTGGAGCAAAATTAGCTGTAAAAGTCGCGTAATTTGACAAAATTTGACCAAATTCGTTGATTTTTGTCGTATTATTTGGATATATCTTCAGTTCCTTGAATTAGATCATTCTGAAAATTGGCGACGACCTTCCAATAGGGCTTTCACAACTGTCCGAAAAATTTGGTGGATATCGGAGTTGATATAGTGATCAAAATGGGGCAAAATACGCTGTTTTTAGCTGTAACCTAATGTCTGATGGTTGGATATGCTTTAATGTTTAAACTTTTCGGACACTTTCCTTGTACGTCTATGAGTAAGCTTACCAATTTTTGTTGCAATCGGAGGTCGGGAAGGATACTTAATGCTTAATATCTAGTTGTTTGAAGAAAATTGTGCTGGCCGAAATTAGCGCTAAAAAACCATCATACAGTCGGCACGCGCGGCTCACTGTCGATGGCGCACTACCTAGTCAATTGTCGGGGGCCGGTCAATTGTCGCCCACCCGATTTGGAATCAGCGTTCAAAAATACATCGATCCAAGGAAGATTCAACTGTCAGGGCCGGGGGCTCTTTTAGAAAAATCTTGGAGATCGAGTGTAAACATTATAGGTTTTTAACCTATAATTATATATTGAAACAAATATTCTAAGAGTATCTGTATAATCACCCGTTAAGTGTAAACATGAAACAGTAAAGTTTAAGTAATTGGTTAGCGCGCTCGGTCTTTTGCAACGTACTTGACCATTGTTAATGGTTTGGCCCGGCGCGCGCTACTTCGAGTTCGAAGAAATTTAGACGAGTAACGCCAAACGCGTACATCCGTCAAGCTGAAGCACCGTTGTCATACGTTGTATGACCGTGGGGGTCACGACGTGATACAAAAGCACCGTACGAATAAAGCTAGTGAAGTAACTTTAAGAAAAAGCAGACTCTTTGTTGGTGTGGATGGGAAGTAAATGATGTTGTAAATTGTATCACTGAACTGCTTACTCGACTTTCAGTTTCACTCAATTTCTAAAGTAGATTTTTTACTCGTGCCCAAGTGAAAATCGGTTTTTCTGAATTTTTTCCAAAAATAGACATTTTGTGCTTTCATGACCTTCATAGTACCAATATAAACATGTGCACTGCGGTCATTTTAAACTCAAGTTTGAGTCTCTAAGACCTTCAGAAGCTGAAAGTGAAATACATATTTCCCATATACCTGACATGAAATATGGGCGTTGCCCCACAGGGTTGGGACTAGCGACACAACATGCGCTCCTCGGTGATTTGAGTAACCAATGACCTATTTAACCATTACATATCCAGTGGCAAACAACTTTATACACCGAAGTGCAGTGCACACTCAACCTCTCCCTGCTACTGGAGTATATGGAAACTTTCAAAAAATATGTAGCTTTTCAAAATATTTAATACCTTATACAATAAGACGATTCTTACCACAATATGCATGTGCGATTAGTTTTATTAGAGGTATAATTTAAATTTACATCATATTTTAATAATAAATGAGAAGCACATGAAAAATTATCGAGGCCTGAGGAAAATTGTTGTTGTGATATAAAAGTCGATTTTAGGACGCAAATATCTTGTTTCACTAAATCACAAATTACATCACCTTAAACATTTCATCTCACCACGCACACGTGACACCGATAGTATAAGTAAAACAACTGATTACAAAAGTAAAAACAAGAAAAATAAATGAACAATTATTCAAAGAAAATGATCAATTCAGGATATCATAACCACAACATATTCAATATTCATACAGCTACAGGGTGTCAGTGAACATGAAAATGATACTGCATAATATTATATTATTATTGCATAATATTACAAAAACAACTAAAATGTACAAGTGTGCCTCCATAAGAGCACGCCAAGGCCTTCTTTAGAATTACAAAACACTATCGAAACTCTGTAGTCAGAAAGTCAGGAGATGAATTCGATAAGCCCAACACAAACAGTCTACTTAGTAAGTGAATACATTCTACAAGCTACTGTAGCTACAAATATTAAATATTTGTACCGTTATACTCAGACCCGTACTACCCTATAAAAATCGCCCCTCAAATTGAATTTAGAAATTGGGGACTGCTCTGGAAAAAAGAAACATATAATTTGAGCAAATAATTGTATACTATAAAAAAACTTTAAAGCTTCCGTGTTACCTTATTAATCTAAATAGCATACCCAAATAATAAATCTGTTAAGATGTGCACATTACTCAAAACGCAAAAAAAAATATTTAATTTCAAAAGTCTCACTTGATATAAACTATAAACAGTCTATCAAATAACACGTTTCACTTTCACTTTCACTTTCATATCTGATAAGAGATTACCGGACGAGAGCCTGGCCCTTACTGACGCTACAGTAAGAGTCAATCACATTCAAAACGCCAGAATAGTCCATCGTCTTTGGGAGTGTGTTAAGGACTTGGTTCTTGTTTTTCCCTTTTACGCTGCCGATACCCAGTCTTTTGCGCAGCTTGGGTGATGTTATACACTGAGGAAAATAGCGATCAAAGTCACATTCATTTTTTAACGTTAACGTTCAGCGTGCAATGTGGTGACACCTTTTAGAATTTAAAACACTAAAATGATCAGTGATGCAAAGCTCATTACACATTTAAACAAGAGATAACAATGATCAATTATCATTATCAAGACCAGGCTTAACAAAGTCCCACCTCTATTTTAATCTTGGCGGGTTGGGCAGGTCTCAAAAACTTTATAGACCATGGCTTCATGTTGGGTAGTTCAGCGTACACTGGATTTGTATTCGTTCCTCCACCTGTTACGATAGGACGATTAAAGGATTAATTAAAAATTATTTTATTTGATTACACAAATAAATTATTCAGTAAATTAATTCAATAATTATGGTGTGTTTCGATGTCTAATTCAACAATGACAATATTTGTTGAGAGACTTAACAGTACAAATTGCTCGACTGCGAGAAGGAACGATCTTCAAAGGAAACTCTAGACAGCACGTTTTATTGGTAATTACCTTTGGGGAGAGTGGGTTTCTGAGCCATGTTGGCAGATATTTCACACCATCTGTCCTTATCTCTCAAACTGTGAACATTAGCTGAACCGTAGAAGTCTCCTCCTGAGGAAAAGCGTTACTAATGTTAACATTGTTAACATTGTTATCATAGTACTGCCGTTTTCTGACAAAAGTGCTTAAGTAACATTTTGGAAATTTCGGGTTTTTTGGTCTTGTTGGCCAGGTATTGTTGACTGCCGAACGTGCTTGAACTATGCAGTCCACAAGCGGGAGTACAGAGAGGCACGCGACGACAGCATTACGAAAAGGACCGGGGCGAAAATCCTCAATGTTCATTCTCGGTGGACATGGAGAAAGTCTTGCTACTACCTCACATGCCACAGTACAAAGAGGCTATATTCACTTGGAGGCTGGTGACATTTAATGAAACATTTGCTAGACTGGGGTCTGATAGCGCCCCATTAGCGATAATATGGCACGAAGCTATTGCTGGGAGAAAAGATGAGAACGTTTCTTCAACCTGGGTGAAAGCTATAAGGTATTTTTCTGAAGGGAGGATTGGTGAAAGCCGGGAAATCATTCTGTGGGCAGATAATTGTTCTGCGCAGAACAAATGCTGGACACTTTACACCGCATTATGTTCACTCATAAACAGCCCTGACCTCGAGCTTGATAAAATAACTGTAAAATATCTGGAGCCAGGCCATACATTCATGAGCGCTGACTCATTTCACCACAAAGTGGAACTGTCCATCAAACAGTGTGGACAGCTTCATAACTATGAGGACTTTGTTGATGCAGTAGCAAAGGTCGGTACTGCTGTGTCTATGGCATGTTCTGACTTCCATTCGTGGCCCAGGTCATATGGGACGAGCAACCGCTGCAAAACCGAACGGCCACTGCTCGAGATGGTGAAGGTCGTTAGGTTTCAGCGTGGCTCGGTGGAAATGGAGTGGAAATCGGAGCATAACGAGCTTTCTTTCCGTTCTGCTCCATTTCTGCGGCAGAAAGAAGAGCGGTTTATCGAGTTAGGTAATATTATAGCTTTCCCACAAGATCAACCGCGGGGTATAGCAAGTGCTAAAAAGAAAGATATAGTTAAAAAACTTTGTAAACTTATGAGCCCCCGCAGTAGAGTATTTTGGGTTGATCTTCACAGCTCTGACCATGCAGCAGATCTCAATAGAGTATTTGATTAATATTTATTAAATATTAATGTGTATTTTCATTTACCATTTATTTATGTACAGTATTACTTACAATTATGTTACATTTTTATACCCTTGTTTTTCTTTGCCTCGCGTTACGATATCAATAATTCGCTAATCATTGGTCTTTATAAAGAAAGCCTCATCTGAGTTCTTAATTTAATTTCTAAAGAAAGAAAATTAATTATTATTATCCCGTATTTTCACCAATCAACTCTTCGTTGAAATGCTGGTAGAATTCCGATTTTTTTTAATCCGCTGGGAGAAGAGAGTGTTTACGTGTTCTTAAACCACCACCAATCAATTTGTCGTAAAATTTTAGGTCAGAATGATCGCAGATAAAATTTTCACTAATGTGGCTGTACTTAAGCACTTTTCTCAGAAAACGAAATTTTCAAATTTTCTATTTCAGCGTGTCCCCTTTTTACAACCAATGTTTCATCACAACTGTTTAAGGCTAATTTTTCGTTTTACTTTCGATGACCAATGGTTTGAACGGGTCATTTTCATTGGAACATGGAGCTTTTGCCGATGCGGCTGTACTTAAGCACTTTTGTCAGAAAACGAAATTTCAAATTTTCTATTCCAGCGTGTCCCCTATTTACAACCAATGTTTCATCACAACAGTTAAAGGTTAATTTTTGTTTTACTTTCGATGACCAATGGTTTGAACGGGTCATTTTCATTAGAACATGACGTAGTATTTGCCGATGTGACTGTACTTAAGCACTTTTCTAAGAAATTCAAACTGTAATTTGTGATTTTGAGGCACTTCCCGAGAAGTTAGGATGATGAAACCTTGTCAGAAGTTTCAAAAGTCGACAAAGTACCTTAGAAACATAGTGGGTGCAGTTTAAGTTGGACAGTAGCTAGCCCAGAGCAATTACAGAATTGAAATCTTTAACCTCAATTTGCACAAAATGAACCCTGTGTTACTTAAGCACTTTTGTCAGAAAACGGCAGAGTACCAATGGTACATTGTATTCGTTACAGCAAGCTTGTATCGACAAACCTTACTATAAAGTTTATAAATATAGTAGTATAAACTATTCTGGTATCCCTTTAGAATAATATTGAAATAAAGTCTAAAAATATGTTAGAACATATATTTTATGCCCAGAAATAAAATATCCCTCTTCATATCGACACACCTACTCTGATTACAAATGAGGTAACAGCTGGATCTTCATAGTCTCCCTCTTCATCTGCCAGTGCCATCGGTTCTATCCGCAACTTCTTTGTTGCTATCTTATCCTGAATTTAATGGATTCTTCATAAGTCCAGAACACGTTCGGAGAGGCGATTCTCAGTAAAATATCAAAATCACTGACAGCTTCAATAATGATAAACTTTTATAATAATATCCAAAGGGAATCCTGAATGGGAATCCGAATAATGAAACCTAATTTTATTATCAATATCCGAAGCTAAATGCAAGAGTGAAACAGACTAGCGCTAAATTCTGAAGTGAAAGCGAAAAGAAGGGGAGTGACTTACATGAATTTGTAGGGTAAAAAAAGGGGAGTGACTTACAATGAACTTGTAGGGTAAAAAAGGGGAGTGACTTACAATGAACTTGTAGGGCGTGTCCACGGACAGTATAAAAAAGGGGAGTGACTTACAATGAACTTGTAGGGCGTGTCCACGGACAGTATAAAAAAGGGGAGTGACTTACAATGAACTTGTAGGGTAAAAAAGGGGAGTGACTTACAATGAACTTGAAGGGTGTATATTAAAAAGGGGAGTGACTTACAATGAACTTGTAGGGTGTATATAAAAAAGGGGAGTGACTTACAATGAACTTGTAGGGTAAAAAAGGGGAGTGACTTACAATGAACTTGTAGGGTGTATATAAAAAAGGGGAGTGACTTACAATGAATTTGTAGGGTAAAAAAAGGGAGTGACTTACAATGAACTTGTAGGGTAAAAAAGGGGAGTGACTTACAATGAACTTGTAGGGTGTATATAAAAAAGGGAAGTGACTTACAATGAATTTGTAGGGTAAAAAGGGGAGTGACTTACAATGAACTTGTAGGGTAAAAAAGGGGAGTGACTTAAAATGAACTTGTAGGGTAAAAAAGGGGAGTGACTTAAAATGAACTTGTAGGGTAAAAAAGGGGAGTGACTTACAATGAACTTGTAGGGTAAAAAAGGGGAGTGACTTACAATGAACTTGTAGGGTGTATATAAAAAAGGGGAGTGACTTACAATGAACTTGTAGGGTGTATCTAAAAAAGGGAAGTGACTTACAATGAACTTGTAGGGTGTATCTAAAAAGGGGAATGACTTACAATGAACTTGTAAGGTGTATCTAAAAAGGGGAGTGACTTACAATGAACTTGTAGGGTGTATCTAAAAAAGGGGAGTGACTTACAATGAACTTGTAGGGTGTATATAAAAAAGGGGAGTGACTTACAATGAATTTGTAGGGTAAAAAAGGGGAGTGACTTACAATGAATTTGTAGGGTAAAAAAGGGGAGTGACTTACAATGAATTTGTAGGGTGAGTGACTTACAATGAACTTGTAGGGTGTATCTAAAAAGGGGAGTGACTTACAATGAATTTGTAGGGTGTATATAAAAAAGGGGAGTGACTTACAGTGAACTTGTAGGGTAATAAAGGGGAGTGACTTACAATGAACTTGTAGGGTGTATCTAATAAAGGGGAGTGACTTACAATGAACTTGTAGGGTGTATATAATAAAGGGGAGTGACTTACAATGAACTTGTAGGGCGTGTCCACGGACAGTATAAAAAAGGGAAGTGACTTACAATGAACTTGTAGGGTAATAAAGGGGAGTGACTTACAATGAACTTGTAGGGCGTGTCCACGGACAGTATAAAAAAGGGAAGTGACTTACAATGAACTTGTAGGGTAATAAAGGGGAGTGACTTACAATGAACTTGTAGGGTGTATATAAAAAAGGGGAGTGACTTACAATGAACTTGTAGGGGAGTGACTTACAATGAACTTGTAGGGTAATAAAGGGGAGTGACTTACAATGAATTTGTAGGGCGTGTCCACGGACAGTATAATAAGCCACTCAGAGAAGAGGAGGAAGTAACGTTCGTTCTTCTCTTGCTGACTATCAGTAAACCATACAGATGAGAATAGTACGATGTTACCCAGCTGTGACATCGGCTGAAATGATGAGGTGTAATTAATTTTAGTGACATTAATGTGTCAATTGGTTGCGTCCATGGTGTTTCACCGGGTACGCATGCTGCCGTGCCACATACCGTGCGCATCGCGTACAGTGTGCGCACAGTGTACGCCACATACAGTGTGCATCGCGTACAGTGTGCGTACAGTGTACGCCACGTTCAGTGTGCATCGCGTATGGTGTGCACTGTGCGTACAGTGCACCACAATATTTTTGATACGGCCCTGAAAAAAATTTCTCTCTTTTCGCTGCAGATGGCGACATTCCGGACAGACTGTTATTCGCACTCTGGTCTAATTTTGTTAATTAAGAAAACAACTTAAAGGTTCACGGCTTTATGGTAGAAAAAAGTCGGCAAGTTACTATGGCCACCCAGGGCCAAGGTCAATGATAAGATTATTGCTGCAGTTTTGTTTTTACGAATTATCTGCTCCTTGCAGCACCCAAATTAAAGGCTATTTACTAAGGTCCAAAAACGTTTTTTAAATGAGGATCCGATGCAGATAGATTGAAACTTCAGGTTAAATGGTGCATTTTAAGACTGTTGCTCCCTCCCAAGCTAAGGACCGATAGCTCAGAACCACTAACTATGAGGAGATCAGAACGAATAAAACATGTACAATAATCAAAACGAAAGGACAGTACTTATAGTAAGTGCTTCGCCCTGCACATAAACGGACACACGCGAAACTATTGTTACTATATTGGCTACACTTGTCACTCCCGTGACCTAATAATTGTACATTCTTACAGTCCCCCCAAACTGTCAGTATTGTAAGTGTAACACGACTGTCAGTATCGTTACCAGGTAGCTGTTTTTACAGTGCTATTACTGCGCAGCGAAACCCATACTGATAGCAGAAAATTGTTCGGCAGTCCTCGGTAATCGGTAAAATGTATGCAAGCCGGGGTCGGCCGAACACCAGAAACGTGTACACTAGTAACACTTGTTATACTAAATCTGCATACTACACGTGTGCCAAGTACGGCGGAGAAGTTTTAAATTTCTAGATTTCCTTAATTACAAGTTGTATTTTGGTAGTGTCACTGAGACGAACTTTGGTTGGAACGTGTATTTGTGTGTAGGTCAGAAAGTGTGTGTGTGCAGCTCAGCGGATTTGTTAAATACACGATCATTAGCCTACTTGTACGAGAGAGAGAGAGAGAGAGAGAGAGAGAGAGAGAGAGAGAGAGAGAGAGAGAGAGAGAGAGAGAGAGAGAGAGAGAGAGAGAGAGAGAGAGAGAGAGAGAGAGAGAGAGAGAGAGAGAGAGGGAGGGAGGGAGGGAGGGAGGGAGGGAGGGAGGGAGGGAGGGAGGGAGGGAGGGAGGGAGGGAGGGAGGGAGGGAGGGAGGGAGGGAGGGAGGGAGGGAGGGAGGGAGGGAGGGAGGGAGGGAGGGAGAGAGAGAGAGAGAGAGAGAGAGAGAGAGAGAGAGAGAGAGAGAGAGAGAGAGAGAGAGAGAGAGAGAGAGAGAGAGAGAGAGGAATGTCTGGGGACGTTCTGATTTGACAGTGAGCGACATTTGGTATTTGAGCAGTGTTTTACAGGCAATTCATCTGTCTCAGCACGGCATATGGTGACATGGTCGATCACCAATTATGAGTGCGGTAACACCTCCATTGTAACACCCCCATGCCATTGTTGCTATATATACACTATTGAATAATTTTAGGAGTAGGAATGGCGAAAATGGAGAAGAAATCAAAGGAAAATCTTCGCGAAAACCCAATATTTCTGAAATAAACAGGTGGTAATGACGCTCAATTTGATTTCAATGTTATTTTAATAAAACACAAAACTTCACTTTTCTCTTCAGTTGGTCCGTTTAATAGTCAAGCTGTCAGGGGTAGTCAGCTATTCTTCGTCCACCTCCATAGTGATGGTAGAATCAGATTCAACAGTAGACATTCCGCTCACATCGTACGTACATCTCTGTGTTTTATGTCTCCACACTTGCTCGTACGGTATCTCCATCTGGTACTTCTCCTGGTAAGCTTTACATGTCACCTTTTTGCCGGCCGCAGCTACACAGGGGAAGTTAAAGGACACAGATTTAGTGACTGTATTTGACTTTGTGAAGCTGTTTGTGTCTGATTTAGACCGGGTTACGGAGATGGACCCACTGGCGAACTTGGGGATTCTCGCGGTGAAGTTCACCTCGGAGGACACGGTGGTTCCTTGTTCGTGCTCGAAGGAGAGTGAATCTGAGATGGTAGTTGCTAGATTGATGGAGGAGGTTTGAGAGGAACTGCTGTCTCTAGCATCCACCGTGATCTCTCCAGCTTTGATCATTGTTTTTGGATGGACGACACCTTCATCAATATTCCAGTTCATGCTCTCAAGTACCCAGTTATTAGATCCAACAGGAAGGTAGTAAAAGCATCTTTTATCACACAGCTTGAGTGTACTGTGGTCCGCTGGATCCTGGGTCAGCACGGTGTCCTCCTTATTCCACATGAAGATCCCATTATGGGGCTCATTCTTCACACACCTTGTCACGTATACCAACTTCACGATGTAGTCATCAGTGCCATCTGTCTCCAGGGTTACACACATCACCTTGCCCACGTCCTCGTACCTGAAGAATGAATGTGTATCCACACGTCCCGGCTCCAAGTCATCGTACCATGGTAGATCCAAGTTGTATGGTGCGGTGTTGCCCAGGGTACCATGTATGGTTATGTAGATGTTGTCGTCGGTTCCGGCGTAGGTTTCGTCTTTCGTTTTTATCTGAACTGTGTAATCCATTGAGGAGCACAGAGGCAGGATGAGTAGTAAGAGGATCATGTTGGAACTAGGATTGAGCTTTACAATGAAAGTTTATGATGTGGCTGAGGTCGGAACGTAATAAGTAGGATAAAAAAGGGCGGTGTTATTTGTAGATGGCATCTTTTTTCACATTGTCAAGATGTGCTTTGTTCAACTCTTATGTCAGCAATGGAAGTGACAATTTTGTCACTTCGTCGAGATCAATAAAATAACTAACAGCTGTTTCAAAGGATCTTGATACATACATTATCTTAGATCTTCAGAGTAGTTGTTTGATCTTCAGAGTAGTTGTTTAAACTGATTACTGAATTATATTTTCCTCTGGCTACACTCAAGGAAGTTAATAATAGAATTCAGATGAGATTCTGGTGTTTCACTTTCCGTATAGTATGGGGATTTTATAAAATTAAAAAGATAACTAACAAAGACAACATAAGAATTTGAAATGATGGAAATCCATTTAAAGGTGGAAGCCCATTTATACTTTTTTTATTCATATTTCCCCAATAAATACCAATTTCAGCCTACGATAACGAAAAGGTAAAAGAACGTACCGTGCCTGACCAGCCCTGAATGTCACTGAGAAGGATAGCCAACTCTGATTCTTTCTTTTTTCTCACATCCGTAAGGAAAGTCAACAGTGCGTGGAATATGTTGATACAGTCGGCTGTAAGGAGAAAATTATTATTGGACCACGATAAATCAATAAGAAGGTCAGCATAAAGCATTGAATTTTCGGTAAGCTAAATACGAAGCTAAGTTTAAAATTACGACAAAAACCACTCCTCTGCAATCAAACTAACCTATATGAGAGAAGTCCTTATGATTTGTTTTGACATGGTACTCTAGCTCAGTTAAGAGCGCCAGATACCTTTCAACCCTCTTGTAAGGCTTACAGAGGTGCTGTGTCAGCTCTATAACCTTTATATCACCTTCCTCCAACTCGGTCCTGTGAGATATAGTTCAGTTAATGATTCAGACTGTCATATTGTTACAGTCAGTCAGCACTCAGCTATTCAATCATTCCGTCTGTCCTTCAGTTTATCAGTACGTCAGTCTGTCAGTCAGTCAATACGTTAACGCAACAGTCGCCACAATATGTAAATAGATGATAATTTAAATATTAGATTTACAGGAAATTAAAACCTAGTAAGGGGTTTGTAGTTCTAAAACTTACAATATTACATGTTGCTGGTAATAAGAAAGGCAGCCTGAGGGTGGTTTGTAGTTCTAAAACTTACATGTTGCTGGTAATAAGAAAGGCAGCCTGAGGGTGGTTACTGCAGAAGTTTCCGTACAATTCCTTGATTCTCTGTCCGTATTGGAGGAAGGTCCCTCCTACTTGTTGCTGCAGTACGGGCTTACTGAAACATTAATTTAATTTAGAAAGGTTTTATTAGCAGTAGCTTTTGAAACACATTGGTAAATCGTTTTCGGCTGGGGATGAATGATGATAAGATAAGATGGAGTGAAGAGGTGATTGAATCATTTTTTAATTGACCCTTATCTTTAAAATTAAATACGATATTTGATACAAGCTGGGTTTAGTTAAGATATTAAGATATTGAGAACACTCAGTTGTTTCTCTGATTGTTTGGCAACAGCATCTGGAGCACCACTTTTCGACCTCTCATCGGACGTTATTTGACCGGAAATTTCGTGAACGGACATTAAAATGAAAGCTCGAAGATCTTTCATCTTTTTGGGCTCTTTTTTTTCAAATTTAGCAGATCATTTTTTAATACAGGAAACAAGAAAAGCAGTCGTTAAGCAGTAAAAATGTTGATATGATTTAGTCCGTTGCAGGGACAAAAGGATTTCGCGATTATTTTGGCCAAAATTCGCGATACCGCGATTTTTAACAGACTATACATTAAACTATACATAAAATTTGTCGCAAATAATGGGAAAAATCGCGATTCCGTACATGCCGCGATATCGTTTTGTCCCTGGTCCGTTGATAGAAGTTGAAATTTACCGAAATTAAAAATAATAACCTGGAATAGCTAGACGATATAAATGTAAATAGTGATCATCATCAATATTAAGTCGGATTTCAAGTGAGCGTGATAGACAGTAGATTTGGATGGAGGACACAGTCATAGCGAATCAAACACTAGACCTCGCTCTTGAGGATAAGGATGACGAAAAGGCTTATCTTTTAAAGGGTAAGACAAAAGTTGGGGATCACCAGTCTTGTGTGATATAGCAGCGGGGGGGGGGGGGGATCAGGTACTAAGTGCCGAGGAATAGCGATTTTTCCTCGGCCTCGGCCAACAAAATGAAACCTCGGTTGTCCTCGGCCTCGGTTCTATCAAAGCAAAATTTCCTCGGCCTCGGTCGCAAATCCTGCCCTCGGTTGACCCTTGCATCAGGATCCGGATGTATGAACATATAAATGACACGAAAGGTTTTATTAGCAGGAGCTGTGTAAAGTTCTTTGTCGTATTTCAGTTCATGTCGCACTACTGCAGTCCAGGTAGCGTACTGAAGTACGACAGTGTCGATCTTGGAGGTTTTCGCATTAGGGTACGTGTCGGACTAGGGTACGTGACGCACTACAGTACGGAAATTATAAAAATACATTAGTGTAAATCGTCTTTGGCTGGGGATGATTAGATAAGAAGGGGTGCAGGGGTGATTAAATCATTTTTTAATTTATTATATTACCATTATTTTCGAATACGAAATTTGATACAAGCTGGGTTCGATTAAGATGATAAGTTTAGTAAAGTTATCGAACACTCAGTTGTTTCACCGATTGTTTGGCGGAGCACCACTTATTTGACCGGAGTCTAGACATTGCGTGAACGGACATATTTTTAAACGGACATTAAAATGAACGCTCGAAGACATTTCATCTTTTTGGGCGTTTTTTTTCAAATTTAGCAGATCATTTTTTATACAATAAGCAAGAAAAGCAGTCGTTAAGCAGTAAAAATGTTGATTTGATTTAGTCCGTTGATAAAAATTGAAATTGACCGAAATTAAAAATAATAACCTGGAATAGCTAGACGATATATAAATATAAATAGTGATCATCATCAATATTAAGTCGGATTTCAAGTGAGCGTGATAGACAGTAGATTTGGATGGAGGACACAGTCATAGCGAATCAAACACTAGACATCGCTCTTGAGGATAAGGATGACAAAAAGGCTTATCTTTTAAAGGGTAAGACAAAAGTTGGGGATCACCAGTCTTGTGTTATATAGCAGACCTATTAATGATTGACACGTCACCAGATGAGCATTGTAAATCACAAGGCTTTGACAAGGCTAGTAAATAGAGGATAGAGCTTTTATGACAACTTGGTAATTGCGAAAAGATTATAATGATTGTCTTATGTTTTTAAAGGAACATGATTGAAATTTGGCACTAAGCCACGAGAGTGCCTCGAGGATGCCAAGAGAGTGCCGCGAGACTGCCATCAGGATTCGGATATATTAAGTGTGAACCGTCTTCGGCTGGGGATGATTAGATAAGAATGGGTGAAGAGGTGATTAAATCATTTTTTAATTTACCGTTATCTTCGAATACGATATTAGATACAAGCTAGGATCAGTTAAGATGATCAGTTTAATAAAGTTATCGAACACTCAGTTTTTTCTCCGATTGTTTGGCAACAGCATCTAGAGCACCACTTTTCGACATCTCATCGGACGTTATGGGGGGAATGCAACGTCAATTAATGTCAATTAATGTCAATTAATGTCAATTAATGTCAATTAATGTCAATTAATGTCAATGTCAGTTTTGCAAAATTTTGGAATACTGACATTAATTGACACGATATTTTTCGACCAGAGATTATGTAGTTCTACCATATTTTTAGCACTTTAGAACGTTTATATCATCAATTTATTCACTACTATCACATATGGAAATGTGAAATGTGAAAAAAATTCAGATCATTAAACAATAAAACTAAAATAATACGGTTTCCCGAAATTTAATTTTCTTAAATGGGCGTGGCCATCCAAGGGCGTGGTTCTCAACATCATCAGAACTTAAAACCCACATTAAACGAAATGCCTTCATGACATTTATATTTGAATAACGAATCTTAAACAGCTAACATTACTCCTTCATACTAAAAAAGCCGATTCTAGATATTTTACCTGTATAAGAAACCAATAAAATATGGGCGTGGCCGGTGGGGACCGAAGATGGAAGAGTTGGAAGCTGACATTTTTTTTTGTGGTCTTTGAACCTAAGGATCAACAGATAAGAACATACTCATAATTATTCAAGGACATTTTGTTTTTTTGAACCGGTCTAACTTACATAGACGTGAATATCTTGAATATTTATCGAATAATGATAATCTCAAATTTCAAGACAAATTAATGTCAATTAATGTCAATTAATGTCAATTAATGTCAATTAATGTCAATTAATGTCAATTAATGTCAATGTCAGTTTGGGGTTTTTATGGAATACTGACATTAATTGACGTTGCATCACCCCCGACGTTATTTGACCGGAAATTTCGTGAACGGACATATTTTTAAACGGACATTAAAATGAACGCTCGAAGACATTTCATCTTTTTGGGCGTTTTTTTTTCAAAATTTAGCAGATCATTTTTGTTGATAGAAGTTGAAATTGACCGAAATTAAAAATAACAACTTGGAATAGCTAGACGATAGGAATATAAATACCTTATCGGACCTTATTTGGACTAACTATCCCGGTCCTGCATTTCAGTGTTAACTTTTACAAACCATTCGGCGTGAAGTGGTTTTATCTTAGACAACTTTAGGTTAACCTTAACATCACGTGGAGCTTTCCTAGCACTGTCTCATTACCTCCCCTGAGTAATATGAACTATAACAACGTCGGACAATGTCCTTGGCAACACGATTTACCGTAATATCAAGAGGCTGGAACAAGTTTGTCATGTTGGTGGGGACTAGCTCATGGGATTCCTCTACTGGTTTAACTTTCGGTTACCTGATTAAGATTTGTATGAAGTCGTGACCCCCATACCACTGTCGTGACCCCTATACCATTGTCGGTCTACTTAGTGTCGGGGTGCAAACGTGAGGTAAAGTAAGATCATTTCCAGAAACCCTCCATAAATTCCAGAAATCCTCCATAAATTCAAGAATGTTTAAGGGCTGTTCCACACCAATTATACAGTCTTAAAATGTTTCTTGTTTCATCGAATCATTCAGTCGGCTAATCTAATTTATCATTCAATCCCACCGCCAGCTCTTGATCCCTGAAAATCCTTTCAGGACTTGTGTCTTATTTTCAATTTTCAATTTTCTCCGTCCATCAAATTGTGCTGAACGTAACTTTTTAAAACTTGCTATTTTCGCTCGAACTTCAATTATCATAATTATGTATAACATTTTGAACTTTTATCCAATTGCATCGCTGCTGGCTTATTCCTTTATTCATTCTCTAGTTCAGCAAATAATTTCCATTAGGGCAGCTGTACAGCAGGTTGTTTTATGGGATGATGATTAATCACTCTACACTTTTTAAATCACGTGACTTTTTAAACCCATTCTCTAGCTGGTCCTGAATAACTACCTTATCGGACATTATTTGGACGAACATTACATAAACGGACATGATTATGAACGGACATTAATATGAACGCTAGAAGGCATTCAAAACCATCAAAAATCAGTATTTTTGTTGACCTTTTTTTATTTCGGCAAATGATTTTTAAATCCATTTTTATACAGTAAGTAAGAAAAGCAGTTGTTAAGCAGTAAAAATGTTAAAATATGTGTACATGATCAGTGTCTAATATCACATATCATCAGAGTTTTCTGTGCCTCCGGCAGACCAAGGAGAACCTTTCCGTCGTTAACTTACGGCACAATAAAGTTCTCATAGTTGTCATATTCTGGACCAAAAGTTCGAAGTGGAAAAATTTTTGAAAAAATTCAACGGACTTTAACTTGGATGGACCTTAAATGAACGGACTTTATTTGAACGGACATTAAGATGAACGTTAGGGCCTCCAGCGTTCAATTAATGTCCGTCCAAATAAAGTCCGATAAGGTAGTGATCATCATCAATAAAGGGTCGGATTTCAAGTGAGCGTGATAGACAGTAGATTTGGATGGAGGACATAGTCATAGCGAATCAAACACTAGACCTCGCTCTTGAGGATAATGATGACAAAAAAGCTTATTTTGAAAAGGGTAAGACATAATTGAGGAATCACCAGTCTTGTGTGATATAGCAGACCTATTAAGTGGGCGGGGTGCAAATGGTTTTTACGAGTTCAAGAGCGACCTGTCCCTTTAAGTGGCCTGCATCTAATGAGTTGACTAACAAACTAACAGCAGTACAACTTTCAGTTTCGAAACCAAGGACTAGGGACCTGTTGTTAGTGCTGGTTTTCGCTTGTCTTGGAAATGTCGCCTGTTTGGCTACCAGGTCATTTCCTTCTGGATTCTACATAGATTTTTTGGAGAAGAGAGGCCTCAACAAAACATTTGGTAAGGAAATAAGTAATAATTATCAGTTTGCTAGATTAAATATCCTGACAATTATGATTTAAAAAATTCATGCAAAAAAAAACATTTTGATACGGAATGAAGCAGTAGAGACAATCTCCCGCTAATACAGCAGACAGAAAATGGTAGTGATCCTTGTTTTTCCTTCATACTTGCTTTCCCAATTTCAGTATTATATAATGATATGTCTCTAAAAATACAATTTTCAGGTGCGGTCTGCATTTCGATGACCCTGATTACTTCAGCTGCCAGTCCCTACCTCCTCAAATGCCTTCCTAACTCAATAAGAACAATATCACTAGCCAAGAGATGTACAATATTGTTCGTGTCCAACGCTATCTTCCTCGCGCTTATGGGATCGGTGGATGTTGTTCTTGAAAGGTATCCAAACGGAGGGCGTGTCTTTGTGATAATATTCGTGTTGAGGTCACTTCAAGGATTTGCAGTTGGGCTTTTATTTCAGATAGTTCAGGTAAATCAATCTTTCATTCGGGGGATAAATAAATATCGCCGAAAATCTTCAACATTTTTAAATGCTCACAATTTCAAATTTAGCTATTGAACAATGATTAGTACATGTTAGTGTCTGCGTAGTAACATTTAATGAATTAATTCAGGGTGAGGTAGTGGACCTGTATCTCAAAGAACACAAAATGTTCATAGTTATCATCAGTAGCGCCATGCACGTTTCTTCTATCATATGTAGCATACTGGGAGTATGGCTTTATATGCACGGAGGTTGGGTCTTAGTTGGTCCTGGTGTAGCAGCGATGAACATTCCCCCCTTACTGTTAATGCTCCCTGTTATGAGGCGGATACAAAGCCAGGTTCCAGTAAGAGATACTACAGACAGTAAAAATAACCCCGAAGATTATGAACAGGAAGAAGAACCTCAGAAGAATAACAAGATCACAATATTGAGAAGATTAGCATATTACATGCCTGAAGTAGCTGTCTTTATTAACAACGCAATTTTTAACCTATTTATTTATGTCATCCCAGCTAGGATGGTCATGTACACAGGACGAAGTTTAGAAACAGCTGTTATTTTTACTAACTTGCTTAACGTGTTCTCATTCTTATCAGCTATTACATTAGGATACCTTGCTGAGAAAATGTTCAATGCTTTTAACATAATGATCTTTGGGAACACACTATTTTACATTGGCTGCATCCTAGCATTCGGATCAACAACTAAATTTTTACACTTCCCGTCTGACTTTGAAGTGGGATCAGTGTTAGTTGGCTTTGGAGATGCAGCAATAATAAACCTAGCGATTATGAGCAAATTTGTGTTGTACGAGAAATGGGGCGAGTCTGTCGCGGGACTAGGAGCAAGATCCACGGCAGTGAACAACTTGGTGCACAATCTTGCAGCTGCGACTGGAACCATCCTCTCAGGTCTTACTCTCTCCAGAGAGAGTGAGATCCCGGCATTAGGGACAACTGGAGGGGCCTTTATTGTTGTGACGATCAGTCTCGTCTTTTGCAAACTTGTTCGATGAAAAGTGAACAAATGTTGGACGATTTTAATTAATAACTCTTTTTAGGTTGATTATACGCGACTCAGGGAGACCGTGTTTAAATTATTTCCGTTAATCCGGAGAAATATTATAAATCAAATTGAAAACACAATTATATGATAAATTATGGCAATATAATTACCTTTTAAAAAGTGGGTATGCTCGGTACGCTAAATCGCGATTGTACCGGGAAATGTTCTTGATTTACCGGGAAATTGTTGAGAAATCGAAATTTTCATGATCTCAATATTATATTTTAAACTTGACGAAATCTCCACAGTGCAAAAAAACACTGAAAATCTACCAAAAACAGACCCTTCGTCCTGATCAATTTTAGCTTGCAAATATGGAGTTAAAAACTCGCTATTTTTAGCAATACAAGGTTGTAGAAAAAGGATAGGAGCGCATGATCTTGATTTTTTCCATACTAAGTCTCGCTTGAACATATTGTTGGGTATATTTTAATATCGAGGCGTGTAATAAATGTTAGAATTTATTTATATTTCATTTTTTTAACGTAACATGGAGAAGTTAACCATTACCCCTCGTGGGGTTTGAATTATTATTATTTCTCAACCTAACTTGATGAACGGAGCATCCTGCCGAACAGTACAAAACAAAGCAGATGGAAAAACACAGAGTCGGCGAGTTATATTTGAAGAGGCTCGTATACATAGCAATTATCTATTCATAATACTAATAATAATATAAGTGTAACGATGATATGTTTATTCCTAGTAACTTATATAAGAATAAGTCAGTAGAAGTTATTTTACACCCTATCAGAAGTCTTTTGTTCGAGCTAGAAAATTATTTAAGATTTTTTTTTTTTTTTCAAATATTATTTCATAAATATTGTTTTTATCTATATTTTCCGAATATGAAGTCAAATCCTCGGCCAAATCATAAATAAAACGGTTTTAGTGTATGTCCCCTTAATATTTATCTGCTTCTTGTAAAAACATTACCTTTGCTGAGTAGATAAACTCTGTAGTAGTTGAGTGTGTAGCATCTTTAGTTCGGCTGTGTATCTACACACTACCTCCACGTCACTTGGTTTTAACCTGATAATAGGTATTTAGTGGATGTGAGCAGTTAAACACGACGATTATACCGATTATATAGTAAATTATGACTACTATGAAGAAGTGTGAAGCATTTTTTAAAGAGGTAAAATATAAAATCAAAAGTTCTCTGCAAAATGACTGATAGCGGAGTTCTCCTAAAATATTAAAATAAGTGACACTCACTGTAATCTCAAAAAAAAAGTATTGAATAAAGAAATAAAGCAATTGTCTCACTTTTTAGCGCGTCTCAGGGACACCAGAAGACTGTCAGTCAGGTTCTTAATGTCTCCAAGATACTCCTTCTCTGAGTCGATAATATCCTGTACAACTGTCTTGTAGAACTCGTAGTCATTTGGGTTGATGTCCACCGGGACAGCTGACACCCGCTTTGTTACTGTGTGTCCTGGGGGATTTTTTGGTGTGATCAAGTTCGGGAAAATGTTTTAAGAGCATTAATTATGAACATTATTTTACATTTTGATACTTCTGGCTTTTGTAAGCGGAAAAGTGCGCAGGATTTTCACTATATAGTTATGTAATGTGTGTTTATATCGCTAGATAGGTACAAAATGCACCTAACATCGGTGTTAAACACAGTTTCTTGTTCCCACGAGCCTTTAGCCTGACACACATAACTCTCTGGTCAGGCTCTATTGTCGTGGAACTGTGAACAGGGGGGGGGGGGTAATCAACTTAAGTTTATTGTTCTATGACAGAGGGCTGCTAACTAACCGGTATCCATGACTCCGAACTCTTTTACAAAGTTGCTAGGGAACCAGCCGGTATCTCCATCTAGTTCACCCTCCCACCAACCACCGTCCACCATCTGCGTTACCGTTATTATAGAACCTGGGTGTTATTGTTATTATAGAACCTGTCCGTGTTATTGTTATTATAGAACCTGGGTGTTATAGTTATTATAGAACCTGTCCGTGTTATTGTTATTTTAGAACCTGGGTGTTATTGTTATTATAGAACCTGCCCGTGTTACCGTTATTATAGAACCTGGGTGTTATTGTTATTACAGAACCTGGGTGTTATTGTTATTACAGAACCTGGGTGTTACCGTTATTACAGAACCTGGGTGTTATTGTTATTAAAGAACCTGGGTGTTATTGTTATTATAGAACCTGGGTGTTATTGTTATTATAGAACCTGGGTGTTATTGTTATTATAGAACCTGGGTCATGGGTGTTATTGCTGTTTGTTAAAGATTACTTTAAAACAGCCTATCAAATGCAATGCTTGGACAGTGGAAACTTATGAAGTAATTAATGTTATATTTCAACACGCGATCTCAAGTACTGCTGCTACTATTAATAGCAGCAAAAATAATAATTATTAAATTTAAAAAAGGTGGCAACAAAACATCCGGTATTGCAATCAAGAACTTCATCACAAATTAAGTTATATAATATCTTATATTTAAATTAAGTTAAATAATATCTAAAGTTTTACCTTTAGCAAAAGTAAGTTCGTCCATGTTCTGAGCCTCGTAATCGAAAGTAGCCATTACAGTGAGAGCCTTCCCGTCGGAACCCTTAAAGTCAGGTCCAAATGACTCGTCGTACTTCTTGGTGTTGCGATCTGGGTGTTGAACAAGTGAAGGTGATATTATAACTAATAGTTTATATTACTAGCAGTAACTCGTCTAACTTAAATTAAGTTTTATTTCTCTCTTTATTATGTATCATACAGCTGAAAGAATTTTCGTAGCCGATGTTTGTCTCAATAAGGTATTTCTGCATAATAATACATTTTCTGAATTTAATCTCAAACATGATGCGTATACTTTGAAGCTGAAGTAATCGTAATAATATTATATTTGTTAACTTATTATAATATCTTACTGGCTGCAAAGGATTTGAGAGCTGTTATTATAATATCTTACTGGCTGCAAAGGATTTGAGAGCTGTTATTATAATATCTTACTGGCTGCAAAGGATTTGAGAGCTGTTATTATAATATCTTACTGGCTGCAAAGGATTTGAGAGCTGTTATTATAATATCTTACTGGCTGCAAAGGATTTGAGAGCTGTTATTATAATATCTTACTGGCTGCAAAGGATTTGAGAGCTGTTATTATAATATCTTACTGGCTGCAAAGGATTTGAGAGCTGTTATTATAACATCTTACTGGCTGCAAAGGATTTGAGAGCTGTTATTATAATATCTTACTGGCTGCAAAGGATTTGAGAGCTGTTATTATAATATCTTACTGGCTGCAAAGGATTTGAGAGCTGTTATTATAATATCTTACTGGCTGCAAAGGATTTGAGAGCTGTTATTATAATATCTTACTGGCTGCAAAGGATTTGAGAGCTGTTATTATAACATCTTACTGGCTGCAAAGGATTTGAGAGCTGTTATTATAATATCTTACTGGCTGCAAAGGATTTGAGAGCTGTTATACACTCCTGGACCTGCTCTACAGCGTCCATCACATCTTCACTTCTACACAACTGAGGAAACAATTCGGTGTTAAATAAAAAGTAGATCCTAAAATTAATACAGATTGTGTTATACATCCTGTATTATAGAGGTATACTTATTATTTAAAGATTCTATTATAAAATTGTGTGTTTATATCGCTAGATAGGTACAAAATGCACCTAACATCGGTGTTAAACACAGTTTCTTGTTCCCACGAGCCTTTAGCCTGACACACATAACTCTCTGGTCAGGCTCTATTATCGTGGAACTGTGAACTGTATAGGGTGGACATACAGTATATACGACGCGGTAAATTGGGCACTACGCTATTATTAATAGTTATTAATATTAACTATTAACAGTTTATAGTGTTAACTGTCACTATTTCTTATCCAGTCACAGTATTTTCAGACCAAATACATCAACAATTGAAAATGCGTATTATTGTTATATTAAACTCAAAAGATATTAAACCTACCGGGTTGACCCCAAGTTCAGTAAGGGCAGTGGTGAAGTAATTGAAGTTTTCTCTGAACCCATCCGCAGACTTGTCAGCTGTTACCTGCAACAAACAAGAAGTAAGGCACGTGTTTCTGACCTTTTACCGATTCATAGCCTCTCATTTCGTTAATTGAAACGTATTTTTATTTTTGTGTTATTTCCTTTTTGGACTCTATGAAGCAATGGGACGTTAGCTGCAAGTCTCAACGATAAGTCAACAAATATGTAATTATTCTAACTTTGGGTATTTTATTAGGAATGATACAATTCACTATTCTGCAACAGACGATCCCGTCCTTGAGAATCTGTTGAAGAGCCGTCTCCTCTCCCGCTGCTATGCGGTGTAGTTCGTATCCTATCAGTACACCTTGGGAACATGACGTCATAACACGTGGTGTGAGGTCATAACACGTGGTGTGAGGTCATAACACGTGGTGCAGGTGTGAGGTCATAACATGGCGTCAATTGTGGTAAGGTTTGTCAAAAGTCAAAAGTTAACAATTAGTTAATAACAATAATATATCAGTACCTAATTCTTCTAGCCATTTCTCAATATCCTGCTCGGACAACATATTTTAGGGAGCTCTAACACCGTCTTCTCTTGATCAACATCTCTAACACTACATCACACACTACTATTGGGTTTATGTGGTCACAAAGGTTTCTGGGATCATTAATTATAAAAAGCTTCGCGAGAGATTTTTAAAAAGGATAAGAACCAATAGGATTCAAGTTTAAACGCTGTTTTATTAAGAGTCAATATTCATTGAAATGCACGAAATGAGCATAGCTATGCACAGATTAATAAAATATGAAGTAACACTTATATTTGCATAATATAATGTCATGTGTATATTGTGTATTAAATATTAAATTAATTATCAAATTATAAAAACAGTGTCAAATAAACTCTTTACATTATATAAAAATGTGCGCTACTTACATTAGAAAACCTTCGAAATATTCAACCCTTACCAAAACAAACATTAATTAAAATGTATACTGTACAGTGTACACTGTAAACTGTGTATAGCTGTATTTATGGAGAGATGCAAGCTTTGATAGGTGTAAGTCTGCTGTACTAGACCGTAACGACATCCATTCTTTGATGCAAGTTTCACTTTCTCTTTGTCGGATTTAATTTATTCTCCACTTAATTTCAAAATTCACCATGAAGAATCTCATTCAACTTAGTGGGATCAGTGAAGAACCAGACAAAGAGTTTCCTTGCCACGCCCACCGTATCACTACTCTTAATAGCCTCAGTCTTACTACTGAAATTGTCCCTGAGACTGGAGGCCAGGTGTTCGAGCTCCTCTATTTCTTTACCAAGTCTGTCTTCTTCGTGGGTTGTGCTGGTGAAACCTTTATCTATACACTTAGCACATCCTGACAAGTCCTGATCCTGATGTAATAACTTGATAAGTAAAATATGCTTGAGTTAACATCTTGATATTCCACGAAAATCATGAATCACTACACGGTACCCTATTTCTAAATACCTCCATTACTCAGTCAACAAATCAGCTATAATTAAAGAACTCACCAGAGACGCTGTTATATTAGAAACAGTGCTGGTCGCAACAGACGAGTCCTCCTTCGCTTCCCCCACCTCTTTAACCAGAGCGCTGATAGCTCCAGCTAGGTCCTCGAACGTGTGGAAGATGTTGTGAGAGTCTTGTTTAAGGTAGGTCCGTAACATTGTTATCGTGGAGTTGAGGGTCTTGTCGTTGGGACACAGACACAGCTTGTTTACCTGGATCGGAATGTGTGGTATTGTTCAGTGACATGTAGTAAAAGTAGTGTTGTTCAGTGTTATCATCTGATAAACGGAGGGGTAATCTGATTGAACTTGGAATTACTGCTAATAGTAAAGTTGAGATCAGCTCGTTACCTTGACAGGGCGGACAGCGTCGTCTCCGTTTACCAAGGAACGCTGTTGTGTCATAGTCCTGTTTAGCAGAGACACATGACCTAAGACTTCTTGTAGTAGATCCACGCTCTCTTTGTGTGTCCTGTGTTCCCGTCAATTTAATGGTGTGGGACATAAGGGGTCGTTCACACATTTCGTAATCACTTTTTTAAACAATCCCCCCCCCCCCCCCCCCCCCGTCCGTAATCAGTAGCGTTATGATTTGGAAACCCCCCTCCTCCTCGGTTGATTACGTAATATCTTAACGACTCCTTTAATGTACCACGTGATAACTGATAATGTAGTACGTGGTCGAAGGTTATACATATATGTGAAGTTTTGAAAATAATTCCACATTTTACCTATAAACTATCGAGGCAGCAGTGGTGATGTGCTGCCATTACGTTTTATGATTATGACGTCATGGCACATATGATGTGACGTCACGTTACCTGTGTTCGTGTTCCAACATTAACTGTAACAACTCTTGTCGTGAGAGCTGAGACAGCAGGTTATCTATTATTTTGTCTTGTCTTGATATAAAGTAGTTCTGTCTGGCCAGCTTCAATTTATAGTTTCCTGAGACAGAATGATTTTATTTTTCAATCGAGGTTTCTTTGAAACTAGGAAAAGCCTAAAGGCAATTATTGCTCACCTCTACATCGTAATTGAAATTTCTGGTATGAACAGAAATGATACCGTACGGCCTCCAAATGATTAACTATAAATATAAACAAATCTAATTATATGAAATAGGATTACCACACAAGATAGAAACGTCTAGTAAATTCTTCAGCTGATTCATAAGGGGTACACACTCAGTGTGCCACAGCATCTTTATCTGCGAGGAGTAATACAATTTCAGAGTACTACCTTAATTAGTACTTACTTAATTGGCCAATGTTAAATTAATATTTTACATAATAATAATATAAGAATAAGCAATATATCAAATGTTTCTCCGACACCAACAAGCTATAAATGATAACGTCGATAATTTTAGAACGTTTTTCTTACATCATCCTCTTTTCTGATACACGCTATGCTGTACTCTTGTGCCATTGTATTCAGTGTTTCTTCATCCTTCGGATATTTGTCTCCCGTCAAGTCCACTATAAGTGATTTCAGAGCTTCTATCTTGGCCTGACTGGCGGCCATATTCACTGTCTCTGCTATTGTCTCTTCTTGTCTCTCCAAATATGTGCTTTTTACTCTGCGAACAGTATCCCGTACTTTCCTGAAGATTTTGTCTAGTTAATTAGTCAACATAGCCTTGTATTTAGACTTTCCTGAAGATGTTGTCTAGGTATAGATTAATTATAATGTAAGCCCTAAAGTTTCGGGGGGGGGGGGGGGGGGGGGGATCATAAGGTCAGAATCGTACGTGACGTTGTGGTGGTGGGTCATATTTTCTTCCAAAACACAGTTAGTACTTACTAAGTGGTTGGTCTGCTGCTTATTTCCCAGAAAAACATTTAGTACATGGTACTAAAGGGGGTGTCCAACCCCAAAAAACCCATTTTACCTCAAATTTCAATTTTGGTAATGGGTTTTGAGGTTTTTTTGGTTTTTGTAATTTTTAAAATTTGTTTGTAACTTTTTATCTAATTCGACTACCGTACATTGAAAACAAAACCCCTACTAAATAGTGGGTATAATTTGCCCATTTCCAATGTTTAATGAGCTGTTTAAAGCAATTTATGGGTGGGTATCTTATTTTATATACCAAGGCACAGTTAGTAGTTAGTACCGTGATTTCTCAACAGTTAGTACCACAAAAGCCGGCAAAAGGGGTGAGTGTCTTTATAATTATCCGGAGAAACAGTTAGTAGCGCGAAGGGGGTGGGTGGATCTTTTGAAAAATTCCAAAATTGCACTTAGTCGACGTCACGTACGGCACTTGGTACCTGATCCCCCCCCCCCCCCCCCCCCCCCCCCCAGAAGTTTACTACTAGAACTTAATGATATAGTAGTATAACAGTGCCCAGGTCATCCCACACAAACATCAGGTTAAGGAGTGTACCTATAAGGAGTGTACCTATAATTCCCGGTAAGTGACCGTCTTGAATTCTCTTTATCCTCCCCATCCGTTCCCACCAGAGCGCAATCCCGAGGGTTTCCATGAACTCGGTTAATACCGGGAAAGAATAGCTTCTCGGCGTACTTTCCCAAAGCTTTAGTAAAGTCCAGCTCTGTCTCTATGTAATCCTCGAACGGAAAAGAAGCGAGAAAATTGGCAGCACCTTGGTCTTCTTGGTGGAGTTTGATGTGATTCCTGATAACTGTGTCCAGTGCTTCTAACTGCTTCTCGAACCTTGCAAATTTGTAATTTAAGAACTTATACAGACAGATTTGTTATCATTGTATGCATACAGAGTTAATTAATAGTTAATTAAGTAATTGATTTGGGGGGGGGGGGGGGGCATCAACCTCATAAATATACATGAATACCTATACCTATTTTGAAATCGGAGGGAATAATAGGTATTTATGAGGTTGATCCCCCCCCCCCCCCCCCCAATCGATTATTAAGATAGTTTTTAAATGTAGCCCCACCTGTGTTGGAGGACCTTGCTAGCAGCGGCAGTGTTTAGATTATTTTCATCTCCTAACCTGGAACCGCATCTCCCCGCTGTTTCTCTCACTTTCTGATCACGATCTGATTATTAGATTATTAGCTTAATTACTATATACTTTACTAATTTATATATTTACTAGAAAGTCCATGGTCACAGGGAGGAAGCTAATAGTATTCTTTGATAGTAAGTTTTTATCGCATCAAAAAATCAGCAACCAAAAATACAGCCAATTAAAATGTTGCTAGCACGAAATACAACGTAATTACCACAAAACCGATCAAAATGTCGTTCGCAAATCTTTGCGCGTGCGCGTTTCAACACCGTTACCAATTACCATGGTTAGTACGCAACTTGTATTTGTTTACCTAATTTACACGTGGGCGGTCTTACAGACAGACATACAAAGAGAATCTCTTTCGAATTATAATATTAACTAGAAAGCCCGTGGTAACAAGGAGGAAGCTAGTGGTATTCTTTGAAACAGGTTTAATCGCATCCAAAAATATCCATTCCAACCGAAGATACAGCCGATTTAAATGTAAAAAAACTTTAAACACAACATAATTATCACAAAACCGATCAAAATGCCGTCCCAAAAAGCATTGCACGTGCACGTGCGCGTTCCAACGCCGTTACCATGGTTAATATTCAATCTTTTGCTTTTTACCGAATTTACCTTTATTTGCCATGCATATTATAAATCTTTCGAATTATAGTATAAATTTCGACTAGAAAGTAATGAAGTTGAAGACTTTGTCTGTTCTCCCAATATTTAGTAAGTGGATGCCCAGGAAACAATTGCTGCTCATTAACATAACAAGTATCTACAATCACGATCTGTCACGAGAGCCCTGACACGACTTCATTCTATTGGCAGAAATCAATAGCGTGACCTCTGTGCAGCCAATTCAGTACACTACAATATTTTTACTGTCCCGCGATCAGTCTGTCATTCCGCCGATCTTTATATGTTTAAATGAACATAATAGCCTGGGGTCCCCAGGTAACAATAATTAAGCTCCGACAAAATGAAGGCATCAATTTCTTTCGACGATATCTCTTAGAGTTCGATCACGGCCATTCGCTACAGCGACACAAATTAGCGTATAAAAGGTGGACATTTTTCGGTAGAAGCAGTCCTCCTGATCCTCAGCCCTTTTCAGTTCTCTCAAGTAAGTCAACCCAGCTGTTCTCTCAAGTAAGTCAACCCAGGTACACTTGAATAGAGGGAAAATGAGGTATATCTCATTTTGGCGTGCCTTCTTGCCGCTTCTTCTGACGCTCTGTCCATCCCAAGTTCCGGGTACTAGTCCTCAGGGGAAAGAGTTTGCAGTTGATTTTAGGAAGGTCGCCGGAGAGCCTTCATTTCTCAGCTTTCTTATTCTAGCCAAAGACCGAGAGAGCATATTGTCAAACTGCTACCAATATGCCAGATTCCTGCTGGAAGATATTATACAAGGGGTAACCCAAGAAATAGGAAATAGTGCCACCATCTGTCGGTTCAACTTCGACCCTTGGCCTTACCACGTCAATGTCATCGATAGATTCTATGTCGAAGAGGTAGTCCTGGCAGCAAATGATGAAGATGCAGAATGGACCTGTGCTCTGGCTGATAACAACGTCTGTGATGGAGTGTCTCAGTGCCTCACTGATGAGTGTAGCTGCAAAAATAACTTGACTGAAGTTTTCTACTGCTTTGACGGCTCAGGCTGCATCTCGTTCGACGGTCTATGTGATGGTACCCGGGACTGCATTGATGGGTCTGATGAGTGTTACTGTGAAGATGTTATCAAGATTTTTTGCCCGCTAATCAGCAGCACTCCTATTTGTTTGCCTGCTGTTTGGCAGACGTGCGAAGGCCTGGATACCAAGTTAACTCGTTTTAAATGCATTATTTCAGATAAGAGTGACGCTGATAAATGTGAGGCTGTTCGGAATCGGATTAAGGAGGGAAATAAACTTAGTCCCTTGTACTCGTGTCTGGAAAGACAATACAGACATAACCGGAAGTCATTTATGAAATTAGTGCATGAACATCCTGTTAGTTCCATACAATCTTATTGCAAATATAATTGCACTGACGAGACAGATTTCGTGGTGGAAAATTGGGTAAAATTTTGTGACCATATATTTTGGGATATGTGGTCAGAGGCGGACTTTGTTTTCAACTGTGAGAAAGATCCATTTAGATCTGGAACGGAGTCTTTCCACGTGACAGCATTGTGTGATGAAAAGCAAGACTGTGAAAATGGGGCAGATGAAATTGGATGTCCGGGCAGGTTCTATTGCAGCCCAAACTCAACATCAGTGTGGATTGATCCTGTCAAAGTATGTGATCATGTGAAGGATTGTGCTGACGGTAGTGATGAATGTGGGACATGTGATCACGGATTTGTGTCCTCCTCCAAGTTCCTTATTCAATCCATACCGGTTCTAGTAGTCACAATTTTCATGGGGCTCTTCATCGTCATCATCAACTCTGTAGAGGGATACAAATGCTATCGCTCCCAAATGAATTCAAAGACCGGTCAAATTGACAGAATTTTTCGTCTCCAAATATTCTTTTTCGATTTGCTGATGGGAGTGTATCTGTGCTGTATCGTCATAGCCGCAACAATGCTCCGATTCAAAGGCGACTACTGCTTGTTGGAGAGAAAGTGGCGAGTCAGCATCTTGTGCTCTATTTTTGGTGTGCTCTTCTCTGTATCCTCTCATGGTTCCTTGTTAACGGTCGCATTTGTCAGTGTGATCAGATGGCTGAATTGCACCAGTATGGTTTGTGATATAAAAACAAGATGGATTGTCTTAGGATCCGCTTTAGGTCTTCTCCTAAATGTAGCTCATGCTATTCTTCCGCTCCTACCAATTTCTGACGTACAGGATATTTTTAGGACGGAAATATTCTTCACTAATCTTGATGAAAATCCATTTTTCAGCAAGAACCCTATCAACATGTCAAGAATTACGAGAATGTACCACGGTGCATTCGCCATGGAAAGTAACACAAACACAATGCTTGAAAAGCTCAGAAACACGACTTCCAAGGGAAGCATGTTCGATAGTGAGGAGATAGGCTACTACGGCAACATCGGATTATGTGTTCACAACATCTTCAAACACCAGGAATCTTATCAGATCTACAAACTTCTCTACTGCATAACTCTGGCACTGCTGTTGCAACATGTTGGTCACAGTACTTGTTACATACACCAATATATTGCTGGAAGATAGAAAGAGTAAAGTACGTGTCGCGGCTCTACGACAAGCACAATTGGCACAGGGGGGCCAGAGGGCCGGCGGTGTAGGAGATCAAAAGGCGGATATTACAAAATCTCTAACACTAAAAGTAGTTCTGATGATCGGAAGTCAACTCATAGCCTGGATACTCTTCATCATGGCAACAGTCTACTACGCGTTCTTCCCCAAACAATCAGCACCACCTTCAGTCTTCGAGGTTTTCGCTCTAGTGGTCATCCCCGTCAACAGTTTCTTGAATCCCGTATTCTATAGTGACCGATACAAAAAGGCTGTTGATTGCATATGGGCAAGATGGAGATGGTTGGTAAACATGATCAGGGATAACCAAGAATCTAGTCATCTCGAGATGTTCAGGAACATAGAGACTGTGCAGTGTGAACCTGGAGACGAGGTCAGGAACATGACGACTGCGCAGTGTGAGCCTGAAGACGATGTCAGGAACATGACGACTGCGCAGTGTGAGCCTGAAGACGATGTCAGGAACATAGAGACTGCGCAGTGTGCACCTGAAGACGAGGTCAGGAACATAGAGACTGTTCAGTGTGCACCTGAAAACGAGGTCAGGAACATAGAGACTGTGCACTGTGCAGTGTGCACCTGAAGACTAGGTCAGGAACATAGAGACTGAGAAGTGTGCACCTGAAGACTAGGTCAGGAACATAGAGACTGAGAAGTGTGCACCTGAAGACGAGGTCAGGAACATAAAGACTTTACAGTGTGCAACTGAAGAAGAGGTCAGGAACATAGAGACTGTTCAGTGTGCACCTGAAGACGAGGTCAGGAACATAAAGACTGTTCAGTGTGCACCTGAAGACGAGGCCAGGAACATAGAGCTATAGAGACTGTTCAGTGTGCACCTGAAGACGAGGTCAGGAACATAAAGACTGTACAGTGTGCACCTGAAGACGAGGTCAGGAACATAGAGACTGTTCAGTGTGCACCTGAAGACGAGGTCAGGAACATAAAGACTGTACAGTGTGCACCTGAAGACGAGGTCAGGAACATAGAGACTTTGCAGTGTGCACCTGAAGACAGGGCAGGGGACATACAGTAGGCTGGAACTATTCAGTCAATTGATTACAGGTTAAAAACTATGCTTTCAGTTTTTGATTTTTGATGATGTTCGGTGGTAAAAATTAGTTTAAATAATCTGTTGCTTAGTTCCAACTTCTTTCTGTCCTTTTGCTGCTTGCTAAATAATAAAAAAACGATTAATCAATTATCAGCACTTAAACTAATAATTACCAGACAAAATGTTGTACTGTCTGCTGAAAACTTTCTCGCTGTCCTGACATTCCAGCAGTTCCTGCTGTAGTGCTGCTACTTCCGCTTCCAGGCCTGACTTCTCACTTCGTAACCTGGTATTTAGGAATGTACATGTAAGCAGGGGAAGGAGCTAGGAACCACAAATTAAGCTATTTTAGCTTTTATTATGTATTATGTTACTATTTCCAGAGAAATTTCTAGACGGATAAAGCTCTAGCTGATGCATATTTTAAGTTATAAGTTATAATTATACGTACATATTATCGCTCTGACGGATGTTTGCCGTTACAGTTTGCAGAATGCAGATAGTATGTCAATGTGTGTGTATTGTTATTTGCTTTTTAGATTCAGTTAAACATTCCAGCGTCTTCTTTGTTTAGTGCTCATACTTGGTTCCCATGCGCTTAATTGCAGTAAATATTTATTACAGATTAATCTCGTCAACTTTTTGAAACAAAAAACAATCTACAGTATGTATACGAAATTACGAATAACACTTAAGTAATGGCCAATGAAGATATTATATCAAGAGGCGTCCTCTGTGAGCGGTACATAACCGCAGTTACACAATTCCGCATCTTTCCTCATTTTTATCGCATAAATACACAAAAATGCATAATATTTACTGCAAATTACGCGATTCCACCTGGCCCAACGGTTCTACACTTAACAGTCAACTAATGAGCAATAACCTGGGCAGTTTAACGTCCTCCTCAGCGAACAGGTCGTCTATCTCACTAGTACACATCTCCTCGTACTTCTCATACTCCACTTCTGTTAGAGTCTCCTCCTGTAGTCAATTAACTGAATTAGTGAATTAGCACTTAACAAATTAGTAAATTAGCATTTAAAGAATTAGTAAACTAGCAATTATCAAATTAATACACTATTATTTAAAAATTAGCAAACTGTTAATTAGCAAATTTTAAATGTCAAGTTCAGTAAAGACTGGTGGATCTTGCATTATAAATATCCGCTCAAAATCTTTATGTAAATTGAAGATTTCTCGGAACAAATTAATTTGGTCCGGCTCTAATTTTATCAGGTATTCAAATAAAATTGAGCAGATTTACCTGGAGGACGGTATCTAGCCAGCTCATGAATTTTCGGGCAGCTGGCTGGTCACATATCTGCTGGACGGCGTCCCTGTCTGTTACTTTGCGTGCCGCTAACTTGTTTACACGTGTGCTGATGCGCGTACCAACACGTGCAGAGTTCGACATTATGGTTTCTATACACAAGGTTTTCTGTTAACAAACGGTTAACGTGGAGAATGGTCATTTTTCTTGAATTTAAAAACAGGTTAAAATGACTCTTATTTAAGTATCATATTATTTGCATTATACTGACATAGAATTAAAAGAATTTAACGTTTCTTATTAAATGAATAAATTATTTGTTTGTGAAAGTAAAAAGACAGTGATGTAGTCAGCTATCGTATATCAGGTGTGGTCTAGGGATCAAAATGTACTTCCTTTTTAAAAAACACACAACCCGTCTCAAATTACAAGAAAAGTCAACGTTAATATTTTCTTTTATCTACTCTTCCAGGATACTAGCTGTTGATGTAACATGTGTTAGTGAAGCTTCCTTCAGCAGCGATATATTGGTTTACTTCTGCTTTCTACTACTCACTTTCTCGCCCACTTATGCTCTCCGTTTCAATTATTTGCTATACGTAGTTTTAATCAGCCGAATCAGTCTAATAATACACTTGGTATACAGCGCGTATATCTGTACTTTCATTTGCATTTCATATTATTCCACATAAACTTCTGACAAAATACCCTGTAAAAATACCTTATAAAAACACTGTGCATATAACAACCATATAATTATAAATAATCCCATTATACACATAACACGTAGCAATTGCGATTAATGTTAACAGCTCCTTAAACATCCAGCTTTAATCAACCGAGGACACCACAACATGGCACTACAAAATAAAGCCCTGCTTTCAGCAATTGTGTTCCTCCAATCAGCAGCTGTAACACTAGGAAGAACACCTGAACCCTTCCTGAAATACCGGGCTGACTCTGACAATTGTGGTAGGTCTCATACGCGGTGTTCGGGGGATCTGCCTGACTGTTGCAGTGGTCATGAAGACGGGTATTACCTGGAGTGGTGCTGTGATAAGAATGTGTGGCGTTATTTTGTTTATGGAGGAATTGCATTGGTCGCTGGATTTGTTTTTTTCATCTGGTGGAAGTTTCCTGATTGTTTTGATCGTACATTTGGGAGAGTTTGGGGTGGTATGGTGAGCTGCATGTCCTGCAATTGGATCAAGAGGAACTTTGTGAATGAAGGGGGTCCTTATCAAACCATAGAGTGAGAAATTTTGTCAAAACGTGAGAGATTTACCTTTCTGATATTTTCTAGCAAGTTTATGTGTTGCGAATCGTTTTCGAAATATTTCTACTAATAAAGAGTGGACTGTGCAAGATTTTGTGATTAACTTTTCTTAGTTGTCGGTTTTTGATTAAGTCATTTCGTTTTTTTCCTATATTTGGTTTTCTATTTTGATGCACATTTTACGTTGTATATATTATAATACAAGAGTCTCACTATTATATTTTATCCTATATAACCGTTACTAAGTAGGATTCTGAGAACTGAAAACTATAATGGACGATTCCTATTTGGACCTCACCTTAATCTCCAGTAGACCTTCCACAAAACTTAAACCTTAACAGTATAATACCATGGTGTCCAAACCCTGGCCATTGTGGAATGTGATCAGGAATTAGGTGATCTACCAATAACTGTTGAGAAAAAAGACTAATATTTTAGTTTGGAGTGAAGTTACACGGGTAGTAGTCGGGACAATGAGGCCTCGTGGAAAAACGTAGTAAACATACTGGCAAGAACGTAAATAAATAGAAATTATAGTATCATAGATCAATGTTTGATAAATTAATACGTTTGATAGTTGCTGGTACGAACCAGCGATATATTTCATCGCGTCGTACTATCACGAACTCACGGAAAATACAGTAAATACCCTAAATACATACAAAAAGTGCAATCGAGAATCATCACAAAGAAAACATACAACAAGTTAACGAGTACTACTAGCTGTTAGCGTGACTGGGATCCAGGATTTAAATCTGTCGAGCATGGTCCGGACTTTGCACACACGGCGAGAACCCACATAACTACAACGTACTCCCCCGATACCCAAAATGGGCATTTAGGAATGCCTTATATAGCAATTATGAATACCGTATAAGGGAGTTGCTCCCTAATAAGGGCATTTTGATATTCCGCTCGTGGACATAATTTGCTGTGGAGTCAAGTAACATCTGCTCAAATTACCAAGTTGATGGTCGTGGGAAATATACTAATATATAAACATACCAGCTCGAGACTATTTTTGGATTGCTTCCAGAGCTGCTGATATCGCTGAGTTAGCCCTGTCAATGGAGACTAGCGTGGAGTTAACTTTCAACCTGACGCTACCAAGACCTGATTGGATTCTATAAACATTTAACAGATGTTTTCTGAGATCTTCCTGGGAATGCGGTGGTAGTTCTTGGTCGCGTGGGTTATCAGATAAAGTTTCTGTTAAACTTATAACATCACCAGGATTAGATGTGCTTTCTTTTTCAATTTCTTCTTCAGAAAGAGATCTTGTAACACTAATTCCATCAGAAAGAATCTGATGTGCTTCAAGGGGTGTGAGACCATTGATATCCTTTATCGTGTAGCCCAAGTCCAATAGGTTAAGCTTCATCTGCTTTGTTATCATAAACGGGACCTGAAATAGATTCTATTACTTGAATGAAATAGTATAAAATATAAACATACGCATAGCATTTTCGACCGAATAAAATATCACTCCAATAAAATTGTATGGCTTCTCAGATCACATGGCAATGTTGAATGTACAGCAATCAAAAGAATTCTTGCTTCTTTCCCATGTTTTGCAAAACCATGTAAGGAAACGTCATGACATTTTCAACAGCCCATAAGTCGAGTCATAATATCTCAATGACGAAATGCAACATGTACCACACACATTGAGACTGAATAAAGGATACAATTCTTGAAGCCAATAAAAACACATGATGTACCTTGGCAGCAGAACCTTCAGATTGTATGGTATCCTCGCTCTTAACAGAACCGTGTATTCTTGGTCTAGCCAGATCTCTGATGTAGAACGCTTTCTCTCTCCAACCATTACTCCGTAAACTACATATCTTGTCTAATCCGGGGAGACGGTACCATTCGTTCCAATCTTTCGAAGCATTGTACCTGACCAAATGTATGGTGTTGAGACGATTTAAAGGTATTCTGTATTCTAGATAATAACTTTCTATGCTAATGAATTACGGCCTGGACTGGGGGTCAGATTCCTGACATTCTTCGGGAAAAAAATTAGAAAAAGATTTTAGATTATAACCAATGTGGAGATTCATACAAAATATTACCTGAACAAGTTGAAGTGGTAGTAACACTGCCGGTAGCGGTTTAAAAAGCGTGTCCTCAGACGAGAGACGGATCCAGACATTCTTATAACACCGTTTATCTCTGATGCAGCGTCATTGTACTTGTTGTTCTAGATCATACTATTAGCCTCTGCCAGTTTGTCATTCTAAAATTGTTTCGTTGAATTATGAGTCAGTTGAGACAATGTTAATTTTCGCGGGAACCAGAAAATACTTGTGTGTTCCTACTCAGTACTCATTGATAATCATTTCACAGTTGTGATTCTTAATGCTAAGGGTCTCTCTTCAGTATTGCATTATCAGAAAACAGTGAAACACGCTGTTGATAAGTTAATAGTAAGGAAAATGTAAAATCAATAAGTTAAAGTAAAAATGTTGCTAACTCCATCACTTTCCATGACTATTGAATAATTGAACATTCGGTAAAATTCTATTCAATAAAGGCTTTATCAGACGCTATATAGATTATAATTCATGATCAAAATTTTGGAGAATTTACAAATTAGACAGAGCTGGAGTTAGCGTAACTGCTGAATAGAATGAATCCCATAACTTGTAAGTCAGTACACTGTAGAGATACGTACAGTAAAACCCCGATTTACCGCAAACCCCGCGGATGTTTTCTTTCCCCAAACTCCCCGGTAGATCGGGGGTTTTACTGTACCACATGACTTCAAAAAGACACGCGATGTCAAAAAATAAATCGAAAAACCAACCAACAACGTCCAAGCTGTACGATAATCGCGATAAAAAGAATTATAAACAGTAAAAACGTTAGAATATAAACACTAACTACATGCATCAAAATGGCCGATACGGATCGAAAATAATAACATAGATAAATACATGATACGTATGGTATAAAATATACCCAAAGTCTGTGGCCCTACTTTGGTAATACGGATTGAGAAACCGCAAACTTTGGTAATGCGGATTGAGAAACCGCAAACTTTGGTAATGCGGATTGAGAAACCGCAAACTTTGGTAATGCGGATTGGTGAACCGCAAGGAGACATCAGGACCAGACTAAACGTCCGAGGGTGGAGCAATTCTATACGGAATGTAAGAATGTAGCTCCTGCAACGGGTAGTCCGGTCCTGAATGCAGTACCAAGGGTTCGTAAGTTGGAGCCTCATCCACACACAAAGAGAGGATTAGACCAGACCCTGGATAACATGGAGCTGACACGTGACCTGACACGTGACACATACCGATCCGGACAATCACCTAGCGGTAATGGTAACTCAGTGTTGTGGGTTTATTATTGGTCTGGATACTGGTGGGGAGGTGACCATATTCTTTTCTGACACGTGACAGTGATCAACCAATAACAACCCAGAATCACTGTCACGTGTCAAAACAAATAAGGTTTTCTACCCACCGGTACGCCGATCTGTTGGCAGACTTAAAACCTCCTTGATAAAAAATCGTTATGTTTTCGAGAAAGGCCATGATCAGTAAATCATGCTATTAAATTAGCAAAACTTGAAGCTGACTCACCTTGTTAACAATGAGCATGTGACAAATTTAGGCCAGTAGCATCCAAACTACAAAAACCCAGTTTTTAACTTATATAATGATCAAACACATTGATTTTGGCCGAGAGAAAAACATCACAAAAGGGTCACCAAAAAAGGTATCTAGACATAAACTTTTTACTATATAGCTACAAACAAAATTAAGAAAAGTGTTATGTAATTGTACAATTCATTGTACCTACACAAATAAAAAACGATTTATCCACAAAATTACTACATAGATGGCTCATACTATTGCCTTTATTGTACACAAAACTATCAAACTTTACATCCAACAAAACCCAAATTAAAATCAATAAAAAATGTAATAATACGAAGTAAGGTTTTTGTAAATACCGTCGCGTCATTATCATTATCAATAACTTTTTTAATGAAACAATTTTTCTTTAAAGCAATGAGTTTTCGAGACCTTCTTTCCGCCTGTATGCATGGGGTCGGAAAAATGTTCGTTGAAAAGTCACAAAATCAGATAAAAATAACCGCAGTAATAAAAGAATCGAATGCTATATCAAGATATCACCATTGCTGGGTAAATTGGTAACACTCTTTAAAGTTGCTGGATAAAACCATCCCTCTTTATTCTTTAAAAACGATCAAACGCTCACAATTCTCAGCAATTACTCACGCTGTGATTCCAACCACTTCCTCACATCTTTTTCTGTTAACATTTCAGAAAAGGTTTTGTGTAGGACAATGTTTTCCAGAGGAATCCGTTCTTCGGGAACTTTCTGTAAACACCTGAAATGAAAACAAGGATCGAAATATTGTTTGGGTTGAAACTATTAAATCCCCCATAACCGAATCTATACAATGAAAACAAATAAAAGCGAACCTGTTGACAAAGTCACAGAAATGTGGAGAGTTAATCTGAGTAGTATCTAGTTGTGGTGGTTCACACTGAGTGACGACAATCATCAACTCGAACTTAGAGCATGTTTCGTTATCTTCCAGAGCCAACTTCCTGGCAGATAGAGGAAATATGGAAATTAAAATCATTTTAGAGAACCGCCGAGCTTCAAGGCGATAGCGCCAATCCAATATGAAAGTCCGATACGAAAGTCTGAACGATATAATAATAACAGATGGGTTTATTTTTGCAAAATAAACCCATCTGTCATGTCATGTACTGTTTTGGAGGAAATCGCGCGCTTTATAAACAGAAGTGCTTTCATCAAAACAAGGCGGAAAATTTGCGCGCGCACGTGAGCGCGGTAGACCTTATCAGGCATGCAGTAGATGAATCCATAAATTTGGAACATGGGTACATCGCAGTATTGGCCGTATTTGAGTGCTCGGAAGGCTCAGTTCGGTTTTCTAAGATGGATATAGCCGTAAGCTATGCCTAGGAGCCATCAAAAGTCGCATAAAATTACCCATGGAATGACCAGAAATGAACAAAAATGAATATTGTCCTAAAAATGCTCAGAACAGTTTAAAATTGGTCGGAAAGTGTTTATATTGGTCCTGCGACCACTCAAACCAAGTTTGGGAATCACTGCATGTCTAGAACCGATGTTACCTATGTTCCAAAATGTTCCAATTTTGGGACAATAATCCTCCTGAGAATCCAGATTTTTGGAACATGGGCACATCGAAGTATTGGCTGTATTTAAGTGCTGGGAAGCCTCAATTCGAATTTTCTAAGATGGATATATAGGTAAAAACTAGGCCTAAGAGCCATCAAAACTCAAATAACATTACCCAGGTTCATGTAATGAACGAAAATGAACAAAAATGAATATTGTCCTAAAAATGCTCAGAACGGTTTAAAATGTGTCGGAAAGTGTTTATATTGGTCCTAGGACCACTCAAACCAAGTTTGGGAATCACTGCATGTCTAGAACCGATGTTACCTATGTTCCAAAATGTTCCAATTTTGGGACAATAATCCTCCTGAGAATCCAGATTTTTGGAACATGGGCACATCGAAGTATTGGCTGTATTTAAGTGCTGGGAAGCATTTATATCAAAATATTGGAGGATTATTAAAACAAAAATATTTGCCCAATAAAATAATTTCTGTTTAATTGTACATAATTCTGAATGCAACTTTAAGACCCTGTTGGACGAAAATATTGACTCTTTGCCACCATTTTTTAACCATTCTGAGTGCTTTGAGGAAAATTTTCATGTTCGTTGTTCATTCCATAAACTTGGGTAATATTATTCGACTTTTGATGGCTCCTCTATAAGGCCTAGTTTTTTTTATATCCATCTTAGAAAACCGAATTGAGGCTTCCCAGCACTTCGATGTCCCCATGTTCCAAAAATCTGGATGCTCAGGAGGATTATTGTGACAACATTGGTAACATCGGGTCTAGACATGATTCCCAAACTTTCCGACCAATTTTAAACCGTTCTGAGCATTTTTAGGACAATATTCATTTTTTGTTCATTTTCGTTCATTCCATGAACCTGGGTAATGTTATTTGAGTTTTGATGGCTCTTAGGCCTAGTTTTTACCTATATCCATCTTAGAAAACCGAATTGAGGCTTCCCAGCACTTAAATACAGCCAATACTTCGATGTGCCCATGTTCCAAAAATCTGGATTCTCAGGAGGATTATTGTCCCAAAATTGGAACATTTTGGAACATAGGTAACATCGGTTCTAGACATGCAGTGATTCCCAAACTTGGTTTGAGTGGTCGTAGGACCAATATAAACACTTTCCGACCAATTTTAAACTGTTCTGAGCATTTTTAGGACAATATTCATTTTTGTTCATTTTCGTTCATTACATGAACCTGGGTAATGTTATTTGAGTTTTGATGGCTCTTAGGCCTAGTTTTTACCTATATCCATCTTAGAAAACCGAATTGAGGCTTCCCAGCACTTAAATACAGCCAATACTTCGATGTGCCCATGTTCCAAAAATCTGGATTCTCAGGAGGATTATTGTCCCAAAATTGGAACATTTTGGAACATAGGTAACATCGGTTAGATAGACATGCAGTGATTCCCAAACTTGGTTTGAGTGGTCGTAGGACCAATATAAACACTTTCCGACCAATTTTAAACTGTTCTGAGCATTTTTAGGACAATATTCATTTTTGTTCATTTTCGTTCATTCCATGAACCTGGGTAATGTTATTTGAGTTTTGATGGCTCTTAGGCCTAGTTTTTACCTATATCCATCTTAGAAAACCGAATTGAGGCTTCCCAGCACTTAAATACAGCCAATACTTCGATGTGCCCATGTTCCAAAAATCTGGATTCTCAGGAGGATTATTGTCCCAAAATTGGAACATTTTGGAACATAGGTAACATCGGTTCTAGACATGCAGTGATTCCCAAACTTGGTTTGAGTGGTCGTAGGACCAATATAAACACTTTCCGACCAATTTTAAACTGTTCTGAGCATTTTTAGGACAATATTCATTTTTGTTCATTTTCGTTCATTACATGAACCTGGGTAATGTTATTTGAGTTTTGATGGCTCTTAGGCCTAGTTTTTACCTATATCCATCTTAGAAAACCGAATTGAGGCTTCCCAGCACTTAAATACAGCCAATACTTCGATGTGCCCATGTTCCAAAAATCTGGATTCTCAGGAGGATTATTGTCCCAAAATTGGAACATTTTGGAACATAGGTAACATCGGTTCTAGACATGCAGTGATTCCCAAACTTGGTTTGAGTGGTCGTAGGACCAATATAAACACTTTCCGACCAATTTTAAACTGTTCTGAGCATTTTTAGGACAATATTCATTTTTGTTCATTTTCGTTCATTCCATGAACCTGGGTAATGTTATTTGAGTTTTGATGGCTCTTAGGCCTAGTTTTTACCTATATCCATCTTAGAAAACCGAATTGAGGCTTCCCAGCACTTAAATACAGCCAATACTTCGATGTGCCCATGTTCCAAAAATCTGGATTCTCAGGAGGATTATTGTCCCAAAATTGGAACATTTTGGAACATAGGTAACATCGGTTCTAGACATGCAGTGATTCCCAAACTTGGTTTGAGTGGTCCCAGGACCAATATAAACACTTTCCGACCAATTTTAAACCGTTCTGAGCATTTTTAGGACAATATTCATTTTTGTTCATTTTCGTTCATTCCATGAACCTGGGTAATGTTATTTGAGTTTTGATGGCTCTTAGGCCTAGTTTTTACCTATATCCATCATTTACAATTATTTTTGGCACTATTTAGAGCTTATTAGGGCAAATAAATGCATGGGACACTTTTGGGACAATTTTGGGACATGTTCCAAAAATGTTCCAAAAATGTTCCAAAAATATGGATTCATCAACTCCAGGCATGAAAAGTTTGAAAATCTAACAGACGCTGTTATATATTATATTATTTAACACATGAATAAAACTATCTAGATTAGTCACTAGAGTATAACTGATGAAGTATGCTTTGAAACATCACAGCTTCATGTACAAAACATGATTTGCCGCATCACTAGGCTGATTATAATTTATATCCCCCACTCAGACTATTTTATTAATTGCATAAAATTCCGATATTTGAAAGCTAGGTTACCTGATTGGATGTTCCTTGCAGGCTAGCTCATGAAGGGTTACACCAAGACTCCACATATCAGAAGGGTAACTGTGGTTCTTCCGATCAGGACCCAATCTTTCTGGAGCATTATATTCGTACGTACCAATACCTGAAATAAGAAGTAATGAATTCGAATCAAAAAGTCGAATGTGTTTTGAAAACCTTGGTTTCAAATCTTATACTAGTATTTGCTCATTTAGCAAACAGAGATTGAAAACAGGCGTATGTTGAATTAATGAAACCATTGAAGCATGGAAAAAAGAAACTAATTGAGATCACTTTATGTTTATAATAATAATAATAATAATTTGATCGACCGCAGTCGGGGAGCCGATTTCCCTGTCTAATTGCATTTCGGCCACGGTCCTTTCGGTACAGATTTCCCTGCAGTATAGTCGGGAAGCAACCCCAGGCATATACACTCGTGTTATTTTCGCAGCTCTAATGAAAGCCACTACCATTCACACCATGGTTTGGTGAGTGACGGCTGCCCTTCAGTTTTTGAGATTTTGGCCCAACTGGGATTCGAACTCGCAACGTCCAGGCCAGTACCATTATAGTAACATTTATTAACCTATTTAACGTTTATTTTAAGTCACACCTTTCGAATTCGCTGTTCCATCTTCACACTCCTTGGACAACCCAAAGTCACCCAGCTTAATCTGACCCGCAGAATTAAGCAGAATGTTGGAAGGCTTGATGTCTCTATGAAGAATGCTGTTTTCCTTGAGGAACTGCAGCGCTTTAACCACACTGAAGGCCACTGAGTGGAGTAGAAGTGTGGGGAATGTGGTGTTTTGTTGGAGGGTCTTGTTTAGTAGCTGTCTGAAACAGCATGCCATCTTTTCCATGTACAGGAACAAATCTACCTGTAAAGTATTACATGTGAGGATTGCGTTGTGTGTCAGAATGTAAACGCGATAAACCGGCCGGAGAGTAATGTAATATATTTTGGCTTAGAAGTTAGTAAAAACTTTCCGTCTTCGGTAAATAATAACAGTTGTTTTGGCACTATATTGGTGGAATTCTATGACCTTATATCAAATCTGAGAGTGCAAGTGTCAGCGTGTATAACAAATTGTGCACTGTCATCCTTTCATTAGCAGCACATGATCTAAGTTACAGTGTTACGTACGTGAAACTACTAGTTGCAGCCTTACAAACACAGAAGATGACAAACAGTGAAATCATAACCAATTGACAGAAGGCCAACAAGCCAATGCAACATTACACTCACAAAGTCAAAACAATTGTAAAACTGACTTTTACCCACAGAGTGTATTTTCAACTGGATTTAAGTGTCTTGCTTAATTCTTTAATTTAATGATTACGGGGCCGTAGTAGAGGTAGAAGGCGTCATTGCCGTAGGGTCATGCCGTAGGGGCCAGGATCGGAGTTTACAAGAACAAATGGGGCAAAATATCTACGTTATTAGATCTTTATAGGGAGGCGAACCCTACCAGTTTAAAGATTTATATGTACTTCGCGTTAAATACAATCATAAATTACCTGATCTTCGAGGAATCCAAAATATTTGACAATATATTCGGAGTTACTTTTATTGATCATGTCTCTTTCAATATCGACATATTTCTTCCTATTATCCTTCTTCCGTATCTTCTTCTCGATCAGTTCTTTGTTGGAGGGGCCGTGTCGTTTGACTGTAACCTGATCGTAAGTAAGCCTAAATTTAGAATGAATAATGCGACTTTAAGTGATGTCTGATAATGACATATGACGGTGACTGTTGTTTTGGCAAGAAATCCAGCAGGCTTGAAACCTAAAATACTCGTTTATCTCTGTTCACCAAAGTTGGTGTTAAAATTTGTTTCACAGCCAACACGTACGATAAAGATTCAAACTTTTCTGTAACTCATAAATTGAAAAACAATGTGACGTTATACGGTACCTGAAAAAGTAATTTAAACAAGTAATGTCATTACAATGTGTTATCTGAGATCATCACACAAATTGTGACGTCACCTAAAATCCACTCACCTTAGACCACTCCCCATTGTAGATAACACTCCCAGTTGCTTGAAAATCAGAAGCTGAGGAGGCGTAAGTTACTCCGTCAATGTAGAACTCACGTGCACAGGGTGACAATCTCCTTGCACCTAACCTCTCATGTATATTCATCTAACAGCTACAATCAGGAATATACTGGGTAAAGTTAGACACGGTTTAGTTTTTATGTTGTCGATTTTTTGTCCAAACATCATATCATACAGTAAACAGCTTAGAATATTACCTAGCCTGGCGTGTCCCTAAATATTCCACCTTTCGATAAGATAGGCTTCACAACAAGAATATTTGCCTCCCACCCATGGCGTTAGAGAATTCATCTGCCACCCTAATTCTTGGCTACTCAGCTCTTGGCAATGTTAAATTGTCTACGTTAAATTTCAATGGTACAGTATACCCTGGATACTCGCAATTAACCTAATTTATTCGCTCAATAAGTGCCGTGTCAAAAATAGCACAAAGACATCTGTTGTGCTAAATGAAGATAATCAGATTGTCACCGGTGCTACATCTCACAGATCCACACATTTAAACAAACGTTCCAACTTGTCAGAAATTAAACATTTCATTTTCATTTGAATAAAGTTTGTTCTGTATTAAAAATGAAGCTGCTTGGTTTGGTGACATTTGGTGTAGTTTTGGCGATGGTGGCAAGTGCTCCCGCAGCAGAGGGTGATTGTAAGGAAATGCGAGGGACAAAGAACATTTATAATGGTAAGAAATTATCATTTGATATTATATTGCATGGTAGAACAAGAATTAAAATATAATCAGGGTTACTCATCTCCCGAAAACCATTAACTGCGAATTTAGGTATATTATTATTTATTCTGGCACACCATGTATAATTATCAGTACAATTGCCATGGCCAGTTGGTGATAGACTTCCAGGGTCCAGGGAGCATGATGCATAATAATCGCACCTCTGCCATTTGATTGAATTCAAACAACTCTAACATAAAATATCTCAGAGGTTGGTGAACTGAGTGGGTCTGAGGAAATCAGCCACTGCTGTCCTGCTGGGTATACTTTCAGAGTGAGTAATAGTTAGTAGCCTGTAAATTTGTGTGGAAATATAACCTGTTGCAATTTATAATTATAACACAGGGGGGGCCGGGGGAGCCAAGTGGATATTTGTAGATATTTGTAGATTAATGAAGAATGGATAATCCACGAAAAAATTGGATGACATTCTACAAATTTATACATTTATCTCCAAAAATTCAGTAGAATTTCTGGGCACATATTTGAGATTACATTTTTTGTAGAAAAATGTAGATATTTGTAGATTATTGTCAATGGATAATTCACGAAAATTCTACAAATTCTACAAATTTATACATTTATCTCCAAAAATTCAGTAGAATTTCTGGGCACATATTTGAGATATACATTTTTTGTAGATAAATGTAGATATTTGTAGATTATTGTAATGGATAATTCACGAAAAAAGTGGATGACATTATCCAAATATCTACAAATATCCACTTGGCTCCCCCCTAACACAACATAGCACTGATAAAAAGTCAAAAAGTGTCCACATGATTCAATTGTGTTGGTGACAGAACTATTTAATATTTATATTATAATGGTTCACAATACAAATTTGGCTGGATGTATGAATATTAAAACAACTTATTTTCAGATTTTCTGTCCAAGCAACTCAGAATTTTGCTGGTGTTGTGGAAACTATTACTGCTATTACCGTCATCAATTTGACCTATAAAGTCTGATTACAGTTCTGAGATCACCATTTCTGAATTTTATATTTAGTTTTAAACAATATCTTAAATCGTGTAAAAAACATAATTCAAAGAATCAAAATGTTTTAATGGTTTTAAGAGGATGCAAATTTCAATGACCTTAATATTCGAAAGCATCACAATAGAGGATATATTATATATATATATATATAACTCTAAAACTTTGGTCACAAGAGCAACTGCCTAAACGTGCAGAATTAGAAGTGAAAACAAATAAATAAAAATACTAACAGTCCTTAATACTCGTAACAAATAGATTCATTCAATGTCATAAAACTCTTAACCATACACGTGACCAGTAAAATAATAGAGGAAAAAGCAAGCTTGCTCTTTAAGACCATTTGATATGCTGATGACAAACAAAGTTCTCATGTACAAAGATTTCTTTTTAATAAAAAGAGGACAAAAAAGAGAAAGTACCATTATTCCACTCATGTTGGTGGTGAGACCCAACCCAATGAAAATGGAATGGGCAATGCTGAACAACAAACGAACCCCAGCCGCAAAACCAAAACAAGGGTTGAGGGCCAAGTTCTTAAACTCACTGTAGGTACTATTTCTGAGGGCCACTACCATTCACACCATGGTTTGGTGAGTGACAGCTGCCTTTCAGTTTTGAGATCTTGGCCCAACTGGGATTCGAACTCACAACCTCAGGACCAGTAGACAAGGCACAAGCAGATTAACCATCTTAGCCACTGAGCCAGTGATCTTGAACTAACCCTTAAATCTCAAAATGACTTATTATGAAAGTTAATGTGCACTTGCCAGGGCCGGTAATATTTAGAAGACCATATTATCTGAAAGACGACAGTGAAAGCAACCAGAAGCTTCTTACTGCTTTAAAAATTGATCACAAATTCCTTGAACCAGTGGTGGTAGTAAGTCATAACAGAAAGAATTATTTCAGTTAAACAAAAATTTCAGTTAAACAAAAATTTCACTTTTATGCCATTTATTACAGAGTAAACAAGTTTACAATAAATAAATTTGATATTTAAAGAAATCCTAATTCAATGTGTAGTATGGTATATAGGGGGGTACCACTGTCCATTTTGTCCAATTTGTCTTTGTCTTTTTTTAAATTTTTTTGTGAAGGACAGTGTTTTGGGGACAAAATGGACAATACTAGGGACAAAAGGGACAAAAATTTTGGACAAATGAGACAAAAAATTAGACAAGCTCAAATGTAGAGAATGTATATATAATATTCTACTCGACATCAACAATTTGGATTTTCATGTCAGTGTTTTGCTGTACTTAGAATCAACTGAAACCACTGAAGGGACTGAAATAAGCAGAATTCATCAACGGCATCACATAAATAAATGTGTACACGGTTCAGTCAATATTTCATTAATCCCATTAATCAAGTGGTGATATCAAAAAAGTCATCATCTTTTAATATCATAACGCTCATAGCGGCCAGAAGCAGATACCCAGACCCACACAATTACTTTTCCATTAACAATATGCCGACAATATCGAGCTAATGGGTATTTGCTTTTTCCTATGAAGTAGGAGAAAAAGCATGCCCGTCCTCTAATAAAGATTTTCTTATTCCTCCTCTTGTTCCTGAACATGATGGTGTCTCCAGGACGAATCATTTGAGAGTCACATTCGTCACAGTTTACGCTGAACTGATAGGAACTTCTGAGATGATGGGCAGTGAATCTGTCCAGCCTATTTGAAGGCGGGAGAGTTGTCCGGCCACCTTGACCATAGAAATTCACTAGAGACGTTAAATTCTTTGTAGTACAATCTTCTTTCTTTTTACTCTTAACAAAGTTTTTAACGCCCATATCAGGCTCATGAAACTGCTTCTTTCACTAAACAGAGTAGTTATATCTCTTCCTCTGTATCCCCTCAGTGCAATATTAGTTGTCTTGCTTTTTGAGTGTTGTTTGCAATGCAAGTTCAGCTCAAACTTCAAATGTGAATCAGTGAGCAGGCACTAGACCAAGTTGTCTTGAACAGTGAGCACACTAAGGCTGATATATATACATATCACCGGAGACTCGCGGGCGGAACAAAATATTGCACGCGCACGGGCGTGCAATATTTCATATGTCCCCGAGGGCGCTAGCCCGAGGAGGACATATTTTCGTATAGCACGGAGGGCCCATCGGGCCCGAGTGCTATACGATTTTTCCGCCCGCGGGTCGAGGTGATGTGGATTATATCCACCAGCGTGAGCTTTTTCTTACAGATATTAGTTTTTACTTTAGTTTCTTCAAGAGATCCTTTTTTAATTTAGTTTCACTTTTACTCTCAACATGTTTCTAATACGATAGTTCCGCCCTCGAGGCGAGGAATGATATCGTGTATATCCATCAGCGGGCGTTTATCACGAAGCTTCAGTTTGCAACAATCACAGCAAATTAATGTACAAGATTTCAGAAAAGTTACGAAAAAATCATGTTGCTTTTGGTTTAAGATGTAAAACAGGCCAAAATGACTGACTATAGAACGAAAAACCGGCTGCTATCAAACAATGTTTCAGCTCATTGTTTCATGTACATATAATTTTATTGTAAACAATCAAAATATAGGCCCTCTCTCCCTGAATCTCCTTATCTCCTTCTCTCCCTCTCTCACTCTCTCACTCTCTCCCTATCTTCCTTTCTCCTTCTCCCACTCTCCTTACCTCCCTCTCTCCCTCTATCCCTCTCTCTTTATCTCCATCTCTCCTCATCTCCCTCTCTCCTCCTCTCCCTCTCTTTCTCTCCCTCTCTACTTCTCTACCTCTCTCCCTCCCTGGAACCAGAACAAGCACCGCCAGTCGCCACAGAGCAGCTGCTACTTATACCACGTGAGTTGTCATTATCAGTTACCAGGGTAACCAGGGTTACCCAGGTAACCAGTTACTAGAGTTTCTGTAGCAGCTACTGAGTGACTGGACAATCAAAAGTAGTAACCCAGAGAGCTCGAGATCACAGTCTGATCATGGACAATGGACATTGAATATGAAAGTTAAAGATCAAATTTATAACATCAATTTAAATGGCAGTTTCAAAACAAAAACAGGGCAAAATATCTTTTGGGAACATAATAGAATAACACGTAAAATGTCGGCCTAAATTTCAAGGTTTATCAACTGAAATAGTGAACTGAAAATGGTAAACACAAAACAATTATCGACACTAATGGATATCACAGGCTTAGACTTAACGTCTCCACGAATTTGGTAACCATAGTAACAGTGTGTCACGTGTTAATTATGAGCCAATCATGGCAATCTGCGTGAAAACTGATATGATATAGCATCCGATATAACATAAGGTGACTGGTGAGCTCACAGTTCAGAGTTGATACATTCTTTAAATCCACATATTTCCGTGGGAACTATTAAAGTGTACTGTGTAGTGTGTAAGTGTGGATCAATCACACTGTTCAGTGTTCAGATTTCATGTCATCTGCTCACGAGATGTATCATCAGCGAGATGTATCATCAGGAGACGATACAGAAACTGAAAATATTTTAGAGAACTCCGGGCTATATTGCTACTGGTCAAATTAAATGTCACTTGTTAGCGGGCTATATCATGAGCGGGCTGTAGAGATATCGGGCCCTTTGACAGCGGGCTGGTGAGAGCCCGCTATGCGAAAAAGCGCACGCTGGTGGATATATAACCAAGATTGACTTTACTGTTCTACTTCTGTCTGAATTTACCCAACTTATTAGCTTGTTGGAACTGTGCCTGAACTTATTTTTTGCATTTCAACGGATAATTGACCTTATTTTCTTTACTGTCTATTTTGTCCCTGTCTATTTGTCTCGTTTGTCCCTGTCCTTTTTGTCCTTTTTGTCCTTTTTGTCCTTTTTGTCCATTTTGTCCCTGTCTTTTTGTCTATTTTGTCCTTTTTGTCCCAGTCTTTTTTGTCTTTTTTGTCTTTTTTGTCTTTTTTGTCTTTTTTGTCCCTATTATCTTTTTTTGTCCCTTTTGTCCCTCTTGTCTTTGTCTTTTTTCAGTTGTTTTTGTGCAGGGATAAAATGGACAGTGGTACCCCCCCCCTATATATACTGTTTGACATTTCCTGTAATCTTTATACTATGAGATTTGCCACAAATGTGTAGTATGGTTGTCACTCTTTAAATAGATTAGATATAAGTTGACGTGGCAAAAGAGTGTGCGTGCTGTTCGCTATTGCTCACACCAAATGGCAACCTAGTAAATGTTTTGTATGGACACCAGTCTCCATCACGATACAAAATTAGGATTGTAGAATTTATTGAATAACTTTTAGTGCAGTGGAGGTGGCGGTGTGGTGCATTAATACAGTGACAGCCTACTGATTTAGAGTTGTTTTTAAGTGAGCATGAAGAAATTGTTGGTACCAATGCTGATAGAGCTGCACCTGATGTATCCTCACGAGGTCTCTGGAGCACATTTGAACGAACATTCTTTGATGTCTGTGTTACCCACCCCAACTCACCCACATATGACAAAAAAGATATGGAACAGATCTATAAAGCTCATGAAATGAGGAAAATGAAAAAGTACAACAACAGAATCATCCAGGTGGAAAAAGGCACCTTTACCCCACTTATATACTCAACAAATGGCGGATGGGGTCCACAAGCCTCAAGATACCACAAGAGACTCACTGAAAAACTATCCCAGAAGGAGAAGACTATGCGGCTATTATGTGTTACATGCGCACCAGGATTAGATTCTCAATCCTCAGGAGCACCCTGATAGCGGTCAGGGGTGAGAGAGGGAGACGGCAATCGTATACATTGCCAGTCAGTGTAACTTCGTTTAACTTGATACCTGCCACCAATCACCATGGACTATGAATGTTTCTAGACACTATCCTTTAGATATTGAGATATTGGTATCTCAGATCACGTGTACATCGTTCCTTTTTTTATGACACAGTAATTTATTGACACTCACAGCTATAATGGGGGGGGGGTGTCATGTCCGTCTATGTCCGCCTATGTCCTGTCCTTTTTGGATTCTATGAGACAACGGACGTGTTTTTTGGGACATTGGCGGACACGGACGGACATAGGCGGACTCGGACGGACATTGGCGGACTCGGACGGACATTGGCGGACCCGGACGGACATTGGCGGACTTGGATGGACATTGGTGGACATTAGCGGACATTGGTGGACATTAGCGGACAAACATTTTGAGGACTGAAGAGTACTGAAGAGTACTGAGGAGGATGGCTGAGAAGGATGGCTGAGGAGGATGGCTGAGGAGGATGACTGAGGAGGATGACTGAGGAGGATGACTGAGAGGGAGGAGGACTCAGGAGGAGGACTCAGAAGGAAGAGGAGGAGGACTCAGGAGGAGGACTCAGGAGGAAGACTTAGGAGAAATGAGAAGGAGGACTGAGGAGAAGTGAGGAGGAGGAGGAGGAGGAGGAGGACTGAATAGGAGGAGAAGGAGGGGGACTGGGAGAGGACTGGGGAGGAGGAGGACTGATGAGAGGGATGAGGAGGAGGACCCAGGAGGAGGACTGAGGAACGAGGAGGAGGATGAATAGGAGTAGGAGGACCCAGGAGGAGGAGGAGTGAGGAGGAGGACTGAGTAGGACTGAGGAGGATGGCTGAGGAGGATGACTGAGAGGGAAGAGGAGGAGGAGGAGGAGGAGGGGGACTCAGGAGGAGGAGGAGGACTGAGGAGGACTGAGAAGGAGGAGGAGGAGGAGGACTGAATAGGAGGAGGAGGAGGGGGACTGGGGGAGGACTGAGGAGGAGGATGGAAGAATGAGGAGAAGGATGAGGAGTAGGACTGAGGAGGACTGAGGACTGAGGAGGAAGAGGAGGAGGATGAAGAGGAGGAGGAGGACCCAGGAGAAGGACCCAGGAGGAGGACTCAGGAGGAGGAGGAGGACTGGGGAGGAGAAGGACTGTTGAGGACTGATGAGGAGGACTGAGGACGAGGAGGAGGAGTAGGAGGAGGACTGAGGAGGGGAGGAGGAAGAGGACTGAGGAAGATCAGGAAGACCCAGGGGGAGGAGGAGGAAGAGTAAGCACCCTACGCGCGTGGGGTGGACTTCTGGGGTGGACTTTTATTCAGCGCGTATTTTGTAGCCTGTTCAACTTGACGTTTTGAATCGTTACTATCTCAATGTCACAGATACATAGAATGTGAGGTGATCATCTTAAAGAGAAACGTCTCAGCTTTCACCTGGTGTAAAGTTTATCTTTGTTCTCAAAATATAGCTCGCTCAGTGTGCAACAGAAGTTGACATTACAATAACCACGTCCGTGACCGGTCGTCAGATACCGGAGTCTTGCACAAAATTGGGTCCCTAAATTAAAATTTTATGACACAGTTACGATGAACTAGTGTCTAGGGAAACATTTGGTGAAAGTTTCAACTCTCTACTATAAAAATAGCGATAGTTATTGAAGATAAACCGTGAGAAACTCCCTCTTGTCGAGATCAACGCTCTAGGAACCTCCCTTCTGTACCACGTGACAACGATTAGAGCGTCACGTGGCCGTCACGTGACACAAGTGCGCGCGTTGGCTCGAACATTCTCGTGGGAAATCCTGATTGCCTGATCGATCTGGTGGGAAATCCTGATTGCTACGGAAAGGGCTGACAACCACTGTTATTTTCGTTCCTCAATTTTCCAGTTCACTTGCTCAGTGCTGTCAGTTGTTTTTTGTTTGCCCTGCTAAATAAATTTCACTCCGTCATAATCCCCTACTCCCCTATCCAATGAACTGTTTCTGTTACAGCTGCCATTCTGTTGACTTGACCCTAACTTAGTCTTATCATTGTCACTTGATAACTTTATCCGTGTGCACTTTCTCGAAACTCACTTATCTTTGCCTTAACAGACTTACTGGTCACTGCACTAGGCCCTCCTTTAAATGCAAATATCATATGAGCAGCCGATCGATTTATTGCTTGAACTGTGCATCCTTTTTTTTAAATACATTAGGTCAATTTTTCTATCGTGAAACTTAGTCACTGAAAGTGAAGACAACGCAATCTGGCTGTGCCGGTTCCCCTCTGCCTAGATCACTTAGAATATCCATAGTTAGCAATACTTTAATCGTTTAATGCAGCGATATAGCCAGTTATTAATGCCACATTGTAGATTTTAGCCTGTTCCAATCATCCTTATATCGAGTTAATGAAATTTATGAAATTGCCTACCGTTCAAATCGCTCTCTGTTGTTAGCACCACATGTAACGTCTTAGCCGTGGTACAAGAGAAACAGGGAAATCGTGAATCAGGATCTAAACCTAGACCCTACAAAATATAATAGGTGATCAGTTATCAGTCTAAATATAAAATATAGTATCAATTTATAACAGCTCTCTCTCTCGTTAGATCGGAAAGCACATGTTAAAATGCGTCTCGTTCCCGAAAACGCGCATTTATTAAATGCTAACGCCGCGCCGCACTGCACTTAGATTATCAGTTCGGCCGGCAAACAACTTTCTGTGAGGCGCAAAATCAAAAATTTCGTGTTTTCACTGTCAGAACTCGAGTGATCTAAAAACAAACTTAGTGCTCCCGGCTAATTATAAACTTGGATTACTGTATAAAAGTTATAATTTAATTTAAAAAACAATTTCTTAAAAACTGGTCATCGTGACTGGTTATTGAAATATCACGTTGCTTACTTGCCATATCTGTTTAACATTTTGTAATTTACCCGAGGTACATCTCTCAGATTTGCTCTTCTAACATTAACATTTTCATCATCAGTTTGCTGTCTAGCAATAACGTCATCTCTAATATCAATCTCAGAAGGTTCATCATTATTATCTCGTAAATTATCTGGCAGTTCAATATCAGGGTCAACTATACCAGGTTCAACTAACGGACTAACATCCTGCTGCTCACTCACTGTCTCACCTCTCACTGAAACAGGGTCTTTGTCAGATACGTTATCTTGTTGAAGAGAGATAATAGGTCTTCTCAGGCTTTGAATGTGATCAGCATGCTTCCTGATGATGCGTCCTTCATGCTCAATATCATATGTGTTGGATGATTCGCCCAGTCTTCGCACTACTGTGGCTGGTCTCCATTCTTTTCCATCAATCTGGACACGTACTGGCTGCTTTGGACAAAATATTCTAGGATTGCTCTGCAACACTTGCTCTTGTTTGTCAGCTTGCAAGTTTTCCACTTTCTCCTTGTCATGCGGCGTGAGCATGTGTAACTTAGATCTTAATGTCCGATTGTACATCATGATTGCTGGTGTCTGACCTGTGGTTGCGTGCGGAGTGTTCCTGTAAGTTAACAAGAAATTATTGAGATTCTTGTCCAAGTCTTTAGAGTCATTCCACATCTTTTTCATAGAATTCTTGAACGATTGTACCAGTCTCTCTGCGATGCTATTAGATTTAGGGTGGTATGTCGGTGTTGGAATGTGTCTTATTCCGTTTTGCTTGAAGAAAACTCTGAGTTCCTCTGAAGTAAACTGGGGTCCGTTGTCTGATACAACGACACATGGTAACCCAGTTCTAGCAAATATGTGTCTTAGAACTGTAATCAGTGCTCCTGTTTTCGTTGAGTTCATCTTAACAATGTCAGGCCACTTAGAGTAGGCGTCCTGAACAAGTAACCACATGTGTCCCTGGAATAGTCCTGCAAAGTCCATGTGGATGCGCTGGTATGGTCCAGTGGGTCGGCACCACGGATGGTCTGTTAAAGCTGGTGCTGATCTACCAAACTTGTTACATTCCACACATGTCTTTACCATGTTCTCCAAGTCTTGATTAAGATTAGGCCACCAAACATAGCTCCTCGCAATTGTCTTCATACCGCTAACCCCTGAGTGAGTCAAGTGCAACATGTCTAACACTGACTGCCTCAGTTTCACAGGTATTACCACTCGATTTCCCCAGATCAAGCATCCTTGCTCCGTAGATAGTTCGGTCTTCCTTTTCTGAAATTCTTTCATCTCTTCGTTAGTACAGTCTAGTTTTGCTGGCCATCCCTCCATAGTGTAAGCAAACACACGAGATAGAATCGGATCCTTCATCGTTTCTCTGACCACTAGTCCTGCATCTAACAATGCTTCTTCCATCGTGACCTTGAGGACTGTGTCATAAATAGTGGTCTCCTCCTTGTGTTTAGTAGGCGCTGGCAGCCTAGAAAGTACATCACAATTGGCATGATCTTTGGTAGGTCTGTACTTGATGCTATACTGATAACTCATTAAGGTCAATCCATATCGAGTTATTCTAGCTGTGGCCATCTCTGGCAGTTTCTTCTTTGGGTCAAAAATAAATGTTAATGGCTTGTGGTCCGTCACTAACTCAAAATGATTTCCCCACAAATACACATGAAATCTTGTGACCGCCCATACTATAGCTAGGGCTTCACGATCAATCTGACTGTAGTTCTTCTCGGCTTTCGATAAAGTTCGTGATATGTATTCGATCGGTCTTTCTCCTTCTTTGTCCACGTGACTCAACACCGCTCCAAGTCCTCTGCTGCTGGCATCAGTGTCAAGCTTCAACTTCTTGTTAGGATCATACAGCGTCAACACTGCATCAGAACAGAGCATGTCTTTTAATTCTTTGAATGCTACTTCCTCCTTTTTGGTCCATTTCCATGGTGATGATCTCAAACTATCTAGAGGTTCAATAACTGAACTTAAGTTGGGCAGGTATCTACGATAGTAGTTGACCGCACCCAGAAATGAAATTAGTTCGGCCAGGTTAGTCGGTGCTGGAGCTGCTTTCAAATCTGCCACCTTGGATTTTACTGGCTGTATTCCATGTCTTGATATCTGATGACCTAAATAAACAACTGAGTCCTGAAAAAACTTGGACTTAGCCCGGTTACACCGAAATCCTCGTTCCTGCAATCGTCGTATTACCTCTTGAAGATTCTGCAAGTGCTCCCGGTCATCTTTTCCTGATATCAAAATATCATCGATCCTACAGCAAACTTTATCAATGTTTTTCAACGTGTTGTCCATGGTCTCCTGAAAGATACCGCTACTACTTGACACACCGTAGGGTAATCTATTCCATTGAAATAGACCGAGATGAGTGTTTATCACTGTAAGCTTCTTGTCCTTCTCTCTGACTTTCACATGATTGTAAGCAGACTTCACATCGATAACTGAAAACTTCTGTCCTCCAACCATTGAATTAAAGCATTCTTCAGTACTCGGTAAAGGATACATCTTTGTCTCTAGGTGCTTGTTGAGGGTACTTTTGTAGTCACCGCATATCCTTAACTTTGGCCCACGCTCGACAACTACTATAGGCGTAGCCCAGGTACTGCTTTCAACTTTCTCCAAGATATTCTGATCAACCAAGGACATCAACTCATTCTTGACTTTCTCTCGTTGAGAATACGGCAAGTTCCTAGCCTTTAAGAATACGGGTTGAGCTTCTTCTTTCAGCGTGAATTTAGCTTCGACTCCACTGATCTGTCCAATTCCAGGTTTGAATATCTTGTCGTGTTTTAAACTTTCCACGTAATCCGTGATCATCTTCTCAGTTACTATTCCTTCAGAGACTTGGTTGAGAGGGTATCCTTCTTCACTCTGAAGGTCTTTGTCAATCTTTGGCTCTTCGTCTTTACCAATCTTTGACTCTTCGTCTTTGTCAACAACAGACATTACACAAGACGACTCGCCTCTCATCTCACCTAAAACATCTACTGAACATTGAGAATTACATGACTGATCACACTTCACTACACTACTACATAACTTACTACATTTAGAGGGTACATTAGACACAACACGGTCTTTTCCATTGAATAGCTGTTCCAACCAATCGTAACCACAGAAAACTTGAATCCAAGTTCTGCCAAAGAGAGTCGGAAACGGTTCCTCCACAACATACAGCTCCATGTTCTCTCTACATTTACCTTTAAAATTCACTTTAACTTTCATCTTCCCGAGTATAGACTTAATCTCGCCGTTGGCAACTTTCAGAGTGTTCTTCGTCTTTACCAGTGCATCATACACAACTGACGAACTCACACGAGCACTCTCACACAAAGCTTGTACCGTTGTTACGCTCACACTACTGCCACTATCAAACTCCATATTCAAAAAAATATCATCATTAATAGTAACTTTAACCATTGGTTTCTGACAAAAAACATTATCAATTCCAATTTCAAGTGGTTCAATAACATTACCTGACACCGTAACGTTACCTGACACATTCACGTGTCTCACTGACCACTCCAAAGAACTATTGACATCTGGACTCTGACTCTCAATTTCACTCTGCTCTTCAACATTGTGAGTTTTCTTCACAACATAACAGTTCTTCTTGATATGTCCAGTTTTCTTACATTTGAAACATTTAGTTTTGCAGTCGTCCTTAGTGTGTCCACTCAATGTACATCTCGTACATACAACTGAAGCTTTGAATTTGTTCGGCTCCCGTCTCTCCCATGATACTCTGTTAACATCACTCTCGCTCATGTTCATCTGCGCTGCTTCCTCCTCTGTCTTCTCAGCAGCTAAAGCTAACTCTACCGCTCTCTCAAAAGTTAAGTTGGCTTCCCCTAACAGCCTTTTCTTCATTTTCACACTCTTCATTCCAGCAATAAATTGATCAAGCATTCTCTCCTGAAAGTTCTCAAAGTCACAAAAGGTTGCGATTGTTTTCAGTTTGTTGATGTATTGACCAACTGTCTCGTTCACTTGTTTGCAGGAAGAAAACTTATATCTCTGAAGATGTATTGCAGGTTGCGGCATCAAGTGATCTACTAACCTCTTCTTCAGGGTGTCATAGGTGCACAATCTCACTTCATCTGGGTTGCTCAAACTCTTGATTAGCCCATACATGCCACTGTCCAAGTACGATAGGAAAACTGCGGTATTTCCTTGAGTCGCATTCTGCGCATCCGTCCTTGCTGTTTCCACTGCTGCAGCGTTGCTGTTGTCATTAACGAGTTCCGGTATTGCTGGTACCGCTCTGAATAGCTGATTGGCTTGAGCGAACAACTCAAACCTCTCAAACCATGTTCTGCAATCTGCATCTGATGTTAAGAGTTCCAACTGTCCAATAATCCTCGTCGCCATTGTAACGTCTTAGCCGTGGTACAAGAGAAACAGGGAAATCGTGAATCAGGATCTAAACCTAGACCCTACAAAATATAATAGGTGATCAGTTATCAGTCTAAATATAAAATATAGTATCAATTTATAACACCACACTGATTAACTACAATGTTCCAATTTTTTAGAATTATGTCCGACATAATTCTAATTTTTGCTGTTACAGCAGATAGTTATGGTGAAATGGCACGCAGGAATAAGTCATCCCTGTCCTCCAAAAAGCACATGAAAAGGTACTTGGTAAGCCATGTCTTTTCCAATAATAAATCCAATGTATCACAATCTGTGGACTTTTTACTCAAAAACTAGATTGATTAATTGATAATTCATTGCTGATTGTTCACGCGCCCTGTATGGAAGTATAAAAATGGTAATCCGCATACTCCAGGAAGAATTGAAGCAATCTCAAGAGAAAAGAAGGGAATCTGGATCCTTCGTCGGATCGTCACAGAGCTTAGAGGGGAGCTCTACGCTTCACTGGCCATGCAAAGCAGGGAAAGTGACGGAGGCGGAGGCACTGCTGGCTGCTGGAGCGGACATTAACAAGCTGGACAGAGCGCAGATGAACCCTTTCATGGACGCGATCAACTCAGGTAAATCATTTGACCGCCTTAACAATATGGGTTTATCTAACATTGGTAATAGTAGCAAGAGGTTTTAGTCATGCGTTTGATTACAGCACAGTGTGAAACCCTGAAGCATACGTCGAGCTCTAAACTCTGTTTTGTCTGATAATCAATTATTCGAATATTGAAGGATTAAATTTGGTAACTTGATGATCACATAATTAACAGGACAGGTCGACTGTGCTAGATGGCTGCTGAGGCAAGACGGTTGAAAGCTCCAGCCCGAGATATGGTCGTTTTGTAGGGAGAGGGGGCTAGAGTCAGTGCTAACAGCTTAACAGAAGGTAAAATCCTGAACTTTTGTTCATTGATTCTTTGAATCAATGAACAGATTCAAAGAATCAATGAACAATCGTTCAGATGTAAAAATTATTTATTCACTATTTTGCATTACATTTAGTTACAGGACTGACATGCGACATCCGTCGTTGACCTTTGTCTTTATTTCAGCAAGGTACGGAGAGCGATCCATGGCTGTCCCGATAGACCCACTCAGACTCCTGCCGGAAGATACTCCTCCGGTTGATCCAGATGAGACAGTTCTAGCAGATGATCAGTTACAGACTGAAGAACATATCCCACAGATCAATGCGTCAACATCTGCAAATGAAGGTACTTCAATCTGCTCTTCTTGTATGTGTCTTTGTGCCTGCGTCTGTGATTGTACTGAAGTGTACTCTGTGTGTTTGTGCCTGTGTCTGTCTTTGTATCGAGTGTGTGTCTCTGATTGTACTGCGTGTGTCTGTAATTGTAATGTAGTGTACTGAAGTGAACTATGTGTGTGTGTGTGTGTGTGTGTGTGTGTGTGTGTGTGTGTGTGTGTGTGTGTGTGTGTTTTTTCATAGAAGTTGTTATTTCCAAGATACGAAGTTCGAAAAGCTTGCATTTAGTAATAGACGAATTTTGCAGCTGATATCAGAATCGAAATGATGATGGTACTACACGAGATGCTCATGGAAAAGGTATCAGTTTGCTTTCCTCCTCCCACGAGCAGTACAAAGTGTGGGTTCAACTTTAATCTGATAGAAGATATCTATGCGGAACCCAAGCCCGGCTATGTCTGTACATAATAACGAAAGAAAGCGGTAAGTTTTTAATCATGTAAATGTTCGGCCGAACGTTTGCTTTCATTTTAGACTAGTGACGAAAATCAACAATCGTTTGCCAGTTTGGTTAGTAAAGTCGACAAAAAATAGTCCATTCCCCAAGGCCATGATATTCGAATTCTGCCCGTTGAAATCGGCCACTCTGATTTTTATCATTGAACTTTGCATTGATGACATGTTCATTCTCTACAGGTTATGCTGCGAGGGCGTTTAGCTCGATAGATGTTGAAAATGCCCACAGCATTATAAATCATTTGGACCGCCGAGGGGTCCAAAACTCCTCAATCGAAGAGCTTAGTAGACATGTCAGCTACCTACAAAGACTTCAAATTCTCAGGAAAACCTCTCTAGGACGGTAATACATTAACTTGTTTAGTTAATAAATTTAATAAGTAGATTTTGAGTGATGATTACTCAATACTGATATCGAGGTACCATAAAAAGGGTATATAAACTTATCACTTATGCTTATATGCTTATACTCTTATACTATCAATGAATATCAAATCGCCTTCTCTAGTTATCAAACCCAACATAAATTAAATCTCTGCCTACAAGGACTATTCGATATTTACAACAGACCGAGTGAATGTCTCAATCTTTTCAGGAAGCTTTATACTCCGACATCCACAATTTACCACGCCCCTGAGACCGACAAAGGTCTTTCTGATAGATTGACTTCCAGCCAATTCGATCTATCGAAGCCGAGTGGGAAGAACTAAGAACTGAAACCCATGGTCGCAACGATGCTCCTCGCGGACAAGGGAGAGTTAGGGCCATCGGTGGTCACAAGACTGCAGAATATTTATTTTTTAAGCGTTGAGGTTGTCACGAAAGCGTACTGTAACGGGACTGTATCAGATTTGAGGGATTTGATTTTGTGATTCGCAGTTCACGTGATTTTATTGTGATCTTAGACTGTAAAAACTATAAAGGTTCAAGTTGAACTATCGTCGCCATGATTATGTATTTTGGAACTGTTCACGTTGATATTGCTTCGTTAATCAGCAGTCTTCCTTGTATATTGTTCCTTGTATTGGTTACCTTCTACTGTGTAATGCAGCTACGATCAACGATACTTAGCTAGTACATTCATAGTAACTGCACTGAGAAGAGTAAAAAATTTGAGCTTTGACGGAATAACATTTCCTTGTTTTTAGATACGGTTACTATTCTAGTGAGGGGTTCATAGCTGACCATTAAGGTCTTACTCACAATAATTTGTGCTCTGATATTGGCCGTACTGACTGCTGTTGAAAAAGCCACGCCATCAGATGCGCGTCACGAGAGTCCACCCCACTACGTACAATGCAAAATTTGAAATTTTCCCAAAAACTTCTGATTAAGCTAGTTTGTTTTCAATAACTTTTGCAATATTAACAGTAGACCCTTCAAATTTTCACCAAATGTTTCCCTAGACACTAGTTCATCGTAACTGTGTCATAAAATTTTAATTTAGGGACCCAATTTTGTGCAAGACTCCGGTATCTGACGACCGGTCGGGGACGTGGTTATTGTAATGTCAACTTCTGTTGCACACTGAGCGAGCTATATTTTGAGAACAAAGATAAACTTTACACCAGGTGAAAGCTGAGACGTTTCTCTTTAAGATGATCACCTCACATTCTGTGTATCTGTGACATTGAGATAGTAACGATTCAAAACGTCAAGTTGAACAGGCTACAAAATACGCGCTGAATAAAAGTCCACCCCAGGAGTCCACCCCACGCGCGTAGGGTGGTAAGAGGAGGAAGCATCTAAATGTTATTTCCATTTTTGTCCGTTTTTGTCCATTTTTGTCCGTTTTTGTCCGCTCTATTTTATGTCCGTTTTGAAAATATAGGGTACCGAACGGACAAAAAACATGATCCCCCTATAACAGCAAAAATTGAACATTTTATTTAGCAATTTAGGTGTCCATTAATGTCCGCCTATGTCCGCCTATGTCCGTCTATGTCCGCCTATGTCCGCCTATGTCCGTCTATGTCCGCCTATGTCCGCCTATGTCCGCCTATGTCCTGTCCTTTTTGGATTCTATGAGACAAGCGGACATAGACGGACGTGACACCCCCCCCCCCCCCCTATAATTTTAATCATTGAATCAGTATTTTTTCCCGATCCATGACTCAAAGTGCCGAAGGCACAAAAGAGTCAAGGACAAGGGTTAGCGAACGAGGTTTTTTTGTATATGGTAGCTTTCGTCCGTACCTGCGAGCGTGCCTGCGAGCGAGCGTACGTGTCGCCCACGTGTCTGCCTGCGCAAAGTTATTTTGCGCGAAAATCTGAATTTAACAATTGTTGGCGCGCGGTGCTGAAATGTTCAAGTACATTGTTAATTTCACCAGGTACGCATGCCGCTAGGGACTAATTGATAGCATAGTATTATTATTTTGAGTTAGTATTACTATTTTGCACAGGTCCGTGTCAGGTTGCATAAACAATAAACATAGTCATATGGTTACATAGAAATATACACGATTTTCAAATTAAATATGGAATTATATCAACTGGGCGGCGCTCGGCCTGTCACTCCGCCATATCTGCATGCTTATAAACAGTAAAGACTGGGGTCCCTAGATGGTATGGAATATGATCAAATACTCAAACACGGATCGGGAAATTGAGCGGCCATCCACAAAAGAAAAGCGGCCGCATTTCTTGTTATCTGTGCTCTGCGTAATGCATCACATGAATCAGTTTTTAATCTATTAACTTATTACACATTTGTGCTCTGCTTTAGCATCACTTGACTATTTTAAAAAAATTGTTTGTTCAGGCCATGACCTAATAGTCAGCCAATTGGCCATTGCTGAAATTGAATGTAATTTATTCATTCAGGTCTACTATATTTTAAGTGAGCATAATGGGTATATTTTTGGACCTAAAGGCTTTAGTATGGCAACTTTAAAATTGGTTCTTTTAATCATTTATTAAATATCAGTTTAAAAATATATAAATCTGGAATCTGTTCACACTGTAAACCAGTCCTATAAAAATTTCAAAAACCCTGTTAAATTAAATATTAAAAACGTCTCAATAATGGAAATAGTCATACAATTAAGAAATTTACCAAATTCTTAATATCTACCTAAGAGAAAAATACCTAGTCAATGTCTACCTGTAAAACACTAAATATTAGGTTAAATACATTTAACAGGTGATACTCGTAAAATATCTGTTCCATATATTCCAAATATCTGTTCCATATATTGGACGAGTCCAACTCGGCGTGCGTCCTGGTAGGTTGTAAACCTACAAAAATACATAGGTGGTGGAGTCAGCACACATTTAATAATTGTACCGTAAGATTTTGATTTTTTTGTTGGGGACTGGCCCGTGGTACCAGCCAATGTTTACTCAAACAAGAATTGCGCCCGTTGTTTCGTTTTGGCGGACGCTAGATTTCCGTTCACTATATTTATAAATATAAGCTCTAATCAGCTCACTGCATAATAATAATATACACATAGTACACTATACTACGAGTACGCATGCCACGTACAAATTGGGCTCATTACCTAATACTATACATTAATTAATACACTCACGCCGCGCATTTATTGACATGCTAGCTACACATACATCATATCTCCGCAAGCAATACTCGCGCGCTGCACTGCGCGCTAGTTGTCATGGTAACTAACGAAAGGACGGACGACATATTTAAACCCACCTATCTCGTTCTCCAAAATCCACGTTTTTCTGCAAAAACGTCCATTCGTAACCTTTCACTATTGTCTTTTTACAAAAGAGTGTGAACGGAAAAAATATATATAATATCAATGGTAATAAGAAAATCATCCCCGTGGGGCACATGCATAAATATAAAATGTTAAGGAAATCTCAAACTATTCAATTTAGACTCTACCGGTAAAGTATGCAATGCAGGTTTATAACTTAAAGTTTAATTTTCTAATGGTTAATAGGTAAAGATTAAAAACAGTAAAACAAGACTGAGCACTTCAAAATTTGTAGAATTTGTAACTTGATTTGAAATACGCGGCGATAAAAAAGAATGTCCAATGTTGGCAGTGTAAATGATGAGATATGCGACGTTTATTGAGTGATGCATAAGTGTGTGCATATAATCTAAGATGTAGAGACAAGGTTATTATCGGCATTTTGGTTTATGTTACCCTTTGATTTTCTTAGTCCTGTTATACAAAATAACATGAAATTAGGCCATTCGTCTTCGATGTTTTCATTTTGCTGATCGATGAGCATAGTTTTTATACAAGTTTTGTAAATGTTCAGGTTAAATAGACTAGGCGGGGAAGTTGCTGCAACATTATATCGGTTTATTGCTAATAATGGACCTTTAAAAAATACTGAGTTGTTGTAGGGGTGTTGACCATACTTTTCTGACCATTGTGTAGTGAGAATAGAATCCGTGTTAGTATTAAATAATGGTGCGCTTTTGGGAATTGTTTTCTTGAGAGACAATGGTACTAGATTAGGAAAGTTTTTCAATTTATGCATTAAAATGAGTGCGTTCTTTACAATGATACTGTGTACTGTCAATATTTTATGTAAATAAAAGCCAGACTTAGTACTTGCTGGGGGGATACCGTCCTTGTACCAGTAATTGACGAAACCAGGTAATACTGCACGAAGGCCCATTTTCTGTTTTACAAAAAGTGATTCAATATGAGACTTAGCAGCAAAACCCCATACAAGGCTGCAATAATTAAGGTGTGACTGCACAAAACTTTGATAAATTTGAAGACGTGCTTCGAGAGGCAGATATTTTTTAAGTTTGTACATGACTCCTATGTATCTGGACATTTTCATTTTCATGGCAGAGATATGATAGGACCAGTTTAGTTTATCATCTATTATAACTCCTAAAAAACGGGCTTCTGTTTTTCTCTCAATTGTGACACCAGAAATTGTCACATCACGATAATTAAGATTCCTTTGTCGAGAGAAGATCATATAATTTGTTTTCTTAAGGTTGAGAGCTAAACCATTATTGTTATATATTCTAGTAATTTATTGTATGATTAACCGATATACTATTCAGGATGACTACCTGGGTTTTGGTTTTGGTTTAGCTTTTAGCTTTTAGTCTTGCGTTTACCTTGTCACAACGATTCAAAACAATGGCGACGAGTCTGGTTTCGAACTTACGCTTATCCAAGGAAACTGATTGTGTCAGAGAGTGGCTGGAAATCTTTGAAAACGCCGCTTCTGTGTTCATTTTCGCACACGCAGATAAGTTACCAGATGACGCAAACGAGAAAACTGCTAAAACTGCAGAACTCATGAGAACACTGTTAACAGTCAATCTGGGGCCTGACGCGTTGAAGAAGTTGCGTGCATTTACATTTCCAGCTGAAATTAAAGACACTGACTACGCTACCCTGAGAAAAACTCTTGTTGATCGGTTATCACCCAAAACAAACATTGTAGCTCAACAGCAGAAGTTTATGACTTTGAATCAGATTGCTGGTGAATCCTTATGTACTTTTATGTCACGATTGAAGGAAGCTGCTAATGTTTGTCAGTTCGGTGATTTGTTTGATTTAATGGTGCGTACACGTTTTGTGGCTGGACTATCCTCTGATAGGATACGTGCTGAACTCATATCAGAATCTGCTACCAACGACACGTCTGCCAGCCTGTTTGATAAAGCTCAGACGAAGGAGAATGCTCTGCAAAGTTCAATGTCAGTCACAACACACTATGTTCAAAAACCCGGGAAGTTTCAAAAACCTCAAAACTCTAAGTTCCATCAGAAGGCCGACCTTAGCATTGTTTGTTCACGTTGTACTGTTCGTGGTCATGTTGCGAAAAACTGCAAAGTTCGTTGCAGAAACTGTCGCAAACCCGGACATATCGCGAAGAACTGTCGTTCAGCTAAGAAGCAATCCCATTGTGTTGAAGGGATTGGTGATCATGATGATGGCAACGCTTGCGCTGCTGATTATGGGTACACACATCAAGAGTCGGAGAACACGTTGTACTGCGTGGAGACGGCTGATCCTGTCCAGATTCCAGTACAGACTCCTGTTCCCGATGGTACTCTTCCTGCATCAGTTGTTAGTAATTTATCCAGTTGTATTGATTGTAATCAGAAACCATTTCTTAAAGTTAAGATTAATGATAAGATTTTGAAAATGGAGTTAGATACTGGTTCATCTTTAAGCTGTATAAGTAAGTCTGATTTTGCTAGACTAGGACTAACTGATTGCCAGATTGTTCCATGTTCCCAGAAATTGCGAGTAGCTAATTTTAATTGTGAAAGCATTCACTGCAAGGCCCTTGTAAACGTTGAATTTAGAGGCAAGAAATGGATTTTACCACTATATGTAGTCGATTGTCGGTTTCCCACACTCCTAGGTCGAGAGTGGATCATCCAGATGTTTGGTAAAGACTGGTTGGATCATATGATAGGACTTGTTGATGTTGAGCAATCTTACGCTGTCTCCAAGTTTCAGAGAGATGAATTTGTTAGTGAGATACTCCGCAGTCCTGTGTTCGATCCTGGTGTTGGAACTGTTAAAGGATTCGAAGCTTGTCTACAATTTAAGCCTGATGCGAGAGCAAAGTTTTGCAAGGCAAGGCAGGTCCCATTTGCCATCGTAGACAAGGTTGGGAAAGCCATAGACGAGTTAGTGAAGAATGGACAGCTGATTCCAACAGAGCACTCAGACTGGGCTTCACCCATAGTTCCTGTCATGAAAGCGGATGGTACGATTCGCATATGTGGTGACTACAAGACTACCGTAAATCCTAATCTTGACACAGCTATTTACCCACTTCCTACGATAGAAGATTGCTTGAGTAAGATTGTCGGAGGTAAACTGTTTACTAAGCTGGATATTAGAGCCGCTTATAATAGTTTGAAGTTGAGAGAATGTGACCAAAAGATTGTGACTTTGAACACACACAAAGGATTGTTCAGTCCTACTTCTCTACCATTCGGTATTTCATCTGCCGGACCGATATTTGAACGCAAGATTGATGATACCTTGAGAAAGACAGAGAACACAGCATGGCGTGTTGACGACATTCTAATAACTGGACCTGATGATGAGAGTCACATGAAGAACGTGAGAACGGTGATTACAGCACTAGAGAAAGAAGGCTACAAATGCCGGCTAGACAAGTGTGTTTTCATGGAGCCTAAGGTTACATTTCTTGGCCATGAAGTATCTGCTGACGGGATAAGACCGCTGAGTTCGAAAGTTGAAACCATAGTGAGAGCACCGTATCCTACTACTAGAGCGGAGATGATATCATTTCTTGGTGGTGCACAGTACTATTCACGTTTTATTCCCAACATGTCAACAGTTGTTGAACCACTTAACCGTTTAAGACCCGCTGACAGTATTTTCCACTTTGGAGATAGAGAAAAGAGAGCTTTTGATGAGTTAAAAGCACTGTTATCGTCTGACTTGGTTCTAACAGTCTACAACCCTGAGCTGGAGTTAAAGCTTGACACGGACGCTTCATCCGTTGGTTTAGGAGCTGTTATGTCACATATTGATGAAAATGGGACAGAGCGACCGATCGAGTATATATCTCGAACTCTGACGAAATCTGAGAGAAACTATTCCATGATAGAAAAAGAAGCATTGGCAATAGTTTGGGCGACTAAGAGACTGCACCGTTATCTTTTTGGACGACCGTTTACCCTAGTTACAGACCACAAGCCGCTGGAATCTATCTTTCACCCTAGTCGTGGGATTCCTAGCATGGTGGCAGGTCGTTTACAACGATGGTCATTGTTCCTAAGCGGTTACACTTACAAGATCCAGTTTCGACCCACTGGTAAACATTGTAATGCTGATCTATGTTCCCGTTTTCCACTGCCTTTAGACACATCGGCAGAGACGAGAGAGTTTGATGACGAGTTAACAGAGGAGTTTGAAATGAAACCTCTAGATACTGTTTTCAGCGTGCACTACTTCGGTGATGACAAACCTTTGATTGACGCTGAGTTAATAGCTAGTCACACAAGAAGAGACAAGACACTTGGTCGAGTGTTACAGTTTGTTAAAGACGGCTGGAACGAGAAACCCCCTGTTGATGTCGAGCTGAAACCGTTTTACACACGTCGAAACGAGTTGTCAGTAGACCAGAACTGTATTGTCTGGGGATCTCGAGTTGTTATTCCAGAGAGTATGAGAAAGAGCGTGCTTTCAATGCTTCATGCAACACACATGGGCATTTCACAGACAAAAGCACTAGCGAGAGGCTATGTTTATTGGCCAAACATGGATGCTGAGATCGAGAAAATGGTTAAACTATGTGAACCATGTCAACTAAACCAGAAGAAACCCGCTAGATCTACACCACACCCATGGGCTAAAACTATGGAGGCTTGGGAGCGGATTCATCTAGATTTCTGTGGACCCTTTCTTGGATCTATGTGGCTGATAGTTATCTGTTCGTATTCAAAATGGTTAGAAGTTGTTAGAATGACGAACATTACAAGTAAGAGAGTGATTCAAGAGTTACGAGATATCTTTAGCCGTTGGGGACTACCCAAGATACTAGTGTCAGACAATGGATCGAGTTTAACTTCAGAAGAGTTTAAAGTATTCACGAATAATAACCAGATTCGACACGTGCTTATTCCTGCTTACTCACCTGCAAGTAATGGACAAGCAGAAGTTGCAGTCGGACTGTTTAAAAGAGCTATGAAACGGATGATCTTGAAAAACCCTGACGTTATGTGTAACCTGGCTGATTGGCTGCTAAACTACCGCAACACACCACACACCACTACCGGAGTAGAGCCTGCAGTTGCGATGATGAAACGACGGACGAGAAACGCCTTGAGTTTTCTACACCCGAGTTCGAGTAGTAAGTTTGCCAAAGTTGCTTTAAACGATCAGAACACGATTGCTGAATCGAGACTTCGTGATCTGAAGATTGATGACACTATATCGTTCTATGATGAGAACAAGAAGTGCTGGAGAAACGGTGTTATCGAGGGTAAGGAAGGTACCAAAGTGCTACTGATCAAGACACCTGATGGAGTCTACCGCAAGCATTTGGACCAGGTAATCAAGAGATCTGTTGTGTCAGAACCGTTGCAACAAACAGATCCGGATACACCACGAGTTGAGCTGGAGATAAGAGATGAGCAGAGCTCTACAGCTATTGAGGGTGATTTCAAGAAGACAGCTAGCTTACCTGAGAGTACAGAGCCGGAAACTTCGATTATAGTTGGTAATAATCCAAATCTACCAGCTGAGCCTGACCATAAGGCAGCCGTTGAACCTATAATCAATGCACAACCTGTACTTAAACCACGTGAGCTTGCCATAGAAATTAAACGTAGCACTATGAAACCTAACATTGTTAGAGAGCATGAATTGCAACAACCTAATTTGCTTCTGCCAGCAAACTTTGCACGTGATAGTAAACCACCAGATAGGCTAAGTTACCGCAAACTGGGAGGAACATAAAACACGTTTCATTATCACATTTTATGACAGTTGTTTTATTTTGAATGTGTAAATCTAACCACACATTAATCCAGTTAAATTATCCAGATCAAACATAAAGTTATAAATATTCCCTGTCACGTTTATGTTTTGAAGAGAAACACGTTATTTTTTGTTTTAAACGGAATGCGCTAAGTTTTAAATCGTGTAGCGAGCGCAACACGTTTCACTATTTTCACGTGAGTTCACTTCACACTTTTGTAGATTTCATTTTGACCACGTTTTCAAACATTTTAAATTTTGTACGATTGATTTATATCACATTTTTTTACGAATTCAGTTAAATTATTAAATCTATATTGTTTTTAACACTTTTTAGTTGAACGGGATGTTATATATTCTAGTAATTTATTGTATGATTAACCGATATACTATTCAGGATGACTACCTGGGTTTTGGTTTTGGTTTAGCTTTTAGCTTTTAGTCTTGCGTTTACCTTGTCACAACGATTCAAAACAATTATTATCTACCCACTTAACTAAAGCATCGCTAAGAGTTATTAGTTTATCGTAAACTTCATTAAGATTTTCTCCTATCAGGAAGATGTTGGCATCATCTGCGTACATAATGAAATTGGCTATATCTGATATTTGAGGCAGGTCGTTTATGTAGATTATAAAGAGTAAAGGTCCTAATATTGACCCTTGAGGCACGCCGTATAAAATTTGGTTGGTTGAAGATTTTGACGAGCCAATTGATACAAACTGTTTCCTGTTAGTGAGATATGACTTGAACCAGTTTAAGGCTTGACCTCTTATGCCGTAATGGTCCAGCTTGTGCAAGAGTATGGAATGATCCACAAGGTCGAAAGCTTTGCTGAAGTCGATTAAAAGAAGTAAAGTTACCTGCTTTTTAGACATTGAATTAAGAATGGTGTCTTTTGCGTTGAGAAGAGCATGTTCACAAGACCTACCCGGGCGAAAACCGTATTGGTTTTCACATAGTATGCTGTATTTATCTAAAAAACTTAAAACTCGGTTATGCATTAGCTTTTCAAATACTTTAGAGAATGAAGCAAGAAGAGATATTGGTCTGTAATTTTTTATGTCAGATTTAGATCCACCTTTGTGAATTGGGACCACCTTCGCTTCTTTCAAAGCCTGTGGAAAGATCCCCTGTTCAAAAGAACTGTTGACAACGTGGGCTAGTACACTAGTAAAACTGGGACAACTGTTAGCGATTTTTAGAGGTTCAATTTTAGTGTCTAGTGTGGCTTTATTCTTAAGCAGGTTTATGACGTCCTCAATTTCAGTGGCAGTAACTGGCTTTAAGTAAATACTACTTGGAGTGGCGTTGCGAAGTGTGCTCTGGGTTCCACCAGGATCAAAAGTGGTCCTACTACTAATTTCAGACTTAATTTTTGGAGCGATGTTTGAGAAGTAATCGTTAAATTTTTCTGCTACAGCTGCCGGAGTGCTGATTGAGCCGTCTTCGTCAGTCAGTTTTATTGAAGTAGGTTTAGATTTTTTCCTATTTAGAAGACTGTTTATCATTTGCCACTGCTTCTTAGAATTTTCTTTGTTTTGCTCAAAAAATTTGTTGAAGTGCTTGTTTTTAGCTTTATCGATGTGTTTATTACAAAACTTCTTCAGACGGTCATATTTACTGCGGTTGCTATCAGATGGTTCCTTAACAAAATCATAATATGACTCATTTTTACGTTCTATAGCTTCTTCCAGCCAGGGCAGCATCCATGGTTTCGGATTAACACGTTCATTTTGTCTTCGTGATTGTCTTTTTGTAGGATAGGCAGACTCGTAAATCTTATTATAAGCCGTATTAAAATTATTGAACTGTTCGTTGGCATCATTGGTATTGTTAAAAATTTCTGGCCAACTTTCATCTATAATTAAGTCTCTGAATTTTTTCCTTTTCACCCTTTTGAAAAAAGGCAATAGTGAAAGGTTACGAATGGAGGTTTTTGCAGAAAAACGTGGATTTTGGAGATAGCAGTAGGCGGGTCTGAATATGATGTCATTCCGTCCGTTACCATGCAACGAAAAAGTTGCGCGCGCGCGAGGATTGCTTGCGGAGATGTGATGTATAGATAGCCTGTGATCTATGAATGCGCGGCGCGACTGTGTTTTAATGTATATGATGCATGTAATGTATAATATTACTATTAGGTAATACGCCCAATTAGTACGTGGCACGCATAGTGTATTGATGTGTACACGAGTATAGTTTACCTTTGCTGATAATTTCTTGAATTACAGATACAAGTTAAGTTCTACGGCAATTGAACTGAATTTCAAGTGTTTCCCGTATTTGATGCATAAATATAATTTATCAATATTATTATCATGAAGATTGAAGTGAGCTGATTGGAGCTTATACTTAAATTTATAGTAAATGTGAAATGGAAATGTAGCGTCCGCCAAAACAAAACAACGGGCGCAATTCTTGTTGATTGTTGGTGTCGTTAAATCTACGTGTTTCAGTTTGAGATACATTTTGTGAGTTAGACGCAGAGCGGTAGCTGCTGGTTGGCGTGTTATCAAGATTTATTGTAGTGACTACTGCTAAGTGATCCGACATATCTGTCGTTAAGACATTACAGCTTATTGTATCCTCAAGATTGTTTGTGTAGATGTGGTCAATAAGCGTGGCACTATGGTCCGTTAGGCGAGTTGGGCGTGATACAATTTGAATAAAACCGTAAGAGGAAGCAATATCTATAATGTTCTGACATGCTTGGTCGCTGCTGTGCTTCAGTAAATCAAGGTTGAAATCTCCATGAAGCGTCATATGTTTACGGGTGTGTCTCCCTAGGTTGTGCAGCGTATTTTTGAAAATTTCTAGAAACGCTTCAGGTCTCCTAGCGGGAGAACGGTAAACATTGCCAATTATTTTCGTTCTGTTGTATCCTTTGCACTGATGGAGCTTAATAAATTGGAATTCGCCACTAGTATTAGTTGGTTCAGGGTTTGGAGTGAAAATATCAATTTTATCATAATCGACTACACGTTTGTGTACATAAATGGCTAGCCCCCCACCTTTTCCAGATGGGCGAATTGGATCCTGGATAAATGGTTCATGAAATCCATCTAAGGTAACATCGTTTATTCCGTTCGGTAATTTCCCTAAAGTACAATTAGTTTCGTTAAAACACAATATATCATACTTATCATAAGTCTCAATATCATCACGTAGTTGATCTATATTCTTAATAAGGGATCTTATGTTCATAGAAAATGTTTTAAGCTGAGAGCAGGTAGATTTTTTCACGTTACGTTGTTGTTTGTACTGACAACTAGTTAGGAAAGATGAAATATTGCTCCAAGTTGAATCTTGATGCTCTTCGTTGGTCATGGCGTCGCCAATAAGATTAAATCGACTATTCTGATCGTACGGATTAAATATGTCACTATTAAGATTACTGTAGTCGTCATAGATTTCATAGTAGGTTGCGTGAAATCCAGGAATGATACTTTCACAGCAACTCGTACAGCCTAAATTATCCTTAAAACATTTGACATGGACATTACTTTGGCACCATGAGCATGTGCGAATATTTTTAATAGAGTAACACCAGCCGCTGCAGCTTGAACATTTGATCTTGACTTTGTTTTCAGATGTAACAGTGGGTTCCATTTGGAGCTAAATATTATGATTGTGATACCGATAGTATATAAAACTATAGTTCAAATCAGATTCTTTCACGAGAACCGGAGGTCCTGTATGCTACAGAATCGTGATATGATTTCTATCTAGATCTAAAAGTAAATTATATTATTATTTTAAGCTAAAATCGGATAATTAAGTGAAATAAAGTGTACTTATCTAGGGCCTTATCAGTATGATTTAAATAACTGATTTGGCTAAAAAATAGAAATCGAATAAAGTGGTTGCTTTTGTGTTCTGTAGTTTTGTGAGGTGTTATTTGTATTTAATTTGTTTGTAGCGTTTACGTAATAAGGGACTATCGCACTGAGCTTGAGTATACTGAGGAGAACGTACTTGATTATTTATAGATTTAAATAAAATAAATAAATAAAGTCAATTTTTACAGCACAGCAATATATATCTAAATATCAGATCCTCTGTAATCATAATGTATAAAAAAAGGAGCTTTTCTCTGTGCTGAAGGATGAATCAAGGCAGATCATGGTTCTGTTAGCAGGCCACCCTAGTTATGGACAATACATATATATAAAATAATTAAATTATAATTTTAAAATTGTGTCAAGATTGAACTAAAACATAACTCAGGGTAAAATAGACGTATTCCCTTCGTCAAATTAACTATTTACAATACTAAACTTAAACGAACTCCGGGTAAAATAAACGTAATCCCTTTGTCAAACTTGCTATTTACAATAAGTTAATAAATTAATACGGTTGAAAATTATTTCATATTCAATAACAATGTAGCATCAATATAATTGATACAAATGAGGAGCATACATAGCAGTGAGAATTGCACATAACAGGAGGACTGGAGGTATGGAGCAATAATGATTGACAGTGCACCTTTCCACTGATGTTCCTAATTTCCTGTAATAGCTTAATAGGCATGGAAATACTTTGATTGCAGGGGATAGATTGGATTCACCTATGTACTGAGATAACTTAACCGAAATAACATAACTGCCTAGATACATTGGCTAGTGTTGGGTGGGATCATGAATTTATCGTAAGAGTTATCCCCTTGGTAATTCTCATCAGTTAGCACCATATTCATAAGAGTTTCTTTGTATAACTTAGAAAATTTCTTAACGTCGTCACACTCTCTAAGGGACTTTGGTAATATGTTCCAGGCCTTAGTTCCTAGATAGTTAAACTCCTTGTGAGATCTTGATTTAGGAGTATAAAGATTGCAGTTTTCTGCCTCACGTGATCCACCAGAAATATACGAGAATTTCCCGATAAAATGCTTTGGACATGTTTCATTGATTATACGGTACATATATGAGCTAAGATGAACCTGTCGTCTCAAATGGAGAGGAAGCCATCCCATATTTTTGTATACATTAACCGACCTCTCTCTGATGTTTACATCTAGGGCTATTTTAGCAACCTTTTTGTACATGATATCTAACTCTCCTAGTCGTTTTTTATATGTTCTTGACCAGATGGTGTCTAAGTAGTCAAAATGTGGCAACAATAGTGCATTAGCAAACATCTTCCTGAACTTAAGAGGGAGAAGTTTTTTCGATCTATACATAGCACCAATTCTTTTGGATATCTTTTTCTTAATGTTATCAATATGTTCATTAAATGTCAATCTGCTGTCAACTATAAGTCCAAGGTACTTATGGGATTTAGTTTCACAGATTACCAAAGTAAGGTCATCGCAAATTTCAACAAGGATGGCATCAAGGTTAGGCTTAGAGTCAAGGATCATTAGTTTTGTTTTTTCATTATTCAGGGATAGTTTATTAGCCTGAAGCCATCTGATAACTAATTTCAACTCTTGTTTGATGTTACCATAGTTTCCTCTAGATATATTGTCAAAATATAATGCACCGTCATCAGCAAATAGATAAGGTTTAGAAAATAGGCATGCATTAGGCAGGTCATTGATAAAAATGCTGAATAGAATTGGTCCTAATATACTTCCTTGAGGCACTCCAGAGTTCAATGAATGTAAACTGCTTATCCTACTCCCAACTCTAGTTTGCTGTAATCTATCTGTGAGGAAGCTCCTAAACCAGCTCAATGCAGTATCTTTTATTCCATAATGCTTCAGCTTTTGAATGAGAATATCATGGTATCAAATGCCTTTCTGATGTCCAGGAAGATAATTGCAGGATGCTTGGCACTGTTCTTAGCAGTAAATATACGATCAAACAGATCTAACATGAGATAAGTTGTAGAGTGATCTTTACGGAAACCATATTGATGCTCTGAAAGTATTCCCTTTTCATCAAGATATTGAGTCAGTTGGGAGTTCACACAAAATTCGATGCACTTTCCAAGAATCGGTAAAATTGAGATTGGTCGATAATTACTAGGATTCTCAGTATCACCATCCTTATGGATTGGGGTGACTTTTGCAACCTTGCAGCTGTTTGGCATGATGCCACTGGATAAACTCAAATTTACAAGATGTGTTAATGGAGCAATAAATGCAGGTAAAATTTGTCTAAACACTCTCAATGGTATATGATCATTAGTGGATTTGCTACAAGGGATACTTGCCACATAGTCTAAGATATTGGACTCAGTTATTTCAGTAAAGCTATTCAAGCTGGTATCGTTGTCAATCTGCTCATTTTGTAGATAAGATAGAAATTCATTTTTATTTTCCAGCTGCACTTCTGCTTGGATCTTTGGACCTATTTCAGCAAAATATTTATTGGTGGTTTCAGCATCAAGATTGTTATTGATATTGTTAGCTTTAACAGGCAGATTTGATGCTGTCTTTATCGTTTTCCATACACCCTTTAGATCATTCATGGCACACTTGGCTTTCAGTTCTGTTGCTAAGTTAGTCTTCCTATTAATTCTAGACAAATAGGTTGAATAGTTTCTCTGCCGTTTATATGCCATCCATAATGAGTCACATTTATTACAGTGTATAAGACCATTTGGATGTATACGTCTGTTCTTGTTGTGTGTTAAAAATTTACGGTAAAGTTTCCCTTTCAATTTCTTACTTTCTAAAAATTCTGGAGATGGCTTATGGATGTAATCACTATGGCACTTAATTTGTTTAATTGGACAGAAGTGATCATAGTAGTGATCAATATGTTCGTTTAAACCATCAACTGCATCATTCAGACTAGTTGAATCTATTATTGGTCTATAATCACAAGTTTCCAAAAATTCTTTAAGAGCAGTAACATTCATTTTGCTGTGATCTCTTATTAGTAACTTCTTGAATTTTGAGGCCTTATGCACATTGAAATCGACAATGAACTTTACGACCTGATGATCCCCTATACAATCATCAAGGACTTTGCAGTCAAGAAACTTGGAGTAAGTGTTTGTTATGACAACATCGATTGTGGTCTTTGTGATTCTGTTTCCTAGTTTAGCAATGCGGGTAATATCCTGAACTACCTGTACCATTCCAAACATTTTCATTGTAATGTCTAATTTCTTATAGTTCATACTGCTGATGTTGTTTTGGTCTACATTTACATCACCCAGCCAAATAACATTCTTACTTCCTATACTCATCATGCAGTCTGTCATATAATCTAAAAATTTGTCAAGAGGACTAAACAACTCAGATCTGTAGAAACAGCAGATGAAAATATTGCAATCTGTAAGATGGATCCAAATAGCCTCGATTTGGTCATATTGCAAAACTAAGTTTAGTTGAATCATTTTAAACTTTATGTGCTCACTGATGAGAATGCCACATCCCCCATGACCATTGTCGTTATGACGGTCTTTGCGGATAAAAGTAAAATTCTTGGGTAGGTTTAGACTGGCTGAGTCAATATCCGACTTAAGATTTGTTTCATTCAGGCATAAAACATCTAATTTCTCTTTCCAGATTAGATCTTGGATTTCAAGACATTTTGGCATACCTGTTAGTCCTCCCTGCATGTTGCAATGTCCCACTGCAAGCTTTTTGGCATGGTATGAAACTGTGATTTTACTAATGCACGGGTTAATGCAAGAACTGCTGTGAGAGCATGAAAATTTTTCCAATTTATGCTGCTATAAACTTGTCAGAATAAGATAAATTGCAGAACTGGCAAATTTGTATGAGATAATAACAAAACTTTCTAAAACTTCAATAAACATGAGGAACAATGTGTAATTATCCCTTATCTAGATGAAATAAATGTTAACAATCTTTCTGAAAATTCAAACTTGCTTATGGGCCCAATACTTCAGAAATTTAGCAAGTCGAATAACACCGCTTGTATTGAGGTGACAGTTATCAGATATTTTTGCAGATGGTCTGGCAAAATAAAATTCTTTCCTGAATCCACTTCTATTATAGTTAAATAAATTATGGGTGCTAATGTAATTAAAACAAGAATCTTTGCTACACATATCCTTAATAACCTTATTCAGCTCTGCCACAACATCATTGCGGCCTTTTGTACTCCTGGGAAGAATATTGAGAACATTAATTGTTGCATTCGGATACACTGACTTGAGATAATTTAAGAGATTACTAATGTCACCCGCTGCATCCTTCAGTGACTTTGAGCCAAAATAGACTGTGTTCACATTATTAGTTCCTGTCATAATATAAATAATAGATGGGGATGGAACGGAGTGTAGGTCAGTTTTTAGTTTATTTAACATTACTTTGGCATCAGCCCCAGGATAAAACAGTTTACTAGCACTAACAGTGGACGATGATAACTTGTCCGCATCAAGAAACCTGAACATAGAGCTGCTTATGAATAGGACAGACTTTTGTGAAGCTTTAGCTGACTGTTTGCAAACTGAGAGTGCAGGTGAAGAAGAGTCTGTCAGTTTGTGTCCTGAATGAGGGATGGGTGGGGGCGGTGAACGCAGACCAAACTCAGTTGACTGAGTGATCCTAGGGGGCTTCATCAGTCTTAGGGTGATGCTGATCCGGGGTTCATCACACATTTCGTCTGGCAGTATCTCATGTTGAAAGTCAGCCTGAGACAATTTGGACATGATGAAGACATCTCCATGCTGAAGCTGCACAGAGCCCACAACTTCATTGCTGCCGTTTGATCTAATTTGCAGTGTTCTCGTCGCACCAAGTGAAATGGTTACAATATCAGAGTGTTCTACAATACATGATTCAGAATCGCTATGAGCTGGCATGAACTCTGCTCCAGTTTCATATAGATTGACGAGAATACTATTGTGTCTGAAATTGGGTAATATCACATTAATGTAGGAGCTGAGTTTAGCAAGGTAGGAATCATTGTGTACACTTTTTGGGTCATGTGTTGCACCTGAATACTCATAGGGAAAGTCACCAAAATAAACCGATTTCCTGTTTTTAAAACCGTGACTGAACTCAAGTTCTTCCATTAATAGATCAAGTGAAAATTTAGAGAATGGACCATCATCTAGTAGGGTAACTGGTTTCACTGGTGATGGGGAACAAGTTACAGATATATTCATTGGCCCCGGTGTTATAGGATCGTAGACAGGGGCAGGGACCAAGTTTGGATATTTGTCTCTGGGCTTAGGGGTGTTGATCCGTGATTCACCAGTAGCAGTAGATACAGGGAGATCAGACACATCATCCTCGTCTGCCATAACCTCGTTAACAACAATCTCACTGATAACAATCTCGTTTCCAACAACCTCCTGTGGAACAACCTTGTCCACGACATCGTTGTCAACAAACAAACTGTCCGATACAACATCTTCCACAACAATGTCATCTACATCAAACGCTTCTACTTGATTGATAACAACGTGTGACTGAGGGGTAATGGTTATGATCTCACATTCAATCTCCTCTGACAAGTTTGGCAGCAAATTTTCACACTTAAAACTCTGTTCTTGTATTTGAGTTTGATCTGATATGAGACTATCATTGTACTGAGCAATGAGATCACTAGTTCTGATAATTTCATTCAATAAAGACAACTTTTTTTCTAAAAAGTCAATCTTGATGTCTTTTGACAGACAATTGTTACAGTTCTCTGATTTTTCAGACTGGAATGAAAAGTTCAAATGTTCTAAAGGGCGCTCACAAGAGTGGAGACTAATGTCTGAGCTCTGATTATTTGACATAGTTATATTATCAAGAGTTCAATGTTCAGAAGCACAATAAACACTGTAAACGCAATACCTTCAGTCCAGATAGTAGTTTTGATGAGAATAGTTTTGATGAGAAGGAGGAGGATGAGTAATCTTCAAGTACACTCACAGCAGTCCTTTGCACGTCAACACTTACGCTCGTCTATCATATCTCATACCTCAAATTATTTGTTATATAGTAGTGTTGAAAGTATTAAAACTTGTATGTGAATTTTGAATTTTGTATAGAGTAATGAAATCTCATTGATTTAGGATGATACAGATTTGTAGAGTAAGATGTTTTGTGTGCGATTGGGTGATAAGAGATACTGATAATGGATGAGCTTATCAGATAATGAGAAAAATTCCACCAATCAGATCATTTCATTATATGTTCGATCTTGGTAACGATCTGTTAAAGGTGGACTGGAAGTTGAGAAAAATGGTATCGTATTTTTTAATCAGAATGGTATCAATGATTTGTAAAGCGCTCAGCTTCGGTTATATCTGGAGAGACTGTTGGGCTTGTGGTGATAGAGCCACTCACAGTTCCTGTGACGTCTCTGTTCAGATCCACATAACTTGCCAACGCAGTTAACAAGTTCATGTGCCACTACCCTTTGCACCTCGTGATATAAGTGGATGCCATGTCTGTCGTTGCGGTCCCATACGTAGTATGAGTAGGGGGTGCACCATAAAAATAAACTTGCTCGGATTTTAAAAATTTTTGTACCATTGTTTTCTAGAGACATTGAGAATTTTCACAATACCAAATTTGTCATACCTTTTTGGAAAGATCAGCGAGTTTCGCCTAGGTGCCATATTTGATGGTGCGCGGCTTTTGGAGCAAAATTAGCTGTAAAAGTCGCGTAATTTGACCAAATTTGACCAAATTCGTTGATTTTTGTCGTATTATTTGGATATATCTTCAGTTCCTTGAATGAGATCATTCTGAAAATTGGCGACGACCTTCCAATAGGGCTTTCACAACTGTCCGAAAAATTTGGTGGATATCGGAGTTGATATAGTGATAAAAATGAGGCAAAATACGCTGCTTTTAGCTGTAACATAATGTCTGATGGTTGGATATGCTTTAAACTTTTCGGACACCTTCCTTGTAAGTCTATAAGTAAGCTTATCAATTTTTGTTGCAATCGGAGGTCGGGAAGGATACTTAATATCTATTTGTTTGAAGAAAATTGTGCTGGCCGAAATTAGCGCTAAAAAACCATCCTACAGTCGGCACGCGCGGCTCACTGTCGATGGCGCACTACCTAGTATGAGTTAACACGCTTGATCACGGCATGGGCATCGAAAAAACTCAGATTTGGAATATCCTTAGCCAGGTTCAACATCATGATATTAAAAGCGTCAATCTCTGCATTCAACCAGTTAAATTTAGTCATAGATAAAGCACAAAACATAAACTCGGTATTCTTGTTATTGTTACAAGAGTCTATAAAACGGGGACAGAAATTGTCCGCTAGACTCCTGGCCGACTGGCCCATACCTAGCTAGGTCATTAATGCCGCAGGAAAGTACGACTGCTTTAGAATGTTTGAACTCATTTTGATGTTCCAGAGAGTCTACTAGTTGATAGTTAAGTCGCTTTTGACATCGGTGGCCAGGTATCTGATCGAACAGCCATTCTGGCCTTTCTCGGTGTATTGAGTTGTGAATAAAGAGGACTCTGGAGTGACGGGACGTTGGTGACTGTTTCTGTGTAGGTGGTGCAACAGGCGGGACCCGAGAAGGGGCTGCAGGTGCTGGCAAGGCCGTGGGATCAGGCTGTTTCAACTTGCGAAGAGTGAGCGAGATTCGTGGCTGCCTTAACAGAGGATCACGTTCAATGCCGTGCTGCCAGTGGTTCTGATCAGATTGAGACATTGCAAAGACAGAGCCGTGCTCAAGCGGAATGTTATGCTCAACGAAAGGGCCTGTCGACGTTGACATTCTCATAATTCTGGTAGAGCCAAATGATGCAGTGTAAATCAGACTATCTTCTACAATGCTGGATTCGCTGTCACTATGCGATGGGATACCAACTGACCCGTCCTTATAGTAAGTACATAGGCAGGTGTAGTTCGTGGGAGTAATGTCAGGATCGGATTCATGCAAACAATCAAATATGCGCTTTAGGACAGGCGGCAAGGGATTATCATGGGATGCACGGTGGTTGGTTCTGCCATAACTGTAAGGTACCGAGCCAAAATATGACGTTGAACGGCCCCCCGGGTGTTTCATGTTAAAGTCAAGCTCGCGGTAGATTTCATCAAAAGAAAGTTCACCAAAGTCACAGTCCAAAAATCTTACCGGAGGTGGTGGGTTAGGTATACTTGCTACTTCACCGGAAGGGGAGAGTCTGTGGAGAGCTAGCTGCTTCAACAATGAGAGAGGTCTGCTTCCTGGACTCTTCAGAGACTTCCTGGATCGCAGTGCAGGCTCGTTCCGTGATGCTGTTGACCGCCTTCTCAACCTCTTCATTAACGGTACATGAAATGAGTTTTAGACTCGCAGTTAATTTGTTCATTGTCTCGTCAGCGTCTAGGGCACATTGGCCTAATAAATGCTTTCTTAAAAAAGAAATTTTGTTGTCCGTTGTGCTTGCTTTAGTAGCACTTTTCGAAAGGAGGCGGAGTCTTTCGAACTCAAAATCTAAATCGGGAGCAGGCAGTAAGCTTAACAAGTGAAGGCATGTTGTTGCTGCAAACGTGTAATTCGCTGACACCCCAAACCCCAACATACCGATAGAAGGTGCTTCTGGGTCAGCGATTGACTCAGAAGCAGCTTTAGAAGGTAGTTTCTTCCTCTGGGATGATGTAGGTGTAGAGGTATTAGGTGTAGGAGTTGCAGAATTTCGTCGCGACATGATCAGTATAAATCACAAGCTCAGTGCGATAAGAAAAGGTAGATTACAGAGGAAAAATATTGATGCGTAATGAAAGTAGTAAAATGATAATGGAAAGTAGTAAAATGATAATGGATAAGAACAGTATACACATAGTGTCACAATGACCCTATATAAAAGGAAAAAACGAAACCCTTCAACAAATCAAAGTTTTCAAAATCACCCTTGGCCTTGCGGCTCCAAGTTCAAATCTAAACTGTCTATATTGACAAAGTTCTTTCTCGCCCCTCTGTCAGCAAACATTTACCAAAATCAAAATGTGTTAATAGGAGGAACCTGTGGGCCGACAACACTGAATTAAATTTGTTGAAGGGGATTGTTTTCAATTGGGCACTCAGTGACTGAGCTATTAAGGCCTTAGGCCAACGTATAGGTAATGACTTTTGGCCCCCTGTAGTTGTGGAGCATGATATAATGATTCCTCTTGGTCTTGGGAGACAAAAAAATTGATTTGACAAAAACTTTCAGATAATGATCCAAGGGCACGTATGATCACACTAGGACCATACAACAGTGATAGTAAAACTTAAACATGTTCAAACACAAAATATGTTAATCAGGTGGTGGAAGGATGATGATGATGAAAATCTTTCATAAGAAGTTTTCAAATGTTGCACTTCTAAACAAAATTATTTCCGCACAAGGAAATTTTTCCATCTTGATTGAAACGTTTCTAATTTATCTGTGAATAAATAGTAGGGTTATTTTTGTGTCTTATATTTTAACAGCTAGTATGTTATGTGAACTTATTAACAACAAATGTGAAAATGCCGCACAAACGTTGTTGTTTGTATCTCGTCGCGACCCCCACGGTCGTTACAGGGGAGCCGCGCACTCGTGCGCGGCGGGTCATACAACGTATGATAACACTTGTAGGTTTATAACCTACCAGGACGCGTGCCGAGTTGGATTGTATCACGTTGCGACCCCCACGGTCGTTTCACTATGTAGCGTCTTCGACGCTACAGGGGGAGCCGCGCACTTCGTGCGCGGCGGGTCATACAACGTATGACAAGAGTTGGACTCGTCGACGGTATATGGAACAGATATTTTAAGAGTATCACCCGTTAAGATAACACAAACTTGGCAGCAAAAAGCTAATACTAACCAGCACCTTGCACAAAACAAAAATGTTTAAAAAACCCACCGCTTTGTGCTTTGGTGGGTAGTAAATACACTTTTCACAAGCAAGCTGTAAGAGCCACTTTGGCTTAAATCGGTTGGTACAGAAATTTATTAAAAGTATACTTCAAATCCGACACAAGTAGCAATTGTGAATTAACATTTGAAGCATGATTTGATGGATGTTACTCTTCTTAATTTCTTCAAAGTAACGCGCGCCGCTTTTCTCTTGAAATGTTAGCCCTATAGTTCATTAACAATTGACAATGGACAAAAGCAAGATCCGCTCGAGCAAAAAACTTAAAGCATCAAAGCAACAAAAAAATGTTTATTCACAAAAAAATAAACACAGAATTGTCATTTTTAATATAACTGTTGTCATAATGCTTAAATTGAAAACTGAAAAATTGACCAAAGAGCCTTGTTTTTAAATGTAATTTTAGCGTTACTAAATTTTTCGCAGCTCGGCAAGGCCCAGTAGCGCATTTCGCCGATCTATCGAAGAAGCATTATTGATTGCGCATCGCGCGCGGCCCAGTAACGCATCGTGCTACAAATACTGCCTTGCGTTTGATATTGCTTTATAACCAGAGCCCTCTCGTGACCGCCGTATACATTCACATAGCTATGTGTGTATGCGTACTGCGTGACGCGGTTGTTTCACAAGTGCTTGTACTGCAAGCGAGAGGGCTTTGGTTAGAGCAACCGTATACACATGGCTATGTGAACGTTTGATATGTTGCCCATCTAACATGTTTTCCACATTAAAGAATTTTTGCTGGTCCTTATAGCTTTTTGTATCACGTCATGACCCCTTGTATCACGCGGTGACCCCCCTGTAGAGTTTTTACGATACAGGGGAGCTGCGCACTCGTGCGCGGCGGGTCATTCAACGTATGACAAATAGCTTTTTGCTTACCAATATTTTTATTGAACCCAAATATTTTTACCCAAGATAATTTTTCGTGCGCGGCGTCGACCAAACGTTTAGTTGAATGTTAAAGTTTTAAAATTGTTTTATTATTTATTTATCAATCCATTTATTAATTGCCATGCTGCAATTCTGAAAAACATGTAACGTGAATGGTGACAAAGTATAATAGCTATAGTATAAGTCAAATTATAAAAGCCGAATTTGTTACACGTTTGACGTTGTAGACCGGGATAGGCGAAGTTGTGATCTGGAAACAAATAATAGTGCGATGTTTTATGTCAAATAAAGCTGCAAATTCAGTGAAATGTTTTACACATTACATTTGACCATTGTTAATGGTTTGGCCCGGCGCGCGCTACTTCGTAGCACTTGCCATCGGGCCAACATTTCGAGAAGAAAGCGGCGCGCGCTACTTCGAAAAAATTTAGAGGAGTAACATCCGTCAAACATTACATTCACAATTGATAACAACAATCATTTCGTCTATAGTATCGAAGAAGAAGAATAAAAAGTTGTAGAGCTGTTAAAGTAGATCTAGGTACAGACATAAGCAATAAATCCTTAGAGTTGAATTTTAGTTGCTAATACTTACAATTGGGTAATAATCATTGCATGCTGCAGTTATTGTATTGGATCTGAAGACGAACTGAGTTATAACATTCCCCTCTGACATCTGAAAGCATTGTCGAAGAAACCTTTACTCTTGTTTAGTTAGGCTATTATGTTTGTCATGTGTTTTGCCTTGAAAATGTTCCACGAATGTTTACGGCTTACTCTGACAGTCTCTGGCCATTCAGCACATTGTCACTTTTTCTTGAGCATTGCGGGATAGAGCTAATATGTCTTTGGCTGCTAATTGCAGAGAAGATATCTTATAAGAGCTAGTATATAGAGAACTGACTATTTCAAATGTAATCGGGGTCATGATATCTGGTTAAGTGTACTTCTTTTCCCTAATACGCCGCCCTTGAAGGCTCTAATATATATATATATCAATAGTTTGTTTACAGTTATACAATTTAGGCGTACTGAAGCTGAAGGTGTATCCTAAGAAGATTCTTGATCTTTTGGCAAGGTCCATCTAATAGCCACTAGGCTGAATGTTTCCACTGTGACCTGTGTCTATAGTAATATCTAATATTTGTGTTAAACTCATGTATAGATGGTGTTAACAATATAACACCCTGTATATGCCCTTAAGCGGTGTAAGCACTTTTGTTCCTACAATCGTTCGTAAATATGCCCCACAATATGCATTGAAATTCCCTAAAATTTAATCATATTAATTTATAATTACATGGATCAAATTCATAATCGATAAAATTGTTTCACTATACCTTGGTTGTAACTTATTCACTCTTAAAATTTTAAATTTGTTTCACTAAAATTTGTTTCACTCTTTCTTATCTAAACGTTTACTTGTATTGTGTTTACTGCATTGGTATAATGATACTAAACATTTGCAGGCCAAGAGCTACATGCTAGACCTACGTTATTTCCTTGTATAGTTACATTTAGATTCATTGAAAGTTGCACATGTCATTGACAATGTTCTATTTGACGACACAATAGCTTTGGAGTTTGAATGTATTATGTCATGAGTTGAATTTGTACGCGTACAAGACATGAGTATAGTTCACTTTTTGATTTCCTACAATTACATAGATGAAAGTTAAAATAATATTCTTAATTTTATGGCAATTACTTTGAAACACAAGAACTGACCAGAGCAGTGGATGGAAATATACGTCCCCCTCTAGAAAACAGTCATAATTCTAGAATACAGTTTTAAATGAGTATAAGTTGTGAATCAGAAAGGGACTAAAAAGTTTTATACGACACCCTGTTTAGTGAACATTAAATCCATGTAAATGCTCATTAAAATAACTCCAGGTTGAAAATGGCAAGTCGTGTTTTGATTACTGGATTTGGCCCATTTGCCAATCATCCTGTTAATGCCAGTTCTGAGACATTAAAAATAGTGAGTAAGGAACTTGTTTTAAAAGGTATTGAGTTCGATTTTCAAGAACTCCGTGTGGTCTATGAAAGCACTAAGGAGTTCATATCAAAATATTGGGAAACAAAAACACCCCTTTTTTGCGTTCATCTTGGTGTTTACACAGAAAAATTTGTCTCAGTTGAGTGCCAGTGCAATGAAACTGAGTATTCGCTCAAAGATGTTGAAGAAAAAATACCAGGAGATGGGAAGTGGCCTTTCATTAGATCTGCATTTCCATTAAAAGAAATTGTTCAAATTCTTTCTGAACAATCCTTACCTGTTCCTGTAAGGCTTTCCGAGGATGCAGGGCAATATTTGTGTCAGTACAGTTTCCACAATTCCCTGCGCAATGGAAAAGGAAAGTCAGTCTTCATTCATGTTCCAAAACTCGAGGACTCCCCAGCTAAGAACACTGCAGCAGTTGTCATTGCCATCATTAAAGAATTGTTAAATTCATCATCAACTCTGGATTAAATTTCGTGCAGCTATTTTATTCATGTTATAATACCCTTTCCCGCTTTGCTTGCAAAATTTACAGTTGCAAAATAAATGTTTGCTAGTTATTGCATGGTGCTAACTGCTTTTGCATTGTAATCAGCTGTAAAAATATGATTTTTATTGAAGTATGATTTATTAATTTCTCGATTGCACAATTATTGTTAACTTCCACAATTCTTAATATTCATGGGATACTTTGTAATCCGGATTTTATTCAGTTAATTTTCACAAATTTTTCTGGTCCGATGAGGCTGTTTGCATTTAAAATAATAGGCATGTAACGATTGTTTTTATGATGACATTTCCAATTATTTTATCATTCGCAAGGAATGAGATTTTTCTGATTTATCATTAATTTAGACTAAAACTGTAAATTTGGGTGACTAATTATTTATTCTCTTATTTCTCTTATATATTATCACACTTGCTTCTCAATGATCTCATCAGTGAATCGTTTAATTTTCATTCTTTCTTCTACCTTGCATGTGTAAATAATAAACATATCTTGATTGTGCTGAACATTGCCGGTAGGAACAACAATTGTGATGAGAAAATATCAACTCACCTAAAACAAAATGAATTTAGTTTTGGATTCAAGTAAACTTTCATCTAATCCGATTTTTGCACAGAATAAGGATGTAAAGTGTCGGTTGATGAAGGCTACTAGCCAGACGAGTGTAATTCCCACCGACGAGATAGTGTGAGTTAGAAGAGATTGATGCCGCGGGCATCAGACCCGGACTTAGACCTTTTTACTCCCGGTGACCCAGAGCTAATATTCACCGAGCTAAAGGTACAGTTTTAATTTAGATATTTTATGGACTTTTTGCCTATTTTGTTAATTTTGATCCGAACAAAGTTAACTAACAATTCAGCCAAATTGTACAAATTGGCATGATGATTCACCGTTTTTTGGTTAAACTATGAGTATATCATAATATGTATGTATATTGTATACGTTCACATTGGTCGTATAGGGAAAGTTGTGTTTTGACATGTGACTGTGATCAATCAACCATCAACCAATCCAATTCCAGAATCACTATTCGACCTGTCAGAAATATCTATAAAATCACTTGAACCTGTCAAAAGGAACCACACCCAAATGACGTCTATTTCGTCTGTAAATAGCACCATAATTCTCCAATACACTAAACACCTTACACCCTTAAACATGGTTTTCTTCAGGAGATTGGCCATGGAAGTTTTGGCAATGTGTACTTTGCCAGACAGGTGGATAATGACGATATTGTAGCAGTGAAGAAAATGGCCTACTCGGGCAAAAACTCCCAAGAGAAACTCCAGGACATCCAGAAAGAGATAGAGTTTCTCAAACAGTGCTGCCATCCAAACTGTATTCAATTCAAGGTAAAGTTGCTAAACTTTAATATTATATTTAAAGACGTTTTAGCTTAGCCTTATATTTTATCTGCTGTACGTAAATAAACAAGACTGCTTTTCATCAATAATGTGTTTAAACACACAATTTTGACGTGCATATAATTTCTTGATGTGAGATGTGCATCATAGACATAACATTGCACATAAAAATATTCTATCATCCACTGACAAAAGACTACGATTCGTATTTTAAATTGAAACAGGACTGCAAACAGGTGACCGTATCCCACCACACCATTGACCACACCCACCTACATTCTCTAAATTAAAACACTTTTTTTCTTTGTTAGTTATACCTGTCTTACTCTTAGCTGAACTCACTAAATTTCAACATAGTCCTTTATGTAACACTGATGTCATCCAAATTGACATGTAGGCTTTATTGAGATATATATTATGACACTGAAGTGCAATTTTTGAGTTCTCCACACAAAGCATCATACCCAGTTGCAGTATCATCCAGTATAATACCCAGACTCACTTTGTCTCGAAATTTCGGGCTTCTCTTTGAAGGGATCCATTCTTCAGCTCCATATCAACCGTTTTTAGTTTATGTCATGTCACAATATAGTATCATGATATGGAATTCTTTATATAAAATTTAAGAGGTTTTGAAGACCATCTGACACGTAAGGCTCAAAAATAAGTTTTAAAAAAGTGTAGTTCTAAAATGTTTATCCATCATATCTTACCATTGTGCATAAAACGCTATCATTCGCATCACGAGATAGATCATAGTATTACCAAACTACCAAACTTGGTTAAACACCCAACTAACAACATTATCCCTGGCAGGGTTGTTACCTGAAAGGACACACAGTTTGGCTGAGTATGGAATACTGTTTGGGCTCCGCTGCAGATATTATCGAGGTCCACAAGTCACCACTAGCAGAACCGGAGATAGCAGCCATGATTAAAGACACGCTAACTGCCCTGGATTACATCCACGCGAACAGTATGATACATAGGGACGTTAAAGCAGGTACAGTCGCTCAAGCGTTATAGATGTGTCACGTACACTGTTATATGAATGTTATAGTTAACTCTTCGGTAGTTAAAATAATAAATATCCCAAAAATCTAATCTGTCCTGCATGAAGACATAATTATACTGTCATACTTATCAGTAATCGAGTAGGATCCCGGAAGTGTCGGAATCGAGTTTTTAATCCCGACCTCTGCTAAATTTGGCCGTGATTTTAGCTGAGATTTTCTAATAATTTGCTCCTCCCATAATCAGAATTATTCATTCGTACAAGTTTTTATTTTTTAAGAATAGTAAATTTCCAATTCTTAGTCATAAAATGTTGCTTTAAATTTGAATTCAAAGCGGTGAGAAGGGTCGTTCCCTTCCTAATGACGTGTACAAAATTCCGGCAATGTCAACAAATCCCAGAACAGCCAAATCTCGGTATAAAGCAAAAATGTAGATCATCCCGAGCCGGCAAAACATTCAATCAATACTCGATTACTGATACTCATATTGTTACAGTAGTGTGTGTAGTGTTCTGTGTTACACTATAGCTGTAGGTTTGTATCATTCTTGTATATTATATTATATTATATATAATTATGTTCTTGCGTCACATTGTTTTATAATATACACCGAGCAGTTCTCAGTCTACCCCTCTTAGTCTTACACTAGTTTATTTGCATTGAAATATGTATACAACGTACAAAGCTCAAATTGTATGTGACCTGTAATTCTTGAATCTAAAAATACGAATGAGTACAATAAATATAAAATTAACCGTCTGAAACTAAAGGCATTCGTATTTCAGGTAATATTTTGATAGCTGCTAACGGTAGGGTGAAGTTGGCTGACTTTGGTAGTGCCAGTCTCAGATCTCCTGCTAACAGCTTCGTGGGGACTCCCTATTGGATGGCTCCTGAGGTATTTATCATTGATTTATAGTACCTAATAAATACTTGATATATTATATTTAGATTCACTGGATATTGTTAGGTTTCTCCTTTGGTTTAAACATTGTATTCCTTTTAAAATTACGATGCGATGGTGGATATGGTTATTATATATATAATAAACAATAAACATGTTGGCCTTAGATATGGTGCTGTTTCACACGGCCCAGGATGCATTGAACACCACAGAAGTTTCCAGAAGTTTATTATTGCATAATACTGACATTAAACTGTCATTCATGTTTAAGATTGTATTACGAAATATCTACCGTGTTCTGGAATAATCCAGAAAATATTTGCCCGACAAATAGACGCCCTATACATACACCAGTCAAGCACGGTAATCCGGGGTTATCTGTAGATTTCAAAGTATGCTAAGTACACCCCAAGTACATTTATTCTTTAGAATTAAATATTTTAACAATTACAATTCTTTCTCCGTGAATCGTCAGCACAAAGTACCAATCACATATTATTATAATGCACATTACTACGTTTTTCTCGATTTTCCTCGCGAGTCTTTCAGTTGACAGCACAACCACGTGACTCGCACAAGTACAATAGTATTGAACGACGCGAGTTACATTCGAATTGGCATGTAATATGTCATATAATATGCAAATTGCAAATATGTCATATGATATGCATACCATTCCGGTAATGCAGCTTACAAAAGTGTTAAACACAAATGTGTCGTGCTCACATATTGTTATTATCACTTACAAGTTACACTCAGCTATAATGCAAAGTAGAGAGCTATCAGGCGTACTAGTTTATCACTGTTCCTGTTAAATGGGTGACCCTGTAGCTGTGGTAATACTACCGGGTACATGGTACTTGTAACCGTCACACATTCATGCAATATATTGCAAATATGCGACGAACATAACGCAAAACTATACTATGACTTGTCCTCAAAACAAATGATAGATGGTGTCAGGCTGTGTAGATCATTTATACCATTCTCTCTTTCCTTACAGGTTATACTAGCTATGGACGAGGGAACATACGACGATAGGGTTGACATCTGGTCCTTAGGGATCACCTGTATAGAGCTCAGTGAAGGAAAACCCCCGCTCTTCAATATGAATGCCATGGCGGCGCTCTATCATATAGCACAGAATGAGAGCCCGAGATTGGGGGAGGGCGGCAATGCACAATCTACCTGGTCAACCTGTTACAAGGACTTTATAGCTAGGTGTCTGGTCAAGGAGGCTTCTGACAGGTAGCTATGTTATAATATTCCCTGACATACTTGTATTATTACTGACATACTTGTAATATTACTGACATTCTTGACATAGCTATCATTTGTTTATATCACCAATATGTAGCTTGAAGACTGGCTTATATCATGATTACTCGTTCTTTGATTGAAGAGAATTACAACAACGTCATTTGAATGCTGAACACCCAATTTCCGGTATGTAGTTTACGTCATAACCAGCAGTCAGCAGAGTAATAACTCAGCACGTGCCACACGGTCATTAGCATTCCGTGCATACCCTCACACTGTACGTGACTGTTCCCAGGCCCCGAGCGTGTGATCTACTGAAGCACACCCTGATGGTAGAAGCTCATCCGGAGACTGTTCTGAGCATGTTGGTTGCCAGGACCAAGGACGCTGTTCGGAGACTCGACAACAAGAGTTACCGTGCTGCGCGCAAGATATTCATGCTGAACAACCACAACGGGGTCAGTGTCTGTATATTATTAAATGTAAACATATACGTATTTGTTAAACTTATACTTATTATGTGAAATACATTTAGGTATTACGGGTAAACCGCCCCTAAAACGTCACCTGTTTTTTGGGCCCAGATTGCCGAGTTAGGGCTAAATTTACAGGGTTCTGAAGTGTCTAGGAATAATATTTTAACCTTTTTCTAGCCTGCCAGGAAGATTTGGAAATTTGAAAATAAAATCAGGTACAATTTTTTTGACGTTGAAATGGAGTCACTTTTAAAACACCACCCCTAAAATGTCAACTCTATATGTGTGATAATTACAAAATGTACAGGAGGCCTGATTTATCTTTTGTCACTAGTACTATTTGTTTTGTCTTATTAAAACATTAAGCTACTTGAAAACATTCACTCACTAAAGGAAGTACCTCAAAACCGTAATCACCCCCTAAAATGTCACGTGAACCACCCCTAAAACGTCAGCTAAAACAGGTTGTGTAGCACTCAGAATGTTGCTCAATTATTAATTTTAACCACTTCTGGGACAAATATAACCTATTTCTGAGAGGTGTCGACCAGAATTTCTCTCTCTGTTGAAAAAAAATGGTGGAATTTAGTCAATTTACTTTTTGTGACATTATGGGGACTTTTTTTTTAATACCCAGAACTTAAAAAACAGTAACTCAGTCACCAAAATTAACACCTGTAGTTAGATTATCTAGTTATAAACTAACAATTGGCACAAAAGAAATGGATTCAATGTGATTTTAACCTTGTGCAAATTGCATGTTTTAATTGCATTTTTTGGGATTTTTAACATCATCCTGCATTTTGGTAATTTTAGTGACCTGTAGTTAACTAAGCCAACCCAGTAATCGATCTGACCTTCTCTATAGACTAGATTTGACTGCTTTCAGCAAAATTGAATGTCAAAAACTACGGTTTTTGGTACTTACTAGTTTATGGTAAACTTATGATATGCCCCCTAAAATGTCATTTTTTTCTCCCCTAAAATGTCAAATTTGTATTTTGTTCGCATGGTGTGCGATAATAGCTCTTGTTTTGGCACTTGTTAATTATTAACATCAACTATTAACGAAATGTGAGTATGCATTGCATCTTAGGAAAAGCCTGAGTAATTTGATCAGGTTAAAATGACATTTTAGGGGGGATAATTAGACATTTTAGGGGATGTTTATTGCGATTAATAAAATAAAATTAATTCCTTGAGCTGCCAAAGCTTTCCAATATTACCATTAGATGCTAAATATGATGTTTAATAGGCTGGTACCTCCATTTTATGGTGCTTGTAGTCTCAAAGCCAGAATCTGATAAAATGACATTTTAGGGGGCGGCCAGTTGACATTTTAGGGGAGGGTAGTAATATTGAGTAATGTATAACTTTCCATATCTCCAGTCATATGTACAAAGTTGCTAAAATATGTAAATATCACTATCCTAGACCAAAACTGAGTTAATATTAATGAATTCCAGAGTTATAAAATTGTGCGCTTTTTTTCAAAAGTAAAAAATTCGTACAAAGTGAAAAAAATGCCCTTTTGGCATCATTTAGATTCAATTTCAGGATGTGGCAGGGTCTGAATGATATTTTTTTATGTTTAGGAGTTACAAATGATTAGGTAAGATACTTTCTAAGAAGATGGGATCCAATCAATCAAGAGTGGCGTTTTAGGGGTGGGTGACATTTTAGGGGCGGTTTACCCGTATAAGTTTGTTCAACATAAAAATGCAAAATATGCGGTAAATTATGCGAATCTGCAAGCGCTGCAAATGGTGCTTCAGCTGTAGTGAGGAATAATTACATTTAATTACCCGTCAGTCAATTATCTTGATTGGAGTACACATGGCATCTTGCATCATCGCCTTTTATGGCATATGGTATTGACATTGTAATTGAATTCTGGTGATAACATCTATAGAGGAAATTGTACACTTGGTTTCGTGTGAGCTCTGTAGAAATAACCACTGCTCCAATTCTCCTCACACTCAAACCGATTTGTAAAACCACAAGAAGGCGTTCCCGAATGCCGATGCATGATGAACATTCTCCTTGTTCAAAATTGTGGTTGGAATTTCATTAATTCCAGATATTTCCGAAATGCCGACACTGTGTAACACTCGTAACACCAGGACACAAGTGATGTGAGAACAGATGAGGATAACGACTCTATGAGTACAGGAAGTGCTGGCTCGCTGCAGGACCCTGATAGCATGGAGTTTGAGAGTGAGGGAGAGGAGAATGGAATGATGGGAGATAACGAGCATAATGAGTATGAGAGGCGGAACAGTGTGGTGGAGGTGTCTAACGCAGGTGAGTCTATAGCTGACCGCTATAAGGTAGCCGCTATAAGCTAGAACTCGCATTAGAATTACACGTAAAACTCGAAATTTACAGACGCAGTCTACAACGTTTCTATGATGGAACAATTTAGATTATGTTATAATTGATCGTTCATGTAACATGTTGGCCCTGTTCAGCAATGCGTTGAGATAACAAACCATTACATTATGTCATGTGACCATTGACCAATAATCTTAACAAAATGGAAAAACAAACATTGTCATTAACATTTAACTTAGGAACACTTTGCTTGAAGTATCAGTATAATGTTTACCTAACCAATAACCATGCTCTGTTTCAGAGGTGGATGACGAGGAGATAAGTTTCTCAATAGTTAACCCTCCCGTACCAGAGATAGAAATCAACAGGGACAACTTCAGGCCTACCCACGAGGGTTTCTCTACTATCAAACCGAACGCTACCCTTTCTAAACAGATGATGCAGAACAACCCTGAAAATGAGATCAAGAATCAGATGATGGTCTACAAACAGGTACTGTCTGGTGACTCCAGACCAACTTTGCTGGTGAAATTTCAATTTGAATTTATTTGTGAAAATTCAAAATATTTTGAAAGGTTTCTTCCTTTAATCTTTAATTTGTGTTTCGTTTAGAACATAAAACGTGATTTAACCTGCACCCATTACACGATGATAAAAGAAGATTAAAAGGTAAAAGTTGAAAATAACATGAAACCCCCTCCCCACAGATGCGACAGCACAACGTGAAGCAGTTGAAGCAGCTGGAGCAGCGACACAGGTATGCGGTAGAGGAGCTGAGGAGGAGTTTGGAGCGGGATCTTGAAACGTTGCGGAGTTCTAATGAGCGTGAACATGACAAGTTCAAACTGAAGTTACGGGACGATAAACTTGCGCATGATAGGTAAGTTTTATATATATGAGTGGTAAGTGGAATACATTTTAAATTAGTTATTGATGTCGTAAATTCGCATTTAATTGAATGTGATTTAATGATGTCCAACCAACAATGTATATTCCGAAAAGATAAAAACGGTAATATAAGCAAAGTGTAGATTGGATACCTTATCGGACCTTATTTGGACGGACATTACTTGAACGCTGGAGGCCCTAGCGTTCATCTAGTCTTAATGTCCGTTCAAATAAAGTCCGTTCAATTAATGTCCGTTCAAGTTAAAGTCCGTTGAAATTTTTTCAAAAATTTTTCCATTTCGAACTTTTTGTCCAGAATGTGACAACTTTAAGAATTTTATTGTGCCGTAAGTAAACGACGGAGAGGTTCTCCTTGGTCTGCTGGAGGCACAAAAACTCTACTACTACTACTACAATTATATGATGTTTTCAAGGGTCAATTGGCGGAAAAAAGTCAACGAAATTATGGCAATCAACAACATAGTTCATGAACTAATCCCCGCCAACATGACAAACTTGTTCCAGCCTCTAGATATTACGGTAAATCGTGTTGCCAAGGACATTGTCCGACGTTGTTATAGTTCATATTACTCGGGGGCGGTAATGAAACAGTGCTATGAAAGCTCCATGTGATATTAAGGTTAATCTTAAGTTGTCTAAGATAAAACCACTTCACGCCGAATGGCTTGTAAAAGTTAACACTGAAATGCAGGACCGCGACCGGGGTAGTTTGATTAAAAAAGGTTTCTATAAATCACTGATGCTTTAAGCATGGACTATTTCATGCACGAAAACCCATTTGATGAAGATGATATGTGATATTAGACACTGATCATGTACACATATTTTAACATTTTTACTGCTTAATGACTGCTTTTCTTACTTACTGTATAAAAAATGGATTAAAAATCATTTGCTGAAATTTAAAAAATTGAAAAAAGTTCGGATTTTTGATGGTTTTCAATGCCTTCGAGCGTTCATATTAATGTCCGTTCATAATTGTGTCCGTTCATGTAATGTCCGTCCAAATAAGGTCCGATAAGTTACTAATTTGTTACTGTACAGTGGTCATCGTAGCTAAACGACGTCATGGTGGCAATGTTCATTATAACACGATAAGTTTTATCACTATGACGTTGTTGATTAACTATGCTCGCCATGAATGGTCAATTAATAACTTTGATGAATGATGTAATTTGTCTTTCAGAGAGGTGAATCAGCAAGAGAAGAAGTTTGTAAAAACTCTGAACGAAAAGTATGAAACTACTCAGAAGTTTAGGATAGGGGAAACTAAAAAAGTACGTTCAACACTTTATTTCCTTTTTATTTTACATTTATGTCTTCTTCTACGAACATTTCTTCTTCCTTTGTTTGTGGCCTTGTTGTATGTGACTATCGTTTCCAATCTACATGAGCACAACAATTAGTTGTACATTTGACGGCGCTGTGTGAGTTATTAAAAAAGGACAATGTGAACGTCTTCCAATTATGTGTCTATTAAAATATATGATATCAATGTCTAATATAATATACTTTCAATACTTTTAAAGATATTTTTCCAGCTCTATCGTTCAGTTAACTCGTCATAACATGTCTTTAGTGCATTCATTCCAAGTATTTTAACATATTTGTAAGTTAAACAAGTTTAAAACATATATAAAACATAAGTCAATAACGTAAAGTATATTAAGATAAAGCTTAAGTTATTAACTTGAATAAGTAATAACAAATCTCACAACAGTATATAACTTAATATTACATAACACACACACGCTCCTGCAACAATACGCACTAGTACACGTACTGTATGTAATGTTTCACACCTCGGAGAGTTATTCACTATTCAGTCACATAAGTGTATTATAATAAGTTACATTTTGATCGGGGAAGCACATTTGTAATTGTGTGAGTCACATTACTGATAGTAATTATTTCCTCAAATGTTTCATCCTTTTTTGCGACAGTCTTAATGGCAATCATTATAACATGTACAATACACACTGCTGAGATGCTGTACATGTAATGTACACCACATTCCTTAATTTATACATAATTTACAGTGCATCGTGTCATGATCTCATTGTGTGTTTTTCCTGCGTGCTCGTTTACGAGTTGTAGCAGCATCACTACATCAAACCTTTCATTACACTCCCATGTAGTAATATCTATAATTGTACCTAGAATTTATATTCGTTATTTGCGTACAATTCCGTTTGATACACGATTAATTAATTATAAAATTGATTATAACATGGTATATTTTTTCAGTTGTACCTCCAGAAAAAGGAACTGCTGCGGCGAGAAATGAGCCAAACACCCAAACAGTGTCGCAAATCGTCAATAGACGTCAGCAAGGACAAGATCAAAAGAGAACTAACCGAAAACGAAGAGCGATACCTGAATACCGTCCAGAAGGTAAACACAAACTTGTTTAGAAAATCTTGAATTATCGATAATTAGTTGTTAATTACCAGTCCAATAACAAGCAGTTTAATGTCTGGTACGTGGAGGTGTTGCAGAGACCTGGCCTATAATAGAAGTGTCTCCATGAACCTGCCTCCTGATTGGTCGCAGGACGGAGCTCTAATTCGTACTTTACTTGTAGTGTTGTCAGTTTTAGAAAGAGTTGTACATATTTACAATAAAGGTGTTAAAACATGACATAATGCCTGACTAGCAGATATTATAGCAGTTATATACAGTAGCTGTAAGTGAGTAATCTGTATTATATTGCCACTAGTATAGTATGTAGTACCACTGCACTTCACTATATTGTACTTCACTATATTACTGCTGCATACCGTACACAGCAATACTTTTTGTTAGCTGTTTCATTCAATTTTACTAACTTAACTCTGAACCTGTTCGCAACGAAGTATAGCCGTCCGTGTCGAACTCCATAAAAATGTGCAACAAACTGAATTCCTGTCCCTCTCAGGAGAACGAACAAGAACTTCGCAACCACCGGGGTAGCTGTCTGAAAGTTACTCACGCGCTGGAGAACGACTCCTTCCAAGAGGAGTGGAACCTGAAGGAGATCCACAAGAACTCCCTAGCGCACATGAAACGCAAACATCACCATGACATGTGCGCGCTGCAGGAGCAACATCAGAGCGAGATTCACGCGATGCGCCAAAAGCAGTTGCAGGACCAGCATGCTGCAGAGTGGGAGAATCAGGTACTTAACGTGCAATTTGAGAGATGTTAACATGTGAATGTTTGAGAGTCACGTACAGTCACGTACAGAGCTCGTCTGCATCATCTCATCAGTCATATTCTCACCTGTTCATCAGTCATGTGCTCATCTTCATGTGCCATCTCTTATTACTCATACCATTGCACTCTCTTCTAATTCCTCATTCCATTCTACTGTTTTTAATATAAAGTTGAGGTAGTTTCCATATTTATAAAGTTATAATTAAGTGTACGGCTCACAGTAATGTTATAAATTATGCTGAGCTATGATCATCCTGCAACTCAAGGTTAATTTACGCAATGATGAGCCAAGACGTAGATCTAGATCACTGTAAGATCATGATTACTCTAAATTCAGATCCCACACCAAACCTACATCACTCACTAGGTCACGTACTTTCAGATGGAGTACACCCAAAGAGTTCAGAAAGAACTGCGCCGCAAACATGCACTGCAAAACAAACAGCAACCTAAGAACCTGCGACGCAAGAAACAGCAAATCCACAAACAGTTCGAGGCTACTTGCAAGATTATTGAGAGTCAGGTTAGTTGTGGAATGTTATCTCATGATACACCTGTCAGAATGACAGATTGTATTAAAGTATTATTATACAGTAAAGACTGAAGTAGGGTGACCATTATGTGTTCTAACCCAAGGCACATGGACCTAGTACATAACGAGCGTGTGGCGTGGCTCACGAAAAGCGTGTACTCTAATGCTTGAAACTATGCCAAAGTTGCTAGGGGCGTTGTTAGGGGCGTTGATCATGATATGATAAGAGCACCAACGTCCGCACCAACTTCTTGTTTATTTTATTATTTCATGTAATTCTAATTCTGAGACTAATCCTCCACCCCGTGCCCAGTACAAAGAGCTGCTAAAAGACTACCTGAGGAACAGCCCAAAAGAGCTACACAAAGATATCATCAAGAAGTTCAAGGACGACAAGATGCAGAAGATGATCAGCCTCAATGATCAGTACACAAAGAGTATAGCTGATCACTTAGAGCGTGAACAGGTGAATAGTTGTTCTGGTAAAGTTAAAATACTCATGCTTACGGAGGGGGAGGGGGTCCGAGATGGCTTTAAAATAGCTAATAATATGTAAATGATTCCTAACAGAGTTGGGTACCTTGGGTACCTTGGGAGTTGGGGTGGTGGGAGGGGGGGGGGAGATAGTCAGATACGGATCTGACTGGAGATAGTTATCTGGTATAATTGCATAAACTTGTAACATTATTACGTGTAACATGTTAACGATGACATGCACACTTGTATGCAGAAACTAAGTCACCTTATCTCTGTAACTTGAGAGCACTTATTTTATTTATCCACATTACATTACTTTATATTGAATTACATAACATTATTTTACATAGCTCTATCTAACGAATTTCGCTTTTAGCTTTTGAGCTTTTGCATTATTTGGATAAATAACCTAAACTTAGCACTTACTAAAATTGCAAACCCATTTCACAGGTGAATCTAGACGAGTCCCAAACTGCGGAACAAGAGGAAGTGCGTGCCACACTACACAAGGAACAGGAACTACTGCAGGCATACCAGCGCAGACTTCACCACCGACTTCAGGAGTCCATGAGCAATGAAAAGGAACTCTTCGTGGATGAATCTCATCAAAAGCTGGCCCTGCTCCAAGAGGATCTGATTGAAGTAGACCATCAGTTTGCACGTGCGCGTACTGAGGCAGAGTCCAAAGAGCGGGTAAGGCAGCGCAAAGAACTTACCGACTTTCAGAATCAAAGCCACGAGTTACCTCCATCTGATACCTTTATGAACAGAACATGGGGGCGCCGCAGCTCCCCTTTCGCGGGGTTTAGTAAATTCTGACCTGTAGAGTTTTATATATATTGATACGTGTAAATTTCGCGTGTTGTTATGTACGGAATGGGAATCGACTGCTGCGACTGCACAGTGCACACAGATTGCGCTCAGATCATCTGATGATAAGATCGGGTGATACACCCTCAGACCGGATCACAGATCAGATGAGAAGATTATTTGTCTGTGCTTTGTCAGCATGTTTATACGTTAACCGGGAACTCAATTTGTTGAACACAGTTTCGGAGGCAGCTCGAAGAGAACTATTATACATCAAAGGAGTGGAGGAACTGATTGATTTTACATACATTTACCTTGCGTTAATATGATGTCTCTCTCCACTTTTAAAATTATTTTTACGAACAATAACAATATTTTTATATTGTATACATGATGAAGTTTGTTTTGAAAAAAAAATGATGAAATATTCAGCGCGCCCATCTCTTTTTTGATTCGGTATATATCTTGGTTCAAACTTCGAAGTAAAGTATATATGACCGGCAACGTCGTGCGACAAAATCATTAAAACTAAATAGTTATAATTGATTAATTAATGAATAGCCAGGTCATGTTAATAAGGAAGAAATTCTTTTACTTGAATACGTGTGTGTTGTTTGATTGAACTCTTTGTTGTATTATTAAATGTTATGTTGGCGATTTTTGATAAATTCACTTTTCACCAGTCTATAACATATCATGTATATCTTGTGGTATGAATGGATGATTAATCGATCACAAGTTAAGAAAAGTTCACTTGATAACATTGTATGGATCACATGATCTTGATCTTAGTTGAGATTTTGTAAAATATGATGATGATATGTCGTCACATCTCCTGTCTCTTATATCGTATGATTATGTTAAATAATAATAGCAAGCCTGAATTTTAATATCTGATTTGCTGAGAAATTTCTGTTTTAGTACTCTTTTTCTAGAAATAATAATATTTAACGAGCAAGTGAATCTTCTGATTTACTTTAAACGAAGCCCAATTTGGTCACAATTATCATGTAATATGTAAAGATTGATAGCGACTTGAAATTTAGATTCTTGTTTACTTCTGACGACTTGATTTCCTTAACATATGACACTTCTATCGACCGAGATCAGTGACGTTTCTTCAACATCATCGGCTCTCTGTTAAAACGTCATGGAACTTCGCAAGCACGACAAAATTATGTGGAGGGCCAGAATTTTTTGAAATGAAAATATTGATGATATTATCATGACAGTATTGATATCGCAGTGATATCACTCTCCCCCTCCCCCACTAATTTCAGCCATTAATTCATCGCAGTTGTAAATCGTTTTCAACTCAAAACATGATTGAAGAATGATGATTTATAAATAGTATGACTTTAAATGGAATTTTTAATGCTGTCCCTGAATTTTCGATTTAACGAATCTCAAAGATTCTGAATTGTGTATAGAAAAGGAGCTGTGGTTAATGATGGACCTAGTAAGTTAGTCTTGCAGACAGTGTGATCATTTCTTATTCTTTGACCTCGTGATGTCATGAGTAATGAACAGACCTGCATTTATTTATGGTGCCACTGCGCGCACCCTCTTAGGTGCTGATAAAGCACGAATTGTGAGCATGATTATTTGGAAAGTATACAGTCACGGCTGTTCAGAACGTCGATTTCTGCGATTCTAATTAGACAGGATTACCCTAGGATTTATCCTAGCGCGTCCGAGATCTCTCGGATTTTATCAATCCTAACGCCGATCCAGTCCCCCCAGGATACCTCCGATGAATTCCTATCGCCGAGCGGCGATAGGATGTGTAAGTTCCGAGAGGCGATAGGATTTGCTCTCGGACCCGATAGGAAATTAAGAACCTATCGGATCCGAGCGCTAATCCTAGCGGAGATAGGATTTAACAATTCCGAGTGCCGATAGGATTTGCTCTCGGACCCGATAGGATACTCAAATCCTATAGGATCCGAGAGCAAATCCGAGAGGCGATCAAATTTCAAATATCAGGACCGATATAATTGGAAGACGACGCATATCTAACTGTAGGTTGAAACTTCATGCTTTCTGTCAGTTAACTTCAGGATCATATCATCGCTTTATCTTAAGTTGATCCACGGTTGCCTGCAGGTTACAACAACATGGAGGTTGTTTAGGTTAAATTAAGTAGATAAATGATAACTTGAAGCTAACTTGTAGTTCTCTATAAGAGTTAACTCTAGGATACCTTGTAGTACTCTTCAAGTTAACTTCAGGATACCTTGTAGTACTCTTCAAGTTAACTACAGGATACCTTGTAGTACTCTTCAAGTTAACTTCAGGATACCTTATAGTACCCTTCAAGTTAACTTCAGAATACCTTGTAGTACTCTTCAAGTTAACTTCAGGTTACCTTGTAGTACTTTTTGAGTTAACTCCAGGATACCTTGTAGTACTCTTCAAGTTAAGTTCAGGATACCTTGTAGTACTCTTCAAGTTAACTTCAGGATATAACCTTGTAGTACTTTTTGAGTTAACTCCAGGATACCTTGTAGTACTCTTCAAGTTAAGTTCAGGATACCTTGTAGTACTCTTCAAGTTAAGTTCAGGATACCTTGTAGTACTCTTCAAGTTAACTTCAGGATACCTTGTAGTACTCTTCAAGTTAAGTTCAGGATACCTTGTAGTACTCTTCAAGTTAAGTTCAGGATACCTTGTAGTACTCTTCAAGTTAACTTCAGGATACCTTATAGTACCCTTCAAGTTAACTTCAGAATACCTTGTAGTACTCTTCAAGTTAACTTCAGGTTACCTTGTAGTACTTTTTGAGTTAACTTCAGAATACCTTGTAGTACTCTTCAAGTTAACTTCAGGATAACTTGTAGTTCTCTATAAGAGTTAACTCCAGGATACCTTGTAGTACTCTTCAAGTCAACTTCAGGATAACTTGTAGTACTCTTCAAGTTAACTTCAGGATACCTTGTAGTACTCTTCAAGTTAAGTTCAGGATACCTTATAGTACCCTTCAAGTTAACTTCAGGATATACCTTGTAGTACTCTTCAGGTTAACTCAGGATACCTTGTAGTACTCTTCAAGTTAACTTCAGGATACCTTGTAGTACTCTTCAAGTTAACTTCAGGATACCTTGTAGTACTCTTCAAGTTAAGTTCAGGATACCTTGTAGTACTCTTCAAGTTAACTTCAGGATACCTTGTAGTACTCTTCAAGTTAAGTTCAGGATACCTTGTAGTACTCTTCAAGTTAAGTTCAGGATACCTTGTAGTACTCTTCAAGTTAACTTCAGGATAACCTTGTAGTACTTTTGAGTTAACTCAGGATACCTTGTAGTACTCTTCAAGTTAACTTCAGGTTACCTTGTAGTACTCTTCAAGTTAACTTCAGGATACCTTGTAGTACTCTTCAAGTTAAGTTCAGGATACCTTGTAGTACTCTTCAAGTTAACTTCAGGATACCTTGTAGTACTCTTCAAGTTAAATCTAGGATACCTTGTAGTACTCTTCAAGTTAACTTCAGGATACCTTGTAGTACTCTTCAGGTTAAGTTCAGGATACCTTGTAGTACTCTTCAGGTTAAGTTCAGGATACCTTGTAGTACTCTTCAGGTTAAGTTCAGGATACCTTGTAGTACTCTTCAGGTTAAGTTCAGGATACCTTGTAGTACTCTTCAGGTTAAGTTCAGGATACCTTGTAGTACTCTTCAGGTTAAGTTCAGGATACCTTGTAGTACTCTTCAGGTTAAGTTCAGGATACCTTGTAGTACTCTTCAGGTTAAGTTCAGGATACCTTGTAGTACTCTTCAGGTTAAGTTCAGGATACCTTGTAGTACTCTTCAGGTTAAGTTCAGGATACCTTGTAGTACTCTTCAGGTTAAGTTCAGGATACCTTGTAGTACTCTTCAGGTTAAGTTCAGGATACCTTGTAGTACTCTTCAGGTTAAGTTCAGGATACCTTGTAGTACTCTTCAGTTAAGTTCAGGATACCTTGTAGTACTCTTCAGGTTAAGTTCAGGATACCTTGTAGTACTCTTCAAGTCACCTTCAGGTTACCTTGTAGTACTCTTCAAGTTAAGTTCAGGATACCTTGTAGTACTCTTCAAGTTAACTTCAGGATACCTTGTAGTACTCTTCAAGTCACCTTCAGGTTACCTTGTAGTACTCTTCAAGTCACCTTCAGGTTACCTTGTAGTACTCTTCAAGTTAAGTTCAGGATACCTTGTAGTACTCTTCAAGTTAACTTCAGGATATAACCTTGTAGTACTTTTTGAGTTAAATCCAGGATACTTTGTAGTACTCTTCAAGTTAACTTCAGGATACCTTGTAGTACTCTTCAAGTTAACTTCAGGATACCTTATAGTACCCTTCAAGTTAACTTCAGGATACCTTGTAGTACTCTTCAAGTTAACTTCAGGATAACTTGTAGTAATTTTTGAGTTAACTCTAGGATACCTTGTAGTACCCTTCAAGTTAACTTCAGGATACCTTGTAGTACTCTTCAAGTTAACTTAAGAATATATTCTAATCAATTTTGAGCAGATAAGAATGTTTCAGATAGATCTTAGAATGAAACACCAAAGCCCTTTCAGACAAAACTTTGTAGCTATTCTAAGCCATGTTATTCTGACATTTGGAAACATTTCCTTGCGTTTGAACATAGACTATATTGCTAAGGATAAAATGCTATTCTTAATAACCACTGCAATTCTGAAAAAGCCATTCACAATTTCTTCTGTTCAGTAAAACAATTCTTCGGAAATATAACAAAAGGATACGGCACCGGGAATTCCCAGGCGGTCACCCATCCAAGTACTAACCCGGCCTGCAGTTGCTTAACTTCCAGATCGAACGAGATGGGGTGTATTCAACCGAGTATGGCCGTATCCAATGATGATGAATTTTGCTTCTCTATATTTTCTCATTAATTTTACGGAAGAATGAAAACATACTAAAAGTTAATATTTTAAATTTTTTTTTCATGTTTTCGATCTCGATGGAATTTTATTTGAGTTCGGAAACGCGCAACACGCATTTTATCTCCCGGAAATGATAAATCCGAGAGCACACCTCTCGGAAACGTAAAATCCTAGAGCTAGGCTCTCGGATTTTTTTATCCTATCGCCTCTCAAAAATAAAATCCGAGCGCCTAGCGATCAGGAGCGATCGGACGACGATCTGAAATGCGATCGGATCGCCCTAGGACAGCGAACGTCGTCCAACCAGGAATGGCGTAATCCTATCGGATTAGAATCCACGCTAGAACAGCCGTGCAGTTTTAAGCAATTGTAGATGTAGACCCTGTGCGCGCGCTATCGATGATATAATATTGAAAGCGTTGGAATGCACATTGCGATGCCAAGAGAAATATGTAGTGGAATGCAGTATAGTGTTTCCTGCAGGAATTGATCTGGAAAACGCACTAAACACATGGCCGAAGTAACTGGACAAACGAATATGGTACGACAAATACGATGAGACTAAAGAGGACGTTACATATAAATGACAGTGAACTGTCCATCCAGGGTGGTTTAATAAATCAATAGTAGCATAGATGGCGTATTAACCAAATAGTGGTTGGAATTTTAATAAGGGGTCGTTCACATATTACGTAATCAGCTGAGGGGGGGTTCCGAATGATTACGCTAGTGTAATTTTGACACAATAGCTATGTGTAAAACTAATTACGGAGGGGGTAAAAATGATTACGTAATATGTGGACGACCCCTAACATTGGGGGGCCACGTCCGTCTATGTCCGCTTGTCTCATAGAATCCAAAAAGGACAGGACAAAAGTGGACATCAGCGGACAAAAATGGACAAGAAAATAAGCTGAATTTTGTTAAAATTTGTTTTATACTTTTCCAAAAAAGTCACATTTTATGTAGTTCACCCTTTAGAGTATAGATCCTGTGGGGGGGGGGGGCCAATGGCATAAATGGAGAAAATGGAGAATTACTCATAGGTTTTTTCATTTTCTCCATAGAAATAGTCTCCATTTTATGCCATTTTATGCCATTGAAAACCTGAAAAATTTAGAATTTCGAGAAAAATTATTTAAAAAAAAAGATATTTTCGGCCAATAATGAACAGAGTATCATGAAACATGGAGAAAAGTGGTTTTCAGAAGAACTTTGAAAAATGTTGACTTAGAAAATGTTCGGTCCGAGTCATTTTCGATACGTACCTCCCGATTCCGAGCGCGTGTTGCAAAGGGGAGGCCTGCCTTCCGAGATCGCATTACTTCGAGTCCAAAATTGTGTATCGAGGGGAAGGTGTGGACTTCGAAAAACCGAAAAATTTTTTCGGTAAATAATGAACAGAGTAGCATGAAACGTGGATAAAAGCGGTTTTCAGAAAAACTTTTTAAAATGTTGACTTAGAAAATTACCCCTCGGTACACAATTTTGGACTCGAGGCTTCCCCCTGGTAATGCGATCTCAGAGGCCTCCCCTTTGCAACACGAGCTCGGAATCGGGAGCTCTCGATACGAGAGGTACGTATCGAGAATGACTCGGGCCGAAAATTTTCTAAGTCAAAATTTTTCAAAGTTTTTCTAAAAACCACTTTTCTCCACGTTTCATGCTACCCTCTTCATTATAACCCGAAAATATTTTTCGGTTTATCGAAGTCTGCACCTACCCCTCGAGGACTTCCCCCTGGTAATGCGATCTCGGAAGGCAGGCCTCCCCTTTGTAGTGCGAGCTTGTTTCGACTGTCGAGGATGTATGTCTCACTTCTCAGTGCCTATTACTCTCCCCTATTACTCACTCCTGCTGTAGCCTGTAGAAATAACTTTACACTATAGGCTGAGTAATTATGAGTTTGCCTGAAGTGTGCCTCTACTAACCTAGTATAAGCATCTAGTAGCCTACTATGAGCTTTCATAAGCTTGTTACGCCCCTAGTAACCGTAAATAAACATGTTAGGATGTCCAATTTAGGTGTTAAATGGTGTTAAAGATGAAATTTCGAAGACAAAATTCATGGCATAAAATGGAGAAAATGGAGAATTACTCATGGGTTTTTCCATTTTCTCCATAGAAAAAGTCTCCATTTTATGCCATTTTATGCCATTTTAATTTTTATGCCATTGGCCCCCCCCCCCCCCCCGATCCTGTTTTAAAGGTATTTTGAGGTGCGAAGTGAGATGTCAAGGACTGTTTTACTTGGGTACAAGAACTAGAAATACATGCGCTACATATCACGTGATGTAAAAACTCATGGAGCGGTTCTGCGCTTGGAAGGGCTGTTCATGTTGGCAAGCAGCCACTGTGTCAGTGTGGACTCTGAAACAGTGATAATCACCGTCTATAGCTGAGTCACTGTCTAGAGTCCAGTATGTAGTCACGTGACCTTGATATCCCGTATCAGTCAGTTGAGCCAGAGAGGCGTGACGAATGAACAAGCACATAGCTAGCTAAGCTAGTAGAATAGGGAATAATTTGCGAAGTTCAGGATCAAGTCAGGGGTATAGGGGCCAAAAAGGGCAACATTTTTTATTAAGTTTTCTAAAAATTTAGGGAAAAAAAACTCTGACCGAAGATTTTGTAAGTCAAATATTTTTTCGAAGTCCGCACCTACTATTCGATATACGATTTTGGACACGAGGGTTCCCCTTTGTAAGGGATCGTTCACGTATTACGTAAACAGCCGAGGGGGAGGGGGTTTCTAAATTCTTACGGTTGATTCCGGTTTGACAATATTTTAATTCAAATTCCACACAATTTCACTCTGATAGAAAATTGTCGGTCCGAGCCATTCTCGATACGTACCTTTCGTATCGAGAGCTCCCGATTCCGAATCCGAGCTCGTGTTACAAAGGCCGGGAGGCCTGCCTTATTTCAAAGTTTTTATGAAAACCACTTTTTTCCACGTTTCATTCTACAGGCGAGCGATTTAGTAGGAGCGGGGCCGGCATTTTTACCCTACGTCATGGGGGGTGATTCGGAATCAGCGTCCAAAAATACACCGATGGAGATCAATTTCATACCCAAAGGGCCTTTTCACAAGAATTTTCTTAAAATTTGGGAGAGTGATTTAGTATAAGGAGCGGGGCCAAATATCACGTTTATCTATAAGTAAAATTAGTATACTGTATATCAATATGAAACCGATCAGTATCACATCCACAAGTACAACCTTCCGAATGTAGGTGCGGACTTCGAAAACCGAAAAAAATATTTTCGGCTCAGAATGATCAGGGTAGCACTAGCATGAAACATGAACAAAAGTAGTTTCCAAAAAAACTTTGAAAAATTGTGACTTAGAAATTTTCGGTCCGAGTCATTCTTGATACGTACCTCTGAAAGCAGAGCTCTCGCTTCCGAGCTCGTATTGCGAAGGGGAGGCCTGCCTTCCGAGATCGCATTACAAAGGGGAACCCTAGAGTCCAAAATCGTATATCGAACTTCGAAAACCGAAAAAAATATCTTCGGCTCAGAATGATCAGGGTAGCATGAAACATGAACAAAAGTAGTTTCCAGAAAAACTTTGAAAAATTGAAAATTGTGACTTAGAAAATTTTCGGTCCGAGTCATTCTTGATACGTACCTCTGAAAGCAGAGCTCCCGCTTCCGAGCTCGTATTGCGAAGGGCCGGGGAGGCCTGCCTTCCGAGATCTCATTACAAAGGGGAACCCTAGATTCCAAAATCGTATATCGAACTTCGAAAACCGAAAAAATATTTTCGGCTCAGAATGATTAGGGTAGCATGAAACTTGCGCGCATCCAATAATGCTTCTCGCAACCACAGATCGGCGAGATGAGAAGGATTGACATGACATCGTGAATCAAGATGAAACATGAACAAAAGTAGTTTCCAGAAAAACTTTGAAAAATTTTGACTTCTAAAATTTTTGACTTAAAAATGTTTGACTTATAAATATTTGACTTAAAAATGTTCTTACAAACCTAAATTAAAAAATTGGCCCTTTTTGGCCCCTTGCCCAGATTTCATGGGGGGATGGCCCCCTGCCCCCCCGCTACGCTTCCTACACCCCTGCCCAAAAACATGTCCGCTTGTGATCTCATAGAATCCAAAAAGGACAGGACATAGGCGGACATTGGCGGACATGTCACCCCCCCCCCCCCCCCCCCCCCCCAAATATAACGTTTTCTATAAGTATAAGTATATGATTATGAAACCGATCACACCCACACACCACAGCCTTTCGAATGTTACAGGTACGGACTTCAGAAAACCGAAAAAAAATTTTCGGCTCATAATAATCAGGGTAGCATGTAGCATAAAACATATAATAAACTAAAATAGTTTTCAGAAAAACTTTGAACAATTTTGACTCAGAAAGTCATCAAAACACAAAAGTGTTTGGTCCGAGTCATTCTCCATACGTACCTAGCTCTGAGTCTGAAGGCAGAGCTCCCGCTTCCGAGCTCGTACTACGAAGGGGAGGCTTACCTTGCGAGATCGCATTACGAGGTGAAACCGGATGATGATTAATCACTCTACAAGTACACTCAACCAACTGTCACGTGACTTTTTCAACCCGTTCTCAGTCTCTAGCTGGTTCTGAACGACTTTTCGAAATCCTAGCCCTCTAATCTGATCCGAACCCTAACTCTAACCCAATTTTTAACAAAAGCATACACTGAAACCCTAACCCTAACGAGAAATTAGACTATTAACTTCCTTATACGGTCATATCAAGTGATCGAGACAGTTTTTCGCTTGATTGACGATGTCAATCCGTCGAGATCGTTGCTCTGCGAAGCAGAGCAACGATCGACGACGATGACGACGACGATGCGAAGCAAGAATGCTAGTTCGCGCGGCGCGTCAAAGCGGCGAAGTCCTCCAAGTTTTTCGCCAATATCTCGTTAGGGGAGCATTTTAACCCTATGTCATGGGGGTGATTCGGAATCAGCGTCCGAAAATACAACGATTGAAGTTGGTTTCAACTGTCGGGGGCCCTATTAGTATTATAGCCATAGGTGCAGACTTTGAAAACCGAAAAAATATTTGAAAATGTTAGAAGCCTAAATAAAAAAGTTTGCCTTTTATTTTAGCCCCCTGTCCAGATTTTATGTTTTAAGCGTAATCCGTTAAAGTAACCAAGACTCAAGGCAAACTCAGTAGCCCTGTTCAAAGTGTTGATCGACGATGCGAAGCAAAAATGCTAGTTTGCGAAGCAAGAATGCTAATTCGCGCGGCGCGGCGAAGTCCTCCAATTCAAGGTGTCATGCTTGTTACTGCTTCTCAAATCAGTTAATGCGTGCATGTTTTATTATAGGGGGTGCACGATAAAATAAACTTGTTCGGATTTTTAAAATGTTTGTACCATTGTTTTCTAAAAACTGTTTAGAGGACTTTGACGCTTCGACGCGCCGCGCGAACTAGCATTCTTGCTTCGCAGAGTTGGAGGACTTCGCCGCTTCGACGCGCCGCGCAAACTAGCATTCTTGCTTCGCATCGATCGTCGAGCAACGATCTCGACGGATTGACATCGTCAATCAATTCGCAGAGCAACGATCTCGATGGGTTGACATCGTCTTAACGGGTGATACTCGTAAAATATCTGTTCCATATATTGGACCGTCGACGAGTCCAACTCGGCGCGCGTCCTGGTAGGTTGTAAACCTACAAACATCGTCAATCAATGATCAAGAGACTGTGAGAATTTTCACAGTACCAAATTTTTCATACTCTTTTAGAAAGATCAGTGAGTTTTGCCCAGGATAGGAGCCATAATCCATATTTGATGTTTGATGGTGCGTGGCTTTTGGAGCAAAAGTAGCTGTAAAACTAAAAGTCGCGTAATTTGACCAAATTCGTTGATTTTTGTCGTACTATTCTGATATATCTTCGGTTCCTTGATATGATATGAATGAGATCATTCTGAAAATTGGTGACGACCTTCCAATAGGGCTTTCACAACTGTCCGAAAAATTTGGTGGATATCGGAGTTGATAAAGTGATGAAAATGGGGCAAAATACGCTGTTTTTAGCTGTAACAAAATGTCTAATGGTTGGATATGCTTTAAATTTTTCGGACACTTTCCTTGTAAGTCTATGAGTAAGCTTACCAATTTTTGTTAAAATTGGATCAAGGGAAAGTTACTCAATAAGCATGTGTTTCAAGAATTTTGTGCTGGCCGAAATTAGCGCTAAAAAACCATCCTACAGTCGGCATGCAATGCGCGGCTCACTGTCGATGGTGCACTACTTAGTTTTAATATTAAGGGCCATCTAGTAGTACTAAAACTAAGAGTAAGGACGTCCGCCAAAATTGCAGATTTTCATACGTCACCCCGCCCCAGGGACAAAAGGAAATCGTTAACGGGCGACACTCGTAAATGGTAAAATATCTGTTCCATATATTGGACCGTCGACGAGTCCAACTCGGCGCGCGTCCTGGTAGGTTATCGACCTACAAGGAAATCGCGGCATGTACGGAATCGCGATTTTCCCCATTATTTGCGACAAATTTTATGTATAATTTAATGTATAGTCGGTTAAAATTCGCGGTATCGTGATTTTTGGCCAAAATAATCCTTTTGTCCCTGGTCACCCCCCTCCCCTGTCCGGGTACGGTGTGTCAGAATTAAAAAAAAACACCCTCCCTCCCCCGGACGTCCGGATTGTCGCCAGACTGGCTGGCAACATGAAGTATAAAAGGCAGTAGGAGAATATGCGAGTTGTGTCTCGGGTCTCATGAGCTGCTCTGGGAATCGACTTCTCGTTCAAAATAAAGGGATTTAAACTTATATATATTATTATTACAAAGTAATTAGTGTCAAAGAGTCGAAATAAATAAATAAATGGGACTTTTTCGTTAATTCTGCCCAAATTTCCGGACGTCCAGATTTTCAGAAACCCCCCAACCCCTGTCGGTGTCAGTGTCCAGATTTGTCTGAAATTCCAAAACCACCCCCTCCCTATTTGTCGGACGTCCTAAGTAGATGGCTCTTAAGCTCTCTAAGTCTAACGCCCGATCAATTTCCAATTAAATAGAATCAGGAGTCCGACAATGTAACTGTATGAGTGTAAGGATCTGGATAAGTGGTCGCCAACTGTTACTGTTAGTGTTAGTGTTAGTTGTTCAAGCTCAAGATCGATGATAGACTTCTCGATCTTCTGAAAATTGTAGCCATGCCATGTCACGATTACAGTCTTCCAGTTCCACTGAGGAATATACCGAATAGATACCGAGAAGAGTGATCAGGAATAGAAAAGAGGCTCTTGTAATTCAAACTGTACACAGTTTTCTTTGTCTGATATATAATAATAATATAAGCCTTTGTCTAATAGGCTCGTGAATGCGATTTCATACACATTTGTTTTCCAATCACTTACATTCCACTAATCCAACGAACATTTTAATATACTGGTTAACCCTAGGGTGTGTACAATCATGGGTATCTCCAAAAACTGGTTATCATTCGTAAACATGACAAAAGCTAAAGCTGATTCTCACTCCAAAGTGGCACAATAATGGGACAGCTCACATAACATTATGAGTCTATCTTTGATTGCGGTCTCTGCGATGACGACCCTCTCATGACCCTTCTTCCTATCACCCATTACGTAGCAGCCACTTTGGGAGCTATCACGACTTTAGTATCTGCTGTTGCTGGATCCTTGGCACCCAGCGCCCGTAGACAGCAGCATATGGAGTCAAGCAAAGGTTTCAGATCACTGATGTTGAAGATGGTCAGGGTTGGAACTGAAAGAGAATACGAGGAACTGTGGAGGGAATACAACAAAGAAATGGATACTGAACCCTTTCTGCCCCACAGGTACAAAGTAAAGGATAACGCAGACTTCGCTATGACACCTGAGTTTGATTTGATTGTGAAACAGAAAGAAAATGAGGTTGAGGAGATGTTTGAGAAGTTGGAGGGATTAGAAGCTGGGGGTGAGGGAGAACCTGAGGTTAAACTAGCACCACCCTACCCGGACCTCAACATGAAGTATCCGAGGAGGCAGATATAAACCAATCCGAGGATGAAAAAGATGCTTCTCCAAGTGTGAATCAGGACTTTTTATTTGTTATCTAAAACTTTCTGAGTTTATAGAATTTTTCTTAATTGTTATCTAAGAGACATTATGATTAACTTACAGTTCGATGAGTGCTCATTCCTAAAGAGTGTGATGTTGTTGACAGTTTTTACTGTTTATACAATCTGTGAGATTATTCAGAAACCACGATCGGTGAAGATGCCAGATGCTCGTTTATAGAATTCATTAATTACATTTTCTTGCCATTTCATTTTTATTTGGATTTTTAACAGCTCTTGAGCAATGAAACGAAATTCTTTCATACGAATGATAAATACTATCCCATTATCAATTGGATTATCTGTAAACATCATGATTAACATGTAAAAATAAACACCTTTTATGATGTATCTTCGTTGAAAGTGACTTATAAGTCACTATAAAAGTAAATAGCACAAATTAAATATTCAAATCTGTGTTCATGCACAATAAAATGCGAGACAAGTCTTGACTGAAATCTGACAAAGATTATACAAGGTTATAGTTAGTTATATGTTGAGATAGATTTTACCTTAAACTTCTATAAAAGTTAAACATTTGAAAATTATACCCAAATCTTCATGCATTTGAGTTACAAATCATGGTTTGATAATTAAAAACACATAAAATCAAGGTTAAACATTCGTTTCAATAATAATTTAATACAAATCGGGGCCGCGCTAAAACTTCAGTACAGAATTAGTCCCAGTCCTCAGATCAGTGTTTCTGAAAGCTAATGCAGCTAACAGGCTCAATCTTAGAGTCTCCCGCGTCTCCCCTGGTAGTATGACGTCATCACATACCATGTTGGACGAACAATCCCACGCGTCAAGTGATCTGACGTCATCACTTTCACCGTCATCACATGTTACTTTTGCTCCTGGCCACTGGTAACTCAAATCAGGTAATAGACCACCTCCACACTGAACGGTAGGTTTTATTGCAAAATTTCCATTTTCAAATAGAAATTGAGTATCTTTAACTATGTTTAAGTCTTTATATGAAATTATACAGTTTGTTGCACTAGAAGTTTCATTTCTCATTGTGGATTAAAACTTTTAATCTGTCCGTCTAAGTAAATTGGTAAATCCTCTATTTAACGATTATAATTTTAGAAGTGCTGCACGGTATTAAAATTTGAAATTACCATAGCAAGATAAGCGTGCCCTGCAGCATTCCCTGTAACCAGTGTTATCTTAGGTACGGTTGCTATGGCAACACTTCTCATCAAGGAAGCCAACTCTCGAGTATAGGAAGTTGTGACGTCACCTTGTATAAAGATGAGAGGAATATCTGTCTGTAAGAGAATGCGTAGTCAATTTATTTGGAAATTGAATTGCCGACTAAATTTTGAATGTGAGATTTTACTTTGGAAATAGAATTTAGAGCCCATATATTTTGAAAATATTTCTTGATCCGATTAATAGATGAAAAGATCACCTGTTGACAGATCTGGACGAAGTTTGAAGCTTTGAGAGCACCTTTCCCGTCAATTTCTCCTTCACCGGCTAGGATACCAACTTTCAACCTGTGAGTTTTCATTGAAACTTAAAGTAGAGAGGAAAATAGAAGATTTTGACGATACAAAGCTGCTTGACCAAGTGTTAGTCATGACTAATGTAGTACTAGTTTGTTATCATGTTAAAAAATTAACAGTACGGTTGGGTACTGATTTCTGAGCACGCCAGGGATCGTGCAATGTTGTTGACTGTTTTTATTGTTTATACAATATGTAAGATTATTCAGAAAGCACGATCATTGAAGATGCCATATGCTCGTTTATAGAATGTTAAAACGATGTTTTTGAAATCAACTTTGTTAGTTTCTTGTTGTCAACTTACCCTCCTAATTTAGCAAAAGCACACTGGATTCCATCACTTACCCTCCTAATTTAGCAAAAGCACACTGGATTCCAGCACCGAACTGTTCTTTGAATTTCAGTACATTTCCCTCGTCTGCGATGTCCGCAACAATCTGAGAAAGTTGCAATTATACGTTAAATGAACACGGAAAGAGATGATATGGTGGTACCGGTGAAATTGTATAACTACAAGCAAGCTTGTAATGATCTCACGGGTAGTTTAACTGGAGGTCTTGTTGAGCGGTGATTTTACTTAACGCTATGAGATAGCGGCTGGAGATTGCGAGGAAATAACTTACAGAAATTACTGTTTAGTTATTATTTATTATTATAAAGGGTCTCAATAAGAGGTCTCGACTGCCTAGGCGTCAAACCTTGGCAGTCGGTAGTTTTCCTCTGGCCCGGGATCAGCTGACCCTAGGGACCAGAGGGTAAAGGTGTAGAGACTATGTGTATCTACAAATCTTTCGAGGTTGTTTTTACGAGAGACAGGGCTTGCTACGCAAGGGAAGAAAACCGGGAGAAACAATCACAAATTATACAAATAAAAATTATAAAACCTAGCAAAAAGAAATTCAAACAATCCTACACTACTACAGATGTTTATTACATACTACAATGTAATACACGATAAATAAATGCTGTATAATCAAGAAACAGGGCTTGCAGGACAAGGGACGGAATACAGGAACTGGCTACAGAGTGTATAAAACAGTGATTCAGCAAGTACCCATTGGGTATTGCTGAATCTGACCCACAAATTATTTAATTTATTATTATTATTATTAAAAATGAGACGCTAAGTTCAAGATCATTTCGACAGGGTTAGGAAGGGCTTCAACGCGGTTAATTTTTAATTTCTGGGTAACTGAGTGAACTAGGAGTATCAACTAACGGGGTAAACATTGAAACTAACGGTAGTTCTTAACTACCAGGGATCGCGCTTGTCGTAAAAATTTAATATTAAGTAGGGGGGGGGGGGGGATCACCCTGATCTTTTTGTGGAATTTGATATCGAGATAGCGATTGACCAACAAACTAGGGCCTGTGACCAAACTTTTGAGGGGGTTCCAGACTCCGGGTGCCCACCGGACAGCCACGCCCATTTTTGGTCCCAATTATGCCAAATCATCTTAACATGCACAAAACCCAGATTTTGGGTGCTTTACTTGTAACTAGTGGTACCCTGAACTCGTATGTGAATTTTCAAAAAAAATTGGCGGGCATTTTTCAGAATTTGGCCGCCAAATTTTTTTGATGGCTTGACTCAAAATTCCACTCCAAAACATCATTATGCAATTCTACGTTGATTCTGAAAAACCATTGAAACCCTATTGAGTTCTATTGTTTTGAGCGATATCAGAACCCCCTCAAAATTTCGGTTACAGGCCCTAGTTTGTAAGTCAATTGCTATCTCGAAATCAAATTTCACAAAAAAATCAGGTCAACCCCCCCCCCCCCCCTAAGGTGGAAAACTACTGCTAGTTTCACTTGTTAATTGGTGTATCGTTAGTGCTGAACGTAATGGATATTTTCCCAGCGCAGAAGCATTTAAAAAAAATCATCCCGCGTGACACTGATTGCAGTTTAGTCCAACCCGAAGTCTAATTTAGTGTCTTTGCACGTGTTATGACATATGTTAATGTTATGTTGGTTGTACAGTTTAGTATATACTAGCAGGAAGACTCTAAAGACTAAAATAATTATTACCTATTTAATTCGCGTTTTTTACACCACTTGGGGGTCCAAATTTTGGGCACTAAAATTCTTATTCCTTGGCCAATTTTAATTTTTAATTTAACACATTTACTCGACATTTGTTGGTTGCGTGACAAAGAGAATTTATTCTAATCTAACTATAATAGTATAATTGCGGTCAATTTCACCAAGTATCAGTGTATTGAAACGATTAAAACCATGTCTCTATATGTCTGGAGTATAGAGACTTGACATTTGCACTTCAGAAAGATACCATTCAAACTTTCCATTTTCCAGTCTCCGTGGACGTTCCTTTATTTGACCGTTGACGTTTATTGACTATTGCCCGGTGTTCTAATTTGTATCAACTGATATGACAGTAATTGAATCTTAGTAAGCCTGACCGCTCATATTCCTTGTCACACTCGTCATCACACTACGTCACACTACGTCATTATAACTTAAGGAGGTGATATAATTATATTAACTTGCGAATAGTGTAATGTGATAAGCCAGTTACAGCAGCGGCTTAAGCGTAGTTAGCATTCTTTAGGATATTGTAATTTAGATTAGTGAAAAGACCGTTGGATTTAAGTGTAAGATTACGTAGGTAGATTAGCGTAGTAGATTATCGATGGTTTTGCGGAGTAAGACACGTGTTAGTCGGGTGTAATAGTTTAAGGATATTTATTGGCGAGATTGGTATCGCGCGTAAGACAATACCCGAAAGACAATCATTTGCAAAATTTGAGGAATCTAAAATTCAGCAAATAATTTTGAAATACAGCCACGCTAAATCAGGTGTCACAGAGTTAGAGCAACATTTGTTCCGATATAAATATTAGAGCAATGTCCCACGTGGCGTGGTTCCATGCCAGTACCAGCTCAAGAGATGAGGGATTTAGTGGCTGCAGATTGAGTTGGGAGTAATGAAGCTGGTTATGTAACTTAGTTATCAAACCAGGGATAATCCTGTGTTTCTCTTACCAGTGGGACAGTCTCACAGTCATCGGAACTTGTGAGAGTCGAGACATATTGTGTTTCTAACACATGTACAACCGCTATTATTGTACCGTATTTCAATTTGTATTTGTATTATTATATAGTTTTTTGCCCACTTATATGTTAGCTCACAGTGAATTTAGCTCTGTCTGGCTTATTAATTATTCATATAATTGTTCGACGTAAGTTTTTAGTCTGAAAAGATCACTGATAGGTACAGGAGATAAGAAATGCCTACCGACTTTACCGGAAAATGGAAACTCAGAGACTCTTATCTCTTCGAGGAATTCATGGCTGATTGCAGTGAGTATAGAAAATAGCATTTACTTGTTGTTTGTGGGTAATGTAGTAAGATACGTGACATCAAGCTGATTGGTTCGGAAGAGTCACGTGTCCGAACTTAAGTGTACTGAGTCCCAACCAATAACAAGCTACATTGTTTTAACTATTCAATGAGTATGCAACAGACTTCTCAAATTTTTAATAGTGTTTAACTTTAAAGCTGAAGGAGACAGCTGAAACATCTCAATTTTCAAAGTATAATAAATTATTGAAATTAGAATTTATATTATATTATTAGAATACATTCTCTGGTATAAACTCTTCAGGAACATTTTCTACCGATGAAATTTCTAGCCAATGCGCGGTTGACGGGTTATTCCTTGAGGAGAGTCATAACTGTAGAATGAAATCATTTGAAACAGGCTTGATGCGATCAGGATATTGGCACTTAGAAATTGGCTTACATAATAACATCACCAAGTGCTATAAAGCTATAACAAAACAAATACACCAGTACATTAGATACAATAGGATTGTAGGCAATCGTCACTGAACTAAATATCTTTGTTCCAATGAATTGTGATCTAAGATGTAATTTGTGATCTAAATTGAAATTTGAAACACAATATGTCCTTGAGTATAAATTAATCACATCACTATGCTTCATGCGGCGGTGACGATAATCCCTCACTTCCTCTACCCAGATCTCTTGTGTTTAGCTGCTCTATAGTCCGAGACGAAAGGGAAACTCGTCAGCTTTTTGTGTTAAAAGCGATTTCTCGACGGCTATCACCTCTCTATAATAATAATTTAATTTGTAAAGTTCGTAGATTCCTCTACAGGGTCATCGAATAGTTCGACCGCCCTTGTTTTACAGTACACTACATTGTAGATGTTCTGAAGGAGTATCCTAAGATTCTTGATCTTTTGGCACAGGCACCCCTCCTCATTTAACCCTCAATCAAGTTTCCTATCATTCGGCTGAGTCGACCGAGGAGATCGCATAGATCCAATGAATCCTTAGCTACTCCCTAGACTGAGTGACACTGGGATTAGAACCCTGAACCTTCTTTACAGAAGGCGGAAGCTCTAACCACTAGGCCACCCAGCCAATGATGCGTAAAACATTTGGCCAATATTGCATTTTTGTTATAAATGCAATTGGGGCGTTTTCGGCCACACCCTTTTTCAGGGTTACGTGGTCACTCGAATTTTTGTATTTCAGCCCAAGAACATCGTAGAGACTATTCCGATACCGGATACACCAAAATGTGCCTAATAGCCATATTTATATACAACTTATGAAGCAATATATATACCTTATAATGCTTATATATATGTATATTCACTATTTCATCGCATATTAAGCTATGTTGCTCATGAGTCTTTAGGACCTTTCTAGTTAACAGTCCAATAGCCCATTTGTGAGTATCGTCATTGTTCTTGGACTGAAATACAAAAATTCGAGTGACCGCGAAACCCTGAAAAAGGGTGTGGCCGAAAACGCCCCCATTGCATTTATTGCAAAAATCCAATAGTGACCAAATGTTTTACGCATCATCTAGAGAGGTGATATTGAAAAGCTAACGGGTGGCCTTTTAGAACGGTTGGGATCCGAATACTAGATCTATCCTAATAACATTTGTATCTCATGTTGAAATGTTGATTATATTGCCCAAAGTATTATTGTCCGTACGAGAGGTTTACCAGCACATGATCTGTTATTCATGAAAATTGGCTACATTTGGCAACATGTTTATAATTATAAATCACATTCAAATAGAACGCGAAGATTGGCGATATTTAAATTACACAAAATAATCTATTTCGTGTTCAAACTTTGCTAGTCTCGGCGTTTCCTTTGTATATCGCTCCAACTTGTAGTCGAGCACTTTGCATTGTAAAAGTCTTCAAATGAATATTATAAAATATTTTCAACATTTTTTAGCTGGCTTAATTTAATTGTGAAGTTTGTTCGAATAATTTCCTTCGTTTTATCTATTCCATATCAGTTTATCAGTAAAATGACTAATTTCGACGGAAATTGGAAATGGACTACTACAGATGGGGACTTCGACGGGTTTCTAAAGGACATAAGTAAGTACTGAGGGAGAAGTTGTAAGATATCCAGCAATTGGTAGAACCAGGGGATATGCGGGAAGGGTCCGGTTACTTGTCTGCTATCAATGGTAATCGCATGATTTTCAAAGGCTTCTGGAACAAAATCTTTATCATTTCAAGTATGTGTTTTCAGAGCCCCGTACCAGACAGGTCTTTACCGGGAATATTCTGATCTGCTGTAAATCAGCCAGTGTTCGCTTTAACATTTTCAGGCTTGCTGAGTTCGAATAACTTAATTATTAAAAAAAAATCAATTTGATATGGTTTTCAGTTTGGATAAGGGCTAGATACAAAACATGCTCAGTATCAAATTCCTGATGTCTACATAGCGACATTCGATACCAGTCCTATTTCCTGAAAACAGCGTTAGTCGGCAGAAAGTTTTGGAAACATGTGAAGATATTAACGTGGTTGATACGATTATGATAAAGATTTTGTTTAAAAGTTTTTTTAAAATCATGTGATTACCATCGTCTGATGAAAAAGCTGTCGGGCCACACCTAATTAAACATTATGCTAGAACCGGCAGTGCCAGGGTGCGGGTTTTTAAAATTTACATCTTGATAAACAGGGCGGTAAATATTTAATTTATCATACAGCAGCCAGTAAGATGCTGTTTCTGAAGAAGAGGGAGCTCTTATCGTTTTCTTATCTGAACTGTAATTTAGCAGGGACGTCGGTTAAATACCGTAAAAACTCCACGTAATCTTTCATATTCATGGTTTGAGGGATTTTGTTACATCATCCACCAATTAGACGCACGTATGTCGTATACGCGTTAAACGTGAACTCGCTCCTTTTAAATCAAACAGCTGTTCTATTGATTTGTGTATTATTATTACATGCTGCACATGTTGCAATCTTTCTAGTAATAAGTACACAAAACCACTGGTGACTAGGTGCTAGGTTCAGTACTCAGCAGCAGTGATTTTATTCAATTTTAAAGCCACCGCATTTTACGGCACAATGCTTCATGCTTTTGTTACTAGGCAATGAAGGTTGAGAAAAACTTTTATAGCATCAATTTTTCAGTTATCACTTATCAAAGTTCATATTTCTTCAAGTTCAATTAAATTTAATCAGTCCTGCACAGTAGTCGATAGTGGTTGAAAGTAGGCTGATCGGCGATTGATAGTTGATCTGAGTGGCTGGATTGGAACGTCTTTGATGTGCTGAATTGTTCCTGAATGTTGCAGTACGATCGAGTTACACGTCTTAAAGTTCACAGTACTGCCAATATGAGAGTAGTCTTTACCTAGCCCTGTTTTGTTTCTTAAAATCTGTGTTGTTTTCCCTTAAATATTAATTAATGATCTCAGTCGTTCTTTATTGTCGACGAGCACTGATCATGGAATATTTTCGGCACATGCATGGAATACAAGCCGTAGTAATAGTAGTAGTAAATGATAGCCCTGACTGTACCAGAGGAACTTGTCATTTTATCATGTATAGGGTCGAGGTGTCATATTATTGTAATATCGATATTATCGTATTAATTTTAACGTTGTTCGTATCCTGAACCTTCTGAGTGCGGTGAGCATTTAAATTTTGTCAAGATATTTTTGACAAAAATCACAGCTCCAGCTTTAAGATGACGAACTTTAATGGAAACTGGAAACTGCACAAATCTGAAAATTTTGAAGATTTTCTCAAATCCATAGGTTGGTACACTTCCCATGTCAGACAGATTTCCAGCGATTACTTCTTGTTTTTGTGAAAAGAACTAATTTAAGTTTTTGCACTTCAGTCTTAACAGTATTCTTATAAGAGCAATGGTGCTCATAAAATCAAATCATCCATTATTTTTTGTCGTCAAGATGTGCTCATATAAAATATCTCTCGGAATATTGCACTCAGCAATATACATTGAGAAAAATCAGGAAGAGAATCCTTAATACCCGCAAATTTAATTAGGGAAAATGGAACGGCTGCATACTTATGAAATCGATATGCAGTTCTAGTACATGACGTGGCTCGGGTTTCTTTTAATCAATTTTGAATTTTCTGAGTTAGGTACCACGCGGTCTGGCCCTTATAAAAAAAACCAGTAAATAACTAACTAAAGAGGTGCCACTGCCAATCGCTACTTATTCGACACCTTTTTAGTTTTCGCTACTTATCAGGAATCGGGAAATGGCATTTACATTTACGATCGCTTAGAGTATCCCCCGGTCCCCACCCATCGCTTAATTATCCCCTAATTTTATTCACCATGAAGAAATCTATTGCGAAAATATCAAAACACAATTTTCAGACGTGGGACTGTTGAAGAGACAAGCTGCTAAGATGGTCAGCTCAGAACATCACATCGTGCAGGATGGGGATAAGATGTCAGTCACTGTCGTAGCAACAGGTTAGTGTTCCATAGCTAAAACTATAATAATGATAAATGATAGTCATACTTATTACTTATGGGTGTGGGAAGTACAAGCTGCAGTAAGACTACTGTCAAAGTGAGCTGTCTCCAGTAGCAATGTTAGACTACTGTCAAAGTGAGCTGTCTCCAGTAGCAATGTTAGACTACTGTCAAAGTGAGCTTTCTCCAGTAGCAATGTTAGACTACTGTCAAAGTGAGCTGTCTCCAGTAGCAATGTAAGACTACTGTCAAAGTGAGCTGTCTCCAGTAGCAATGTTAGACTACTGTCAAAGTGAGCTGTCTCCAGTAGCAATGTTCGCACTAAGAGCCTGATTGTATTGTAGTTTATTAGATAAATAAAGGTATCCAGGAACATTCCTGTGCAATTAAAATTGAACCTAAATTGCTTCATTATTGAAAAATGATCCCAAAGCAGTATCTATTCATAAAAAACTTATAACGATGTTCATATTCAGGTCAGAAAGGAAAACAACAAGAGTACAGCGTGGGAGGGTCCTTCAGCGAGCAGGAAGTAACAGGAGATACAGCAGAGGTGAGCACATTTTACTTAAAACATTTCTTAGTTTTTTTGGATTTTAGTGACTCGTATCTCTTCTGTACGTTTACCTACAACAACGAGGTCTGATCTTCTTACAGCGTTCGATGTCTGTGTGAAGGTAAAATGGTTCACCGAACCTTGACTGCGGCTTTGTTAACAAGGTTTGGCCGGTAGAGGGTCCGCACTCCGTAGTAATCCCTTTACCTTACTATTACTCTACAACTACTACAGTTTATCTACAACACTCTAATATGTTAACGTATCGTAAGCTGCTGTATTGTAATCTGCGTGACCGCCAGGTCAGTACAGAGTGGGACGGGGCGCGGATCAAGGAGATACACAACGCGGGGGACTTTACTTACACCCTTCTCAGAGAGCTGCAAGACGAGAATACCATGGTCCTGGTGAGTTATTGTCACGTGACCTTATTATTATAGCAGGGGTGTTAACCTGGAGGGGGATTATTTAAAACATATATAAGTGATACGAAAAGTTTGTTTTAGCAGGAGCTTTCAAAATACATGTGTATTCGTCTTCAGCTTGTTAAGATTGTAGATCGTTTGCATTGTTTGACAAACATGTTAATTTTCTGTGGTGAATTTTTGAGATATTTTATAGCTGGTCAATGCTTTTCAATGATCCGAATGATATTAACAGTTTTAGGTTATATTAATTATTGGCTGAACAAAGATAATTTCAGCACCTGGAATCACCAAAGGGTACACAAGCTAAGAGAATCTACAAAAAGATGTAAAAGAATTTCGTCAGAATATTCCAACAATGACGAAAATATCACGTCGCTACATTTTGTTTCAAATCGGAACTTTAACAATAAAGTGGGGCTATAACCGAACTATTGTTTTGGGTGTATAGTAGTACTAGTGTTTATGGTATGAAAATGACGACATTTAGTAATCTACTAAGTTATGGTCGAATATGTAAATGATATTGTTTCCATGTACCATTGTCATATATTGAACCTAAAGAATTATGGTGAAGTGACAACTCCTATTGTTTTTCTTTTTCAACACCGAAAGAGACAAATCTAGTGCTACTTTGTCAAAGAACTTCGTGAAATAATAAAAGATTGGTCGTGTATAATTAGTATACATTAAAAATCAAATTCGATGTCGTCTTTTGTCAGATATCATATCCCTATATATGGTGGTCGCTAACAACAAGATATAATATATAAAGATTTAAGTAAAAGCTCACCTGAGACACATCAGAAGAAAAGGAACACTTTTCCTCCACCTTCTCGCTCCAACCCTCTGGAGCTGAAAAATGTGTATTACAGTGGGGTTGTGACTTGTGGAACTGAGAGAAAGAATATTGGGGTTATAGTTCAAACACTGAGCACCGTTCACGAGTCGGTTAGGGTCTGTCTGATCACAACTAGCGAGCTATTCTAGACTTAACAAGGTCAAAAGGAAATCGCGGCGCGTGCAGAATCGCAATTTTCCCATTCTCCAAGACAAATCGCGATTTTTGACGCTTGCCCGTTTGCCGAGACAAATCGCGATTTTCTTAGATCCTCGCGACAAATCGCGATTATTCCAGTTCTCTGAGGACCAAATTTGCGCATTCTCCTTTAAATCCGAAGGCCAAATATCACGTTCTTTATAATTATATGGAACCAATCAAATCCACAGCCTTCCGAATGTAGGTACGGACCGACAAATTATTTTCGGCTCATAATGATCAAGATAGCATGAGACATGAACGAAAGCAGTTTCCAGAAAACTTTGAAAATAATTTCGATTTATAAAAATTTCGGTTGAGTCATTCTCGATAGGTACAAGGAAAGTGCCTCAATATGTAAGTTACTCTCCTTGTTTCTATATAAACATAACTTTTATAATAATTCTTACGTAATAATTATAATAATTTTCTATTATCACTAGAAGCCACACAGACCTATTGACCCCCCGACAATTAACCCGACGACAATTGACCCCCGACCCTAACCCTAACCCTAACCCTAACCCTAACCCTAACCCTAACCCTAACCCTAACCCTAACCCTAACAGTAACCCTAACCCCCAGTGTAATTACAAAGGGGGTCAATTGTCGGGGGGTCAATTGTCGTACTAAGCCCTAGATTTCGCGACAATTGACCCCAGTGTAATTACATAGGGGTTAGGGTTAGGGTTAGGGTTAGGGTTAGGGTTAGGGTTAGGGTTAGGGTTAGGGTTAGGGTTAGGGTTAGGGGCCAATTGTCGGGGGGTCAATTGTCGCGGTACCCTAACAAGCTAGTTAACGAATTTATGACATCTAACTTAGCTCTGCAAATACATTACCTTTGATCGAATCACGTGTTTTGATACCAAAGCTAGAGACTAAGGGGTATTGACTATGGAGCACACTGCTTTTCATGGGTTTTATAGACTGACCATGAGTTCCTTTACTGTTTACACAAATTGTACTACTAGTCGTCTTAACTATAATTCTAAAGATCATCTTTTGTAGGGCCGAGGGCTCATTGTCCTAGTATAAAGCAGACACTCCTGATCACTATGTTCGACGTTCGTAGATATATTTCCTTTACCCTTAATCTTATGAGCTGTTGTATTGTCGGCATAGATTATCTTAACAATTGATCAATGTTCTCAAGGTTCCACATCTCATGATTCAATGTCACTTAATAAATTAACTCCTAACTAACCTTATTTCTAACACATTACACATTATTTTATTTCCTCTTCTTTGCCTTTGTTCATCTTCTCGCACAATTAGGGGTGAGTCTCGCACAATTAGGGGTGAGTCATCGTCTTGTGAATGTTTGCAGTTTTCCATACATTGATTAGGGTGTCTAGTGGTCATGTTTATGTCTAGTGTCAAGTTTTAGGGACGTTGTTGGCTAACAATGTAACGTCAGCAGACGAGTGGGTTAAGAAATGCTTGTGAAAGTGGATTCCTGGAAACCAATTGTTTTCCACAGTTTATGCTACCCTGATCATTATGAGCCTGACATATTTTTTTCGGTTTACATTACTGAAGTCCGTACCTTTTAGTAGTACCTACCTCTCGATATACGATTTTGGACTCGAGGGTTCCTCCTTGTAATTCGATCTCGGAATGCAGGCGGGAGCTCTGTCAGAGGTACATATCGAGAATTACTCGGACAGAAAATTCAGTCGAGATTTTCTGGAAACTACGTTTGTTCATGTTTCATGCTACCTTGATCATTATGAGCTTCTGCAGTCCGTACAACTACATACATTCGGAAGGCTGTGGATGTGATTGGTTCCATATACTTATAAAGAACGTGATATTTGGCCTGAAGATTTAAAGGAGAATGCGCAAATTTGTCGCGGAGAACTGAAATACCTTAGTTCCCAAAAATTTGTGTGCCATTATATTGAGCACAATTTATTTGAGCCCGAAAAATTTGGGCAGAAAATTTGAACTCATTTGGGCGACCGAAAATTTGGGCACAAATTCTTCGAAAAATGAACGATTTTCCACTAAAATGTCAGTTAGATATTTGCCTTACTTCATTATTATTCCTTATTATTCCAGTCATTTTGCTTTCAATATTAAGCATGTAGGTGGTAGTCTCAGTTGTTTCACATTATGAAATTTACGATCTGCCCAGTAACTACTAAAAAATACAGTGATGATGGCACCAGGCACAGTACAAAATGATAGATATACAATAGTGATATTTAGTCTCTCAATCAGATAGTTTAGTCTACTTACACTCAGCATATCTTATCATACCCCTTTCACATACAATTATCATTATGACGCCTCAACAGATGGTCGAAAGGTTTGGAAGAAAATTAGAAGGTTTACATCATGATCTATCAAACTAAGCGGCACATACGCTTAGCTTTGGGGGAAACAAAGGTGTACATAATTGTGTGTAGCGAACTATTGTAAACCCGGACCAAAGGTCTTGAAGTCTAATTCCAGTTATTTCTATTCATTTAAAATATAAGCCTTTTTACCTGGTCAAGCCATGAATGACAGATTAGAAAACTAAAATTTCAAATATTATTTCACTTGGATATGAAGAAAAAGCCATCTTTCTATAGATTTCAGGGCCACAGGCCAAATGCCAAAAGTTTGGTTAGCAAAAAATTTAGCAGACAGAAAAGATTTATGCAATTAATTTGGTCTGCAAAAAATTTGGGCGAGAGGCCCGCTCAAATTTTTGGTCGCCCCAAACCGTGATTTGTCGCGAGGATCTGAGAAAATCGCGATTTGTCGCTACAAACGTCAAAAATCGCGATTTGTCGCGGAGAATGGGAAAACCGCAATTCCGCACGTGCTGCGATTTCCTTTTGTCCTTGCTCTAGAGGACTAGAGAGGCTCTGTCAGCGTAGCAGCCGCTTTAACGTGCTCCTATTTAGCAGGGGTTCTTATTAAGCAGGGGTTCCTATTTGGCAACCGTAATTTTATAGGACAGGTGGTTTATCAGGGACGATACCCGATAAGTTAGGTAATCGATTATTCTAATTTAATTGTAGTCTAATTGATGATTCTTTCATGAAAATTCCTGATTGTTTCTTCTTATACTCAGTGATGACGATATTTATTATAACATCGTCATCATTTTCTTGAAAGAGTAATCATTTACGTAATGGATTTGGGTCTGTGATATAATACAAAGTGAAGTAATTGAGATATCTATTTCGTCATGGCATGCAAGCAAGATATCATTATACCTAATTAGAGCTAGACCCTGTCAAGGAGCGGCTCAATCATGACGTGGACAAATCATTAACCCGAAACTCTTGATCAGATCTGTTGGTTGTACTTGTGTTTGTAAACGCTTTTAAACTTTTGTTGTGTTTTTAGACCAAAATGATGCAAAACTCAAAAGTGACGGCTGTCCTTTTTAACAGTTACTATCAGTGAACACATTACACATTAACACATTACACATTACACACGTTCTACTGGGAATTTTTGATCTTGTCTGCTTTCATTTCCAATATCTGCCATACCGGGATCAGAACCCAACAAAATTAAAATTTTTGGATCGCTAGCTTACTATGATTTTTTACCCAGAGTGTAGTACCCACCTGTCACCTGTGTATAAATAATTAATCCGGTTTAACTCACCAGAGTGCCTTTTAGTTGTTATCTTTAGTAATTGCATAGGTATTGACAACCCATTAATTTAATAAGTGTATCATGCTCTCTCTTCTCTCTCTCTCTTTTCTCTCTCTCTCTCTTTTCTCTCTCTCTCTCTTCTCTCTCTCTCTCTCTCTCTCTCTCTCTCTCTCTCTCTCTCTCTCTCTCTCTCTCTCTCTCTCTCTCTCTCTCTCTCTCTCTCTCTCTCTCTCTCTCTCTCTCTCTCTCTCTCTCTCTCTCTCTCTCTCTCTCTCTATCTATCTATCTCTCTGTCTCTCTGTCCGTCTCTCTTTGTCTCTGTCTCTCTCTGTCTCTCATCTCTACATCATACGGCATACACACTAACTTAGATGTGGGATTGATTATTAATTTAAATGTTATTAATAAAGTAATAATGATTTGTTCAATCTATTCGCTTGTTTAGGTCAGCTCAACACTAACTTTTAGTGATCATTCGTCTGAATCAGCTCCTAACTCTTAGTTAGTTATTAGTATTACATCTATACTAATAATCCCAATAAATGTGTTGGGCGTGTACTGTGTACGTGGCGGGCCGGGTATCCAATGGTGAAAATGGTGAAAAATGGTGAATTATTTTTATGGTGAATCGGGTTTCCAAATTGTAAAATTTCACCAATTTTTCGATGAGCACTCTAAAACAATATTTTGGTTATTAACTCAGATTTTGAGTATAAAAAGAAACATTTAAACATGTGTTTCATTATATTTAAAGAAAGTCTAGGTTTTAAAATTCGGAAACTCGATTCACCAAAACTATCAATCACCATTTTTCTTCAAAACTAGCGAACATGGTGAGAAAGGTACATTGAAACTGGTAACTTTAAGTGAAAATGGCGAGAAAGATACATTGAAACTGGTAACATTTTTTAACATTGGTAACATTTAGTGAACACGACGAAAAAGGTACATTGATACTGGTAACTTTTGGTGAACTTGGCGAGTAAGGTACATCAAAACTAGTAACTTTTATTAAACTTGGCGAGTAAGATACATCAAAACTAGTAACTTTTGGTGATCATGGAGAGTGACAATGGACAATCTTATTTAACCCTCACAAACGATTTCTCGAGCATTCGGCTGAGTAGACCGGGGGGCTGCATAGGTCCATCGGAACCCTTAGCAGAACGGCAACGCCGCTCACCCCATGGCTAGTGGCACTGGCGGGGATCGAACCCGCAACCTCGTATTTGAGCAGCATATCACGTTTAAGACAGGTCGACTAACGAACTGCGCCACTAAGCCATTTACCATCAAGCATATAATTCGGCTGAATATAAATACGTTGCCGGTCAAGATGATCATTGGTCGGTGTTTTTGATCCGATGGTTCATAATTAATCTTTTGTGTGAATAGTTAAACTTAAAGGATCACAACGACATTCGTTTCTTTATTAACTGTTGCTGTGTTACTATTAATGTTTATGTACGTGTTTCTGAAAGGCTTAATCGAAAACAACATGAGATAAGTGGAAAACGAATGAACGAATAGTTCATCGATTGAGATCGGAGATTTCAAAATTCTTAAATTCTTTGATATTTAATCAGAGGTCAGAATAACTTAAAATTTCCGGCAAGATCCGGTAGCCTGAAATTTCCTCTTTTAAACACCCGGTTCGGAAAAATCCGGCAAACCGGAATTAGATTGATATCCGGCCATTTCTGGTCCAGCAGCCTAAACCTCGGTCTGTTCCTAGTTAGGCAAAATTGAACAGGGATTTTTCGATAATTCTCGCGGCGGTAATGTTGTTTAATCTGAGCAGTATTCCGCAGAATGCTTAAATACAGCAACAATTGCAGCTAATGGCCCCTTTGTTTAAGGCCCAAAAATGTTTATTCTGTGATTTGAAATTCTCAAAAAATTGCTAAATTCAAACTTGAGAGCGGCCTTTTCTGCTCGTAAACAGGGTCGTATACAATTTTGTGCGCTCAAAAATCCTATCATTATTATTATCAACAGGATCATACACAGTACAAATATAATCTAGGTCGTGGTAAAAACATCTTCTGCTTCACACCGTAAACTGTGCAAAAAACAAAAGATTTCTCCAACATTGTCTAAAAATCCTATTAGTAAGTATTACATGAAGTATAAGTTTTACTGTCGATTGATTATCCTTAAAGCGGGGGCCATTGTGCATACCGCCTGTTTGTCTCCACAATCCAGTGCAATTGCACTTGCTTCCATCCAAAGTAATGTATCATTATTATACGCGGGAACAATTGTGCCTTCGCGGTGGTTTATACGCCTTAGTTGATACTTTGCTACCGATGGATTGATAGCAGATCTTAGAATTCAATCCAACGGTCCGTGTCCCCAGAAACTTCCCTAATCTGAATAGTGTCTCGAAACATGAAGACGAAGTGCTATTTAGTATCCAACTCAGTACCAAATCTTTGTATTTTAACGATATAAAAAGCGAGAATAAGTAGTTTGAATTTGAAAAGCAGTTTATAAACCAGTTTTCCGGTCGTCAGATCGGCTAAAATGCGCATAATTAGAGAAACCTTTTTTACGAATGTATTCACAGATGGTCCCATAAATTTCTATTCTTGCCCCGACTAAGCTCGTTTAAATTTGTCTTAGCAGTATTATACTGTGTATGTGTCGTAAATATTTTAAAATATGTTAACGGTATTTACATTTTTATCATTATTATATATATTTTATCACTATCATATATTATAAGCACATTATTTCATTTCATTTCATTTCATAAACAATTATTGATTATAAAGATCGTATACGGTATAACACATTAAACTGAATGAAATACTAATAATCACATTATAAGACGATGATCTCTTAATGTCAGGACGTACGACAACGAAACATACACATGACGACGCTAAATATAGTTTTAGGTTTGCAGGATCAGTTACACCCCACAATAGGATCCTTTTTACTGGTATATTTTCCTTGTCTTCAAGAGCTTCTGACGTTTTTTTAGCCACAGTGCCGTCACTGTGCGTTTACTGTATTTTTACAACAATATGTAATGTAGTTGTATTTATGTTTTCGGCTATTTCTGCATGCTATAAAGAAATTTACAATCTATTTTACATTTGCGAGTGTTTAATTATAGTATCCGTATTTTTCATTCGTAGCTAAGGTGTAGTGTTGCCAGATCTCAAATTTTCTTAAGTTGCAGAGTTTTATATTTTCATGGGATGACAAGTCCCTATACTATCGCAGCCTGCCAGTTTATAATATAAAGGTAATGTTCAGTGTTAACTTGTGTGAGCACTGATGTGGAACCATTATCAATAAGAGTGGAGAGTTTTAGGTTTTGTGTGAACTGATACACAGTGAGGGTTGAGCCCTCAGCCTGCTTGTTTTAACCATTAATCTAAACCTCTCCCTCATGCTATGTATTATTGTACACGTGACAGCGGTTAGCCAATCAGCTTCTAGTATTGTCCATTGACCAATTAAAACTTGACTAATCACTGTCACACGTCCGTCATACTTATAGGGTCCAACCTTTAGCTCATTAGTTGAAACCGTTCATACTTTTTAATGTAACTTTTTTCCTTGATTAGCTGATATTCTTTCGTGATATTCCCTTTTCAACAATTAATGTTGTCTGATCGAAAAGACAATAAAGCTTTACTGGATGTTAACGACCGGGATTAGGTGACGTCGCTGTTAATCTGTTAGCTATTTGTTTCGTGAACTTTTTGTAAATACGTATAAAAACTATAATAGGCTTGGTTGCGAAGGCGTGCAGTAAAATATAAGAATCTAGACCAATAGTATGAAGATTATCATATGCATATATTATCATAATATGATATTATAAGTACTTGCACTCAAATTTAAAGAACACAAAGGGAACGAGTATCTTCAATTTTACGAATGCATTATGTTATAATATGTCCGCTTAATATCGATGCAATCCTCAAAAGTGGGAATATATTTCAGTAAATGTGTTCTTCCCCAACTTTTAGTAAAGCACTTATTACATGCCGGTGTCACACCATTGCCAACTTCAATCATCTCTAAGCTGTAACTATAGAAACTGTAGGTTTACAAAACCTTACCTTATTTTTCATTTTCTCAAAACACATTTTGCGTTTGATAGGCCTCTCCAACATTTTCCGCTTTATTAATTTGAAAACTTCCTATACTGCCTCAGTGATGACAGTGCCTCTAATTGTGGTAGAGGAAGATGGGGTAGAGGAAGATGGGGTTATACCACCTCGCACGCAGCATAACGATCAGATAACAATCAGTCCTTTGCTTCTGAACTTATTTGTCGAAGAAAATGGTAAATGTATTATGGTTCACGAAGTCTTGAATCAGCTGAAGGGAAATGGTATCAGACCCTTTGCCGACATCAGACTTGAGGAGATGATGAACAGATTGTCGGTTGATCCTGAAGGACTGAAAATATCGAGCCTTATAGGCGTGAAGAAAACTGTGTCAGTCGAGGAGTTCAAGGAAGCTAGTCGCAGCTGTGCCCTTCTTCTCAACAAAACTCTAAGCTCAAAACTGGTTATTCCAGATTTTCAGGAGTTTCAAGGTGAGATTCAGAAGATTTGGGAGGATTTAAAGACAGTTCGAGGAGGGAAGAATGCGGATTATATACCCCAGCTGTCCAGAGTAAACCCAAACTACTTGGGGATATCAGTTTGCACTGTGGACGGTCAGAGATGCTCTTTCGGTGATACCTATATACCCTTCTGTATTCAGTCGTGTAGCATGGCACTGAACTATGCTATCAATGTATCAGAGCACGGTCCAGAATTTGTTCACAAGTACTTGGGCAAGGAGCCCAGTGGAGTTGGATATAATCAGATCGGACTAGACAAGAATGGGCTACCTCACAATCCTATGATAAACTCAGGGGCTATTAGTTGCTGTAGTGTAATGAAGAAAGATAAGAGTATAGCAGACAGGTTTGATTTTGCTACCGAGGAGTATAAGAAAATGGCGGGCGAAGAATTCATTGGGTTCAATAATGCCACATTTTTATCAGAGAAGGCTGAGGCAGACAGGAACTTTGCTATTGGATATTATCTCAAAGAGCACGGAGTGTTCCCGGACAACACTAGTCTAACAGGAACTCTAGATCTATACTTCCAGCTATGTTCTGTAGAGGCCACAACAGACTCAGCTGCTGTTATCTCTGCTACTCTCGCTAACGGGGGGGTTTGTCCCACCACTAAGGTAGAGTGTGTCACGGCGGACGCTGTGAGGAACACCCTGTCCCTAATGTACTCCTGTGGAATATACGACTACTCGGGAGAATGGGCCTTTGATGTTGGGATCCCTGCCAAGTCGGGGGTTGCTGGGTGTATCTTTATAGTGGTACCTGGGTTGATGGGCATTTGTGTGTGGAGTCCGCCATTAGATGAGCTTGGTAATAGCTACCGAGGCATCCTGTTCGCCAAGAAACTGATTGAGAAGTTTGCGTTTCACCAGTTTGACACGGTCCTAGAAAACGCCAATAAGATAGACCCCAGACTGAAGCACAGGATGGAGACGAAAGAGATGCAGATCAACAACATGTTGGGTGCTGCTAGCAACAATGACATGGTCCTCCTCATGAGGTACTTTGGGCTCGGGGTCGACTTCAACATGCCCGACTACGACAACAGAACAGCTCTCCACCTAGCTGCGAGTAACGGTCATCTTAACGTTGTCAAGTTCCTGGTGCAGAGGGGTAAGGTGGATGTTAACTTCCTTGACAGGTGGCAGGGCACTGCTCTTGATGACGCCATCAGAGAGGAGCATGAGGATATTTGTAAATATTTGAAAGGTAAGGGGTGTCAGAGAGGGGAGGATCTTTTACAGAAAGCAATGAGGCAGTTTTGATAGAGCTGAAGCCCAATTTTCGAGTTCAAGTCATGCGCTCATCAGATTTCATCTGTTATAAGGCTCGTTTTTTGGTTAATGGTCAATACTCAATACGCATTTCTTATCCATTGCATGGAATATAGTATGTAGCTTGGGTTTTTTTAAACAAAATGAGTATCATAAACAATTAATCAATTGATTCAAATAAAGTCTTGAATTAAAAAGTAAAGACAATACACTTTCATGAAAATTGGGTTTTTCTTTGTATTGTCCTGTAATGAACGGCATGAAAACATGATAATCTTTTTAACTTACAATTATTCTTTTGTATGTACATTTTACCGAATTCTAGTCGATTCATGTTAATTTCTGTCTATGTCAATGGGCGATTTTATTTTTATGTTAAGTTTATGATTTATGAGTATGTAATGATAAACATAAATTTGTTTCCATACTATTGCCGAAGGCAAAAATATCGTTTGATATATGAGGTGGCCCGACGGCGCTACGTTGACGACAAAAGTCTGCTTGCTCGCAATATAGACCACACGCTTATAATTATGTGTATCTAGAAGGAGTATATTTTGCGCAAGTTATGTGTTAATTAATTACACGCATAGCAACCAGTTTTTGGTGGTTGAAAACTGTTACACCATGCACACAACTCAACACCGGTTTTAAATAGATTCCAGGAGTATAACGTATTAGTCACCAATGTAAGTATTATTTTAGTGAAACTAATTACCCGGTGCTTAAGTTAAGCTGTCAAAAAATTCCATTATAACATCAGGCATCAACTGATAAATTTAGCAATGGCTGATTAGTAATAACTTTTTAAGTATGGCACTAAGAATAAAAAATTGAAAAAGATCGTACTATGACACTCGTATATCCATTGCTATCAAATCGGAGCATGACGTCAAGCTCCTCCAAGAAGATCTGCAAAATGTCATTGACTGGTCTGAAAGAAATAATATGGCCCTTCACAAAGACAAATTTGAGTACATGTGTCATAAATTCAACCACCAATATGTGCTATCTGAACTTCCATTTGTGGTTGAACACTATCAATACTCAGTTTCCAAAGACACTACACTTGAGCCAATACATCAGCTCAGGGATTTAGGCGTCATAGTGTCAAGTGATCTCTCTTGGTCCCCTCACATACGAGCCATTGCAGATAAAGCTCGCCAAAAAGCATCATGGGTTCTCAGTGTATTTCACACACGATCTCACTCCATCATGCTGACGCTATACAAATCAATGGTTCGAAGTCTGATTGAATATTGCTGTCCATTATCATTATGGCATCCCTCAAAAATCAGCGATATCCAAGAACTGGGTTCTCAGTGTATTTCACACACGATCTCACTCCATCATGCTGACGCTATACAAATCAATGGTTCGAAGTCTGATTGAATATTGCTGTCCATTATCATTATGGCATCCCTCAAAAATCAGCGATATCCAAGAACTGGAGAGTGTACAGAAAGCATTCACCGCCAGAATATCAGGAATGCGCGATCTCCACTACTGGGATCGCCTGGTCTATCTATCTCTGATGTCTCTTCAACGAAGGCGGGAGCGATTCATCATTCACCATATGTGGAAAATCCTCCACGGAAAGACCAGCAATGATCTGAACGTTCTATTTGTTTCACGCCCAAGGCTTGGAAACCTTGAAGTAATTCCATCAAAACGTAGAACCAGTTCAACAGCAAACCTCACCTTGTTTGACAACTCATTTGCAGTTCAGGGACCTAAATTGTGGAATGCAATCCCTTACCATCTGAATGTCATTCAAGATCTAGAGCACTTCAAAGATAAGCTCACAAAGTTCATGTTGTCTCTCCCTGATAAGCCGCCGATCAGGGGATATACTCCTCCAAATACGAACTCTCTGCTGTGTTGGCGCAACGAGCGAGACTCTACTTCGGTATGGGGTGGTCAGAAGATGTGATGGCCCCGTCAAGTCTTGACGAAACTCAACATAGGTCACATAGGTAGGTTACTATGTATTTACGTTTAGGAAGCAAATAAGATTGCGGCAAGGTCCGGATGGTGCCGTGAGAGTGTCGAGTAATTAGCATCAAAATTTATAAGTGAATGTTACAAATAATATTTAAGATGAAACAGAATAACAGTCGATAAAGCTGGCATCAGGCATACGATACAATAATATGAAGTGACATTCTGCACGCTTATGGCTTAAAACAAACACGCGATTGTCACCTGCGTCACACTTTCTACTTAAAACAATAACTGCTCAAGTGCTCACTGGCACAACTACATTGTAGAGAAAATTGATCGTACGTGGTGTTACCGCGGCGAAATTCTTGTTTAACAGGATTATTGTTTGACAGAAATTATTTTTCTTCGACTAACGCTAATATTACATGTTTCGCCATACGTAATCAATAAAAATGCATTATCTTACCTGGAAAGAGTTTTGAGTGCAAATGTACAATGTCTCTGACAGTCTTGATGGCCTCATCGTAGTCATTAACGAAGTAGTCTGTACTTCCAGAAACTCGACAATGGAGATCAGCTCCTCCCAGTTCCTCGGCGGTCACCTCTTCTCCAGTTGCTGCCTGAATTATAAATAAAAATCTAATAACAAAATCTACTGATATGAACGATTATTTCTTATGTAAAAATAGTAAGGAAAAACAATACAGATACAAGAGGACCACGCGACGCAATTAGAGACTAGAAAGATATGCCATGTTGATAATAATATTAATGGCATCCGTAAAACTCAAAGTGAAAGTGAAAGTGTTTGAAAATTAACCTTAACAAGTGGGGGTCCAGCGAGGTAGAGACTACCAATATCCTTCATTATTACACAGTGAGATGGCATGACAGAGGAGTAGGCGGCTCCAGCTGTACAGGAGCCACATACCAGAGATATCTTTAGGGGATATTATCTAGTTTAGCCACATAACTTCGGTGGTGTGATTTATTTGTGGTTATTAAATAGTCAAATTATAAATTGTACATCTTGACGGGAAATGGCGAACAATTTGAATCACCATTGTGGAGGAATGTAGCGAAAATGGCAAAGATCGACATATTTAAGATAAATGGTGAACGGTAATTACACCTTTCAATATTGACACTCCCAATCCAACTATATACAATATACATTATACATACTATGTATAAATTAAAGCACAAACCTGAGGGAGACCCCTAGCAGCCATCACAGCTTGTCTGTAGAATGATTTGCCACCTTCGATGAATATATTAGCCTGGGAAATCAGTGGTAAGCTACAATTTGTAACTAGATTTCCCTTATTTCATGTTTTAGATTTTCCAAATTTTTAAACAATCTTAATGGGACGACTGAATGCATATGAAATCTAGAGAAATATTCTATTATAGAATGTCTTGAAAACAGAAACCGTTAATAGAAATGCCATTTTCACCCAAAATAGTGACTTAGTAAAAACAATGGTGCAAATATACCGACCTGATTTTATGTTTTACCGTTACGTATCCACCACGGAAAAATATATTTCCATGCACGACGGAAATGTTGCAGTCTGTCTCCAGATTTCGGTAGGCATATTGTGGAAACAATTATTGTGTCTCCGACATTTTGGATGCTAGTGTCTATGTATCTCAGTATGCGCTATGATTTTCAAAAAACGGTTGGCGGTACTGCATATTGCTTATGAATATATTATGTTGTAATAAGAGATGCAGGTAGAGAATTGACCATTATTTTTGCGACGGCTTGTACTTGATTTTGGTGATCCCAGACATGAATTAATAACGGTCAAATATAAATACGACGGTAAAAACCCTCAAGTTTGTAAAATTTATCCATAGTTAAAATGAATTCGTTGGCTACATAACAACGTATATCAGGTGTTAATAAATTCCCAGAATTCTGTTAATTTCTTCCACCTAGGAGTAAATATCATAGCGTTATTTGGAATTGTAACGACACCAGATAAAATAAAAGTAACAAATCTACATGTTCATGTTCAGATAATGTGGAACATAAAATACATACCTGCTCAGGAAGGTAGGCACCTCCACTGTCTACCACAAACAGACAGGGTAAGTTAAACTTGTCAGCAATGTCCTGCATACGAAGCTGTTTCTTCAGGGTGATGGGAAACACTGTTCCTCCTGGAATATTCGGGAATACAAGACTCTAAATAGCAGTAACACAACATCCTGCCATACATTCATCACACATTTTACTTGTATAACTATACATGTTCACAATAGAGCATAATATGTATTTACAGTAGAATTTAAAACAGTAAATTTCAACACGACGAATCTTAACATGGTGGTTCCTAACCTTTAACAGTAGCATCACTAGCCATGACCAGGGTCAACACACCCCCAATCACCCCCACTCCTCCAACACTCCCTGCACAAGGCACATCTCCATACCTCAGATCCAACCCTGCTTGTCGTCCCCATTCCAAGAAGGGGGTACCTGGGTCTAGGAGTCTTTGTAGTTTCTCACGTACAGGCAGCTTTTTGTTTTTGATCACGTGACGCTGAGTGGCCTTCTCTCCTCCTCCTGCTTTACACTGTTCCCACCTGCAATTAACTGTGAGTGCGAAATGTGCGAGTGGTGAGGGGATAGCTAGTAAGGGACGAGACATCAGAGAGAGGCTATCAGTTAGTGTACAGTGTAGGGGAGGAATTTGTGAAGAGTACATCCGTACTGGATAACAATACAAAGTGAAGTCAGTGAAATTAAATAATGAAATTATTTAATTTCATTATTTCTGAATAGGGAAATTATTTAGCGCCAGAGCATCATTTCTATTTTCTATCGCTCGTGTGCGAGATCTAACCATGAGCCTTACCTTTTGTTCCATGTGGAAGTAAGAGATTCCTGAGTAGAGTTAGCCTTGGATAAGACGGATGATCCCCGAAATTTAGAAAACACTTCCTTTCTACATAATTTTCTGTACATCCTGTAGTTTGAGATATTAAGGGTTAATATGGGATAACTTTCATTAAAATAATATATATGTAACGCGATGGAAGTATCTTAAGCGGGCATATCTTGTCCAAACCCAGGATGCACGACATAAAGAATTTGTTTTATCTTGTTTGCATGAAAAGCATTAATAGAATTCTTGATCTGTAAACGACAGTAAAGTGGGTAAGTTAGAAAAACATTTGGTGAAACAATTATTCTGTTTTTAATAATTAATTACCATTGAAACCTACCGATAACATACTTTTAACTATAACCATGAACAATAACCAAATAATTATGAAATATAAAATTGTAATACACAAAACTAAAACCAATGCTAACTAATATTAAAATAAATAAATAATGCTACCAAATCGTACAATCCCTAAAATTCAAAATAAAATTATATTTTACTCAGTTTCTACTTAATTGTTACCCGTTTCGTTTACCAGTTTCGACGGGACTGGTAGGGTATCTGTTAATCCCTCTGTCGTTAAAGTCAGTTTCAACTGATTTTGACCCATTATTGGATGGCATCCCCGATCTCACAATCATATCGTCTAAAACTAATAGCCTCCAATTTGAAACACTCCGGATACTGATAGGAGTTAATTTAGAGGTTTACTAGCTGTAACGATAGCACATGGCTGAGTCCACGTGTACACACACTTCATGTCTAGTTCCATAAGAGCTTCCTCCTTTATCATATCAGTCACGTGAACATATCCCTCCTCCAACGTCAGTCCCAAACTCTTTATCAAATTGTTCACTGGAGAAAACGTCATAACAACGTCGATGTAATCTCTAAGAGACCAGGATGTCCGGATATCGAACATGTAGTCCCTCCGGGTGGGGTAAGGTAAAACGAGATTCTTGTAGTTCTCTTCTAACATTTGCACCTTGTCTGGCATGCCGTACTGAGCGATCACGTTGTCAATGCATTCCGAGGCACTGTGCATACTGCTGGTATCCACACATCTTGGTAAGTTAATTGACACTAGACCAACTATTCCTCCGGGCTTCAGAACTCGATCTACCTAAAATATAAAATAGGATACGAAAACCGTATGCCAAGTTGTGTATCAGGTCAAGGACCAAGGTAACAGCGAATACCATGCAAGGGGATTCTTGAACTGACTCTGATTTTGGGCTGAGCAAGAAGCTCAGTTTATTTCTAAATCTTACAGTGAGGCATCATCTCTCAAGACACTGACCCCCTTGTTACGGGGAGTTCCCACAAATTTCACAAGTTCTAAATTTAAAGTTGCCTTAAGAGACAATTTCGCATGAGAAGGTTGGATATTTTCGCCCATTCCGAATGTCAAATATAACTGATAATCAATTAAAACTAAAGAAACAAATATTGTTGAGATAAAAAGGCTGGAAAGTATTATGAAGTACTCAATCTCATTGAAAGTCAAATTTAACAAGTTAAAAACAACGCTTTTGTTTAAGGAATTCACTAACTTCTCAGAAGCTTAATATTAGGACTTAAAATGTAAAAGTTCCTTTAAAGGTTTGAATCCAGTTGGCCCACGGTTACATAATTGATAAGTTGTTTTGGTCAGATATAAATGAAAATACTAAATTAAAACTAAACTCAATCGCAATTGCCCAAATTTACCCCATTCCAAAAACTTCAGTCACTAAGATTTACTAGCTGTAACCAGAGCACACGGGTGAGACCACGTGTACACAGACTTCATGTCTAGTTCCGTCATACCTCTCTCCTTCATCAATTCAGTCACGTGATCATATCCCTCTTCCATCGACAATCCCAGATGCTTTATCATGTTGTTCACCGGAGAGGACGTCAAACATTCGTCCAGGTAATCTTAAGAGACCAGGAGGTCTGAATATCGAACATGTGATCCTTCCGATTTGGGTAAGGTAGGGCGAGATTCTTGTAGTTCTCTTGTACATGTCTTACTTTCTTTGGCAAACCGTATTGGGTGATAACATCCCAGATGCATGTCGAGGCATTGTGCATACTGCTGGAATCTACACATGTTGGTAAGTTAATACACACGAGTCCAACTATACCTCCAGGTTTTAGAACTCGATCTACCTGAAATATAGGATAGGATACAGCAAACAACTGTGTTCACCAAATTGTGGCTCTGAGGATGTAGCAGGTTTTATAACAGTGAATATTATGCAAGAAGAGTCCTGACCTCTGACTTACAGCTTGACAGGAAGCTTGTTTAACAATTAAATCTTAAAGTGGAGGCCGTCTATTCGCAGAAGATATGGACATATAGCATTCCGGGGATAGTTTGCTGCCATGATATAAGTTCTGAAACCCTGACTACAGAGAATAAGGAGACAAGGGTAGGAGATGGGAAATCCTATCACGGGTTCAGAACATGAGGAGACACAATACTTTTGATAAATCTATGAAGATAAAACTGCCTCAAGAGACAGGCTGCATGAGACAGGCTGCATGAAAATTTCAGATTTTGGCAAGAATATAGTATATTTTACTGAGAGTCAATTTAAACTAAATGAACGTATACATATTGTTCAAATGAAAGAAAAATGATGAATTGCACAATTTTATTAAAATTCAGAAGGTAATAATTCATAATAACATAATTTAATGGTTTTGGTTGAAGCCTTGTTCCTCAGGAATAAGCTAAATACAGGTTTTGTAAATGAACTATTTGAAATTAATAGATGTAAATTGTAAATGACCTCACGACTGCCCAAATTTACCACATGCCAAAAACTTGAGAGTTACTAAGATTTACTAGCTGTAACCAGAGCACACGGTGAGACCACGTGTACACAGACTTCATGTCTAGTTCCGTCATACCTCTCTCCTTCATCAATTCAGTCACGTGATCATATCCTTCCTCCACCGACAATCCCAGACTCTTTATCATGTTGTTCACCGGAGACCATGTCATGATAACGTCCAGGAAATCTCTAAGAGACCAGGAGGTCCGGATATCGAACATGTGATCTCTCCGGGTGGGGTAAGGTAGGACAAGATCCTTGTAGTTATCTTGTAACATTTGCACCTTGTCTGGCATACCGTACTGAGCTATCAAATCCCACATGCATTTTGAGGCCATTTTCATGCTGATGGAATCTACACATTTTGGTCCGTTAATACACACGAGTCCAACTATTCCTCCTGGTTTTAAAACTCGATCTACCTGAAATATAAGATAGGATACGAAAAATAACCGTGTTCCCCAAATTGTGACTCTTGAGAGTGTAGCAGATTAAGGTAACAGCGAATGTGGTGCAAAATGAGTCCTGCTCTGACTCTGACCTTAGCCGGAAGCTTAGGTGACATTTAATTTTAAATTAGTGGCCTTTACTTATTTTGACGCAGCTTAAGGGGACATATACAAAAAGCTTTTATGTCCCGAACAGGCTGTAACTTCATATTAAGAAAGTATACATTAAAACAATAAGATTTGATACATTAAAAATTATTTTTGAGGAACCGCACTTCCGAAAAAATAAATATTTTCTTTTTCGAAAATTTTGAAAATGTTGAGAAGTCTGTCACTGTTATACCGATATTTCAGTCGTTCTTAACGTTTTTTGGCTGATTTTTTTACTGAACATTACTGACACTCCGTACAAGAAGCCCTTCAAAGGATTTTATAATTAAAATATAGATGACGAAGTTACAGACCAAACAATGTCGAGAGAAGCAAAATTGAAATTTTTGTAAAAATCAAAGTTGTATATTTTACCATTCACCCAGGTCATAAGATATCGCTTTAAAAATTCTTGTGAGTGTAGCTGATGATCATATCCAACTTTATGGAACATGATTTCTCTCAGTTTTGAGTTTTAAGGTATGAAATGTGGCCTAAACGACTTAGTAAAATTCATCGTAAAAAAGGGCCAAACATGGCAGATTTAAGGCTTAAAATGCCTATAACTCAAAAAGTATCAGTTTTTTTGAAATAATTTTTACAGAATCGTAATCAGCTTGAGAAGACGAATCTTTTAGTACCAAATAGGTGATTTTAGAAGACAAATTGTCTTAAATAATTTTCCAGCTCGAACACAAGGGTCCCCCCTTGTATAAATGTTGTACAAATTGTACACATTTTTTACAAATTTTGTGTCTTTAACTATTATAAATTTGGTACTAAAAGATTCGTCTTACCAAGCTGATTACGATCCTGTAAAAATTATTTCAAAAAAAACTGATACTTTTTGAGTTATAGGCATTTTAAGCCTTAAATCTGCCATGTTTGGCCCTTTTTTACGATGAATTTTACTAAGTCGTTTAGGCCACATTTCATACCTTAAAACTCAAAACTGAGAGAAATCATGTTCCATAAAGTTGGATATGATCATCAGCTACACTCACAAGAATTTTTAAAGCGATATCTTATGACCTGGGTGAATGGTAAAATATACAACTTTGATTTTTACAAAAATTTCAATTTTGCTTCTCTCGACATTGTTTGGTCTGTAACTTCGTCATCTATATTTTAATTATAAAATCCTTTGAAGGGCTTCTTGTACGGAGTGTCAGTAATGTTCAGTAAAAAAATCGGCCAAAAAACGTTAAAAACGACTGAAATATCGGTATAACAGTGACAGACTTCTCAAAATTTTCAAAATTTTCGAAAAAGAAAATATTTATTTTTTCGGAAGTGCGGTTCCTCAAAAATAATTTTTAATGTATCAAATCTTATTGTTTTAATGTATACTTTCTTAATATGAAGTTACAGCCTGTTCGGGACATAAAAGCTTTTTGTATATGTCCCCTTAAGATAGAGTTTTAAATCGCTTGGAAAGGTATGAAACACGGTTTCCAATCTTTGCTTCAGGTTCAAAGATAATTTATAATAAACAGCGGGATGAAATAGTTCAGGGATATAATTTGTCACATCTCAATCTTTGACAGCGGACACCATGGTACAATTGTACCCTAGCACATGATCCATGGTTCTATCCTCCTCAGTAGCCCGGTTCATAAAACAAAAATATTATCCAATAATTACGGCGATAGGCTTATCTGTTGTTCCTTAGGCCAAATAACTACCAAAAAAATTTTGAAGCTTCAACTTCAACCGGAAACACCCCCACATGCCACGCCCATTTTTTTCATCAATTTTTAACAGGTAAAAATCTTCATATCATCAATTTAGGCATGAAGGAGTGCTTTTAGTGCTCCAACAATTTGGGGTCTAATAGTAATGGTAGAAAAAGGTTAACTTTAGTCAAAGTCTCAAGTCTCCACGGCGCTTGGTTTAGGCGCACCGGATCTCGCGTCTCCGCCTCCGCTGCGTGATTGGTGGCGCCAGAACTAAAGGTCGTAGAGACATGAGACTTCAACTAAAGTTAACCTTTTCCTACCATTTATATTAGAGTAGCACAGATTCAGAGCTCTAAACACATTCCTTCATCCTTAAAACGACAATCATATGAATTTTGCCTGTAAAAGTTGATATCTTGATGTCAATTAACATCGTAAGCTTTTAAAACTAAAATTAATTAAATGAGTCATAATACTTCACACAATATTTACACACAATATGAAAATATAAATACAGGAAGTCTCTTGGATTCGACATTGAACTTTTCTCGGTCCCTGCACTGGAAAGTGGAACTGATCCTTTAAAGAAGTCAGCAGGTTCTGATTTAGGTACCCTGGTTTTCGGATCGCCAAGTCTTCACAAGCAAGCTGTCTAATCTTCGTTGCCAAAAGGAATTTTGTTGCCAGAGGAATATTTTCGTCAAACTAGGATTTAAATGAGGTCTTTATTTCTTTATAACTCGTCACCGATAGGATCAGCATTGATGAGGTCCAATAATTCCTTCATAGCTCGTCACTGACAGGATCATTATCAATGAGATCCAATGATTCCTTCATAGCTCGTCAGTCGTCACTGACAGGGTCACCGATCACTATTAATAAGGTCTGATGATTTCTTCGTAAATAACGAGGTACAGAAATCTCTTACTGATACGTCAAGACAAAGTTAAGTAAATAACTATAAATATCCAAGCATTAGCTAACAAAGTAGCATCTGGTTCTAATTCCTTTACCAAGTTATCAGTAATGGATCTAACATCTAAATGAATCTCTTCTGTAAACTGAATTTCTTGAAGCTGAAGGACTGATTCCCTCTCCAAGATGGGGGAATACTTGTTAAATTCTTGTAGGATTCATGAAGAGGGGAAATTCTCCACGGTATCTAAGAGGGGAAATTCTCCACGCCATAGATGGCATATTCCCAATACTCGACCAGCTCGTTCTCGACAGTGACTGCTCATTCATAAACATTAGTCTCCGGAATGCGACTTCATTGTAAGAGAGCTTGGAAGAGGGCAAATTCCCCCAGTAATGTTTATTTTCACTAGTATTGTAATGCAAGAAATTTTGCAACACAATGCAACCAACGAAGTTTCAACTGAAAAGGTTCATATAATATGATTGTTGGATTATTAATAAAAGACTGTTCTAGTGTTCTTACCTCTGACAGTTCCAGGGTGTGGAGACGTGGAATCCAAAAGACTTCCTGTATTTATATTTTCATATTGTGTGTAAATATTGTGTGAAGTATTATGACTCATTTAATTAATTTTAGTTTTAAAAGCTTACGATGTTAATTGACATCAAGATATCAACTTTTACAGGCAAAATTCATATGATTGTCGTTTTAAGGATGAAGGAATGTGTTTAGAGCTCTGAATCTGTGCTACTCTAATATAAATGGTAGGAAAAGGTTAACTTTAGTTGAAGTCTCATGTCTCTACGACCTTTAGTTCTGGCGCCACCAATCACGCAGCGGAGGCGGAGACGCGAGATCTGGTGCGCCTAAACCAAGCGCCGTGGAGACTTGAGATTTTGACTAAAGTTAACCTTTTTCTACCATTACTATTAGACCCCAAACTGTTGGAGCACTAAAAGCACTCCTTCATGCCTAAATTGATGATATGAAGATTTTTACCTGTTAAAAATTGATGAAAAAAATGGGCGTGGCATGTGGGGGTGTTTCCGGTTGGAGTTGAAGCTTCAAAATTTTTTTGGTAGTTATTTGGCCTAAGGAACAACAGATAAGCCTATCGCCGTAATTATTGGATAAATTTTTGTTTTATGAACCGGGCTACTCCTCAGTCATGAACCCAGCCATCTCCTGATCCAGGACATGGACTCCTTGTTCCAGGGTTATCTCCCTCTCATCGCACAAGTTCTGGAAGCCAGACCAGGTGGATAAGATGTCGAGAAGAGAAGGGTAGGAGATAGGGAGTCCTATCTGGAGAGAGTGCTGGTGGTGCTGGGTGAAGGGGAGGGTGATGTTGGAGTACTTGGTGGAGAAGTAGTGGCTGCGGGAATCAGGGAAGTAAGGACGGAGGTAGGTGTGGTTGATGTGGTCGAGAGCGGAGGTGAGGGTGGGCGAAGTGGGGAAGTGAGGGTCGGGGTAACAGATCAAACTCACAACTCCCTTGCTCTTTAGGGTCCTACCCACCTGAATTCAGCACCGTTATTCACCAATATCATGCGGTATTCATTGAACATGCGAATCAAGGATGATAATGTTAATTTACCTCTTTGAAGAACGCCGGTAGGTCGAAGTAGTGTGCTGCTTGGACAGCTGTTATCACATCAACAGAGCAGTCTTCAGCAGGCAACTTCTCACACGAACCCTAATTTAAGAGGAAAATTGTATATAATTTCATTGGACCTGTAATCACATCAATACTTCGAACAAATCTTTCAATGAAATGAAATAAGATATCATGATATAAGACTGGATAGCATTGTTTCTCGAACAACAAACCTGAACAAAAGATAAAGAAGGATGTTGGAACGTTTTGTTGGCGACTGCTACTTGTGTGTCACTTACATCAATCCCTACTAATTTGTCAGTGTGACCAATAATCCTAAAAGTTTTGAATTTTCATAAGTCACATAACCAGAACACATTGGTCCAAAAATTATCAGAATTCGCCTTAGGAAATGATTTGGAAAAGCTTCTGATCTAATTTATATACAATAGTTATGTGTAATCTAAGGAGAGGAGGCTAAGAGGGGGACTTACTGTTGAGTACTGGTACCAGGTCCACATCCTACATCAAGCCAGACTTCCGGTCTTCTTCCGAGCAGTTCCACAATAGTTTTAACATGTTCCACTGGTAACTTAGGACGGTATTTGACGTATCTCTCTGATAGGTCGCTTCCAACGAACAATTCTTTCTGAAAGTTGATCATAAAACAGTGTATCAATCCAATCTATCAATCGATTAGTCGACCTTAAATTATGTATTGCTAAAGGTCAACAATTAAGAATTTATTTCAGAAAATTGTGTATCTTACCGGGTCTATTTTACTTCCGGGTGTAATGGTAGACATTGTTCTAGCTGCGTTGTTAGCAACGAAACCGACCGTTCGAGACATCGACTAGCTATAATAACACAATTTATTCGTCAATTAACAAATAACTCAATAAATGTATGGTAAAAATTGGCCAAAAAGTGGTTACTTAATGTGAACGACACCCAATATACTCAAGATTTTCACATTTGAGATTACCTGCCTACTATCAGAGTTCTGAGATTAAATTTGGATGGTAACCGTGTAATGTGAAGGTGCTGTCTTCATCAGTAGATACTAAGAGGACCGATGGAGCAGTGTTATAATGTTGATTAGTGATCAAGAAGAGCATAATTGTTCAAATGGAGTGAAAGTTTAATTAGACGAGTCTTTAAATTAATCGGTTTTTAATATGTCGACCCATACAGACTAGTATTTAAAGCTTAAGATGAAAGATCAGCTATGCCAAAAGGCATACAAGATACTGTCTCTTTGAGTGAACTACACATCAAGATATTATTATGTGATATCAGACGATCGTAACCTCTCTTTGATACGTATCAGGCCGTAATCTACTAGACATGTTGGAAGGATAAATATAAAATCCTACATAATAGTCAATATATTGGACTTGCAACTTTGTAAGGGTTAGATTATGCACTTAATAAATTAGATACAGTAATAATTAAATATAACGAACACGCGTGCGCGCGTTAATATCAATATCTTAAGTTCCGCGCGTTACAAAAACGTGTCGGTAGTGAGACTTCTGGTTTGTTACGTGATGTCTCCTCCCCGTATTTGGTGGAAACCCAAGTATCAACATTTTCCCAAATAAAATATGTTTAATAAAGCTCAGATTACTACGAATGTCGATGATGAAACTAATAAGTCCCGAAATCAAAGTTAAACAGGAATAAAAAAATCGACAAGCTATACTACTGAACGAATCAATAATTTAACCACAAAAATACACACTATCAAATCAAGAATAATGACATAAACATTAAACATCGTCACCACTTTTAAAAACATTATTCCTAATTTCTACATTATCAGAACTGAGAACATTTCGCAGCCTTCGTCATTAAAGACATATTGTAAACCGAATAAAAAATCTAGGTTTTGTGAAGTTCAATTTCTTGTTTTCGCCACCTAAGTTTCATTAAAAGATATAGTTTATCTTTGCAGAAAACCCTTTTTAAAAGGAATCCCGATTAAAGACTATCACAAACAAGAAAGACAAAAAGTTAAAGGAAGCAATGGGAGAATAGCGAGTAACCACGCCCCTAAAACTCCAAATAGTCCAATTCTTTGAACTTCTGCATCAAATCTTGTTTTCAGATTAACAATTAAAATAACTGCTTCATGTAAGATTTCTTGTTCGCGGAACTGCAACCTGAAAGTTTTATACGATTAGAACAATCGTTTACATTTTTAGTCTTATCAAATAACGGAGTAGTTCGCTGTTTATTAGTCTCATGATTGAAATACTGATAATTGGATAATATCCGGTTGGAAGAGACAAGGACAAGTGAAACAACTTCCTTGTTTCACTTGTCCAACCGGATATTATCCAACAATCAGTATTTTTAGTCTTAACATGACAAATGTTGAGGTTTACAGCTTAATACAGGTATTAACTATTAAAACTGACACAATATGTTACTGTGGTAATAGAGCTACGGCCAATTAGCAGTTGGTTTCATTATATCATATTCCCTAATTTCATATTATACTCTTTTATACAGAATAAAAGACGTAAAACAAGAGGCAGGTAGAAACAAGAGGCAGGTAGAAACGTTTTACCGAATTAGTAATCTGATATCTTCTGACGTTTAAATATTATTTCCAAGATAACGTGGGCGATTTTGCATTCATGTCAGGAGTAACAACCCGCACGTTTTACTTCCACTGCAACATACGTTAAAAAATACCACAAACATTGCTCCCCCGACTTTAACATGAAGCGGAACTAAAATATAACAACGTGAACTTGACGACATCCTCACCTTTTTATTCTGCAACGGGCAGTTTTCTTCAAGTAGTCATTCTCAGTGGTAACAATATGTGCGGTACAAATTCATTATTTCCTTAATATTCTGAATACCATGATACATTGCGGCATTTTACTTTATTACTGGATCATGTTTATAACGTAGACCATATTACAGACTTCTTCCCTAGTATAACTATCAGCTGGTTACTTTTCTTTTTCTAGATCTTCCCTTCTTCATTTGTTTTCTTCCTATTCAATAACATTCGTTTTAGTTATGGTGAACTGCAATCAAATGAGTGTTTAAATAACATTTTAAAGAGTGTAATATGGTTTATGGTTTTACAAACCATGTGGGGAGTATTCTAATTTTTATGGTTGTTTATTTGGGAAACAAACATTTCGATTTATCTAATTATTCGACAAATTTCTAATTAGACTAACAGATCGTTACGAAATTCAATTTCAAATGATAACAGCAGATAAATTCAAAAGCAAGAACTGTTAAATGTTTAACCTAAACTTCTGAAACTGCTCTCTTTTCCCGAGCATTTTTTAATTCGAATACTACGTATAATTTACAACTTCGAATTCAAATAATAATATCAAATAAAAATCACTAGAGAGTAAGTGTTTTATTATATCTCTTGTTAAGGTTTTAGCATCACAGTAAGTGACTGAGTAAGTTTGTTATGTATATTTGATTATATTACAAAAAATCTATCTGAAAGTAACATTTAACTATACTAGTAGAATATAATAAGCATAATTGTATTATGTTAACTATATAATAAACAAGTTTAAACGAAATCAAAATCGAGGAGTGAGGACCCAGATTTAAAGATTTAAGAACCATTATACTAGAATTATGATAGCGAGCTAAATTCTATTAAGAGATAAATATATTCGATCTACTCCAACTTTCATATATTTACCACCTACTTTTACCCAAATTCTAGTCAAGGTAAAAATATCATACGACATAACATTCATCCCTCTCGTTGGATTCCTCTTTTTTTGGGTCAAGACAAACTCTTCAAAACACAAAGATAACAATCAGAATCACGGCAACCACCAAAATAAAAGGTAACCAAGTCTTCAAAAATCCACCGAATCTGAAATTTTGAAAATGTTAGTGACGATACATATAATGGATCTATCCTTGTATCTATCTTATGAGGTCGAAATGAAATCATTGATCCAGCGTTAATTAGAGAGGTTATGATACTTTATTTGAAGTTCAGCACCTAAATTTTTCCAAAACTCAAGTATACGATTATCAATCTGAGTCTATAAATTACCCAGTATATTTTCCGTAAATGAGCAGATAGATAGCAATGTGAACCATATTCCAGTTACTTTTCCCATCGTACTTCATCAGGTTCATAGCGTATGCTACATGCGAGTGACAGTTGTCACAACATATATTGTGCTGGGAATAATACAATTTCTTAATTATCAACACTTTATAATTTATCATAGACTGTCATGATACATCTATTACATGTTCTAGAGTTCTGGTAAGAACAAAGTTCCAAAGTTCTGATGAAAGCAAGTGGAATGCTCACCATCCTGTTGCGATACTCCTGAGAAGCCTTTGTCACAGCCTCATCCCACTCCACGTCTCCCACCTTACTAAGATCTAACTGCCAGTACTTAGTGGTGTCACCAAAGGCCATGTTGTCCACAGTGACGGTGTAGGGACCCGCAAAGTCGTTGATAACACCCTCTGTAGTGCAGATACCAGTGTGCCCGATCAGGGGGAACAGCCAGCTGAAGAGAGAGAGAGGTTGGTAATTTGGTGGCAAAGAAGAAGGGGGGAGGGGGGGGGGGGGGGGTGCGAGGGTTGTAATGTGGTGGTAAAGAAGAAGGGGGGAGGGGTGGTGCGAGGGTTGTAATGTGGTGGTAAAGGATAATATCATACTGTTCGTCTACATATACCAGTATTTCTACGCTGTTAAGTGTTAATTTTACAACTGATTGAGGAGTGACCGGCATGACTTGTGTACCTGAGAAGGGAAAGTACTTGTGTACCTGAGGAGGGAAAGTACTTGTGTACCTGAGAAGGGAAAGTACTTGTGTACCTGAGGAGGGAAAGTACTTGTGTACCTGAGAAGGGAAAGTACTTGTGTACCTGAGGAGGGAAAGTACTTGTGTACCTGAGAAGGGAAAGTACTTGTGTACCTGAGTAGGGAAAGTACTTGTGTACCTGAGAAGGGAAAGTACTTGTGTACCTGAGAAGGGAAAGTACTTGTGTACCTGAGGAGGGAAAGTACTTGTGTACCTGAGAAGGGAAAGTACTTGTGTACCTGAGGAGGGAAAGTACTTGTGTACCTGAGAAGGGAAAGTACTTGTGTACCTGAGGAGGGAAAGTACTTGTGTACCTGAGAAGGGAAAGTACTTGTGTACCTGAGGAGGGAAAGTACTTGTGTACCTGAGGAGGGAAAGTACTTGTGTACCTGAGGAGGGAAAGTACTTGTGTACCTGAGGAGGGAAAGTACTTGTGTACCTGAGAAGGGAAAGTACTTGTGTACCTGAGGAGGGGGAGCGGAGTCCAGACCACAGCATGAGGGAACCTCTGTCTGTCAGTGTCAACATCATGTGGGAGCAGGGCGGGGTCATCTGCCATCACTCTATTGTATCGTACCATTCACTGCTATTATAATTGTGTCCGCTCTGTTATCTTCCGATTTTTTCTCGCTCACATCCGCTAATAGTGAACTACATGATTATTATTTTTGGGATGTTTTATTGCTTCATAAATTATGCAAGAATGAAGCAACTTATCATTATGATTATTATAGAGGTTAATTTTGGTTAATTGTTGAATAGCAATGCTTTAACTCTCTTAAATAGCTTCATGGATTGCTTCACGAACACCACACCATTCAATGGGTATAATGTTTGCAAGAAAAATGACTCAAAGATTAAACTACTGTTTCATCGATCATGTACAACATCGTTTGACAAAAAAATTGTTAAAAAAAAAACATTTAAAAGAACAGTTTACAGTGAAAGAATCAATTAAAAATCATTTAAAAACCATCCAAAAATATAATCAGCCGATCCAAAACATTGTTTGAGAAAGAATTATTTTTGAAAATCATTTAAAAGAATCATTCTTAAATTTGATCCTTCGAACAGCTGTTGAGCAATGAAACGCCAACATAATCTTAGCAAAATGAATATATTTCTTTTATCTTCAGCATTTAATCAGTCACATAATCTGAGAACATCAATGGTTAGTTTGAAAATGTCAAAAATTCTCATCAAAAATGTAGTAAAGTCTCAAAAAATTAATTTAGCATCTCGTCAAAATGGAATAGTTTAAAATCGGAACAAAATTAATGGCATATACTATAATAATGTGGAGTCTGCAGTAGTTCATTAAATCAAAAAGACGCAATTCAAAAATTGATAGACTGCATATATAAACAAAAAATGGACGAATTAAAAATAAAATTCGGGACACCATGAAAAATTAGCTTCCAGAAATGGAATTCACATTGTTCAGGCCATACGGATAAAGTGTCTTCAATTTGTTAATATAAAACTGTTCTGACTTTCTAATATTATCTGGGGATGTAGAACACAAAATATCAAAATGGAAACTTTCATTGAAATCAGATCTCTCCCTCAAATTATGAACTGAAAAAAGATGTGCCCCTAAAACATTCTCGTCATCAAAATCTCTTTGGGTCTCCACATTCCCCTTACTACTCGCCTCTAAAATCTCATAATATTTACTGCGATGACCATTCACACGTTGGCTGAGGCTGGTGACTGTTTTTCCCACGTATACGTTATTAACAGTACAAAGTTTGCACGTCGCGCCGTACACAATTACCACCTTGAGTTCTGACTGAGCGTCCATTATTGGAGACCATGGAATTGCCACTAACAAGGTGACAAGTTTGGCAGGGTCTGCCTTTCTTCTTCTCACCAGGTTTGGTGCATGGATCAGTTGTTCTTGACTCTGAACCTAAGGCAAGCTTTTTTCTCTTGAATAAATTGTCCTTTAAGTTAGGGGCTCGCCTGGTCACCACTTGGAGTTTAGGGATCCTCTCAGGGTTCTCACTGCTCCATGTACGGCTATTTGAGATGATGTTACTGGCCTCTTTAGCCTTTTCCTTGGTTTCCTCATAGCCCGCACCGAATGTAACAATCCATGGTGTGAAAGAAGGGGGACCCTGGTCCTTTGCCTTGTACTGTAAAGTTCTTGGTATCGATCTGACATCACTGATGACCTCTCTCACCATATCAGTAGGATATGAAGACCGCTAAAAAAACAACTGAAGCTCTGCCAATCTCTCATCCAGCAAGACGTCATCATTGATTATCCTTCTGTATCGAAGTGCCTGTGAGAAGACTATACTCCGGAAGGTATGTCGTGGATGGAAACTTGAGAATTCAAGATACCTGTTGGCGTCAGTAGGTTTCCTAAACAGATCTGTTGTGAGTCTCCCTCCAACAAACTTGTACTGAATGTCCAGGAACTGAGTGAACTCCGTGATTGGTTTCACTTCGTATGTAATATCTAAGCCATAGTTATCAACCATCTTACTGTGTAATGACCCTACCCATTCTTCAAAACCAATCATAGAACCTCTCCACATACCTTGGCCCGAAATATCATCCACAAACCGATCAAGGTTCTTGAGCTCCTCTGGTCTAACAACCGGGTCGTAAACCAGACTCTTTAGGACAAAGAACAAAGCAATGTTACCGCAATCCACTGAATTGATACCTCCAGTGGGTACACCGTTAACGACCTCATACCAGTTGTCTGCATTCTTCAAGACTGCCGAATCAAAACTAAGCTGTATCAGTCCCTTCAGCCAAGTCCTGAACTCCTCAGACCAATCTGGTCTACACGACTCCATAGCATCATCTAAGGCTGACATCACCAAGCTATGTTGCAGAGAATCGTATAGAGAAACAATATCAATACTGAAGCTGATCCAAGTATCGACTAATTGTCAATTCCTCGAGTTTTATGAGAGCTGCAGTTGAATCTTTAACAAGATCTATACAGTAATCCCTGGCAAGAGGTCCCAACCACTTCCAAACAACAAACTTATCTGATCTTGCAGTTACTCCTCTAGAGAGATCAGTCACGAATCGACTGGGTGGAATCTTTTTCTCTCTAATTTCAGTCTCAGTCAGCTTGTGAATTTTCAGTATGGGTAACCATACGGAATATCGGGCTTGACTAGATCTGAAGTGCTCTGCGAAAGAGTGTCCCGATCAGACTTCTGAATCAAACCAACCACACACTTAGACTGTTCACCACTTACATACTTCCGCTCCAAACCAGATGACCACAGCTCTAACAACCTCCCTCTCAAAGATCCAGTAGGATCAGTTTGCAAAGGTCTGTATCTCAAAGGGTCCTCAACTTTGGCAGAAGTGATATCCTTGATTATCTGAGGGGTGACAATGATTATCGCACCGCCCTTATCAGCCGATGTTATGGCTATTAAGCCATCCTTGACAGCCTTCTTCAACCACATATACCCTTCACTCTCATAGCGGTTCATATTAGATTCAAGTTTTCTGGGCTTGAAGTTGTCTACAAAATTGACAATGTTGTCTTATGCAGACTTGATGGCTGGGTCTTCAAAAGAAGTACAAGGAGCTGTTACTGGTTTCTTCAGTAGCTCCATAGGAACTTCGTTATCCCGTGCTGAGTTCTTAAAAACAGCTTTCCATCATGTACAGTAAAATAATCATTTACAGTAAAAGAATCATTTACAGTAAAAGAATCATTTACAGTAAAAGAATCATTTACAGTAAAAGAATCATTTACAATAAAAGAATCATTTACAGTAAAAGAATCATTGGTTGAATTGGACTGAATGGATGTATAAATGTTTATGGTTTTTGAGTTAGATGATATCAGTTCCCCTCGTTTGGAACGTACCCTTGCTGAGCGGTTTATGACCTTTCTGATGAAATTTAAGACTTGATCTTTGAGCAGCTGCATTTAAAGAACAATCTGGACATTTGAACGGTTTCTCCCCTGTGTGAGTTTTGAGATGAGTTTTAAGGGATGATTTTTGAGTAGCTCCATATGAACAATCTGGACATTTGAAAGGTTTCTCTCCAGTATGGGATTTCTGATGACCTTTGAGGGATGATTTTTTAGTACCTGCATAGGGGCAATCTGGACATTTGAACGGTTTCTCCCCTGTGTGAGTTTTGAGATGAGTATTGAGGCATGATTTTTGAGTAGCTGAATAGGGGCAATCTGGACATTTGAACGGTCTCTCCCCAGTGTGAACTCTGATGGATGATTTTGTAGCAGCTGCATAAGAACATTGTGGACATTTGAACGGTTTCTCCAATGTGTGAATGTTAAGATCCCTGGAGAGATGAGGTTTTCTCTCACTTTTATGAGTGCATTGATATCCTCAGAGGATGCATTTATATTACTATTGAATTTAGAAAGTTCCTTGTTGGCATCAGAACTACTTTGAGGTTCATTAATTGCTATTTCTCGAGAATCATAGTCAATTTGGTGCTCCCTGATAATATGTTCAATAAATGTGTTTTCCCCCAAACATGTCTCACCACAATCAGGACAAAGAAACTCCATATTGTTGTCCTGAGCTTCCCCCTCTTCTGTCTTCATCTCTATTTTAAAATCATCATGATCATGTTCAACAAAATGAACATTTTCTAATCTAGAGTTATTGTTTTCATTTCTAGAAACCTCAATAGATTCTTTCGAGAATCTATCTTCCAATTCCCGTTTTGGGGATTTAGCGTTATGGTGACGGTTCCTGACATGCTCAATAAAATAATTTTTACTGATAAAGTGATAATTTGTTCGCTACAGGTCGGACATACAAAGACATCAGTCCTACTTCTCAACTCTTCTTTCTTCACTTCGACTTTTATGTAATCAAATTCCATGTCCACTTCTTCGACTTTAGCTAGTACAGAATTAACCACTTTCTCCATTATGAGTACAATTGTTGATTCGTAACTCTGTCTACATACCTGAAGATAGGAAAATAAATATATTTTGAGTAGGATTGTAGGGATTTAATTTGCATATTTTGGCAATCTTAAGCGAAAGATGAAGAGATATCAGCAGCTGACAGAAGAGATAGAAGCCAACGGATGGGCTTGCAAGCTCCAGACAGTAGAAGTGGGAGCTCGAGGCACTTACAACTATAGCCTCCCAACCTTTATGAACCACCTGAACGTAAAGAACAAAGAGAAGAAGGCCTGCAAGAAGATCGCCGAGATCAGCCTGAGGGCATCGCATACCATCTATTTGTCCAGAAACACTACCATATGGACAGATGATGGGGAGTTAGTCAAGAGACCAGCAATAGCATAGTAGGAGCGTAGAATGTTTGGGCCCAGAAAAACATGCTTAATACCGCTATGAACCCGTCATAAGCCGGGACTACTATGGAAGTGATGATGCTGTGTTGTTGAAAGACCTTCGACCAATCAAAGATCTACCTCATCACGCCAAGCAGTTATGCTTGTAGGTGAATATACACAAGTATAGATAACAACAACTTTATAACACTCCCTAAAGTTGTTGATTGTTTTATTTGAAATCATCTATCTGAGAGAGTTAGAGTTGCTATCTTACGCTAAAACAAAAGTTTTATTTCCAGAATAACAATAGGAATGAGAATTATAATAATATCATCTTAAAATAAGCAAAAAGGTATGAATTTCGATACAATAGTCAGTGTCTTATATAATTTGTAAAATTTAAATTTTATTAAAGCAGATAAGAAATAAATACAAATACTGCTACAAAACCAAGATTATGGGTAGCATCATCTATCTAGAAATAAGATCCAAACCTTAGTTGGAGTTTCAGACAAGAGCCCAACTCGTGGTAGCTATAATAACGGTATGGTTAGAGGTATAAATTAGAGAATAAGATAAGATAGCTGGAAGAAGCTTCTGAAACTGAATTGTGTTGCTCCATAAAAATTATCTGAATGTGTTCATGCTGAACGTTTTGTTGTGCTGCAAGTGTCTGTAAGACATTTTTAGCCCGAGATATCAAAATTAAGTACATGTTTCATGTCACTATTTCAGGATGCACGAAGGTAATAAAACAGTTTTTAATGAATTTCTCCAAAACCTAGCTCACTACAAACCCTATGTTGCTTTATGATTATAGCTTGTATATTAATGTGGTCATAGCTGTTAGTTTCAGCTAAAAGAGAGGCCCCTACAAAGTTCAAAAGCCGAGATACAAAAAGTCATATATTTGCACCTGAGGGTCATTTAGAAATTTTCCCCCTAGGGTTGGAACTACTGATAGAAATTGCGTACCTTGATCCAGTATGACCTTATAAAGGACCTTGTAATATTATATATTATAAACAAATCTGTTCAATTCTAAAAATCATTTAAAAATCATCCAAAAATATAATTAGCCGATCAGGAACTCATAACATTGTTTCAGAAAGAAATCGTTTTTGAAAATCATTTAAAAGAATCATTTACTGATTTATCATTTAGAGTTAAAGAATCATTAAAAATATCAATTGAAAATCATTTAAAGTGTTTTTTGTGACAACCTGCATATCAAGTGGTTGAATAGGACTGAATGGATGTACAAAAGTTTATGGTTGGGAGTTAGATGATATCAGTTCCCCTCGTTTGGAACATAATATTATCCTTGATGAAATTTGAGATTTTTCGGTTTCTGGAACGGCGCATCAGTTTAAATCAAATTACAGCTGGAAAATGGGATCTACCGCTGAACAATATCGGTTGCACTGTCTTGGAAATAGATTTGATATCATTTCCCATCGTCGGGACCGTATCCTTGCTGAAAATTCAACTTCTTTGCAATTTCACGCCCTTTGTTGACAAACTCCAGTGCTTCTTGATAGCCAGTACCCACTGTACCAGGGGGTTTGAAGATTTGTATAATTGTCTTATGGAACGATGAGACTGGGAGAATGTACCACATAGCTCTATGTACATATACATATAATTTAGGGTATGTCATGGTCGGTGGTCTTGTAATGTAAGATTCTATCATCCCTCTAGCACATTCTTTTACATCACCTGTAGCCCATGCCGGAGTAGTCATACCCTCTCCAGCAACTATTTGACTTAAGTCCTTAGTAGCAATGTAGCCTACAGATCCGATGGTTAAGGACACAGGTGATTCTCTGGCCATCAATTCCTGTTGTAAACTGTAGAAAAAACCATTCATTCCGTGTTTAGTGGAACAGTAAATAGACATCCGATACAAAGGTGCTTCTCCTGCCATCGAAGAAGTGAACAGCATGTGTCCCTTACTTGCTTCAAGATGTGGGAGAGCATGCACTGCTAGTTCAATATGACTGAACAAATTCACCCGGAATATTTTTTCAATAAAATCCGGCTCTTGTCGATAAGGAAACCCTAAGAAAGCACTATTTCCCATAGCAGCGTGATTTGAAACCAAATAGTCAAGTTTTCCGAACCAGGCTATGGTTTGATTGATGACTCCACTGCTACCCTTTACATCAGAAAAATCAAAGGAAATGGTCTGAACATCAGTTGCTCCCAACTTTACCACTCCTTCCTTTACCACATCTAGCTTATCTTGATTTCTTGCTACCAGAACTAGTTTGGCTCCATGCCCAGCTAACTGATATGCCAGTTCTTCTCCGATACCACTACTAGCTCCACAGATGAGGACTACTTTGTCCTTAAGATGAGTGGTGAGTTGCTCATCTGACAATGGTGGAGCAGGTGATAGTAGGTAGTATAGTGAGACAGATATTAGCAGGAGAATGCAGGGCACTTTGTAATTCATGGAACAGCCTGTTTAAAATAAACCATTAGTTACAAAGACAAAAGTGCTTCATTAGAATTAGTTCTGATAATTTTGCAATGAACTGCTCTGGATTTTTTATCTTGAATCTATTTCATCATTAATTTATTCATGTAAGTTTCACTGTACTGTAAATAGATTGGAGATAAGGCGGCAAAACCATAAACCAGCCTTCTTATTATTAACTTAGCGAGGCGACAGAACAAAACAATATTATATAACACTTTAAAAAACACTCATCATGAAAAAAAACCCTAACACAGATCACAAACCAAATAATAATGATAATGGAAAACCCGTTATTGAAACACAACTTGCATTGAAATAATATTACAAACTGTCTAACTGGTGCGAGAGAGCTTTAAACACATTATCACAGCGAGTTAGAAAGTTAGGAAGGAAGTAAAAATGTACCGTTAATAATTTTCAGACTTGAACCTTACTTAAAAAACAAAAATTTGATTATTTCCGGTTTTGGGTTAGATCTTAATCCGGTTACGTCCCATTGTAATAGATTTAGTTTTATTACAGCACTAAAAGACCGTGCGGCATGATCTCTAAACTCTAAAGCAACACACGGCTGGAATATATATATATATATAATATGGCTGTACTTAAAGTTAAATGAATGTCTGTAATCTAAAGAGCTATAATCACCGTACGATTATTTTCGAATATTATTGGATCTCGTGCGAACAGTCTGTAAAACTTAAACCCAGCCAAAATTTTTCTTTACAACATGACATAATTTTTACCATGAAAGTTCGTATGATGTATAATTTATTGGGTCAATGTTTTGGTCCTTATCCTATCACCCTATTTTAAGAGCTTGTTATCCTATACTTGAAATTTCCCTCTTAAATTATCTATAGAGCACTGATTTCGAATTGGGCATTGGCGGATAGGCTAATTGTGTTAGAGTGCCTCGTAGTATTTATACTAAATACGCTAAGAACTCTGAACTTACTTTACTAAACGTATTTTGACCGTAAAATCAAATAAAAGTGGTACGGTAATGATTGGATTTATTTTTATGTGTAATCAGTAATGTGTATTTTCAATTTTGATTGACTGACCCTTCTGAGAATCTCTAAAAACTGCCAATTCTAATTTGGTGCTTGGATTACATTTTCATAAATTTGCAAAATTTGTATTCTTTTCTTTTTTGTTTAAAAGTTTGAAATAAACTAAAATTAGACGAATGCATAAATACTCACACCACACAATAAAATGTCTAAGTGCTGCCGCAAACGGTTTTAGTTCCCCTCGCCCTCGTTTGGACCATAACCTTGTTGAAATTTCAACTCCTTTGCCTTTTCATGCTTTTTATCTGCAGCATGTAACGAGTCTTGATACCCATTACCAACTGAACCAGGATGTTTGAAGGCTTGTATCATTGTCTTATGGAATGATGGATGAAAGTACCACAAAGCTCTGTTAACATATGCATATAATTTAGGGTATGTCATAGTCGGTGGTCTCAAGATGTAAGATTCTATCATCCCTCTAGCACATTCTTTTACATCACCTGTAGCCCATGCAGGAATCTTAATGCCTTCACCAGCCATCATTTGACTTAGGTCCTTGGTAGCAATGTAGCCGAAAGCTCCCATGGTTAAGGATACAGGTGATTCTCTCGCCATCAATTCCTGTTGTAAACTGTAGAAAAAACCATTCATTCCGTGTTTAGTCGAACAGTACATTGCCATCCGATACGAAGTTTTTTCTCCAGCCATTGAAGATGTGAAAACCATGTGTCCTTTGCTTGCTTCAAGATGTGGGAGAGCATGCACTGCTAGTTCAATATGACTGAACAAATTCACCCTGAATATTCTTTCAATGAAATCTGGCTCTTGTTGATAGGGAGACCCCAAGAATGCAAAATTTGGCATAGCAGCGTGATTTGAAACCAAATAGTCAAGTTTTCCGAACCAGGCTATGGTTTGATTGATGACTCCACTGCTACCCTTTACATCAGAAAAATCAAAGGAAATGGTCTGAACATCAGTTGCTCCCAACTTTACCACTCCTTCCTTTACCACATCTAGCTTATCTTGATTTCTTGCTACCAGAACTAGTTTGGCTCCATGCCCAGCTAACTGATATGCCAGTTCTTCTCCGATACCACTACTAGCTCCACAGATGAGGACTACTTTGTCCTTAAGATGAGTGGTGAGTTGCTCATCTGACAATGGTGGAGCAGGTGATAGTAGGTAGTATAGTGAGACAGATATCAGCAGGAGAATGCAGGGCACTTTGTAATTCATTTTCCTTAACATTCCAGTTGACCGCCGCGCCAGAGATTCTCAATTTGCTCAACTAGCGCATATTAGAGGGAAACACTTGTGCTCCAAGTCAATTGCCGTATCTGTAATTTAAGAAATTGGAAGAAGTAACTGAACTATACTCATGTTTTATACACATCAGTACACTAGTGAACAATACATGTGTCACATTAAAATACAGGCACGCTGCCCATGCACTGACTACTGCAGTACTACATACAAGTACAAATCTCAAGCAAGCAACCCTCCGCAAGCAACTGTGCGCGGTTTTTTTTTAGTCATGACAAACTGCAAAGTGTGATAAACGGAAACGAAATCGAAACCTGCCTTTCCCCATTTTATCTCAAAAATCCCCCCCATCTTATCTCCAAAATCCCTCTTTTTCTGAAAAAAACGTCTGTTTGTAACCTTCATTTTACATTTTTGCAAAAATGATGAACGGGGATTCATTCTTATCGATATGTTTCATCGGAACTGAATTACTTGCTGACGTTGCAGCTTTCAAGATCTTTCTAGAACTGAGGAGGGTACTGAAATTGAAGTGTCAGTTGCGTTACCGGAGTGTTCATTACTGAGCTGAAGGGGGGGGGGGGGGGGGGACTCTTGTGTTCAAGCTGGAAAATTGTTGAAAGTCGAAATATTATATGATTAGCGGCAAAAAATTGTCCTTTAGGTGTTCGAAATGATATTTATATTTTAGATGAATATTTGATTTAAATTATTTCGTACTTTACTAGTAAATTATGTAAAAAATTGGGTTTTTTTTTATTTTTAAATTCTCCATTTTATGCCATTGGCCCCCCTATATTATCTAATCCGGCTGCTAAAGTAAGTAGTTTGAAAGGTGCTTGGCCGGATATAATAACAACGATTTCGGCTCATTATGATCAGGGTAGCATCAAACATAAAGAAAACTGTTTCCAGGGAAAAACAAAGTAAAAAAAGTCAGGCCATGATTACGTAATATTGCTGTCAGGAGGGGGGGTTGGGTCTTTATTACAACTCCTTACGGGTAAACCCCCCCCCCCCTAAACGACTCCTTACGGGTAAACCCCCCCCCCTAAAACGTCACCTGTTTTTTGGGCCCAGATTGCCGAGTTAGGGCTAAATTTACGGGGTTCTGAAGTGTCTAGGAATAATATTTAAACCTTTTTCTAGCCTGCCAGGAAGATTTGGAAATTTGAAAATAAAATCAGGTACAATTTTTTTGACGTTGAAATGGAGTTCGTTTTAAAACACCACCCCTAAAATGTCATTTCTATATGTGTGATAATTACAAAATGTACAGGAGGCCTGATTTATCTTTTGTCACTAGTACTATTTGTTTTGTCTTATTAAAACATTAAGCTACTTGAAAACATTCACTCACTAAAGTAAGTACCTCAAAACCGTAATCACCCCCTAAAATGTCACGTGCACTACCCCTAAAACGTCAGCTAAAACAGGTTGTGTAGCACTCAGAATGTTGCTCAATTATTAATTTTAACCACTTCTGGGACTAATATAACCTATTTCTGAGAGGTGTCGACCAGAATTTCTCTCTCTGTTGAAAAAAAATGGTGGAATTTAGTCAATTTACTTTTTGTGACATTTTGGGGACTTTTTTTTGAATACCCAGAACTTACGGCAAAACAGTAACTCAGTCAACAAAATGTACACCTGAAGTTAGATTATCTAGTTATATAAACTAACAATTGGCACAAAAGAAATGGATTCAACGTGATTTTAACCTTGTGCAAATTGCATGTTTTGGGATTTTTAACATCATCCTGCATCTTGGCAATTTTAGTGACCTGTAGTTAACTAAGCCAACCCAGTAATCGATCTGACCTTCTCTATAGACTAGATTTGACTGCTTTTAGCAAAATTGAATGTCAAAAACTACGGTTTTTGGTACTTACTAGTTTATGGTAAACCTATGATATGCCCCCTAATATGTCATTTTTTTCTTCCCTAAAATGTCAAATTTGTATTTTGTTCGCATGGTGTGCGATAATAGCTCTTGTGTTGGCACTTGTTAATTATTAACATCAACTATTAACGAAATGTGAGTATGCATTGCATCTTAGGAAAAGCCTGAGTAATTTGATCAGGTTAAAATGACATTTTAGGGGGGATAATTAGACATTTTAGGGGATGTTTATTGCGATTAATAAAATAAAACTAATTCCTTGAGCTGCCAAAGCTTTCCAATATTACCATTAGATGCTAAATATGATGTTTAATAGGCTGATACCTCTATTTTATGGTGCTTGTAGTCTCAAAGCCAGAATCTGATAAAATGAAATTTTAGGGGGCGGCCAGGTGACATTTTAAGGGAGGGTAGTAATTTTGAGTAATGTATAACTTTCCATATCTCCAGTCATATGTACAAAGTTGCTAAAATATGTAAATATCACTATCCTAGACCAAAACTGAGTTAATATTAATGAATTCCAGAGTTTTTTTTTTTTTCAAAAGTAAAAAATTCGTACAAAATGAAAAAAATGCCCTTATGGCATCATTTAGATTCAATTTCAGGATGTGGCAGGGTCTGAATGATATTTTTTATGTTTAGGAGTTACAAATGATTAGGTAAGATACTTTCTAAGAAGATGGGATCCAATCAATCAAGAGTGGCGTTTAAGGGGTGGGTGACATTTTAGGGGGGGTTTACCCGTACTGCAATTAGCATGGACCAAGATCCTTATCTAATTGGGGGCTTTTCGCACTTGTTTCATTGAATGTGTGTTTGCTTTTCATGTGTGTTTCATGTGTGTCTCATGTGTGTTTCTATGAGGTCGTTATTTTTCTCCCTTCCCCGATTTCTTTGTTTGCCGTTTCTCCCTTTGAAAACTTCTCGATAGTATCATTCTCTAATTACTATAGTTACCGAACAACTACCTCGCTACCTGTTAACTATCTACCTGGTGATTAGCACCATTGAAATGCTCCAATGAGCTTGAGGCACATAGTTTTGTAGAGATCGAGTTCGCATGTGTATTTAGATTTTTAATTTTAGTTTCTTTAGTAATTTTAGTTTTTTTAGACAATAAAATGATAAATCTCCCTTTAATCTTAAATCATGAAATAATGTTAAATTCTTTGAGAGAACCGGAGTGATTCAAACTTTGGTCAAATAAGCGGAATCATTTATTAAACAGCATGACACAGTACGATACCGAATGATTGAAAAATGATTGATGAATGATTACGGCCAAAGCCCGGTTCTAAGAATAAAGATAAATACTGATAACGATAAATTTTAAAGATAACGGAATTTTAGGAGCTAGTTGTCCGATGATTTAAAAGTTGATTGATAGCCGCGGACGCGAGACTAGGATCGATAGCCGCAGTTGCGAAGACAATGATATTGTATGCATGAAAATCGAATTATTGCTGAGAATGGAATGCCCGAGGTTAATACCGGATGCCCGAGGTTAATACCGGATGCCCGAGATAATTATCGTAGGAATGATTACTGAGATAAGCGCGATAATTGGACGTGTCTTTTTAAGCTGAATCAAGCAGCTCTAATCAGCACAGCCTCGTATTATTTTGAGAGAGTTTTGTCACTTTAAAGAAGTTCAACAGATAGCTCCCATTTTCTTACTGTTAAATATACTACACAGCTACACTAGTTTAAATCTGTTTCATAACGTGCTCGTTTCTCTTAGTCCCACTTAGTCTAGGTGATAATCAATAATTATTTTGTTTCTCGGATTTATAAATTTTTGGTATCATGGTATAGTTCTAACGATGATGAGATCAGAACACACGGCCATAATTCTGGGAAAACTTGCATTGTTGGAATATCGTGATTTTAAAACGGCCTTGAATCAAAAAAAGTGTTACGAAAAAACGGCGTTATTTTGCTGAAATTTGGGCTCAGCGTCGGACTGTTTTCAAAAGCTCATGATAAATTGTAATAAAATGATGCAATCATGAAAATTTCTGGAATCTATGTACAAATAACTTTTCCAAACGATAGCATCAAGTATGATAAGTTTACAAATATCCGTGTATTTGATAAACGCAATAATATGAGTCAAGTCAGAAACACGCCTACTCGCACACATTTTGAACTATAACTCGAGCTACAAACGTCGCAAAACAACTGCAGTTTCGGTGAAATGGCGCCAGAGAGTCTGTGGAACGCGCAGTAGAGCTCTCGCACGTGAGAAATGTTCGAGTCAGTCTACATTGTTTGGCGCGCTGTTTCGTTTCCGTTACAAATGTTGACCTTGTACGCCATTTTGTCGCCATTTTGTCAATTTATACGTAATTTCGTAAATTTCGTCAATACCACGTTTAGCCAAATTCCACAGAGAGCTTATAATTTACTTCCAACACGAAATAAACATTGCTAAGGCCATGAAGTTACCTAATGGCTACTTTTAACGGAAAATCAAGTCATTCTGTGACATGTAGCGTCCTTTTGTCACTTAAATGGATGACGTTGATCTGACTCTAGAACATCGTGAAACTTTCCATCAGTAAAGCTAAAAGTATTTCCATTCTAAAAAACTTTACTTCAAGATAATTGCACGAAAGATGAATAAGTGTCTAAAGATCCATTTGATTGAACTTGTCTTCAACTTTTAAGCTGTATTACGTCTCGAAATAAGCGATCGACCGCGCAGGATTACCACCTACTTAGTCTTTGTCGAAGAAAACCCTAAAGCGCACAGTTTTATAGTTTAGTGGGTCTGAGTATTGTTCTTCTCAGTTGTGACAGAATTGTAACTTTGTAATGAGCAAAATACTTATAATTATTTATGATATGTTTGATTTCTTGTTGATGTTTGTCATTCAAATTTGGTAGACGGCCCCAACGTTAATGTGGCTCTTGCTATGTGTCCGTTCAGCCGAATTAATTATCATATAATCAAGTTTATTTTTCTAGTGTAGTTAGTTGTCATCCGGCCACACAATAAGTAACTTATATTGCAGTACCATTTATCAATTAGTATATCCAAATATGTCACTGTAATTTTGCATGGCTGAAATTTAACACTTGATTTATATTAGATATAATAATTAATTGAATTTTCAAATAAAAAATATCAAGATTTAGCAATAAATACTCAGATATGACAGTGAAATACGGGAGTTCCGAAGTAGAACGAGAAAAGATAAGCACGGAAAAAAGCCTTGATGAGCTAACCCACGAATTAGGCCTAGGAAGGGCTCACTGTCTCGTTTGGGGCAGCCTCGCATCCATTATGGTGATTCAAAATATGGTATACATGCTAACAACTGTTCTAATGCCTTATTTGAGCTGTGAATGGGAATTGAGCAGCACTTTTGAATCTGCTATCGGATCATCACTTTCTATTACTTTCTGTTTGAGTGGTATTTTCCTTGGCAATCTCGCTGATAACTATGAACGCAAAAAAATTCTCGTTATCACATCGATAACCCATCTTCTGTGTGGATTTATCGCAGCCCTGTCGCCTAATGCAATGGTTTTTTTACTTGTTCGCATCTTGCAAGGGATCTGCAATGGGGTTAGTGGCCACGTTTCGTATGTGCTCTCTGTAGAGATTGTCGGTTTTGAGTATAAGGAACTTGCGGTCTCTGTTATTTCGTTTAGTTTCCCAACTTGGTGGATTATTTCTGTCGTTGATGGCATACTTTCTTCTCAACGAAATAGGCTGGCGTTATTTGTGTGCAGCTCTGATGCTCTGATGGTTCCATTGCTACCAGGGCTTTTTGGTTTGTTAGTTGTCCCTGGATCACCGCGATATCTGTTTGTAAAAGGACAGACAGAAGAGGCTCTTCTTAGTTTGAGGACGCTGTACAGATGGAACTGCAGATCTTTTCCTGAGTCGTGTTCCGGGAGGGTGCAGTGAAGCTCGAAAAAAGAGCGGAAATTTGTGCATTGTTCTGTCAGGGCTATGCTAAAACTACAATTTTTGTTACTGCAATGTTTACTCTGAACTACTCCATTTGGTTAACATTTGCAGCTTATTTGCCATTAGATTCGTACAAAAGTCTTGAATCTACAACAAAAGTTCCCATGGATTGCACAAATGTGATAATAGTTTAAACCAAGAAGCCTTGATTGGAACATTGGTAGCATTTTCAGGTGATGCATTGGGAAGTATAGTGGCAGGACTTTCTGGAAGAAAAATAGGGAGAATTTTAATGTTGAAGAGTCTTGGATTTCTAACCATGTTGAATGCAATCTCGATTTACTTTGACCTGAACACAATCTTGAATAACATAGTCGACATGATGGTTCGATTATGCGTTACCGCATTCAGACAAACACTGTTCTACATCGCTGTGGAGGCTTACCCTACAGTTCTGAGAAGTACCTCTTCAGGATTCACCAGCTGTTTCGGAGAGGTTGGGGCGATTTTGGGTAGTTTTATGACGTACAGTATTTACCCTGTTAGTCCCGTGGCGGTTGTTTCTCTGATGGTTGGATCTGCGGTGGTGCAGTTTGTTTTGGCCATGCTTTGGGATACTGAGACTAAGGACAATGTTCTGATTGAAAACAAGGAAGAAGAGTCTGAGTGCTGTTTGGAAAATGGATAGCATGGAAGTTATCATTTTCATACCAATTTTATTGAAAATCTTTACAATTAATAAAAGAAATTTGGGGTAATTTTTGCATACCATACTGCAGATGGTCTCATAGTTGATGGGCCAAAAAGGGGCACTCTTGCTATTCGCTTTCATGTGCACACAATGGCAACAATATTTTTCTGAGATTTAGAAAGGAAGTGTCAGGCTTGGGTTAAGGGGTTGTGGATCAAGGAAGGACAGTATTAAGAGACAGTAATTATATGATGGTATGACTGATTGCTTTTAGGCAAGAGCTGTTGTTTTTCATTAGTTCAAAGAAATTAAAATATATTTTTTTGGGTGTTAACTATTTAAGGTAGAAAATTATATGGTGAATAATTTATGTTATCAACAATGTTCTAATAATGATTAATTGAAATTTAATAACACCGCTTTTAAGATAAAACTTATACTTAGCAGTGTTTAAACTAGTCATCCCAGAAAATAACATGAATACTAAGTTAAGAAAAGTAACTTATGCTTGAAAATATATCGTATATTTGGCTGTTGATTATGTAATCAACATTTTATTTTTTACCCTCTAGAATAATAACAATTTGACAATTTTTTAATTCAAATTCCACTCAATTTCACTCTGATAGTGATAAAATTTAGAAATTGATCAGATATCCGACTATAACTTAAGTAGTTTGAAAGGTGCTTGGTCGGATATATAATAACAATGATTTCGGCTCATTATGATCAGGGTAGCATCAAACGTAAAGAAAAGTGTCAAAGGGGAAGGGGGGGGGGGGGGGGGGTCAGGCCATGATTACTTAATATTGCTGTCAGAAGGGGGGGGGGGGGGGTTAGGTCTTGATTTGATTACGGTTGATTACGGAGGGGGGTAAAAATTGCTAAAATATTGATTACGTAATATGTGAACCACCCCTAAAGCCAGAAAATGGTACTTAAACATATTATGCAAAGATCAAACACCAGATAAGACAAAAAAACTTTATTTAAAATTATCAAAACTTATCTAAAATTATCTAAACTTTATAGATGACTTTCATAAACTTTGAAACAATATAGATCTAAATAAAATGATACAAATGATATGTCTACTACATACAAAGAGTATGTACTTCACATTTCACAAACGTAGCAATTGACATCCACAGCATTGGCTAAGTTGAAAATTAAAAAGCATTGAAGAGGTATGCATGTTAGCGAATTTCTATTCAAGAGAACTGTAATTTGTTGGCAAATTTTATTGTTGTTGTAGTCATCTACAATTCAATCCTGCGGATTTTCTATGTGATGGTTAAAGGTTATGAAGTAAAGCTTGCTTAAGTTGATTTTTTACAATGCTTGTTTTAAGGCTTATTGAAATTAATAAATCCACTGTTTTTGTATCATTTTGTGTGAATTGAAATGAAACAGTTTTCAATCTCAAGACCTATATTAATAAATTTACCACAGGCCCTAAATACCTCTTTTGGAATTGTAGCAATCATTGTTTGAAGTTGATAGGGTGGTTTTGTCAGGCCAGCCCTCCCATGTTGTGGTTGTCTCTCTTCTCTATAATCTCACGCTCAAATATACAGTATTTAAATATCCTTACAAATAATACAATACCCTTATCAGTATCACCAAGGCGAACTTCATTAATTAACTAAGAGTTCTTGGCAGTAGTCTCTCCCTGTATTTCTGTTGTAAGCCTCTTTAGGAACCCATCCAGTGATTCCTGAATGTTTTTCACTTGTTCAATCGCCCTGTTAACATTCATTACTTTATCCTCAGAGTCCATACACCCCAGATTATCATTAAACCATTCCGTAGCTTCATATACCTGCTGCTGACACTCGTCTAAATCATCATGCCATTCTTCAACTGCAACCTGTCTGTTTAAATCTATATTTAATCTTTTGATTACCTTGTCAAGGAAGATTTTGTTTAGCTTTTCAACCTTGTTTGAATGTTTAGAATCGTTTCCCCATAAACCATGATAACGGTTGGACTCAGCGTATCGGTGATGTGATTTAAACTCTAACTTTTCAATGAGTTCTTCAACTGTTATATCAGGATCATTAGACACGAGATCTCTAACTTCCATAACTTCCTCTTGACCAGACTCAGCAGATTCTTTCCACTTCTTGGAACACTTCTTGTCCATGAAATGCATGGGACTGTCTAAGTAACTCTGAGCCTTGGTGGACTCTTCAACAAGTGCAGACTTGTGAGCTTTACATGTGTTTATTATGAACGTTTTAGATGCTTCAGGAAGCTGGATTACTCTGAGCTTTGTAGGAAGAAACATTGTAGGTAGATGTCTGCTTCCATCCTTTTCCCATTTGCCTTCCAGATACAACCTGAATTCTGTTGCTTTCTCAGGATTGATTTCTTTGATCAGCTCCCAGAGGGGCCTCAGTTCAAAATTAAACGGGTACACATTAGTACTGTCGATAGGTTGAGCCCATTCTCTAGCAATGTCCATAGCTGATGAAAATTCGGGTTGGGCTGCACCACTAGTACCAAGTTGGGCTGCACCACTAGTACCAAGTTGAAACCAAAGATCAATATCACCTCCTTGAGCCCTCCACTCACGTCTGACCTTTGCATTTCTGTTAGATGAACGACGTCCAGTTTCAAACGTAGATGCAGCCTCGATGCTTGCTCCAAGACACTCCGCACCAAATGCAGCTTGCAGTTCTGCAGTTACCTTAGATTCGTTGTCATCTTCAGTCGCCTCCATTACATAGGATCTATTAACCATCCCACCAAGTTGAAGTCTGATCGCATAAAATACCCCTATTCTACTTTCAATCTCCTCCACTGTCAATTCTTGAACAGCTGACTTGAAACTCTCTGTCAGAAACTTCTCTGGACAAGTCCTGAAGCTGCCTCTAGTAGTAATACAGTTCTTTGTACACACCCCAATAGCATCAACTCGTACAGTTTCAAACTGAGACTCTCCAGTAGTCTCAACAGCCATACTAGCAGCTCCAGAGAAAGCTTTGTAAAGAGCCCCTACCTTCATATTACCAGCTGCCCACTGAGCTGCAGTAAAGTTACTGTCCGAGTATTGTAGTTTCATGTCTATTGTTTCATTAATTGAAATGGAGATGTCTTCTGCAGGATTTATATTGAATATTTTGTCACCTCTTGTTAGGTATGTTGGGGAGTAAGAATCGACAGAGTAAGCATAACATATTGCGCTTACCACAGTCTCGTTTTCCAAGCACTGTTGAACTGATACAGACATTAGGCTGAAATACTAATGAGTGTTAAGATTGATTTAAGCAGTTAAACAGATAGAACGTGACTGCCCATTATATGACTGGTGAAATTTTGCGACATTAGAAAATTTTCACCACTAAACAGAGGGGTTCTTAATCAAAGTGTATTTTTAAACCCAAAACTAAGGTGTTTATAAGTAACCGATTTCTTAGAATAACGGAAAATAGTACATTATTACAGTATTAGTACTAAGCAATGAAAATAACACATTTCATAAGAAAGTTTTACTGGAATAAAATAACATACAAAATACGGAAATTCATCAAACTCAAAACATTTAATTCATCTGATTAGTTTGACTGCACAGTAAAATCGCGATTTACCACAAACCCTGATTTACCAGAGTTGTTTCCTTTCCCCAGAACTTCACAGTAAATCGGGGTTTTACTATATTATTACCTATAAACGTATGTATTTAATAAAAATGATAATAATCAAACACTTATTTTATAATCAAAACTTGAACTGAAAAAGAAAGGAATGAACTATGAATTTATATGAAAAAGTTATATTTATGAAGAAACCATCTGTAAAATTATTTCACAAAAGCAAATCCTGATGATATTAAAATTCAAATGCATTGTCTCTTGTTAGCACTATACCTAATAAAACACAACGGCGAGACACAATTCTGTTAATATAACAGTTCATAAGTTCCATGGGAATATCAGCTCAACAACACCGTGTTGCAACTGGTATGTTTTCTAGGTATGTTATCATCAGTAAAAGTAATAGAGGTAACGGGGAAAATGGGAAATTGGGCGATTAGGTTTGGCCTCTATACGGCCACTATACGGCCGTGTAGGGGCCATATAGTGGCCGTATAGAGGCCGTATAAAGGCCATATAGAGGCCGTATAGAGGCCGTATAGTGGCCGTATAGAGGCCAAACCTAATCGCCCATTTTTCCATGATAAGAGAATTAATTGAATGATACACAGACCAATGTTTTTCTGCATCCTAAACATGAGCAATGTCGTATTGAGACCCAACAGCCATGCTGGAATTGATTAGTAAATTGTGTACATTGATTGGTTAATAGCTGCAACGTTTTTTAAAGCTTGCACCATTACCTTGATGAAACTCACACTTCAACATGTTCAAAGAGTTCGATAAATGCTTCATCTCAATTCATAGACAAAATAATTGCGTTACAAACATAAATCTAAATAACACAGAAAATTAATTTACCTTATCTTGTTAACTAAATAAATCATGCCTTTATATTAATGCTTTTCAAACAAAATTAAAACGAATTCTTCATGTAGTGCATCCTTGGTTTGGACAAGATATGCCCGTTTAAAATATTTCCATCACATTACATTACATATAATATATATGTTTTAAAACAAATCCCCCTCCAGAATCAAGCCTATGTTTAAATTATGCAGTTTCAACGACCAAATGTGTTCGTGTCTGTGTAGCAACTTTTCTCTCTTTTGATATATACACATCAGATATCCTAATTTGGACCATATCCTTGCTGGAATTTTAACTTTTCCATCTTTTCACGCCCATCATTCACAAAATCCAGCGACTCTTGATACCCATTACCAACCGCACCAGGACGCTTGGAGGCACCCATCATTGCATTATGGAATGTAGGGACTGGAAGAAAGTACCACATAGCTCTACCCAAATTATTAGATAATTTAGGGTATGTCATGGTCGGTGGTCTCGATATGTAAGATTCTATCATCCCTCTAGCACATTCTTTTACATCACCTGTAGCCCATGCGGGAATATTCATTGCGTTCTCACCATCCTCATTAATTATCAGTTGACTAAGATCCTTCGTTTTGATGAATCCGAAAGCTCCGACGGTTAAGGACACAGGTGATTCTCTGGCCATCAATTCCTGCTGTAAACTGTAGAAAAAACCATTCAGTGCATGTTTAGTGGAACAGTAAATTGCCATCGAAAAAAAAGGGGTTTCTCCTGCCCCTGAAGATGTGAAAAACATGTGGCCTTTACTTGCTTCAAGATGTGGGAGAGCATGCACTGCTAGTTCAATTTGACTGAACAAATTCACCCGGAATATTCTTTCAATGAAGTCCGGCTCCTGTTGATGAGGAAACCCTAAGAATGCACCTTGGATCATAGCAGCGTGATTTGAAACCAAATAGTCAAGTTTTCCGAACCAGGCTATGGTTTGATTGATGACTCCACTGCTACCCTTTACATCAGAAAAATCAAAGGAAATGGTCTGAACATCAGTTGCTCCCAACTTTACCACTCCTTCCTTTACCACATCTAGCTTATCTTGGTTTCTTGCTACCAGAACTAGTTTAGCTCCATGCCTAGCTAACTGATAAGCAAGTTCTTCTCCGATACCACTACTAGCTCCACAGATGAGGACTACTTTGTCCTTAAGATGAGTGGTGAGTTGCTCATCTGACAATGGTGGAGCAGGTGATAGTAGGTAGTATAGTGAGACAGATATCAGCAGGAGAATGCAGGGTACTTTGTAATTCATCAGTCTTTAGTTCTTAATCAGCATGTAAAAACCTTCAAAATATGATTAGGTTACCGGCATAAAGATGGAGAAAATTAAAAATAACAGGTAATCATTAGATCGGCTAATTTCTAACCCTTCAGATGAAACGAAGGTTCAACCAATTTCACTCGAAAACTTTATTGCTCTTGAACTTTGATTATTTAGTAATAATGGAGTAAAGTAAAACAAAATATGTTGTATTTTTACAAACATCAAATATCTTAGGCATCATGTAGCCTCCAGGCTCGACAAACCCCGACAAACCCCGACACACCCCGACAAACCCCGACAAACCCCGACATATCCTGACAAACCCCGACAAACCCCGACAAACCCCGACAAACCCCGACACACCCTGACAAACCCCGACAAACCCCGACAAACACCGACAAACACCGACAAAACCCCGACAAAACCCCGACGTGTCGAGATGTGTCGTATCATGTCGGGCCCACCGGCTACATGATGCCTTATCTTCAATTTATAACTTTATAACTGAAACTTGAATTGAAAACGAATAAGCTATGAATTCTAAATATGAAAAACTTATTAATATGAAGGTATCATCTGTAAAATTAATTAACGAAAGCAAATCCTGATAATATTAAAATTCAAATGTATCGATTCTTGTTTAAAAATGTTGTCTCTTGATGAAACTGCTGTACTGTAGATTGACGAGGGGGTATTGAAAGATAATTTTCAATTTTCAAACCAACACTAAAGCTAAGGCAAAAGAACCGAACAATCTAAATTTCTCAATGAAAAAAATGTAGGTATATATCGGGAACGAAAACTTGTCAATAATTTAAAATGATAAGAGAATTAATTCAACACAGACCAATGTATTTCTACATCCTGGACATGATCAATGTCGTGTTAAGACCTGACAGCCATACTGCACGCTGATTGGTTAATAGCTGCTACGTTTTTAAAAGCTAGCACCACTACCGTGATAAAACTCACACTTCAACATGTTCAAAGAGTTCGATTAATGCTACATCTCAATTCATAGACAAAATAATTGCGTTATAAACATAAATCTAAATAACAAAGAAAATTAATTTACCTTATCTTGTTAAGTAAATAAATCATGCCTTTATATGTTTTAAAACAAATCCCCCTCCAGAATGGCCTATGTTTAAATTATGCAGATTCAACGGACAACGACCAAATGTTTTCGTGTCTGTGTTCCAGCCGTCAACTTTTCTCTCTTTCGATATACACATCAGAAATACCATATCCTTGCTGGAATTTTAACTTCTCCCTCTTTTCACGCCCTTCATTCACAAAATCCAGTGACTCTTGATAACCATTACCAACCGTACCAGGACGCTTGAAGGCACCCATCATTGCATTATGGAATGTAGGAACTGGAAAAAAGTACCACATAGCTCTACCCAAATTTTTAGATAATTTAGGGTATGTCATGGTCGATGGTCTCGAGATGTAAGATTCTATCATCCCTCTAGCACATTCTTTTACATCACCTGTAGCCCATGCAGGAATACTCATTGCGTTCTCACCATCCTCATTAATCATCACTTGACTAAGATCCTTCGTTTGGATGAATCCGAAAGCTCCGATGGTTAAGGACACAGGTGATTCTCTGGCCATCAATTCCTGCTGTAAACTATAGAAAAAACCATTCAGTGCATGTTTAGTGGAACAGTAAATTGCCATCGAAAAAAAAGGGGTTTCTCCTGCCCCTGAAGATGTGAAAAACATATGTCCCTTACTTGCTTCAAGATGTGGGAGAGAATGCACTGCTAGTTCAATTTGACTGAACAAATTCACCCGGAATATTCTTTCAATGAAGTCTGGCTCCTGTTGATGAGGAAACCCTAAGAATGCACCTTGGATCATAGCAGCGTGATTTGAAACCAAATAGTCAAGTTTTCCGAACCAGGCTATGGTTTGATTGATGACTCCACTGCTACCCTTTACATCAGAAAAATCAAAGGAAATGGTCTGAACATCAATTGCTCCCAACTTTACCACTCCTTCCTTTACCACATCTAGCTTATCTTGGTTTCTTGCTACCAGAACTAGTTTAGCTCCATGCCTAGCTAACTGATAAGCCAGTTCTTCTCCGATACCACTACTAGCTCCACAGATGAGGACTACTTTGTCCTTAAGATGAGTGGTGAGTTGCTCATCTGACAATGGTGGAGCAGGTGATAGTAGGTAGTATAGTGAGACAGATATCAGCAGGAGAATGCAGGGTACTTTGTAATTCATCAGTCTTTAGTTCTTAATCAGCATGTAAATTGTAAAAACCTTCGAAATGTGATTAGGTTACTGGCATAAAGATTGAAGTATTATAGTTTAACAAAATTAAAAATTAAATGTTATCAGTAGATCGGCTAATCAGCTAGTGTCTAACCATTCACATGAAACAAAGGTTGAATTAATTTCATTCAAAAATTTTATTGCTCTTGAACTTTGATTATTTAGTAGTAATGGAGTAATATAAAGTAAAACAAAATATGTTGTATTTTTACAAACATCAAATATCTTCAATTCTGGTTTATCATTCAAGGATTCCATTTATAAATTAATCAACAAGCTGTTAAATGTATAAACTCGTTTAGGGTCATGGTAGGTAGAATATAATATAACAATTAAACGCCTGTCTGTAATTAGCACAAAAATCAACAGTTTTATCTGAAGCAATGATTACTCCATGATCATCAATGTTACTTATTTATTTCTCGCAGGAAGACAAACCACATTTTAAATCAAATGTGAATAAACATCTATATAAATTAACAATGTTGTCTCTAACTTCTGGAACTAGGATCAATCCCCATATATTTGCAGATGACATTGAGCATGACCTCATCAGCTCCGCCACCAATGCTCATGAGTCTGGTATCTCTGTAGAGCCTGGAGATTATAACATCGTCTGAGTAGCCCATACCTGAAAAATTCGCAAAATTACAAACTTTAAAACTGCATACATTCCTTCAATAATTTCATTGAAAAAGTATGGAGCATGTCTTGTAATGGCAGTAAAGTTCACTCGGCATTTATCAAGATTCATTTTAGCTGTGACCAAATAGCTGTGACCAAATAGATCTCAAAAAAAAAGATTTAACCCTTGGAAGTACTTGGGAAACTAACCTCCCCAGAATTGCAGGCAGGAATCCGTTACTTCTCTAACCAGTCTACCACTCTTCAACTTCAGCATGGTTGCTTGCGGAGTAATGTCTTCACCAGCTACATGCTGTTCAACACACTGCAAGAATTTGACTTCATATTTTCATAAGAACATCAGAATATAATCATATTTAATATTTTATTTGGAAATAATTTGAAAAAAAGAAGAAAAAAAGTAGAATTAATAAACTGTTGTCACTCTTATAATCATTACTTACTTTACTGAGGTTCGAAATTGAAACTAACCTGGTTTAAAAGAGCCCTGAGACATTCAACCTCTGTCTGTAACTCAGCAAGTCTGTAGTGAACGTACTGATTATCAAGTATACTCTTTCCAAATGCTTGGCGTTGTGAAGTGTATGCAATTGTCTCCTGTATGGCTCTGTCCATCGCAGGGAGAGCTCCAGCAGCTGCGTAGCTGAGAGAAGATAACTTTATTAAGTTGGAAATTCAAAAGGTTAAGATGCTTTGCCGGTAAATATTTTTACTGTAGAATAAGCAATGTAATGTGAACATTCACAACAATATTGATATTTGTAATCTTGTTTTGCTCTTATGAGTGGGTCAATCATTTATTTTTAATTGTAGTTGACGAAATGAGAGTCTCCACTCAGTGTGTTAAAACATAATTCTTTGTCGACGTTTCAGCTACATGCCTTTGTCATAAACAGGACGTACTGAAAACTTACATAGCTGCAAAGATACAATGTTAAAATAATCTATTAATACTACGAAATATAACAACAACAAATAACATCTTGAAACCCAACAACGATCACAAATTTTTGTCCAAAAGAAACATAAAATATAACGGCTAAAAGAATCCACACCGCAACAAGCCGTGAACAATTCCTCATAGTAAAATGTTTGTAGTGCTATGAGGAATTGTTTATGACAAAGGCATGTAGCCGAAACGTCGACAAAGAATTATGTTTTAACACACTGAGTGGAGACTCTCATTTTGTCAACTACAATTAAAAATAAATATTGATATTTGAACGAAAGTGCGAAATTGCAAAGAGAAAATTAAGGATCTGTAATAAATATTGTCAAAAGAGAAAAGAACTGCTTACATTCGTTCATTCTGGAACTGGTTCATCTGCTGCTGGAAACCTTTGCCTTCCTCGCCGATGAGATTTTCAAGAGGAACTCTCACATTCTCCATTGTTATTTCAGCTGTGTCTGACGAATGCATGCCCATCTTTTTGATTTTTCTGAATACATTGCAAGTAAATTACCTCTATAACCACTATAACACGATTAAGTATCTATAAGTTGATTTTACATAATGTATCTTAAACACTAAAAAGGAAACAGACTTAAATAAAATGATAAATTAGCAAATTTACACGCTGAAAATAAATGGTTACCTGTGAACACTAACACCTTTAGTGTTCATGGGCACACAAATCAGAGACTTGCTGCGATGAGGGTTTGGATTATCATTTGAGTTCACCAACATGCACATCCAGTCTGCCTGAGTACCGTTTGTTGTCCACATCTTCCCGCCATTTATTACCCACTCATTTCCATCAACATGAGCTGCAAAATAGGTATTATCATAAATGCACAGTGATTATTAAAACGAAGAAAAAGCATAGGAATATCAATGAAATGTAAAACAATTAACCCACCTCTACTCTTGATGCTTGAAACATCAGATCCACTCCCTACTTCACTCACTCCAAGACAGGCTACATAGTCACCTATAAACAATAATTAAAGGATGAGGGGACCTTAGAATTTACTTCCAAATATTCGCGTTTAAGTCCTGGAAAGTGTGTAGAATCAAAAAATACGCCGGACTGTGAAATCGATAATTCGTGCAATATCACGCCGCGCTCCTATTGGCTGATAGCAATTTTGGGCTGTGACGTCACTTATGTGTTAAGACCAACGTGCGCGCGCACCCTTTGCTCGTGTCAACATTTCGTTCTGTTCTGTTTTAATTACGTCGTGTTACCTTTGGCGTTTGCGAGAGCGGTATCTTTGGTTGCACTGAATTAGTCTAGGTTACGAATAATTCTCTTTAATAATAATAGTTAAATGTAACTCAGAAAGGCTTTCTTGTAGTTGTAGTATAGGTATTTCTATTTATAAATAGCTAAGATAAGTAGCATCCGCTAACTAAACCACAAACTGCTATTTTGTTTTGACTTGTTTGAAACCCGATATGGACACAATTAAAAAGAATTTATGATGTAGTAGAAGACATTTTACTAGCTGGCCCTCGGCGCCTCTAGTCCTATCTGAGTACGCACGTGCGGTTTGACACTGTGCGGGTACCGGCCTTTAGTTGTACACTCATTTATAATTTACCGTTTTAGTTTGCTGTGACTTGAGTGTAAAGCGTAACAAATGTGGATGTGTTCGTCTGCTATGCTTGGTATAATATTGCTTGGTGTAATAGTTGCAAATCTTGCTTACGTTATAAGTAGTGTCACATAGTGAGTTAGAACTTAAAAGCTTGGTGCTTGGTGCTTGGTGCTTGTCCAACTGGAATGAAGACATGCATTTCATACCTACCCGATCCATTTTTATTAGGACCGTGTTGTGTTGATATGACATGTTGATATATCAACTGTGGTACGAAACAGGGAGTTGCTAGGTGTTACGTTGGGAGCTATAAATATACATAATTTACATGCCTTTCTGTGTGACTTCAATCTTATTCCAGGTGTATCTCGGCTCATGGTTATCGTAGGGTGATAATTCTTTTTTCAACCGGTCATAAAAAGTGTCCTCTCCATTGGTTATAGGCTCGTTAGTATCGTGAATTGTTAATTTATTCTTAATTAGTAATTTAGTCGGCCCGCACGCTCATTTTACCTGTATTTCTATATGCGCGGATCAGAGCAACTCACATAATTGACGTCACAGGTTCGAATTGTTTTGGCTGGATATCTCGGCGCGCGAATGAAATACAACTTTGCGGATTTCACTAAAGTGGTTTATACGATTAATGTAATAAAAGGATTTGCACGAGAAAAAAACTTTTTCTAAGGTCCCCTCATCCTTTAAGTTAATTATAATAGACTTATTCGCTCTTTGTTTCACAATAATTAGTTAATCTGGGCTAGTTAAAGTGGGCCCATTACAAAAATGACGTGTACAATAAGTGATGTTTTAAGTAATATGAGCTGATGTTTTAAACATAAATCAAGTTAATAAAACAATTAGAATTCTTTTATAATTGATTTAAATCTTACCAGCAATAGTTGGTTTGAGGAAATTCTCCTTCACATGGTGAGATCCATATTTTGCCAATGCAGGGGTTGCCATATCACATTGAACACCAATGGCCATAGATACACCACCACAATTGATTGAGGCATATGCCCCCGCAGCAACAATCTCATAGCTATAATCTAAACCAAGGCCACCATACTCGACAGGTTTTGAAATTCCAAGATATCCATTATCACCTGTATATTTTCGATCAGTTTAATACATTTAATAAATAACAAATAAAGCTTAGAAGGTTGAATGATTATCAAGGGTCTGGATCAAATATTTGATTTGATTTAATTCATCTAATCAAATTAAATACTGAAATTATATCTGTTCAGTTGATTTTAATGAGTAACTGACCAAGAAGTTTAAAAACTTCGTGAGCAGGAAATATCTCATCTTTCTCCCATTTGTCACAATGCGGATTAATTTCTCTCTCTATGAGTTTCGTCAAATTATCTTTCATGGACTCATGTTCAGCTGTATAAGCATAGTGACGACATTGAGAGATAAGAGTGGAAGTTCTCTTCAGGGCTGTTCTGGTACAGCCAAGCATTTCTCTGTGACCTATCGAGTTTGTAGTGATTTATTGGACAGAACAAGAAAAGGCATTAATTCATCATCAAAATAATAATTTAAGCTGGTATCTCTGAGTGGGGACATCAGGTCATAATATCAGCTGTCAGTAGCTGTATTTCCTACAGAAATTGTCTTAGTTTTTTAATAGGCCGAGGTAAAGTTCAGCGACAAGATGTCTTGGTATCTAGGAAGGATAAAAGCTAATAATTATAAGCTACAGAAAAAGTTTCTCCGACTCCAAGTTACATAAATGTCAATGAAAATGCAATTTTATGGATAAAACCAATAAGACTTAAAGTAAAGCTAAAGCCAAAAAAAAGTAACACACCAAACAATAGTTAAGATGTGATACATATAATTCCTCGAATGAGTTGTGATAGCAAGTCACTCAGTGACAGAAAAAGCAATATGCTAATTTGAGCCTCAATGTAATACTTTTGCAAAGCAGTCTTCTAAGTAATTTAATTTTATTCGATAATTGGTTTGAATTAAATCAAATTATAGTTTTGGTAGTGTAATCTGACCCAGTGGCGTAACGAAGGGCCCCGCTGACCCCACTGTGCACGAGGCAGGGGCGTGCACAGGATTTTTCAAAGGGGTAGGCAAGGAGTTGGCGCAAAGTGCAGGCTCCGAGGCTACCGCCACGAGCAGCGGCATAGGCCCAGGGGTGCAGCCCCCGGAAACTTTTTAACTGAATTATATGCTAAACCAATAGGATATCAATACTGAAGGTTCAAAGCAGTTAATAACACACTTGGTCATTAGAGATAATCGAGAAACATTGTAATTAATCATTAATAAATTTTAGACCAAAAAATAGTCTAAAATTAGGTTTCTCATATTGTATCATATTTGTTACGATAATTGCTGAGTCTACGTGTGACGGTAGTTGACAGTTACAACGACTCATTGGATCTCGAGCCTCATGGGTCATCAGCCTCATCGATTTCCACCCAACCATCAAGAAGTGGCTACCTAGAATTGGGGCAGCCATTCCGTGGAAAATGTATGCACAAGGTATGTGTAACGGCCTAAATTAATTAGTTCGAACTTAGTACATTTGTTTTTAAAATAATACTTGTGTTTGATGTCGTTTTGTGAAAAGTTTTATAAAAGTAAATTTTCTACAAAAATTATAGGTCAACATTTCAAAAAGGAGGTGGTGACCGCCTGCATCACCCCCCCTGGGCACGCCCTTAGCGCGGGCGCCATCTGAGGGGGGCGCAAAATCGTCGTATGAATGTGGAACAATTTTGAAAAACTTAGCTGAGGTACTAGCAAAACTGCGCGTTTTGCTCTGGAAACACATTTTTTATAGATTTTACCGGCGTATTCTCTTAAATCATCTAATTTGTTCAATTTTAATAATATTAATAATAAATTAATGTTATTTTTATACAGCACCAAAAGGTTAAATAATTTAAATTTAACCCTTATGCTCAGCTGTAAATGATACCTAAATGACAGTAGAGATCGTGCATCTCGCCTTGGACTGGAGTAAAAACGGAAGTTTATAGCTGCAAGTTAAATCCTGACTAAATAAGGCAGATACACCTAATGTAAGAAGATATCCAAGAAAGGTTAGCAGGTTTTCTAACAAAACATATGAAAAATAGATGATGACCACAAGAAATCTATGTATGAGACTCATCAGACTAACAAAATGATATTCAAGATAATAAAGATGAAAAATCATAAAATATTAAAATTTCTATAAGAATATATAGAACTCCAAATATACAAACAATCTGAATACTTCAATATACAATACAAAATTATTAAAAAAGCTTACTGCAGAACAGTAACTGATGTTACAGAAAATCCAATACAGTCATGTCAAATTATTATCTGGGCAACATACAAGTCTACAGACGGTGAAAAAACAGAGTGGTAGAAGATGCTATAATACTTGAGACAAAATACAAAGAATAAGGCAGCTTTCTCCTGGGTGCCAACCCAAAAAATGTTGGTGTCCCGGGATAGAGCCTCCTTTTCTGACCGATTTTAGGGAGGGGCGTCAACAGGGGAGGGGATGCCAACAGGGGGGCGCATTTTCGGCGGGGGCGCCAACAGGCAACGTTACGCCACTGATCTGACCAAGTTTTACAGTTAATGAAGTTGAATCTCGATGCTTGAAACTATCGACCGACAGGTTTTTCTTGATATACTGAAATGAGTTTTCAGAAACCGGAATGTAAGCACTTTTAGAATTGAGCAAGAAGAAGGTAATGCGTATTTGCAGTTGCAGTACAATAGTTAGCATACATCACACATAGAGCAAATGGCAAAGAACCGGGAAAATGGTTCAAACAATATATAACAATTTAGAAAATTTTAAAAATTTAAAAATTTAAAAATTTAAGAAAACAATATACAAAGGTAATTTCAACAATGGCAATTGTCTAGCTATAATATAACTATAAAGTAAGACTCTTTCGAAAATGAATAAACCAATACAATAGATTGAATTTAATAAAAATGGTAAACAATTTTTATAAAACCAGGGTAGAAAATAAAACCCTTTGTAATATATAAAACGGTCAACTAAAAATGACATCCCACTAATTTAAATCACTTCACAACAACAATCCGTTTAGGCCCTCGCCTATCAAAATATATAGTATATACAGTATATCATGTAATGTAGAAACCTAAAATTGATTCCGACGCTTTCAACATAAGAGCAACGATCTGGAAGGGTTGACATACAACATAGTCAATCAACAAGTAAGTTTAATATAAATGTGTTAGCTTCTTTAATTTTCCGAGTTTTGATCCCGAGCGCAGTTATTTCTATTTTATTTTCTCATTCACTATTGTGTTGACAGATGTTCATCGTTTAAATTTCTTCGAAGTAGCGCATGCTTGTATCACCCGTTAATAAAATATTTGTTCCGAATATTAAAACTGTATAGACACGCGCGCCTCGGTAGGTTTCATATAATAAAGTTTTACATACATATTTATTCTATTAAGTCAATTACCATGATAACTTTAATTAAAATTTTAACCAATAAACAATATAAATATATTGCAATGCATATAAAATATTTTATTGAAATTGTCAATCCTTTCAGATTTTTACTATGCAAAACGACAACGTCTTCCAAAAATTAAGTTAGGGTCAATCATTGCAACTATTTCTTTTGGTGACATTACAGTAAAATTGATTTATTATAATGTCACATGACATCATGCTGGCAAGTGAATTGCTTTATTCAGAGCCCTTGTGCTTGCAGTAGCGCGCGCCCACCTTCCCGAAACAAACGCGCCCGCAGCGGCGTGAAAGCACATGGTTAGGTGAAACAAGTGAGTCATGAGCGATACTATTTTTTAAAAATGTAATACAAATTGCACAAATTTGATTTCAACAAAATCTTTGACGGATGTTACTCGTCTAAATTTCTTCGAACGGCAAGTGCTACGAAGTAGCGCGCGCCGGGTCAGACCATTAACAATGGTCAACAAAATCTTAAAATAAATTATTCAATTGGGGTTTCAACAATTTGGGGTTTCAAACAAACAATTATTTCAATGTTCAAACAGTTCTTGACGGATGTTACTCGTCTAAATTTCTTCGAAGTAGCGCGCGCCGCTTTCAGCTTTCTTCTCGATGTTGTAGCGCGATGCGTTACTTTGCCGCGCCGCGCACTTAATAAGGCTTCTCACAGCGCCGATCTCCTGGCTAGATCGGCGAAATGCGCTACTGTGCCGCGCCGAGCTGCCATGAATTGACATCGTCAATTAATTCTCGATGGCAAGTGCTACGCCGGGCCAGACCATTAAAAATGGTCAAAAACAGTTCCCGAAACGAAAAAGCAGACATTTGATTTTTGTTTCGGCAACTGAATCGTCGATGCGCCGGCAAATATTTGTTGTCGAGTAGTGTTTAATACTCATATTAACATGATTATTGATTTAATTTAGGAATTGTATATAAATATCTTTGACTAAGTTTAATTGTCAATGAGAATGCACCCCAGCACTTGGTGCGCGTGACGGCTTTGATGTTAGCGGGTACAAGTTAGGCCGGCAACTGCCGAAAAGATGCCGCGCGCGTTCAGCTAACGGCTTTTCGTTTTGGATTTTACAAAGCAACTTTTAATGATTATTAATGGAATTATCGGATATTAATAATTCAATATGTATTGATTCTTCTGTGGAAAATAAAAATTGTATTTTATTTAAAATTGTATTTTACTTAATGATCCCACGACACAACTTAAAACATAACAATGAATAAGTCATAGTCAGTTGAAAGTCTGATAGCATATGTTCCGTTTGATTTGACCAAACTAATGCCTTTCATTGCTTTATAAACATATAACGGTCAAAATGTTTACATTTTAACATTTACAAATGATTTTAACTTAAATTATTTCAGCTTGAATGATTTGAAACTTTTACAAATAGTACATTATACAATACAGCAAAGAGAATTAAAAATATACGACATTATTATCATGAGGCATTTGTAGGGTAAAAGTTGTAGTCCATATTGTATAAATACTAAAAGCATGGTTAAGTGATACAAGTTCTGGGGGTATACGTATTACAAGTAATAGTTCTACTCCCAGACTCACTAACACCACCTCCATCTAAACTATAATGTGATGAGTTTTAAAAAATATAATTTGAATGCATTTCGATCGCGCTATTTATGTTATAATTAAATCAAAACTAGCTAATAATTTAAATAATTAATCATTGTCCCCTTCAAGTGGAAAATAAAATATTAAAATGTATACCTGCCTAATTGTTTGTATATGCACATGTGATGCTGTTTATTTACTGCTTTAGTTCATGCAGCGGCAGCATGAGCCTTGGTTTCTTGCCCGTTGCCACATTGCATCGGGAACTTCGAAAGTGCTGGAACAGTGGTAGTCTGCATTTCCTCCCTCCTTAAGATGATGCCATCCCCTTTCATATGTGTGCAAAATCCAGTTACTTCAATGTTTTCTTTGTAAGATGCTGGAATGCTGAATTCCAGCATCCTTCAATGTGGATTACTAAATGAGACCAGATAAACTTATTGAACTTCATTGGTATCTCAATTCTCTAGTTGGCCAAAGAAATTCAACCAGTGGCCCAGTGGCGTAACGAAAGGCCCTGCTGACCCCGCTGTGCAGGGGGGCGCCGTCTTAGGGGGGCGCCAAATCGTCGTTTGAATGTGGGACAATTTCGAAAACTTAACTAAAGTACTAGCAAAACTGCGCGTTTTGCTCTAGATACACACTTTTTTAGAGATTTTACCGGCGTATTCTTTAAAATCACCTAATTTGTTCAATTTTAGGGAGGGGCACCAAAAGGGGAGGGGGCGCCAACAGGGGGGCGCATTTTTCGGCAGGGGGGGCGCCAACAGCTCAGGCAACGTTACGCCACTGCAGTGGCCTGGACTTCGAGGCATTGTAGAAGTTCGTATCAAGGAGAATTTCCAAGGTTTTTTCATCATTGTTTTCACCCATGATCTTCCGGATGCCAGAAAAGAATTGTAAGCTGCTGTGAATTGAATCCATTATTCGGCTGTCTAGACCTTTACTTTTGTTGTGACCGAAGAGCAAGTTATTTTAGTGTAGGATCAGGCCACTGTTCTTCATCTCAGCGAATACAACAAGCACCTTAGTCTCATGGCTGCTACTAATTGTTTTAGAGAATATTTCTTTCGACATTATCAGATTATCAGATTTTCATCAGAATTATTGAAATTTAAATTTTTGATGCTTCATGCTTGCCATCAAAGGATTTGGTTTAAGAAACAAAGATTTTCCTACAGGAGATTTTTCTGGCGATATTTGTTGAATTAGATTTTCCCATACTAATTTTTAAGATTTTACAAATTATTTCATTGCGGTCACTCAAGATAGGTTTATTTCAGGACAATTGTGTACTGTATAGATTTTTTTTATGATTGTTGTTTTCCTGACGTAATTCCTGTAAGACTTGATTGCACTCTTCTCCCAGTGAAAAGATTCTTTCTTCTCCCTTATGTAGAGGTTTCTTTGATTTTGCTTAGTTTAATGTGGTTGTTAAGTTTTTCTCAGCTTTTCGTAAATGATTTCGCCAAAATGTACCTTCAACTTCTTTCTTTACGTTCCAATTAATTCCATTTCGATCAAGCCAGTAATTCTGTCAGTTTTCTTACTTGAAGTGGTTGAAGTGGTTGGTATTTCCTAAGAATAGTGGCGAATTTCTGTCCAAATTGCAGGAGATTCAAGAGAGCTAGATTTCGTTAAAAGCTCAACTTAGATTAATTCCACAAAAAAACATAAAAATGCTCTATACATGCTGAGAAAATGATCTTCAGATAAGTAAACATCAATCAATTCACTTCACCTGCTTACCGACTGTCCTGATGTACAAGCAGATAAAAGGAACAAAATGAGTGAGCTTCTTGAAAGACACCCTTTCCACAACATCAAAAACCAAGGCTATGGTGGGAACTCAATGTTGATATCATGGAGCAGACTTCGTGAGTTCTTTGATCTAGCACTGGAAATAACAAAGGATGCAGAAGAATTCCTTCGAATAGAGATAAAACTTTAAACAGTTGATTATATTCCAACTACCATAACTACACCATCCCTATGATTAGTGAGCCGGGTTCAATGTTAGACCGGACGAAGCATATATTTCATGAGCCGGGGTCAATGTTAGACCGGACGAAGATATGGCTACATCTCAACAGTGGATAACACAGCAGAGGTTCTATTACAGTTAAATTCTGTTACCTGAACTCAACTTAACAGTTCTAATATTATAGCATATACTATAATATTATGAAGATATTTTGTGTCAAAATGAGGCTGTTTAATCATTCTTACACACCAAAGGTTGTTGTGTGTTTTTTAATTAATTTATTATTGTTTAAAAGTTTATATTGAGAATTTTATACAGTAGTCTATAGACCAATTAAATTATTTACTGGTCACATATATGTGGTTTTAGAATTATATAATGACATTGAACGAACTTATTTATTGCGAATTTAAAGGATTGCTAGTATTTTATTTATTTGTTTTCACTTCTGCACGTTTAGGCAGTTGCTCTTGTGACCAGAGTTTTAGAGTTATATATATATATATATAATCAAGCCACTTTCTAGACAATTCACCTACTCAAGCAACCCAATGTGATAGATGCCCAAAATTTGATCTCACTCCTATGGAAAACCTGTTTGCATTTTGCAAAGTTAAACTTGAAAACTAAAGAAATGTTTATTCTAACCTGAGCTGAGGCTGAACTGAGAAAATATGAATTCCCATGAGTCAAGCTCCACAGTACCCTAAAAGAATGCTGTGAAAGAAGAGAGAACATCGCTAGAGCTGCACATTTTCTTTTTGGACAAATAGATTGACTCAGTATAATCTGCTCTATCAATAGACGGACATAGGAATGCATTAAATATAATCATAGAATACATTTACCAGTGTTGTTGATACTTACCAGTGTTGTCTGATACTTCCTAAAAATGTCTTTTAGATTTCTGAACCAAAATGTAAACTGCACAGAAGTGGAAACATCAAAGTTTTTAAAACTCGCTCTGCAGGATCTTTCTGATGGCTTGCCCAGTTTGGGATAAGAGTCCCAGCTATCAAATAGTTAAGATTTTTACCTGCATTAAAAATCCTTTTTATTCATCTACATGTATAAAGAAGAGATTTCGGCTGAACCATACCGTTCAGTCGAATATATTATATCTGCTCCATTTCTACAGATATAATTTAAAACAGCAGCTCAACCTGTACCTTATTAGTTAAGGTGCAAAAGTATCCATTGTGAAATAGTTGTACCCAAACGTTTCGAACCAATGTTTTTATATTGCTGTCTCAGCTATTTCACCAACTATCTCCAATTTTACTGTGTTGCTTTGTGCCAAGTAAAAGCACTTACAGAACATAACTCTGCACCCATGTCAATAATATGTTCATTATATGCAAGCCTCTTGATTTATAAGAAGGAAATAACAGAAATATCAGAATAATATGCCTTGTGGCCCACTTAAAGGCTTCAACTTAGAAAGGTCGATCATCACGGCTTACAAAGGTAAGTCGGTATCCTGCTGTTAGAAAAGCTAGTCGAGCACCTTAGTTAACGTATCTACACCTTACTTTAATACTGTCAACTATAATCTTTGATCGAGATTTACCATACACTCCGATCTACCTCACTATTTCCTTCATGGTTTTGCCATACAAGGTCTAGGGCCGAGTGAAGATAAAGGGGACCAAGGAAAGGCCAAATTTGAAGAATATATTTGTGAAAATTACCTTAGTAACTGATTTCAGATTGAACAACTTGTCGTTTCAATCCACTTTTATAACTACCTGCACTGCACTGGAATCATGACAAGTGCAAGTGCTTGTATTATTTGGCAGCATTTGTAATCAAATATTAAAGACACCTAATAGCTATTATAATTACATAATTAACAATAATTTCATTTTTGTACATAACAGAATGTATCAAATTATGATTTCTTAACCCACTGAGATATACCTAAAATGATACATTGATATACTTAAAATGATAGTGCCAGGTATTTATACTAATCGTATCCCATTATTATAGGAAGCGGGGCTCTATGCCAGAGTTGAGGCCGGGGAAACAGTTTCTATACAGATTAATTGTCAGGTAGTTACTCTTATTTAAATAAACATGATATTATAACTAAAATTAAGTGAACTTTTTATCATGAATTTTTAATTGTTTCTTATTGCCTTCAAAGTTAACGTAATATAAACGGATAACATTTTTTAAATTTATTGGCTTTTTAAAGGCCCCTGATTCTAAGATGCTTTATCTTGTGTAGATTGTACATGCAGATTATACCGACTGAAATAATAATTTTATAACGGTTGTGACTCTTAAATTGGAGAAATTACCTCTATCTATTTCTGACCTTTTCGTGATTTTGCCATGATTTTAGATTCCTGCTCAAATTAGATGAATCGTGTGGAAAATACTGTGGGCTGTGTTCTATTTAGTTTTACTCAGTATCCTACATTGTGTAGTCTCTACTCTGAACAATATGTCCTGTAAACATCTCTTAGTAGAGATTGCATTATCTGTGCTGTGATGTGATGTGTATATATACAATGCATTTAGTGTTATAATCTGGGAACTTAAAAGTTTGGTCAAGCCCCGAGACTTGTGTTCTCAATGATCTTGCTTTGAAACAGAAATGTAAATGAGCTCATGGACACTGTACGACGCATGTATACCGCTCTCAGGTCTTTTTATTTGTTGCCATGAGCAATATATTTTTGAATATTGATCAGATGATCTGATGATCTGATCTAGTAAATATACTTTAAAATACGAGGTATTCTGCAAAATATGAGATGCTGCAATTCTTAGTCGACTGAAAATAAGTTTTGACGACTTGATTTATACCGCAAAACACCAGCTCAGTTTGATAAGAATTTGTGGTCATCAAAGTAAAATAATGCAATAAAACGCCAAAATAATTTCCAAGCGTTTGTTTGTTAGCACCTCTGAACGTCGAACAGTTTTAACGGGTGAATTGTAATCGTAACGTTAATATGGTTATCTTCGGGGATTTGTCGATAAGGCATTAATTTAACTTATTCATACGGGTCATTTTTATTTGCAAACAGATCCTCCCAGCCGCTTATCGCACCATTTTTGTGGGCCCTGTTAAAAATTTGTCAAAGTGTCAAATGATAGAGATAAAGGGGCAGCGGTCACAAGATCCGGAACAAAGCATGCACCACTGTACCACCGCTTTCAATCTTAGGTTACACAATATAACCGGACCAAATGCTCCGGGATGGTTCGTACATGACTTCTAAGTCTTAGGTAAAGAGATAGGAGACGTTTAGGTCGGGGTATTCGGTCCAGTGTACGCTGTAAAATAGGGCTATTTTAGTGTAGCAAATATTGCCTTCAGTCCGGACCTACCCTAAGCATTTGAGAGCATTATGTAATTGAAGTTCAGTGGATCGCCCTAGACTATCCAGTTACCTTGACAACAGCAGTAGATTATTACCGTCCTCGTAAACACTTCCTGCTGAGTATTTGATCCAGTGAGGAGGTGGACGAATCACGTGATTGTCAGCGCTCTGCAGGTCACGTTACCAGGGTAACGAGTCACGTGGTCTCATAACCATCCCCACGTGTTCGTACCTGGATCCCCTGTAATGTGGGTAATGAGCAGAGCAGTGCAACCACTGGCTGATACCGCAACCCTACAGCCTGAGATAGAGGGCTCGGTAATGACCAGTTACAGGGTCATGTGACCAGTTACCTGGGTCACATGATCAGTTACAAGTCTCACGTGGGCAAATGCAGAGTCCTTGCCATTACGCGACCCTATCTCCAGGATTGGTGAGTAATCAGAGAGCAGTAAACACTTCTTCTCTTAGACCAATATCTGCTCGCTATGGCCTTCGTACCAAACAATGAGAAAGTAGTTATTTACCACACGTGCCGAGTTAGCGATATCTGAATATTCCTTGTTGAGAGGACCATTAAAACTGTGGTTTAAACGCTGGTAGTTCCGCTTCCCCTAATCACGTGAGATTTAAGGAGCCAATACCAAGCAAGTTCAGTCACGTGATGGAAACTTTTGCGGTAGATCTGATAACACGATAATACTATAAACTGTTTGTTTTTCGAGATAGACAGCGCCCTGAGTGTCGAGTGAAAAAGGATTGGAAACTCTAAAACAGCAGGCCACTTAGTACCGACCAGCAAATCGAGCTGTAACTCATCCTGGTGACCGTGTGTGGTGGTTTGTAGAGCACAGCTCTCTGACTAGCACGGGTCCAAACTAATTTCAGTCCGTCCGACTGCTGTCAAGTCAAGACCTAGCTCAGTTAGTGCGGGTAATGAACCCTGAATTGACAATTATCATGTATCTCCACTAAATCATCGTCAGTGCTGCAGAGGACAGTGAAAATGTTCAGTGTGTTCCAAATAGTTCTCAGGACACAAAACCAGATGTCCCGAGTACGTCAAGTCATAGCTGCTGGTGAGCGGGAGGCCGTATGAGTATTCGGCACCTTTCTAGCTGTACTAAAGAGCTAAGCTAGCTGAGGGAGGGAGAGAGAGAGAGAGCTATGTTGGGGAGGTAGCATTGTTAGATACCGGGATTGTTCAGGAGTGAGGGTGGCTACTACTAGTGGTGAGATAGCAGCTGCACCGCTCTGTGTACACTCCATCCCCCGCTAACAGAGTACTGGCGGTTGTGTATATTTGAAATACGTGTGTTGACGTGCCCGGCCAGTTGATGAAATGCTTACAGGTTGCTGGGGTTGTGTCACGTGACAGTGCTTCTCCCCGCCCATTGGACCGCACCGTGCTGACAGACATGCCCTATAATAAAGAGAGCTTAGAAAATGGGAAACGAGCTGGGGCGTTGACTGGGGAACGCTGCCGGCTGATTGGTTCCTCCACCTCACGTGAGCCTGGTTCCTGCCCCTGATTGGAGCGTTGAGCGGAGTCTGTGTGCGGTTGCGCTCTAACAGCTGAGCAGTGCCGTCCCCGATCTAATTCTCTGGAAACAGGAGGGTGTCACTTAGTAAAGCTCACATTTAATTGCCTAACTTTACCCACCGCGACTCACACACCAACCCCTCTCTGATAAGACTCTGATAAACTCTCAACTCACAGGTGGGTTCCTCTCTCAGAATACAGGGTAGTTGGAACTGACTTCGGCTCTCTCTCTTTCTCTCTCTCAGAGCTAACATCACCAGTCCTGTGTCCCACGCCATTTTAAACAACATCTTTATATTGTGCACCTCGCACCCAGCCTCGCACGGTACACCCAGCACTGCACCCCCGCCTCATTAACTAATACTCCTTTTAAAATGCAGTGGGAAGGCACAGAGATGGGCTGCTCTTCTGGTTGAGATGTACAATTTAATGAGTGCTGATGGATACGCTCTGGTCTCTACCACCTACCTGTTCAATAACAGGAAGAGTTAGCATTAAACCCTTTTTTGTCATGGATGAGTCTTCCGCAGAGTTATGTTATTAACTGGAAACCCATTTTTAAACCAACATGCCGGACGGGGTGGTCACAAAAAATTGCATTTTAATTTCTACATGACCTGAAAAAGTGTTCAGGGGTCGGACATGATCAAGGCTTCAAAAGGTCGACGATTTTTTATGAAAAATGAGCTCTTTACGTAGATTTCTTGGAATTTCGGGGCCAGATTCCACTGGACCCCCTCGTTCCCAGTTACACAGTGCAGTTATCTAGAACTAGTTCAGGCATCTCTAGCTCTTGCTCTGATGGTGGGATACGGTCACATGACGCATCTGAAAAGCTGCCTCGCTCCTTATTTAGAGCAGTGAGATGGTGCTTTTACTGCTAACTCAGTGGACAGAGCCCCAGTAAAACCACTAAATAGTTTAATAGTTCCAGTCTAGACAGCGCAACCCACCAGCACAGCTCCCCATCAAGATACGTATTTTGATGTATGATATTTATGATGTCGAGGCCACACTGTTGATGATCCCCGAGCATGCAGGCAGAGAGAGAGAGAGAGCGGGAGAGAGATCACTGGCTGATTTGTTTTTAGGTCTTTAATCTTTATCAAACTGTAACAGGGTAACTTGACAGATGCGCCCGGTGGGGTAAACCAGCGGTCAGCAAGCAGATGTCAAATTAGAGGACTCGACTTCAGTTTACGGCTGCTAGATCGGAAGCAATTATGTTTAGATATTTCAACTTATATAACACCAACAGTACACGGTTCTCGGACATAAAATAAATAACAATATGTTTATAGTAAAGGATTTCTAAGTTGATATGACTACAGGTAAGACATCCTGAGCTGGCGATTGAACGGGTTATCTTGTCGCTTATACTCCATCAATCTTTCTAACCGTGCGAATTGAAGCAGTGACTTTAAATTCTCTTAACTGACAAGTTGAATTTCCCCTCAGTGATGGTACCACAGTTATATAATAATGAAATGGAAAGCTATTACCCAGGAGTAAATCAGACAATTTTCTGCTGATTCTCTAGATATATCTTAGGTACATCTGCTTAACTTCTTAGCTCTTGTTCAAGTTGGAATATTCAATCTAGAGCAGGGACAGCTTTCGCTAAGTCGTTAAAAAATGGATGATGTCTTGATAAAATTGGCAGGGTTTTTCCAAGTCTCAGCAGTAAGTAATAGTGCTGGCTATGTCCTATTAGACCGGGTTCTCTAGTTAGATCATTACAAGGTATAGATATTAAATGATATCAACTAAGTAACATTGCCTTCCGACAACTACTTATCAGCTTCAGTTCCCGTTATTTGTAACGTATGAAGATATTGTCATAATATAACAAGATTTTAGAGGATGCCGTGAAACGGATATTTTAGAGGCTGCCGTGAAACGAATCCCGAAGTGTGCAACTTGAACGCTAGCGTTGTGTATTTTATTTTAAGGTTTTATCCCATCGAATATATTATGTAAGGATAATTAATGTGGTGTGTTTCTATCAAATTTAATATTAAAATTGTTTGCCTGTTTCAAATCTTTAATCTACGGTCGTCTACTCCGGTATGCCACAATGTGTAGTCATACAAGGGTGCAGTAAAAATTATCGTAAAACTTATCTTTGAGTAGAATCTGATTAGTGAGACCACTGACCAGTCGAGAATTTTCGATCTGTGACTAATCTCAACACCACTAATGTGTCCCAGCTGCTTTTTTTGGCAATAGGCACGCTAAAATTTCAGTTCATTATGGGGATAAATCCAAAGGGACGATCCGATCAGTTTTAAAAAATGCCTTAATTGCAATGCGAAATGTCTAATCTCTGACTTACAGTTTGTCTTCTAGATCTTATTAAATAATGTTGCTGAACAGGCTACATGCTTGCTGGGCTGTATGGTGCTATCTTGTCCAGGTTGGGGTACAATACTCTAGTCCTCCCCGACCTGCTAGAGCACGGTGTTTTAGTGCTCCGGTAGGTGATGACACTCAGGCCTGCCCACTCCGCGACCCTACTTGAACGGAGAAAACCCTGTTGAAATCATCTTATTATATCCCAATTTTCAGGATCTCAACTCATGCACCTTTAGTCTGTTTTTCTAGGTGTGAAGTGTCACATCACGAACTCTCATTGGCCGGGACACCCGTGTCACGTTACCATGGCAACCCACACGTGTCGGGTGCTCACGTGACCACCACGTCATCATTTTTCTCAATTCTGATTGGGTGAATATTTTCAGCCAGCTGCAGAAGGACGGGTTCGTTAACGTAGCTACCTCCCTGAGCATAGCAACGATCGGCCAGACCAAGATTATACCATCAGGTAGGGTAGCACTAGCGTCTCCATGGTAACACCTCACACCGTCACCATGGTACAGAGACTGTCGTCAAAACAATAGGTGTAGTCATACCGGCAACTATCATATAGCCTTATAGCTCATCCAGCACCCTGAAAATAACGGTACATGATAGATGCAGACTAGCGCTGCTATTTCATAGTCACCACCCGGGAGCGGTTCACTGATAACGGAGAGCAAACCTTGCACTCGCGGCTCCCTCAACACCGCATGACCATTTTGTAAAGGCATGCTTAGGCTATCTATATTTCTACACCTTTAAAAATCTCACCTAGCATTGATATAATATAATTTACTAGGTTGCAATTTTTTATTTTCTCAGTGATCTAAATTTTGACTGCTTATCTCGTGATCAAAAACGGAGTAAAAAACCAAAATTTAAACCGGGTGTTTACGGTGGAATACTGTCATTTAGACGGGGAATAGGCGTTTTGAGCACGTTGCATGTCTGGATTTGACAGTCAAGAAATATTCCAACAACTCCTTTTTTCCCCTCCTTCTCTGACAGTCGAGAATTTCCGGTGTTGCAGCCTTGCTTGCTGTTGGCTTGTAAGTCCGTATAATAAGTCTTCTTCTTCTTCACTGGCTAAATTGCAACTACCAATCAGAGACGGTCCAGATTCTCAAGAATCATGCTGACTCTGCCAGCAGGGTATTTAAAAATAGGTAAATGGGTACGATTGCTTTCTGAAGTTAATGTGACGCATAAAATCCGGGGCAAAGTTATAAATCCAGTGACGTAAAGCCAGAAGAAGTAGGACAGCTGGGCTGTCATTATCTCAGACATGCATTTTAATCTGCTTATCTCACGTCTAGCTCGAAACATTCCTCCAACATTCCTCACATACATAAACTAACCACCGTTCAAACACACCTCACTCAAATACATTTCAACTGCTATATTGTGCCGTCCGGTTATTATTAGGACAATTATGAGTTAATTTTCAAGTGAAAATAAAGTTGAAATTATCACTCACCATTATAATAAGTGTAGTAGTTTTTATAATAACATGGAAAGATTATCGGTCCTTACAAAAGTCGATTAGTGATAGTTGCTATGACTACAAAAGTCGATTAGTGATAGTTGCCATGGCTACTCTGATGACTCCTATATTTGGTGATGACACTCGCCTCCCCACAGATAGACTACACAACTTGATATCACTGTGCGCACAAGTGGTGCGGGACACTGACGCGGAGGTCGTTGTTGACGAGAAGGAAAACTCCCACTCGGCGGAGCTTAACGGTAATTTTACACACCTTTTTCTGAAATTTATCATGATCCACTATGGTACATTTTCTTTATCCAGTGCATTTAATTCAAATCTAATGCATCTAGTGCATCATATAAATAACATTAGAACTAAGAACACTAATCCCCACAAAAAGTCTGCCGTCAAGGAAACCTTCGCTGAGGTAAACGGTAATTTTCTAGTTTTCAACAAGCGTTTACAAGGCAGAGTCCGTCCAACTTTATCTTCATTACACGTTCCGTTCATCTCAGATGTAGATGAGTATTGAGTAACTGTTCACTTTAAGACTTCTGATACTACTTTCAAGATCATTTGTCTTACGTTTTAAGATGTGGTCTAATGGGTCACAATTTAACATGGCATTTTGAATCATGAAGTAGACATAATTATACTGTACTATATAACACTATACCTTCTGGAGGTGTGAAGCATTTACGGAAGACTTGTGGCAACATTTTTCAAGTCTATTGTATAAGTGTCTTGAAGCGAGTAACTACTTTTAAAACATGATGTTAAATAACAGTAACCATAATCATTAAAAGTCTCCTGACAATGTATCTAATATATCTGTTCATTCAGAATTTACTAAATTCCAAATTTAGAGTTCATGATATAATGCGTTACTCAGCTGCTTGAATGACGTGTGTATTAACTAGTGAACTGCAAGTTTTCAAGTACTAATATGAGTTGAGATGAAACAGATAGTTTTTGTTACGTCAGATGTTTTGTAAATCACAGCGTAAGTAAATCTAACTCTAGTAGACTACTGCTATTTTCTAGTTTTCTGAGTTTCGTAAACATTCCGTTGGTTGTTCTCAGTTCTAATGCCCAATTAAAACATTAATACATAACACGTTTTTCATGAGCTATAAAGCTTATTCTCTCTAAATGGTCGTCTCAAGATTCTAATTGATTATAATAATCCTAGGAAGTATGCTTGTTGCTTAGCTCGCCTACCATCAACGCTTTTGACAGCAGTGTTACTGGATATACATTACACAGTACTTATTTAAGTTGTTGATTGAAGCCACTGATGTTCTTTTAGGAGTAACTACATCTTAAAGTCTTGCGTTTCCTTGTAGTAACATAAACTTATTGAAATAAAAAAGCAGTAAAAACTGGTAAAAATAGATTTCAACGTTGGTAGAATGGATTTGAAGTGTTTCGAAAATTACAAAAATATTTCAAGGGAGACAGATTACTAAAATATTATCATAATATAGGCCTAACATTGTATGTTTCTCTTCGTAGTAACAGAAACTTATTGAAATAAAAAAGCAGTAAAAAACTGGTAAAAATAGATTTCAACGTTGGTAGAATGGATTTGAAGTGTCTCGAAAATTACAAAAATATTTCAAGGGAGACAGATTACTAAAATATTATCATAATATAGGCCTAACATTATGTGATTCCCTTCATGTCCAAATGCAATATACTAAAATATATGGGAGACAGCTGAAAATTAATTGACTTATAAAATATTTAGGTTAAACATTTAGAGTGGCTTTAAATGATTTGAAAAAAAAGATCAAATACAAAAAATCATCTGTTTAGCTGTTTGAGGACACCTTCGCTGCCCTTTTATGCTGCCCTTTTAGCTTAGCTTCTAAAGAAATGGTAAGTGACAAGCTGTGGGCTCTGTGGCTAACCCATGAATTGCCGAGTATACGATAAGTGGAGCAAACTTGGGAGCACAATCAGTCGTCATAGTCAACTTTGAAACAACTGGTCATCCAACAGGTATCAGTCTGCAACAATCGCACATAGCAGACTGTCTTAGATAAAATCATTTGCACCTTTAATTGCCCCTCATGAACTTTCATTTATTAAGCTTATTTTCTTATCATGTCTATTGTCTTCCCTTAAAATATTTATATACAAGGGGTATTCTCGAAAGCCACGAGATATGGAGATTAGACAGATTTCATCTAGAGTGGTCTTATTTACGAGTCTCTGTTAAAAGGTCGACCCATTTTCACCCTACCACAAAACATAGCTTGAGGATTAATACCAATCTTAAGGGCGACCTCCAGGCTGCTGTTCAGAGCTGCCAGGCTCGCTGATAGGTCTACAACCTGACCTCTAACCATCGGTTCAATCATTACACTCTGCTTTCTCTAACTGACGCCTCATAGTTTTCTACCCTCTGTCAATATTTAGCTACGCACTTAATTACCAAGGTATAAGAAGATGATGATGATGACTGATGAGGATCGCACTGATCTTGTCAGTTTGTCTGATGATTTATATAGGTGGACCTACTGACTACCCTCTGCTCTATAGCAGCTCTGTTATCCGATTGTTGATTGTGGTAATTGAAGAGCAAGTCTATGTCTGGGTCGCAGTGTTATCTGAACTCTCATCACTCCATGACACTCGCAGATCACACTTAATATTAGCAATCTGTCACTTATCGGAGGAGCACTGTAAAAACTTCCCTCCTCTCTCTCTCTCTCTCTCTCTCTCTCTCTCTCTCTCTCACCCGCTCTCTCAGTCTTCTTCTCTCATCTCCCTCCCTCTCTCTCTCATTTTCAGTTGGAGACCAGTCAAATGCAATCGAACCAATGAGTGAGCGTGTCACAAGCTGGGCTGTTGTTGTCATGGTGATGAATGTCGGGCTACACACGCCCAGCACTCTGATAATATCGATCACGTGACCTGTCAGGACACTGTCACGTGACATAACAGCCCGGGTCCAATGACGGGCTGGCCGCACCACACTAGTTTAATGGTAATTACCCGACTGCATTAACCGCTGCGTATTGAACTGCTCCTCTCTCTCCCCTCCTCACTTTCGCACTTCCCCCTTCTTCTCGTATTCAGTCCCCATTGCTGGCCCACACTCCGCAAAGTTATTTATTTGCCATAACCCCTCGTGTTGTGATCTAATATCTCGTGCTCCCGTCTTCACGCACGCTGTACCTCACGTCGCTTCGTTTCCGTCTCGCACTTACCCCAGCTGATACCTTACTTTCGCAACTCTCTGAGTTCTGAACTCCCTATATGTAAGTGTCGAGCTGTGCAGTTTTGTCGTTTCACTCTCGATTGTGTTGGGCTGTTAGTTAGTTGTATGGCACACATGTCGTCCGCTCGTGCCACCTCCTCCGCAAAGTTATTATTATGACATTTACAGTTTGAGTAGTAAGTTGTGTCTTCGTTCGTTTTACTTAATTGCATAAGTTGTTAAAGTGTAGAGTTGTAAAAAAGCCTTTGCTTTTTTAACTATTCGCGGTTGTGGCACTGGGATTTTATTTTGTGCTTCAGTGTCACAATGTTACTAAAATGATGAATCCGTAATTTTTTATGAATCCATTCGCATTCCCATTTTACTTGAATCCCATTTCATTTCGTCTTGGTTAGCTTTTAACGTTTCTTACAACCTTGTATTTTTGCAAAACAATAATCGACTATGTTCAGTCCTCTTTCCTTTTTTTCGTTTTATCACTGAGAAATTAATATGACACCCAGCGATTAACTGCTGTTCCATCCAACAACCACCAAGTTATCTTTCAACGTTAATCGTATGTCGCCTGTTCCAAAGTTATCTTACGGCTTAACGTTACCAGTTCCGTTTTCTCCGCTGCAAAGTTATCTGTTTCGCCACTGCAAAGTTATCTGTTTCGCCACTGCAAAGTTATCTGTTTCGCCGCTGCAAAGTTACCATGACGTTTAACGTACACTCCCTGCTGTTGTCACGTCTGCGCTTGTTTTGGTGAGAGAATGAGATCAGGAAGCGGGCCGGATAGTTGCTTGATCGGATAGTTTGCTGGATTACCCTGTCATTTGTCTTTGAGAGGTTGGCCGCGCTGCTCGGTGAGTTGTGAGCGTGTCAGTGTGTGTGGCTCTTGTTACGAAACCTTGTCGAGTGCCTCCTCTCGACCTGAAATACCGCCGGCAGGCCTGTATCTTACCCGGCCTCTCGTTGTAAGGCTGTAGTCGGCAGGTCGTTAAATGTGTCGTAAATTGCAGTGGAAATTTGTTTCCGACGTTTGTTTCTGTGGGTGTAGCGTTTTAAGAATTATTTGATTGTAGATGCGTATAACAGGTATGTGGAGATGTTTGCTTGTACTCCTCGTGCTGGCTTGTGTATGCTTGTAGTGCCCCGTTCTGATTTTACCCTGCCAGGTTTACAGGCCTTAATACACTCTGCTAATTACTTCAAATACTCGCTTGTACTCCAATCTTGAGCATCTACCCAACGTGACTTAGTACTTGCCTGTGATTGGCTGAAACAGTCCCTGCTTCCCCCCATTGGGCGATGTGCTCTAAGTATGCCCACTCTTCATCAGGTTCGGGTTGTTGTTCTGTAGTTCCGCCCTGGATTTTCCGGCCCCTAATTCTCTCAACCCGCAAAACTTGTGACCCAGAGTGATAAATCTACTGATAAATCAGTGGTTTTCAGCCGATTCCTGACACTCATGACACTCCAAATGAACGGCAGCTGCCCTGATGACATGAACCTTGGCGAAAGTGAGTCTCATTAATCCTTATAATGGTAGGTTGTAGCATCCAGGATCCTCTCTTCCTATTTCATTGGCTAAACTTGGCTACTACAGGAGCTCTTTAACTTATCATACACGAGTCATAGAAGTATTAAATAGGGTAGAGCGGGTTTTATAAATATGTTATTCATATTTCTCCCTAATTATGGTGAGAGTTGGTGCGAATTTATTTTTAGTTCTAGACAACAGTTTAGGTGGTTAGTGAGGGGACTCCAGTGCCAAAGATATCTACCCCATATTCAATTAGAGCTGTTTATATTGCCTCAGCTCAGATTCCACTCCGGTTCAGTTGTTCCTCCGTAGGTTTTGCTAGAAAGTGCGTCTGTCAACGGTATCTCATGAGCAACCCTCTCTCGCCAAGATTTGACATCTCTTTAAATCGATCAGAACTATTAACGGTTATACGACCAACTTTAAATTACCGAAACACTCTCTCTTGGTGCAATGGCTGTATCACTTATTCTTACGAACTTTGTCTTCATCACAGTGAAGCTTTTGGTGATCTTGTATTTCATTTAGAGAGATCTCGCTTTATATTAATTCAATTTCCCTCCGCAAGATATCTATATCAAGTTGTTTTCTGCGAAAATAGCAGTTCGTTTATACTGACTCCTCCGCAAAGTTATCACCAAGTGTACTACAAACGCAGCACGTGCACGAGATTCAAGCGTAACAGTGGCAGGGCCGGTGAAGGGGAAGCCGTTATCCACTTACCCAGGGGAACGGGCGCACAGGGCACCACTTGGCGCAGGATTGTTAGACAGAGTGTAATGGCGAGACTACGTCACCGTGCCCACTACCGATCCACTTCCTGGTAGGGATCGGAGCTGTCTACTCTCTGACCTCTCACTCCCTTTAAGTTAGATACTGTGCTCTCATCTGGTTCTCTTTGGTGAGCTTTCCGATTGTTTAACCTCTGTGACGGTTAATAGTCGTTATTTGCGGTAACCTTTTCTTTTATAGACATGGTATTTATGATGAGAGAGCAATTTAACCGATATCCGGTACAGTTAACTTTCAATGTTGAGCTCTTGATACAACCATGACTGGCAGGTTTATACCGTACATATTGTTTGGTTTTTAGATGAGGCCTACATTCTACAAATAGGTTACCATATTATGTTGGTTGTTTCGCAGCAGATATCATTATTTAACATAACCAGCCTTTCTGAAACGCTCAACATGTAAAAGCTCTACCACACCCAATTTAACCCTATATTTTGGTGCAGTCCCGAATCATCCATTCCAAGAAAAATTTATTCACGAAGGACAAAATCTCCAGAAAGGAGCGCAATATTTAAACCGCTGGTTAGAACACTCTCTGATTATATTGAAATTTCCTTACTGCGGCATTTCTGGGTGTCCGGGTTGACCCCGCTCCAATTTAAAAGACTTAACCACCTTATAAGTTAAACCATCAACTAAACCACCTTAACCATTTTTCAGCCGCGAAATCATACCCACCCTAACTTAAACCCCCGCCGTCCCAGCTATACCGCAGCTATCATATTTGATAAGTCAGCACGGTATGAACTACATATTTCAGCTCTTGCCAGCCGTGAGAGAACAGAACCATTCCCAATTACTATAGATGTGATAAAATGACCGCTGACCTCGACCACAGCATCTTCTCTTAAACACTTTTTTTCTAGCCCACTAATTCAGATCCCTCCGTCATCCCTCCCAGCCTTTCAACAAATTGAGATCTTAGTTAGACCTGCTGCACTTTGTCAAGACGAGTTATCGCACCTACTTTTCACAACCATTTTTTGAGAGGAGTCCGATTTAAAACAATTTCTCAGAGCTGTACAGCTGTTAAACGCGAGATGAGTTATCCCTTTATACTGTAGTCAACCAATCACAGCGGTCCATTTTTGACTTGAATCCGTTCACTCTAAAACATTGGTCTCATCTATATTTAACCATCCAGGCTCTCGCACGCTTAAGTACTTATTCACTGGCAGATTTAACTTTTTAGCGGGCATAGGTTAAACTTATTGCTCTTAAAATCCCATTAACTAGCTGAAAATCGTATTTAAGATTTCCATTTCATGCCTGCGGCACAGTGCACCTTATCATTTACCTTTACCTTTACCTAATTCCTGCTTCCCTTTGTATCAGAGTTTATTTTATCTTATATTCCCAGCTTGACGGTTTAGCGTCACATCGCACCAATCACAACCTTAGTTAACATTATCTCGAATAACCGGACTAGCTGGACTGTTTTACCACAGGGGGATTTATAAAGCACTCACCAGTTCAATTTAATGCGTTATGGAAGCCATCACCATGCACCGACTACCCCAAAAATCTTTATGAATCCCAGAGTCGATTTACGCACCTCGTTTCAGACCCATTCACTTAAATCTATTTCTTTGCCGATTAAGGGTATTAATATTGCACCATCGCCAAAATGGTGAAACTTTACCATCTTTCTAATGCCCACCTTTATTTCGTTTTGTAAAAAGCACAGCTGATCTTGTAATACAGTATTCTATCTCTCGTCAGTCTCTGGAACTTTATCCTACTTCAGTCCAGTCCTTTAAGACATAACTAGTCAAGAAATGAAATTTCTTATTCTGCTTATCACTGCTGGATATCTTAAGCACGTATGCATGATGCATATCCGAACAATATTACTACATTGACCTTAGAAGTAGCTAGGAAATAGGAGCTTGTTACAGTGAGTCCACTTCAGGGAATTGTGGATTCTGTTGATTACAAACCCAATCTCCCCTTAGTCTCACTGCAGCTAGGCCTTGAAACTGGACGGTATTTTAACTGGCTGTATTTGTATGGTGTAACACGGCCTCCCCACACCGGGGTGCACACTTTGTGAGGTTACTGTAGATAGTAACGGCGCTAGTATACGAAGGTGTAGAAGATAAGTTACCCCCCTCACAGTGACCACTAGTGATGAGAACTTATCTCCCGGCATGCAATTCATCAGAGTATCACCATCGTTGTCATGGTGATCGGGGTCACATGACCTCTGCTCCACAGGGCAGCTTATCTCACAGATATATCTATACCTGACTGTGAATATCGTACAGACCCAGTTACACAGGCAGATATTATAATGTCAATATTCAGCATGACATTATAGTTGAGATCTTGTAAGACAGTGAGATTTATGAAATGCAATTCTAATGCTTACTTCTAAGTGCTTCCCTTCCTTCTCATGGTACAATATCCTGGAAACTAGGCGATTAGGTATATTGGACACGTTCAGAGGCCTTATGATGTCGGTAACGAGGCCGTATCTTGACTTCGTGCTATCACCAGTTGCAGTTTTGCCCTTTAAAGGAACAGAATTTACCCTTAGTTATAGCGGACCCATTTTCCGGGAGCTACTTGATAATATCTCCATTTTTCGGTAAAATCTCCTTAAAAAGGCTTAAAACTTATTCAACTTCAAAAACAGCACAAGCACCAACATGTTACAAAATTTTGCTCCAGTCCACCACCAAAATCATTGTATATATCTCAGGGTATATATTTAAAAGTGTTGTGGTGTATAATGGAGTGATAGATCAGGATGTGGGGGTTTGGTGACACACCTAGTATAGACTATTGCCAGTTTAACGAGATTTAACTTTGTTTGGTTTCACCAACTCGTGTGTTGTCATCGCGATCTCAGTTCCACACGTGTCTACTTCTAGCTCTTTCCATTGGTCACCTTCGTGTCACGTGAGGGAAATCAAGCTCCCTGATTGGTGACTGGGAGGGTGATTGAGAGGGAGTCCCCAGCTCTGTGGGTTGCCCCATTTTTAATTTTCTGCCTGAGTGTGGTAGGCAGGGTAGTTGGAACTGGACTACTGACTGAGCGTAATTTGCTCGTTCAGTGTTCTTTGTCCCTCCGTTACAGTGTAACACCGTTTCTTTCGCTGCTCGCTGACTGCTCCTGTAATCAGTGCCACCTTTACAGTTTTACATTTAGACGGTGACCTATTATTCTATTTCCCGTGACTTTGCCTCTGACTTTTCCGGTTGCCGGTGACAATATCATCCGACCGGTTGTTTACGCGTTATTTGCTAAGATTTGTCCCTAAGACGACGGTTTATTTTACAGATCATCCCGTACAAATGTAGTCCACTTGTTAGCGTACAGCACACAGCCTAACAGCTGTACGGTCCGGCTCTTAATGATAAGATTGCTCAAGTGTAATAATATGTGTTATCCTTACCGTACCTCACACAGCATACACATATTGCTTGATAAGTCGCCGCCCCACGGGGTCGTGGCCACGTGACCAGCTATTCAAGCTCCGGTTGGTCACTATTCCTGTGATTGTTTCTAGACAACCTACCGTACTGTCACCGCATGTACAGGAGCTCGAGTTTTGGTATTCAAGTTTTTCGGTATAATCTACAAAATGATGGCAGTGGTCACGTGATTACTTTAGGGTTAAGAGGTCGAAAAGAGTCCCGTCCACTTTCTTTGTGAGAAATGGTTCTTTTATTTGAAATAGTTATTAGCTAGACGCTACCTCTTAGAAAAACGTTGACCGTCACTGCTTGCTGGAGCTCCTTTACTGCATTCACTTTGTCCATACAATGTCGGTCCTTTAAGTCCCTGAGTTGGGCGCGAGCTCTTTTTAAGCACTTAAAAGTTTATCGTCCTGATGTAGACTGATAGACCCAGTGATAAGCTTATCGTTTAATCTACGCGCTAAGTGTTTGTATCAATGAAAACAAATGGGGTTAGCCGTTTTTGTTGTTTTTTAAGAGATAAAATTGCTACGTAAGGTTAAGCTGTATAAATAGGGTAATAAAATAGAAACAAGCCCAAGTTTATATCTATAAGTATTATCCTGTCATACAACTAAAGCTTAATCAGGTCAGGCAGTATAATATGGTGTTGTTCATAGCTGCGTTCAGGTTTCACGATGTACGTGACTCTTTGTCTGTACGTGTGGGGATTAGCTATAGATAAGTAATAAGTATATATAATATATATATAATAAATATTTATATATTGAGACCTTCAGATTTTGAGACCTTATACAGTATTATCTGAACGTTTATCTGCTGAATTTCTAATTTTAATGCAACTTTAGGGGAAGGAGAGAGAGTGCCAGAGAACAGCCTCGAACTCAGGAAGGAAATTTCCAGAACATTAGATAATAATAACCGACCGCAAGAAAATAACCAGAATCTTACCGGTGAAATGGGCGCCCAACAAAGTGCTTTTCATCCAGCACTATCACAGATAATACAGAATCAGGTTTGTTTGTGTGCTTATGTCTATTAAACTGATATTATTCCTAAAATCTAAACTTAAATATTCTATATAATTCAAATTGGCCCGATTCATGCAACCCAATAAGGAACTAGTACGCCTTAACTAATAACTTAAACTAATATCCTTACCAGGCCCTGATTACTTAGCCTGAGTTAACGGCACGGGGTGGTTAGCTTAGAATTTAGATCATCCACCATTCAATTATTGGTTACTGGCCCTGTTGAGCAAGTGATTATCTAGATATTATAAATCCTAGTAATTAACTCCAGGGAGGAGCGGTAAAGGAAGACGAACTGGAAAATAAGAATCTACTAAATAAAGGAGGAGAAGACATGTCAGCAGCAGCCCTTAAATCCCTCCACCACCTTCAAATGCTGAAGGTGTTCTCTAACATGACGGAGGCTACACGACAAGCCTACTTACAGAGCCAGGCTTTACAGAAGAAGCCTTATTACATGAGTCCTCCTCCTGCTGGTGGATTTTCAAAGGAGCAGGGCAGTTTCAACAAAGAGCCCATCAGACCCTACCCACTCTCAACTCCTGATATTAAGACTCCTCGGGTTAGTTTTAAATTATGCTACTTTTTCATTTCTCAAATATTTCTTTTATAAATTATACCCAATTTTATAATTATGGTTGTCTCGTAGTCGTTCCTTATTTATATACTTAAAGGTCCCTTTTTATCCGATTCGACTAAATAGTTAATGGATATTATATAACCGGCGCGGCTCTAGAGCGCGAGCGGCGGTATTTATTTTACCTATTAGCCAGAATTTTATATTTTTCCGTTTTTAAAATACCCAAACTAAATTCAGTGCCGTTCAACTCTACTGCCCTTCACCGGTGCCTCTCAAGACCAAGGCCACAACTTTTCCTACAACGGGGATCAGGTAAAGATTAAACTGTGCCATTTAGCAACCCAGGGAGTCCAACCTCGGGCACTGGGCGGTTATAACTTCTAAAGTAGGTATACGTCAAAACAGAGAGACGTTTATTGGTTGTTTAATACAGGGAGCTTATTGGGGAGACATTGGGAGACCATTTATCTATTTATAAGGAATATTAAATCCCACATTAAATTAAATTATCTTATCGTGTTGCGTTGAGATAAAAAGCCGTTAAAGCCAGACATGCACCATTATATTAAACCACTAAATAAGCTTAATGTTAAACTTGTAAAAGTGTTCGAGCTTGAAAAAAGGTGACTAAACTCCGCCCTGCAATCAGGAGGTAAAGATAGAAAACTCGCACAATATAAACGCGATGGAGGATATAATAAAGCTAACAGAGGACCGGTCCGGATTACCAGCTACCACCACCACCTCCATAACCTCCGGGAGTGGAACTAACAACCTCCCTATCAGCTTCCTACAGACCGACTCTGCTATCCAGGTTTGTAAAGTTTTCTACTCCAGTGAGGAGGCAGGGTTGTGTAGATTAGTGGGGAGGCGTTGCGAATAGGGGGGTAACTTTGTAGGAAGCAGGATGGAGACAAGTATTACATAATTGCAAAGTTGTCTTACGTTAATCGTTTTTAGTTACGTTGTATCGTATCACTAAGTTGAATTTGTTCAGTTTACAACTAATAGTGTTGCAAGTGATGAGAGCTTAAATTGAGAATAAGTTTGGAGAAAACTTCTAAAAGTTTGAATTTGCTGCAGGAATTGATTGTGCAAAGACAGCTAAAACAGAGGCGTTTCAAGGATCTTGACTGCTCTTTTGTCAACAAACTGATCCAGCAGCCCAACCTGGTCAACAACCTCGTGAACAGGTTTGTCATTAAAAAGAATCTTCTAGATAGTTGAATGTTGATGTTATCATATTGACGTCATGAAAGGCAGTGATACAATAATACAAGAAAATATTACAGCAAAAATGACACAGCAAAAATGACACAGCAAAAATTGGCGACTAATTGCAAATACAATGACTGAATAATCCATCATTTCAGTGTTCCAGACCATAACAAGCCCAAGATAGACTTCAATTCGGTCCTGTCTCGTCTCTCTTCCTCTAACTCAGAGTCGGAAGTAAAGATGGGGACCTCCCCTCCTCCCTCCAACATTCCTCCACCACTTCCTCAACTGCCCTCTCCCAAACTGGTGAGTTTAGTTCCATTTTCACTCCTGCTAACCACCTCCTCTCCACTCCTCTCTACCCAATATTTATCCGCTCTACCTCCTTCTACCCCACTTCCCGCCCACTACTTACCCCGCCCCTGCCTTGAATTTCCATTACCTCACGTGACAGCGTGTGTTGGCAACATTATGATATATTGTAGGATCCAAGATTGACCCTTTTTAGGATTTCATTTCTCTACAATGCTGCCTGTCACAGTATGGAGACTGTAATCCGGCCTGAGTCGGTCGGGACATGTCTCCGTGGTTGTGTACCACACTATTTACCATACTCTCTCTCTCTAACGTACTCCCTGACTCTCTGTATATTAAGATACTTACTGCAGTTTAAACCAGTTACAACCCCTTCTTAAAGTACATCCCGACTGTTTGTAATCCTGGTAGAGTCTCCAATCCTCCGATTCGTCCCCTAGACCATTTCTTGCTGTCGTTGCCATGGTGCCCATGTGTCATTATTGTTGGTGGTTATCTTTGTTGTCATCCAATAGTCCCCCATTTCCTGGTAGCCGTGTCCCCGAGATCTCGGTCATCATGTGTGGATGATTATTGTGTCACGTGGTGTCCCTGGATTACCACGACGACCGGGATCAGTGGGCACGTGGTCAGTGTGTTTGGTACGAGTTGTGTCTTGTCTCTCTCTCTCTCTGGGATCCGGTGTGTAATGAGCACCCAGATCTACGTTTATAATTCCCGGTCGCTAATGGTGCGTGTATTGCATTAATTAACATTAGTGAGCAACCACCTCCCCCAATCCCACGCGACCACCCCCCTCACGTGTTGTCATGGTTACAGGCACGTGACCAGATTGGGCCAATCACCGCGCTGTAGTCATGGTTACTGTCCAGTAATGGAGCTGTGCTGTTTAACCATGGATTTCTCTCATTTCCGGAACCATTATGAGGGAGATTTGGGTCACGTGGCCCGTAACCATTGCAACACGTGCCCATATAATGCTCGCCTTATACCAAGGACTGGCATCTCCGCTGTGAGATGGGCCGAGTGGGAGAGAGTTGTCTTGGCAACTTAGTGTCTGTAAGTCAGGTGACAGGGAAGACACTGCAGTTACTCAACTGATTTGGAGTACTACAGTCATAAACTGTGGACTTCTTCAAATACAAGGAATGCAGATAAACCTACATTGTCCCGAAAATTAGTACCGATGTTATTAGTACGCAGTCAATTGCACAGGTCGAATGGATTTACAGAAATAAAATGCAGTGGATTCGGTATTCAATGACATCTAGAGCGAATACTGACTTTGAACAATTGAAACACAGAAGTCCTGAGAAGTCCCGTTTAATTTTAAAATATTTCAAAAACGTTCATTTTACTATTCATTTCTATGGTATAATAACAAATTGGCAAGTCATCCTACGTGGGCCATACTGGTCCAACCGGGGGGGGGGGGGGGGGGGGGGGGGGGGGTTGGGGGATCATATGGTCAGAATCGTACGTGACGTTGGGTGGGTGGGTCATATTTTCTTCCAAAACGCAGTTAGTACTCTTGTACTAAATGGTGGGTCTGCTGTTCATTTCCCAGAAAAACAGTTAGTACATGGTACTAAGGGGTTCATTTTTTGGGTGTCCAACCCCCAAAAAACCCATTTTACCTCAAATTTCAATTTTGGGAATGGGTTTTGAGGTTTTTTTTGAGTTTTTTTGGGTTTTTTGAAATTTTTGAAATTTGTTTGTAACTTTTTATCTAATTCGACTACCGTACATTGAAAACAAAACCCCTACTAAATAGTGGGTATAATTTGCCCATTTCCAATGTTTAATGAGCTGTTTAAAGCAATTTATGGGCGGGTATCTTATTTTATATACCCAGACTCAGTTACTCAGTTAGTACCGTGATTTCTCAACAGTTAGTACCACAAAAGCCGGCAAAAGGGGGTGGGTGTCCTAAATATTAATATTATCCGAAACAGCAGTTAGTACCGTGAAGGGGGTGGGTGGGTCCTTTTTGTAAAGTCCAAAACTGCACTTAGTCGACGTCACGTACGGCACTTTTTAAATGTTTTAGCTTAATACGTTAAAAAACGGTTAAAATGGCTTATTGCTAATAAAATGGTTGTATAAGCATAATGTAATATACACTAGATGATATTATCTACTACATCATAGACTCTAGGACGCAATCCCATGCAAGCAAATTGCGTGCGAATTCTACTGCTTTGTAAACCCTTTGTAAACTAACATAATTTTAAAGTAGATTGCACTTAGCCTCATTGGCAATTGATGTGTTTTCAAAATAAAGAATCATAGTAATGTAAGTTCCTTATCTAATCAAATTTCCAATGACCGAATAATGTACGATATTTACACGTTATAGGTTCGCCAGGTTGAAATGGTAATTTTATGGTCAAAATGATATATTCCAGACTATGCTCACTCAACAGGCGAATATCCTCTTTTCCGCAGAAAAAAAGTATAGACAGAAGTATGATTCTTAGTCTGATTTGAGGTAATCATTAACCAGCTGACCATATAACTAAATGAGTGTAGGATAAGGGCGGTATGCGCGGTTAACTGCGCTGAGGCGCGTGTACGTGCGGGCTTTGGTACTCCGCACTACTTGCCACCTCACTCCACACCTCTCACTGCCACACTAATTGGAACACAAAGCTACCCCAGCTGAAGTGCACAATGCCGGGCTCTGGGGTACGACACTCCTGCGATACCCACGTGCTCCAGCATTACCCTAGGACAAGTACACTCCGAATTAACGGCAACAATAGAACGGTCAACAGGGTGGATTGTTTTCTCTAATTAGATTTAAAGAGATTCGTGTAGACCTGACTACCTGAGATCTATCGACCCAGGCGTCACAGCCCAGCCGCGTGTCCAGGGAGTCTCAGTCTCACCCGGCTCAATACAATGCACCTGTCACGTGACCTTGTCATAACAAGATGCGCGGTTGCCATGACAATGGCGCATTGTTTTAAGTTACCAGTGACGGGGGTGGGTGGAGTTTTCAATATCCTAGTGTGTTGTGTCACGTGGTTTGGTGATTTATAGAGTAGAAGAGCGGACAGGGTTACTGGGGTCACGTGATCAGAACAAATATAGCTACATTGTTTCTCAGCGCTGGGGTTACACTTGCAACCACCCTGAGTCACTACAGCCGACTGTTGCTATGGTTACACATTCCTTATCAGCATATCATGGAAATATGGTTATGAAAACACTTTCCGACTTTCCTTACACCCCAAAAACATCTGCAGTTATCTTGTTGTGAAATATCTTCACAAAAATCGTGCAATATTTTCAAAAAGAAGCAATACTGAAGAAATATTGGAAAGCTTAAGGTCTGATATGGCATCTAATTTATTATTCAGCGCTTCTTTTTCATCTGAACACCTGACCCCCTGACCCCATACCTTTCTTCCAGAGGAATGAAGAAAATTCGAGACACTTGTTACAAAACAGCCCTTAAATAGACGTGCAGAGATACTTCGTATCTGAGCGGGGAGTAACTCCCATACCTCGTAAATATCTCACACAGGGGTGATCTCATAGTTCACATATTAATACACATGTGTATAGTCGTACCAAGTACCACCACGTGTCTTTGTGGTGGCATTACCATGGGAACTGTGCGGTACGGACAATACAACGTCTCTCTAGATAAACACCCCTGATAAAAACACAAACACGTTTAGTATATTTGTGTGTGTGTGTCTCCCAGCTCCGAGATATTACCACAAAAATACACTGGTATCACGTGATGCTTACTGTGCTTACGTTGGAGAGAGAGAGAGAGAGAGAGAGAGAGAGAGAGAGGGGGGGTTGATAGGTGTTGATATTGAGGTGCTGAGCTACAGTGTTTTAGATGTGCTGTGCAGTAGACGTGATTTGGGGGTACAGTCTCGCACCTCCCTCTTACCTTGTAGCTAAGGAACCTGGGAACAGTTACAACCTCGCTCTGGTTACTTAGTAACACGTAACTCCTCCTGGTTACTTAGGAATACCCTGGTATGTATCTTGGTTTAATCGTAGAATACCGCAACAAGAATGGCTATTGAAAAATGTAGACTTATAAAATGGTGCTTCTAATGTCTTGCACGATGCTTCCTATAAGAATCCTGTTTTATTGACGGACACATGTAAAAACTTCACCCTGGTAACTTGGTAACCTAGGAACCTGTAACCACTCTTCCCTGGCAAAATAAAAACCTTACAACCTAACTACAAATGACCAGAGTTACCAGGGTGGAATAACTAACTAAATAGTTACTATCGAGTAACTTAGTAACTCAGTGACACGTGACCAGTTACCCATAACAACTACACATAACACCTCCCTGTGGTCCTGAGTGCCCTCCTAGATCACACTCCAACACTTGACACATGTTATCAAGAAGGGAGAGACGTATCCCCCGTCCGATAAATACGTGTTAACACTATTATGGGTTACAAAATTACAGCTCACATCCCCTCTCCTTGGCTAAAGGCAGCACCGAGGGGACTTTGTTTTTTCCTGGCTTTGTGCACGATAATATCTGGGGAGATAAGATGGGCGGGTGAAGAGAAGCCCCGGTCCCCCTAGAGATGGTGAGATGGTCACGTGGGGATCGTTCCTGAGTATCGGAGCACGTGGGGTAATGTTTTCAAAATACAGTGTTAAAATATCCCGGCCTCTTAATAAGTAATCACTTGACCGTATGGTACAAGCTGTGGCGCCGTCTCGTAGCAACCAATCAGATACCTGAAAGCGCTCACGTGACGAGGTGTAACCAATCACAGTTCTGAGAAGTTGCATCTTTTGTGAGTTTATGTAGAGAACTGGTGAACACTGAACATTGAGTGGGGACCCACTACTTAGAATTAAGGTGGCGGATAATAAAAACTTAATACTCCTCCCTGAAATATATGTACAAATATTGGCAGTACCGAAATTCCTGAATGAGTTACCTTATGTTGCAATGCTGTGTGGTAATTATTCAAATGATGTAGTAGCCGAACTGAAATAATAAAACGTCGCGGTATACTTGAACATTTTAACGTAGACAATAATATGTTGTCACATAATTCAACTTAAAATTTTACTAAAACTCAGCCTCAATATTTGGATATAATTGTAATTTGTAACGATGACTTTTTGACATAATTAATTCTCACCGAACTGAATTTCACCACAAATCACTCTCAGTTTTTCCAGGCAACATAGTGGAAGAGCTGCTGAACAACTCTGCAGCCGCAGTTGGGACGAGCGCATCCTCCTCTGGGGACCAAGCGCGGTATGAGTGTCCACGGTGCGCACGCGTCTTCGCGTACGAGTACGTACTGCAGACACACATGCGACAAGTGTGTCCTGACAGAAGCAACTACAAGCACCCCTGTACCGTCTGCAAGAAGCGATTCCAGAATCAGAGCTCCTTGGTAAGAACCTAATTATTGGCTTCATTCTAATTTACTGCAATCAATAATTGTCATTGACAGATCTAATTGTATGTAACTATGATGTAGTAGTTCTCTACGACTTCTTTCAAAAGCAAGGAGAAAAAAATAATTTCTGTCACTTATAAGATAATTTGAAAGTCCCATGACAATTCAAAATTTACAATAGTCTCGTAAGTTACGACCCTCCTTTTCTCAGAAACGACACATGATCGTGCATACGGGGGAGAGGAAGTACGAGTGTGAGGTTTGCCACAAGAGGTTTGGTAGAAGCCACCACCTCAAACGACACGTTAAAATCCACGAGATGGAGGCAGCTAACTACACCCAGCATCATGGTGCTGGAGGTGGGGTTGATGGCCAGCAACCTGGCACTATCCCTGAAGAGACGCTACAGCTGATACTCCAACTTGGTGCTATGAGTACGTTTAAATAATATTTTAGTGGTATCTGAGGGTAGGGGTGAAGGGAGGGGGTAGTGTAGTGGTTATGTCACTTGACTCCAAAGCAGTCGAGCAGGGGTCGGTTCAACTCTGTTGAGAAATCTGGGAGTTGCTAGTCCTATGTGACAATTGTGTGGTGATAAGGATGTTTTAAAACTCCCGTTGTCATCACTACTTAAAATGCAATTTAATCGGAAATAATGTGAATGGAATTAATATGGAAATTGCCAAAACCGTACAAAGTTTTGTAAAACTTTTAAACTATTTTGCCTTTTCCAATCCGATAAATTGTTCGTATGGTGATGCCCGTAATTTCCAAATTTCTCCTTACAAAATGTCGTAATTTTCCACAGATTTCCACACTATTACAGTAGAGATTATTCCGATTCTAACAGATACTATCTTCTTCAGATAAGTTTCCGTTGTCCCCTGCCTCGCTGATAGACAGTGCAATAGCTGAAGACATGATGAGCAACTGTGACAGTATAGAAGACGGAGATTCTCAGGGAGACATTGACATGGAAGACCCTATTTCAGGTAATTAATTAATTAATTGATGTGAAATTGATTTATTTCTCCAATTTTATGTACAGTGCAGTATTGTGTGTAGTGTTTTTAATAAGGATTAAATGCATTTCTAAAATACATTTCTCATAAGCATTTCGTAGGAAACAACGTTAAATGGTTCACTTTTGTCGATTGGTTTTCGTAGGAGTTGCTAAATGATTGTCTGCGTCTTAAAGACTTGATTTTGTGTTTTGATCACTTTTACTTCGATTAAAATAGAATGGGCCCGGTCTTGAATTAAGCCGTGTCTGTTAAATCATAATATGCCCACCCACACAGACGATGTCCATTGGCCATTAATCCTGATCGTTTCCATTATTTTCGAATAAATATGTCCAATAAATCAGTGCGTGAGCGTTAAATCAGAATGTTTTCAATTTATCAGCCTAGCTGAAGGCCTGTGTCCGATAAATGAGTCCGAGAAATTGTTGAGACACTGACACTGTGTCAAAGGGTCCTCGTTGTCAGTGGTAAGTACGACGTGTTGTCAGGGTAAGCTCAGAGTGCCATGGTAACAAGCCAACTCATTAGACGCACCCCTTTACTGTATTGCTGAGTCGACTTTGCGGGGGGATCACGTGACTGCCAATCACGTGACATTGAGCAGGGTTTGTGGTTAGCGGGAGTAGCACCCAACACTTCCACCGCTCACTCTCTCTCGCGCACACACTGGTTTACTACATCTCCACATCGTTACACTGTGTAACCGTTAATGAGATTTGACAGGGCCGTTTAATAGGTCTGGTAACTGATCGCGCTGGGAGTACTTGTAATGCTTCTGCTGGCCGGGCCAGGCTCCTAACTAACCGATAGCCAATAGACGATAGGTAGCGGGATAGTGGTCACGTGATGTCCTGGTAACCAGTAGCGACGTGATGCACTTGTACGAGAGGTGGGACTGCAGGACACGGGTTCCAATGCTGGGTAGTTTGACCGGCTTCTCCAGCATTATCACATTATCTCTTTCCAGCTATTTTAATGTATCAATATATAGCTGGACTCCCTCACATCAGCTCACTAACGGGCATGCTTGTGATACTCATGAACTTACACACAACACACAAACACGCGCACACGTACAAACTTACACTACACTCGGTAGTATCCAGATAAGAGATATAAGATACTATCTCCCCTCAACATCCGTATTACCTCGATCCCCTAAGTGCCAGTAGTGCACTTGTGGTCTATCACATTATGAACCGTACCCGGCACCCTGCGACGCGGCACGAGAGGGTGCGGGTGCGTGGACCGGACGCAAGTTCACTGGTGGCAGTGCCAGTAGGAGGGACTAAGCGCGTGCTCCTTCACCGCTCCGGGTGCTGGGGACATGAAGCGCGCGTAGTGAACACCTAACATCATCACACAGATGTAGTGATTCCCCACGTTAAGTGAAGCCCTGACAATCTTTTTAAAAGGGTGGGGGTTCTGGGCTATAATCGGCCACACAGCGTCTGAACTCGTCTGTATATATAGTGGTGTGTGGGTGTGTGTAGTACAGTAAGTTTGGGAGATTACAGTTGGTGGTTCTGTTGGGTCATTGTCTGCTGAATTGTAAGTCTGTTTGTCCTAAATGAAACAAAGTCTGGAATGTAAAGAGGGAAGAATTTATGTGAACAGACACATGTCTGCTCGGACGTCTGTCTGTTTGTCTGTGTATCAGTCAGTGTATTTGTACATGATCTAGTTTTAAAAGTAATTTTATTTCAGACACTGGTGAGGTGTCAGTAGATAACAGTGCAGACGAGGAGAGAGTTAAACAGAACAACATCCCACTGACTATTCTACCTCAACCCTCTCTACCTCCACAAACCTCCACTATTTTACCACCTGTACAAAGTACCACCTTAATCCCCACCATCAACTCCCCACAGCAGTTACCTATCTTTACCACCAGCAACGCTCTGTCCATCCAGAACATTCTGAATTCAACAAACACTTCACTTTTCTTTAACTCTGAAGTAAAGAAGCCTGTAGTTACCCTAATCCCAACATCCCCCACCACTCAACTGAGCCAAGAGGTTGACGTTATCACCCCATCGTGTGACATCATTACATCATCACCACGTGATGTTACTTCTCCAATGGGCCTTCCTAAGATATGCCTATCGCCAGAGACTGCTCAACCCACCCTGTGAAGGTCAGTAAAAATAACCTTTGTTGAACTGCATGTTGTTGCCAAGTTTGAGGCCCGTCTAAGTCGGTCGAAGTCCTACATATTATGTATCCAATGAAATTAAGTCATGAATCGAAAATTGTTTACATAATTTAGAGCGATTTATTTTCAAAACTCAGAACTGCGCCAAGCTCGATGATGCTCAAATAAATTTCAAATCACTGCCCCTAATAGCTTCACTTATTGACTGAAAGTTTATCATTATGCAATCGGCAAATCGGGGCCTATTTTGATGGGAAATCATAAACTATGCGTATTATTTTAGATCGACACTTGTTGAATCATGCATTGCATGGGAGATATAGATAGAAATGATACAACTATGTATAGCTAGTGAGACACCAACAGCAATATCACTAAATTTACGTGGCGCGCGATAGCATATTTTGTGATCAAACTTTATAACGCGCTTGTCCACTTTGACAGAAGGAGCGCCGCGCAAACATGCTTTAGCGAACGTACTAATATTATTGTATATAATAAACGTAATCATTTCAGTTTATCGAGCTGAAGACATCAAGAAAATACAATATTATTTTCGAAGAAGCTACAAGAATATTGAAGAACACAACTCAGAAACGGATCGCCACGACAGAGCAGATCTCCAAAGTTGGAGCTATTAGAAGTGCGGTCGGAAATGAAGATGAGTAATGTCAATGATAACACCGTCGCGGAATGTCCGCTTCAAATTTTTGTCTATTTTCTCATAGACTTTTATGAACTTTGCTATTTGCTGTATTATCTTAATGTATGGCAATAAGTTTATTAGGTACTCTGAAATCTTAAGAAATGTTATGCGATTATTTAAAAGAATGTTTTGATACGGTAAACTAAACTCTAAAGATTAAAATTTAAGTGATGAGTATTCCTAAAATCTTATTTGTTAAGGAAAATATATTGTACAGTTCGTGTATCTAAAGTGTTTTAACTTTCTTTATAACTTCAAAACCTTATATTTAGTTTGCTTAATATATTTAGAAAGATTCGAGGAAAACTTAAAGCCGTTAGAGTTATATAATTGGAATTTGAAGTAATCTATAAATTTGCTCTTGTTTTGTATTATTTGTGCTATAATATATTTGTAGAATGATGTACAAAAACAAATCACAACATTTAAGTTGCCTTTAGCAAGTGTTATACCGTTAAATAAGCTGTTAAAACGGGTGTATCGACATGCCCCTACTAGAAGTGCACTTATAAGTGCACTCGTCATGAAACGGTAATTGCACCTTGAATGCTGTGATTTCTAAATCCGTATAATAATTTCTGCAATTTCTGTTTGTTGCTAACATTTTCATGATTTAGGAAATTCCTATGAAGCCCTGATTGAAGCAGATCAGTTCACGAAAAAAAATCCGATTTTCAAATTACTCTGCCGAACTATTTTTACCTCACGAGACCGTTAGCACTTAGTAAAGTTTTGTCCTGAAAGCGAGGTTTCAAAAGTTCGGTTTTATCTGTATTTTGTGAACTGATCTGGTGTTCCATGTTGTAACGGTAGACGTGGTTGTACTTTATAAAATCCTACGATTTTATCGTGCCCCTATCTTCCGCGTGCAGGAAGATGAAAATTAGAAAAAGATAAATGTCCGAGTTTTGTTGTATAGACTGTATTTTGTGGTTTTCTCAAAAAATCAAACGCGTTTTATTTTATTTTAAATTGTACCTTATGTTACGAAATCTATATTTCAACATAAAATGTAGCCCCTTCAGCGCTTCTCGAATTACTACAAACATTACACGTTTTAAAAGTTCAAAGTCCACTGAGGTCATCGTGCACAATGTTCGACAAATTTTCCAAAAAACTCCCATAACTTTTGCTCCTCTTCAAACCCCCGGCCGGCCTCGCATTCGAACTACGATTGGAACTTGCACCTCTATCTTTACTCTTTTTGGCGAAAATCTCTTCGTCATCACTGGAACTAAGATCTAAACTTTCTTCTTCATCTTCATTCTCATTCACGAAACTTTTACTCCTCCTCAAACCTCCGGCCGACCTCACATTTGAACTGCGGTCTGAACTTTCACTCTCATCTTTATTTCCATCCGCCAAACTCTCCTCGTTATCATTCTTCTGTTCAGAAAACAGGGACCGAATACTCATACCTTTGTTTGATCTTTTCCCCGGACCCTTGTAATCGCCAAATTTCTCCCGATACTTGCAGATAAGGTTACCAATCTGAGCTGTGGGAGGCAGAACCAGAGTAACAAGCGCTTCACAGAGTACTTCACCGCACTCCGACTCTATTACCTAGGGATAGTAATACTGGTTATCGTCCGGCCATATATGAGGCTGGAGGAGAGCGGGAGCTCTTTCTATTCTCGATAACCGGTCTTGTATTGACTATTAGTGTCTGTCATTTCCTGGAGCCCGATGAAATTCATAAGTTTACTCGAGTTAGAATGCTCCGTAGAACAGCCTGATAAACGTTCGTACTAGACGAAATATAGTCAAGGAACAGAACATGTTTATTGTTTATATGTAAAAGGCTGGGAAGTTATCAGAGAAGTAATGAGTTTGTTCCACCAAAGAGAAGATGTACCAGGTATCAATCAGATAAATGAGACACATCATTTATCTGTTTTAAAGACTTGATATAAAACTAAACTGCTCAACACTGATTTAAGGCATTTTTCAGCTGAGAATCCCCCTACAATTTTGTGGGGTGCTCTTGAAAGAGGATGCATCGGAATTTCTTCAATTAAATGTATTGCCGGCTAAAAACAATTACCACAACTTACGTCAAAGCTCCCTCCGATTCACGCACATCATTACAAAATCCTTTAAAAGTTAAACACTCCAATTTAATTAGTTAAAAACATGACGTTTTGAAATTTGACAGCTTGAAATACCCATCAAAGAGGTGCTACTTACTTGTTTAATTGGCACGTATCTAGCGTGCAGTTTCTCGTAGTCGGGAGAGTAAATGGTCTTTACAAAGTATTTCTGTAACAACGTGGGTCTTTTTCTCCACGTTACCTAATATAGAGGTATAATTGAAGGACTGTTGATAGTAATATGGAAGCACAATTTGGCATAGATTAATACCTAACATGGGAGTTCATTTTGGTATGAATTGATGCCTAAAATGGGGTTACCATTTGGCATACAATGATATTGATACTTGATATGACGGTAAAATTTAGCAAAGAGTGAGCTAAAACCTGTGAAAGTTACCAGCTCAAAGGATTTGTCATATCTATTTTAGAAATAATGATTGTAAGGAACAAATGTGATGGTTCCCTCAGTGCATGGTACAATCTTTAGTGGAAACCTATTATTTCTCAGATAAATGGTTGGGAGCCCCGCAGATCTTGATATCTCTGTTTTGAAGGACAAGTGAAACAAGGCTAATCACTGCAGGTTACAGTGTTTAGGGTTTAATATAGCCGACATTTTGGCGCTTGTTGGTCTGCTACGTCGAATCAGTCATTAGCCTCAGTGCCTCGATCACTAGTCCTTGAAAACAGAGATGTCGAGAATTGTGATGATATCCATATCTCAAGCTCACGCTCGGCCTTACACGACTTGTATCTTCCCTCAAGTGGCAAGTACGATATTTTCGGTGTAGACCTAAATAACCTCAATTTATTGTGGTGACCGGCGCCAATAATAATATGATATTTAAATTTTGGTAAATCAACCACGTCCACCAACGGTAGTATGTACGGTATGTACGGTATGTACGGTATGTACGGTATGTACGGTATGTACGGTATGTACGGTATGTACGGTATGTACGGTATGTACGGTATGTACGGTATGTACGGTATGTACCAACGGTAGTATGTACCTGAGAACTTGCCACCACCCAGAGACTAGTGCCAGTTTCCCAACACACAAGGATAAGTCCAGTCCCGTAAAGTGCTCTGTTCCGGGCTAGTTCCAGGATCATTGCTCCAGCTTGGTCTGTTAGCCTCAAGAAGTGGTCCACCTCGTAGGGGAATATTCGCGACTCAAACACGTCCTCCTGAAACAGAGCTTTAGAACCACAAGAAAATGTGGAGTTAGACAAACAGGAATAAAATTCAGCGGGTTGCACTAGTGGACAGCGGTACCAGGATATTTTTCTAAATTTCTAGTTTTTGAGTGTGTAAAGTAGTGTTTAAATACCTCGTTTAAGTCATGTTCTTTGATGTAGGAAGGGAACTTTGGGTTGAAAAACCTGACTGCAGCGTTATACAAGGGTCTGGAACGCAGTAGTACCTAAGTATTTGAAGTACCTTATCGGACCTTATTTGGACGGACATTACATGAACGGACATAATTATGAACGGACATTAATATGAACGCTCGAAGGCATTCAAAACCATCAAAAATCCGAATTTTTTCAATTTTTTTGACGTTTTTCTAATTTCAGCAAATGATTTTTAAATCCATTTTTATACAGTAAGTAAAAAAAGCAGTCATTGAGCAGTAAAAATGTTAAAATATGTGTATATGATCAGTTTTTAATATCACATATCATCTTCATCAAATGGGTTTTCGTGCATGAAATAGTCCATGCTTAAAGCATCAGTGATTTCTAGCTTTATGGAAACCTTTTTTATCAAACTACCCCGGTCCTGCATTTCAGTGTTAACTTTTACAAGCCATTCGGCGTGAAGTGGTTTTATCTTAGACAACTTAAGGTTAACCTTAACATCACGTGGAGCTTTCCTAGCACTGTTTCATTACCGCCCCTGAGTAATATGAGCTATAACAACGTCGGACAATGTCCTTGGCAATACTAGTAGAGTTTTCTGTGCCTCCGGCAGACCACGGAGAACCTTTCCGTCGTTAACTTACGGCACAATAAAGTTCTCAAAGTTGTCATATTCTGGACAAAAAGTTCGAAATGGAAAATTAAAAAAAAAATTCCAACGGACTTTAACTTGGACGGACATTAATTGAACGGACTTTATTTGAACGGACATTAAGATGAACGCTAGGGCCTCCAGCGTTCAAGTAATGTCCTTCCAAATAAGGTCCGATAAGGTATTTGAAGTATTAAGCCTGGCAAAGCTCTTGGGGATCTTTCAAATAGGACATAAGCCAGATTTAGGCTAACCCAGACCCTCCATCTCTCCGGAAGCCACTTTGACTGAAGACATAACTAATCTGTTGAAATTGCACTAGCGTAAGCTGGCTTACGTAATAAGTGAACGAATTGCACCTGCCTGATCACGGCTTAGCAAGGAGGTATTTCATCATGGCTTTGAGTTGTTTAAAATTAAACCGGACTATATGTAAAGTTAATTATTATAATTATATTATGACGTTACAGTGACAAAGTCACTGAATCGAATCAAACGCCCATGTTTTTAGCCGTGAGTCAACTGTCAAACCCATTTTACCATCCGGTACTAAAACTTTCTTCCAAACTCCACGGTAAACCTATCACTAAAATAAGGAAATTTCTTCACCAAGATACCATTACCACGCGGTAGGCTGCAGCCCTTGGGGATTGTAATTGTAAGGGTAATTGTTTCAGCAGAAATACTGTACGTTTCCTTAATCCTTAACTGATCCTAATTGAACGTAGCAATGAACTTTCCTGCAGTTATGATCAGACACGACGACTTCTCCAGAAGTATCGATACAGCTACTTAGCCACTAACAGTCCACTATCAGTAACAGTAAACTCACAGACTGTATCATCTGTATCGTTTTATATCGCTAATTGTTCTGACTGTCCCTGGTAAGTAGCTGGAACAAAAGATGTGCTTTAAACCACTCTGTTTCAGTATAACTATGCTAACTTACTAAGGATCAAATATTCAAGTTTCAGGAAACTGGCAGACTTTACCAACAACCAATGCTACATGATGTAGCTACAATAGTTACAATACTACATGATGTAGCTACAATGCTACATGAAGTAGCTACAATAGCTATAATGCTACATGATGTAGCTACAATAGTTACAATGCTGCATGATGTAGCTACAATAGCTACATTGCTACATGATGTAGCTACAATAGCTACATTGCTACATGATGTAGCTACAATGCTACATGAAGTAGGTACAATGCTACATTATGTAGCTACAATAGTTACAATGCTACATGATGTAGCTACAATAGTTACAATGCTACATGATGTAGCTACAATAGTTACAATGCTACATGAAGTAGCTACAATGCTACATGAAGTAGCTACAATGCTACATGATGTAGCTACAATGCTACATGATGTAGCTACAATAGTTACAATGCTGCATGATGTAGCTACAATAGCTACATTGCTACATGATGTAGCTACAATAGCTACATTGCTACATAATGTAGCTACAATAGCTATAATGCTACATGATGTAGCTACAATAGTTACAATGCTACATAATGTAGCTACAAAAGTTACAATGCTACATGATGTAGCTACAATAGTTACAATGCTACATGAAGTAGCTACAATGCTACATGAAGTAGCTACAATGCTACATGATGTAGCTATAATGCTACATGATGTAGCTACAATAGTTACAATGCTGCATGATGTAGCTACAATAGTTACAATGCTGCATGATGTAGCTACAATAGCTACATTGCTACATGATGTAGCTACAATAGTTACAATGCTACATGATGTAGCTACAATAGCTACATTGCTACATAATGTAGCTACAATAGCTACATTGCTACATGATGTAGCTACAATAGCTATAATGCTACATGATGTAGCTACAATAGTTACAATGCTACATAATGTAGCTACAAAAGTTACAATGCTACATGAAGTAGCTACAATAGCTATAATAGTACATGGTGTAGCACATCAAATTCATAGGATCATCCTTGTTCATCGAGCATAACTCAGTAAAGATAATGATGTTCCGAAAATGGTAAGGTTAGTGGTCGAAGTAGCCACAAAGAAAGAAAAAATGTAAAACATTTTCATCAAACTTGACTCATTAGATAACTTGGTAGTTAACCCTAAACCTGGTTGTAATGTGTTAGCATTGAGGTAATGAAACAAACTGACTAACAAACTTACTCACCTCAATTGCTACCCAAATATGCCGTAAGAAGTAGACAACATCGAAGAGGCTGAAGGCAGTCAGCGCACAGGTCCACAGTACAGGACTGTACTCATGAAAACATTCCATCGCCAATTAATGCTTTGAAAATTTTTTTAAAATCCGATTCTATCAAAGCTAAAATCATATAAAGTAGCAATGTTGAATCTTATACAGTTCTCAGGGCAGAGACAAGCGAGATGCAGTGTCAAAATTGTATAAAGGTTTATTGTTGTGCCTCTTGAATACCTACACAACACAACTAAACACAATACAGCTGTGTGTGAGATATTGGTTGATTAGGTCCGGCAATACAATCACACGTGGAGCTTTTGTTCTTACCATTCAGCTAAAATCATTTGTCTTGCAATTAACTCTCACTAGTCAACATTTCCTTTATACGGTTGTTGGGTTGAAGGTTGTACTTATTAAACAGACCAAATTAGATTAAAAACACCTAATTAATTTGAACCAATATAGGGCTCACATACATCGATAAGAGCTTGCAAAAGGAAACAATCATAGTCATTTTATTTTATTATACTTTTACTATTTTACTATACGTCGTGTAAGTCTTAGTGTTCAGTCGAATTGGTAGTACTAGTAAAAAAGCGCCTCGTAGAAGGAGGTAATAACTCATAACAAAACGCCGATTTGTGTTTTAGCATCGTTAAATCGGTCTATTAAGGGGTCGTTCACATATTACCAAATCATTATTTTAGCAATTTTTACCCCCCTCCCCCCTCCGTAATCAACCGTAATCAAGACCCAACCCCCCCCCCCCCCTGACAGCAATATAACGTAATCATGGCCTGACCCCCCCCCCCCCCCCCCCCCCCCCCCTTTGACTTTTTCTTTAAGTTTCATGCTACCCTGATCATGATGAGCCGATATCATTGTTATGATATCATTGTTATAATATAATTGTTATGATATCTGGCCTAGCACCTTTCAAACTACTCACTAATACTATTAATAAAACTCACTAATATTATTAATAAAATTTAGAAATTGATCGGATATTCGACTTATAACTATAATAGTCGAATATCCGATCAATTTCTAAATTTTATCACTATCAGAATGAAATTGAGTGGAGTTTGAATTAAAATATTGTCCAATTGTTATTATTCTAGAGGGTAAAAAAGAGAGTTTTGATCAGGTAATCAACGACCAAACCCCCCCCCCCCCCCGCGTAATCAACCGTAAGCATTTGGAAACCCCCCCTCCTCGGCTGATTACGTAGTATGTGAACGACCTCTAAGAGAAATCCGTTAAATCTGTTTAAATTGATATGCTCAACCTTATTAAGATAAAGTAATGTTTTATTATTCTGCTTTGACAAAGCGTTTGTAATTGGTTTAAAATTTCTAAGAATTTGTAGATTAAATTAATCTATTAATTGACCTAAGATAGGTTTTTGAGTCGGTGGGATGATCTTCTAAGAGTATTAATGATAATGATAGATGGTAAAATTTTAAATTTATTGTATTCTGTTTTATGAATAATTGAGGAAACTCCTTTACGAAAATATATAAAATCTAACAAAAAATTTATTCATAATCATTTGTTGATATTGAATTAAACGGTAGATCAAAAATATCTGTCCAGAAATCAAATAGCTGAAAGATCAATAAAAAGAGCCCGTAATATCTTCTACCCGACGCTTAACCTCTCCAAAAGTAGACAAACAAGTATTCTCCGTGTAGGCGAGCTCCCAATCATAGTCCCATTTCCGATCAAGCTGAACTTGAAGCCCTATTAGCCACTATTCTGAAAACAGTTTGATTCAAATATTTTTGAGATCACTTGAAGTTAAATACAAAAAAAATCTTAAATTGAACTTGAATCATCCATTAAATTATAACACCTTTAGTTCGATTTTCCTAAATCGCTCTAAAAAATTAAAAAATAGAATCTTTCATAACGTTGGATCCTTTTGAAGAATTTTATGAAAGATATTGTCAAAAATTGGAAATCGAATCAGAATCTCTTCAATTAAAATACTGAAAATATCCTCAGCAGGCAGCATTACTGTGACCTTGCGTGAGAAACACACTAAGAAACTCCTTTTTACTTATTCGACCGTCCATATTTCGGTCCAGTTCGCCCATCAAATTCTCAAACTCATCCTCACTGCACCTTTGACCCACGCTGAACAGAGACTTTTTGAATTCCTCCCGACTCAATTGACCGTTACCGTCGGAGTCAAACGCTCGGAAAACTGCCTCAAACTGAGCTTTGGGGGTGACAAAAGGTTTGTGCTTGTTTGACATGAGTCTGATGAATTCGCAGAGGGAGAGGACCCCGTTATCGTCTATATCTACACTTTCTATCATTTCCATTACTTCCTCATCTGATGGCTTTAAACCTGAAAGAGAGCAACCACTAAAAAACAGATTGGATAACTAAATGCTAATGGACAGTAAAGTGAAAATTCAACGGGTTTGCAGTTTGGAATTGATCAGAAATCAGAATAGCACAATACCTGATATTAAAATTATTTTCAACCAGAAACAACTATAATACTGTAAAATGCACTTTATCATCCATAATGAGTCATTGAAGCATTAAGACGATAAAATTGTAAGGAACCAACCGACAGTGTGGAGAAGAGTTTTAAACTCGAGCACAGAAATAACACCGTCTCCGTTGATATCGTACATCCTGAACGCGGACTCATATTCCATCACTTGGTCTAAAGTCAAGGTAACAGGTATCAGAGGGCTGTCACGCTTGAAGATAGTCTGAAGTTTGCTGGCACGAGGGTTTGCGGAGGGGGTGCTGGAGCGCGTGCAGGGGGTGCTGTTGTGGGACCTGATCAATTGGTTCCTGATTGGGGGTCCCTTTCTGGCGGGATTTTTCTGCTGAAAGACAATTCAGGTCAGCTACAAAGTTGGGAAACACAAAAACCATCAATGCAATTTAAATGATAAAACATTGTTCAACAAATACTATATAAATCTCGGCTTTATTGTTAAAGAAAGTTATTAGATAAGCCTAAGGTGTATCATCAATACTTCTACTTCTACTATTATTACTATAGTTGTTAATTTAAACATTCTTCAATAGCTAGGGTTATTAAGCTACATCAACATGATTATGAAATCTATGATACCATTTTCACGGTCCTTGATGGTCGGCCGCCAGAGAGAAAATCTGTTTCGGTAAAATTAGAGGAAATATTAAGGTGTTCGCTTTCGATTCTGAAACTGTTGACCCAAATTTATTTCTACTCAATATACAAAACCACGTCAGAAATGTAGCTTTTAATAGCTTTCAATAGTTTGTAAACCGTGTAAAAACCGTTTGAAATGGCGTAAATGTTTACCTGGAACATGTACGAATCCTCTGATAGAGGTAGCGAAAATATGTCCTGGTCTGAGAAGATGTCCCTGTCCGAGGCAAAGTCCGACTCAAGGCCGTACATGACCATTACATCCTTCTCGTATCACCCAACACACAGCCAACTAAATACGTGAGATTTACTGCAACTTTGGCATAATATACTACTACCCGAGTACTGTGAAGGATCTTATTTAAGATGTTTACAATTACATGATGATAATATAGTTATACGGCTCATTATAGCCCTTGACCCGGAGGAGGGATGTGCGGTATTATAGTCGAGTTGAAATTGCCTGGCAGCTGTTGTATAATATGTTCGTCTGTGCGTTAAGTTATGTGTTTATATATGTATATTATATCTATATATATATATATATATATAGCTAACGCTGTTTCCTTGACGACAGTGCAGCAGGATGCTGGCTCTGTCAGTGAACCATGGTGACGTCATGGTGACGTCACCATCAATAAACGCATTACTTTCAAAATTACATATGTGACGTAGACAAATCTAAACATCAGGTTAAATCTATGACATGATCACCATGTTAGTTTAACTGAAGCCTAGCAGCAACGCAACTGAATCTGGAAAAGAACCCTAAACCATATTGGAGGAGGTTATTGAAACATCTTAGTGTTCGAACATTTTGTTCCTTCCAGAAGCTTTCAAATGACTTGTGTTGATCGTATTCAGCCAAAACCATGGATTCATTTACAGTCCAGTATTCTAGAAACACCAAACAACTTTTACCATCCAAACTGTTTAGGGGGAAATTTATGGGCATAAAAATATAGAATTAAACTTCAACTGTAGATATATGGGCCTCCATATAGAACACAAGACTCAAGAAGCGGTATAAGCAATGACCACAATCGTAAAATCTGGCAGACCTTCAGACTATCGGGAATCGAGCTGCATTTAAGTTTTGTCTGAGGGAATTGCAAAAACGCCTTTTTTTTTCGGACACCAGATAAAAAACAATTTACCTCGGAGGAGAGAGAGGCTGGAGAGATAGGCTGGCTCCAATGATCCGGAAAGAAAAACCGAAATTGACACATGCACATTTATGCATGGGTTATGAGAAATATCAAATATGTGCCATTAAATGCTAACATCTACTATTGGCGGGAAAAATGCTCAACAAAATTTGAAAATTCCAATGTCATACCTAGGGTCCCATTCTTTTAAATAAATACAATCATAGACATAAATCTCAATTGCCTAAGTGACTCTGACGCACATAATTGTAATCAAAAATTAATGTGGACGCTAATTTTGATTTGTGCTCTCTAAATAGATAAATATAGAGCCGCCCGGAGTTGCAAAAGTAAAACAATGAACTTCTTAATTTATAATTTTAATCTCTAATCGAAAGTTTCAGATCATTTCTACCATTGGATTATTCCTTAAAAAGTCAGGCTCTTCTCAAGTATTTGTCTCCACATATTTTACTTCTAAAGCGAAACTTTTAAACTCAAATTTACCGGGCTAAACTATTTAGAGCCATCAAGCCGAGACAGGAAGTGCAACCCTAACACTAATAAAAGTCACTATGTCTATTCACAACCAAACTAAACCATACCCATCCACCCACCAAAATTGATTGATTTTATTTTTAATTCTCTACCTGACTCAATGACATTGAAAAAGACGTTCTAAATAACTTTGAGTATGAAGAAATTGGTATTTACAATTTCATCATCGAGACCTTAATGATGTGTTTTTTTTTGTAAGTTTGTAGTTGTCAAATTTCTGTTACAAAGCAACTGACCATATATTTTGATAATATTAATAATAAAGCCAGAAATTTATTTTTGAAGTTACGCCTCCCCCATATTGTCAAGATGTTTACACATAGCTATGGTGTGAGGCTAACACAAGCGTCAGCATCTCCTGGCCCTAGTACGTGGTCTTGGTGATGAATTAGTTGAATGGCTAGAATATATTGTCAAATGTTCTTTAAAGCAATATGTCTCGATCAAATCGATTTGGAAAGGAAATAAAGCACAGAATCAATCTATATGATAAGGACTATGGCATACCGATAAGAGATACTATGCAGTTAAGGAGCCCGTTTGTTGGCCTGCCTAAGACTAAGTCGTAAGTTGTGACTGGCTGAGCAAAGTATCCACAGTAGCAAATATAAGTAATAACTATCTGCAGCTAATACAGCTGTAATAGTTACAGCTAGATATTATAGCTCGTATAACAAATTTCGTCTAAAAGTAAAAGAGCGCCATTCTTTTGAACGATTGAAACTGATGTGCACTGTGTATGCCAATCTCCAATCTTGTTGTCTCACTAATGCAATTCCAAAAATCCATAAAATAAGAAAAATCTATAACAATCATCGATGACACTGACAGTTGCTGAAAACATGTCTGGTTGCAGAAGTAACCGCAAGATAAGGCATTTAATGGGTTATCAAGGACAGTGGCTCAAGCAAATGACCGTAAAATACTCCGCAAACAGTTCAGATCCTTTCTCTAAGAGACAAGCCAATCACTTATGTAAATAGATCAGTGAGAGGAATCCTACACAGCGTGCCTATATGCAAATGGTAGCATGGCCAGTTCAATCGATTAGGCATTTAAAACGGCCTCGATAATAAGATGGCTATTATAGAGATACAGAGCTGAAACAGTCCTCGTGGTCACGCAGGAGCCTTCTATTTTTACGCGAGACATAATATGTGTAATTATGTTGATACATGTAGTGCAGGGACTGTCGCAGGGTCGATGTCATATGCATGAACATCCCATTGAAAACTTTTCATTGTTCGAAATCTGACTGAGAGGCCCGTAAAGCTAATTTAACAGTAATATGATCTCAGCACTATATTATAGCTCCAGAACCTTGCGCCAATTAAAATAAAATTAGCCTTACTATACTGGAGTAAGACGCAACGATTAATGTATTTTAAACCCCAATCCTTATCGTACTGAAAGGTGCAGTGTATTCCTAAATTGAGACTAGAAAGGATTGATTGCTACTGTATAAGTAGGAAGAAACTTGAAAGTTATCATCGTTAACATGTAATTGCAATTAACCTCAACCAAAATCCCGGGATATACAACTTGGTTGCAGCAGTATCTGCTACATAATCGACATACCGTGACTAATAATTCATACCGACTACTAATTAAGACCACTAAGTTTTTACAGCTAAATGAGTCACGTTACACGTACAATATTATAAATAAACGCTTGCATGAGTCATGATCCACTTTATAAATCAGAGCAGCATGCTGCCACGACGAAATTTCAGTAAAAACCGCGAAATTTCGGTCAAGGGGACTGCAGAAATGTTTCTTTTCAAAAATATTCCAAAATCTCTTTTTATATTCTGATGATTTTCCGTTTATCAAAGCTTTCTTTGGGAATAAAACTTTGAGTTATTGATTAGAGGACTTCGCCGCTTCGACGCACCGCGCAAACTAGCATTCTTGCTTCGCATCGACAAGATCGACAAGATCGACAAGATCGACAAGATCGACAAGATCGACAAGATCGACAAGATCGACAAGATCGACAAGATCGACGAGATCGACAAGATCGACAAGATCGACAAGATCGACAAGATCGACAAGATCGACAAGATCGACAAGCAGAGCAACGATCTGGAAGGGTAGACATCGTCAATCAAAGTTATTGAGTACCTCAATCGTGTCTTGTGCCATCTAATCCTCATTCCTCAGTGTCCTTGTAATATGGTCATTGAAGCATGAAGAAAAATTCAGTCGAAACAGTGAAATTTGGGTTTAAATTTGTCACTGCTCAAGAATATCTTGTGCACATTGCACTAATTGTCGTGAGACTACCTCAGGTAATTTGCTAGTAGTAGAACTGTTGGCTAGAGTAGGCCCCTTACTTTTATAGTTCTATGGAGCTCTCTGGCCAATTGCTCAGTCAGTGACTGATGCATATTATATTAAATTTGCAGAATGGTGCATTTTCAGTGATTTTGAATTTTAGTTGTAGTGAACGGTGGATTTTGACGTATTGAACGCACGTTCCACTCATTTTGTAGTGAACGTTATTGAACGTTAGTGAACGTCAGTGATTATCAAAAACAAAAATTCATGAAAATAAACTTTTTGAAGTAAACGAGCTTGTTATCTATTCGTTTGTTTGTTTTCCACTTGTCTCATGCTGTTCAATTATTTGTGAATGTAATCTCTATGATCCATATCTATGAACATTTAATTGTCCTCATACTCATAAGTCAATTGTTAGTTAGCAGAATTGTAGACTTAGCGGAGAGATAAAAGACTAACGTAGTAACTCTTACTCCGTTTTATAGATCTAGATTGTAGAGTACGCTATATAAATATCTACCACATACCACACTTTATATTATCACAAACGACTAGTAACCGCGAGTACCGGTTTAGAGATTTGGCTGCTGAATCGAAAATAGTCGGATATCAATCTATTTTCCTGTTAGCTATACCAGAACTGAGTGGAAAACAGGAGAATTAAAACTACCTTAGTTCCCAAAAATTTGTGTGCCATTATATTGAGCACAATTTATTTGAGCCCGAAAAATTTGGGCAGAAAATTTGAACTCATTTGGGCGACCGAAAATTTGGGCACAAATTCTTCGAAAAATGAACGATTTTCCACTAAAATTTCAGTTAGATATTTGCCTTAGTTCATTATTATTCCTTATTATTCCAGTCATTTTGCTTTCAATTTTAAGCATGTAGGTGGTAGTTTGAGTTGTTTCACATTGTGAAATTTACGATCTGCTCAGTAACTACTAAAAAATACAGTGATGATGGCACAGTACAAAATGAAATTGTCATACGTTGTATGACCCGAGGCCCCCCCTTGTATCGTCGTAACATAGTGAAACGACCGTGGGGGTCGCAACGTGATACAAGATAAATATACAATAGTGATATTTAGTCTCTCAATCAGATAGTTTAGTCTATTTACACTCAGCATATCTTATCATACCCCTTTCACATACAATTATCATTATGACGCCTCACCAGATGGTCGAAAGGTTTGGAAGAAAATTAGAAGGTTTACATCATTACATGATCTATCAAACTAATCTATCAAACTAATCTATCAATGGACTGGCTAAGAAATTCATGCGCAATAAGTACGAAGATTGGTACGCGAAAAACACAGTGTGTTAGCTCAATGGAGGAGTTTCATCAGACAATGTGAAAATTGATACCCGCTTGACAGTGATCCGTGAAGTACACGCTCGTTGGATCAACGAACTTTTTGTATATTTAAAAGGGAGGCCAGATGACATAAGGAAAGGCTTTGGGAAGTCGGGTATAACTGATGCTTGTAGATCAGACTTTACGGTGGATGATAATCCATTTGCAGATCTTGTTTACATCTCTAGACTCTATCCGTACCTCTAGCCATTTGTTTTATTAGTAGATGTTAGCTATTCCAGTTATTTCTATTCATTTAAAATATAAGCCTTTTTACATGGTCAAGCCATGAATGACAGATTAGAAAACTAAAATTTCAAATATTATTTCACTTGGATATGAAGAAAAAGCCATCTTTCTAGATAGATTTCAGGGCCACAGGCCAAATGCCAAAAGTTTGGTTAGCAAAAAATTTAGCAGACGGAAAAGATTTATGCAATTAATTTGGTCTGCAAAAAATTTGGGCGAGAGGCCCGCTCAAATTTTTTGTCGCCCAAATTTTTGGGAATTAAGGTTTACTGAAAGTGAAAGGTTCTGGAATTTCTAACCGCTCATGCACATACGTACAAAGTTGGATACCACTATATATACTACCACTACCAGATCAAAATCATGCAAATACGTTTTTCGATTTGTGGAGATATAATAGTGTGCCCCATTTAGATCACCAAAAAGTCATATATTATTAGACAATAGTGAATAGACATATTTACCAATTTAAACAAGCTTGTTATCTATGTCATATATTTTACTCATAGTTTATTTGAAATAAAAACTAAAAAACCAATCATGCAAACAGTTTACTTTTATAAATTATTTCATTTTTTCAATTCTATGAAGGGCATCGTAGTGAAAATTCACTTAACACTTTTAACATAACCTCATTACACTTTGAGGGTCACGGTAAACACTGATATAAAAAATTACTATACAAGGCAGCATACAAAAGGACAGTTCCTTTTTGAAAATGCATTTACAATGTACGAATACGATTGTACGTTGGTTATATCAGATATATATAAATATTGTTATGCCGTTATGTATATGGTTCGGAATTTAGATTAGTTAACAATAACAGTTAAGATTCATGATCTGTTCACAGTTTGCTGATATGAACGACTAGCACGTTTTCAACCAGGGAGTCCAAACTCCTCCAAATTGAGCAGGATCGGAGGCAGGGTCTCTAACACAATTTCTTGGAGGAATTGTCTGAAAAAAATTGGATTACAGAATGAAATGCTTTAGTGTCATATTGTGGCGGCAAACACTAATCATTGCTACTATACAAATGATAATGATTAACTGATAGTCAAGAATTATTTCCAATTGTCACTGTATGTTAATCATTATCATTAACATAGTATCAATCTAGGTAAACTATAGGTAAAAATATAATATTAATCATAAGCTAAAATGTACTAATCTTTGTATTCTAAATGGGGAAAAGAAGAAACATTGTCAGTCAGTCGAGAAAATTGTCAGTCAGGCTATATGGCAGCTTTGTAGATGTTGTGACAATGCTAGTAGTGGTCCCAGGCTTGCGACTGGAATTGCGGTGTTAAATCGATTTAACGGTATACCAACGGTATACCAACCAAGACTGTATGATAATTGATAATATTCATTATTCATCATACTGTATTTAGATAATCTGCGCGAACACTTACCCGGCTTTCATAGTAGACTAGTCTTTCTAGCATTGTGTTCACAACGTCGGGATTGTCGTTTGATACTTCATTTGTTTCTGCTGGGTCTGCTTCAACGTCAAACAACATGATCTGAATATTCGAATAGGAAGGCTTTCGTACAAAAATATGTCATCCACATATCAACTATAAGTATAATGGTCATTTGAAGTCACTCGAGGATGGATGAATACTTCGAAATACCTATGTCCCTATGAGCACTAAAAAACCGCTTCTTTTGATAAGTTCTCATCTGTTTATCAAATAAAACTCAGTTACTATAGTAACCATATACGGATATAACTCACCGTGTCTGGATTATAGATACCCTCAGAGAAAACATACTCCTGGTCAGTTTCGAACTTGTTCCTGTCCCTCAGTCCATGTGTAAACTGCTGGTTGTAGCGATGTTCGTTTACGCTGGGTGGTGGTACCCAGTCACCTTTACCGGGGTTACCTATGATAAAGGAGTTACGAGACACGGTAATATTAGCTTGTATATTATGTATTAGATAGTAGATTATGTGACGAGGAGAATTAGTCACAAACTTTTTACTACATCTGGATTAAAAGTTGCGATGAAATTCGTAAAGCGTAAATTGTGCTTTAATTATCGAATGTAATCATACTTATAATTCGAAAGACTATGTTTGTCTGTCTGTTTAATGTATAATGTATGTACGACCGCCCACGTGCAAATAAGGTAAAAAGAACGAAGGTTGTTACACGCACGTGCACGTGCAAAGATTGTTAGAACGGCATTTTTATCGGTTTTGTTGATATTACGTTGCACTTGTGTTTAGTGCCAGCAACATTTTAATCGGCTGTATCTTCGGTTGTGTAGGATATTTTTTGATGCAATAAAAACTGACTACCAAAGAATACTATTAGTATTAGCTTCCTCCCTGTACTGTGACCACGGGTTTGCTAATTACTTTATAAAACACTACAGACCATGGTAAAGCTTCCAGGGTCCCCATCTTAGAGCAGAGTTCTTAGCCTTTGGGTCGATGTTAACAAGAAACTCTGTCCGGTTACTCTTTCCCGCCCCAACTATAGCGTTCCACTGGTTAACTCCATCAATGTCTCCCATATCGGGCCCTGAAAGTGGAGGTGCTGGTATGGTGTTCCGTGATTCCCAAGTTTTAATTACTATCGATACAAGTTACATAATCTCGGCCAATATAAACACTAGATACAAAATCTTGTTAACAGTTTTCACCAAACTTAACTAACCTGTACATTGATCGTTGGGTTCAACACCACAAGCTGCCAAGTGCCCAAGAGTGGGTAACCAATCCGTTACATGGAGCAGCTCTTGGTTAATCACTCCACCTGAGCACATTAAAAAGTTTAGGTATTTTAGGGAGATTGTACATTTCTGACACTGGAAATAGATGAAATTCCGGACCCCGTAGAAGTAAGGTTCGAATAGATTTCACGGCATACAGCTCTATCTGTGGTATACAAGTGGTATACAAGTGGTATACACTATACAGGTGGTATACAGGTGGTATACAAGTGGTATACAAGTGGTATACAAGTGGTATACAAGTGGTATACAGGTGGTATACAAGTGGTATACAGGTATACAGGTGGTATACAAGTGGTATACAGGTGGTATACAAGTGGTATACAGGTGGTATACAAGTGGTATACAAGTGGTATACAAGTGGTATACAAGTGGTATACAGGTGGTATACAAGTGGTATACAGGTGGTATACAGGTGATATACAGGTGGTATACACTATACAGGTGGTATACACTATACAGGTGGTATACAAGTGGTATACAGGTGGTATACAAGTGGTATACAAGTGGTATACAAGTGGTATACAGGTGGTATACAGGTGATATACAGGCGGTATACAAGTGGTATACAGGTGGTATACACTATACAGGTGGTATACACTATACAGGTGGTATACAAGTGGTATACAGGTGGTATACAGGTGGTATACAGGTGGTATACAGATAAACGAGCTGTATATATTAATTACCTGGTAGCATGGGAGAGTGGATGAAGGAGCTAGATCTGATTCCACCTTCCCAGTACGAATATTTACCTCCCCTTAGTGGGTAGTTTACCTGAATTAATTTTATTGTCATGTTACAAGCTTCTCAAGTTGTTGCTCATGATTTTAGCTGTATAGCACAAATTTACCAAAAAGTTTTATATTTATATGTTTATATCGTCAACCATAATCTGTGATTGGGGCCTCTTGTAAACGGATCAATTATTATTCTACCATCTTCGATCTTCGATCAGGACTACATTATTTTTAATTTCCTACAAACACATAATATCTTCTTCGTCCAGAAATATTGTACTGTCAAGCTCAACACCCAACGACTGATGGTCCCAGCCCATCAGGCACGTAGCCAAGGGAGGGGGGGCCAGGTAACTGGGCTGTGTTTATGACTGCAGTCTGTACTGTTGAAACGGTAGGCAATTGACTTCAAAATCGTCAAAATCTTCAAAATCGTCAAATTATCAAGACAATGAGGCCTGAGTAAGTCGTAAATTCTGATTGGAGAATGCAGATTGCTCTTGTGAAGTTACCAAATTTACGTGAGTACTTGATTCTTTTCAGTCCCAGTTTATTGCTGTCCTACAAAATTCTTTAATGCCAAATGTAGTCTAAAACACCCTATATAAAATTTTATTTATACCCACAATTATTTGATATTTAGTTTAAGTATTTTAAGTCAAAATCACAATTTCACAGAAGTGGTTTTATTATAATAAAATAATTTGTGATAATATGTGTACAAGTGATAAATTAATAAATTAATTTACACACAAAAATGTACAAAAAATACACAATTTTTACTTTGCAACACTGGTTCAGCGCGAGGCTGATCAAAAAAGTTTGTTTTACATTTACCAACTACATAACAGTGAACAGCGTACACAAAGATAAATCCTGGCTACGTGCCTGTCCCCCATTTGTTATACATTATACATTATACATTATACATTTCTTATTTTATAGGTTAACTACTAACCTGGCCATTTCCTATTCCCTCGAGTGGTCCTCCGTTGTCGCTGAAGAAGATAAAGACAGTATTTTCCCACATTCCAGACTGTTTTAGAGCCGTTACTACTACCTGCAAAGTTAAAGTTTATTAAATAATTTCAGCAAATAACCATATCATTTTCATAGTTTTCTGATCACATATTACAAAATTTAGTAAACAAATTAACTTACTTTCAAAATAAGCATTTTAATTTAAGAACATAAAAATTCACCTCAGCAGCATCATCCATAGCAGTCACCATTGCGAGCAGTGTTCTCCTTTTCTCGTTCTCCACTATCCCCTCGTACATCTGCAACATTATTTCATGTATTTGATGACAGTTTTAATTCTATAATTCGCTGTATTTGTTTTAAAAACTTATAAGTGTTAAATTGATTATGTATTTCACATGCCATGTTCGACCTACGATGCGATAATCATGTGATGGCTCTGGGAGGCCAGCCGTGCGATTAAATACCTTCAAAACCATTTTTATTTCAATTTTTAATCACATTCATTTTCCATACAGGTATATTTATAATCTAAGATTCATTAAATTTTAAAAAGCAAGAACAGGACAAATATGTATTGAATGGTCCATGATACGTCCATCCAGAAGAATTAGGGCCAGAAGAATTAGGGCCAATAAATAACTTCAAAAAACTGACATCAAATATCACTTGTCATTCAACTTTAAACAGTCGCCTTATCCACTGTAACTACGTCTACAGCAAGGGAAAGAATCATGCCAAGCATATGCGAAAGCTAAAAGTGGGGGAACCTGAACAGCGCAGTTTGAAGAAAAGTCTGTTTGAAGGCTACCTACCATTCGAGGAGTGGGCGTCACTCGATCATTCGCTACAATTACCACAATTACCACAATAACACAGTACTGACAAATTACCAATTACAAATTACCAATTACAAATTACCAATTACAAATTACAGCACAAATTCCAATAGACGAGCTGATAACATGTGACATGTGACATGTTGACCATGCAGAAACCTGGTAATAACTATCAGGCACTTCGTTTGGGTTGTGGACACTTTGAAATGGTAGGTACATGAACAGAGGCTTGCTCTGATCGTGTTTCTCTATAACCTGCAAGTGCAATATTATCTGAGTTTTGGGAATTTTCAATGCAATTTGAGGGATTATTGCTTACCTTAAGGTACTTTTCAGGGACCTCGTTGGGGAAATGGACGCTTTGCATGGGATAATACAGAAACAGAGGTTGGGATGGATTGTGATATTTGATTATCTGTAAGAGTAGAGTTATTGTGTAATGACTACAATTTATCATCAGATATCATACAGATATTGTTGTATATTTAAAATATATGTTATTCAAGTCAATGTTGAAATGAAAAGTTTTAAAACTTGGATATTTTAAAACATTAAATATTTTATGTTTTTAATCAGTTTTCATTTAAACCTGCGCAGCTCGGTCAGCGTAAAGCTCGGTAGAGTAAGTGCCATTAGCCTTCCAGACAACTTCACTGTTTACGGATCCGTCATCTGCTTGAGTGTCCAACCTGGGAGGAATATTGATTGAGTGTACCGCTCGGGTGTCCAACCTGGGAGGAAATAAGACGTTCTAGAAGCCTTGATCACAGCTATATCATAAACTTGGAATTGGAAATATGCGTTATATCTTGATCAAATGATGTAGACCACACAACATCGGGATTAAATCGGGGAATCATCACAACGAACACTTTCGTTTAATGCGTGCTAAAGATGCTATTCGTCGAAAACCTGATATATATCAACAAATCAACAACGGTATATTACCTCAACGTTAAACTCACCTGAAATCAAAGAACTTGTGAGTGACTTTAGTATAGTAAGTTTCGTGTCCGTTGTAGTAGCCGTAAAACGAATCGAACCCTCTCTTAGCAGGAGTCAAGTCCCAGGAACAGTAACCCAGATGCCACTTTCCCACTGCGTGAGTAGAGTATCCTAACTCGCTCATGTAGTTGGAGATTATTGTCTCGTTCACCATCAGACCGTACGGTTCTCCCTGAAATTTTAAATATTATCTAAAAGTAATCATTTTTTTACAAAAAACGGTTCCTTGGACTCCTTTTCCCCGGTTTCGGCCTAGTTTTGTTTGTAGAACATCCTCTGTGCTGCTATATCTCCCTTAACTCACGGCGTTGATGGTATCATGGTTAAGTCCCAGTCTGCTGGGATATTTCCCTGTCATGAGCGCAGATCTTGTAGGTGAGCAGATGGGCTGAACATAGTGCCTGTCCAGTATTATCCCTGTATCTGCCAGTGAGGACAGGGTCGGGGCAATCGTAAGAGCATCGTGCCATGGCACATCCGCCCAGCCTGGGGGTGACAGTTACTTTAAATAAAGCGATTGTAATATCAATGTGTACTTAAAGTTAAAAGCATCCGTATATATTATTGGAAAATTTTGATAAGGTGTGAGTTAGTTCTAAAGTTGTTGTGAATATAAACTATAATGTGTATACTATTTATATTTGTTCAACGAACCTAGATCATCAGCGACCATCATGACAATGTTGGGTTGGGTGACAGAGTCAACTTGTAGAACTAGTAGAGTCAGTAACCATGGTAACCACGTTAACATCAGCTTCTGCATTGCTGCTGTTCGAATAAGATTTAGCTTCAACCCCAAAAATTGTTTCCATCATATTTAATTACCTTCTTCCGATGGAAAAAAATGCAATGGGTAATTAGGTGGTTCAAGATTGGTGTGAGTCACGCAAACTGACAATTGCAGTGGTTGTAACGAGTTTTGTTTAAGGTCGGCAAAACTGTTTCTTGACTTGAAAACGCATCTTCAATCTTCATGTTATTGATATCAATTTTTTGCAAAATTTTTCCATGAAACTACCTCAACCTGTACAGTGTACGTGACAAATCTGTACTATCACTGATCAGTGATCAGCAGATAAAATTAAACATGGATCAGAACGCATAATCGGGACGAATCGAATTTTCGTCAAATTCAAATAAGCCATAATTATAGGTTCACAAAGTTACCAGACCCGAAAAAAAAGAATTTAACCTACATAAATGATAAATGTATAAGTTTAATTAGGTAAGATGAGCAGCCAAATTATAAATGGTTCGGCAGCAATACAAGGAACATACGAGTACAAGGAAAACACGAGTACAAGGAACACACGAGTACGAGGAATACAAGTTAAGTAGACCGAGCACTGAGGGGGCGCTAACACCATCGTCTGGAACAACGCCAAACAAATCCGCAAGATAATAAATTGTATATTTTAAAGGCATAACCCTTACACTAATAACATTAACGTAAAATTGGATAAATAGTAGATGATATGAATATGATGATGCACCTCATTGTAACATAACACTATGTAACTATATCATCATAATACAGTTATACACTTTACACTTTAACAGTCACACTAACATTTCCACACTGCATGGAAAAGTGTCTTGTATATTCTCAATCAATATTCCAACTTATCTTGGCCTTGGCAAGAGCCCAGGTTCATATTCATAATAGTTTCACAATCATAGTTAATAACTTTCACGGTTTCCGATTATGGTTAGAATCTTCGTCTTGTGATTCCTATCACGTATAAAAAGCATTCAATACAATACTAACACGCCTCTAGAACAGTGAAGAATCATTGTCGTGCTCACGGAAACCATGACTCATAGTTACCATGGTTACTGACTCATAGTTACCATGGTTACTAACTCATAGTTACCATGGTTACTGACTCATATGTAAATTATGCTAAAAGACTCTAGTTTAAGGCCTTGTAAAGTTATAAGGTAAAATTCTCAACTATTACTTATTTTAAGTGACAGTCGATTTTATTCTCAACAATAAAGAAGTTGAAAAGGTTTATTTTGAGTTTGGAATATATTGAAATTCATTGCATTACACATAATAATCAGCGCGAGAATTGCATAAAATCGTTTAGGTAAAAAGAACATGTAACAATTAACAAATGAGTTGGAGGTCCTCTTCAGAGCCTCTAAAGACTTAACGTTGGCCAATGGCCAAATCGACTGAAAACAGAGTTTCAAGTAAAAGAGATACCAGTTTTATTATTTGTATAAATTGTTAAGTTGTCCGACTTAAGTTGACTTAAGCCATCACTAAAACAGATGGCATTGATCACACAACACTATGACCGAGAGACGACGGGACTGCCCCACCTCTCTCAGAAGAAAGATACGCTAGAACCTAGAACATTCGTCACACTTATTGTAACAAGTCCTATACTACTTACTACTATATCATACAAATAGGAAATAATTAAAACTGTGGCATTTTAAAGTTTTAGATATGACGTGTCTACAAATCATCTAGACTTGGCATCAGAACAATTGCTTCAGTTAACAGTTTAAACATACTACCACAACGGTGGAACTCGAGACAAAAATATTAGGAACGTAAATCTCCTGAGTTCAAAATCCAAACTTAAATGGAGCTGTTTCTTCTGAGAAATTCGTCACCATGCCCTCCTCCTGGATTACGACGTTCTTGAAGTACAAATCACATGACATTTCCCCTGTACAGTTTATCTCATCTTTATACCAAGACAACTGTACCTCTCCCTTACCACCACTGCAGTATACGTGCTCCTGTATGGGTAATTAATGTGGCAATGTGGTATTGTAGCCTCTTAATTAATCGAACAAGGTTTAAACAAACTAGTAACTGTAAAACGAACCCAAGCTTACCGTAATTGTAAAGACAGCTTACAGTTACTGTCAAGAGAAGGAGTTGTAAAACCAGAAATATCACTATCAGATCAGAGATGAATTTTTTATTGAATCCAAAGTCATTCATGATGAAGTATAAACATGCAGAGACAAAACTCTAGCAATTAAGAACGCAGTGCAAAAATGTAAAAGTTATACCATATAATTCTAGCCTAGATCACAATGTATAAATTCTGTATAAACGTGATTTCGTACGTTGAGTAGCTCACTATTGGTGTTGGAGGAATGCTGCGGAATAGTGAATCCCTAGCTTGTTATTCAGCCACATTGGGTAATGAGATGTATCAAAATGTCAAGTGTTGTAACAAGACAATTATAAATGATTCATTCTTTAAACCGTCGAAGGTCAAATGCTTAAACATTACAGTTAAACAAAAAAGGGCATTTTTCCAACGACATTAAAACAGAAACTTTCAATGTACTATCAACTCAAATGAAAAAGATCTGCTCTCCTCAGTCAATCATCGAGGGATTCAAATTCAAGAAAGTATTACAGAATTTGATAACGAATGGAAGTTCTTCAAAGCCATTATGCAAAAGCGAACGACCGTTTTTATTTTCGGTGTCATTTGGAACGATAATTTTACACGACTTTTATACATGCATAATAATAGTTAGAAAAACAGATTTTTGAAACAAGTGCAAATTAAAATAACCTACAGTAATTCTACAACGAGACGTGATAATCAAATTACACTTCCTTAAAATTAAATATTAAATGAAGGTTCTTTAATTTCAATAGCAATACAATAATAATAAATTCGACACATGTTGACATAATGTGATAAAGAGTTTTTTAGCAACTGCTCCTTCAAAATATTTTGTATCATTATTCAAAAAAGTCACACTTTCTGTGTGATACGTATAAATTTGTACACACTACAGATCTGCTTTTAAACTGAATAAGTATAATCCTTATATTTAATTGCTATCTTGAATTTAGAATGGATAATGAAGTACTGATAGCCAGGTTAAGAGCTGAAGGGATAGCCATTGTGTCCCCCTATCTTACGATAACGTTACCATTATCTGTCAAATTATCACCACCAAGATATTTTGGTTTTTACAAACATAAAAACTTCTAAGTTCAAACTGGAAACAGCGGTTCAAAATATCAATCAAGCAGAAAACGATATTTGTAAAACATAGGGAAACAAAAACGGCTGATATTGATAAACACGCTGCACAATGCACATGACGCAGGTAATTGCAGCTTGTGCAGATAGTCGATGTAACTTGAGAGCCTCGAGACTGATAAGCCTAAGGTTTTCAGGATTTTTTCACTGGTTGGTTCAGTTATATATGGTATTGGTAGCGAATCACTGGTAACACTAAGTCGAATATTATTGATTAGCGCTGAGCGTTAGTAGTTATTATACTCATACATATTTTCATAATTTGAAGTTGTATAATAACATAAATAGCTTGATTGGGATAAATTAATCATGCATGTATTTTTTGTTTGTTGGGGACCGGCCCGAAGTACCAGCCAATGTTTACTCAAAAAATAATATATATAATAAGTGTTATCGATTCAAACTCAAAACTCACACAAGATTCTTAGTTTAGATCTCATTGAAACGATTAAAATGTATATAATGGAGCTTGTCGAACAAAACATAGCTGAGCACATAAAAAGTTGCCTTTAGTTAAAATCATCATATTAATGCGCTTTTAGAGTTGTTAGAGTGGAAACAGGCGCATAGCTATACTATGGCTAGCTAGCTATTCCAAAATTTTAAAAATTTAACGACTGTTATCACTATCAGTCGCACAGCGTCATGCCGTTTTTGCTGGCGAATTGATGGCAGTGTAACTGAGATGGTATGCAGTGAAATTGATTCTGTGATGGCTTGCTTATGAGACAGAGTTATTATTAGCATTACGGTTGATGTTGCGCTCTGATTTCCTTAGTCCCGTTATATATTGTATAACATAAAGTTAGGCCATTCGTCTGCAATGCCCTCGTTTTGTTGATCAATGAGCATGTTTTTTATGCACCTTTTGTAGATGTTAAGGTTGAATAGACTTGGCAAGGAAGTTGCTGCGACACTATATCTGTTTATTGCTAATAGTGGACCTTTGTAGAATACTGAATTATTGTAAGGGTGTTTACCGTATTCATCTGACCATGAAGTTGTAAGACTCGAATCCGGATCGGCGACGTTAAATATTGGTGCACTGTTAAGTATTGTTTTCTTTATGGAAGGAGGCACTAGACTTGGGAAGTTTTTCAGCTTATGTATAAAAACTAATGCGTTCTTTACGATGATACTATGAACTGTCAATATTTTGTGTACATAGAAACCAGACTTGGTACTTGCTGGTGGTGTACCATCTTTGTACCAGTAATTAACAAAATCTGGTAGTATTGCTCTAAGACCCTCTCTCTCTCTCTGTTTTGGTCAACGGTTTCTGGCCTCCTAGTGAAGAGGGAGGCCTTCTCGCCGTGCCCACAGAGTGTGACTCCTGCTAGCCACACTCCAGGACTCCCTAAGTATATACAAAAACATAGAATAATAGATATCAACGCAACAGACCTCTAGAGTCTCGAAGCTGTTACTACCTTGCTCAGAGCAAACCCACTTCAGATGTTCTTCTTTGGCGGGCAGGCGAGGGACTTCCGAGCATGGTCCACACCTGAATATGTGTCACTATCTGAGATAGTCCTGTGTGGGTCTAGTGTATGATTGTTTATGATCCTTGGTGTATGTCCTAGATGCTTATCCAAATAGATCGTCTCTGTCAAACCTTGTTGACTGTTCCACTAATTTGATAATGTGGTCGAGTTTACTATTGATGAGTTCCTCAATTGTTAGGATGGGTTTACCAAATATCCTCATTCTAGTTGTCATCAGCTGGATGCATTCACATAGGAAGTGTTGTGATGTTTCTGCTTCCCCTGGGCAGTGTTCACAGTCTTGTGTTTCGAAATTAGAGTTGTTTGCTACCGTCTGGAAGTATGCTAGTGGGCTGTGTCCTGATAGTAGCCATGTTAGCCATCTGATGTAGTGATGTGAGTACCTGTGATGTTAATTTCCTTGTACCTGTTTTTGTTGAGGAAAAATGTTAGTGGGGTTTTTCCTTTATCACTGAGTGCCACCTGTTTATACTTCTTGATATGGAGATTGAAGAGGTTATCTTTTATTTGGGTGTTGATTATAGTTCTTTACCGTATACTCCTTCATGTCCTGGAACAAAGTTCTACTCGATGAGAAAACCTAGCGAGTTGAGTTGGTCTGAGATGTTCAGAACGAACCTGGAGTTAAAATTGGTGCTGTTAAGGGCTTTAAATGCAGCCTGGGAATCTGAAAGGAATTTATGATTGATTGAGGTCCTAAGTTATCATTAGTCCAGATACTTGCCATGTATAACGCAAATAGCGGGTACGATTTCCTCAATGAACCTGAAGAAGGAATATCTGTCCTGAATTGATACCATGTAACGTCGAGCTTAAAAATGAATCAAAAGTTCGAGTAAATCGTTAAACGTTGTATGTCCTATTTGCATCCCCTAAGCATTGCATTGATGTTTATTCCTGGTCCGGTTAGCTTTGCGTCTCAGAACTAAAGAGGTCCACTATGCTTAAAGAGCTAAGCTGTCCACCAGGGTACTGTAGATCTAAGGGTTCCCCGTGTAATGGGGCAGGCTGTGATAAAGCATCTCTGCAGGATGTCCGAGATGAACTGATTCGAGTGTTGAGAACTTCCGCTGTAGAAACTGAAAAGAACCAGTAAGGATGTCAGTCAAACTCTGCTGCTACTAGATGATTGTAGAGCGTCCAGTCACACTTCAATAAAGAGTGTCAAAGCTAACCCGGTCCCCTGAAAAGTGGTTACTGGAGGAAGAAGTGCCAGGAATTCTCGTTATCAGTGTGTCCTCGTAGTCAGAGTTGAAATCCCTGGCCTAAATCTGTCTTATCACGAGCCTGTGTCTAGCCTGTGTCAGCCCTTACGCATTAGCTGTCTTAACTGAAAAGACCTGAAAAGTGGTTACTGGAGGGAGAAGTGCCAAGACTACTCATTATCAGTGTGTCCTTGTAGTCAGGATGAGCGAATTGGAATCCCTAGCTCTGTGGTGGGTGACTTCGATGGGACCTGAAAGCTGAAAGAGAATTTCCTGGTGATTTAATAGCTCTTAGAGCTAGGTATCTGTGTCTAACGTATCGTCATTTGTGTGTGTACTATCTTGTAACCTGATATCTGAAAGAGAAATTTCCTCGTGCTTGGTAGCTGTTATTGTTGACTTCCTGGTTCCCATGGGAACTTTGAGTTGGCAAGTCCCAACCTTAGTACTCAACAAGAGAGCACACCACCCGTTAGTGCCAACCAGGCCACACCACGTGGAGGTTCGGAGAGGATTTCGTGACCCATTTTTTGTTTTACAAATAGTGTTTCTATATGGGATTTGGCAACAAAACCCCAGACGAGGGAGCAGTAATTAAGGTGAGACTGCACAAAGCTGTGATATATTTGTGAACGTGCTTCCAGAGGCAAATATTTTTTTAAGTTTGTACATGACTCCAATGTATCTGGCCATTTTCATTTTCATGGCAGAAATATGTTGCGACCAGTTCAGTTTGTTATCTATTATAACTCCTAAGAAACGGGCTTCTGTTTTTCTTTCGATTGTGACACCAGAAATTACTACATCGCGATAAATGAGGTTTCTTTGTCGAGAAAAGATCATATAATTCGTTTTTTAAAGATTTAGAGCTAATCCGTTGTTATCTACCCATTTAACTAAGACATCGCTAAGAATTTTGAGCTTATCATAAACCTCGTTTATATTTTCTCCTGTTAGGAAAATGTTTGCATCATCTGCGTACATGATGAAATTAGCTATTTCTGATATTGGAGGAAGATCGTTTATGTAGATTATAAAAAGGAGAGGTCCCAAAATTGAACCTTGGGGAACACCGTAAATAATGGGGTTGGCTGAGGATTCAGAGGATCCAATTGATACAAACTGGTTTCTGTTCATAAGATATCATTTAAACCAGTTTAAAGCTAGACCTCTTATGCCATAGTGCTCAAGCTTATTCAGGAGTATGGAGTGATCCACAAGGTCAAAGGCTTTGCTAAAGTCAATCAAAAGGAGCAAAGTAACTTGCTTTTTGGACATTGAATTGAGGATTCTGTCTTTAGCATTAAGAAGTGCATGTTCACAAGACCTACCTGGGCGGAAGCCGTATTGATTTTCACAAAGTATATTGTAGGTATCCAAGAAATTTATGACTCGATTGTGCATAAGCTTTTCGTAGACTTTTGAGAAAGTGGCAAGTAGAGATATCGGTCTGTAATTTTTGATGTCAGTTTTAGATCCACCTTTATGTACAGGAACTACTTTTGCCGTTTTCAAGGCATGGGGAAAGACCCCTTGTTCGAACGAGCTGTTAACAACGTGGGCCAATACAGTGGTAAAATTATGACAGCTGTTGGCAATTTTTAGTGGTTGGATTTTGGTGTCAAGAGTAGCTTTATTCTTAAATAGGTTAATAACGTCTTGAACCATGTATATGGTAAACTGGTATTATAGCTCTAAAATAATTACTACGGTCGATGTTAACTTTGGCACTATATGAGTATAACCTGATCGAGGACTCCAATTTAAGTTATGGCTGTTTGGATGGCTGTTTGGATGATGCACATTGATAACACTTAATACTTTTAGTAATCTTTTTTCGCTCTTAGGGGTCTTTCACATATTACGTAATCAATTTTGGCCAATGTTTAACCCCCTCCGTAATCAGTTTTACACATAGCTATTGTGTCAAAATTAAACTAGCGTAATCATTTGGAAACCCTCCCCCCCCCCCCCCCCCCCCCCCCCCCCGCTGGGCAAATTACGTAATGTGAACGACCTCGGGTAAGGACTAATATTTAAACATCAGGTGATCATTAATGTATTTATTTCTGGCTATAAAAAACAAATCTCAACATATCAGGCAGTAATATGAATATCTATTTGGTCCACTCTGTACATTATAATATCTATAATACCTAAATAAAGAGGTAGGTTTTGGTAAACTTTCCTTGAAAATATTGTAAATGACCACATTTAAATATCTATTTGGTCCACTCTGTACATTATAATATCTACATAATAATATCTATAATACCTAAATAAAGAGGTAGGTTTTGGTAAACTTTCCTTGAAAATATTGTAAATGACCACATTTAATCCCAATACAACAATCCACAAGTCCATACTTTGCTTTGTTAAGTTAAGCAGAAATAAAAGCTTCCAATGAGTCATCGTAACACTTAACCCAAGGAGTGGGGTGTACAGGGGAATCCTTGAGCGTGTACAGGGACTTGTAACACTTGTCTCTGTACGTAATGATGTCATCAAGCTTATGTTGCACCCATTGGTAATACAGCTGAAATAAGATGTGCATTAACAATTTGATTGTTTTCAATTGGGATTATTATCAACAAAATCGTTGTCACCTTTTTAAAAAGAGTTCCAAAAATAAAAATCTTCAAAATTTGAATGCCTTGGCTGAATCTTCTAACAGCCAAAATATAAAAATATGATAAATGCAAAATCAATATGTACGACGCACTTAATTCAAAATAATGTAACACATACCTCCTCACAATCCAGAACCTCAGTATAGTTGAGATCAGTCGATAGTTGCTTCATGTAATCAGCTTGTGAGGCAATCATCTTGAAGCAGTCCGTAAGATTAGCATTCTCCGCATACCTCTTCTCAATATCCTCCACACAATCCTCCCTCTCTGGTGTCTGGATGATACCCTTAATGACACTCACAGCCCACAGACCCTGCATCATGAACATGGTGTAGGTGTAGAACTGGTTCGTCATGCCAAGGTAGAACAGCCCGCTTGCGTTTTTCTTGCCTTCAGTGACACCATACCACTGTACGTTACGGTAGAGGTTGGGCAGATTGAAGACGTTTCCATTTGGAAGGCTCAGCTCAGAGGGCAAAAAGGGAAAATGGTGTCTGTAACCAGTGCAGAGAATAATCGCATCATAATCTCCAGAGGTGCCGTCCTTGAAATGGCAGGTCTTTCCCTCGATTTTTATGAGTAAGGGCACTTCATGAATCTTTTCAGGCCATTTGAAACCCAACTTGGCTGTACGGTATGAAATAGTGATTTGTTCTGCCCCGAATTTGAACAATTGGAGAGCAATATCCTCGGCACTGTAACTGGAACCGACTACCAAAATCCTCTTGCCAGTAAACTCTCTCGCATTCCTCAAGTCGTGGGAATGCATGGCACGTCCCTCAAAGGTTTCAATACCCTCGAAATGAGGAACGTTAGGAACAGAAAAATGGCCCGAAGCTACGATCAGTCGGTCGAATTCCTGTTCAATATCCAATCCCTGCACGAGATTCCTTACTCGAACTGTGAAGGTAGCAGTTTTATCATCAAAACTAACATTCCTGACCACGTGCCTCGTAAGAACGTCCTCCTTTTTCACCCCATGAAACTTCCAGTAGCCTCGCAGGTAATCGAACAACACGTCACGAGGAGGGTAGGACGGGATAGGCTTCCCGAAATGGTCATCAAAAGTGTAATCTGGGAATTCCAGACATTCTTTCGGACCATTTGAGAAAAGGTCGCGGTACTGCGAACAATGCACTGGTTCCCCAAACTCGTCAGTACCTGAAAACATCAAGATGAAAAACATTCCGATGAACGTAAAGAGAGTGCTGAAAGGCTTAATTTATCTTAGGCCGTCAAAGGCTTATATGTTTGCACTTATTTCAATCAACTAGATCGAGAGGCTTCGTTTAATATTTCATTCACGGTAATAAATTTTAGTTTTATCTCAAACCCTGCCCCAACTGCATTTATTACTGCCGTTTTGTGATGAACATTGAACATTGGCAAAAAGTCAAATATTCCAAAGTTACCACGATCGACAGAAATATTCCAAACTTAAATTCAGTGTAACCCTGCTGGTGCAGCGCCACTCGCACTGCAGCAGGGTTACAGACTGAACACAATGACGCTATAACTGGGCCTGGCTGGCTTCCTTGTTTTCACAATACAATAAACTAACCGGTTCTCCAAGTCAAATTCCAAAGACCGCCTGGTTGTTCCTGTTTTTCAAAGCACGTCACCTCGCACTCCACACCCTGGTCTTTTAGCTTTTTGAACATTGCCAGAGTGCTCATACCACTAGGACCGGCACCCACTATGCAAACACGAACAACCATCCTGGATAGTAGAATATTTGTATTTTATTTTTGTAAAAATTTAATTTATGTTTTTTTATTTTATGTCACCACTCACCAATATTGAAAACTGAGTTTCTGGCGTAATAGTGTATGCTAGTCAAGCTCTAGTCACGTAACACGAACGGCAGGGCGTACCGTATGACAGAAATGAAACGAGTCAATGAAAGAGAGAAACTATTACCTTATCGGACCTTATTTGGACGGAAATTAATTGAACGCTGGAGGCCCCATAACGTTCAACTTAATTTCCGTTCAAATAAAGTCCGTTCATTTAAGGTCCGTCCAAGTTAAAGTCCGTTGAATTTTTTCCAAAAATTTTTCCACTTCGAACTTTGTGTCCAGAATATGACAACTATGAGAACTTTACTGTTCCGTATAAGTTAACGACAGAAAGGTTCTCCTTGATCTGCCGGAGGCACAGAAAACTCTACTAACTATAAAATGTTTTCAAGGGTCACTTGGCGGAAAAAGTCAACGAAATTATGGCACTCAACAACATAGTTCATGAGCTAGTCCCAGCCAACATGACAAACCTGTTCCAGCCTCTAGATATTACGGTAAATCGTGTTGCCAAGGACACTGTGTCCGACGTTGTTATAGTTCAATATTCATATTACTCAGGAGAGGTAATGAAACAGTGCTAGGAAAGCTAATTTACGTTATTTTATTGTTAATGTTAACCTAAAGTTGTTTAAAATAAAAACCACTTCACGCCGAATGGCTTGTAAAAGTTAACACTGAAATGCAGGACCGGGGTAGTTTGATAAAAAAAAAGGTTTCCCAGGTTTCCATAAAGCTAGAAATCACTGATGCTTTAAGCATGGACTATTTCATGCACGAAAACCCATCTGATGAAGATGATATGTGATATTAGACACTGATCATGTACGCATATTTTAAAATTTTTACTGCTTAAAAACGTCAAAAAAATGAAAAACCTCGGATTTTTGATGGTTTTGAATGACTTCTAGTTCTACTTCTAGCGTTCATATTAATGTCCGTTCATAATTATGTCCGTTCATTTAATGTCCGTCAAAATAAGGTCCGATAAGGTAGTCATTCAGGACCAGCTAGAGAACGGGTTTAAAAAGTCACGTGACAGTCGAGTGTAGAGCGATTAATCATAATACCATAAAACACCCTCGAGCGTTCTAAATCACTCTACAGTCGATCTTCGAGATTGTTCTAAAAGGGCCCCCGACAGTTGAAACCAAATTCAATCGATGTATTTTAGGACGCTGATTCCGAATCACCCCCCCCCCCCCCCCCCCCCCCCCCCATGACATAGGGTTACAATACTCCAGTACTGACGAGATATAGGCGAGAAACTGTCTCGATCACGTGATATGACCGTATAAGGAAGTTAGTCTACCTTATCGGACCTTATTTGGACGGACATTACATAAACGGACATAATTATGAACGGACATTAATATGAACGCTCGAAGGCATTCAAAACCATCAAAAATCCGAATTTTTTTCAATTTTTTTGACGTTTTTTAAATTTCAGCAAATGATTTTTAAATCCATTTTAATTTTTTTATACAGTAAGTAAGAAAAGCAGTCATTGAGCAGTAAAAATGTTAAATATATGTACATGATCAGTGTCTAATATCACATATCATCTTCATCAAATGGGTTTTCGTGCATGAAATAGTCCATGCTTAAAGCATCAGTGATTTCTAGCTTTATTGAAACCTTTTTTATCAAACTACCCCGGTCCTGCATTTCAGTGTTAACTTTTACAAACCATTCGGCGTGAAGTGGTTTTATCTTAGACAACTTAAGGTTAACCTTAACATAAAGCTTTCCTAGCACTGTTCCATTACCTCCCCTGAGTAATATGAACTATAACAACGTCGGACAATGTCCTTGGAAACACGATTTACCGTAATATCTAGAGGCTGGAACAAGTTTGTCATGTTGGCGGGGACTAGTTCATGAACTATATTGTTGAGTGCCATAATTTCGTTGACTTTTTTCCGCCAAGTGACCCTTGAAAACATTATATACTAGTAGAATGTTCTGTGCCTCCGGCAGACCAAGGAGAACCTTTCCATCGTTAACTTACGGCACAATCAAGTTCTCAAAGTTGTCATATTCTGGACAAAAAGTTCGAAATGGAAAAATTTTTGAAAAAATTTCAACGGACTTTAACTTGGACGGACATTAATTGAACGGACTTTATTTGAATGGACATTAAGATGAACGCTAGGGCCTCCAGCGTTCAAGTAATGTCCGTCCAAATAAGGTCCGATAAGGTAATTTCTCGTTAGGGTTAGGGTTTCAGCATATGCTTTTGTTAAGGATTGGGTTAGGGTTAGGGTTGGGATCAGATAACTATAAGAGGGTTAGGGTTTCGAATAGTCGTTCAGGACCAGCTACAGAACGGGTAGAAAAAGTCACGTGACAGTCGAGAGTAGAGTGATTAATTATCATCCAAACACCCTGCTGTACAGGTGCCTTAATGGAAATTCTTTGCTAAACTGGAGAATGAATAAAGGAATAAGGCAGCAGAATGAATAAAGTAACAAGTTCAAAATGTTATACATAAGCATGTATAACACTGTATGAAATAGTCCATGCTTAAAGCATCAGTGATTTCTACGTTTATGGAAACCTTTTAAAAAAATCAAACTAGTACTACCCCGGTCCTGCATTTCAGTGATAACTTTTACAAGCCATTCGGTGTGAAGTGGTTTTTATCTTAGACAACTTTAGGTTAACCTTAACATCAAGTGGAGCTTTCCTAGCACTGTTTCATTACCTCCCCTCAGTAAATATATGAACTATAACAACGTCGGACAATGTCCTTGGCAACGATTTACTGTAATATATCTCGCTCCTACTAAATCGCTCGCCCAAATTTTAAGACAATTCTTGTGAAAAGGCCCTTTAGGCATGGAATTGATCGAAATCAGTCTATTTTTGGACGCTGATTCCGAATCACCCCCCATGACGTAGGGTTAAAATGCTTCCCTGGACAGTTATGGGCAAAAAACCGTTTTGGTCACGTGACAGGCTAGTAAAACGTGAATTCGATTATTTAGGGCTCGGGTTAGGGTAAGGGTTGTGGTTAAGATTATGGATAGCTTCGGGGTTATGGTTAGGGTTAGGGTTGGGATTAGGGTTTATGTAAAACCGTTTTGTACGGCTGCAAAACCAAAAAAACCAAAGTCACGTGAAATTTTTGGGCGAGCGATTTAGTAAGAGCCAATATATCTAGAGGCTGGAACAAGTTTGTCATATGTTTGCGGGGACTAGCTCATTAACTATGTTGTTGAGTGCCATAATTTCGACTCGTTGACTTTTTCCGCCAAGTGACCCTTGAAAATATCATATTGATATACTAGTATAATTTTCTGTGCCTTCCGCAGACCAAGGAGGACCTTTCCGTCGTTAACTTACGGCACAATAAAGTTATCATAGTTGCCAGAATTCTGGACAAAAATTTCGAAGTGGAAACATTTTTGAAAAAAATTCAACGGACTTAAACTTGAACAGACCTTAAATGAACGGACTTAATTTGAATGGACATTAAGATATTAACGTTAGGGCCTCCATCGTTCAATTAATGTCGTCCAAATAAAGTCCGATAAGGTAGGTTGATCTGTTACGTCTTTGTACGGAGTATATAAAATTAGGTTTGATTTTTTCGAAATTTGGAAAAAATGTTATTGTTGTTGCCGCCGTAGAATCCTGTTTTTCACGTCTCCACACCGTACAGCCCTGTTTTTGGGGCGTCATAACCGTAGAGTTCGGAATCGGACCCCTAATGAAACTTGATTCACTTTCAGTCAGAGGCAAAAGCTTGATTCATCGAACGAGAAAGGGTAAAATGTGATAATGATTAACTTGTCGCGCTTGGTCCAATTTGGCGCAATACCCCCAACAGATTGAAATCGCGTCGCCTTATTATCATCAAGGCAGCATGTATAATGTATAATTTCTAACCGTGGCTAATGCAACTAAGGACCATGATCGATAGACGATAGAATTAGACTATTATTAATATTAACAATGTAATATGCTTAGTCGCCAGCTCAAACGTTGATGTGATGCAACGTTAGACTCAAGTCTCAATGTTTATCCTATTAATTAATAAACCAACAGTTGAAACTCATCAAAGTTAAACTAATTTATTGTTTTTCTGACCTCCAGACCGTTAAGTTAACGATTCATATTATCTACAGTTAACTGAGTAAGCGATGGGGAGAGCTGTGTTACAATAGCATTAGCAAATAGAACATGACATGATATGTGCGAGTTCGTTTTATGCCCCTCATTGAGATTCTTTGGATAATGGTAAAGTTATACACGTACTACTACTAGTAGTAGTACTATGTACTAGGAGGTGCACGATAAAATTAAACTTGCTCGGATTTTCAAAATGTGTGTACCATCGCATCGTTTTCATTGATGCTTTAAGCATGGACTATTTTATGTAATGCACGAAAACCCATTTGATGATAAAGATGATATGTGATATTAGACAGTAGACACTGATCATGTAATGTACACATATTTTTACTCATGCTTAACGACTGCTTTTCTTACTTACTGTATAAAAAACGGATTTAAAAATAATTTGCTGTGATAAAAAACTTAAATAAAAATGGGGAAAAATTCGGATTTTTGATGGTTTTGAATGCCTTCTAGCGTTCATATTAATTGTTAATGTCCGTTCATAATTATGTCCGTTTATTAAATGTCCGTCCAAATAAGGTCCGATAAGGTAAATAGAAAAGTAATACAAAGTGAACGTCAACAGATAAAACTCCTTCGTTCGCTCCATGCCAAACGATTGACGTGAATATAGATCACTCGACGTGTCTAATCACAGGAGATAGTGCTCAGTCAAACTGGCTATCGACAAATCGGATCCAAGGGGCAAATCGGATTAAGGGGCAACTAGAAGTGAGCTCTCCGCTTCTGGCTCTCCGGGTATAATCTCAAAATCCTGTCACGCTAGGATGCGTGACGGTACACGCATCTGCTTGCACCACGTGACACGCAGTCTCGCCAATGAGCACTCCGCTAGCAGTCACCCTGTGGCCGTGAGGACCAACCACAGGCTTGGCTGACAGTCAGGTGCAGAGGTTAGCGGACGGCTCCAAACGGACAGTTGGTTTGTCAGTCAACCAATCTTACACTCAAATGTGTAAATTGAAATAAACCCTTCCATTTAAAACAACTGTGAAACAGTTACACCTTACACAGTTTTACCCGGAGGCCGGAAACATATAACGGTCCCTTTAAAACAGCTCAACAATCTAAAGGCAGATTGTTCTCCTGTTTTGTTGACTACGCCAAAGCGTTTGATACAGTCTGCCGGGAGGCACTCTTGTACAAACTCTGGAAACTAGGCATCAAAGGAAGATTCTTTGGTTGCATGGAGTTCATGTACACAAACTCCAAAGCAAAAATCAAGCTCTTGAACAAGCTCTCTGAAAAGATCGATGTTCTTTGCGGGACTGAACAAGGACACCCCATGTCTCCAGAACTCTTCAAATGCTTCATACACCAACTATCAGAAGACCTTAATTCTATGGAAAATGTCGAAGTACCGTTACTGAAAAGTACTAGAGTAACCCACCTCCTCTGGGCCGATGACCTGATTCTGTTGGCTCTCGATCAAGAGAGTCTTCAAAGAATGTTAGAAGTTTTACACACCTACTGTCAAGAGTGGGGGTTATCGGTTAACATATCAAAAACAGCAATTATGGTGTTTAACCGGGCAGGACGGGTGCTCAAGGACAGTACTAATTTTGTCTACGGGGAAATGACCTTGCCATCAGTGCGTGAGTACACATATCTTGGAATTACGTTCACACTCACGGGATCATTAAAACTTGCTCAGATAAAGCTTAGACAAAAAGGGCTCCGGAGCTACTTCTCTCTCAAGAGTATGCTTGACCTTCGATACCTCCGGAAGACAACTGTGTTTAAGCTTTTCGACACTCTGATTGTTCCTGTTCTATCCTACGGGTGTCAGATCTGGCTTCCCATGACAAATTTCATGTCTATCTTTGCTACGGGGAGTTATCCGGCTACTCAGGATACAGCAAAAGACCCCCTGGAGAAAGTTCACCTATCATTTATGAAATGGACTATGAATGTCAACAAATCGACCTCAAACACCGCTGTGTGGGGTGACACTGGAAGATACCCGCTTGCCATCGAGCTTACGTCCCAAGTCTATAGCTACCTCGGGAGGTTGGAGGGACTCTCCCGGCTGGAATCCACCAAGAACACAGTGAAACAACTGATAGGAGGAAGTGATATTTCAAACCCGCTCAAAATCAGCGAGGCTATGAAAACCCTTTTCGTTCAACAATGGAACAAAGAGCGAAAACTCAACAGAAAACTAGGATTCTACGACCTCATCAAGGCAAGCTTCGGTTGCGAAACATACCTGTCGATCAACCTACGGCCACAGCAGACTAGGAGACTTGCGCAACTCAGAACAAGCTCGCATCAATACAACATCGAAACTGGAAGACACGGCATGCATCGACATAAACTTTCGAATAGGGCATGCAAACACTGTTCTACTACAAATGTGGAGTCACTCGATCTTCTTCTAGAGCTTCCTTTCCCTGATCCAATCATCGAAGATGAACTTCATGTATTGCGTACTTGCCCTCTCTATGAAGATCTCCGCCACTGTTTGTCCCAACAAAGTAAAACAATACTCTTCTCTGACATTGGACAGATCTTCGCACACCCTACAACCATCGGAGACCTAGGAAGGTTCCTTACCAAAGCTCATGAACGAAGATTCCCTTAAGCGTCCTCCAAACAAATTCCTAACATTAACAATATTGCCAAATTATAGTCTATGACTCGGAACACTTTCAGATAAGTTCATTTAAATTATTAAGTATTTTGAATCTCACTCATAAGATTTACGGGGTTCATTGTATATATATATATTTCATGGCTGGACTTCTACACAATAAAAGAAAGCGGTTGTGATTAGATCGTCGAAAGTCTTTGCATCATTTATTTACATCAATTCTGAGAAATTATATCATTAAAGTAACTACCTTATCGGACCTTATTTGGACGGACATTACTTGAACGCTGGAGGCCCTAGCGTTCATTTTAATGTCCGTTCAAATAAAGTCCGTTCAATTAATGTCCGTCCAAGTTAAAGTCCGTTGAAATTTTTTTCAAAAATTTGTCCACTTTGAACTTTTTGTCCAGAATATGACAACTATGAGAACTTTATTGTGCCGTAAGTTAACGACGGAAAGGTTCTCCTTTAATTGGTCAGCTGGAGGCACAGAAAACTCTACTAGTATATGATGTTTTCAAGGGTCACTTGGCGGAAAAAGTCAATAATATAATAAGTGACGTTCAGGAAAATTTGATGGACGAAGAAAATTGAAAATTGAAAATAAGACCCAAGTCCAAAAATGAGCTGGCGGTGGGATCGAATGATAAATTAGCTTAGCCGACTGAATGATTCAATGAAACAAGAAATATTTTATGACTGTATAATTGGTGTGGAACAGCCCTTAAACATTCTGAAATTTATGGAGGATTTCTGGAATTTCTGGAAATGATCTTACTTTACCTCACGTTTGCACCCCGACACTAAGTGGACCGACAATGGTATGGGGGTCACGACATGATGTTATGAGGGTCACGACAATGGTATGGGGGTCACGACTTCATACAAATCTAAATCAGGTAACCGGAAGTTAAAGGGCTCCGGAGCTACTTCTCTCTCAAGAGTATGCTTGACCTTCGATACCTCCGGAAGACAACTGTGTTTAAGCTTTTCGACACTCTGATTGTTCCTGTTCTATCCTACGGGTGTCAGATCTGGCTTCCCATGACAAATTTCATGTCTATCTTTGCTACGGGGAGTTATCCGGCTACTCAGGATACAGCAAAAGACCCCCTGGAGAAAGTTCACCTATCATTTATGAAATGGACTATGAATGTCAACAAATCGACCTCAAACACCGCTGTGTGGGGTGACACTGGAAGATACCCGCTTGCCATCGAGCTTACGTCCCAAGTCTATAGCTACCTCGGGAGGTTGGAGGGACTCTCCCGGCTGGAATCCACCAAGAACACAGTGAAACAACTGATAGGAGGAAGTGATATTTCAAACCCGCTCAAAATCAGCGAGGCTATGAAAACCCTTTTCGTTCAACAATGGAACAAAGAGCGAAAACTCAACAGAAAACTAGGATTCTACGACCTCATCAAGGCAAGCTTCGGTTGCGAAACATACCTGTCGATCAACCTACGGCCACAGCAGACTAGGAGACTTGCGCAACTCAGAACAAGCTCGCATCAATACAACATCGAAACTGGAAGACACGGCATGCATCGACATAAACTTTCGAATAGGGCATGCAAACACTGTTCTACTACAAATGTGGAGTCACTCGATCTTCTTCTAGAGCTTCCTTTCCCTGATCCAATCATCGAAGATGAACTTCATGTATTGCGTACTTGCCCTCTCTATGAAGATCTCCGCCACTGTTTGTCCCAACAAAGTAAAACAATACTCTTCTCTGACATTGGACAGATCTTCGCACACCCTACAACCATCGGAGACCTAGGAAGGTTCCTTACCAAAGCTCATGAACGAAGATTCCCTTAAGCGTCCTCCAAACAAATTCCTAACATTAACAATATTGCCAAATTATAGTCTATGACTCGGAACACTTTCAGATAAGTTCATTTAAATTATTAAGTATTTTGAATCTCACTCATAAGATTTACGGGGTTCATTGTATATATATATATTTCATGGCTGGACTTCTACACAATAAAAGAAAGCGGTTGTGATTAGATCGTCGAAAGTCTTTGCATCATTTATTTACATCAATTCTGAGAAATTATATCATTAAAGTAACTACCTTATCGGACCTTATTTGGACGGACATTACTTGAACGCTGGAGGCCCTAGCGTTCATTTTAATGTCCGTTCAAATAAAGTCCGTTCAATTAATGTCCGTCCAAGTTAAAGTCCGTTGAAATTTTTTTCAAAAATTTGTCCACTTTGAACTTTTTGTCCAGAATATGACAACTATGAGAACTTTATTGTGCCGTAAGTTAACGACGGAAAGGTTCTCCTTTAATTGGTCAGCTGGAGGCACAGAAAACTCTACTAGTATATGATGTTTTCAAGGGTCACTTGGCGGAAAAAGTCAATAATATAATAAGTGACGTTCAGGAAAATTTGATGGACGAAGAAAATTGAAAATTGAAAATAAGACCCAAGTCCAAAAATGAGCTGGCGGTGGGATCGAATGATAAATTAGCTTAGCCGACTGAATGATTCAATGAAACAAGAAATATTTTATGACTGTATAATTGGTGTGGAACAGCCCTTAAACATTCTGAAATTTATGGAGGATTTCTGGAATTTCTGGAAATGATCTTACTTTACCTCACGTTTGCACCCCGACACTAAGTGGACCGACAATGGTATGGGGGTCACGACATGATGTTATGAGGGTCACGACAATGGTATGGGGGTCACGACTTCATACAAATCTAAATCAGGTAACCGGAAGTTAACCCAGTAGAGGAATCTATGAATCTTTCCTAGCCGTTAAGTAAACATCTACGGTAAGGTAATGCTTCCCTTGACGATAACCCAGCCTGTGGACATACTATGTTTCTAAGATAAACATATATCTCTGCGGCTATTTCTATCCTCAGGATGCCAGATAATGTGAAAAACAAAACTTCAATTTATATTGGTCGTCCGCTTTTCTTATTCTGATTCATTCACGGCCGATTTCATTCTCGGCAACATTTCGCGTTTAGTACAGAAACGGTAATTTAATTTGATATCATTTCCTTTTATTTGGAAAAAGGAAACTTTTGTTATGTTCCATGCACTTTATATTATTACCCAATTTTGGGTTTTGGTTGAAAACTATTTCCAATGGAATTGAACATGAAATAATTTAAGTTTAACTACATGTATATTGTATAGTGTCAATGCAATGCAAACATTTATATGTGCCATTAATTTACGAGAGGGCCGCCAAAATGTTTGTCGAAATAATTTTTGGGAACTAAGAGTAAAATAATAAACTTTCTAATTGTGGTACGTGAGAGCATATTATTATAAACAAATTAATTCTATCAAAATTCTTGTTACTGGGCGGCGCTCGGCCTATCAATTGTTATTCCAATATATATTCAATCTGTTTATGAACAGAGAGGTCCCCAGGTAAAATTCGTGGGGAGATATAATTAAATTTCTCAATCGTTATGTGGTAGTTGGTATGGTACCCTGATAATGACTTGTAATTTATACTTATACTTAAACCCATGTCTATACTGGAGCTACGCGTTTCCAAGAAAACTTGATCACAATGCTGGCAAGCATTACCGTCGCCCTTATATTCACAATACTATTTACCCCCTATACTAGTATATCCCCTTTATTGTTTTCCAGGCATTAAGACTCATCGAAAGTAGTTCAGCAGGCATATTTAAGTTCAAAACATTCTAATTCAATGTTAAAGATGACAGGAATAAGAAATAGTTATGTGGAGGTTTTTAAGAAATTTGCGCAAAATACGCGCCAGCATGTTATACGAAATTAGGTAAAAAACCCAAAATCGCCATATTCAGGTGCCTTAAAAACCATGTTAAAATTGAGTTAGAGATATGAAACTTTGCAGGGCGTCTAGACCTTGTCCAAATCGACTGTAAAAAAAATTTCATGTTTCAGGAGTATCGGGAAGTGGGTTTTCTGGAACCCCTGTTTTACAACAGATTGTCGTGAAGTATATATCACAATGCTGGCAAGCATTACCGTCGCCCTTTTATTCACAACACTATTTACCCCCTGTACGATTATATCCCCTTTATTGTTTTCCAGGCATTAAGACTCATCGAAAGTAGTTCAGCAGGTACATTTAAGTTCAAAACATTCTAATTCAATGTTGAAGATGACAGGAATAAGAAATACCTTATCGGACCTTATTTGGACGGACATTAATTGAACGCTGGAGGCCTTAACGTTCATCTCAATGTCCGTTCAAATAAAGTCCGTTCATTTAAGGTCCGTCCAAGTTAAAGTCCGTTGAATTGTTTTCAAAAATTCGAACTTTTTGTCCAGAATATGACAACTATGAGAACTTTATTGTGCCGTAAGTTAACGACGGAAAGGTTCTCCTTGGTCTGCCGGAGGCACAGAAAACTCTACTAGTATATGATGTTTCCAAGGGGCACTTAGCGGAAAAAGTCAACGAAATTATGGCACTCAACAACATAGTTCATGAGCTAGTCCCCGCCAACATTACAAACTTGTTCCAGCCTCTACATATATTACGGTAAATCGTGTTGCCAAGGACATTGTTGATTGTCTATTTATACTATTAGACGAGACTAAAGAGTTTCTCGAATATAAAATTGATTTATTGATTGCAAAGGCCCTTAAGCGCTTGGTACATCGACTTTAATTATATTTTATGTCTGTATCTGCACCCGGGAATTAAAAATTGCAAAATCTTGCAGCTTCGGGAAATTAAATTACCATAATGATATTAGAGTTCAGACTACGCAATATGTAAGTCAACGAAAATAAATCCCATGGAAAAAGCGCTCTTGACGAATCGCTAATGAGAGCGGGAATTGGAAAAAGGACGGTCAAGCAAAACCCTTGCAAATCTTATCGAAGATATTCCCTCTTAGAGTTATTGACAATGACATACGTTGCATGCCACTTTTCGCGCGCGAAACATGTATCAAACGATTTACTCCCAAGCTCCCACACTGTAAAACACTAAATCATGTCGAGTCCCAAATAATGGTGATCAGTGCAGACAAAACAGCAAAGCCAAAAAGAAAAGAAAAGGGGGGACCCCCAACCCATGTAGGCGTAGCTGAGACACCTCACAGCAAGTAGACCAAAGTGGCTCTTGCTTGTGAAAGGTGTATCACTATCAGCTCCCCGCTTGGTTCAGCTAGGCCTGATGGAGTTCTCTTCCAATTATTCAATTAGACAGTTATATATAGTATAGCCTTCTGAAGCAGCCCACAAGTGAGCCAGAAAGAAGGTTAACCTATTTTAATTTTTATTCCAGCTGTTGTAAGCCTAATGATCATTATGAAAGTCTGGAAATAGAGATCAAGTTTCTAGCTAACTCGTTGAAACTGAAAAGACGTTGAAACTGGGATAAAAAACATTACACCTGCACCAACGCCCAAAAAGATTAACCAATTGATATGAGCAACGTTTAAAATTGAACAGCGTTTTAACGTTGTATTTAATTTTATATTGTGAATGAAAAGTTCTTAAACGTTTTATACTTATAGGCCAACGTTGGTTAACTTTAAAGGTTAATTTTTTAACGTTGAACTATTTCATGCACGAAAACCCATTTATGATGAAGATGATATGCGATATTAAACACTGATCATGTACACATCTTTTAACATTTTTACTGCTTAACGAATGTTTTTCTTACTTACTGTATAAAAAATGGTTTTAAAAATCATTTTCTGGAATAAAAAACCGTTTTTTAAAAAAAATCGGATTTTTGATGGTTTTGAGTGCCTTCTAGCGTTCATATTAATGTCCGTTCATAATTATGTCCGTTCATTTAATGTCCGTCCAAATAAGGTCCGATAAGGTACAACAAATACGAATCATATACAATTGAGAATAAATACAAACTAAAAGCAGTGGGAAAATCTGATGAACTGAAATTTAAAAAAGAAACTGAAAGCCGTTAAAAATGCACTCTTATCTTATCTCTTATCTAAATATTGATAACTGATTCTCGGAAAATCACTTAAAATCACAACAAAAAACCTGTAAAATTAATACTAAAGTAAAAAATGTAGTATGCACGTCTCTGGAATAATGGTATAACTAAATAAAATCTACAAAATATACTAAAACTAAAACTAAGCTCCGGCAGATTTAAAAAGTATATGGTTACTATCAAGGGTGTTCATACCCCCAAACCGTTCAAGGGTTTTCAATTGGGTCTGGTAGAACCCCTCTCTAGCTTCCATAGCCTTTTCTTTGTCTGCTTTACTAATATTAGGCTCAAATACTAAAGCGTCTACTATAATGACAGAAAGGTGCTTACTAAGTGAGGAATTATAGGAGGCTATGGTACTAAAATATATATATACTTTATGACTTTTGGGTAAATTTAATTTTTTTAATATCTGGTCAGACATTACCATTGTAATTTGACTTTTGAATCGTTTAATCCGTTTAATCCGTTTAATCCGTTTAATCCGTTTAATCCGTTTAATCCGTTTAATCCGTTTAATCCGTTTAATCCGTTTTGGTTGGTGGACGACAAGAAAACATTGATTTAAATACTTGTGGAATGTTTTACTCAAAAGACCATATATTCACAAATGCCTGGTTCATGATGACTTTGTGATATCTCTCAAACAAATATGCTGCTAAGACTTGTTATTACCGAGCGTGCTAAATCACTCTACAGTTCTAAAATGGCCCCCGACAGTTGAAACCGACTTCAATCGATGCATGAAGATCTGGAATTAATTTTTTATTAACTTTACAACGTAAGATAATCAAATACCACGAAAGAATATACTTGACATACGTTGCATGCCACTTTTCGCGCGCCGCACGAAACACAGAGAGCACAAAAAGAAATGACAGAAAAGTTGCACTCAATAATATTAATAATTATACGTATAACACGGCTCATTTCCTGGTATTCCTGGTATATGGTACATAATTCACAACAACAACAAAACCACTATTCATGGTATTCGTGCTAAATCACTCTACAGTCGATCTTCGGGATTGTTCTAAAATGGCCCTCGACAGTTGAAACCAACTTCAATCGATTTATTTTCGGACGCTGATTCCGAATCACCCCCATGACATAGGGTTAAAATGCTCCCCTGACGAGATATTGGCGAAAAACTGCCTCGATCACGTGATATGACCGAATAAGAAAGTAAGTCTAATTTCTCGTTAGGGTTAGGGTTTCAGCATATGCTTTTGTTAAGGATTGGGTTAGGGTTAGGGTCGGGATCAAATTAGAGGGTTAGGGTTTCAAATAGTCGTTCAGGGCCAGCTAGAGAACGGGTTGAAAAAGTCACGTGACAGTCGAGTGTAGAGTGATTAATTATCATCCGGTAACAATCGTAGCGGTTCTCGTTTATCTCATGCGCATTGTGCATTGTGGGTAAATTTACTTAGCTGACTAAAATCTGTAAAACTGCTTGTATTGCTGGGAGTGGGATGTCACGGACGGAGTTGATGAATCCGGATTTTTGGAATTGGAACCAAGTTGGAACCAGGGGACAAATAGTAATAATAAAAAGAACACACAGAATGGTTCAAAATTGGTCGGAAAGAGTTAATAATGGACCACCAACAGTGGTCCCTCTTTATTGTCGTCGATTTGATCGTTCATTTTTTCATATCATGAACAAATTTTGTTAAAAACAATCATGAGGGATCATAATAGCAGTACTACTGTAGCAACTAAGTTTAAATACCTGTTAAATAGAAGTTGGAGATTAAAAAACCACCCAAAATCATGTTTATAATTTGTCCCCATTTGGTTACAAATTTTTGAATTCATCTACTGCACTGACGTAACGGACGTAACGGAGTGAGAAATCTATGGTATGTATAGTATATATGATATTTTCCGGTTCAAATTGGAAGGGGTGTAATCCGATACATGCGCATGATACAATATAGTGTCTAATATATAGAACGCCAGTGTTATTTGTTTTACAACTTGCCGCCAGCCAGTCTGAGTCTATGCTGATAATACCTTGGCTTCTCTTGCGGGAAAAATGTGCAAATTATCAGCTCTTAGTGTCCGAGACTTTTAGTGGATATAATTCCCGGAAGGTACCTTGGCTGCTTTGGGCCGCAAATTCCCTCCAGCAAGCTGTCGGGAATTATCACGAGCGGCCCGAAGCAGCCAAGGTATTATTGTATTACTAGTGTAACCCGTGCCTTCGGCCGGGACTTTACTGTCACAGTTGCAATGTAAAAGTATACAACCGCATTATATATTTGATATCACGCATAACGCTGTCTTATGAAAGTATGAAATCTCCCTACAGATGAAACAAACCGGCCGCAAGAGTGAGCTCTAAGCTTATAGTATTACGTGGGGCTAAACTAATTACGGTACATGCTATCCTCCTCGTTCTCTCTCCCATCCATTTATGTCACATTTCTGGAACAAAATCATCAATTAAACCACTTAGGGGTCGTTCATATATTACGTAATCAGCCGAGGGGGGAGGGGGGTTTCCAAATTCTTACGGTTGATTACGGGGGGGGGGGGGGGGGGTTTCGGTCGTTGATTACGTCAAACTTTTCTTTTTTACCCTCTAGAATAATAACAATTTGACAATATTTTAATTCAAATTCCACTCAATTTCACTCTGATAGTGATAAAATTTAGAAATTGATCGAATATCCGGATATAATAGTAAGTAGTTTAGAAGGTGCTTGGCCGGATATCATAACAATGATTTCGGCTCATCATGATAGCATGATCAGGGTAGCATGAAACGTAGAGAAAAGTGTTTTCTAGGGAAAAAAAAGGGGGGGGTCAGGCCATGATTACGTAATATTGCTGTCAGGAGGGGGGGGGTTTGGGTGTTGATTACGGTTGATTACGGCAGGGGGGAGGGGGTAAAAATTGCTAAAATATTGATTACGTAATATGTGAACGACCCCTTACCACCGGCCGATTTTTATAAATTTGCTTATGGGCTTCGTCAGAGTTTTGTCAGCACTATACCGAAAAAAACCAGTCCCGTAACTATTACCGTTTTTTTGTATAACCGTTCGGACACACAGACACACAGACATTCTGGTGTTATTAAGTTGATATTTTCCACCGTGAAATATCGTGTATATGATGCGTGCAATTTGGCAGCTCTGCGCGCGCGCGCGCGCACACATATGAAGTTGGCGCCGAGAAGTGTGCGTTTAAACATATCGCCGCTTCCTGAAAGTGATTCATCTGTACACTTAAAATGTGGGGTTATAGCCTTGTTCAAACATGTAACACCTGTCATTAGAGCATTTAAAATGACCGATTGATAGAACTAAATGACATAAGGTTTAAAAGCGATGCACGGGATCATTAATTTGTCACAAACATATTCTCACGATCCTACAAAATTACATTCAAACACAGTTATGTTAGAACCGCGTCATTCCAATGAAAAGCTTACATTTAAACAATAGTATGCACTAAAAACCCGGGCATTCTCCGGTCGGATGCAAGTCGGCCAGTTATCAAGCTGTGATTTGGTACAGCTTCGGCTGGTGATACACACTCTGGCTCGTAGGACTTACCCCCCTACAGCTTATATAGTTATATAGTGCCTCGGCACAGAGTGGCTTAGGGTTACTGAAAAAGTGAAGATCAGCACCTCAGGCCCCTCAGACTCTTATGATTAGAGAATCTTAGGGAGATTTGAGGTAGTATTACCGACATACGACTGTATGACACTATAGACAGTAGTGATTAGTGACGTTAAATCATTTCAATTTTACTGAATTAGACTGGAATATCCAGTTGGGCGATCTATTGAAGTACAATGACCCTGTCTTTTTAATATCAAAATAAGTAATTTAGATTATTCAAGCTACTAAAAAAGCCTTCGATTCATTAAAATTGAGCTCATATTACACAGCTTAAGTATGAAGTGCCGAACTTACCTATTGAGTAATGAGTATTAAACCTATCAAGAAGGTTAGAAGTAGAAATATTCACGGTAATTACACAATCTGGGGACCACCTCCTTGACAATTACTTGAAAACTTATATTACAATTGTTTTTCTGTAAACGTTTAATTAACTTAAATATAGAGTGGAACTAGTATAGTTAGTTAACCTAAAATTTTATATTTATGATGACGATGTTTGTGTCATGTCATCATTTGATTTGATCTTGCAGTTGATAATGATGATAATCATTAACACTAGGTTACCAGGTAACAGGTTACCAGGTTGCCAGGCAACAGGTTACCAGATTGCCAGGTAACAGGTCACACCTAGAATAATGAGATACATTAAGGGGTCGTTCACATATTACGTAATCAGCTGAGGGGGGTTTCCAAATGCTTACGGTTGATTACGGGGGGGGGGGGGGGGGGGGGGGTTGGGTCTTGATTACGGTTGATTATGGAAGGGGGTAAAAATTGCCAAAATATTGATTACGTAATATGTGAACGACCCCTAAGAAGTCTTCATTTGTAAACCATTTCTTTTTTTCAGCCCGACAAAAAGAAACAAAAAATATCATGAAGAAGTGATATAATTTTTACTCCAATGGGTACAATCAATTTGAAATTTGAATTAAACTTTAGATCTAAAAAAGATAAAATGTTAAGAATTTTTCTTTTAAAACTACAATAAATCTTCACAATCTGTGTGATAAATAGCGTCAATCAATGACTTGAAAAAATGTAAACTATTTAAGCCTCTAGCCCGGACTTTTTAAAAAACTAGGCACAAGTTTCTCCCACAAAAACTTTATAATTACTTTCCCGCGTAAGTGCTCAGTCCACTCGAATATAATTCCCTGGCATGAAGCCAGATGTACCATTAAATCATGCCCTCCCTATACTTGACGTGGCAGTAGTGTTACATATATAGTAGTCTGATGAAAAGCTGTCAGCATTGTGTGTACAAATGTATTTAACATCGTGTTTTTGTGACCACAAGATTCAGGTTAATCTGCAGTACAGCTAGTTTCAACTGACGATGACGTGCAATAAAAGTGATTCAAATATTTTATTATAGAAATTTAACATATACAAATTGACGTGTATTAATATAAATTTGCTTAATAAATTCTCATGTTAAAATCTAAATATATATCGTTATAATTTCATTTAAAGGCTATACATTATTACATAGTCATTGCCCTCAAGCTTTCGTTACCATGGTAACACCACTACATTCCCGAATTTAAACTGACCACAATTATTTCCCTCACTATCAAAACCATTGCAGAGTACAGAGTACAGAGTACAGTCGCCACTACCTTATATGGGCATCACGTGATACCACTGTGGTCGCCCACTCCCATCAAATATTTCCTGCGTTGTACAATAGACCGTAGTCACAAATTTAGTCCCTCTCTCCTTTATCCTCATTATCAGAAGTATTACTGTAGTCACTGTAGTCTCAAAATTAGTCCCACTGTCCTTCATCCTCGCTATCAGAGGCACTACTGTAGTCACTGTGGTCTCCCACTCCCATCAGGTACTTCCTGCGCTGTAAGATGGACGCTACGTCACGGCCTCCCCACGACGCATACGTGGGCTCAGCGTTACCCTTACCCTGCTTCATAGTCTGAAATACAGGTTTGTTTAGTACTATGCCATTACACAGATGTATAGAGGCCATACTTATTTTAACTATCTATTGATATATTATCAAACATATCTGCAATTCTATAAACTTGAGAACATGATAAAATGTATAACCTAAAGATAAACCTAGAAAAACGTTATCTAAAGTATTAATAACTGAAAGTTGACCAGAAATACAAAGCCAGGTAGTTGAAGCATGCAGTATGCATATTAACATGACAATAAAGGCGTTGCAAAGTCAGTTATTCACTAGAGATGCAAGCACAGCAAGAGTAACAGAACCCAACAGCTCTGTGTTAAATTCAGTCTCGTCAGGCTGGCTAGTAATATACTGGATTATTTCAGATTCCATCGTGGAATCGGCGGATTTCACGATGGGTTGCAGATTCAGGGTTGAATTTTGGCACTTTAAAACATATCACTAGGACAATAAAAACTCCCACCTGCTGAAGTTCAATAAAAACTCTCACCTGCTGAAGTTCAATAACAACTCTCACCTGCTGAAGTTCAATAACAACTCTCACCTGCTGAAGTTCAATAAAAACTCCCACCTGCTGAAGTTCAATAACAACTGTCAACTGCTGAAGTTCAATAACAACTCTCACCTGCTGAAGTTCCACAGGTTTCAAGTTAAAGCTGCTAGATCTAATCATCTCCAGGAGAGTGTTCCGTCCGGGCGCCGTTGCAACCTCCTTAGTGCGCAGGACACGCTGTGCTTCCGTCAGTTTGGCTGGTTTGAGAACTAGCTCTGGTACTGGTGGCGGCATGAAGGGAGGCGGCACACTTGCTCGTTTAGATGGAGACTCCGCTGCGGGGAGGGAGGGGGTTATATTCAATAGGGGGAGGTAGATTTAATAGGGGAGATTCAATATTAGGTACTTCAATAGTTATTTGATTTAACAAAACGTTATAACGTTTTGTCAAAATAAAAGTGATCAAGTAAAAAATTAACATTCCTAGTAAATTAAAATGAGGTAGGATCTAACTCAATAAATATTCATAATGTATAAATACTGAAGAGTAATGAATTTTAGGTGAAGGATGATGATGTACATAGGAACGGGAACCAAACAGCCTTTGAACTGTTTACTCTATTCTAATTTTGAGATTTAAAAATGCCAAACTTTTCTCATTCTCGTCACAAAGATTGCTAATCTTGAGGGCGAAATTGGTGAGCATGAAGTGGATGTGAAACACTCACCAGGTGGGCTGGAAGGTAGAGGTCGGTTTAACATAGGTGGAGGAGGTGCCATAGGAGCAGGAGGAGCCATAGGAGCAGGGGGAGCTGGAGGACCGTGACCATGGTTACTTGGGGGAGCAGGGGGAGCAGGAGGGGCTCGAGGTGGAGAGAAGGTGTTGGTCTGGTCACTGTTAGTTGTAAAACTCGGCACACTTATCTCTATCTCTGAGAGGAACGTGTGAGAGTTCCAATATTATCTTTAATAAGCGTCTAATTATATTTATTAATATACTTTCCTGGACCGGATTCTCACAGAATCTCGATCATAATCACTCACCAGCAGGAGAAACTCTATTTACTACTACTACTCACCAGCAGGAGAAAATCTATTTACTACTACTACTCACCAGCAGGATAAAATCTATTTACTACTACTACTCACCAGCAGGAGAAAATCTATTTACTACTACTACTCACCAGCAGGAGAAAATCTATTTACTACTATTCACCAGCAGGAGAAACTCAATTAACTACTACTACTCACCATCAGTAGAAACTCTATTTACTACTACTACTCACCAGCAGGAGAAACTCTATTTACTACTACTACTCACCAGCAGGAGAAAATCTATTTACTACTATTCACCAGCAGGAGAAACTCAATTAACTACTACTACTCACCATCAGTAGAAACTCTATTTACTACTACTACTCACCAGCAGGAGAAACTCTATTTACTACTACTACTGACCAGCAGGAGAAAATCTATTTACTACTACTACTCACCAGCAGGAGAAAATCTATTTACTACTACTACTCACCAGCAGGAGAAACTCTATTTACTACTACTACTCACCAGCAGGAGAAACTCTATTTACTACTACTACTCACCAGCAGGAGAAACTCTATTTACTACTACTACTCACCAGCAGGAGAAACTCTATTTACTACTACTACTCACCATCAGGAGAAAATCTATTTACTACTATTCACCAGCAGGAGAAACTCAATTAACTACTACTACTCACCATCAGTAGAAACTCTATTTACTACTACTACTCACCAGCAGGAGAAACTCTATTTACTACTACTACTCACCAGCAGGAGAAACTCTATTAACTACTACTACTCACCAGCAGGAGATGTGATCTGGATCTGAGTGTCAGGAGGAGAAGCTATGGGAGTGCTGCATTGTCTGTAGTGGTTCTCGTTGGTCTGTCTCTCTGGTGACAAGTAGGAGTCTGTAGGCGTGGTGTTCACACTCTCTCCAGCTGTAATGTAGTGGTTACCATGGTGACATGTGGTGTTACCATGGTGACATGTGGTGTTACCATGGTGACATGTGGTGTTACCATGGTGACATGTCGTGTTACCATGGTGACATGTGGTGTTACCATGGTGACATGTGGTGTTACCAAGGTGATATGTGGTGTTACCATGGTGACATTATGTATTCCATTACCTTGGTGTAACTTGTAAACTGTTGAATTGTATGTGGTACTACTTGTTACTTGTTAGAAAAACAAGGAAATGATATTTTATTATCCATAATGATACGTTTTTAGATAACAAAGTTGAGATCATTGTGTTACCGTGACCGTGACATTATGTATTCCATTGTATGAGTTGTAACTTGAGCACATATTTTACTTTGAGATAACTAAAATTGATTGACATTATTTATCTGGGGGTTCTTTCCGAAACGATACTTAAGTCAAAAATGTTACTTAAGTAAAAAGTTAAGCAAAAAATATTTTTCATATACCACGGTAGTGGTGGTTTGACTATCGATACCACCGTTAATCCCGGAAATCTGCTCTTCTGCCATTGTGGCAAGGATTCGATTTTCAGAATCTGAAAACTTGAACTCCACCCGTTCCTGATGCGTGTTTTTTTCTTGCCCGCTCTTTCTTTCTCGTATCAGTGGACGAGTTTTGATACTTTTTTTTGACGTCTATTATAGCCGTCCTATCACCTTTCCCGTTGATCTCATCTGCGACGTGTTGCCACTTATCTCCCTTTTTCCTTTTCGTGATGAGGCTAGAAAACTTACCAAACAGTATGTTTGGCCCCTTGATGTCCTCTTGTACCAGCTGGATGAGGAGCTCCTTCTCCTCATCAGTGAAATTTCGACTCCTTTTACCGCTTTGTGACATGATAATTGACAACCTAACAAGACAGAAATGAAGAAACATGATAAACTAACAACCAGTTAGAAATCACAAGACATGACGCGTTCACTGGATCAAACCGTCAAATTGCATACAGAACGCGCAGCACGTGTGTAGAAATGGTCAGAGTTTTAGCGCGGCTTTTACACGTGTACTTAAGTGCATTTCTAAACGTGTCCTGAAAATCGACTCTAAAAATCTATCTTCTCCTACATTTTTTGAGCAATCACCCTGAAACTTTCAGGATATGTTCTAGGGATCCATTAGAAGAGAAGTATCGTGCCGAATTTTGAGATAGGCCTCAGAAAATTTTTAAATCGATTTTGAAAATCTTGGACCTCATTTTTTGACGATTTTTCCAGATTGAAAATCGCTCGCGCAATACAATTACATGTGAGCGCTGACCTTTGACCAGCGATAATTTCGGCTAGGAACAATATTTTTCCATGGGACCAAAAGCAGCTGATAGATATCACTCCCCTCTATCAGAAACAACTATAAAATCAATTTCGAGAGAATTTTGATGAAGACCCCCCCCCCCCCCCCCGGCCCCCTTAAACATTTTTTCGGAAAGGACCCCCTGGTATTTTACTATTTACTACTTATTTAAGTATTTTAACCAGGTAATTAACGAGGTGTTACCATGGTGACGTCATAATATGTGTATATTTACTTGGTAGAGGAGGTAGCGGTAGATTCCCATATTTCTTCCTGTTCAAAGTAGCCGACACTGGCATCTCCGGGGTGATGGCTCGCGCGCCCTTCAGTGTGGCGTACTGCGGCTCCAAGTCCACCATTATGTACCTCTTAGTTTTAGGGTCGTGCACTTTCTTCTTGAGGGTGGCTATCTTGGTGAGTTGGGCATCTTTGTCTGTCTTCTTGAAGGAACGTTTCCTTGATTTCTTGAACTGGTGATTCTCCTTCTCCATTAGATCTACCCAGGCAGTGAAGAAGAGAGAGGGATCAGAGTAGAGTTTCTGAAAATTGTGAAGAAAAGTTACTACACTTTAAACACATCGTTTATTTTAAAATTACACCAGAGACTGGGTTATATAGTTTTCAATCACATTTTATAAATTTATTACGGGACCCAAAATACAACGCCAAGGGAAAATTGCTATTTCCATAATCCGAGACATAATAAGATGAGCTAATGTCATACATTCGCAAGAAACCTAATTTAAGAATTCAACACTAGCACTCCTTCAGACTCAGTACACATTCCTAGATATCAATTGTAGCCTTGTTGCGTGTGTATTGGAATAGGACAAGGTCAGCAATATAACTTTGTATGGTAGCCTCCCAAGGCTGTCAAACAAGTTACGAAGCAGGAGATTAAAAATGGCGGGACACTGCATCCGACATCCTGAGCTACTTGCCAGTGATTTAGTCTTATGGGAACCTACGCACGGTAGAGCACAGCAAGGCCGACCAAGACAAAGCTACTTGTCTATGTTACTGAAGGAAGTTGGGACAAACTCTAAAGAGGAACTGCGAACCCTGATGCGGGACAGGGATATATGGAGGGGGTTTTCTGGCGTAGATCGGACTTAGCTCCGACATAGTAGTAGTGGAATACACATAAAATGTAGAGAATGTGGTGCTGGAGGAATCTGATCAAGAATGAAGACAAATGAGCCTGATATTCTCCTTCTCCTGATATTTGATACGTTAAATGCCTTCAAACGTGCGTTAGTGCGTCGTGCAAGTTGTTACGGTGACGTTGGTACGTCAACTATTTTTAGTTCCTTTATATTTAGTATTTTTACATGTTTTATATAAGTTTTTATATGAGAAATTCAGCAGTACTGTGACCCCAATTCCAAGAAATAAGAATGCTCGCTTTAGATAAATCTTTATCAATCTCTGTAGGATATGCTATTATACTACTAACCTCAACACTAGTAACTAAGTAACTAAGTAACTAAGTAACTTAGAAACTAAGTAACCTAGTAACTAAGTAACCTAGTAACTAAGTAACTTAGTAACTAAGTAACTTAGTAACTTAGTAAGTAGTACTTGACTCACCAGGTGAAAAGGATAATACTTTACAGAAAGTGTCACAACAATAACATGACAAGCAGATGAGATCTTAACATCAACTACATCTCCCATTATCAAACAATTACAATGTTTTCGGAGCTAATTCCGGAACTAATGTTAACTATTATAGCTACTGTACTACATGGTGATTGGTGACCACTGAAACAAGAAGGAACAGTCAAAGGTGACGTAAAGAAATATAAAGGGCAGTTAAATCAGCAGATTGAGTCGGTCATACTCTAGTAGCACCCTGCTACTCCAGTATTAGCCCTCATGAGACTTATGAATTAGATCGGTAGCTGAGCAACTGCAGTGTAGCCATAGCAACAGTGTAGACTTATTAACGTGTACTGTGATTACGTTAAATTCTTTAATTGTCCACATTAAAACTAGTAGTCCACCCTGTACACAATGTGTCAATATTGACAATATGATGTAATCAATAAGAGTTGTTTGGGTTTTCATAAACCTGTTTAAAATTATTATCAACTTTGTCAGAATATGTTAAACATGTTTTAACTGCAACTGGTGTCTTGTTACTTCCACAGTCATTACACTACAAAACACGCAGGACACTGGTGGTAATGTTTAATGTTTCTAACAGTATGTTGGAGAAGTAATGCCCCCCCCTCCCCCGCCCCCCCCCCCCCCCCCCCCCCCCCAGTAATGGTTATCATATCCAGGTTCGAACAAGGGCCGACTTCTGTGCAATCTGTATACAGGTTACAGATTACACAGCTGTATTAGGGAGGAGTTTAAAGTTTTAAACCAGTTTCCGTCCCTTTTAAGAGATTAAAATATTATTATAAGGGTTCTCAGCGTTACCAGTCACCAGCAATAACGTGGTTAACCTTTTTCTGGTGTCATTTTATTTATCTCACAGTCCCAATTTCCCTGTACCGTGAGGTCCAGTAGTGGTGTTACCATGGTAACATTGTGGTGTTACCATGGTAACATTGTGTTGGTGTACCGTGAGGGAAAGTCCCCAAGGTCGGCCAGCCCAGGGAACATCTAAAGTCTAGGCATAGTGAAGAAGGTGAGTAGCAGCAGAGAGAGAGAGAGAGAGAGAGAGAGAGTAGCGGCATTTTTATTAAAAGAGTACAGAGAAATATCCTCTTTAAATTCCTATCAATTATCAGATCCGAGTGTTTGCCAGAACTAATCAGATTAACATAATATAACAGTGTTGTTTGATTGATTCTTCGGGGGTAACTAAACATGAACTTAGAGTTGCAGCTTACTGACTAATTGACAACACATTTCAGAGACATTTTCTTGTAGTAACATTTACAGGATTTATATTTACCTCGGCAATCCGAGTAAGTGGTTTGTAGCAGTATTTGCAGTGTTTCAAGGTTAGTGCAAGTACACACTACTGTTGGCCTGTTCAGTGTTCTCGGTGGTTAAACACTACATCTTTCATGTCAAGTAATTCTCACGGACCAATTTCCTCCAAATAAAGCCATATCCAGTGAGTATAAGTTACAAATTATAACAAACATTGCCCAATCTACTGAAGGAGAGAGAATACTGTTATGAAACGGAATACTTCCGTTAACATATTATGTCGTATACACTCCGTTATAATACATCAGCTGTTGTATAAATCATGTTGCCACGTCCACATATATATTTTCTGTCAGAGCGGCGAGTATTTCAGTATTGTGTATCAGTAACTTGAAGATTTCTATCATAATGTGCGGAATATCTTTTACAAGATACGGCGAGTGGAAAAGTGGGAGGAAATGAAGATGAAATTTGATTACATATATTTCTGTAAGAAGAGAAGTTAAATGTATTGGATAACTCGCTCAATATCTGACCACGCACTGTTTCGATACGATTATGTGTTTCAGGTCTAACTGCGAAGTGACTCTCCGTCAGCTAATTAAATATTTTACTCATGTCTCGTAGCATGAGCATTAGAAATACATGTAGAAATTGTAGATAAGAAGTTGGCACTTAATTAGGAAACAACTACTACTAGTAGTACTACTCAACTATAAACTATACACTGTACTGTATTCCCTCAGGAATACAGCTTGATATCACATGGGAGATAAGTAGAGGAAGTATAACTCGTATAACTAGTGTTACCTTGTAAACTCTAATCTGGGTATTACACTCATCACTTTACAATTTAATTATAGTTATTGTTATTATCTATTTATTATACATCGTTTTTATCAAAAGTGTCTCCTTAACACGGAACTACAGTGAGCGTCTACACATTACCAGATCTAGTTCAGGTTTACAGATGAGACCAGTTGTTCAAAACCTTATAATTACACAAGTTTTCCCTATTTTACACGCCTGTAATAATACTTAGTGTCTGATTATATCTTATTCAGAACACATTGTGTGTAACACGAAGCTTCTTATCTTGTATCGTCCTGTCTGTCCAACTAGAAACTAGTGACGATTGTACTTGTTTAAACTCTATGTTTTTTGTGGAGTTACGGGACATGAATTATTATACAGGAGTGAATTTGCTAAGTCCTTAAAGGATATAGGAAGGAAAGGGCATACAGTTTATACAATATGCTACATCTTTCCCCCCTTTCTTCATGTACCATCTGCTCTACAAACATTCAGAACACACATAAAAATAAAACTAACCAGTATAATTTTTATAATAATATATAACTATTATTTACACGGCATTTCCTGGAGACTAAACTAAACAGTAAGTGTACAGGTGATTGGTCAAGTTCAGACAGCTATAATAGCACGCTAATGTTATATTAATGTCGTTAGAATACCGCGACCAATTCCTCACATACCTTAACTAACATATGTGGGATTCTTTGGATACACAGTGGTGTATAAATAGGTAACAACTGATTTGCTGCATATTTGGGGATCAGGTCAAATCTCCTCAATCAATTGGTAACATAAAATCATGGGTGTAACAGAGGCCATAACATATCCTATAAATTGAGTTATCTGAAATACAGTGTCCTGTGATAATTAAATACAGTGTCCTGTGATAATGATATACATAGAAGTTTTGTCGGGTAGGGTTTCATCAAGCAAATTGATTCTGAATTATAAAATCACATTAGTTTCTGTGTACTAACATATTCAGTTCGGGTGCCGGTAACTTTATGTGATCTACATGAAACGTCTAAGTGCAAGGTTGACTTTCCGTCTGACAATCTAAAGACACTGCTGACTGCAACTGTGAACAATCTGCCACACAACGATTAAGATGACAGATAAGATTCCTATTTAGTAAGAATACTCACATGTGGTTGTGAGGCCTGGACATCATCTACACTCATCAGGTCCAGAAACTGGTGCAGAGGCGGGGTTTTCTCCATTGCTTCATACTTCTCCTTTATCTGAAATAAATTTGTTTGAAGGCAGTACTCTGCTCGAAAAGGAGGATTCTTAACATGTATTTTTGGTGTAACAGTTCTAGAAAGAATTATGAGGCAATCAACCAGTTGTACAGTTAATGTTTAAACTTATTTTATTTATTTTGATATAAAATGTAAACTTTACTCACAGCACTAGGCCTGGTGTCCTTGTAGAATAGAGACTGCTTCTTGTTCACTAACCCTGGACCATTTGCTGGCTCAGATATTTCTATCTCAGTATTTTTTACTAAACACTCGTTCAAAAGTTTCACTTTGTTGTGCAATTTATTTGTTCTATCGACCGTGCTGCAGAATATATTGTGGTTTTAATATCTAAGGTTATTTGGAAATTCAATTCAGTTAGATTTTCAATGATTCGACTAAGAAATATCTCAATTTAAAAAGCTAAAATAAAAGAAAGCTCACTCTTTAGCGATAGTATGTAAATTAGTGAACATCTCATCTGCAAAAGCCGCTATGTCACAGAGCTGCTTCATTACACCTGGGAGTGGGTGAAATTGTAAGAAGTTTTCAGAAACAAGAGAGGGACTACTACTATGTCGGAGCTAAGTCCGATCTACGCCAGAAAACCCCCTCCATATATCCCTGTCCCGCATCAGGGTTCGCAGTTCCTCTTTAGAGTTTGTCCCAACTTCCTTCAGTAACATAGACAAGTAGCTTTGTCTTGGTCGGCCTTGCTGTGCTCTACCGTGCGTAGGTTCCCATAAGACTAAATCACTGGCAAGTAGCTCAGGATGTCGGATGCAGTGTCCCGCCATTTTTAATCTCCTGCTTCGTAACTTGTTTGACAGCCTTGGGAGGCTACCATACAAAGTTATATTGCTGACCTTGTCCTTCCATGAGATACCCAGCACTATACGCAACATCTTTGTGTATGTCCCGTCCAAACTTTTCTCTTGAGCATTTGTCAGTGTCCAGGTTTCTGATCCGTAGAGCAGTACTGATTCACAAGCCGCTATGAACAATCTAATCTTTAGGCTCTTTGACAGTTTGGATTTCCAGATATCCTTCAGTCTATGTAGGGCACCCCACGCTTTTCCCTTTCTAACCCTTATCTCCCTATCTGTGCTCTCAATCCAGGAGCCTAAGCAGATGAAATCATCTACATTTTCTATGGCTTCCCCGGATCGACTTTGTAGGTCGCTAGATTGATCCTCCATATTCAGTGTCATGACCTTGGTCTTGCCTTCGTTTATGTGTAGTCCCACGCTTGCTGCCGCCGATTCTACTCTGAGCAGGAACTCGTTAGCCTTGTCCATGTCCTCAGATATAAGTGCTATATCATCTGCAAAGTCCACATCGGTGATGATCTTGGGCCCCACTCTTCTGCTTTTTCTACGTTCGAGGGTGAGTCCAAGTCGCTCCGCATCATCGCCTATGGCTTGCCTCATACAGTAGTCGATGACTATTGCAAAGAGGTAAGGTGCTAAGGTAGATCACCCTGTAACACACCTGCAAGTATCTCGAACAATTCAGTTTCTCCGTCTGGAGTTAGAACTTTGGCCATTGTCTTCTCGTACATGAGCCGTATAAGCTGCACGATTTTGACTGGAATGCCGTAAGCTTCTAGAATCTTTAGCATTTTCCCACGATGTACACTGTCGAAAGCCTTCTTAAAGTCTATAAATGTCAGAACAGCTGGCAGTTTCCGACTCTTGACACCCTCTATAAGAGAGGGAAACCAATAAAAAACAGAAAATACTTTACTACAGTTAACAGAGAACTGGTTGAATTCAAGTATCTTAAATAAGCTAACCAACAAAGGAGATGTAAGTGGTCTCCTCAAAGTTGTGGGTGTTCTGGGAGGAGGACAACTCCACGGCAGGTCCAGTAATGTGGTTTATCTGACATATTCTGACAGGCTGTACGACACGTCCCTTCAGTGGCATTCTATTACAGGTGCAAACACGCTATTCTTCTGCCATTTCTTGGATTCAGTTCTTGGGAGTAGCTTTTGTCATTTCATTCCATATGCACTGCAAAATGTTGTGATAGTTACCATTACGAATGGGAACAACTCTTCCAAATGCGAAATGAAGACATTTTAACAGTACTTGGTTTCGAGAGCATTATTGTACAATGTACCAACTTAGACAACACGACAATGGCACTATTAGTACACAAGCAGGCAAAGTGTAATGATTTTTCATTTGAATCAAATCAAGAAAATTTCTTGACTTGATTCAAATGAAAATCAGGGGTTATAACATATCAGGGGTTATAAATTCCTCTGGTCATAAGTTTAGGACAAACAAGCATCAGACCAATAGAGTCAATTTGAATTCAAATATTTGACAGATTGATTGTATCTTCAACTGTAATAAGCGACACTAATATTACAACATCTGACCAAAACACTACTTTTTTATTTGAAAATTCAATTAATTATTATATATATAAATCAAGCGTTACATTTCAGCCATGCAAAATTACAATGACATATTTTGATATTCTAATTGATAAATGGTACTGCAATATAAGTTGCTTAATGTTTGTCCGGATGACAACTAACTAAAAAAGAAAAATAAACTTGATTACATAATAATTAATTCGGCTGCACCAACACATAGCAAGAGCCACATTAACGTTGGGGCCGTCTACCAAATTTGAATGACAAACAATAACAAGAAATCAAACATATCTTAAATAATTATAGGAATTTTGTTCGTTACAATTCTGTCACAACTGATAGAAGAAAAATAAGGAAGATAAGCGGATAGGAAATCGGACGGACAGAATTGTAACCAACAAAAAACACATTTCTGAGAATCATAAGACTGACGAGCTAATCTGACCAGACTGTATCGGCAGCCCAGAGGTACTTGATCAGTTCGGCCTTATAAGTAGAAATCCGCTCTGACTGCCGAATACATACTGGTAGACCATTCCATTTCAGCATAGATCTATGAAAATAGCTATTTCGGAAGGCATCCGAGCAGGGCACAGTAGTACTCATGTAAGTTGAAGTATCCGACCTATCAATTATTTGAGCATTGTGCCTAGTGTATCGGGTGCCCTCTGAACAGCTCACAGCATAGGACTATATAAGTAGGGAGCGAAACTGGAATTATGCTATTCACTATTTTATAGAAGGTCATAAGATCGTTATAAATAAACTTCTGTTTCACAGGGAGAATATTTAATTTCTTTTGCTCTGTAGCAAGTTTATCGTCATAATAACTGGAGTAAGGTTCACCATTGATCCATTTAATGGTCCTCTTTTGGATAGCAACAAACTGTTCAAGATTACTTGCAGTTTGAGGGGACCATATGACAGAACAATGTTCAAATTTAGACTTGACATACGTTGCATGCCACTTTTCTCTGATATTGGGATACGAAACATGTATCAAATATAGACCTAATTAACGGTAAATAGAACGATCTTTTCTGCCTTTTGTCTGTAGTGAAATGACATGTTCTCCTAAGTAGTTCAAGTCCGGAGTTAGCTTTGGAAACAAGCGCTTTACATTGTGCTCCCCAATTAAACCTAGAGTTTATTTGTCATACGTTGTATGACTCGCCGCGCACGAAGTGCGCGGCTCCCCCTGTAGCTATAGTGAAGCGACCGTGGTAGTAGAAGCTCTTACGGGCATTGTCTGCTCGATACGCTAGGGACCCCAGATACACCTTTCTGGACGTATTTTTGACCGTAGAATCGATTAAAAGTGGTTTCGAGATGATTGGACTGAGTTTACGCGGGTAAAATCGGAAAAACGATTTTTGGGCAAAAAATAGGCCAAAAAACCATGTTTTTTGATATTTTGAGCAAGTTAATTTTGTTGGCATGTCGGCAAAACTTGCGTGGAAAAAGCTAAAATACAGCCGCACAAGATGGTTTAAAAATTTTTAAAATCCCTCTATTTTTACGCGGGCAAAAAACCCAAAAAGTGGTAAAAATTTTAACTTTTTTTGCTTGAAGTTTGAATAATTTTTTGCAGTTGTATTAAATCAACCCAAAAATAGTCACATCGTGTTTGCCTTAATTTTTCCTTTCCGAGAAGTACCCACTTCATATACTTTATCGAAGTTTGAATATTGTCACTCCGCAAGCTTTTTTGCCAAATTTTCGACGTGCACTACGCGCAAAAGCATTTAGTTGTTATCAATTGGCACCCGCGCGTTCATCATAAATTTCAAACAGCTATAACTTAGCGAGATTATGTCCGTTCTAGCTCATATTTTCACACTAAATAGAAAATAATGTGATCTTATTGCTGACAAAATATGAATATAATTACTCTATTTGCCTTAGAGTAATAGACTGTCAAAGTTTAAAACGCGCATTGGTATAGCACGTGACTAATAACGCCAAATTTATACTTCTTAACATATTATCGATCCTTAGACATCATACTATTGTGTCCAATTAGCGGTTAGGTTTCTAAACTCGTAGCAAAAAACACGTCTTTTTGCCCGTAAGAGCCTCTACTATGGGTAGGCGGTGCACGATAAAAATAAACTTGCTCGGATTTTCAAAATTTTTGTACCATCGTTTTCTAGAGACTGTGAGAATTTTCACAGTAGCAAATTTATCATACCTTTTTGGAATGATCAGTGAATTTCGCCTAGGTGCCATATTTGATAGTGCGCGGCTTTTGGAGCAAAATTAGGTGTAAAAGTCGCGTAATTTGACGAAATTCGTTGATTTTTGTCGTATTATTCTGTCATATCGTCGGTTCCTGAACATAAATCATGCTGAAAATTTGTCAGAACCTTCCAATCATACTTAACTACCGAACCTAATTTAGTTGGGAGAGATTGGCCTTGATTAAGAGGTCTAAAAATGACAAAATAGGTATAAATTCGTTGATAACTCAAATTCTGAGCATCGAAATTGCTCAAACTAAATTAGGTTCAGTAGAACATAAGTGTTTACGTAAGCTGACCAAATTTCAACAAAATTGTTATATGGGAAGTATAATAACTTTTCGATTGTTTCCAAAATAATGTGCTGGCCGAAATAAGAGCAAAAAAACCATTCAATGGTCAGCGCGCGCGTCTTATTGTCAATGGCGCACTGCCTACTATGGGGGTCACCGCGTGATACAAGAGTTTATTGCGACTCCTAAATCTGACTGAGACCCTGTCACGTCCAATTTTGACTGTTATGACTATGTTGTATGTGTTATACTTATAATAAGTGTACCGTGATCGTGATATAATAATGACACTTATACTGTACGAATAACCCGGGCTTTCGATTAATTAATCGGGAAGTATTTAAACTTCAGAATAACCAATAAAAAACATCCGCTGCCGACAATTTAAACTGTTTTAATTTAACAATTACAAAAGCAAAAAAGCAATTAACAGTTTAACATTTATTCGAAACGATAAATTGGACTTAATGGGTGATACTCGTAAAATATTTGTTCCAAATATTACCGTCCAAATTTGTAGCGCGATGCACTACTGGGTCACGCGCGCATCAAATAATGCTTCTTGCAACCACCGAGCTGCGAAGGATTGACATCGTGCTGCACTGCGAAGCTGAAGGATTGACATCGTGAATCAACGTCCAAGTATATAGGACCATCGACGAGTCCAACTCGATGCGCGCCCTGGTAGGTTATAAACCTACAAATTGGACCGGGCACAACTATTATATAACGAGCCCACGTCGATCTATTCTACTTCAAATAACAATAACTTGTTATACGTTGTATGACCCGCCGCGCACGAGTGCGCGGCTCCCCTGTATCGTAGAAACTCTAGTGAAGCGACAGTGGGGGTCACCACGTGATACAAACAATAACACCCGCCGCCCGTTAATGTTATGTTACTTTGAATTTGATTGCTTAATTAACCCTTAATTGACGATGTCAATTCATCGCAGCTCGGCGCGGCACAGTAGCGCATCTCGCCGATCTAGCTGTGAGAAGCCTCATTGAGTGCGCGGCGCGGCACAGTAACGCATCGCGCTACAACTTAACCCTAATTAAATCCTAACCCTGTAACGGCTAATCTTGACTTTAACCTATCATTAACTATTTATATACTGAGATTGCTGATCGGATGGGTCCATTTTATTTTATTTTTTGTTTTATAGTTATAGTGTTTCCCCTTCGCGCGCGATGTTTATGTTACTTGTTTGTTGTTACTATAAAATTCAGCTCATAATTATAAACAGCAAATAGATTTGCAAGAAGAAATTAAAAAAACGTGCTATGCCGGCGCGTGCTACTTTGAAGAAATTTAGACGAGTAACAATGCATGTAACATCCGTCAAGCTTCTTTCACTCTGCAGGAAATTGAAACTTGAAAAGATCCCGCCGAGCACAGGGCCGGACTTGTGTGCCAGTAGGCTTCAGTACCACGCAGCCTTTTTAATCTAAGGAAAGAATTTGTCTCTGAGCCATAGTTAATTATTATTTCGGCCCGGCCTCGGATTTTTCAAAACCCGAGCAAGTTTATTTTTACTGGGCCGCGCTCAGCCTGACATTCTACCGGCCTAATCTCTATATGTTTATGAACATGATAGCCTGAGGTCCCCAGGTAAGTTTATTTTTATCGTGCACCTACAACTACAATTCCATAATTAAGCTTGGAGGACTTTGCCGCTTCGACGCGCCGCGCGCAAACTAGCATTTTGCTTCGCATCGTCGATCGTTGCTTGACATACGTTGCATGCCACTTTTCGCGCGCGAAGCGCGCGCCGCCGAAGGCGGAATATAATAATATCTCTGATATTTGGATACGAAACATGTATCAAATCGTTGCTTTGTAGCGCGATGCGTTACTGTGCCGCGCCGCGCACTCAATAAGGCGCACTCAACAAGGCTTCTTTCTTTAGATCGGCAAGATGCGCTACTGTGCCGCGCCGAGCTGAGATGAATTGACATCGTCAATTAATCGTTGCTCTGCTTCGCAGAGTGCAGAGCAACGCGCGATCTCGATGGGTTGACACCGTTAATCAAGAATTATACATAAGTATAACTGTTTATAACACATAAATTACCTGTATTATTATGCTGCGATTTGAAATCAGAGATTAAGGTACAGTTTACTGTTTACTGTTTAGGCTAACCAGAACCTTTTAGTTTTATATAAAATTGGTCTCATTCAAAAATATTTATGACTAATTCGTGGGCCAAAAGCTAGCAAATTTGGTACGTGCGTATATGCCCAAATAATTGCTAGATTGTAGATATAATTATTGATTCACGATGTCAATCCTTCGCAGCTCGGTGAGGCACAGTGGTGCATCTCGCCGATCTACCGAAGCATTATTGGATGCGCGCGCGCGACCCAGAAGTGCATCGCACTACAAATATAATTATACAGGGTGGGCCAAAAGTCAGTACCCATACGTTGGCCTTTATAGCTCAGTCACTGAGAGCCCAATTTAAATACTTCTTTCTGGTATGACTTAGTATAGTACCACCACTGGTTCGAGGAATTTGTCAACTCGAAAAATATTCGCGTTCATTTTTTTCAAATGGAGGTTCATTTTCACATTTATTTGATAGTTTTGATAGTCGGATCAAGCTAAATGTTACTGAATTGTGTTTGGCCATTCGAATTACGTTTGTCCTGAAAGAATTAGAACTGTAGCTTCTCAGATGACCGAGATATGAAGCAAAACGAGTTTATTCATTACGTGTGATCAGGTGATTGGTTTACCTAATCACGTGATAAGGTGCCCCCGTTAACTACCCCGTTAAACATTATGGGAATTGTTAAGGGTGCCCAATTAAGGTGTCGTGTCACGGTGTCACATAATCACCCAGTCAATACTGTTAACAAGGTACAGAAAATGCTTGATAACTTCGTCATTTCTAATCCGTTTTGCCTCATGTTTTCAGATCTTATGCAACATTTGATAATCTACCGTCTCTGAAAAAATTAGGCGTTCAGCATGTTCAGAGAAAACAATATAGGTGTTTTAATATTGAATGGGCGTGGTCTAAAATATTCGAATTTTCAAATTTTGACGACGGAATCCTCGAACCAGTAAGTACAGTATGCCATCTGCAAAGCAACAGCTCTCAAATATAAAACACGGCGGAGCTATTAAGGCCAACGTATGGGTACTGACTTTTGGCCCACCCTGTATAATTACACATTTTAGGGGAAGAGGTACTGTGTACTGTGTACGGTAAAACTAAATAGGGGTTTTACTGTACCATGAAGTTATAGCTGATCAGATCTTATATACAGTGGATGGAAATCTAGCGTCCGCCTACGTCGATAAAAATGGCGGAATTTTAGTTATAATTATAGTTGTACTCTTAGCTCAGAACTCACAAAATCCTCAAAGCAGTTTGCGATAATAACTAATACACCATCGATACGACTGATCGATGCGACTTGTTATTTACAAAAGGCTCTGTAACGAGTTATTTGATTGATACTAAGAGTTGCAATCATGAGAGAGTTATATTTGATAGAGAATCCAAGCTCCAAGCTTCAAGTTCAACGAGTGATGAGTTATTTTCTGTACAAACGACACAGTCGTAAAATATAAATACACTTATTGTGTCCGAAACACATGAATAACAAATAAAGTTTCATCATGGCAAGTAGCCATGATATTCAATAGTAATACTTAATTGACGATGCTTTATACCTGTTTCATTGTTTCGTATCCAAGTATTTGACGCGGATGTTACTCGTCTAAATTTCTTCGAAGTAGCGCGCGCTGCTTTCTTCTCGAAATGTTATGGCAAGTGCTACGAAGTAGCGCGCGCCTGGCCAGATCATTAACAACAAGTATTGAGTATCGGCGCGCGAAAAGTGGTATGCAACGTATGTCAAGACGATGCCAAACCTTTCTTACTGGGCGGCGCTCAGCCTGTAATTATTTGTATCACGTGGTGCAACCCCCACTGTCGAGTTTCTACGATACAGGGGGAGCCGCGCACTCGTGCGCGGCGGGTCATACAACGTATGACAAGTAATTATGCCACAGCTTTGAATGAACGCCTGGTGGGGTCTTCATGTAAACTCTTTCAAGCTCGTACTTGATACATTAAGTTTAACGGGCCTAACCATTATGGCTTCGAGTTTATACTTATAATAAGTATAACCTCGAAGTCATAACTTTATAATTGTAGTCAGTAGTCAGCAGAGAGATTCGGAATCAGCGTCCAAAAATACATCGATCTAAATTCTAAGTTGTTTCAACTGCCGGGGCCCTTTTAGATGCCTCGTTTAATGTTTAACCCATTAGGGACGATAGGGTCGTTTTTATAACCCACCTTTTCTAGACGAAAAACCAAATTACTAAACGCTATAACGAATCTATAGCATATATGCTCAAAATTTATTGGCTACATATAATGAAGCCCAATAAATTTTGAGTATATATGCTATAGATTCGTTATAGCGTTTAGTAATTTGGTTTTTCGTCTAGAAAAGGTGGGTCATAAAAACGACCCTATCGTCCCTAATGGGCTGAAAAGGAATATCGACCAGTATGTATCCGCAGTCAGAGCGTATATCACTTTTAAGGCCACACTGATCAAGTACCTCTGGCTGCGAACAGTCTGCCAAATTAGCTCATCAGACTTCTGAGTCTCAGAAATTGTATTTTGATGGTTACAATTCTGTCCCGTCCAATTTCCTATCTGCTAGTCCTTTCTTTTTCTTTATCAGTTTGGTGACGGAATTGTAATGAACAAAATCCTTATAATTAATTTAAGATAGTTTGATTGCTTGTAAATGTTTGTCAATCAAATTTGGTAGACGGCCACGTAATGTGCTCTTGCTTAGTGTTGGTTTCAGCCGAATTAATTATTATATATCAAGTTTTATTTTCTCGTTAGTTTTTCATCCGCAACATTAAGCAACTTATATTGCAGTACCATTTACCCATTTAGTAAATCAAAATGTCATTGTAATTTTGCATGGCTAAATGTAACGCTTGATTTATATATATAATGTTAATTGAAATTTCAAAAAAAAAAAATAAATAAATAAAAATAAAAATAAGCATGTCATCTTCGTTCCAAAACTTTTTATGTCCAAATCAATCCACCCTTGATAGTTTATCGTATGATCTATATCTTTGTTTCACACAATAGAGCATACGTATTTGTGTTTTATCCACTGGGCTTAGAGTTTGTGTTTAAAGCTACCAAATTTATTATTATTTATTTAGTAAGGAACATTAAAAATTGGTTCTTTTAATCATTTATTAAATGGACTACATTTCATTTTGAGTTTGAGGATATTGGTAAATATAAGTGACCCTATTAAAAGGCACAGTGTAGTTGACTTTGTCAAACTATGAAATTACACAAACCCATTGATGGTTAGGAAAAGCGTCTCATCCTCTAGGCTAACTTTGTCACATAACGATATCTTAATCAGTGATAAGATATCCTAAAATACGGCCGGCACGAAATGGTTACATGTCACACTATAAACATGTGACAGAGTAAATTGATTGATTGCTTGATTGAGGAGCACTATCCCAGAGGCATTACACGGCATTCTAACGACTTAAAATCTTTAATTACAATCAAATATAAATATAGCACCCACAAAGTCTAAAATATGAATAATAAATACAATATGAGTACGCTATTTAGCAAATATGAATAGTAATAGATTAAAATTTCAAAATAACTCTTACTCTTGACATAATTTAGAACAACGACACAAGGTCTGAAGAAAGCGCGGAGATATTTTTTGTTTTTGAAATTAACAGTGAAATTGCGAGGTAGCGATAGCATTGTTAGAAAAATGCTCGAAATAACTATTTTCGTTATGAGGTTAAAGTAATGTTGCTCGTTATTATCAACGTAAATGATTTGGTACCAAATTAATTAAATTTCTAAAAGTACGAACATTAGAGTTGTTCCAGTCCTTGTCATTCCATGGTTAAGTGCTTGTGCAGTAAGCACATGCATGCTGACTGTAGACGTTGAATGAATTTAGGAAATTTGTCTGTAGGCAAGTCGTGACATAATTTTATGTCCCTTGTTAATAATGTTTGACTGTTTTGTTATATAACTTAGGCCAAATGTAAGAAATGCGCTGTCTGAATACATAAATGGGTTAAATGGTAACTGCAAAGACTCGAGGTTCTCTTCTAGGTGCGTTTAAGTTTGAAAACAGTGGAACTTCTTATAATATTGGTGGTGCAGTGTTAGAATAAACCTTTGTGCATTAAGCATAATTATACATTTAGCTCTCACGTTCGTGTAAAGCTAATACTTCTAGTTTATTGAAAATTTCCTTTGTGTGTGAAGTGTAAACTGTTTCAGATCTTTGTCATAAAATAGCGGTGGAATTGGTTATCTGCAGCGCGAATGCCTTTTTCCTGGCCGAGAAAACTCCGTTTACAGAGTTTAGCGTCTTGTTCCCCAAACTGGCAGCAGTAGTACAAGTGAGACTGAACAAAGCTGTAGTATAAACAACTTGAGTGCTTTGTTAGGTACAGCGCCTTTAGTTTGTAGAGTATGCCCGCATTTCTAGATACTTTAGAGGCTAAATGTCTAATGGGTGGGGCCAATTTAGCTTGGTATCAATGATCCCTCCAAGAACCTTTTCGTGATCAATAAGCTTTAATCGATCACGCTCCCATGAAATTTTCTAAATTCCTCAGTTTTTCTATTTGTAAAGATCATATATTTAAGTTATGCTAGCATTCAATTTAAGCCCGTTTAATAGTATCCCAAATCAATTATCAAAGTCAAATCTCATGCACCATTGCATTAGTTGTTATCCAAATGTATCCTGTACATATTATTAGGTTTGCGTCGTAGCGAATAAATATTGTTTAGCTAATACAATCTGAGGAAGGTCGGTTGATGTAAAATTAATGAACAGAATTGGTCGAGAAATGGAGCCCTGTGGTTCTCCTAGTAAGATTTAGGTGAGAGGACTTGCAGTGTTGACGCACACGTATTGCTCTCTATCGGTAAGATATGAGTGAAACCCAGATAAACCAATCCCCGAAACTCCATAGTGCTCAAGTTTTTCTCAGAAGAATACTGCTGTCAACCATGCGAAGCCTTGGTGCTGAGTCCATAGAAGCATTGCTGTGACTCTTTTTTCTAGTGCCACTGTGGGAAATGGTTTTTGTGGCTTCTAGTAAAGCATGTTCACAGCTATGCCCACTCGAAATCCGTATTGAGAGTCAATAGGATTATCTCTGTCTTATTAAGTTCTAATAGTCCGCTTGCATAATTTTTCAAAGATTTTTGAGAAACATGAAAGTAGTGAGATGGTCGATAGTTTGAAACATCAGCACTGACCCACCATTGTGAAGTGGAATTACTTTCGCGATTTTCAATTTTATTTTGAAACATTCCCTGATGTAAGAAGCAGAGGACTAGGCAGCTAAGCCTGGCCGCAAGATATGCTCACATTTTTCAGGGGAAAGTATACTCCAAATCAGAAGTCGACTTAATCTTCATACCCTTAATATTTCACTTATTTCTGATGCGGGACGAGTCTTCGAGATTCTGCTCCGCTTGCCATTTGCTATTCTTGAGTTTCTGTTACGACCCGACAGTCCGGCCCTCGGAGCATACGAGACCATTACACTCTTGAAGAGTCTCAGCTATCTTGCAAGAAAAGTCATGAAGCTATTCGCATTTGCTGAGAATCTGTTATTCTCGCTCCCATTATTGTTAATTTTGTTTACTTGATTTTGCCTTTTTTTCTTTCTGTTTAAAAAGTTATTACCATTTGCATTGTTTTCTGCTGTCGCTAGAATATTTTGGAAAGTAATGTCGTTTTAAATATTTGTTTTTGTTTGGCCTTATCCACGTGTTTATTCACAAATTTGCTTTCTTCATTTCTGTACCTAATATCATTTTCAGGAGGTCGGGTTTGTGACAAAATCTTCATAAAATTTCTTTTTGCGATCACACATGCCCACCGTAACCATTCCTTGGATCCACGGCTTGTGTTTTACACGGCGGCCTGGTTTTAACTCCTTTTTTGCCGTTCATTAGGTAAATTTCGGTCTGTATAGTTTCACTATATTTTTTTCTCGAAACCTCAAATTTTTCATCAGCAGAAATCAAAGTTATTAACCAATTTCGCAGTCTAGACGGCCAAGAAATGACGTTCTCGAACTTTTTGATGCGTCCATCGTTTATTACTTCGAGAAGATTTTCTGTTTTATCTTCTTGAAGTTTACAACTGAGCCTATTCTGATCAACCATTAATTGTACAAAAGTTGCCAAGTGGTCAGAGATTGATTCAGAAATTAGACTCAAAATTTGTAACAGCGTGCAATTGTTGACGAATATGGTCAAAGATAGTCCACTGTGATCTGTGACTCTAGTTTGTCTGATAACACAGGAGCGAAATCCGTGCTCCTGCTAAAGTGTCCACATCCATAGTAACAGAATCCTATCTCACCGTACTCAAGTAAGGTCTATGTTAAGTATCACCGCCAGTATGATATTTTTGTTTCGATGTCCTTGCTAAGTTACGGAGGAAAATTTTCAATTGTTCAAGGAAAACCATTCAAGTCCCCCACTTGGAGAGCGATATAATATTACAGATTAACGCGTATCTAGTTGCCCTTACAAGGTAAGTTCTGCATCCAAGAATTTCTCCAAACTTAGGATATTCGGGCAACATAGAGCGCATCTTAACGTTATTCAGATAATCACACTAGTTTTTTTGTAACATATAAGACAATCCTCCCCACGATTTGACGCTCTAGCGGGAGTCTGAACATACGGTGGAAGAACCGTCTAGTTCGAGCTTCCTCTCCCTGAAAAGGCAAACATTCCGTTTACAATTTGTTTCATTGAAGCAGAGAACGGTCGTATTTTTGAGTGTTTTGATCATATTCTCCCGAAATTCTTCAATTTTTCCCATTAAGTGACACTAACGGTTAGCGAGAAAACTTTTTTACTTCATACTCCTTCGTATTTATTGAATCGCGTTCGCGTAAAATATTTGCAGTTATCTGATAAAGACTAGACTCTGTTTTCAAAGATTTCAATCAGCATCAGTATCATCATGATCACCTATTTGATTTGAAAAGGTGGTCGCGAATTAAAGGGGTTAAACCTAATAGTGTTACGAAATTTATCATGTTAAGCTGTCTAATGAGACATCGTATGCTGGTAAATTTTTCTCAGCAATTCTTCAGCTGATAGCCAGCAGAACATCTTGTGTGGGATAGGTTGTCACAGTAGCAACATTTGTCATTTGTCTTATTGTTCCCAAATTTTGTGCAAGTGTGACATTTTTCTCGTTTATTGAGACTTGGATTTGTATAGGACGTGAGGTGATAGAGGCATGACGGCACCCACTGAAAATTTCTGAAATGCAGCTGTAGCAAGACCATTCACCAGTCAGTTCAAGTAGTAAGTCGCTAGGTGTTAGGTGAGCACATTTTGGGAGATATGTCGTATAACAAATACTACAAAGGTGATGCTTACCTTGGTGAGACTAGGCCTTTGCACAGGCCTTACGCTATTTTAACTACTTCGGATAACTACCATTTTTCGCTGTAAATAACTCTTGTTACATGTAGATATAGGTTAGCTACTATATACATAAAATATAATAAGTACACGGAAAACAGTCATGAAAGTATCAACTCCAGATGAGTGAGACCAAGAAAATGGGGCCCCAGGGAAGAGTGAAAAACGTGCGAGTTATTGAGAACACTCTGTCCGGGACTATGGACCCCTAGCAGCGTTTTTGCAACAATTGAGTGTCCCGTTGATTGGGAGATGTGTACATATGACCATACCTCATATTTGACGACTTTTTTTCGTTTAGATGGTGCACTCAGTTTACTGTGTCACACATTTAAGAAAAATATGTAAGATGTTTAGGGAACCCTAGAAAGCAATGCTGAGTAGTGAGGTTTATTTAAGGCCTGAAGTGCTAGGAATTGTTATAATCATATAGTCGCAAGATAAAACACAGAAGGCACAGTCAAGTTTACTTTTGTCACATAATCTGATGATATCTGAAACATGAGAAATTGAACAAATAAAGATATGACCAGCATAAAACCCTTTGTATTACGTACTATGGATCAAACAACCCTGCTAGTACCATGCACCATCACATAATCATTATCGGGTGGTAATAAGTTAAACATGTCACAATTAAAACAACCGCAACATGGTCAAAAATAGGGTAATCTCGTCACAACAAAAAAATTAATATAACCCTGTCAGCTCTTGCTGCAAAAAAACTAGTTTTATATCGAATTTTTTAGATGATAAAGTTACATAGTATTCTAATATAAGGAATAGTTCCTTCAAATAGGGGGCAAGACATGTACTTTGTCACATCAGATTATTATAAGAGTTAGGTAAACGTCATCAGTTAACCGATCTTTTCCGTGAGTATGGATCGATTAATAAGGCAATAAAGCATCTAATTCCTATTCCAATTTTTAAACCCACTATCTTTGATATTGTTTGGGCAGGAAAAGTTAATTTTGTCACATTTTGAGTGACATTAGACAATTTAACGCCGAAAATGTTAAACTTGAGCTCTGATGTTCTGGAACAATATTCTTCCAATTTTATCTTGAAGAATTTTAATCTAATAAAGTTATGGAATATAAAGATCTCAAAATAGGGCACAGACAAGTTACTTTGTCACATTCATATTTATATAGAGTTATTAAAGGAGACCTATTTCATTATATAAATCATTGTTTTTAAAACCTATTTGGCGAATTCGATAATATTTTGTGACAATGTTAACATCAACCGATCTTAACTTGCATCAACTACAATGACATCATGTAAAGTTTTCCCCCGCTTTTTCAAAACCAAAATAGATAAAAATAATTCGCCCAAAAATTTTAAATTCCATATATTGTGACAGAATTAACCTCATTTCCAAAACAATAACCAAGTGCCTGTATAGCTAACTTTTCAAAGCAACATATTTAAGGCTGAAGATTGTACTCCGTACTTGTAGATCACCCATCAAATAATGAGTAAAAAGGTTTTGAGGACACATCACATAGAATAAGGTATGGAATTCTGTGTGTGTACAATTGTTTACCTAAGATATAGCCTTGTAACCGTTCAATCCGTGCCCTTTAACCAAAGTTGTATCATATTTGTTAAGATTGACCAAATCTACAATGATTCAGGCCAAGGAATGTAATTAGACAACTGCAGTTAATTAATCACTACAAAAATGTGACCATTAGATACATTATAGTGCCTAACAACAATAGATTTTCTTTCTGGCATTGCATATGGAGAATGGGTTTTGTGGCTAATGTATCAGAACTTCTGAACGGCTAGTGTTAATAGATGTCTAAATATAAGCCCACTATCGTCAAAAACGCTATTATTTTTATTTTACCAATACCGCAAACTCAAATAACGTGTCCAAAATCACTTCAAATATATAAACTGGAATCTGTATCACACTGTGAACCATTCCTATAAAAAAGACCCTCTTAAATTAAATATTAAAAACGTCTCAATAATGGAGAATTGTCATAAACAATTAAGAAATATACCAAATTCTTAATATCACCGTAAGAGAAAAATACCTACCCTAAGTCAATGTCTACCTAGTAAACACTAAATATTAGGTAAAATCATAGGTGTTAGAGTCAGCACACCTTTAACCAAAAACAAAATAAATTGTTGTCAAATAGATCAATCTCTTAATTTTATAATTAATAATAAAATTTCTTCTATAGTTATATCATATTACAGTTTTGTATTATAATTTTGAGTAAAACATTAATCGAGTAAACCGGGATTCCCAATCAATCAATATTATAAACTTTTACCCGAACTATGATGATGTGGCATTTAAACATAACTAAATTCAAAAATTTATGATTTGTAATGATAGGAATAATTGGAAATAAATTAACTTTTGTTTATAAAACAAACAATCAGGCATTTGGTGTATAATAGTGGAATTGGAAGAAATCGAGTGTAAGTTTCAAATATAATGTCTTCGTGTTTACACTTATTTTATATTTTTCTCTGGATCAACTTGGAATAACTGCAGGCTATGGATAATACTCCAGCTGTATTGGTCTGTAATTTTCTAAAAACATTTTTCATCCCTTTAACCCCTGATGAGATCACTGATTGGGTAAAAAATCGCTGATTGGTGACAGGGTCGCATGGTCCTGCGTGATCTAGAAGGGCAAACGGTAGTGGGGGAAAAGATAGCGTCGACAATCCCTCAGTAACAATGGGAATGCATGGGTTTCGGGTTCTGGTTTTGAACCAATGGCATGTGTTTCGCTGGGATTTTTGTGAAGTTCTAGACAAGAGTGGACATATATACATGTACATTATTATTCCATAGGTTGAGGTGCATAGAAGTTTTCAATGATCCCTAATATAAAAGTGAGATAGATATGCTTTTGGATTTGTCAGTTTCATTTGTTAGCATACATGTCCATAGGTTAAATATCATACATTATCATGCATTCACATAATTTGTAAACGATCAAGCTCTACAGCTAAATCAACATATTGATGAACATATATATATTACGTCATGTGGAAACTTACATTGAGCATACATTTATTTTTTATGCGTGAAGGCCTTACATCATCTCCACTTTTACAGCCTAATTAAAAATGTACAACTCAAATTTGTACAGCCCTGTCTCCCACATCCAGAAATTTTAAGATTACAACATTTCAATCAAAGTAATTTCTGATCCATAACATTGCACAATCAGCATACATGGACCACAATTGAAGATCATGACACAATCATAGGCTTATGTTTGTAGTTTAATTATTATTCAATCATTTGACATGATCTAATGATTAATTGATTTACTATCACTTTTCGTTTTAAGATTGGGTGTGATTCGTATAGAAAAAATATCAAATTAATTAACCTAAGAGACACATAAGTCATGATTTCAAATGACTTTTACCATTTCCTTGATTATCCATTTCAGCTTGTAGCTGGTCATCACAACGATGGTGTGAGAGTTCACTAGCGACGTTGTACTATCTCCGTTAGCAAGAAGAAACGACATCACCTCAACCCAGACGTCAAGGTATCCAACTTGAACTCATCAAAAAAGAGTTGAAATTTCCACTTATAATTATTTTCCCAATAGGCAGACAGCTACTAAACTATTATATAATAGAATGTAGAAAGTAAGTAAAAGTAAGAAAAATTATTATATATAAATATTCATGTTAAATAAAATTTCAGAAAGAAGGACCTACTGGTATTTAATAAGATCCTTTATCTGGGGAACGATTTCGTGACCTCATCGGGGGGGGGGGGGGGGGGGGGCTCATGTTTCACCCCTAATTTTCCAATCCTCCATCCTCCTCCTCCTCCTCCTCCTCCTCCCTCCACCTCGCTACCTCCTCCTCCTCCTCCTCCTCCTCCTTCCTCCGCCGACCTCCTCTCCCTCCTCCTCTTCCTCCACCACGAAAAATCGTTAAAATCATGTCCAAGATTTTAAAAAATCGAATAAAATGTTTTAAACAGGCCTATCTCAAAATTTGCCTGTAAAATACTCATCTCTAAATGGACCTAAGAACATAATCCTGAAAGTCTTGATGGTGATTGGCTGAAAAAAATGTAGGCAAAGATAGATTTTTAGACCTCGTTATTCAGGGCAGGCGATTGTAAAACGCTTGCGCAATAAAATTACACACAAGCGCTGACTTTTTAACCAGCGATAATTTCGCTAGGAACAATATTTTTCTATCGATTAAAAGCATCTTATAGATATCACCGTCCCCCCCTCCACACCACTTAAAACAGAAACAAAAATATTCCCTCTCGATTTTGAGAAAATTCCATGAAGACCACCCCAGCCCCCTTAAAGTGACCACTCAAATTAATAATAAGTTACCTACCGTAATTGTAGTTTCTGAAAGTAGGATAAAACGAACACAAAGAAGTTCCTATTGTCTTATACATAGAACAGCAAAAAAGATATAACCTAATAATGTTTAATATTATTGGATATTGATTGAACATTTTTGTTTAATAAGTGTTGATAAATAAGTCAACCAAAGAATATTCTTTCCGCTTTTGTACCCCAACCTTAGTGCCTCAGCTCAACAAACACTTCACAAAGGGTTCACATAGTGTCTTGTCAGTACAACAGTTCGTTCCGCTGCGCAAGGGTCTGAATTCTGAATAAATTGTTTTTAACAAAAATTGAGGCTTTTCGTTGTAAATACAAAACTAGGTCTCCATGTTAAAATAACGTAATAACATAACGTAAACATTTGTATTAAAAAACTTTTTTAAATCTTTGATTAGCGAAATTCAATTTGCTTTACAAATGACCTAATAAGAAAATAGGTTGTTACTGTTCCCTGTGTTTAGATCTATCAGGGCAGGTTACCTCGATAACTCTATGGAGGCTTCAGGAGACTGAAGTTCAGGTCGTCATACATATTCACTAAGGGAAGCACGACTAGTCACTATTGAGATTTATTTATTAGATATCTAAGTTAAATGCCGTATCATCCATTAAGAGTCATTTAGCTGTAGTTTTGTTATTTAATTAGGCTTCAACTATAGTAATGACTCTTCCCTATTTTATTTCCCCCTTTAGCTTTCTGTCGGTCTGAATGAGAACTTTAGCCTGGCTGTATAAAATATAAAGGGTTTAGTAAATCCTTTGTGGTGATGCTATGGTTATTTAGCAACTTTTACTGTTTTCAAAACTGAGTAAACACCGGGTTCTTTAAATTGGAAAAATAAATCCCGTTCCTGAGTTGCAGTCACCCTCGCTGCTCCCGTTTGTAGAGAGCTCCTGCCTGAGTCCGAGCAAGTTCCTTTTCCACCACAGTTCCTTGAATTACTGGAAAGTGTTTGTTGTTTCTGATTGCAGTTGACCACTCATCTTTCGTCCCGTGCAGCTCACTGTAATATATCATATGAATCACGTGACCTGAGTAATTTTGGATTGTGTGATACAATAATTAATAACCGTTATTTTAACATTCTATCCTAACCCGAACCCTTCCAAGCAGACCAGCATCTAACATAATAAAAACCATTGCTATGCTCGGTGGACCCGAGTCTCAAATAATGAGTAACAATAGTATAAAGCTTCTACGTTATCTACCACGGCAGTTTTGTCAGGTTTGATGTCATCCTGCGTCACAACTACACACTTGTCAAATCATTGTTCTTGTAGCTTCCAGCTGGACACTCAGCTGAAAAATAAAGAAGTAGTAAGAAAATAATGTGATATAAAATATAGAAATGTGAATGATACCGAATGCCCTGAATTTATCCCCTGGTCCTAAAGTATAAAATCCTTACCACAAACCATCCCTCCCTGAGTTTCGTTCCTGGCCAGGGTCACAAGTTGTACACAAAGCTGCCCTTCTGAACGATCATATTATCAGGAACATCTTCACACGTGTTCATATCAAATTCTTGTAGCTTCCAGTGGACATGATTCGGAAAAATTGGAAGTCTTTAAACAGCAAATCGTTTGAATCACATATTGAAAAGTTATTTTAAAGTACAATTTATACCCTCGTTTTTTAAACAAGTGAAGCTCGTACTATTCTTTAACATTACGCACAATCATAATTGGTTAAAGGGGTCACAATTTGAGTATGTAAATAATCATAATTGAACAATGTAGCGAACAAGTTTTAACTAACCCTTCAAGCAACCAGCACTAATATAACTAAAACATTGCTTGCTCGGGGGACTGATTCTCAAATACTGTGTAACAATAGTACAAGCTTCTAAGTTATCTTACCACAGGCAGTTTTGTCATGTTTGAATGTCCATCCCTGCGTCACACGAGAGCACAACTTGTCATAATCTATGTTCTTGTAGCTTCCACGCACACTCAGCAGAAAAATAAAGTAGTAGTTAGAAAAATAATGTGATATAAAATATAGAAATGTGAATAAATACAGAATGCCCTGAATTTATCCCCTGGTCCCTAAAATAGAAACCATACCACACGCAGTCCTCCCTTAGTTTCGTTCCTGGCCAGGGTCACAAGTTGTACACAAAGCTGCTCCTTCTGAACTGATCATATAACAGACAATCTTAACACGTGTTTCAATCAATATTTCGTGTACTTCAGTGTACATGACTTGAAGAAATTGGAAGCTTTAAACAGCAGATCGTTATGAATCCCCCAAATTGGAAAAGTTATTTTAAGTAAATTTATACCCTCGTTTTTTTTGAACAATGAACTCGGACTATCTTTGAAATGTAACGCACAATCATAATTGTTTAAGGTCACAATTTGAGTATGGTTTTTTTTTTTTTTAAAAAAAACAAAAACATATTCATAATTTTAACAAATGACAACAAGTTTTTTAATAACCCATCAAGCACCAGCTCTACCATACCTAAAACATTGCTTGCTCGGGTCCGAGTCTCCAAATAATGTGTAACAATAATAGTTAAGCACCTAATTTCTACCCACATTGCAGTTTTTGTCAGTGTTTGATGTCCATCCTGCGTCACATGTGTCACATCTTGTCATATCTTTGTTTCTTGTAGCTTCCAGCTGGAGCACTCAGCTGAAAAAACCAGATTGAGAAGTTTTCTTGGCTCGAAGCCAATTTCAAAGTGTTAGACTTCAACAAGTCCAACAATTATATCACTATACAATACTGCCGGTTCTGACTTACCCCAGAATTTAAAGGACCCCATCGTAACCCCTAATCTCACACTTGCCGGGTCCATTGACAAAATACTTACCACAAAGGCACAAGGTCGCAATCTGAGTTTGATTCTTTGCTAATGTTACAGCGCCGCAGACGTTTAGAAAAAAGTATGTGCAGCTAAAGTTTGGTCATTTTAAATTGTAATATATACTTTGCGACTTTATTCAACGGACATTAATTGGACGCTGTAGGGCCCTTTTATTTTAATGTCCGTCAAATAAAATGTGTACAAGTCAAACTCTTTGAAAGTTTTCCCAAAGTGTTCCACTACGAATTATTGCATTATTTCAAGACCATGACTACATCCTAAGAACATAACAATAGATAAGCCTTCCAAGTTATCTTACCACAGCATTTTTTGTCATGTTTGATGTCCATCCTGCGTCACATTTTGTCACAGCTTGTCAGTAGCACTACATTCCGATATGTTCCTTCGCCACACCGCTCTGAAATAATAGCGTACAAGTTGCACTGGTTTCTGGACGATAATGAAATCGTATATAAGTACATTTTCAGTGGTGATACAGAAACTGAAAAATAAGAAGTAGTTAGAAAATAATAGGCTAAAAATATAAAAAACGTGATAATACTGGAATGCCCCGAATTATCCCTGGTTCTAAATTAAGAATCCTTAACCATTTGTAAATTAAAGTTAATGCTACTTTGGTAAAACCAACGCTTGGTTGTTTATTAGTCACCTGTTGAATCGGTAGTATTCAAGATGCTGTGTCGGAGTACGGTACATTAATCTTTGCATACGTCTCTGTTCAGTACGTGCTCCATAGCGCTATTACTGCACGATGATTCAGAGATCAGTATGTTGAGCACCTCTAACTCGTTACAGTAAATCACTACTAGACTCTACCACCTGCAGTTCTGGTTAGAGTGATACGCCATACCTTGTCATTAGCAGAGGGGAGATTAACAGAAGTGAGTGTCTCCGGTGCACCAGTATATGTGATTGGGGTGAAGTGAGTAGACTAATCCTGCACTCCGAATCCAGAATCTCTCTGCTGACTACAATTATAAAGTTATGGCTTCGAGGTTATACTTATCATAAGTATAACCTCGAAGCCATAATGGTTAGGCCCGTTAAACTTAATGTATCAAGTACGAGCTTGAAAGGGTTTACATGAAGACCCCACCAGGCGTTCATTCCGCCGATTTGTGATCAAAGCTGTGGCATAATTACTTGTCATACGTTGTATGACCCGCCGCGCACGAGTGCGCGGCTCCCCCTGTATCGTAGAAACTCTACAGTGAAGCGACAGTGGGGGTCACCACGTGATACAAATAATTACAGGCTGAGCGCCGCCCAGTAAGAAAGGTTTGGCATCGTCTTGACATACGTAGCATGCCACTTTTCGCGCGCCGATACTTGGTTGACCATTGTTAATGATCTGGCCCGGCGCGCGCTACTTCGTAGCACTTGCCATAACATTTCGAGAAGAAAGCGGCGCGCGACTTCGAAGAAATTTAGACGAGTAACATCCGTCCGCGTCAAATACTTGGATACGAAACATGTATCAAGCATCGTCAATCAAGTATTACTGTTGAGTATCATGGCTACTTGCCATGATAAAACTTTATTTGTTATTGTGTTTCGGACACAATAAGTGTATTTATATTTTACGACTGTGTCGTTTGTACAGAAAATAACTCATCACTCGTTGAACTTGAAGCTTGGAGCTTGGCTTCTCTATCAAATATAACTATTTCATGATTTCAACTCTTAGTATCAATCAAATAACTCGTTACAGAGCGGATGATAATTAATCACTCTACACTCGACTGTCACGTGACTTTTTCAACCCGTTCTCTAGCTGGTCCTGAACGACTATTCGAAACCCTAACCCTCTTATCTGACCCCAACCCTAACCCTAACCCAATCCTTAACAAAAACATATGCTGAAACTCTAACCCTAACGAGAAATTAGACTAACTTCCTTATACGGTCATATCACGTGATCGAGACAGTTTTTCGCCTATATCTCGTCAGGGGAGCATTTTAACCCTATGTCATGGGGGTGATTCGGAATCAGCGTCCGAAAATACATCGATTGAAGTTGGTTTCAACTGTCGGGGGCCCTTTTAGAACAATCTCGAAGATCGACTGTAGAGTGATTTAGTACGCTCGTTACAGAGCCTTTTGTAAATAACAAGTCGCATCGATCAGTCGTATCGATGGTGTATTAGTTATTATCGCAAACTGCTTTGAGGATTTTGTGAGTTCTGAGCTAAGAGTACAACTATAATTATAACCAAAATTCCGCCATTTTTATCGACGTAGACGGACGGTAGATTTCCATCCACAATCCACTGTAAGATCTGATCAGCTATAACTTCATGGTACAGTAAAACCCCTATTTAGTTTTACCGTACACAGTACACAGTACCTCTTCCCCTAAAATGTGTAATTATATAATTATATCTACAATCTAGTTACCTGAGGACCCCAGGCTATTATGTTCATTAACATATTATAAATGAATAAAGATTTGGCGGAGTGACAGGCTGAGCGCGGCCCAGTAATACTGTGCCGCGCCGAGCTGCCATGAATTGACATCGTCAATTAAATAAAACTATAAGGTTCTGGTTAGCCTAAACAGAAAACTGTACCTTCTCTGATTTCAAATCGCAGCATATTAATACAGGTAATTTTTGTAGCGCGATGCGTTACTGTGCCGCGCCGAGCTGCCATGAATTGACATCGTCAATTAAAGGTAATTTATGTGTTAACAGTTATACTTATGTATTATATACAGTTATACTTATGTATTATATAATTCTTGATTAACGGTGTCAACCCATCGAGATCGCGCGTTGCTCTGCACTCTGCGAAGCAAAGCAACGATCGACGATGCGAAGCAAAAATGTTGATTCACGATGTCAATCCTTCGCAGCTCGGTGAGGCACAGTGGTGCATCTCGCCGATCTACCGAGGTACCGCCGATCTACTGTGGTTGCGAGAAGCATTATTTGATGCGCGCGCGACCCAGTAGTGCATCGCGCTACAACAAAAATGCTATAATGCAAAAATGCGAAGCAAGAATGCTAAGAATAAAATAAAATGGACCCATCCGATCAGCAATCTCAGCCTATAAATAGTTAATTATAGGTTAAAATCAAAATTAGCCGTTATAGGGTTAGGATTTAATTAGGGTTAAGTTGTTATAGCGCGATGCATTACTGTGCCGCGCCGCGCACTCAATGAGGCTTCTTTCACATAGCCATGTGTATACCATATATACGCGTACTGCGTGATGCGCTTGTTTCACAAGTTGAATATATCCTTTGCCTTCGGCGGTCGCGCGCTACTGCAAGCGAGAGGGCTCTGGTTAGAGCAAGTTACTGGTCCGCGCTCAGCCTGTCATTCCGCCTAATTGTTAATGAACATAATAGCCTGGGGTCCCCAGGTAAAGAGCAAGAGGCTTCTCACAGCTAGATCGGCGAAATGCGCTACTGTTGACTGTGCCGCGCCGAGCTAAGATGAATTGACATCGTCAATTAAGGATTAAGCAATCAAATTCAAAGTAACATAACATTAACGGGCGGCGGGTGTTATTGTTTGTATCACGTGGTGACCCCCACTGTCGCTTCACTAGAGTTTCTACGATACAGGGGAGCCGCGCACTCGTGCGCGGCGGGTCATACAACGTATGACAAGTTATTGTTATTTGAAGTAGAATAGATCGACGTGGGCTCGTTATATAATAGTTGTGCCCTGTCCAATTTGTAGGTTTATAACCTACCAGGGCGCGCGCCGAGTTGGACTCGTCGATGGTCCTATTTGGACGTTGATTCACGATGTCAATCCTAGTCGCAGCACGATGTCAATCCTTCGCAGTTCGGTGGTTGCAAGAAGCATTATTTGATGCGCGCGCGACCCAGTAGTGCATCGCGCTACAAATTTAGACGGTAATATTTGGAACAAATATTTTACGAGTATCACCCGTTAAGTCCAATTTATCGTTTCGAATAAATGTTAAACTGTTAATTGCTTTTTTGCTTTTGTAAAATTGTTAAATTAAAACAGTTTAAATTGTCGGCAGCGGATGTTTTTTATTGGTTATTCTGAAGATTAAATGCTTCCCCATTAATTAATCGAAAGCCCGGGTTATTCGTACAGTATAAGTATCATTATTATATCACGATCACGGTACACTTATTATAAGTATAACATAGTCATAACAGTCAAAATTGGACATGACAGGGTTAGTTGTTAGTTTTTGGCGAAAGCTTGTTAAGGGATGGGGTTGTGCCGCATTACAATGCATATTATATATAAAAATATTTATATTTTTATATCATAATTTTAAGATTATTATGTACAAAAAAGTTAATTTCATGTCAGTCAGACTCAGACTCACAATCGTAGGCACACCGAAAGGTATTCGATGAGCCTTTGTTTTGTAGTTGACCGATGATCACAATAGTAATACAATCATGTCATCTGTAATTCTTAATCGTATAAGAACACTGATAAATTCAAGCTTAACACGCCAACTTATGATTGCAATCATTAAACAAATTAATATCGTCTTTTATTTAGCGTTATTTATGATTGCTGAATCGCAGTATGAATCGGGCAGAATTATGTTTCACGATATTATCGTAAAAATCAATTTTATAACTTAAAGTTGAAGTTACTGGGCGGCGCTCAGCCTGTCATTCCGCCGAATCTTTATGAACATAACACCAAATAGCCTGGGGACCCCAGGTAAAGTCGAAGTAGGAACCAGTTCAGTTGATGACTCTTGCAAAAAAAAGCAGCATTGTACCTATATACTAACTATGCAGCATATTGGTGCTGTAAGTGCCACATGTGAGTGCCGCAAGTGCCACATGCTATATATGATAGTGCCACAAGTGCCACATGTGAGTGCCGCAAGTGCCACATGCTACATATGATAGTGCCACATGTGAGTGTCGCAAGTGCCACATGTTACATATGTTAGTGTCGCAAGTGCCACATGTGAGTGTCGCAAGTGCCACATGTTACATATGTTAGTGTCGCAAGTGCCACATGTGAGTGTCGCAAGTGCCACATGATAGGGCCACAAGTGTCACAGTGCCACATTTACGTTACAAGGTTGTCTGGGTGGAGATCAACCGACGAAATAGGTCGTATCTGAAGCAGTTGGTGGTTTGGGTTACGAATCTAGAGCAAAGCTAAAGCTTGGCTGCCAGCTATCATCCCTCAACAGAATGGTGGACATGGCTGAGTTTGCTTCATACTACGAAAACGTACTTGGATCGGGACATCAACCACCAATCCTAACTTCGCTCCCCACATGTGGAATCAACACGTGGGGAACAAACAATAAATATTTTACAATCGACAACTTCAGAGAATTGTAGTTGATTACACAACTAGAGAAAAACTATGGTAGTAAACTATGGCTCAGATCATATTTCAAATAGGAAATGTTACGTATACAAATTAGCAAGTAACAGTTCGGATCATGTCTCTAATTGAAAATGTTTCGTATTGAAATCAGATCACAATTTCGGACAGATGTCGTTTTTTCTGGTACCCTGAGTTGGACAGATGTCGCTGTCGGACAGATGTCGCTGTCGGACAGGAGTCGTGTTACCCCATTCAACACCTTCTTCTATAAACTTTCTGGAAGTGATATTGACTTTGTGCCCTCTCAGTCAGATTTAGGAGTCGCAATAAACTCCAGGTTTAATTGGGGAGCACAATGTAAAGCGCTTGTTTCCAAAGCTAATTCCAGACTTGGACTACTTAGGAGAACATGTCATTTGCATTAGGTTTAGAAATTTATTCTCTGGTTAACAGATTTCAAATGTTTAATTAATTTGTAGTATGACAGTAAGGTATATAAGAAGTTATTTAATTTTGCTTGGGCTATTATATTGACTATTGAGGTTAAATGATGATATGGAATTTATATCAATTTACACTATGTGGTTGGGGCATTTTGCATAGTAAATAGGGTTACTACTCCTATATATCATATTATTTGATTGGTATTCGATTTCTGATTATTTCCCTAGGAATATGATTATTATATCTCAATTTGGCTTTAGGTAGGGTGCCCCGCTAAAAGAACTGGATTCTTCCAGGAAGCATCCCGTGCACAGAGCTTGGTCTACATATATATTAAATTATTAACCATTCATTCTGTATGTGCACGAAAATTTATTTCAATCAATTTCACTACTGACAAAAGGCAGAAAAGATCGTTCTATTTAGCGTTAATTAGGTCTATATTTGAACATTGTTCTGTCATATGGTCCCCTCAAACTGCAAGTCATCTTGAACAGTTTGTTGCTATCCAAAAGAGGACCATTAAATAGATCAATGGTGAACATTACTCCAGTTATTATGACGATAAACTTGCTACAGAGCAAAAGAAATTAAATATTCTCCCTGTTAAACAAAAGTTTATTTATAACAATCTTATGACCTTCTATAAAATAGTGAATAGCATAATTCCAGTTTCGCTCCCTACTTATATACTTATATAGTCCTATACTGTCCAGAGGGCACCCGATACACTAGGCACAATGCTCAAATAATTGATAGGTCGGATACTCCAACTTACATGAGTACTACTGTGCCCTGCTCGGATGCCTTCCGAAATAGCTTTTTTCATAGATCTATGCTGAAATGGAATGGTCTACCAGTATGTATTCGGCAGTCAGAGCGGATTTCTACTTATAAGGCCGAACTGATCAAGTACCTCTGGGCTGCCGATACAGTCTGGTCAGATTAGCTCGTCTGTCTTATGATTCTCTGAAATGTGTTTTTTGTTGGTTACAATTCTGTCCGTCCGATTTCCTATCCGCTTATTTTCCTTATTTTTCTTCTATCAGTTGTGACAGAGTTGTAACGAACAAAATCCCTATAATTATTTATGATATGTTTGATTTCTTGTTATTGTTTGTCATTCAAATTTGGTAGACGGCCCCAACGTTAATGTGGCTCTTGCTATGTGTTGGTGCAGCCGAATTAATTATTATGTAATCAAGTTTATTTTTCTTTTTTAGTTAGTTGTCATCCGGACAAACATTAAGCAACTTATATTAGCAACTTTATATTGCAGTAACATTTATCAATTAGAATATCAAAATATGTCATTGTAATTTTGCATGGCTGAAATGTAACGCTTGATTTATATATACTAGCAGGAACCCGTCTAACCCTAAAATTGTGTCAAGACTCAAGAGACTAAAACAATTATTACCTATTTAATTCGCGATTTTGACACCACTTGGGGTACCAAATTTTGGGCTCTAAAACTCCTATTTCTTGGCCAATTTTTTATTTTTTCATGCTGATTTGGAGGCCATTAAAGCATTTGACCCAGTCAAAAAAGTTTCTGTTGTATATCTTTGACGGTTTTTGCAGAAATTCGCGTTAAAGTTGATGCCGTGGTGTCAGTAAAATGGCACGGATAAATATATATATATATATCGTCTCGCTTTATATATAGTAAGATAATAATTAATTGAATTTTCAAATAAAAAGTAGTGTTTTGGTCAGATGTTGTAATATTAGTGTCGCTTATTACAGTTGAAGATACAATCAATCTGTCAAATATTTGAATTCAAATTGACTCTATTGGTCTGATGCTTGTTTGTCCTAAACTTATGACCCGAGGAATTTATAACCCCTGATATGTTATAACCCCTGATTTTCATTTGAATCAAATCAAGAAATTTTCTTGATTTGATTCAAATGAAAAATCATTACACTTTGCCTGCTTGTGTACTAATAGTGCCATTGTCGTGTTGTATAAGCTGGTACATTGTACAATAATGCTCTCGAAACCAAGTTCTGTTAAAATGTCTTCATTTCGCATTTGGAAGAGTTGTTCCCATTCGTAATGTTAACTATCACAACATTTTGCAGTGCATATGGAATGAAATGACAAAAGCTACTCACAAGAACTGAATCCAAGAAATGGCAGAAGAATAGCGTGTTTGCACCTGTAATAGAATGCCACTGAAGGGACGTGTCGTACAGCCTGTCAGAATATGTCAGATAAACCACATTACTGGACCGGCCGTGGAGTTGTCCTCCTCCCAGAACACCCACAACTTTGAGGAGACCACTTACATCTCCTTTGTTGGTTAGCTTATTTAAGATACTTGAATTCAACCAGTTCTCTGTTAACTGTAGTAAAGTATTTTCTGTTTTTTATTGGTTTCCCTCTCTTGTTTCTGAAAACTTCTTACAATTTCACCCACTCCCAGGTGTAATGAAGCAGCTCTGTGACATAGCGGCTTTTGCAGATGAGATGTTCACTAATTTACATACTATCGCTAAAGAGTGAGCTTTCTTTTTTTTTTAAGCTTTTTAAATTGAGATATTTCTTAGTCGAATCATTGAAGATCCAACTGAATTGAATTTCCAAATAACCTTAGATATTAAAACCACAATATATTCTGCAGCACGGTCGATAGAACAAATAAATTGCACAACAAAGTGAAACTTTTGAACGAGTGTTTAGTAAAAAATACTGAGATAGAAATATCTGAGCCAGCAAATGGTCCAGGGTTAGTGAACAAGAAGCAGTCTCTATTCTACAAGGACACCAGGCCTAGTGCTGTGAGTAAAGTTTACATTTTATATCAAAATAAATAAAATAAGTTTAAACATTAACTGTACAGCTGGTTGATTGCCTCATAATTCTTTCTAGAACTGCTACACCAAAAATACATGTTAAGAATCCTCCTTTTGCCTTTGAAAAGCCGGACATTTGCTGTTTCATCGAGCAGAGTACCGCCCTCAAACGAATTTATTTCAGATAAAGGAGAAGTATGAAGCAATGGAGAAAACCCCGCCTCTGCACCAGTTTCTGGACCTGATGAGTGTAGATGATGTCCAGGCCTCACAACCACATGTGAGTATTCTTACTAAATAGGACTCTTATCTGTCATCTTAATCGTTGTGTGGCAGATTGTTTACAGTTGCAGTCAGCAGTGTCTTTAAATTGTCAGACGGAAAGTGAACCTTGCACTTAGACGTTTCATGTAGATCACATAAAGTTACCGGCAACCGAACTGAATATGTTAGTACACAGAAACTAATGTGATTTTATAATTCAGAATCAATTTGCTTGATGAAACCCTACCCGACAAAACTTCTATGTATATCATTATCACAGGACACTGTATTTCAGATAACTCAATTTATAGGGTATGTTATGGCCTCTGTTACACCCATGATGTTATGTTACCAATTGATCTGAACTGCCAGTGATTGTCTTCTGTCGGTAATTGAGGAGATTTGACCTGATCCCCAAATATGCAGCAAATCAGTTGTTACCTATTTATACACCACTGTGTATCCAAAGAATCCCACATATGTTAGTTAAGGTATGTGAGGAATTGGTCGCGGTATTCTAACGACATTACTATAACATTAGCGTGCTATTATAGCTGTCTGAACTTGACCAATCACCTGTACACTTACTGTTTAGTTTAGTCTCCAGGAAATGCCGTGTAAATAATAGTTATATATTATTATAACAATTATACTGGTTACTTTTATTTTTATGTGTGTTCTGAATGATTGTAGAGCAGATGGTACATAAAGAAACGGGAGAAAGATGTAGCATATTGTATAAACTGTGTGCCCTTTCCTTCCTATATCCTTTAGGGACTCAGCAAATTCACTCCTGTATAATAATTCATGTCCCGTAACTCCACAAAAAACATAGAGTTTAAACAAGTACAATCGTCACTAGTTTCTAGTTGGACAGACAGGACGATACAAGATAAGAAGCTTCGTGTTACACACAATGTGTTCTGAATAAGATATAATCAGACACTAAGTATTATAGTAAGGGGAAAAGTGGTCGATTTAAGGGTTCCGTTGGATTTGAATGTTCACAAGGATTTCTCAACGGAATATGGTAGTTAGGACCCCTACGAACATAATTAGACTTGTTGCCAATTTTGTATCTCAACAGAAACACCACTTTTACCACTTTTTACCACCTTTGTACCACTTTTCTGGTTTGCCAAATATCTTTAGTTGTGAACGTCGTAGAAGGCTGAAAATTAACCTAGAATGTTTATCTTGTCAAGGAGTAAAACTTTTGTACATTGGACAATCAGCTAATTGGATAATTACCAATTAGTTAATCACCAAAAAAAGTGAAATTTTTTTATTGGCTCAAAATGATTGAAATCGTTTGAAACACGGAGAAATGTAGTTTTTAGAAAAACTTCAAAAATTTTTCACTTAAAATTTTTTTTCGAGACTTCAAAAAAAAAAGTTTGAAAATTTGAAAATATTTTTTTCCGCCAAAAGTGATCGAATTGCATGAAACGTGGATAAAAATGCCTCGCAGAAAAATTTCGAAGATTTTTAGATTGAGGAATACTAAAATCATCAATATTTGAAGTTGGAGTTCAGTAAATCTGAACCACACAATATTAGAGTTTCGTAACTAATTACAATACAGCTTTATCAAATTCCACATAAAGAAACAGCACAAAAGGACCATTTAAGATCGAACCGATTTTACCTGCTGTACTATCATTTTATTGATTTCAATGATCAAAACCTCTGTCAATCTTGCCAATCTATACCGGGTATCTGAATGTACCGGACCTCTTATTTACCTCTATAATTAGACCCAGTTGTGCAAGAAATGCGATTTCTCACAGGGGTTTCTTTAAACTGTGCACTTTTTATCACTCTCGCAACTCGCAAGAGGCCTGGTATTATAGGGGGGGGGGGGGGGGGGGGGTATAGGAAGCGAGTGTAAATATACCTTCCATCATCCATTGTGGCTTTTTTGTATTGTGAATGCGCATGCCGCTTCGTTTGCTATGCCATATACCTCGAATAACCCCCATATGTCATTGCCAGGGTCGGGATAGAGCTGGAGATAGCATTGAAAAGTTGCTAGAAATAGCTAGATTTAGAGTAAACTGGTGGTAGCTGGGTGGTGCTAGCATGGATGTAGCAGAACGTAGCTACACGGGGTTTCATTGGAGTTGGTTATTTTAATGGCCAAAGAGTGCCGGAACTAAAGTTACTTAAGATTGCAGTTTAGGGGCAGTGTAAACCACGGTGTAGTCAGGGACACAGAGCTACAGTGCAGGAGTACTGCAATAGAACAGTGCAAGTGATACAGTCTGCAACAGTAAAACGCCGACGAAGCTAGACTTAGATCTAGAGTGAACTGATGGAAGCTGGGTGGTGCTAAAATGGAGGTAGCAGAACGTACTACATGATGAAAACAGGAAAACTAAGGCTGGTTGAGACCTAAAAAGATGTGAATCTGTCCTGATAGATCCAGTGAAGAGCGAGTAGCGAAGAGTTTGATCACTAACCTAAAGCTCTAAACAAGAAGAGGGCTAAAGAGACTCACTTTGATCAATAAATCCGGTACGGCAAGGTCTGTAGCCTTGATAAGAAGATACCAATGAAGTAATTCATGCAGAAAAGTCGATTTATATAAAGGGTTTCGTTGGATCTAAAAAGGGTGGGTCAGTCTCTCTGTTTTCATAAGATTCTGATGAAATGCTGTTAAGCTCAGGACGGTGATCTTAATAGGTCGGATAGCTGTATCTGGTTGCTTCCAGCCCACCCTTGTCGCTTGAAAATAAGTTCTCACCCCACCTCTTCCAAAAATACAGTTACCAGAGCAGGAATCTCTCTTCCTCCTCTTCTTTCAACACAAACACAATCAGGTTCCAGCTACTCTCCTCCTCTGCAGCCACAATCTTATCTCCTTCTTCGGAGTTTTACTGTTGCAGACTGTATCACTTGCACTGTTCTTTTGCCAGTACTCCTGCACTGTAGCTCTGTGTCCCTGACTACACCGTGGTTTACACTGCCCCTAAACTGCAATCTTAAGTAACTTTAGTTCCGGCACTCTTTGGCCATTAAAATAACCAACTCCAATGAAACCCCGTGTAGCTACGTTCTGCTACATCCATGCTAGCACCACCCAGCTACCACCAGTTTATTATAAGTCTAGCTATTTTCTAGCAACTTTCAATGCTATCTCCAGCTCTATCCCGACCCTGGCAATGACATATGGGGGTTATTCGAGGTATATGGCATAGCAAACGAAGCGGCATGCGCATTCACAATACAAAAAAGCCACAATGGATGATGGAAGGGTATATTTACACTCGCTTCCTATACCCCCCCCCCCCCCTATAATACCAGGCCTCTTGCGAGTTGCGAGAGTGACAAAAAGTGCACAGTTTAAAGAAACCCCTGTGAGAAATCGCATTTCTTGCACAACTGGGGTCTAATTATAGAGGTAAATAAGAGGTCCGGTACTTTCAGATACCCGGTATAGATTGGCAAGATTGACAGAGGTTTTGATCATTGAAATCAATAAAATGATAGTACAGCAGGTAAAATCGGTTCGATCTTAAATGGTCCTTTTGTGCTGTTTCTTTATGTGGAATTTGATAAAGCTGTATTGTAATTAGTTATGAAACTCTAATATTGTGTGGTTAACCTTTTTCAGGTCCAGCCCTTTCGCTAAGCTATTCCTAATTACTAAAATATGTCGAGATTTACTGAACTCCAACTTCAAATATCGATGATTTTAGTATTCCCCAATCTAAAATCTTCGAAGTTTTTCTGCAAAAGCATTTTTATCCACGTTTCATGCAATTCGATCACTTTTGGCGGAAAAAAAATATTTTTCAAATTTTCAAACTTTTTTTTCAAGTCTCGAAAAAAAATTTTAAGTGAAAAATTTTTGAAGTTTTTCTAAAAACTACATTTCTCCCGTGTTTCAAACGATTTAAATCATTTTAAGCCAATAAAAAATTTTCACTTTTTTTGGTGATTAACTAATTGGTAATTATCCATTAGCTGATTGTCCGATGTAAAAATTTTGATACAAAAGTTTTACTCCTTGATAAGATAAACATTTTAGGTTTAATTGCAGCCTTCTATGATGTTCCCAACTAAAGAATTTGGCAAACCAGAAAGGTGGTACAAAGGTGGTAAAAAGTGGTAAAAGTGGTGTTTCCGTTGAGATACAAAATTGGCAACAAGTCTAATTATGTTCGTATGGGGTCCTAACTACCATATTCCGTTGAGAAATCCTTGTGAACATTCGAATCCAACGGAATGCCACTTTTCCCCTTACTATTATTACAGGCGTGTCAAATAGTAGTAAGGGGGAAAAGTGGCATTCCGTTGGATTCGAATGTTCACAAGGATTTCTCACGGAATATGGTAGTTAGGACCCCTACGAACATAATTAGACTTGTGCCAATTTTGTATCTCAACGGAAACACCACTTTTACCACTTTTTACCACCTTTGTACCACCTTTCTGGTTTGCCAAATATCTTTAGTTGTGAACATCATAGAAGGCTGCAAATTAACCTAAAATGTTTATCTTATCAAGGAGTAAAACTTTTGTATCAAAAATTTTTACATCGGACAATCAGCTAATTGGATAATTACCAATTAGTTAATCACCAAAAAAAGTGAAAATTTTTTATTGGCTTAAAATGATTAAATCGTTTGAAACACGGAGAAATGTAGTTTTTAGAAAAAACTTCAAAAATTTTCACTTAAAATTTTTTTTCGAGACTTGAAAAAAAAAGTTTGAAAATTTGAAAAATATTTTTTTCCGCCAAAAGTGATCGAATTGCATGAAACGAGTATAAAATGCTTTGCAGAAAAACTTCGAAGATTTTTAGATTGGGGGAATACTAAAATCATCGATATTTGAAGTTGGAGTTCAGTAAATCTCGACATATTTAGTAATTAGGAATAGCTTAGCGAAAGGGCTGGACCTGAAAAAGGTTAACCACACAATATTAGAGTTTCAAACTAATTACAATACAGCTTTATCAAATTCCACATAAAGAAACAGCACAAAAGGACCATTTAAGATCGAACCGATTTTACCTGCTGTACTATCATTTTATTGATTTCAATGATCAAAACCTCTGTCAATCTTGCCAATCTATACCGGGTATCTGAATGTACCGGACCCTCTTATTTACCTCTATATTAGACCCAGTTGTGCAAGAATGCGATTTCTCACAGGGGTTTCTTTAAACTGTGCACTTTTTGTCACTCTCGCATCTCGCAAGAGGCCTGGTATTATAGGGGGGGGGGGGGGGGGGTATAGGAAGCGAGTGTAAATATACCTTCCATCATCCATTGTGGCTTTTTTGTATTGTGAATGCGCATGCCGCTTCGTTTGCTATGCCATATACCTCGAATAACCCCCATATGTCATTGCCAGGGTCGGGATAGAGCTGGAGATAGCATTGAAAAAGTTGCTAGAAATAGCTAGATTAGAGTAAACTGGTGGTAGCTGGGTGGTGCTAGCATGGATGTAGCAGAACGTAGCTACACGGGGTTTCATTGGAGTTGGTTATTTTAATGGCCAAAGAGTGCCGGAACTAAAGTTACTTAAGATTGCAGTTTAGGGGCAGTGTAAACCACGGTGTAGTCAGGGACACAGAGCTACAGTGCAGGAGTACTGCAAAAGAAACAGTGCAAGTGATACAGTCTGCAACAGTAAAACTCCGAAGAAGGAGATAAGATTGTGGCTGCAGAGGAGGAGAGTAGCTTGAAACCTGATTGTGTTTGTGTTGAAAGAAGAGGAGGAAGAAGAGTTTCCTGCTCTGGTAACTGTATTTTTGGAAGAGGTGGGGGTGAGAACTTATTTTCAAGCGACAATGGGTGGGCTGGAAGCAACCAGATACAGCTATCCGACCTATTAAGATCACCGTCCTGAGCTTAACAGCATTTCATCAGAATCTTATGATAACAGAGAGACTGACCCACCCTTTTTAGATCCAACGAAACCCTTTATATAAATCGACTTTTCTGCATGAATTACTTCATGGTATCTTCTTATCAAGGCTACAGACCTTGCCGTACCGGATTTATTGATCAAAGTGAGTCTCTTTAGCCCTCTTCTTGTTTAGAGCTTTAGGTTAGTGATCAAACTCTTCGCTACTCGCTCTTCACTGGATCTATCAGGACAGATTCACATCTTTTTAGGTCTCAACCAGCCTTAGTTTTCCTGTTTTCATCATGTAGTACGTTCTGCTACCTCCATTTTAGCACCACCCAGCTTCCATCAGTTCACTCTAGATCTAAGTCTAGCTTCGTCGGCGTTTTACTGTTGCAGACTGTATCACTTGCACTGTTCTATTGCAGTACTCCTGCACTGTAGCTCTGTGTCCCTGACTACACCGTGGTTTTACACTGCCCCTAAACTGCAATCTTAAGTAACTTTAGTTCCGGCACTCTTTGGCCATTAAAATAACCAACTCCAATGAAACCCCGTGTAGCTACGTTCTGCTACATCCATGCTAGCACCACCCAGCTACCACCAGTTTACTCTAAATCTAGCTATTTCTAGCAACTTTTCAATGCTATCTCCAGCTCTATCCCGACCCTGGCAATGACATATGGGGGTTATTCGAGGTATATGGCATAGCAAACGAAGCGGCATGCGCATTCACAATACAAAAAAGCCACAATGGATGATGGAAGGTATATTTACACTCGCTTCCTATACCCCACCCCCCTCCCCCCCCCCCCCCCCCCCTATAATACCAGGCCTCTTGCGAGTTGCGAGAGTGATAAAAAGTGCACAGTTTAAAGAAACCCCTGTGAGAAATCGCATTTCTTGCACAACTGGGTCTAATTATAGAGGTAAATAAGAGGTCCGGTACATTCAGATACCCGGTATAGATTGGCAAGATTGACAGAGGTTTTGATCATTGAAATCAATAAATGATAGTACAGCAGGTAAAATCGGTTCGATCTTAAATGGTCCTTTTGTGCTGTTTCTTTATGTGGAATTTGATAAAGCTGTATTGTAATTAGTTACGAAACTCTAATATTGTGTGGTTCAGATTTACTGAACTCCAACTTCAAATATTGATGATTTTAGTATTCCTCAATCTAAAAATCTTCGAAATTTTTCTGCGAGGCATTTTTATCCACGTTTCATGCAATTCGATCACTTTTGGCGGAGAAAAAAATATTTTCAAATTTTCAAACTTTTTTTTTTGAAGTCTCGAAAAAAAAATTTTAAGTGAAAAATTTTGAAGTTTTCTAAAAACTACATTTCTCCGTGTTTCAAACGATTTCAATCATTTTGAGCCAATAAAAAAATTTCACTTTTTTTGGTGATTAACTAATTGGTAAATTATCCAATTAGCTGATTGTCCAATGTAAAAATTTTTGATACAAAAGTTTTACTCCTTGACAAGATAAACATTCTAGGTTAATTTTCAGCCTTCTACGACGTTCACAACTAAAGATATTTGGCAAACCAGAAAAGTGGTACAAAGGTGGTAAAAAGTGGTAAAAGTGGTGTTTCTGTTGAGATACAAAATTGGCAACAAGTCTAATTATGTTCGTAGGGGGTCCTAACTACCATATTCCGTTGAGAAATCCTTGTGAACATTCAAATCCAACGGAACCCTTAAATCGACCACTTTTCCCCTTACTATAGGGAAAACTTGTGTAATTGTAAGGTTTTGAACAACTGGTCTCATCTGTAAACCTGAACTAGATCTGGTAATGTGTAGACGCTCACTGTAGTTCCGTGTTAAGGAGACACTTTTGATAGAAACGATGTATAATAAATAGATAATAACAATTATAACTATAATTGTAAAGTGATGAGTGTAATACCCAGATTAGAGTTTACAAGGTAACACTAGTTATACTAGTTATACTTCCTCTACTTATCTCCCATGTGATACCAAGCTGTATTCCTGAGGGAATACAGTACACTGTATAGTTTATAGTTGAGTAGTACTACTAGTAGTAGTTGTTTCCTAATTAAGTGCCAACTTCTCATCTAAAATTTCTACATGCTACGAGACATGAGTAAAATATTTAATTAGCTGACGGAGAGTCACTTCGCAGGTAGACCTGAAACACATAATCGTATCGAAACAGTGCGTGGTCAGATATTGAGCGAGTTATCCAATAGATTTAACTTTTCTTCTTACAGAAATATATGTAATCAAATTTCATCTTCATTTCCTCCCTCTTTTCCACTCGCCGTATCTTGTAAAAGATATTCCGCACATTATGATAGAAATCTTCAAGTTACTGATACACAATACTGAAATACTCGCCGCTCTGACAGAAAATATATATGTGGACGTGGCAACATGATTTATACAACAGCTGATGTATTACAACGGAGTGTATACGACATAATATGTTAACGGAAGTATTCCGTTTCATAACAGTACTCAGTAGTCTCTCTCCTTCAGTAGATTGGGCAATGTTTGTTATAATTTGTAACTTATACTCACTGGATATGGCTTTATTTGGAGGAAATTGGTCCGTGAGAATTATTTGACATGAAAGATGTAGTGTTTAACCACCGAGAACAGGCCAACAGTAGTGTGTACTTGCACTAACCTTGAAACTATGCAAATACTGCTACTAACCACTTACTCGGATTGCAGAGGTAAATATAAATCCTGTAAATGTTACTACAAGAAAATGTCTCTGAAATGTATTGTCAATTAGTCAGTAAGCTGCAACTCTCAGTTCATGTTTAGTTACACCCGAAGAATCAATCAAACAACACTGTTATATTATGTTAATCTGATTAGTTCTGGCAAACACTCGGATCTGATAATTGATAGGAATAAGAGGATATTTCTCTGTTCTCTTTTAATAACAAGAAATGCGGCCGCTTTTCTTTTGTGGATGGCCGCTCAATTTCCCGATCCGTGATGGCGTATTTATCATATTCCATACAACCTGGGGACGGCCCAGTCTTAACTGTTTATATAAACATGCAAATATGGCGAAGTGACATGCCGACTGCCGAGCGCCGCCCAGTTAATATAATTCTGTAAGGAATTTGAAAATCGTGTATACTTCTATGTAACCATATGTTTTATTGGTTTATGCAACCTGACACGGATCTGTGCAAAATAGGGGGGGGGGGGGGGGTGTCACGTCCGTCTATGTCCGCTTGTCTCATAGAATCCAAAAAGGACAGGACATAGGCGGACATAGGCGGACATAGGCGGACATAGGCGGACATAGACGGACATAGGCGGACATAGACGGACATAGGCGGACATAGACGGACATAAACGGACATAAACGGACATTAGCGGACATTAATGGACACCTAAATTGCTAAATAAAATGTTCAATTTTTGCTGTTATATGGGGGATCATGTTTTTTGTCTGGTACCCTATATTTTCAAAACGGACAAAAAACAGAGCGGACAAAAACGGACAAAAATGAAATAAAATTTAGATGCTTCCTCCTCCTACTCTTCCTCCTCCTCCTCCTGGGTCTTCCTGATCTTCCTCAGTCCTCTTCCTCCTCCCCTCCTCAGTCCTCCTCCTACTCCTCCTCCTCGTCCTCAGTCCCTCCTCATCAGTCCTCAACAGTCCTCCTCCTCCCCAGTCCTCCTCCTCCTGAGTCCTCCTCTGGGTCCTCCTCCTGGGTCCTCCTCCTCCTCTTCCATCCTCCTCCTCAGTCCTCCTCATCAGTCCTCAACAGTCCTCCTCCTCCCCAGTCCTCCTCCGCCCCTCGGCCCTCCTCTATTCAGTCCTCCTCCTCCTCAGTCCTCCTCCTCTCAGTCTTCCTCAGTCCTTCTCAGTCCTCCTCCTCCTCCTCCTCTTCCTCTCAGTCATCCTCCTCAGCCATCCTCCTCAGTCCTCCTCAGTCCTCCTCAGTCCTCCTCCTCAGGTCCTCCTCGCTCCTGGGTCCTCCTCCTCCTCTCATCCTCCTCCTCTTCCTCCTCGGTCCTCAGTCCTCCTCCTCAGTCCTCCTTCTCATCAGTCCTCCTCCTCCTTAGTCCTCTCCCAGTCCCCCTCCTTCTCCTCCTCCTATTCATTCCTCCTCCTCCTCCTCCTCAGTTCTCCTCAGTCCTCCTTCTCATTTCTCCTAAGTCCTCCTCCTAAGTCCTCCTCCCTCCTCTTCCTCCTGAGTCCTCCTCCTGAGTCCCTCCTCCTCCTCCTCTCAGTCATCCTCCTCAGCCATCCTCCTCAGCCATCCTCCTCAGCCATCCTCCTCAGTACTCCTCAGTCCTCCTGCCTTCTCAGTCATCGTCTGATCGTCCAGTCCTCCTCCTCAGTCCTCCTCAGTCCTCCTCCCCCTCCTGGGTCCTCCTCCTGGGTCTTCCTGATCCTCCCCAGTCATCTTCCTCCTCCCCTCCTCAGTCCTCCTCCTACTCCTCCTCCTCGTCCTCAGTTCTCCTCATCAGTCCTCAACAGTCCTCCTCCTCCCCAGTCCTCCTACTCCTCCTGGGGCCTTTTCCTGGGTCCTCCTCCTGGGTCCTCCTCCTCCTGGGTCCTCCTCCTCCTGGGTCCTCCTCCTCCTGGGTCCTCCTCCTCCTGGGTCTTCCTTCTCCTCCTCAGTCCTTCTCCTCCTCCTCTTCCTCCTCCTCCTCCCTCTCAGTCATCCTCCTCAGCCATCCTCCTCAGCCACCCTCCTCAGTCCTCCTCCTTCTCAGTCCTCCTCAGTCCTCCTCCTGAGTCCTCCTCCTCCTGAGTCATCCTCCTGAGTTCTCCTCCTACTCCTCCTCGTTGTCCTCAGTTCTCCTCATCAGTCCTCAACAGTCCTCCTCCTCCCCAGTCCTCCTCCTCCTCCTGGGCCTTTTCCTGGGTCCTCCTCCTGGGTCCTCCTCCTCCTGGGTCCTCCTCCTCCTGGGTCCTCCTCCTCCTGGGTCCTCCTTCTCCTCCTCAGCCCTTCTCCTCCTCCTCTTCCTCCTCATCCTCCCTCTCAGTCATCCTCCTCAGCCATCCTCCTCAGCCATCCTCCTCAGTCCTCCTCCTTCTCAGTCCTCCTCAGTCCTCCTCCTGAGTCCTCCTCCTCCTGAGTCATCCTCTCAGTTCTCCTCCTCCTCCTCCTAGGTCCTTCCTTCTGGGTCCCTCCTCCTCCTCCTCCTGGGTCTTCCTGATCCTCCTCGTCCCCTCTCAGTCACCCTCCTCAGTCATCCTCCTCAGTCATCCTCCTCAGCCATCCTCCTCAGCCATCCTCCTCAGCCATCCTCCTCAGTACTCTTCAGTACTCTTCAGTCTTCCTCCTTCTCAGTCCTCCTCAGTCCTCCTCCTGAGTCCTCCTCCTCCTGAGTCATCCTCCTGAGTCCTCCTCCTGGGTCTTCTGACCCTCCCCGTCCTCTTCCTCCTCCCCTCCTCAGTCCTCCTCCTACTCCTCCTCCTCAGTCCTCCTTCTCATTTCTCCTAAGTCCTCCTCCTAAGTCCTCCTCCTCCTCTTCCTCCTGAGTCCTCCTCCTGAGTCCTTCTCCTCCTCCCTCTCAGTCATACTCCTCAGTCATCCTCCTCAGCCATCCTCCTCAGCCTCCTCCTCAGCCATCCTCCTCAGTACTCCTCAGTCCTCCTGCTTCTCAGTCATCGTCTGATCGTCAGTCCTCCTCCTCAGTCCTCCTCAGGTCCTCCTCCTCCTCCTGGGTCTCCTCCTCCTCCCCCTCCTGGGTCCTCCTCCTGGTCTTCTGATCCTCCCCAGTCATCTTCCTCCTCCCCTCCTCAGTCCTCCTCCTACTCCTCCTCCTCGTCCTCAGTTCTCCTCATCAGTCCTCAACAGTCCTCCTCCTCCCCAGTCCTCCTACTCCTCCTGGGGGCCTTTTCTGGGTCCTCCTCCTGGGTCCTCCTCCTCCTGGGTCCTCCTCCTCCTGGGTCCTCCTCCTCCTGGGGTCCTCCTCCTCCTGGGTCTTCCTTCTCCTCCTCAGTCCTTCTCCTCCTCCTCTTCCTCCTCCTCCTCCCTCTCAGTCATCCTCCTCAGCCATCCTCCTCAGCCACCCTCCTCAGTCCTCCTCCTTCTCAGTCCTCCTCAGTCCTCCTCCTGAGTCCTCCTCCTCCTGAGTCATCCTCCTGAGTTCTCCTCCTACTCCTCCTCGTTGTCCTCAGTTCTCCTCATCAGTCCTCAACAGTCCTCCTCCTCCCCAGTCCTCCTCCTCCTCCTGGGGCCTTTTCCTGGGTCCTCCTCCTGGTCCTCCTCCTCCTGGGTCCTCCTCCTCCTGGGTCCTCCTCCTCCTGGGTCTCCTTCTCCTCCTCAGCCCTTCTCCTCCTCCTCTTCCTCCTCATCCTCCCTCTCAGTCATCCTCCTCAGCCATCCTCCTCAGCCATCCTCCTCAGTCCTCCTCCTTCTCAGTCCTCCTCAGTCCTCGGCCTCCTCCTGAGTCCTCCTCCTCCTGAGTCATCCTCCTCAGTTCTCCTCCTCCTCCTCCTAGGTCCTCCTTCTGGGTCCTCCTCCTCCTCCTCCTGGTCTTCCTGATCCTCCTCGTCCCTCTCAGTCATCCTCCTCAGTCATCCTCCTCAGTCATCCTCCTCAGCCATCCTCCTCAGCCATCCTCCACAGCCATCCTCCTCAGTACTCTTCAGTACTCTTCAGTCTTCCTCCTTCTCAGTCCTCCTCAGTCCTCCTCCTGAGTCCTCCTCCTCCTGAGTCATCCTCCTGAGTCCTCCTCCTGGTCTTCCTGACCTCCCCAGTCCTCTTCCTCCTCCCCTCCTCAGTCCTCCTCCTACTCCCTCCTCCTCGTCCTCAGTCCTCCTCAACAGTCCTCAACAGTCCTCAACAGTCCCTCTCCTCCCCCCAGTCCCTCCTCCTCCTCCTCCTCCTCCTGGGGCCTTTTCCTGGGTCCCTATATAATTTGATATAATAAGTTAAAGCTATTAATAGCTTTAGTGTGATTAATAAGTCGTTTGTTTTGTACAAAATTATAATACATAGTCATAGAAGTTGCGAAAAATTCTCAAAATGTTTGTCCGCTAATGTCCACCAATGTCCGCTAATGTCCACCAATGTCCGTCCGAGTCCGCCAATGTCCGTCCGGGTCCGCAAATGTCCGTCCGAGTCTGCCAATGTCAGTCCGAGTCCGCCAATGTCCGTCCGTGTCCGCCAATGTCCGTCCGAGTCCGCCAATGTCCGTCTGTGTCCGCCAATGTCCCAAAAAACACGTCCGTTGTCTCATAGAATCCAAAAAGGACAGGACATAGGCGGACATAGACGGACGTGACACCCCCCCCCCAAAATAGTAATACTACCTTACAAGACATATTTATGGCGGCCTAATTTGCGACGACCGAAATTTTGGCGGTCCGAAAATATGGCGAAATTGAACAAAAACCGTCAAATTTCGGACGTCACAGAAAATAAGGGTATTTTTCATCATTTTTTGTGACAGTAAGCAGTAAGGAAATTTCTGAAATTCGGTAAAATCTTGTAGGTTTACAACCTACCAGGACGCGCGCCGAGTTGGACTCGTCGACGGTCCAATATATGGAACAGATAGAAGTAAAATCAATGTTCAAACTTAGTCTGTATTAAGACTGTAAGGACTTTCATGTTAGCACATACATGTATTTTAATGCAAATTGAAACTGTATTGCTTGACATTAATTCGTCATTGGTGTGGTAATAATTTGTCCAAGATGCCAGAATTTTATTTATTATTTTACTTGATATTACTTTTTAGAAACAAAATAAAGCAGTGAAGGCACAGTCATTGAAATAAGCTAAAAGATAATGCGACGGATTCTATTACGACGACCGAAATTTGGCGGTCCGAAATATGGCGAAAATTTTCGGAAAACCGCCACATTTCGTACGTTTATAAATATGTCTTGTAAGGTAACTCAAATAATAATAATATGCTATCAATTAGTGCCTAGTGGGATACGTACATGATGAAATTAATTAATGTACTTTGGTTGGTTCAGCGCCGCGCGCCAACAAATTATAAATTCAGATTATCACGCAAAATAACTTTGCGCAGGTAGTCACGTGGGCGATAACAGTGCTCGCAGGTACGTACGGTCGCACGCTCGCACGCACGGTCGCAAGCTACCATATAGCAAAAAAACCTCGAGCGCTAACCCTTGTCCTTGACTCTTTTGTGCCTTCGCACGAGTCATGGATCGGGAAAAATGCCGCTGCTCTCTCTCTCTTTGCTGTACTCACCTCTTTTACTATGCCTAGATTTTAAAGTTCCCCGGGTGGCCCACCTTGGGGGCCTTCCCTCACGGGAAACCCAACCAATGTTACCCATGGTAACACCCCAAGTTACATGGGAAAACCCCCATGATTCTAAAGTGTGAGTTTTGTAATGGCCTGACCATGATATAGAGAACCATTGATACATCGAAGTAACCAACAACCCTCGCTGGCGTCACATTCTTTGGCAGATGGAGAGACTGATTCGTGATAGATCCCCTCTTTATATTTAGAATAACCAAGCACACCACCAGTTCTCTCATGATCAACTTGTGGTCACTAATCCAACCTAAAAGCTTGCTCCAATCACAGGGTCGGCAGAAGTACAACTTCCAATCTTTTACCATCTGGTGAATCAATACACCGAACCCTCGTTCCACAGCCGTACCGTTGTTTATAGAACCGATAATTGGTGTTCGGGACCGGATTCCTGCTGTTATTGCGAAGTTTATGCAGTACTATAAATATTAAGTCTGAACACCTAAGAGTAATAGGGAAACTATTTTGATATTCCCCCAGTAGTGCTGCATGTGTTCCCCAAAGCTCTCATCTAAAATATTAAGTAACAACATGAAAAACGCCAAAAACGAATGATTCCTGAGTACGAGTTCTGCTAATGACAACTCTGGAGAATAATGAGTCTGTGATAAAACCTCAATGTGGTGGAAATGTTTTGTAGGTGCAATATTTGTAGTCAGTACACTACTCTCAGTATTCCATGTTTTTATATATGGCGTTGCCGCATGAAATATGTATAGAAAAGGAATGTACTCATGTAATTCTATTTTTTTTAAGAAGATTGTCACTATAGGTTTATAAAGCTAGTCTCTCATCAAACCCGTTAGGGTATCTACAAATTTTTTTTAAAATTGCATTCATACTTAACGTAACAACTCAGAATTTTTAATATAACTGTTTTTCTTTTTTTTTCTTTTTTATATTGTAGTAGACACTTATTTTTTGTTAAAGTTAAACCACTATAATAGCCTCTATATAAAGCCTTGAGGATGTCGTCCAAACTTTATAGTTCAAATTGTTAAATATTAGTTTCATCTCAACATAGAGTTGGCACACAAGTCATAAATTCATCGCTCTATGGGTTATATATTAATTAGAAATTAGAAAGATGAGTACAGAATATGACATGTGTCAGATCGCAGATCAATTAAATGAAAATTATCCAACGCAAACAAAAAACATATCAGCAAATAAAGAATTGGTTTCAAAATGTGCAAGGATTGACATGGATACTCAGTCACGCTTACCTTTTTGGAAATCTTTCACGAAAAAAATTATAAACAAAAATTTTCTAATCTCAAGAAATGTAGTTTCCCTAAATATTTTAAAGATTGACTATTTTTGAGCAGGTTGTGAAGTTTGGTGCTGTTTCTTCTTTGTCTGAATCGCTTCGTAGACTGGACAATCTTGTATTTCATTATATTTTAAAATTGTTTGATTCAACATCATCATGAAAAGTAGAAATCAATTTTTGTTTTTCCCTTCACGCACAGTTTTTTTTTTAAGAGTATACTAGTTCATTTCGTATTTTTAAAGAATAAAATAGACGGCATGTCTGACCCACCAGGAAAGAATCATATATGCAGTTATGATTGGCTTGAGAAACAGCATAGGTGGAGCATATATTTAATAGCTCTCCGCCATTCCTACAGATATACCTAAACATAATTCAATTAATAGTTTATGTCCGGATGTCAATCAACAATACAAACTATAAATATTAAAACGTGTAAAAACAAAAATAGTATTCAAACGCATGTCACATTCCAGGCACCCTGTATACAGGCATGTTCGGTGGTCCATTAACTAACACTGGATCGCCATCCTCTGTCAACCATCTGCATCATGGTAACTGGAAAAAAATCGTGTAACGTTGTACCTCCGCTGAGATGACTTCACAAACCTCCCCAAGCCTTCTATGTCTCTTTTTCATCGTAGCCCTCACCCTGCTCTTGACTGCCTTTGCTAGGTTTATCGTGCCAAGGCAATATTCCCTTACAGGTAACTAATTTGAACGCTGCTGCCTTTCATTTTAAATAAAAACACGCTTGTGGCACAAAAACCTTCAGCTCAGGATCCCATCCCCCGAATTTGAGAATCGCTCAGTCCTTGCCATCCAAATATTTGATTAAGTTCGCATCTGAAGCACCGCGGGTAGTTCGGAACAGTTTGGTTAAGTTTCTTACAAGTTCGCAGGGAAGTATCCCAATCTTCTGAGGGTTCCACCGACAATATCTTATCCAAACATCAGTACAGCTGGGGGCAAAATTTGCCTCTTTCCAAGTAGCTGACCACCAACAAGTGTGGCATCGTCGTGTCCAAAATGTCAATCATAGTTTTTTGCATGTCCTGTTGTGTTCATAAACATCACGTCGTCATCTAAAATGAAGAAGTATTTTTGTTTCATCAACCATTTTGAGGCTTGTTTGCTCGCCCTCTGCTATTCCCAAATCCGCATCGACACTGACGAACGAACGTCAGTAAACGGAAACTGATCTAACCGATCTCTAAATATCTTGATGGTAATCATCTGGCCCGTCGTCGTACAGCAAGCTATCGGCAATTCATATCTCATAACTATCCCTGACTGCCTGAGCTAAAAAAAACAAAACGAGCACTAAATGGGGCCTACGGGCAGTTATTTTACTAACCAGATTACGCATGTCCCAAGGTTTTTAGGGCCACCTTAGTACTTGAATCCGTTGTAGTTTCTCTATCTGAGATATTCGTCTTGGGTTGAACCCACAGGCCTTGAAGCACACAGAAATCTTCGCTGGAGGTATCACTGCTTTATTCAATATTATCCTGTCTCTCTTGGAAAAACGATTCCTCTGATAGATAAACTCGAATCTATCGGTCGTAAAATTTCTAGTAATAGACACCACAGTACCGTTGATAGCAGACTTTCTGATATTCTGTCTAACATTTTGTGGGATCAATTTTAAATAAGAAAGGGGTAATGAAGTGTGGTGCAGAATCTAAGGTGAGTTCTGTGATGACCTGAGCCTTATATAGGAACGCATTGAATAAATCCAAGTAACCAACACCCTCGCTGGCGTCACATTCTTGCAGATGGAGAGATTAGATTCGTGATAGATTCCCCCTCTTCAGATTTAGGAAATAACCAAGCACAACCCACCATTCTCTCATAATCAACTTGTGGTCACTATCGCAGGCCTAAAAGTTTGCTCCACATCAGGTCACAAAAGTACACCTTCCAATCTTTTACGCATCTGTGAATCAATACACCGACCCCTCGTTCGCACAGGGCCGTAACCGGTGTTTATAAAAATGATAATTGGTGTTTGGCACGCGAATCTCTGTTTTTGTTGCGAAGTTATGCAGGGTAATGAAGATTATAATGATCGCAAACGAGAAGAAGAGAAACGAATTTGAAGCTGAATCGTGTCCTTCAACTGTCTTGTCCAAAGCCATCATCTAAAAAATCGAGTAAAAACACGATAAAGTAAAAACGAAGGTCTAAAATTTACAAACTTTAATAGATGACAACCTTTACATAGCAATCACCATGCGTTAAGACAATAGCTGAAAAGAGGACAGATTCATAACATCGCCCTTATCTATATTATATTAATAACCGACGAAATCTCTCCGGCAACACTGGAAATATAGCCTAAAAAACAGACTCCTTCGTTCTGACGCAATTTTAGCTTGCACATGGAATTGAAAACTTGCAAGGTTTTAGCAAGTTGCAGAAAATGAAAATGCGCCCGTTATAAGCGTTCGCTAGATTTTTTAGCACAGTTTAGCTACGCGCGTTGGCCATGCTTTATAATTTTTACAAGGGCAGAACCCGTATAATCCTAAAATTGTGTCTAGACTCAAGAGACTAAAATAATTATTACCTATTTAATTCGCGATTTTTGACACCGAACTTGGGGATCCACATTTTGGGCTCTAAAAACCCTATTCCTTGGCCCATTTTTTATTTTTTCATGCTGAATTGAAAAGCATGAAAAGCATTTTGACCCAGTCAAAAAAGTTTCAGTTTGTATATCTTTAACGGTTTTTGCGGAAAGTCGGCGTATAAAGTTGATGCCCAGTGGTGTCAGTAAAATGGCACAGATATATATATATCGTCCATTGTCAAATAAAATCGCATATTTTTTACTGTACAGAGGCTAGATGATGATGAAAAATTAAATAGTGGGGTTTCTATAATTTCTTAATAGGTCATAGAATCAGGACAAGGCTGGTTCGGTCGGAGGTCGGTCGGAGGTCGGTCGGGCGCCGGTCGGCGGTAGGGTGAACGCCGGTCGGAGGTAGTGAGGTTTTCTTACATACAGGATCACCTTTTATGACTGCAATGATCTCTCGATGTCTTCATTTATTTGATCAGGTACACAATTTTAAAACCGCGAATAATCAAGAGGACCACCTTTGAGGCCGTGATTCACAAAATTTATAATTTAGATAACTGTCCAGAACTTAATAATCATGACAAAGTAAAACTAACACAGAACCGGACTATATAATGATCAGTTTGGCAAAAAAAATGAAAAATTTTTTAGTGGATCTTACCAGGACCACTAACTCACGCAATAAAAGCTCTGGGGAATAATGGGGCTGTGATAAAAACTCAATGTGGTTGGACATGTTTGTAGTGGGTCAAATCTTTGAAGCCAGTACACTACTCCCAGTATTCCATGTGTATGGCGTTTGCTGCATGAAATATAAACGAAACAGAGAAATGAAACACACTATTAACCTACCCCCTACTATGCGACAAAAATTATATAATAGTCTAGTACACAAGATAATATACTAAATGAATTTAAGAAGCTACATACAATACGGGTGGCCAACCTGCAGCTCGAGACCAAAGCAATAACAGTTAAAACATAACAGTAAACACTGACCAATCAGGTACTATCTTCGCCTGTCACGTGACGCTCGGCCGACACAACGCTATATGAGGAGTTTTAATAAGGCACACCTGCTCATCTTTTGAAATGATTGCTTAACAATTTGTAGGATATAAACTTTACTTTGAAATAAATTTGCTACTCGGTTATATGACGCAAGCCGTCGTACGCTAAGGTTTCCAGATGCTGCTGATTGGGGTTAAGCGTAATTAGGAATACTCTAGGAGACATATTTAAGTGGTACTACTACTGTTAGTGGTAGGAACAAGAAATTTAGGAAAATTATACAAAATCGCCCATACAATTCGAACTACCATTATTCCGCCTACCGGAACAGTCTATAAGGTTTCTATAACTCGGAAATCTGACGCTCTCCTGCACTCACCCTTTTTGAGATTTAAGGCAAATCGAGGATGTTCAAAACGGTACAGAAGTTTCACTCGTCAACAATATCGAGTGGAAATCATTTTGGTAGTCCGCTAAATATGACTTAACCAGATCCAGTCTTCATCCTTAGATTGAGACATAACTCATCTAGCTTGAAATAGCACTTATCCTTATGCCTTTACCTCCGTAACTTTGTCTCCTTATTATTTGGTAAGTCCCTAAAATGCTCCTTATTATTTGGTAGTCCCTAAATATTGCCACTCTAGATAAAGAGAGACGTGCAGCTCCTTTATTATTTGGTATCCCTCAATATTGGCCACTCAGATAAAGAGAGACGAGTGCAGCTCCTTATTATTTGGTATGCCCTAAATATTGCCACTCTGATTAAGAAGACGGTAGCAGCTCATTATTATTTGGTAGTCCCTAAATATTGCCACTACCTGATGAAGAGAGACGGTGCACCTCTTATTATTTTTGGTATCCCTAAATATTGCCACTCCATGATTGAAGAGAACGGTGCAGCTCCTTATTATTTGGTAGTCCCTAAATATGCCACTTCTGATAAAGAGAGACGGTGCAGGCTCCTTATTATTTGGTAGTCCCAAAATATTGCCACTCTGATAAAGAGAGACGGTGCAGCTCCTTATTATTGGTATCCCTAAATATTCCACTCTGATAAAGAGAGACGGTGCAGCTCCTTAATATTTGGTATTCCCCTAAATATTGCCACTCTGATGAAGAGAGACGGTTGCAAGCTCCTTATTTTTTTGGTAGTCCCTAAATATTGCCACTCTAAAAAGAGAGACGGTGGCAGCTCTCTTATTATTTGGTAGTCCCTAAATATTGCCCACTCTGATAAAGAATGACGGTGCGCTCCTTATTAATTTGGTAGTCCCTAAATATTGCCACTCTGATGAAGAAGAGACGGTGCAGCTCCTTATTATTTGGTTAGTCCCTAAATATTGCCACTCTGATAAGAGAGACGGTGTCTGCTCCTTATTATTTGGTAGTCCCTAAATATTGCCACTCTGATGAAGAGAGACGGTGTCAGGCTCCTTATTATTTGGTATCCCTAAACATTGCCACTCTGATAAAAAGAGACGGTGCAGCTCCTTTTATTTGGTAGTTCCCTAAATATTGCCACTCTGTAAAGAGAGAACGGTGGCAGCTCCTTATTATTTGGTAAGTTCCCTAAAATATTGCCACTCTGATAAAGAGAGACGGTGGCAGCTCCTTATTGAAATATGTAGTCCCTAAAATATAGGCCACTCTGATAAAGAGAGACGGTGGCAGCTCCCTATTATTTGGTAGTCCGCTAAATATTTCCACTACTGATAAGAGAGAACGGTGGGGCACGGCTCCTAATTATTTTGGTAGTCCCTAAATATTAGGGGCCACTCTGATGAAGGAGAGACTGTGCAAGCTCCTTATTATTTGGTAGTCCCTATAATATTGGCACTCTGATAAAAGAGAGACGGTGCAGTCTCCTTATTATTTGGTAGCCCTAAATATAGCCACTCTGATAAAGAGAGGACGGTGCAGGCTCCTTAATTATTTGGTAGTCCCAAATATTGCCACTGCAGATAAGAGGAGACGGTGCAGCTCCTTATTATTTCGTATCCCTAAATATTGCCACTCTGAAGAAGATGAGACGGTGGGCAGCTCCTTAGTATATGGTAGTCCCTAAATATTATTGCCATTCTGATGAAGAGAGACAGTGGGCAGCTCCTTATTTAGTGGTAGTCCTAATATTGCCACTCTGATGAAGAGAGACGGTGGCAGGCTCTTTATCAATTGGTAGTCCCTAAATATTGTCCATTCTGATGAAGAGAGACGTGCAAGGCTCCTTATTATTTGATTATCCCTAAATATTGCCACTCTGATAAAGAGAGACGGTGGCAGCTCCGTTATTATTATGGTAGTCTGCCTAAATAATGCCACTCTGATAAAGAGAGACGGTGGCAGCTCCTTATTATTGGTAGTCCGCGAAATATTGTTCCCGCCACTCTGATAAGAGAGACGGTGCAGCTCCTATTAATTGGTAGTCCCTAAAATATGCCACTCTTGATGAAGAGAGACGGTGGCGGCTGCTAATCAAATTATACGCAAACTCGTCTGTTAAATATGATTACTGCAGCCCCCAAGTAATGTAGTAGGCTGAATTGCTCCAATTATTTGGAATTATTACTCTTAAATGGTTTAATTATTTTGGTCGTCTGTGGCCTACTGTGATGTGGATGTTGTGCACGCAGGTTGTGCTAATCTTTTCTGCTGCTTTTGAATTTTTCTTTGCACACCCCTTCGTTTTTTAATTTATATTATAGTAGAACCTGAATTAGATCTGGGATTGAAAATATTTGCTGCGAATATTTCTTAATAATATGGATAACCAACGAACATAGAATAATCCTGCAGGCACAAGTTGTTCTAGCAATTAACTCAATCAGTTTAAAATCAAATCATGAATTTATATCAAAAATGAAAGAAAGGACACTTCATTTTTATTAATAAGGTCTACCTTTATGGTTTATGCATCAGAGGTTTCACAGGTATATAACAGCTTCACTTACAAAACGCCGGATGCCTTAATTGGTAATTATCGAGTCGAAGCTCAATAGCACACAATTTGCAAGTGCGCAATGGTACTTTGCTGTTTTCCTTTTTGCCAAACGTCCACCGAACTGTTTTTGTTCAGTGTCTGGTGACCGCCTCCACCTGGGCAGTGGAGTTTTTATGAACTCAATAAACCGCTGCCTCCACACCGGGGGGGGGGATTCGGCGGGAACATTTTACTAACACTTTTGTTTCTTTTGACGAGCATTTTGTCTTCCCATTAAACCTGAACATTAAGAGTAACTTCTATGAAATCAATTTGGCGGCATGTTAAGTTGTTTTTGGGGCAAACACCGTCGATTCATCTGAAGCTTCTTCTGAATAAACACATTGCTTTCCATTACAAATTATAATCAGTATGAAGAACGGATTATTTTTTAATTTTGAAGAATATTTAAGAATTAAACATTAATGGTTTTAAATGTTGATGAGGGCACAGTCAAATGTGTATAAACAAGACAAGTTTTATAATTTCGATCTTCTCTTCTTTCTCTTGCTCTCTAGGAATCCCTTGGGCCGGGGCCCAAAAATGACGGACATGAAATTATCCCTCATGCAATCACAAAAACGAAAAACGCAGGAATCACAATTTAGCTGCCCCAAACAATTCCAAATGGAACTGGGAAGGAAGACACTAATCCTAACTGTTTTTGTGTGGATGTGGCCAGTTTAAACCTCAACACTTGGGCATGCTAAGAAATTCAAATAACATATACGTTGTCTCCCACAACCCCCCCATTCCACCACACGTCACCCCCAAGACGTTCTCACCCCACCCCACCCAGTAAACTGCTCGCTACACACACAATATAGTCAATAGCATAAACACGATATATGGTTTGTAGCTTAATCAACAAAATATAGGTATAATAGCTTTATCAAATATAGGTTACTAGCTTAATCAAATATAGGTTTGTAGCTTAGTTACAATATAAGTTGTAGGCTTATAAAATAAAATATAGTTTGTAGCTTAATCAAATATAGATTTTTTTTTTTTTGTAGCTAATCAAATATAGGTCTTAAAGTCTAATCAAAAAATATAGATTTGTAGGGGCTTAATCAAATATAGGTTTGTAGCTGAATGCAGATATATGTTTGTATCCCGCTTAATCAGATAATAGCTATAGGTTTGTAGGTCTTAATCAAATATAGTTTTAGCTTAATCAAAATATAGTTTGTAGCTTAATCAAATATAGGTTTGTAGCTTAATCAAATATAGGATTGTAGCTTAAGGGGGGGGGGGGGGGGTTCACCCTGATTTTTTTGTTGAAACTTGGTTTCGAATAGCAGTTGACCAACAAACTAGGACCAGTGACCGAAAATTTGGCGGCCAAATTCTGAAAAAGAGCCCGGCAAATTGATAATTTGGCCGCCAAATTTAAAGGCCTTACACAAAATTCTGTCCCAAAAACTTAAGGCATGAGGGTCGATTCTACGATGAAAATTTAGTCTGAAAAAATTTCGTGAAAAAATATTGAAAACCCTTTAACCTATTGAGTTCTATTAGTTTTTGTGGGGATGAGCGAAAAGGTCCCCCCACAGTTTCTGCAAAATATCGCACAAAAAAAAACCAGAGGGATATGGGGGGAAGGTATGGGCGATTTTGGTGTGGTTCATCATTGGTGGTTTGGCGATTATTTGGTAGAGCAAAAAACAAATCCACAGGTTTTAGGTAAGGTAGATATTGAGGCTGACAAATTGATAATCCACAGGGAATGGTGGTAGTTTGGGCATAACCGTTTCCAATAAATATTTGATTTCATTCTAACAAAAAATATTGATCTTTGACGCCAAGCAGGAAAACCCACTATATATTGTATTAAGCGCCAAAAAATCGATCAACTTTGGGGGGGGTGCGAAATGGAGAAGGCCATCAATATAAAAAACATAGTTGTTAGGCTCATAAACTATAAACTCAGTTATTTTTTGTTATTTTTCTCAGGCCGTCAGTTAATTTTTTTTTTTTTTTCCTCCTAACTCCAAGAATCCTTGATGAAGAATTTTTCACATAATGCGAGTTCCCGGGGATCAACTCCACTAAAGCTGCTACAAGTAGAGCATCTGGGTTTTTTGGGCAAATAGCTGGAGGGAGGTATTCTTTGGCCTAAATTTGGCGGCCTAGTTGGGACTAAAAACATGGGGGGGGGGGGGGCGGATGGGGCCTTTGTTTCTGCCCATCAAACCGCGGGGGGGGGGGCGGGGCACGACAAAAGCCATTTTTTACATTTTGGGTTTAATATTTTTTGGGGGGCCCGAGGCGGGGGGGGGGGGGGTGGGGCGGAGCCGGGGGGGGGGGGGGGGGGGGTGTATGAGCTTGCGACGGGGCGGGAGGGGTTTTGGGGTGGGGGGGGGGTCCGGGGGTTAGGGGACACCCCCCCCTGTCCCCCCCTCAAAAGAGTTTTCGCGTGCGCGGTCAAACCACAAACCAAAAACAAACCGTCCTAGTTTGGTTGGTCAACTGGTACTCGGAAACTATAAGTTTTTACATCAAATCAGGGTGAACCCCCCCCCCCCCCACCCCTCCCCCCCCCCCCCCCCCTTAATCAAATATAGGTTTAAATAGCTTAATCAAATATAGGTTTAATAGCTTATCAAATATAGGTTTGTAGCATAGTTAAATATAAGTTTGTAGCTTAAGAATAATAAGGGGGGTTCAACTCCTGATTTTTTTTGTGAAACATGATTTCGAGATAGCAGTTGACACTAACAAACTAGGACCGGTGACCGAACTTTTGAGAGTCCCGAACCCAACCGCCAAACGGTGCCCGCGGGGCAGGCCACGCCCATATTTAGTCCAAACTAGGCCAAATTTAGCCCAAAAAAAAAAATACCCTCATTTTAGGTGCTCTACTTGTAGCTATAGTGATCCCCTGAACTCCCGCATGTGAAATTTCATCAAGATTGGACGAAAAATGACTGAGTACGAGCTAAAAACTATATACCCATATTTGGACATACGCACCAAATTTGATCGATTTTGGCCTATAAATTGGTCAAATATCATGTTTATGAATAAAACCAACTTTATATAAAAGTAAGCCTAACTACACATTCTTTACGATTAACAGCTCAATAATTTACCTTACTGTGGATTCTGTGTTCAAATAATCGTAAAAAAATGAACAAATCGCCCATGATCTCAGTATCGCGATATTTTCAAAACTGATATCGCTTAAAACAAAAAAAATCATAGGGTTTCAATATTTTTTCATGATAATTTTCAGAATTAACGTTAGAATCGCATTTCGACATTAAGATTTGTTGTTGAATTTTGAGTTAGGCCTTTTAAAAATTTGGCGAGCAAATCTGAAAAATGCACAGGCAAATTTTTCCAACCAGTTATTGCACTCGGCTGCGCCTCGTGAAATAACTCAATATCGAACTCGGCTTCTCCCTCGTTCGATTATTGGTAATCAATTTAGACTCAGGTTGCGCCTCGTGCCATTAATATGTAATCGAATTATACGCAGTAAGATTAGCGATATAACAACATAGTCGGTGTGATTATAAACTAATCGCTCTAATTATAACACCAGAAGCGTGGGAGTTATTCGCGAAATCTAACTGCATGTAAATATGCGATTACCCCAGTTATTGCCTCGGCTGCGCTTGCGAAATAACGCAATAATCAAACTCAGCTTCGCCTCGAGCGATTAAATATCAATTTACAATCGGCTGCGCCTCGGCAATAAATAGTGTACTCGCATTATAACGCAGTTAGATTAGCGTATATTATTAGTATATATATATTAAAGTTTTCTAGATGAGGTCTCTGAAAGTCTCGGTATTCAATGTCTAATTCAAAAGTCTCCTAATTGATCAGAACACTTATTAAAAGTCATGTACGCCCCATAATTGTGATCAAGTGACCATTACGCATGGTTTTATATTTCAGTGTGTAGGGACGCCACTCCCATTGCCCAGGCTGGGCTGATGATGGTCTCTTCTCCTCCCAGCGCTCCTATATGTCACAGACATGTCCTGTATCCTGTGTATTCTGCTCTCCGTCTCCACTCTGCCCCAGTTAAACATCCCCAGATGCTCAGTCCGACGCACGGGGCCCTGTTAAACCGATTCGTTCGTCAGTGTCATGTGAAAAGGGTACAAATACAGCGAGCCTTGGGAGTTTCTTCAGTGTTTTACCCGACGGACGGTACGATATTAGAGTTGGTCAGTGCGTAAAGATTATTGTGATAAACCTCGATAGCTCAAGGTAAATAAGCTCACCAGTCCAATTTATAGTGACACTGGGTGACAGTTATCTGGATCAAGGTGTCAAACACTCCTCACGCCGGGTCCCGACTCTACGCAGACCTGATTCTCTAACTGTAGAGGGGACTAGTTGGGTTCAGTCAACCCGAGGCTCTTAGATTGTCCTGAAATGGATGTTCATTTGAGAGGACCATCCTAGGGTGTGTAACATCCAATTCTTGGGCTCAGATTAATTTTCGAGGATTTGCTTACTCGGAAGCCCTACCCACCTTCATACGTGCCGCAGTGATGGAAAATACGAAGGAGTTATAGGAAACTCATCCGATCTGAACTATAAGAGGTGTCGTATTCCTAAGATCGACAATGCTATAAACCAGCAGATCAGCCACCTCGCTACCTGGTAAAACAATAAGGATAGTTTTGCAGTGCATGGAATGCTACTCGCTCCTCTCGACAACTCATTCTGTGTACTCATCGTGGGAAATTCAAACCCACAATTGGATTCCTGTAATCCTATTCTCCAGTGCTCAGTTCCCGGGATATTCACGCACACGTTTGACACATCCAAAATGGTATCTGCAGGTGCTGTGGGTCCAAAGTTACTTTGCAATTCCCACTTACTTACACTTTATCAGAAACAAAGTCCCTTTTGCGAATAGAAATGGAGAACTTCTACCGAAAATGGGAAATGTGATACGCTGTTTCCCCTGGCCCTTCTCTCAGCTGTCCACCCATCAAGATCCAGGTTCCCTCTCCCTTCCAGCCACCCCGATAGGGATGTTGGGTACAAATGGAATTCACCCTGGCTACCAATTATTCCTTAACAACATGTATCCACATCAGCCTGAACTCTCAGACTTTACACCCCACCTTATTGGTAGGTGTGTTGCGAGGACAAGCAATGCCTCGTCACTGACAGAGAGGAACCCACTCACTGCTCCACCCCTAAGATAGCCAACTCCACGATCCCTGCTCACCTGCTTTGATAGATACCTGCTCAAAGTGGAGTGTGTACCTCGGATACTCGTACTCTCGTACCAACTTATTTACATTATTGTCAGGGGAGATGTACCTACAATTTGGAGTTGGGAGTGTATTGAGGATAAGCCCCTGGCAGTGCTCAAAAGTTGGTGTCCAGAACGGTGAGACTAGGCCCAGATTCAGAGGTTTTAATGGCTTTGTAGAGTAATTTGTGATGATGGCTATTTGTACTCCAAGCCAACTGCTGTCATTCTGTGGGATTGATCTTCAATTTTGAGCCCAAGCCGGGGAATGTACGCGAATTCAGTGTCCCGAACTTGACGTTGATAAAGCCATTATCGTGCCAACAGCCAAGCCCAGTGCTTTTGAGAAAGTTTTTGTAATCTGTCTGGCAGTCCTCGAATATGTAGAGATTCTCCTACTTTCACCTGCTTGTCAAATGGCCGTATGTTGGATAACTGGGACTTGTGAAACCAGGACGATCTTGGATAAGTCTCTGGATCAAGATTTATTGAGGTTGGTTTCCTTACAAAGCTGTTGTTTCAGATCATCAGCGAGGAGAATGATTCCGATGGCATTGACAACTATGAATAAGGAAATTCCAAATGACTCCAATTCGAAATAATCAGTTTCACAAATCCACAGTTGAACCGAAGGAAAAATCCCTACAAAAGACTTTCTACAAACCCTCAACAACAGGAGAAATTCAAATATACTTAACAAGATATCCGATCCAGACAGAAGCACCACTACACATTTACTTTACAGCACCCCGACTACGTACGACCCTAGTTTAGTGACCCAACAAGGGAAGTACGGAGGGTGAAAGTAAATCTTTTCTCCTTCACAGCGGCCAAATGGTATTTCTCCTACATTTCCCGTAGACAGTACAGTGATCCCAAACAAGTTGCTACATCAGAACCAGATGACATATCAAAACGAAATCTCAGAGTCAGAAGAGAACAGCCTTCCAATAGCCAAGTTTGCAGGAGCCCAAGATAATGTGTCCCCGATCATTATAGAACACTGAGAATTGGACCCCTCCAGGGGAGGGTCCCAGCCTCAACAGAGGTACGAGTGGGGTGTGGATGAGGGGTATTTGGTATAACAGACTGATCAAGGTTATTAGGTTTGGTGGGATGGTAGGTACGCTCCAACATTGGCTCGTGTGTCCCTAATGGTAGGTCACTTGTTAAAATATTGTTACCCGTTTTTATTTTAAATCGACTAACGAATCCTTATTCATCTCTCCTAATAATCATTTGATTTTTTTAAATATAAAAGTCCCATTACCCAAATAAAGACAAATAAATAGACCTGATATGTTCCCAGGTGAGCTACTGTAAACCTCCAGTAATACTTCACTTTGTTTCCAGGGAGCTACTGTAAACCTCCAGTAAATACTTCACGGAACCGCCTCAAATCCGACCCTTCAAGTCGGGTTTATATTTCTCTAATGATATGTGATGGAAGGTGTTCAAGTTGTCGGGTAATTTTCCCAAAAAAACTAAACTCCCCCCCCCCAAAAACTGTTTTGTGCAATAAGGGTGTCGTGAAATCAAACTTGTAATTGCAAGAGAGGTGAGAAAACCTTTCCATCTCAGATTGAGAGTAATGCTTTTTGGATCTTTTTTTTGTCATTCATAAACAAAGATTCCAATACAAGTGTTGATAGAATGTGCGATATTAAAATATTCTAACAGCATAGAACACATGGTATCACACTAACACATGGTATCACACTTCACACATGGTATCACACTTAACACATGGTATCACACTTAACACATGGTATCACACTTAACACAGGTATCACCCCTTACACATGGTATCACACTTAACACATGGTATCACACTTAACACAGGTATCACACTAAAACATGGTATCACACTTGTAGTTCGTGCTATCTCACGATTATGCAGAGTATTTCCGATCAGTGGTGCAGAGTATCTCAATACATGGTGGAGTACTGAAAATACGATTACTTGAAGGAGAAAACATCACACTCAGTTGCAACACAGGGATATGACAAACAGGGAACGGAGTCTCCCTTTTGTACACTGAGACAGGACGACTTGACCAACCGCTAGTAGGTAATCTCATATCTACGTGGGAAAATTTTAGTTTGTTTGTACATCACACTATTAATCTATTGACAAATACTAATAATTCAATCTGATATTTGATATTGTAAACGTAAAACGTGATCCTCATGAAAACGTGATTTTTTTCGATAAAAATCTTATAAAAGCCTGCCACTCAATGAAAGCACATTTTTTTTTGGGTTTATGCATTTCAACCTGTGATAATAGAATTATCCGACCAAACTGATTATCCTTGTACAGGGAGTATGTGAATTAGGGAAATGTCCACGACCTGCAGTCGCTAAGGGTCCTTAGAACGATCCTAGGTCTCCCCGCCCAGGGAAGGGTAACTGTTGGAGACACTGAGTTTCTTAAAGTGTTGGAAAGGGTTGCTCTTCGGGGGGAAGTCAGTCCTCCTGCTTGTCTAGTTTTTTGGAGTTTTGTTTAGTGAATTAAGGTTGTAGGAAAACTTTTTGTCCGTAAAAAATGCAAAAACTAGAATTTCATTTCAAAAGAACAAAATTTGCTTAAAATGTCCACATTAGCTTGGTATACGTTTGACCTATCAAACAGTACAACTCTGATGACTGATGCTTCCAATTACATATTTTTCAATATATCCACCCTTGGACGGGTGTACGAGAATGTCAGTTGCCAATTAGAAGATTTGGGTATCTAAATCCTCTTCTCTGTCACTCCCTGGAGATTATGTCATCGCATAATGCGATCCTGCTAAGACTTGGTTGGTAAAATCCTCTTTTTACGCGCACTCAAATTGTCTGATCCCATGGTTCTGATGATATACAAAATGTTGTCTAGCGTGTACAAATGGACTATCTACTAATAATTTCCAAATTTTCATTTACCATTGCTGGTGAAGTGTTATACTCGCTGGTTATACCACACAACTACCACTGGCTTAATGTAAAGTAATCGCAGGTAGAACCAACACTTCATGTGTAGGAGAGGAGTTTCTGTGCCCGACATTGGAGCTGTGCTAAATCAACTGCCCGCCTTCCCCTACTCCACTCTAATGGCACTCTTATCAGGATTTCATAGTCAATGTGTTATTTTCGAAATTTTATCAGCTTTTGCATTTCTACTTAGATACATGGTTTTTTTTTAAAAAAGTTTTTATAAGTGATAATTCAATAGTTACAATCTCAGTGAGTCAGTCAAAAATTGTTTTCCTTATGAAAAACGGAATTTAAAAAGTGCACGTGATTTAAAAACATGATATAGCAATCAGTCTAAATCCATCAAGTCAATCAGCTATAGAACCCTGATAAAGGTATCGAACTAAACATATTGATTTAAGCACGAGAATTATACATGTTTGTTGACATTTAGCAAGGTTACTGGTCAGAATATCCTTGTAATCCCGGATTTGAGCTGAAGGGACGAGGATATGTATCTTGCAATGATCATGTACCCCTTGGATCGTAATCATTTCAAAAATACTTCTATGGTACATTTAATCTTGCTTTTCTGATGCGAATGCAATGTTAAATCTTTAATCATACCATAATCGATGATAACACATTTTAGTCGACTGTCCTGCCTTTACGTGCAGTGCATAAGTAAGCAATGTAAAGCCCCAACAGTTAGAAGTGGATCTGTCATACCACGATAACGAAGGTGGGCCAGGAAGCGATCCTTCGTTGTCACCAAGCTTTCGTTCCTCGGTGGTATTATTTAGTATTAGTGACTGCCCTATTTAAATTATCCGCACTTATCACCGGAAGATGTCCTGGAAAGTTCAGGAGCCTAAATCTTAACATTGTACAATATTAACAGCTTAATAAGTTATATACCTTAAATGCCTTTACGTTTTCAATTTAATCCCTCCCCTTGTATACAGGGAGCCACAACATCACTATGCAAACACTAACCGTACGATCTAACCGTACGATTTAGCCGTTCCATCTAACCGTCCGATCTAACCGTACGATCCAACCGTTTGATCTTAAACCGTTCGATCAAACGGTTTATATCAAAGCAATACTAATATGTATTGCGCGAAAGTCATAGCAGTGTCTAAACATAAGGTTAATATACGTGTCAGCGCTGTGTGACGAGGTTTGGTTTGATCTAAACTGGACGCGCGCAGTTCGATCTAATTAGATCGAACAATTGGTTCGATCTGATTTACATCTTGGTGACAGACAGACACACAGACATTCTGGTGTTATTAAGTTGATATTTTCCACCGTGATATATGATGCGTGCAATTTGGCAGCTCTGCGCGCGCGCGCACACATATATATGAAGTTGGCGCCGAGAAGTGTGCGTTTAAACATATCGCCGCTTCCTGAAAGTGATTCATCTGTACACTTAAAATGTGGGGTTATAGCCTTGTTCAAACATGTAACACCTGTCATTAGAGCATTTAAAATGACCGATTGATAGAACTAAATGACATAAGCTTTAAAAGCGATGCACGGGATCATTAATTTGTCACAAACATATTCTCACGATCCTACAAAATTACATTCAAACACAGTTACGTTAGAACCGCGTCATTCCAATGAAACGCTTACATTTAAACAATAGTATGCACTAAAAACCTGGGCATTCTCCGGTCGGATGCAAGTCGGCCAGTTATCAAGCTGTGATTTGGTACAGCTTCGGCTGGTGATACACACTCTGGCTCGTAGGACTTACCCCCCTACAGCTTATATAGTGCCTCGGCACAGAGTGGCTTAGGGTTACTGAAAAAGTGAAGATCAGCACCTCAGGCCCCTCAGACTCTTATGATTAGAGAATCTTAGGGAGATTTGAGGTAGTATTACCGACATACGACTGTATGACACTATAGACAGTAGTGATTAGTGACGTTAAATCATTTCAATTTTACTGAATTAGACTGGAATATCCAGTTGGGCGATCTATTGAAGTACAATGACCCTGTCTTTTTAATATCAAAATAAGTAATTTAGATTATTCAAGCTACTAAAAAAGCCTTCGATTCATTAAAATTGAGCTCATATTACACAGCTTAAGTATGAAGTGCCGAACTTACCTATCGAGTAATGAGTATTAAACCTATCAAGAAGGTTAGAAGTAGAAATATTCACGGTAATTACACAATCTGGGGACCACCTCCTTGACAATTACTTGAAAACTTATATTACAATTGTTTTTCTGTAAACGTTTAATTAACTTAAATATAGAGTGGAACTAGTATAGTTAGTTAACCTAAAATTTTATATTTATGATGACGATGTTTGTGTCATGTCATCATTTGATTTGATCTTGCAGTTGATAATGATGATAATCATTAACACTAGGTTACCAGGTAACAGGTTACCAGGTTGCCAGGTAACAGGTTACCAGATTGCCAGGTAACAGGTCACACCTAGAATAATGAGATACATTAAGGGGTCGTTCACATATTACGTAATCAGCTGAGGGGGGTTTCCAAATGCTTACGGTTGATTACGGGGGGGGGGGGAGGGGGGGGGGGTTGGGTCTTGATTACGGTTGATTATGGAAGGGGGTAAAAATTGCCAAAATATTGATTACGTAATATGTGAACGACCCCTAAGAAGTCTTCATTTGTAAACCATTTCTTTTTTTCAGCCCGACAAAAAGAAACAAAAAATATCATGAAGAAGTGATATAATTTTTACTCCAATGGGTACAATCAATTTGAAATTTGAATTAAACTTTAGATCTAAAAAAGATAAAATGTTAAGAATTTTTCTTTTAAAACTACAATAAAATAACCTAGATTTCGCGACAATTGACCCCAGTGTAATTACAATTTACATATGGGTCAATTGTCGGGGGGTCAATTGTCGGGGGGTCAATTGTCGGGGGGTCAATTGTCGCGGTACCTTAATATCACATATCATCTTCATTAAATGGGTTTTCGTGCATGAAATAGTCCATGCTTAAACAAGCATCAGTGATTTCTAGCTTTGTGGAAATCTTTTTTTATCAAACTACCCCGGTCCTGCATTTCATTGTTAACTTTTACAAGCCATTCGGCGCGGCGTGAAGTGGTTTTATCTTAGACAACTTTAGGTTCAGGCTTGTCCGCCGTGGTTAATGGATCGGCGGCGGCGTTTCATTAAAATTACACCGGCGGCGGCGGCGTACGCCGGCGTGAGCCGTGAAATCAAGGCCAACTAAATTGAGGTCTATGAAATATGAATATGATCATGTACTTAATTTGGGTAATTTAGACTTAACTTCGACAAATGATGTTGGTATATTGTTATGGTATTATCTGCTATCAAATAAAAGTTGAGACAAATTGATACAATTATTTTATTTAAGGTAAAATACATAAACAATAAATTATTGCCGAAATCAATGGATCTCTCAATATTTTTTGTTGGAAACAAAATCATAGTTTTTAGAACAAAACAGTGTATATTTGAAATTCTTAACATTCATTCTAGATCGCTGACTAGAAAGAATTAAACCTGCAGCCGACTAGGTTCTTTCAATTTCCGCACTACTGGCAGGTATACAATGCACTATTCTTACTATGTTTGAGAGTATTGGGAAAGTTTTTTGCCTATCGGCCCAAAATCTTAAAAGTTCGAATTGTAAAATTTCTTCTTCAGTCAAACTTATGAGTAGGTATCTGCTCAGTTCTTCTGATAATCAATATTGTTAAGTTAGCTAAAGGTGTGTATCATGTGTGTGTTGCCCCTAGCCGCTATAATCGCTATCAGTAACACTGATATCTTCAAATGAAGACAGAATTATTTTGAAGTCAGAAAATGCACGCCGTACGCCGATGTACGCCGGGGTGTATGGGCGGCGTTCGGCGTGGCAAAATCACCCGGCGGCGGCGGCGTTCGGCGGCGGCGGACAAGCCTGGTCCTTGGCAACACGATTTACCGTAATATCTAGAGGCTGGAACAAGTTTGTCATTTTGGCGGGGACTAACTCATAAACTATGTTGTTGAGTGCCATAATTTTGTTGACTTTTTTCCGCCAAGTGACCCTTGAAAACATCATATACTAGTAGAGTTTTCTGTGCCTCCGGCAGACCAAGGAGAACCTATCCGTCGTTAACTTACGGCACAATAAAGTTCTCAAAGTTGTCATATTCTGGACAAAAAGTTCGAAATGGAAAAATTTTTGAAAAAATTTCAACGGACTTTAACTTGGACGGACATTAATTGAACGGACTTTATTTGAACGGACATTAAGATGAACGCTAGGGCCTCCAGCGTTCAAGTAATGTCCGTCCAAATAAGGTCCGATAAGGTAACATATCAAAAACAGCAATTATGGTGTTTAACCGGGCAGGACGGGTGCTCAAGGACAGTACTAATTTTGTCTACGGGGAAATGACCTTGCCATCAGTGCGTGAGTACACATATCTTGGAATTACGTTCACACTCACGGGATCATTAAAACTTGCTCAGATAAAGCTTAGACAAAAAGGGCTCCGGAGCTACTTCTCTCTCAAGAGTATGCTTGACCTTCGATACCTCCGGAAGACAACTGTGTTTAAGCTTTTCGACACTCTGATTGTTCCTGTTCTATCCTACGGGTGTCAGATCTGGCTTCCCATGACAAATTTCATGTCTATCTTTGCTACGGGGAGTTATCCGGCTACTCAGGATACAGCAAAAGACCCCCTGGAGAAAGTTTGCCTATCATTTATGAAATGGACTATGAATGTCAACAAATCGACCTCAAACACCGCTGTGTGGGGTGACACTGGAAGATACCCGCTTGCCATCGAGCTTACGTCCCAAGTCTATAGCTACCTCGGGAGGTTGGAGGGACTGGACAAAGAGGGATGCTCTTCTTTAGTGAGGCACGCTTACGCCGAGCAGAGGGATCTGAAACTGTTATGGTTCTCCCGGCTGGAATCCACCAAGAACACATGCAGTGAAACAACTGATAGGAGGAAGTGATATTTCAAACCCGCTCAAAATCAGCGAGGCTATGAAAACCCTTTTCGTTCAACAATGGAACAAAGAGCGAAAACTCAACAGAAAACTAGGATTCTACAACCTCATCAAGGCAAGCTTCGGTTGCGAAACATACCTGTCGATCAACCTACGGCCACAGCAGACTAGGAGACTTGCGCAACTCAGAACAAGCTCGCATCAATACAACATCGAAACTGGAAGACACGGCATGCATCGACATAAACTTTCGAATAGGGCATGCAAACATTGTTCTACTACAAATGTGGAGTCACTCGATCTTCTTCTAGAGCTTCCTTTCCCTGATCCAATCATCGAAGATGAACTTCATGTATTGCGTACTTGCCCTCTCTATGAAGATCTCCGCCACTGTTTGTCCCAACAAAGTAAAACATTACTCTTCTCTGACATTGGACAGATCTTCGCACACCCTACAACCATCGGAGACCTAGGAAGGTTCCTTACCAAAGCTCATGAACGAAGATTCCCTAAAGCGTCCTCCAAACAAATTCCTAACATTAACAATATTGCCAAATTATAGTCTATGACTCGGAACACTTTCAGATAAGTTCATTTAAATCATTAAGTATTTTGAATCTCACTCATAAGATTTACGGGGTTCATTGTATATATATATATATACTTTATGACTTTTGGGTAAATTTAATTTTTTTAATATCTGATCAGACATTACCATTGTAATTTGACTTTTGAATCGTTTAATCCGTTTAATCCGTTTAATCCGTTTAATCCGTTTTGGTTGGTGGACGACAAGAAAACATTGATTTAAATACTTGTGAAATGTTTTACTCAAAAGACCATATATTCACAAATGCCTGGTTCATGATGACTTTGTGATATCTCTCAAACAAATATGCTGCTAAGACTTGTTATTACCGAGCGTGCTAAATCACTCTACAGTTCTAAAATGGCCCCCGACAGTTGAAACCGACTTCAATCGATGCATGAAGATCTGAAATTAATTTTTTATTAACTTTACAACGTAAGATAATCAAATACCACGAAAGAATATACCTCACGAAACACAGAGAGCACAAAAAGAAATGACAGAAAAGTTGCACTCAATAATATTAATAATTATAAGTATAACACGGCTCATTTCCTGGTGATCCTGGTATATGGTACATAATTCACAACAACAACAAAACCACTATTCTTAGATCATGGTATTGCAGCTATCGTGCTAAATCACTCTACAGTCGATCTTCGAGATTGTTCTAAAATGGCCCTCGACAGTTGAAACCAACTTCAATCGATTTATTTTCGGACGCTGATTCCGAATCACCCCCATGACATAGGGTTAAAATGCTCCCCTGACGAGATATTGGCGAAAAACTGCCTCGATCACGTGATATGACCGAATAAGAAAATAAGTCTAATTTCTCGTTAGGGTTAGGGTTTCAGCATATGCTTTTGTTAAGGATTGGGTTAGGGTCGGGATCAAATTAGAGGGTTAGGGTTTCAAATAGTCGTTCAGGGCCAGCTAGAGAACGGGTTGAAAAAGTCACGTGACAGTCGAGTGTAGAGTGATTAATCATCATCCGGTAACAATCGTAGCGGTTCTCGTTTATCTCATGCGCATTGTGCATTGTGGGTAAATTTACTTAGCTGACTAAAATCTGTAAAACTGCTTGTATTGCTGGGAGTGGGATGTCACGGACGGAGTTGATGAATCCGGATTTTTGGAATTGGAACCAAGTTGGAACCAGGGGACAAATAGTAATAATAAAAAGAACACACAGAATGGTTCAAAATTGGTCGGAAAGAGTTAATAATCGACCACCAACAGTGGTCCCTCTTTATTGTCGTCGATTTGATCGTTCATTTTTTCATATCATGAACAAATTTTGTTAAAAACAATCATGAGGGATCATAACACACATAACCCCGGCATGCGCAGGGATTATATTTCAATTTTTCCCGCGACGCGCGGGAAAAGTTTATAATAATTTCGAGTGCGATGCACGAGGGATTATTATGAAAATAACCCCGACGTGCTTTAGCACGAGGGGTTATTTTAATATAACTTAAGCGTGCCGGTGTTATGTGTTATAAACCCCTCCGGGTTAGTGCTAGGACCAACAAATTTGACATTTTACTCTTAAATATAGCTATATGAGATCATTATGGAAAATATGAAATGGAATTGGGGACTACCAAATAAATACAACTAAGGTACTATGACTTTTGAAATTGGCGTTATATCTAAACATTATTCCTCAGTCAGAACGTTGAATGAATATGAATATCGATAAGGGGCGTCGAGTTAAGCCTGGTAAGCGATAAAAGCTAATAATGATATCGTGTCATGAAGTTTATCAAAGTAGACGACTATAATACATGGCTTATATCAAACACGACAAAATTAACCGAACCGGACAAAATCAAATGTAACCGTCGAGACAAGTTTTGGAACTGGTCCAATTAATGTACGAGTTTAAGTAATGTAAGCAGTGTGCTGGAGTTTTGCCAGCGCCTGCAATTAGACCGATACGTAGATCGAGTGTATTTATAGTTCTTACGTTAAGCCATAGGTCACGTGACATTTTTTACCTATGCGCGTCGTAGTAGTTAGTCACGTGATACACGTCATCAAAACACGTGACAGTACGCGGTTGAAATTCTCATGGAATGTCAAAACAAAACAAATTTTGTTGAGCCAAATTAGCGGGGCGGGATTATAAAAGCTGTGCCGGGGTTATTTATTCAGCGGGAAAAAAACTAACAGCGGGAGCCGGGATTATCAGAATCTATTTAGCGGGAGCCGGGATTATCAGAATCTTATTCTGTCCCGGAGGGGTTTATAATAGCAGTACTACTGTAGCAACTAAGTTTAAAATACCTGTTAAATAGAAGTTGGAGATTAAAAAACCACCCAAATCATGTTTATAATTTGTCCCCATTTGGTTACAAATTTTTTGAATTCATCTACTGCACTGACGTAACGGACGTAACGGGAGTGTGAAATCTATGGTATGTATAGTATATATATTATTTCCGGTTCAAATTGGAAGGGGTGTAATCCGATACATGCGCATGATACAATATAGTGTCTAATATATAGAACGCCAGTGTTATTTGTTTTACCAACTTGCCGCCAGCCAGTCTGAGTCTATGCTGATAATACCTTGGCTTCTCTTGCGGGAAAAATGTAAAATTTCGCTCGGCCCGGATTTTTGGGTATTTGGGGGGGTACCTTGGCTGCTTCGGCCGAAATTCCCCCCACAAGTGTGGGGAATTTACGGGGGGCCCAAGCACCAAGGATTATTGTATTATGTGAAACCCGTCCTTCGGGGGACTTACTGTCAAGTTGCATTAAAAGTTACAACCGCATTTATTTTTGATATCACGCATCCTGTCTATAAAGTATGAATTCCTACAGTTGAAACAAAGCGCCGAAAGAGTGAGCCTAACTTATAGTATTACGGGGGGGTTTTAAACAATTAGGGGTACAGCACCTTCGTTCTCTCTCCCACCCTTTTGCACTTTTTCGGGAACAAAACATAAATTAAACCACTAGGGTCGTTCTTTTTCGTAATCCCCGAGGGGGGAGGGGTTTCCAAAGCTTGGGGGTTGTTTACGGGGGGGGGGGGGGGTTCGGTCTTGATTACGTCAAAACTTTTTTTTTTTTACCCTCTTAATAATAACAATTTGCAATTTTTTAAAATTAAAAATTCCATAAATTTCATTAAAAGTATAAAATTTAGAAATTTCAAATTCCGGTTAAAGTAATAGTTTAAAAGGTGCGGGCCGGGATATCAAACAATGATTTCGGCTCTCATGAAGTTGTCGGGGGTACATAAAAAGTAAGAAAAGTGTTTTTCTGGGGAAAAAAAGGGGGGGCGGGCCATGATTAGTAATATTGCTGTCAGGGGGGGGGGGGGTCTTGTTTACGGTTGAATTCGGCGGGGGGGGGGGGTAAAATTGCAAAATATGTTTTACGAATATTGCCCCCCCCTTACCCCCGGGCCGATTTTTTAAATTTGCTTATGGGGCTTCGTCAGATTTTTTTCAGCACTATAAAAAAAAAACCAGTCCGTAATATTCCTTTTTTTTTTGTAAAAACCGTTCGGACAAAAGAAAAACAGACTTTGGGTTTATTAATGTTTTTTTTCCCCCGTGTATAGGCGTGCATTTGGCAGCTCGCGCGCGCGCGCAACATAGAATTGGCGCCGAAAGTGTGCGTTTAAACATATCGCCGTTCCCTAAAAGTGTTATCTGACATTTAAAAATGGGGGTTATGCCTTGTTCAAATGAAAACACCTGTCATTAGGCTTTTAAAAATGACCGATTGAAAAAAACTAAATGAAAAGCTTTAAAACGGCCGGATCAAATTTTCACAAACATTTTCACGATCCTAAAAAATTACATCAAACACAGTTACTTTAGAACCGCTTTTTCCATGAAAGCTACTTTAAACAATAGTATGCCAAAAACCCCTGGGCATTCCCCGGGTGGGATGAAATCGGCCCGTTATCAAAGCTGTGTTTGGTACAGTTCGGTGGTGAAACACTCGGGTCGTGGCTAACCCCCCTCGCTTAATTGTGCCCGGGCACGAGTGGTTGGTTTACTGAAAAAGTGAAGTCAGACCTCGGCCCCTCAGATTTATGATTAGGTCTTGGGAGATTTGAGGTATTTTACCGCATAACGTTGACCTATAGACTAGTGATTAGTGACTTAAATCTTTTTCTTTTTTTACTGAATTAGACTGGAAATACCCAGTTGGCGATTATTGAAGTACAATCCCCCTGTCTTTTAATACAAAAAAATAATTTAATTATTAAGACTAAAAAAGCCTTCGATTAAAAAAAAATTTGGTCATATTCACAGTTTAAAGTATGAAGTGCCGAACTTACCTTCGAGTAATGAGTTTAAACCAAATCAAGAAGGTTAAAGTAAAAATATTCAGGGAAATTAAAAAACCGGGGGGACCACCTCCTTGAAAATTATTTTAAAACTTATTTTACAATTGTTTTTTTTTAAAACTTTAAAACTTAAATATGGTTGGAATGTAAGTATTTAACCTAAAATTTTTATTAGATGACGTTTTTGTGCCCTTCATCATTTATTTGATTTTGAGTTGAAAGGAAACTTTAACATTTGGTTACCGGAACATTTTTCCGGGTTTGCCCAGGAAACTTCCCAATGCCAGGTAACGGGTCACACCAAAAAGAGATCAAAAGGGGGTTCAAAAATTTTACGAAATCGCTGGGGGGGGTTTTTCCAAAATCTTAGGGTTTGATTAGGGGGGGGGGGGGGGGGGGGGGGGGGTTTGGTCTTGTTACGGTTGATTGGGGGAAGGGGGTAAAAATTGCCAAAATATTGTTTACTAATTAAACGACCCTAAGAAGTTTTCATTGTAAACCTTTTTTTTTTTTCAGCCGCAAAAAGAAAAAAAAATATCTAAAAGGATAAAAATTTTTACCCCAAAAGGGTAAAATAAATTTAAAATTTAATTTAAAACTTTGATCTAAAAAAAAAAATGTAAAATTTTTTTTTTAAAACTACAATAAACTTCAAATCTGTGTGATAAATGCGTCAAAATGACAAAAAAAATGTAAACTTTTAAGCCTCTAGCCGGATTTTTTTAAAAAATAGGCACAAGTTTCTCCCACAAAAACTTTATAATTACTTTCCCCGTAATGCTCAGTCCCACTCGAATATAACCCCTGGCTGAAGCCAATGTCCCATTAAATCATCCTCCCTAATTGCGGGGCGTAGTGTTACATAATAGTATCTGATAAAAAGCTGTCAGCATTGGTGACAAATGTATTTAAACTCTGTTTTTGTGCCCACAAGACAGGTTAATCGCTACGCTATTTTAAACTACGATACGTCATTAAAGTGATTCAAATTTTTTTTAGAAATTTAACATATAAAAATTGCTGTATTATTAAAAATTTTGTTTAAAAAAATTCCGTTAAAATCAAATAAATCGTTATAATTTCATTTAAAGGTATACATTTTTACATAGTCATTCCCCCAAAGCTTTGTTACCGGGGAACCCACTAAAAATTTTCCCCGAAAATTTAAACTGACCAAAATTTATTCCCCCTCACTATAAAAAACCATTGCAGGTACAGATAAGAGTACGTCGCCACTCCTTATATGGGCATAGGATACCACTGTGGCGCCCCCCCCTCAAATTTTCCCGTTGTACAATAGACCGTACCCCAAAAAATTTTGCCCCCTTTCCCCCTTTATCCTCTTATCAAATATTCTGTATACTGTAGTCCAAAATTAGCCCCACTGTCCTCATCCCGCTATCGGGGCCTTACTGTACACTGGGGTTTCCCCCCACCCCCATCGGTACTTCCTGCGGTAAGAGGCCACGTCAGGGCCCTCCCCACACGAACTGGGCTCACTTTAAACCCTTCCCTGCTTCATTTCGAAATACAGGTTTGTTTTATATCCTTCAAATGTTAGGGGCCCCTATTATTTTAACTACTATTTTTATAATCAAACTTTTCTGCAACTTAACGGGAAACAGATAAAATGTAAACCTAAAGAAAAACCTAAAAAAAACGTTTTCTAAATATTTAACGAAATTTCCAGAAAAACAAACCCGGTAGTTAAAGCTGCGTAGCTATTAACATGACAATAAAGCTGCAAAGTCAGTTTTTCACTAGAGATAAAAGCCAGCAAGAAAACAAAACCCCAAACACTCTGTGTTAAATTCACCCTCTCAGGCGGGCTAGTATAACTGGTTTTTTTTTTTCATTTTCCACGGGGAATCGGCATTTCACGATGGGTTGCAGATTCGGGGTTGAATTTTGGCACTTTAAAAAATCACTAACAAAAAAAACCCCCACCTGCTAAAGTTCAAAAAAAACTCTCACCTGCTGAAGTTAAATAACAACCTCACCGTAAAATCTAAAACTCTCACCTGCAATTCAATAAAAACCCCCCCCTGCGGTTTAAATAAAACTGTAAATGCTAAAGTTAAATAAAACTCCACCTGCTGAAGTTACAGGTTTTAAATTTAAAAGCGTAATCAACTTCCCGGAAGTGTTTCCGCGGGCGCCTTTGCAATCCTTGTGCGAGGACACGCGTGCTTCCGTCGTTTGGCGGGTTTGAAAACTGCCTGGTCTGGTGGCGGCATGAAGGGGGGCGGCCAAACTTGCTCTTTTTAATGGAGCCCGCTGGGGGAGGGGGGGGGTTATATTCAATGGGGGAGGAGATTTAATAGGGGAGTTCAATTTTTGGTACTTCAATAGTTTTTGATTAAAAAACGTTTATCTTTTTTGTCAAAATAAAAGTGATCAAGAAAAAATTTAAAAATTCCTAAAAATTAAAATGAGGTAGACTAACTAAAAAATATTCATAAGTAAAAATACTGAAGAGTAAGAATTTTTGGGTGGGATGAAAGACATAGGAAGGGAAACCCAAACCCTTTGAACTGTTTACTTTTTCAAATTTTGAGTTTTAAAAAAAATGCAAATTTTTTCCTTCTCGCCCAAAAAGATTGCTAATTTGAGGGCAAAATTGGGGCATGAGTGGATGTGAAACACTCCCAGGTGGGCGGGAAGGTAGAGGTTTTAACAAGGGGGAGGTGCCAAGGGCGGGGCCTTTTGGGCAGGGGAGTGGAGGACCGGCCCTGGTTATTTTGGGGGAGCGGGGGGAGCGGGGGGGCCGAGGGAGAGAAGGTGTTGCTGGCCATGTTATTGTAAAAACGCACATTACTCTATTCTAGAGGAACGGTGAGAGTTCCAAATTTTCTTTAAAAAGCGTCAAATTTAAATTTTTTATTATATACTTTCCGGACCGGATTCTCACAGAATCTCGACTAATCACCCAGCAGGAGAAACTCTATTTATACTACTATCACCACGGAAAAAATCTATTTACAATCTACTACCGCAGGATAAATTATTTACTCACAAACTCACCGAGGGAAAATTTTTTACAACACTCCCGCGGGAAAAAAATTTTTTTCATTTCCCCCGGGGGAAAAACTCTTTAAACACTAACTCCCATCATAGAAACCTATTTAAAATATACCACCACAGGGAAACTCTTTTTTTCTACACACTCACCAGCAGAAAAATCTATTTACTACATTCACCAGCGGGAAAAAAAACTCAATTAACTCTACTTCCCATCAGTAGAAACTCTTTTTCCCTATAACTCACCACGGAGAAACTTATTTACTACACTACTGCCACGGAAAATCTTTTTACTATACTCCCCCACAGGAGAAAATCATTTACTACTATTCACCAGCAGGAAATCATTTAACTACACTACCCCACATAAAAACTCTATTCTAAGTTACTACCACCAGCAGGGAAAACTCTATTTACTACTACTAACCCGGAAAACTCTATTTCTCTATATCACCACAGGAAACCTATTTACTACTAATACCAGCAGAAAAACTTTTTTATACTTCAATCACCACAGGAGAAACTTTTCCTTTACATCCCCACAGGAAACTTATTTACTACACTACTCACCAGCAGGGAAAAATTATTTCAAAACTAACCCAAGGAAGTACTGATCTAGTGTCAGGGAGAAGCTAGGGGATGCTCATTGTCTTAGGGGTTCTCGTTGGTCTGTCTCTGTGACAAGTAGGAGTCTGTAGCGGGTGTTCACCCCCTCCCGCTGTAATGTAGGGGGAAATGTGAATTTGTGTTACCTGGTACAGGGTTTTTCCCAGGTGCATGGGTGTTACCAGGGACATGTGTGTTCCCATGGTTTTTGGTTTCCCATGGTGTTAGTTTTCCCATTCCCTTTGGTGAAAATTTAAACTGCAAATTTGTATGGGGAAAACTTGTTATTTGTTAAAAACAAAAAAAGATATTTTTTTATCCATAATATCTTTTTTTAGATAAAAAAGTTAAAACATTGTTTACCGTGCCCGTGACATTATGTATTCCATTGTATGGTTGTAATTTGACACATTTTTTTATTTTGAGATAACAAAATTGTTGACTTATTTATCTGGGGCCCTTCCCCGAAACGATTTAAGTCCAAAAATGTTACTTAAGTAAAAATTTAAGAAAAAAATTTTTTTATATACAGGGTAGGGTGGTTTGACTATAAAAAAACCCCGTTAATCCGGGAAAACTGCTTTCCCCATTGTGGCAAGGATTCGATTTTCAGAATCAAAAATTTAAAACCCACCCGTTCCTGTGCGTGTTTTTTTTTTTGCCCGCTCTTCTTTTCGTACAGGGGGACGAGTTTGTTTTTTTTTTTGACGTCTATTTGCCGCCCTACCCCTTTCCCGTTGATTCATTGCGACGTGTTGCCATTTCCCTTTTTTCCTTTCGTGATAGGCTAGAAAATCCCAAACAGTAGTTTGGCCCTTGTGTCCTCTTTCCCGCGGGAGAGGGCCCCTTTTCCCTCATCAGGAAATTTCGACTCCTTTTACCGCTTTGTGACATAAAAATTTGAAAACCCTAAAAGAAGAAAAAAAGAAACATATAAATAACAACCAGTTAGAAACCAAACATGACCGTTCAGGGGATCAAACCGTAAAATTTGACAGAACGCGCACAGTGTGAGAAAGGGTCGGGTTTTTTAGCGCGGCTTTTACCGGTACTTTAAGGGGCTTTCTAAACGCTCCTAAAACGACTCTAAAAATCTATTTTCCCCCAAATTTTTTTTGAGAATCACCCTAAAACTTTCAGGTATTTTTTCTAGGGACATTTGGAGAAAAAGTATCGAGCCGTTTTTTGAGATGGGCCCAAAAATTTTTTAATTCGTTTTTGAAAATTTGGACCCTTTTTTGACGATTTTTCCAGTTTGAAATCCTCCCATACAATTAATTGAGCTGACCTTTGACAGCGTAATTTCGGCTAGACAATATTTTTTCCAGGGGAAAAAAAGCAGCTGAAAGATTCACCCCCCTCTATCAGAAACAACTTAAAAACAATTTCGAGGAATTTTGATGAAACCCCCCCCCCCCCCGGCCCCTAAACTTTTTTTGGGAAAGGCCCCCCTGGTTTTTTTCTATTTACTACTTTTTTAAGTTTTTTAACCAAATTAAGAGGTGTTACCATGGTAGCATAATGTGTATATTTATTTGGTTGGGGAGGTGCGGAATTTCCCCATATTTCTTCCTGTTCAAAGTAGCCGACAGGGCACCGGGTAGGCTCCGCCCCCCTTAGTGGGGCTACGCGGCCCAAGCCACCATTATGTACCTCTTATTTTTGGGGTCGTGACTTTCTTTTTGAGGGGGCTATCTTGTAAAGGGGCTTTTTGTCTGTTTTCTTAAAGGGAACTTTCCTTGTTTTTGAAAGGTGATTCTCCTTCCCCATTAATCTCCCCAGGCATGAAGAAGAGAGGGGATCAGAGTAGAGTTCTGAAAATTGTGAAAAAAAGTTCACACTTTAAAACATCGTTTTTTTTTTAAAATTACCCCAGAGACGGGTTAAAATTAGTTTTAAATCCTTTTTAAAAATTTTATTACGGGACCCAAAATACACGAAAGGGAAAAAAATTGCTTTTTCCAAAATTCCGAGACATAAAAGTGAGCTAATGCATACTTCGCAAAAAACCTATTTAAAAATTCAAACAAGCATCCTTCAGATCATACACTTTCCCCAATATCAATTGTACCTTGTTGGGTGTAGGAAATGGGGAAAAGGGTCGGGAATATAATTTGTATGGTAGCCTCCCAAGCTGCAAACAATTTTCGAAGCGGAGTTTAAAAAAATGGGGGGCACTGCACGACACCTAGTACTTGCCGGTTTTATTTTTGGGAACCTACGCACGGTAGAGCACAGCAGGCCGCCCAAACAACTATTGTCTTTTTACTAAAGGATTGGGGAAAACTCTAAAGGGGAACGCGCCCCTGTTCGGGACGGATATAGGGGGGGTTTTCGGGGTAGTCGACTTAGCTCCGAAAGTAGTGTGGAATACACATAAATGAGGAGGGGGTGCTGGAGGAATGCAAGAATAAAAATGACCCTAAATTTTCTCCCTCCGTTTTTTGATCTTTTAAATGCCTTCAAACGGCTTTGTGCTCGGAAAGTTGTTCGGTGACGTTGGTAGTCAATATTTTTAGTCCTTTATTTTTAGTATTTTTAATTTTTTATAATTTTTATAAGAAATTCAGCATACTTCCCCCAATTCAAGAAATAAATTCGTTTAGATAAATCTTTTCAATCTTGTAGGTAGATTTACTACTAACCTCAACAAAAAACTAATAACTAATAACAAAGAAACTTAAAACTAAGAAAACCAGAACTAAAACCTAGAAACAATAACTAAAAATAAGAATTTTGTAACTTAGAATAGTCTTGACTCACCGGGAAAAAAGGAAAATACTTACGAAAGGGCCCAAAACAATAACATGACAAGCAGAGAGATCTTACATAAACTACATCCCCATTATCAAAACAATTACAAGTTTTGGGAGCAAATTCCGGGAACTAATGTAACTATTAACACGTACACGGGGTTTAGGGGGACCACTGAAACAAAAGGGAACATCAAAGGTAGTAAAGAAATTAAAGGGCAGTTAAATCACAATTGAGTGGGTATACTCAAAAAAAACCCCCTGCTACCCGTATTGCCCTAGGAGATTAGAATAGATCGGTAAAACAACTCGTGTACCAAGCAACAGGTAGACTTATTAACGTGTATGTGATACGTTAAATTTTTTTAATTGTCCAATTAAAAATAGTATCCACCCGGTACCAGGGAAAATTTGCAATATGATTTTCAAAAAAGTTGTTTGGGTTTCATAAACCTTTTAAAATTATTATAACTTTGCAAATATGTTAAAAGTTTTAACTGCAACTGGTGCCCCTTGTTTTCCCACAGTCATTACACTACAAAACACGCAGGCACTGGTGTAATGTTTATTGTTTAACAGTATGGGGAAAATTTAAATGCCCCCCCCCCCCCCCCCCCCCCCCCCCCCCCCCCCAAAATGGTTATCATCCCCGGTTGAAAAAGGGCCCCGAACTTCTGGCAATCGTTAATTTTCGATTACACAGCGTATTAGGGAGGAGTTTAAAGTTTTAAACATTTCCCCCCCTTTTTAAAGAGATTAAAAAAATTTTTTATAAGGGTTCTCGGGCGTTACCAGTCCCCACATAACGGGGTTTAAACCCTTTTTCTGGTGTTTTTTTATTTTTCACAGTCCCAATTTCCCCTGTAGTGGCCAGTGGGTTTTTAACCGGTAACATTGGGTGTTACCATGGTAACATTTGTTTGGTGTACCGTGAGGGAAAGCCCCGGTCGCCCCCGGGGAACTCTAAGTCTGGGATAGTGAAAAAAGGGTATAAACAGAGAGGAGGGAGAGAGGAGAGAGTCGGCTTTTTTAAAAGATAAGAGAAAATTCTTAAAATTTCATCAATTAAAATCCAGTTTTTTGCCAGAACAAAACAGTTTAAACATAAATAACAGTGTTGTTTGATTGATTTTGGGGGGTAACAAAACTGAATTAAGTTGACTTACATTTACAACACATTTCGAGACATTTTCTTGTAGTAACTTTCAGATTTATTTTACCTGGGAAACCCGAGAATGTTTGTGCATATTTGCATGTTTCAAGGTTAGGCAAAACAACCTGTTGGCCTGTTCAGTGTTCTCGGGGTTTTAAACAACACTTTCGGGGTCAAGTAATTCTCACGGCCCAAATTTTCCCCCAAAATAAACCATATCCGTGAGTATAATTTAAAAAATTTAACAAAATTTTCCCCAATTACTGAAGGAGGGAATACTGTTATGAAAAGAAAATTCCGTTAACATATTATGTCGTTACACTCCCTTAAAAACATAGTGTTGTTAAAAACATGTTGCCCCTCCCATTATATTTTTGTCAAGCGGCGATATTCGTTTTGTTTCGTAACTTGAAGATTTTTTCATAATTGCGGGAAAAACTTTTACAAGATCGGCGAGTGGAAAAAGTGGGAGGAATGAAATAAAATTTGATTACATTATTTCTGTAAAAAAGAGAATTAAAAATGTTGGAAACCTTCAATTCTGACCCCACTGTTTCATACGATTATGTTTTCAGGGCTAACGCGAAGTGACCCCCGTCACTAATTAAATATTTTTTCTCAGTCTCGAGCATGAGCATTGAAATACATGTAAAATTTAGATAAAAGTTGGACTTTTTAGGGAAAAAACTACTATATATACTACCAATATAAAAATAAACTGTACTGTTTTTTAGGAAAACGTTGATATCCATGGGAATGTAGGGAAATTAAATCTTTTAAAAGTGTTTCCTTTTAAACTCTAAACTGGGGTATTCATATCATTTTTTTTTTCAAATTTTTTATTTATTTTATTATCTATTTTTTTACTCTTTTTATCAAAAGGTTCCTTTTAAAACCCGGGAAATACGGGCGTCACACATTACCGATTAGTTCAGTTTCAGATGAGACATTGTTCAAAACCCTTATAATTACACAGTTTTCCCCCTTTTTTCCGCCTGTAATAATACTTAGTTCTGTTTATCTTTTTCAGAAAATTGTGTGTAACACGAACTTCTTACTGTATCGTCCCTTTGCCACAGAAAAATAGTACGATTGTACTTGTTTAAACTCTATGTTTTTTGTGGATTTGGGCATGAATTTTTTATACAGGATGATTTTCTAAATCCCTTTAAAAAATATAGGGGGAAAGGCATACGTTTTACAAAATGCAATCTTTCCCCCCCTTTTTTATGTACCCGCTTCAAACTTCAGAACCAAAAAAATAAAACTAACCATTAAATTTTTTTTAATAATTTAAATATTTTTTAACGGATTTCCTGGAGACTAAACTAAACATAAGTGTACAGGGGATTTGGCAAATTTAGACAGCTATTAGACGCTAATGTTTTATTAATTCGTTTAGAATACCGCGCCAAAAATTACTACCTTAACTAAAAATATGGGGTTCTTTGGGGTCAAGTGGGGTTTAAATATAACAACTGTTTCGAATTTGGGTCAGGTCAAATCTCCTCAATCAATTGGTAACATTTTAAAAAAACAGGGGGAAAAAAAGGGCCCTAAAAACCATAAATTTAGTTTTTGAAATACGTGTCTTGATAATTAAAAACAGGTCCCCGTGATAATGAATACAAAAGTTTTTTTCGGGTAGGGGTTTCATCAGCAAATTGATTCTGAAAAAAAATCCTTGTTTCTGTGACTAAAATATTCAGTTTCGTGCCGAAAATTTAAAGGATCACATGAAAAGTAAATGCAAGTTTGACTTTTTCCCTCTGACAAACTAAAGACACTGCGACTGCAACTGTAACAATCTGCCCCCAAAACGATTAAGATACAGAAATTTTTTTTAAGAATACTCACATGTGGTTTTTGGGGGCCTGGACATCTTTACCCCTCAGGCCAGAATGGTGCGAGGGGGGTTTTCTCCATTGCTCAAATTCCCTTTTTTTGAAAAAAATTTTTTTTGAGGGAGTCTCTGCTCGAAAAGGAGGATTTTTTACATGTATTTTTTGGTTTAACATTTAGAAAGAATTTGGGCAATCAACCATTTACATTAAGTTAAACTTATTTTATTTTTTTTGATATAAAAGAAACTTTACTCACAGCACTGGCCTGGGTCCTTGTAGAATAGGAAATGCTTTTTGTTTTACAACCCTGGACCATTTGCTGCTCGTATTCATCTGTATTTTTTACTAAACTCGTTCAAAAGTTTACTTTGTTGTGCAATTTATTTGTTCTAACGACCGGCGCAGAATAATTTGGGGTTTTTAATATCTAAGTATTTGAAATTCAATTTAGTTTAAATTTTTAAAGAATTTGACTAAGAAATATCTCAATTTAAAAAGCTAAAATAAAAGAAGCTCACTCTTTAGCGATAGTATGTAAATTAGTGAACATTCTCTGCAAAAAACCCTATGCAAAGCTGCTTCATTACACCTGGGAGTGGGTAAATTGTAAAGATTTTCAGAAACAAAGAGGACTACACTATGTCGGAGCTAATCCCATCTACCCCGAAAACCCCCCCCCAAAATCCCTGTCCCCCATCAGGGGGCCGTTCCCTTTTTAAATTTGCCCAACTTCCCTTTATAACTAGCAATAGCTTTGTCTTGGGCGGCCTTGCTGGCTCTACCCGGGAGGTTCCCAAAATAAAACAATGGGGAAAAAAAGCTCGGATTCGGATTCAGGCCCCCATTTTTAATCTCCTGCTTCGTAATTTTTTTTACACCTTGGGGGGCTACCAACAAAATTATATTGTGACCTTGTCCTTCCATGAAACCCAGCATATACGCAAAAACTTTGTGATGTCCCTCCAAAATTTTCTCTTGGCAATTTTTTCATGTCCGGTTTCTGACCGGGGCATACGATTTACAAGCCCCTAAACAAAATAATCTTTGGCTCTTTTCAGGGAAATTTCCGAAAACCTTTCATCTTGTAGGGGCCCCCCGCTTTTCCCCTTTTTAACCCTTTTCTCCCTTTTTTGCTCTCAATCCAGGAGCCAAAAGATAAAAAACTTTTTATGGGTTTCCCCGGGTCACTTTGTAGGTCCTAGATTTATCCCCATATTCATGTCGACCTTGGTCTTGCCTTTGTTTATGGTAGTCCACGCTTGCGCCGCCGTTTACTCTGAGCGGAACTCGTTGCCTTGTCCCTGTCCTCAGATATAAATCTTATAAATTTCAAAGTCCACTCGGTGTGTTTTGGGCCCCATCTTCTGCTTTTTCTACTTCGAGGGGGAGTCCAATCGCTCCCACATCCCCAGGGGTTTCCCCATACAGTAGTCGAGACTATTTCAAAAGGAAGGGGTAAGGTAGATCCCCGTAACACACCTCAATATCTCGAACAATTCATTTTTTCTCCGTCGGGGTTTAAATTTTGGGCCTTGCTTTTGTCTGAGCCCAAAAACTCAGATTTTGACTGAAAGCCGAACTTCTAGAATCTTTTGATTTTTTCCCCGATGTACCTGTCGAAAGCCCTTAAAACTTTTAAAGTCGAACAGCTGGCGTTTCCCCTCTTGACCCCTCTAAAAAGGGGGAAAAAAAATAAAAAAAAAGAAAAACTTTTTACAGTTAACAAGAACGGGTTTAATTCAAGATCTTAAATAACTAAAACAAAGGGGATGTGTGTCTCCCCAAATTTTGGGGGTTCTGGGGGAAAGGACAACTCCACGGCAGGTCCAGTAATGGTTTATTGACATATTTGACAGGCTGTACCCCCTTCAGTGGGATTCTATTCAGGTGCAAACACCTATTTTTCTGCCATTTCTTTGGGGTTCATTTTTGGGAGTAGCTTTTTTCATTTTTTCCATAGCCTGCAAAATGTTTTTGATAGTTACCATTTGAATGGGAACAACTCTTCCAAATCGAAATGAAACATTTTAACATACTTGGTTTCGGGAGCAATTTTTTGACAAGTACCAATTAACAACACACAATGGCACTTTTTACACAACAGGGGAAAAATTAATGATTTTTTATTTTAATCAAAAAGAAAATTTCTTGGGTTGATTTAAATGAAAATCAGGGTTTAACATATCAGGGGTTATAAATTCCTCTGGTCATAATTTTTGGACAAACAAGCATCAGACCAAAAGAGTCAATTTTTAATTCAAAATTTGACGATTTATTTATCTTCAAAGTAAAAGCCACTAATATTACAATCTGCCAAAACATACTTTTTTTTGAAAATTTTAATTAATTATTAATAAAAATCAAGCGTTACATTTCACCATGCAAAATTACAATGACAATTTTTATTTCTAATTTATAAAAGGTACTGCAATTAAAATTGCTTATGTTTTTCCGATGCACAACTAAAAAAGAAAAAAAAACTGTTACTTAATTTTCGCGCCCAACACTGCAAGCCACATTACGTTTGGGGCCCGTCTACCAAATTTGAATACAAACAATAAAAAGAAATCAAAATATCTTAAAAATTTAGGGTTTTGTTCGTTACAATTTGCAAAATGAAGAAGAAAAAAAGGAAAATAACGATAGGGGAAACGGACGGGAAAAATTGTAACCAACAAAAAAACATTTCGAGAAACAAAAGACTGAGAGCTTTGCCAGGGCTGTATCGGCACCGAGGTATTTATCAGTTCGGCCTTATAAAAGGGAAAACCGCCTTGGACTGCCGAATACATATGGGAACCCTTCCATTTCAGCTTTTTTTCTATGAAAAACTATTTTCGGGAAAGGGATCGGAAAAGGGGACGTGTACCATGTAATTTTAAGTATCCGCCCATCAATAATTTTAGCATTTTGCTATGTATGGGGGCCCTTGAAAGCTCACGTAGGCTATAAAGTAGGGGGCGAAACGGGGAAATTTTGCTATTTACATTTTTAGAAGGTCATAAAATCGTTAAAATAACTTTTGTTTCACGGGGGGAAATTTTTAATTTCTTTTGCTCTGTAGAAGTTTTTTGTATAATAAATGGAGTAAGGGTTTCCCCTTGATCCATTTTAAAGGGCCTCTTTTGGGTAGCAACAAACTGTTCAAAATTTGCGTTTGAAGGGGGCCATATAAGAACAATGTTTAAATTAATTAAATCGTTGCATCCCCTTTTCTCTATATGGTACAAAAAATGTATCAAATATAGACCTATTTAAAGGGAAATTTAAAAATCTTTTCTGCCCCTTTTTTCGTTGAAATGACATGTTCTCCCAAGTAGTTCAAGCCCCGGGGTTGCTTTGGAAAAAACCTTTACATTGTGCTCCCCCAATTAAACCTAGAGTTTATTTGTTCTTATGACTGCCGCGCCGAAGGGCGGCTCCCCTGTACATAGTGAACGCGTGGAGAAAAAGCTTTACGGGGGTTGTCGCTCATACGTAGGGACCCAGATAACCTTTCTGGACGTTTTTTATTTTTTTTTTTTAAAAAAAAAAAAAAAATGGTTTCGAGATGATTTGGGCGAGTTCGCGGGGAAAAATCGGAAAAAGTTTTGGGGAAAAAATGGCCCAAAAACCCTTTTTTTTTTAATTTGAGCAAGTTAAATTTTGTTTGGGATTCGGGAAAAACTTGCGTGAAAAAAACAAAATAAGCCGCACAAGATGGGTTTTAAAAATTTTTTAAAAACCCTAATTTTTTTTCGGGGAAAAAACCCCAAAAAATGGTAAAAAAATTTTAAATTTTTTTTCTTGAAGTTTTAATTTTTTTGCAGTTTTTATTAAATCAACCCAAAAAAATTTCCATGTGTTTGCCAAAAATTTCCTTTCCCAGAAGTACCCCTTATTACTTTTTTCGAAAATTTTTAATTGTCACTCCGCAAACTTTTTTGCCAAATTTTTTTTGACGGCATACGCGCAAAAGCATTTAGTTTTTATCAAAAGGCACCGGCGTTCATATAATTTCAAAAAAGCTATAACTTACGAGATTATGTCCTTTTTGCTAAATTTCACCTAAATAGAAAATTGGATCTTATTGTGACAAAAATGATTATTACTCTTTTGCCTTAGAGTAATAACTGTCAAAGTTTAAAACGGCCCTTGGGATGCACGTGACTAATAACGCCAAATTTATACTTTTTACATATTTTTCGCCTTTGACATCTCAAATTTTTCCAATTACGGGTAGGTTTCTAAACTCGTAGCAAAAAAAACGTTTTTCCCCAAAAAAGCCTCTACTATGGGAGGCGTGCACTAAAAAAAACTTCTCGGGTTTTCAAAATTTTTGACCCCGTTTTTAGAGACTGGAGAATTTCACATACAAATTTTTCAAAACCTTTTTTTGGGAAAGATCATGAAAATTTCGCCTAGGGCCATATTGATGGCGCGGGTTTTTTGGGGCAAAATTTTGGGAAAAAATCGCGTAATTTGACGAAATTCGTTGATTTTTTTTCGTATTATTCGTCAAACGTCGGTTCCCCACTAAAATCATGCTGAAAATTTTTTCAGAACCTTCAATAACTTAAATCCGAACCCAATTTTGTTGGGGGAAAATTGGCCTTTATTAAGGGGCTAAAAATGACAATAGGTTAAATTCGTTGTAAACCCAATCTGAGCATCGAAATTTTTAAACTAAATTAGGGTTTATAAAAAAATGTTTCTAAAGCTGACCAAAATTTCAACAAAATTTTTTAATGGGAAGATAATAAAATTTCGATTGTTTCCAAAAAAATGTGCTGGCCGAAATAAGACAAAAAAAACCATTCAATGGTCACGCCGGGGTTTATTTCAAGGGCACGCCTACATGGGGGTCACCGCGTGATACAAGGTTTTTGCGACTCCTAAAATTTACGAACCCTGTCACGTCCAATTTTTGATGTTATGACATGGTATGTGGTTATACTTATAATAATGACCGTGATCGTGATATAAAAGACACTTTTCTGTCAATAAACCCCGGGCTTCGATTAATTAACGGGGAAATATTTAAACTTTTAAAAAAAAACCAAAAAAAAAACACCCCTGCCCAATTTTTTCTGTTTTAATTTTAAAAATTCAAAAACAAAAAAGAATTAACATTTAACATTTTTTCGAAACGATAAATTGGGTTAAGGGGATACCCTAAAAAATTTGTTCCCAAAATTTCCGCCAAATTTGTTTGCGGAGCATACTGGGGGCCCGCGATCAATAACTTTTTGCAACCACCGGCTGCAAAGGGTTGACTCGGCTGCACTGCGAACTGAAGGATTGCATCGTGAATCAACGTCCCAAATAATAGGACCATCGCGAGTCCAACTCGAGGCCCCCCCTGGGAGGGTTTTAAACCTACAAATTGGGCCCCGGGGACAATATTATATAACACCACTCGACTATTTCTACTTCAAATAACAATAAAATTTTAACGGTATGACCCCCCCGCGCACGAGTGCGCGGCTCCCCTGTACGTAGAAACTCTAGTGAAGCGCGTGGGGGCCCACGTGATACAAACAATAAAACCCCCCGCCCGTTAATGTTTTTACTTTGAATTTGATTTCTTTTTTTAACCCCTTTAAATTGAGATGCAATTCATCGCCTCGCGCGGCACATAGCGCATCCGCCGATCTGCTTGAGAAGCCTTTTGGTGCGCGGCGCGGCACAGTAAAAGCCGCGCTACAAATTAACCCTAATTTAAAACCTAACCCCTTTAAAGGCTAAACTTGATTAAAACCATCATTAACTTTATAAACTGAATTGCTATCGGATGGGGCCCCTTTTTTTTTTATTTTTTGTTTTTAGTTAAGTGTTTCCCCTTCGCGGCGTTTTATGTTTCTTTTTGTTTTTTACTATAAAATTCACTCATAATTAAAACGCAAATAGATTTTCAAGAAAAAATAAAAAAAGTGCTATGCCGGGGGCGTGTACTTTTAAGAAATTTAGACGGGAAAAGCAGAAAATCCGTCAAGCTTCTTTTATCTGCAGGAAATTGAAACTTTAAAATCCCCCCAGCACAGGGGCCCGGGCTTTGTGCCAGTAGGCTTTATACCACGCGCCTTTTAATCTAGGGAAAGAATTTTTTCTGAGCCATAGAATTATTATTTGGCCCGGCCTCGTTTTTTTAAAACCCGAGCAAGTTTATTTTACTGGGCCCCGTCAGCCTGACTTCTCCGGCCAAAATTTTTTTTTATGAACATTAGTGGGTCCCAGGTAATTTTTTTTTATCGTGCACCTCAACTCAATTTCCCTAATAACTTGGAGGCTTGCCGCTCACCGCCCGGCAAATACTTTGCTTCGCATCGTCGATCGTTCTTACATACGTTGATGCCCCTTTCGCGCGCGAAGCGCGCGCCGCCGAAGGCGAATTAATAATATCTCTGTTTTGGATACGAAAAAATTTCAAATCGTTTCTTGTAGCGGATCGTCTGTGCGCGCCGCGACTCAAAAAGGCCATCAACAAAGGGTTCTTTCTTTTGATCGGCAAGATGCGTACTGTCCGCGCCGAGTGAATATTGACATCGTCAATTTAAAACGTTCTCTGCTTCGCAGAGGCAGAGCAACGCGCGACTCGATGGGGGGCAGTTTAAACAGAATTATCATAAGATAATGTTTATAACACAAAATTAAACCCGATATTATGCTGCGATTTGAAAAAAGAGATTAATACATTTTTTGTTTAGTTTGGCTAACCCGAACCTTTTTTGTTTTTTTTTTAAAAATTGGGCCATTTAAAAATTTTATGACTAAACGTGGGCCAAAAGCTAGCAAATTTGGGACGGCGATTGCCCAAAAAATTCTAGATTGTAGTTAAATTTTGATTCCGATGTCAATCCTTTGCGTCGGGAGGCACAGTGGTGCATCTCGGCCCATCTTTTTCCAAGCATTTTTTGGGCGGGCCCCGACCCAGAAATGCACGCACTACAAATATAATTTACGGGGGGGCCAAAAATCAGTACCATACTTGGGCCTTTTTAAAAACCCCGTCACTGGAGCCAATTAAATACTCTTTCGGTTGAATTAGTATATTCCACCATGGTTCGGGAAATTTTTCAAATCGAAAAAAAATTTGCGTTATTTTTTTCAAAGGGGGGTTCTTTTTACATTTTTTGATGTTTTTGATATCGGATCAAGCTAAAATGTTACGAATTGGTTTGGCCTTCGAATTAGTTTTGTCCTGAAAGAAAAAGAAATGTTTTTCAATGACCGAGATATGAACAAAACGAGTTTTTTATTCGGTGAAAGGTGATTGGTTTACCAAAAAACGTGAAAGGTGCCCCGTTTAACTACCCCCTTAAACAAGGGGAATGTTGGGGCCCAAATTTAAATGTGGGGTCACGGGGTCACATAAACCCCCGTCAATACGTTAACAAGGGACAGAAAAAAGCAAAACTTCGTCATTTTTTAAACCCCTTTGCCCCCATGTTTTCAATCTATGCAACATTGAAATCACCCTTCTGAAAAAATTTGCGTTTAGCATGTTCAGAGAAAAAAAATTAGGGGTTTTAATATTTTAATGGGGGGGTCTAAAAATTCGAATTTTTAAATTTTACACGGAACTCGAACCATAAGTACAGTTCCAACTCAAAGCACACTCCAAATATAAAAACACGGCGGAGATTAAGGCCAACGTATGGGATGGATTTTTGGCCCACCCTGTATATTTTCCATTTTAGGGGAAAGGTACGTGTACTGTGCGGTAAAAAAATAGGGGGTTTTTTGTCATGAAGTTTACTGATCAAACTTATATCAGTGGTGGAAATCGCGTCCCCCACGCGATAAAAAGGGGGGAATTTTATTTTAATTTTAGTTTCCTTAGCTCAAACCACAAAAAACCTCAAAGCATTTGCGATAAAAATAAACACCCTCGATACGACGATCGATGCACTTGTTATTACAAAAAGGCCCTGTAACTTATTTGTTGAATAAAGTTTCAATCTGAGAAGTTAATTTATAGAGAACCCAAACTCCCAACTTCAGTTCAACGAGTGTATTTTTTTTTTTTGTACAAACGACCAGTCGAAAATAAAATACCTTATGTGTCCCAAACACGAATAAAAAATAAAGTTTACAGGCAGTAGCCATGATTTCAATAGAATATTTAATTTACGATGCTTTTTTTTCCTGTTTCATTGTTTCGTTTCCAAGTTTTTACGCGAGTTACTCGTTAAAATTTTTTCGAAGTAGCGCGCGCTGCTTTCTTCTCGAAATTTTATCAAGTGCTAGAGTAGCGCGCCCCGGCCAAACTTTTTCAAAAAATTTGAATTTTGGCGCGCGAAAAGTGGTTTTAACGTATGTCAAACGATGCCAAACCTTTCTTATGGGCGGGTCGCCCCGATTATTTTTTATCAGGGTCAACCCCACTTCGATTTTTCGATCAGGGACCGGGGCCCCTCGTGCCGGCGGTATACAACGTATACAAGTAATTATGCCACAGCTTTGAATGAAAACCCGGGGGGGTTTCATGTAAACTCTTTTAAACTGTACTTGAAAAATTTAAATTTAACGGGCCTAACCCCTTATGGGGTTCGGTTTATACTTATATAATATAACCCCAAGTCAAAATTTAAAATTTTGCAGTAGTCAGCAAGAGATTCGGAACACGTCCAAAAAATACTCATTAAATTTTTAAGTTGTTTCAACGCCGGGGGGCCCTTTTTGTGCCTCGTTTAATGTTTTTAACCCATTAGGGCATAGGGGCGTTTTTTTAACCCCTTTTCTAACGAAAAACCAAATTACTAAACGCTTAACGAATCTTAGCATTAGCTCAAAATTTATTGGTACTATAAAGAAAACCCAAAATTTTGAGTATATATGCTTTGATTCGTTATAGCGTTTAGTAATTTTTGGGTTTTTTGTCTAGAAAAAAAAGGGGGGGTTAAAAACGCCCATCGCCCTAATGGGTTAAGTCATCTTAAACGATTTCCTAATTCCCCGCTTTATTTTGATCGGCACACGACTTGAGAACGGCAGATGAAAATTATGTTATGTAGAATTTAAATTGATTCGATAGTTGGAGACAGAATGTAGACCAAACTTTTCGGGGGTGATTACATGAATTTAAACGGATACTATATATCACAATTGGGTATACAACAATGTGAAAAAGAAACAGATAATTCGAATTCTTGACCAGCAACAACTTTGGAAAACACAATTGGTAGGTCTCATTTTCACTAACTTTGCAATTGCCTAATTGCTGAAAATTGAAGTACATTCCTCTATTATATATGCTAAGATCTTAAACTAAAAAATTGGCGACTATATTTAAGTTCTAAGTTGCTTCAATTGATCTAAATCTTCTATGATACAAGGAAACAAACTCAAAGATTACTGCAATATTCTACTAATAGCATCAAATAAATCCAACAAATTTTAATTGACATAATTTAAATAATTAATATGATCAATGACCACATGAATATACGTATTATGATAATTCAAAAGTTACCATTTCATACAATTGTTGCCGGGTAGTATCAATAGGTCGAGAATTGGGAGAATTTTATTTTGAACTTTGGTCAGCGTTTTTGCAACAAATAACTAAAGTTGGAACAGTAACAAACTGATTGTACCTCACATTTAGACGGTGATAAGTGATTTATTGGAGTACAAAACCATTACAATTTCTACATTTGGCCATACTCTCAACCTAAGTTAACACCACCCTGACACTTACACAATCCTATGATCTATAATATAACTTAATTTACAGCAATCAAATAACTTGTCATAACATATATTCTACTTTCAATAATAAACTCTTATTTAATTCATAATTTTCGCATCTGTTGCAACTACAAAAACGCAAGACTTTTTCTAGAAATAAAATATTCAAAACCCTAAGCTGCATTTTGCCAGCAAAATCCCACTTTTAAGGCTATGAATTTGTCTGTTAACAAGCTCACATAACCGATGTTGTCGGTGTTGGAATGATAGCCCAATAGACAACTGTTCAGTGTTCAAGGTATCACGTGACAGATTTCTAGTATCACGTGACCTCTAACTTCTGTTTTTCAACGTGTTACTGAGCCAGTCAAGTCCCTCGTAGAGTCCATCTCCGCTGGTGGCACATGTTGCCTGGATATACCACGTTCTATTCCTCAAACTGTGTAGACCAAGCTTGTCGGTCACCTCCGCCGCGTTCATCGCGTTCGGAAGATCCTGTTTGTTGGCGAAGACGAGCAGAACAGCGTCCCGCAGCTCGTCCTCGTTTAGCATGCGCATGAGCTCGTCACGTGCCTCGTTCACGCGTTCTCTGTCGTTACTGTCGATAACGAAGATGAGGCCTTGGGTGTTCTGGAAGTAGTGTCTCCACAGTGGTCTGATCTTGTCCTGACCACCCACATCCCACACCGTAAAACTGAAAGGGATTGTAGTTAAATATCATTAAAGGTAAACTTTAAACGTGATTTTAGATTTATCTCTAGTGCTTAGCGTTATTATTACTAGCAGGAACCCGTATAACCCTAAAATGGTGTCAAGACTCAAGAGACTAAAATGATTATTACCTATTTATTTTAGTAGTTCCTATCAGATATAATTGTAAATCTAAAAATGTTATTTATGTGGCCCAATGTAAGCGCAAGCTTTGTAATCTTATAAAGGAAGAAGGTTATGAGATAGTTGTAGAAGACACTTATTTCGGGCAAACAATGCAAAACTTTCATAAACGTGTCAATGGACACAGAGCCTGTTTTAAAGTAGAGGATCGTAATAAATCAGCCCTTTCGATTCATGCCTATGAACATCACAGAGACATTTTTACTATAGACAACTATAAATTTGCCATTTTGAAAGAATGTAACCCCAGGGGATTAAATAGGGAGGAATTTAGGTATATTGAGAAGTATAGAACTAATTGCTTGGGTTTAAATAGATGCAAAGTTGAAAGATAAGGTTCTTAGTTTTTATTTCTTCTTTTTTGAAGATTCATTTTTGAAGCTATATTTTTGTGTAGTTCATCTCCATTTACCTTGTGTATTTTATTTAGGTTATTTGATTCTCGATTGTTTGAGGCATTTTAGATCTTCGTATATATAGTACTAATAAATCTAACCAACTTAATCCCTTTGTAGCTAATGATGTAATTTAACGAAGTATACACTACATTTGCGTGTTTCACTGTCTAGCCCACCAACCATAAGTATTACCTATTTAATTCGCGTTTTTGACACCACTTGGGGTCCACATTTTGAGCTCTTAAATTCCTATTCCTTGGCCGATTTTTTATTTTTTCATGCTGATTTGGAGGCCATTAAAGCATTTGACCCAGTCAAAAAAGTATCAGTTGTAAATCTTTTACGGTTTTAGCGGAAAGTCGCGTTAAAGTTGATGCCGTGGTGTCAGTAAAATGGCACGGATAAACACATATATATCGTCTCGCTTTATATATAGTAAGATATCCACAACATACGTTACGGGGTTTTTGTAAGATATAAGTTCATCTACTCTATCAACCAGAAATTTACCAGATAACTAAAGCTCAGATCGTCTCATCGTTAAAAATGGGAGGGAAGTTGTAAAATTTTGCTTTTATAATTCCAACAGTAGAATGTGGAGCGCCGAAAAGGATTCTCGACCACTCCTAGCCCCAAATAACGAATGTAGTAGCTGAAGGGGTGTATAACTATGTAACATAAAACCATAAAATAAACTGCACAAATCAGCGTTTTATAGTGGGTGGGGATATTACAAAGAGTGTACAGTATTTTAAAGACAAGCAATAAGAATAGAAGAACTAAATACATCAGTGTTTTAAAAACGTCGCTGGATTAAATCTAACTTAAACTAGCAAATTCATCAGGAAATATTCTACGGGCTGGGACTGGTTCGGAACTGTAACAAACTGACTAGGACTGCACCTCACTTTCAAACGGTGATTTATTGGAGTACAAAACCATTACAATTTCTACATTTGCATTTGGCCATACTCTCAACCTAAGTTAACACCATCCTGACACTTACACAATCCTATAATCTATAATATAACTTAATTTACAGCAGTCAAATAACTTGTCATAATATATATTGTACTTTAAATAATAAACTCTTATTTAATTTTAATTCATAATTTTCACATCTGTTGCAACAACACAAACGGGACTGGTAGCTGGGTAGGAATATTTGTAACCTCCTAATACTACTACCTACTCTCAAAGGAACTGGAATGGCCCTGGCTCAGACAGGCGCTTGCACACAGACCTCACAGTTTAGTACTGTACCAGGTGCAACTTCTTTTCAAAAAATCTAAAAAAGAAAATTCTATTTTAAAAAAAATTGTAAACGCTTTTCAATTTAACTAACCTGTTTCCACACTAGACTAACCTGTTTCCACATTAAGGGGGGGGGGGGGGTTCACCCTGATTTTTTTGTGAAACTTTGTTTTGAGATAGCAGTTGACCAACAAACTAGGACCAGTGACCGAACTTTTGAGGGGGTCCCGGACCCCAACCGCCAAACGGTGCCCGCGGGGCAGCCACGCCCATATTTGGTCCAAATTAGGCCCAATTTAGCCAAATACCCTGAACATGCCCAAAATCCAGATTTTAGGTGCTCTACTTGTAACTAGTGATTCCCTGAACTGGTATATGAATTTTCATCAAGATTGGACAAAAAATGACTGAGTTATGAGCAAAAAACCATATGACCATATTTGGGCATACGCACCAAATTTGATCGAATTTGGCCCATAAATTGGTCAATATATTGTGGATTCTATGTTCAAATAATCGCAAAAAATGAACAAAATTGCCCACATCTCAGTTCGCGATATTTGCAAAACTGACTTCGCTCAAAACAATAGAACTCAATAGGGTTTCAATATTTTTTCATGAAATTTTCAGAATCAACGTAGAATTGTCTCATGACCTTAAGTTTTGGGACAGAATTTTGAGTTAGGCCTTTAAAAAAATTTGGCGGCCAAATTCTAAATTTAGCAGTGCAAATTTTGCGAAAAAATATCGCGAACTGAGATATGGGCAATTTTGTTCATTTTTTGCGATTATTTGAACATAGAATCCACAATTAGGTAGATACTGAGCTGATAATCATAGATAATGTGTAGTATAGGCTTACCTTCCATATAAAGTTGGTTTCATTCAAAAATATTGATATTTGACCAATTTATGGGCCAAAATCGATCAAATTTGGTGCGTATGCCCAAATATGGTCATATGGTTTTTTGCTCATAACTCAGTCATTTTTTGTCCAATCTTGATGAAAATTCATTATATACCAGTTCAGGGAATCACTAGCTACAAGTAGAGCACCCCAAATCTGGATTTTGGGCATGTTCAGGGTATTTGGCTAAATTGGGCCTAATTTGGACCAAATATGGGCGTGGCTGTCCCGCGGGTACCGTTTGGCGGTTGGGGTCCGGGACCCCCTCAAAAGTTCGGTCACTGGTCCTAGTTTGTTGGTCAACTGCTATCTCAAAACAAAGTTTCACAAAAAAAATCAGGGTGAACCCCCCCCCCCCCCCCCCTTAACCTGTTTCCACACTAACCTGTTTCCACATTAAACCCGATGGTAGGAATAGTGGTAACTAACCTGATGTTCTTATACTCCACGGTTTCCACATTAAACCCGATGGTAGGAATTGTGGTAACTATCTCTCCCAGTTTCAGTTTGTAGAGTATTGTAGTTTTACCAGACGCATCCAGTCCCACCATCAGGATCCTCATTTCTTTCTTCCCAATCAGAGAGTTAAGAGCGGCGGAGAACTGGGAGAGAAGGGCACCCATTGTAATGGCTACAGGATAGTGTGTGGTTAAATAGACACTAAAATAAGTACAAACTGGTAATAAGCTATACTGCAAGTTGTTATCATGCTTTATTTGAATTAAGTGCACTCTGAAATACATTTTAGACATGCAGTAACTTCAAACTTATGCTATGTTTGGTTGTAACGGCAAACGTGGACAACTCTTTAACCGTAGTGTTACTTGTAGTTATATTAATAGTTACTTACTAAACAGGTCTGTTTTAGATTTAGAATATAATGAGATTGTTTCTCAGCCAATGATTATGGGTTAAGTATTAATGACTCATCTTAAGTAAAGATAATAAAATAGCTCAATCGTCCATAAAACATGCAATTTTCACAACAAAACATGCAATTTTCATTATATGTAAAAAATACAATTTTCGTGATAAAAAACATAACAATTCTTGTAATAAAATGTTAAAGTTAAGCAAGCAATAAGCATTCAAAACAATGTATAAATAGCCGACAGTCAACATGAAAAGTTAGCAATAAGCGTTAATAATTTATACATTCAAAAACAGCATGCTCAGTATTCTGATATTAAATGATTATTAACAAAATCAAATTAATTGAAAAATTAATGAATGAGATAGAAAGCATTCTGAAATACCATATGTACATTGTACATCTTCTGTCAAAAATAATTATGAAAATAATAAATAATTTTGAAATTAGCAAGCAACATTGTGATTAAGAAATCAATTTATAACAAGAAAATAAAATTGGATTATAAAATAAAATTGTGATAATCAAATCGAAATATTGCAATTTTCATCCCCACCGATTCCAAAAGTTTTTACTGAAACACAAAGCAATAAAAAACAGTGATAGTAATATGATATCTTGTGTAACTATGACAACTAGCTAGCATCAATACTCTGACAGATACTGTCCACCTCCTCCCTAATAATGTGATATCTTGTGTAACTATGACAACTAGCTAGCATCAATACTCTGACAGATACTGTCCACCTCCTCCCTAATAATGTGATATCTTGTGTAACTATGACAACTAGCTAGCATCAATACTCTGACAGATATTGTCCACTTTCTCCCTGATCTGATCTATAGATAACCTGCCCGCAGGCTCACTCCGCCAGCAACCCTCCATCATGGTATTAACCTCGTGTGTGTAGCCCTCGCCCTTATCTCGGAACAGCACTGGGCGGGCATCTGGGTTCTTGGTATAAAACTCAAACATCAACTTGCTGTCAATTAGGCGGCCCTCTTTGAGGAACAGGTTGTTAACTTGGAGTTCCCTTTGTTGCCGGTTGTATTTGAGTTTGAGGGTGTCACAAATCTGTTTGACAAGAGGCAGGTGGACGGTTGAAGAGCAGCGGACATGTGGCCGGTACTGGCCGATGTCTTCGGTGTTTTCATTGCTGGTGGGATGGGGGAGGAGGGACTCTGTTAGGGGCTCAGGGTTGTGAGCAGCCCCCTCATTTGCAGCACGTGCGTGGTGCCGACACTTTATCCAGGTCAGACACTCCCACACTACTAGGCCCAGGGAGAAGATGTCATGTCTGAAGAAGTCAGCTGCACAAGGTTGTCGGATTGTTTCCAGGATGAACTCTGGAGCTGTATATAAAGGACTGCCGAATTGACATTTTCTGTTGCGCTCGTGGCTCATCGCAAACTCGTTCAAAGTGTGGATTGCGTGGTCAAAATCAGCTACTTTTGCAACCACTCTTCCTGAGTCATCAAACAGACCTTGTATCAGGATGTTCTCTGATTTTATATCTCGGTGGGCTATCTTCAAGATATGTAAATATTGGAGGCCTCTTGTGATGTCACTGATCAATCCAAATAACAGCTTCTTTTCAATCACATGACCATGGCTGACAAGAAAACCACTGAGATTACCCCTAGGACAGTACTCCATACAGTAGAAGGATATAGGGAGCTGCTTCTCGATGTCCATACCCTCATGTACCATAACTTTAGGAATATCTGCAATGTTGTTCCAGTAAAACTTAACAATGTTGTTATGTCGCAGTCCCCGGTGAAGGTGCATCTCCAGAGGATTAGCGCACTCTTTTAGGAACCCCTCGAAACCACACCACTCGATCCGACCCAGGAAGAGTTTGCGATGAGGGAAAATAGTCGTGCAGTTGACTTGCTCGGGTAGGTTGTACTCGGTGGGAGGAACAAAAGGATCGATACTTCTTTCTAGTGTTGACGGAATGACTACGGAGGAATTTGGGTCACGGTTGTGTACGAGATGCTGAGAAATGTAGATCTGCATGTTTTTCTTGGTGCGTTCTTGAGAGTTATGAGAAAGAGATAGTTTGGCGGGTCCACGGCGGTTACATAATTTACAAACGTTGTAGACGAATAATAACAGATTCAGGACAGTAAATGTTAGAATAGCTGGCCAAACTTTAGATTCACAGATCCTCTGACAAAAGTTCGCTTCATTTGCATGAAACATCTTCATGTAACTACTGTGATGGTGAAAAGATTAAAAGTATGTATGCCACAACTTCAAAGGTGTGGTTTATCATTTTGTACGAGAAATTATTCGTACAAAATTAAGTATCAGATAGCGGAGATTATAAGTTCTCTTCACTCATCACTAAGGAAAATGCTATCAATTCGCTATTAACCAATGGAGTCGAAAGGCGCAAAAAATGTAGTAGTGTAAATGCAAGCTATGTTGGAAGACTCTAAAAATTCCTGCTAAGTCGGAGCACAACGGCCGAATGGAAACATGCAAATTTGAAGTATAGTCATCGTGGATTAATTATCAATATTCAGGGGACTTAAACAGAAAATTAAGAACAGAAAATTAAAATACACATACAACATTTTAAGAGGGCGTAGTTTTGTGATTTTTCGCAACTGAAAATATAGTAGCATTAGACAGCATACTGTGAGGAATAGTTAAATTTGTAGGACTGGGCGGAGGTACGTAGTACCATGACGTAATGACTGATGATACATCGTTTATTTTGTAATGAATTCTTCGAAATATTTTACATACCATATCCGAGTCGCGTAATATCATGAATTCGTTATCTAATGATATCCGATGACAATATTTCGAATTGTTTTCCTTACCAATGAGCAGCCACCATATGACCAAATACACTGACTGTGACACTAACGATGAAATAAGTTCAATACCAACTATGCAGTGTATAAACGCACGACTGAAATACAGACATCACGTAACATACATTATGGGGAGAAAATGAGGTATGCATAACAGGATAAGCGAGCATATTACGGAAAACGAGACTTAATGACGTGAAATAAGCAAGCAGAAGATTGGTATACAGCTAAAAATAAACACCGCAACTTGCAGAGATTTGTGTAGAAGATGGCGACCTTATGCTCCATGCTCCTTATATGGAATAATTGGCGCGCGTTGATGAAGAAATGCGCGCAAAATTTATGTGCTTTGTATATTGTTAAGCTCCTAAACTTTTCTTCTTTCCTTGCACATAGTGCCTTCGTTTTTGTCCGTACGTTGTTTCTCTGGCTAGACCCCATCATTTTAAATATAAGCTTCCAAGCTAATTTCATCCATCTTGACATCATATTCATGTTCCATTCGAACGAAGTTAATGATTGATGAAAATCTGGGGAATATTGGATTCCTACTTGGCGAACAATATGCAATTGTTTAGGACCACTACTGTTCTTTCTTTTGAAATAATTTGGCCCAGAAAAATCTCCTTAGACAGTTTTAAATTGTTCATTTGTGATTATTTGTTCTATTTTACATCTTTATCAAGCGGCCAAAGTTCGTCACTCTGATAGAATCCACACCTAAATGAAGCTTAATTTAGAATCTATTATTTTAAATAATTCTTACTTGAAAGGTGACTTTTATTCCTATTGGTAGTATGACGAACGTTTGATTCTTCTTTCTTATGTATATTAACATCTGGTATCTGGTTATTTGGCTGGATTTTAGTGGTAATTGTGAGAAACGCACCTTTTTACTTGTGATTTGTGTGTTTATCGATCTTATTTTGTCTGCAATGTAGCTAAAGAGTTATACAAAGCTTTTCATAAACCTGATGCATGAAATAGTATAGTTATGGACGATTTGAGTTCACAACTCAATTAGAAATGTATACATTATCATGTATACAATATACATTATCATTTAATTGTTTGCAATGACAATTTCTGTGATAGATCAATATATGAGGATAGTTGTTAATTCAGTTTAGCAATCTTGCGATATATATCGAGAATAAAGATTAAAAATGTGAGGAATATTTTAATTTTTACGTAGATGTGAGGCCAGTAAGAACTTGTGTAGTCCGAATGTGGTAAAAATTAAGTAATAAATCGGTAGAAGAAAGAGTTTCATTGTAATTGTGTCTGCTTTTCAAAAATGGAGGTATCTTCCATATCTATGAAATTTAGTTCTCTGTGTCAGCCACACGGTTTCATCTAAAGGAAAACATGTCGAGAGCTAGGAATGTGGTATGATTAAACTTTGAACGACTTTAACGTCAACCCTTTTAGATTAGCTCGCACAAAATAAATCTGTAACCTGTATAGCTGCAAACTTCAGGATCAAAGACAACCTGCAGAGTCTGCCCCTAATAAAAATTACTTTTTACCAGTCTATTAGTGTAATTAGTGTAATTAAAGTTATATTAGAATTGTTTATACTTGGAAAATAATCAAGTCTATCAGAAGGGAAGAAAGGCTTTATGATCTACCACTTTGTTGAGCCTGACAGCTTGATGCTTGAAGTCAGACTTTAATAAGAACTGGCTGATTTTAACAGAGAACATTGCGTCCTTTTCATGAGCCCATCTCCTAGCTCATTCAAACATTTTAATTCTTAGCATCTTCCTGACAATGGCAGTGTGTAACATAGAAACGTGAAAATTTCCCCAATTCTTATTTCTCATGTTGATGTTGTTAATTGCAGTAATACATTTATTGTTCCCTAGAATTTGTTGCCGTTATTATCACCATTAGGCTTATAATGGTGTCTGCTTCAATACAGAACGTACATCCAATTAGAATTTATAGCAGAGTACATGCTCTGCACATTATTGATTATTCTGAACCTGTGTTTATACAATATACACAGTACATGCCAATAGAGTGACAGGCTGGTGGAAATCGCCAGCTGCATATTGTGTAGTACATTTTACAATTGATGTATGTGAACTAATTTACATCAAACTCAATGCTGAATGTCGCTGCTGCTACGTGTTAATGTCACATGATTTAATCAAATATTATGTACGATTGCACTTCAATAATATTTTAACTCTGTAATGTGTACATTGTACGACTGCCTTATAAATACGTACAGTATAAGCCCAACCTCCTAAGCAAGTCTCCATGTCTCAGAGAAACTCAATAGAATGAACTCTACCGTGTGAGCCTGTAATACTCCAGAGTTCTAAACTCATTAAGCAAGCTAAAAACTAAAGAGCAACTGATGAAAGATATGATGATAGATGAGAGATATGGTTATTTTCACTCTGATCAGTCTTGAATACAGTCTTTTTAATATAGATAAGTTGTGATCTGTAAGCGTGCAATTTTTGGGATACTTTTGGCGCTCCGGTAGGAAAATCTAAAATATTTGGTATCGAGGTAAACAATTCATTAAGTCGATAGACATTGATATAGTGTGTTATGAAAATTATCAGCTGCACGTGTTGTACAATTAATGTGAACTAATTTACTCAATGCTGAATGTTGCTGCTAAGATTATTGCTCTCAAGTTTCTTATCTCACATGACTTCATCGAATATTATGTACGATTGCACTTGTATAATATTTTAACTCTGTAATCTGTACGGTTGCCATACACAGGTTCTATGAAAAAATGTCAAGATTTTGATATTTCATATTTGGCTTTCTGTTTGTTTATTAAGTTGTGATATTATGTCCGATGCATTTTTCCACTTTGAATTGATCACTAACTCTATTAGTGCACATACAACAAGAGTAATGTAAAGTGTCATGATTATACTTTATTACAGCCTTAAAATCAGAATAAACCACGTGGGGTGATATTGATATTCAGTATATAATACTCCCCTTCCGTAATCAGTTTTACACATTGATTTTATCCGCCTGTCCAAAATGTTGTTCCCAGATATGCAACCAATACATTACACAGTGGCAGATGTGTGGATAGGATGTGTGGACAGGGTGTATTAACTCTATTAAGGGAGATCAGATCATTTCTTTATTAGATAAACAGTTTACTCGATGATTGGAATTTACACTATGTCTCTAAATTCCTGTCTGAACTTTGTTTGAGTCTTGAAAACACCTCTTAGATCGTGTCTGTATCTGTTACCCGATGTGTGTCGCTGGTTTCCCTAATTTTATCCACCAATGTGCGCTTTTTTGTACAGCAGGCGCACTCAGCCCGGTTTAAAAAGGCTCCTATGCAAGCACACAACTCGACCAGTAGCGACATAGCCCGGGCCGGTGGAACTATTAAACAGTTCCACACTCTGTATTCAATTCTATAGAATGATCTACAGATTGCTGATTGTAATACAGATACATTCTGACCGAGCTAAGTGTATCACTCGGCCCAATACCCGCCTGTTATATTTAGCAACATCGTGCTATAATTAGAAATTTCATAACTGATACGATGTATTATTGTGCCTACCATTAAACTTGTACTTGAATTAAAAAGTAAACACACTCATTACACTTTCTGATAAAACGTACACATGCAACGGTTATTGTAATACAATTTCCATAGTTACAAGTTGTAAATTGTATATTTTATAATTTAATTTTATAATTCAGTTTATATCATGCACACTGCACAGAGGCTGTAGGATGGATTAATGAATGTCACGTGACAGGATAGATTGGCCAGTAACTACACAGCGTGAGAATAGAGATGTTTAATAATAGTTACAGGGTTCCAAGCTTGTTGTGTGTTAACTTATTTGCAGTTTAGTAAATTCTTGTAATCTTTCGTTCAGTCTCTCGTATCTAGTTGTGTAAATCTTACAATCACAGTAAAGCGAATAAGTACTTTTATCTACTCACACTAAAAAGGCTTGCCACTATTATTTCACTCACTGTCAGTTCACTGAAGCCTATGGAAGTTCACAAGGACTAAGGGGGTCCACTTAGGCACACGGGGTCCATCAAGTAATGTCTAGGCGTGATAAATACATATAATATACTGTTTAGTACTACAGTAAAACCCCGATTTACCGCGCCCCGATTTACCACAAACCCCGATTTACCGCGGCCATTTCCTTTCCCCCAAACAGGGCTTAACATGCATAATGTAAACAAACAAAACCCCGAGTTACCACGAATCCCGATTTACCGCGGATGTTTCCTTTCCCCCAATCTCCGCGGTAAATCGGGGTTTTACTGTAATATAATCCTACCCTGTGGAGTGTGGCTTCGTCAACCTTACCCAAAAAGAGCATGTAATTTGAGCACAACTACTATTAGTATTTGTCGAGCTTATTAGTTTTTACCCTCAATATTTAATAACACGACCTCTAGTTAGTATAGTGCATAATCCTGTATATTATATAATCCTGTATTAGGAAGCAGTGAAACATGGCAACATTGAAATATATTGACTCTGTTACATCATTTCCTGTTAATATAAAACTCCGTTACAAATTGAGCTGGGATCTGGCATGCCATTAAGTTTAAACTGTTTCCAATCATCAGTCGAGAAGCTCAAGATCTCCAGAATGAAAGCACACTATAAAATATGAATTCTTACTATACGTAAAGTGCCAAAAATAGCCATTACCCCACCATTGCAGATACGTTACACACTGTGGGACATTTCCATTTTATATTGGCTATATTAATATTAGAGTGACTTGTAAGGAAGGTGTATCGAGGATTCGAGGTAGTGTCCAGTAATCGTTGGTCCAATGTTACGAGATACGAGGCAATTTGTTATTTACCCATTTATTCGAACCATTATGTTATGGTATGTAAATTGTATCTTATTTAGCTAGTTTTAAAGTTTCATATTTGAAGGTATTCTAATCTAATTTCAAAAACCTGGATATTACACTCACATTAAGAATTTATTTTAAAAAGCAATTATAAATACTATTAGCAAATATTTTAAGGATGGCTACAATTGATTGATATGAAAGGATCGCCCTCTCTTACTGAGAGTATAACAGATATCCCAGATGAAATACCTCTCACCCTCTGTGCAGCCGGCACGGTGGATAAACCCCAACCAGCGGTTGTTCTGGTCTTAGACCGTAAAGTGACAGAGGATGACATCACACAGTTTAGATCATATCTCAAAGATAAACTCCGTGACAGTATTTCTATTTCATCGTATGAGGAGCGGTGCGTTAAAGATGAGCAGGTATTTTTGTGCCTGTATCTAACCCATGAAATGTGCGAGGAAATGGCTGAACGGCTCTCATATCACGTGCAATTTTGCACCTACAAAAGTAAGAACCCACCTGATAGCTGGACTACTAAACTCTACTCAGTCTTAACGTACGGGACACAATCTTACAACAACTTCACGGAGATAGAGTACTCAGTAATGTACCACAAAAGACTGAGAAGTAAGCTGGAGCAACAGCATCTCAATCGGCTGTATTCTGTCCGGGTCCAGTCTGAGATGATTTACCAAATTCTCCAGAACTTGAATGTTTGCAGCACAATCAAGATTGAAGGACATTTTGTGCCCCATACTCCTGAAGCTCTGGAAATATATAAGAAGATGTCATGGTTTCCTCCTCTCTTCCCTCTCAAGGAATTCCGGGATTATTTTGGAGAAGAGCTTGCTTTCACCTACGCCTGGAGCAACTTTTGGTGGATTTATGGACTGGTACCTATTTCCATATTTGCATTATTCTCTCTCATTCTTGGCCTCGCCCTCCACGATTATTCAGCCAGTGAAACAAGCTGGGGCCTTTTTTCTCGTATAATGGTAAACGGTTCCACTAACTACTACATAGGATTTGTTATGATCTGGATCGCAGTGTTCCAGTACCGGTGGTCGAATGCCGGCCCAATCTTCTCTCTGCAATGGGGCGTTAGCAACTTCTACATGGAGGAACCAGCGTATAAGTCTCCAAACCAGGACAGATACAGGGCTCTACTAGCACTTCCCAACCTGGTTATATCAGTTTTAGGGTTCATAGTGGCTGCTGCTTGCACTGCTGCGCTGTTTATACTGGTTTTAATTGTTCTGAGGATTGAGTTAAACAGGTTCCAGCTAGATGAGATGTATGTTAATATTATTTGTCAGGTCACGTACGCTATCCTGAACACGGTTGCTGGGAGTTACTTTATCCCCTGGTTTTCAAGGTTCTTGACAGATCTAGAGGATCACAAGTTTCAGTCTTTCTATACTAACAGCGTGATCTTCAAGTATACCGGATACTATTTGATGTCGTCATACATATATTTGCTGTTCCTGGCTTTGGATATTCATAGTTTTGTCTTTGCTAACTGGAACTTCCAACCGGGACAACAGATGGAAAATCCAAAGCAATTTGAAGTTGTTGAACTGTCGAGACAACTGCTATTTCAAATTGTTGCACTCAGACTGAAAGGGATGGCCAAGATATTCTTGTTTTGGTGTTTGAGTAAGTTTCAAAGACGGGCCAATCGTAAGATGAGACCAGGAAAAGAAGATTTGTTGTACATAGTCGAGAACTACAAATCAGTGAAACTGCTAGACACGAGCGAGGTATCAATGTGGATGAGCGACAGGATCATAATGTACGGTTACCTGACCATGTTCAGCTACCACGTGCCTATAGTCGCCTTTCTAGCCCTCATCATCGAGCTCCTTGTCTGTAAATATGAGTGTTACATGCTGCTGTGCGAGTCACAGCGCCCACAGCCACGTCGCGTGGGGAACATGAAACAGTGGCAGGGTATCATATACCTGGTTAATATTATGAGTATAATAATCAACTCTTACTCCATCCACCTCCGGGCTACCGAGGCTGATGAGACCGAGCAGGACTGCTGGGTTAACCGTGATAATAAAACTCTGGTGGGGGACGATGATGGTAAATGTGTGTTTGATCGGGAGGTACTGCCGCTGCTGTTCATGCCCGTGTTTATGTTGATGACCAGTTTGATACAGATACAAGATACAGTGTCGGGTGATAAGTACCAGTTTCATATCAGGAACCAGTATAACAAGGGGGTCGAGTTGTTTGCGGAGGATCTTATTAATACTGATTGTGGGGAGGCTCATGTCAGGTGTTAAACAGATTCTGTCAGAAGAAATTTGAAGGAGACTTAGAGAATGCTTAGTTAAAATTGTTTAAATGTTTGTGTTATTGCATACCGTACTTTAAGATAAGCAGAATATTTATATTTTTTTCTCCAGATAAATTAATCTTAAATTCTCTTTTACGTTTGTACTTTTTACTGTAGTAAGCTAGCATTTACTGTACTACTTTCAAGACAATTTTGAGACAAAGTTTTTATCGAATGAGCACGTGTTTGTTTTTACGCTGCTCGGCTTTTGTCTCTATTAGTTTAATAATTTAGATTTCTTTTTAAACGTTAATGTTGTAAATTTAAACAATAGAAGTGCCTTAGATCTGGAAAATATATATAATAAGGGCTCATTTTTATGTTTTATTACCATAATCAAAATGGTTTTATATGTTTAGTCTATTTATTGCATCATACGGATTGACAGTATCCTTGTATTGTCTCAATACTATCAATTAAACAGTGAATTAATAATTATTGTGCATTTAATCCTACACATTTCTGTCTCTTTCTCAAACCTAATTTAATATTAACCTGTTTATCATCTCTAGCTGAATGAAGCTCGACTTGAGCAAGAGACGATGAGTAGTGGAGACGATGAGAGGGGGATGTTAGGAAATGAAGGAAGTGATGTGAGTCGAGAGGGAGTGGGAACTAACCCTCAGCCTGCTGTGATACTGGTTCTAGATCCTTCCATCCAAGACGAGTTAGTCCTCTACTTCACTAACTTATACATTTTGTTGATATTCTGATTTATTAATGACTATTCAAGTCTTAGTAACCATTGGTAACCTCTCATTGTTTAATGCGTCAATTTGTTTCTAATATATCACTGCAAGTCTACATGTATTGTTTCTAAAACAGTTAATTAATCTCTTTAAATTAATTGATTAATCACCCCAGGAAGCTAGATGAGCTGAAGAAGCACCTCTTAACCCTCCACATCTCCTCCTTCACAGAGAAATCCTCCGATCACATCTTCCTCTGCCTTTACTTAAAACGTGACCAAACATGTGACCAAACTTTAGAACTGGCTCACATTCACTCTTACCACGTGCCGTTCATGTGCCCACCTAGTAAGAAAGATTCAGAGAGTTGGAGGTCTAAGTTTGCGTCACTCTACTCTTACGGAACTCTGTCGTATAAAAACTTCACTAAGGTATACTACACTGTAATGTACCATAAGAGGCTGAAAGATAAGTTCGATGAGAAGTACACTAAAAAACTGTATAAGTTGTTGGATACGGTGAGGGTACAGGCAGAGCTTATATATGCCTCACTCAAAGCTGAGAAGGTACCAGAAGGTACTAGAAAGGTACTAGAAAGGGAGGATTACAAAATTATTGGTGATTTTGTGCCGCACTCTCCTGAGGCAAAGAAACTTGAAGAGAAACTTTCCTGGTTCCCACCTTTTTTCCCGCTTAAAGAATTTCGGAACTATTTTGGTGAGGAACTTGCGTTTGTCTACGCTTGGAGTAACTATTGGTGGACTTTTGGACTCCTCCCAATCGCCATTCTCTCTTTGATATCCCTTTTGTACGGACTAGCAACAGAACTAAACCTGGAGAATGTTCTCGGAGAGAAGTCGCACTTCTGGAGAGTATTCAGCAGTGTCGTGTTGAACCCCTCCATAGAGTACTATGTCGGGTTTCTAGTTGTTTGGATTAGCGTGTTCCAATACCAGTGGAGTAAAGCTGCCCCTATCTTCTCCTTGCAATGGGGTGTTGCTAATTATCATAAAGAGGAGGATATTTGTAAATCTACTAAAAATAAGGGCTTCAGAAAGTACATCAGGATTCCAAATCTGATTATATCACTGGGAGGATTCTTTACTGCTGCTATATTGACTTGTGCTTTGTGGCTTGTCACCGAGATTGTGATCAGGTATCAGCTGAATAAGTTGGATTTCGGGGTTTGGGACAATCCAAAAAGGTTGATCAACAAAACATCCATCATATCTTTTATATGTTCGATATTTTACACAATTCTCAACCACGGTGCTGGATCCTATCTCATTCCTTGGTTATCTGACTTTCTCACTAGGTTGGAGAACCACAAATTCCAGTCATACTTCAACAACAGCGTGATCTTCAAGCACACTGGGTATTATCTCATGTCCTCGTATTGGTATCTGGCTTATATCGTGTTAAAGTTGAACTTTGTTATCAGTGAAAGGTTCAACATTGACCTGGATGCTCTTGAGGAATGTCCTAACGGTATTTGCGTGATAACTCTAGTCACGGAGATCACATTCCAAATGTTGGAACTCCGACTGGCTTACGTTGTTATCACCCTCCTCAAAAGTATCATCCTGTGGATCAGACGTAAGAAGTCTCCCAACATTGTGGGGTCATGTGACCTGCGGTACATCCTAGATAACTACAAATCTCTAACATTCCTTAGTTCAGCTGAGACCTCCACCTGGATGGGAGACAGGGTGCTAATGTACGGTTACATCACCCTCTTCAGTTACCACCTCCCCATAGTGGCCCTAATGGCTCTTATCCTGGAGACGTTCATTACATACTACGAAATGAAGATGCTACTCAGATCACAGCGACCCCAACCTCGCAGAGTAGGAAATATAAAGCAGTGGGAGGGGATCATCTACCTGATTAACATTATGTGTATTGTTATCAACTCCTACTCTATAAACCAACGTGTTAACGAGGTTCCCTCAGAGGATACCTTCCTCCATATCGGCGCTGGATCTAACGCTTCCTTTTACTTCATGCCTCTCTTCATCTTCTTGACTAGTTTGATCCACATTCAGGACTCTGTATCCGGTGATAGAGTTCAGTACCATGTCCACCAGCAGTACCAAGAGGCTATGAAACTGCTTTCTAGCAATACTATAGAGGTGGACGGAACTAGGGAGAGTTCAATGCCAGTAACTAATGAAACTACCGCGGTAACTATGGAAACTACCGCGGTCTAGGAATGTAGGAATGTAGGAATTAAATGTATTTTTTTAGTATATTAAAGATTTTTATATTTAAATGAGTTTTGTGCGTGACAAAAAAGTGACCAAGATTGCAATAATATGATAGTTTGGTCCAATATTCAACATTCAATATGGTACATTTTTGTAATAGTTTATATGGGTATCAGGTAACTAAAGCCTGGTACACAAGTGGCAGACAGGTAATGGGTAATGAGTGATGGGTAATGGGTAATGGGTAATGCGTAATGGTGAGCCACATTTTTACAGCAAGACATATCCATTACCTTATACAAATCTTGGTGACTTGTTGGTCACAACTCACAGCTAGCTTGAATCTTTTATCTTAATTTTATACAGGATAAACCTTTTTTCGTGTAGTATGCTTATTGTTTGTATTGTGCTCTTTAAATGTTAGTATTCTGTTATTTTAATACGTTATGTTTTTAGTTAATGCTATTAGTTTTAATTTTTAAGGTCATGCTTTACATTTTCAGGATTTTATAGAGAGTTTTAAATCGAAAATGTTGTGAAATTTTCTCACAAATTTGGTCCGTAGAGAAAAGTTAGTTTTTGATATTTCTAATTATATGTGATATAGCTTTGTCTCTCAAATATTAGTTAAGTTTAATACAGTTAATAGTTCATAGAAATATTAATCCATTCATAACAAAATGTGGTCCAGAATAAACGCAACACAGATTCCTCTTCCTACATAGCATAGATGATTATATTGCGATTATTCCGGACCACCCCGTTTCTACAACATTATTTTATAATTATTTTATGATATTTTCCGGGAATAATTTCCCCGAAAAGTCGTCAACCGATAATGTCCTGCAAGTTTCGGGAAGTTTCAAAACAAATAACAGTTTCACATTACGTATTGCTTCATCATGAAAAACCGGGAAAAATCATAGCTAATAATACCTTGGCTTAGTTTCGTGCTCGCACTCCGCCAAGGCGTCGGGCATTATCGCCCGTAGCACTCAACAGCCAATGTATTATTGTATTATAATTGCCTCAAAGAAGGCACGATTTCAGTCAATTACCTGATTAAATATAATGATTACATTTTAACTACTAAGGTTTAATTTTTCATGCATGGGTAACGGGTATGTGATGTTGAAGTTTTTAATTATTTACTTGCATTTTAGCTCTTTTATAGGAACTATATTTAATGATGCACCGAAAGGCTCTAGTTTCAAACATCTTGTATGTATTTTTATTATAAAATTTAACAGTCAAATATTCTCAGAATTTATGATTCTTAGAATTCAGCTATGTGTTCACACATTTCTCTCCAATGGAGGGTGTCTGACGTAATTTATACAATTTATAGAAATATGCAATATAGCAATATACACTAGCGGAGGAAATAAATATCACCCAAAAATTGTTTTTCTAATGTGTATGATATGTGTGGTCCTGCAATGCTAGCAGCGTAATACAATACTTCTCCGTGAGTTTTGTCAAACCAGACACTTCTCACGAATGGGGTGATCTGTTATATTGGGGTTATATTTGGTGACTGCCGGTAAAGCTCTACTACCGCTTACCGCTATGTAAATATTTGTAAATACCTAGGTGAGGATAGTGTGGGAAGTATAGACAGTTTATCTTATAGTGGTGGTAACTGGTAATAGTGGTGGTACCTAATAGTGGTGGTACGTATTGTGTCAGTGTGTCCCTTCCTCCGCTCTCATCAACTCACCACTGTAGCGGCTTAATACATTGTAAAACATATTATGAGTACATTACATATTATATACACGCTCACTTTTCGTGCTAGTACTAAAAGATGCGATTTTAAAAGTGTGACCGATTTAGTGGCAAACTCTCTTACACATTGCACAAACTTGCAAAACCGTTTATTTCAGCAACAGTTTACTGTTTAGCATTCCCAATTTGCCTCTCCATAACAACGTACAATGTAGGCGCCCGGTAATAATGTAGCAGAACTGGCATGACAGTTTGAGGGGAGAATGTGTCGTCTGGTCCCGGTTGCCTGCGTATGTAGGCTATTAGCGGCAATTAGTGGTATTTGCAAATAACCCCCATAATATCCCACATGCTACTCATTGATCTGTAGAGTAACTAAATATACACATACAGACATCAACACAGAGCATACTCTGCCCGGGATCCATGTTCCTGGATAAGTTAAAATATTCGTGGAATCCAGGATATAACATCAGAGGAGCAGTAATTTAATAGATTACGTACAGTCAAGTGTAGCACTAGCTGATGGATGGGGATTCGAGCTCTTTATTTTTTGTCTCATAAATCTAGTGATTTACATTTTACAGTTTACACTGAATAGATCCTGGGAATTTACACTTTAACTTTAAACACAGATGTCTACATTCTACACCTACATTTCAATAATGAAATATTATGTACATTTTGCAACACAGATGTCCGGATTCATACCTTCAGTTCAACACAGATTTATGTAGAATATAGATTTGCATAGAGCCCAATACAGATTTCTAGATCTGAACTCCACTGTACATTTGCTAATGTATTCCCATGTACTCGATACTAAGTGCTAATTCCATTTGATCAAAAATTTAGGAATAAATAGGCACTATTTTCCGGTCAAAATTGAAATAAATATCCCTGATACCATACTCTATTTCTAGCTAAAATAAAGTTGTACTTTCTAATTTTAAGACGGCGAACACGATGACTATTTTCACCAGAACTCCAGCTTTAATAAGTTGTAATAAATCTAGGCGTGACTTCCGCACCACCCTCATAATACTAAAAAAAATAAATTCTAAAATTCGTTAAACGCTTCGACATTAAATTATACCGAACAAAGATGTTTTAAGTCACTCAAGCGGGACTTGGCGTGGAAGTATCAAGATTATGCACTTTCATATCAGTACAGACATTATCAAACGCTAGGTGGGAATAAACTGTCTTTAAGTTTAGGGCATTTAAAAAACATTCTACACATGACAATGCTCTCACTGAGTCCATTCCAAATTTTCGGACTGAGGAATAAAAGTAATAATCTAGTCTGGAACTTCGTCTTCGTACTTCTATTAAATTGATGTGTCCTTGTATGTACTTATACACCTTACGGGACATATTTATGTTAGACATAATTTTGGTGACCTAAATGATGTGGGAACGAAAATATGGAATTTTTCTCGAAAACTGCCAAATTTCGTACCCCAAATTAAATCATGGTATTTGGGGATTTTCTTATGTCTTTTTTTGTAGTCCGAAAATATGGTGTTTTTTTTTCGAAAAACCATACTTTCGTACCATTTAAATATCTCTTAAGGTATTTTACCAAGAATTCCTACGTTCAGATAAAATCTAGGGCGCAGATTTGGGATACCTTCCAATTAACTCATTACACAGAATGCAGGGGTCCTTACAAGTTTTCAGAATAGAAGTGCATTAATAAGTACAAGTAAAATACAGTAATTAGTGTAGAGTGGATCATGTTACAAAATAGTATATTACAAGACAATGTGCTCAGTAAGCCGTCTTACTTGATCTTCATGGATTTCTACAGGGCTTGTCCAGCTCTTCAACTAGTTTAACAATAGTTTAACAATTCTTTTAAATACTGCCAATTCTGAACATACCCCACTGATTTGTGTGTGGCTATTCCTCAGCTCTACTTTCGGGCCTAGGTGATGGGCGCATTGGAACGTTTTCAGAGCGAAGCCTTATATTTACTTTATCGATTATTGTCAGATAAACGGGCAAGGGGTTTACAGATTGGAGTGTTTTCAGGGCGAAGCCTTATCTAATAACTTCATCACTTTATTGCCAAAGAAACGAGCAAGGGGTTGCGTTAGGAATTTTTTTCTGAAGAATCACGTTTTAAACTCAATAAATTTGGATACAGTGGGCACACTCTGGCAATAGAAAAAACAATTAAAAACCATCTTGAGTCTCTTCCAACGAAACACCTTATATGGTGTGCTCAATCCATAATTTAATAACTTCATAATATACAAGATTGTAAAAATAAGACAAATAACTTAAAATAGAGTCCTTGAAAATATTCCTAGCAACAAACATTTAACGAAACCGATTCCGGTCACAAACATTTCCGGCATGAAAATCAACCCCCTGAAAAGGGTTACGCAAGTTAAGCAATTCAAATTTTAACACCGCATCTCCAAACATGCGTAATCCAGCCTTTCCGGTCTAATCTAGACAAACGTAGGGTAGGACAACTAATCTGGGCGGCTCTGAATCCGATTCTGATGATTGTATGGGAATAGTTTGGGTCCAAGAGTAGGTTGTGTCATTGTAGTGAACACCGTCTCTAGTTGATTCGAGGTGTTGTGAATCTGATTGAGCCTCCGCAGGGGCGTGTCCATTGGTTACCTGACACAAAAGTGCGTGTTATTTCAGAAATTCGGGTATTATAACTATAAGTTATGAAACTGGTAGATGAGCGGGTATAATATTACCAATACTGGTATTAACCAATACTTGTTACGTGATGAGGACGAGGAAACTTCAGTGAGCTCATGCTAAGTTGACCGATGTATTGAGTAACTTAATTATCGACTAACAAGTTGGGGTGTAGATTCTCTTGAACTGTGGTCCTGTAAGTAGACTGGGGTCTCAGCTCGGGGACCCATCTCTCTGATAGGTGTACTCTCTCTGGATGTTCTTTGCTTCTTGACGTTTCTTTTGAAACCATTCGCTATCTCCGGCTGAAATTGTGCACCTCCAGTTAAAGAACTATGCATATATTTTTACAATATTTCGGGTTGGCACATTTAAAGGAAAATGAAAGTTTAGTTAAAGTACAACTAAATATCTAAATGTAAATGCTTCTCTAACTAAAGGCTGGTCTTTATCGTGGAAATTGTAACCTTATATGAAAGCATGAATAACACCAGATCCAGATATTCGTTCGACCGAGCTGTAAACTATTTAACCTCACCCTTTTATAGTACACGAGGAATGTTCAAATGTATATGGATTATGGAATGTACAAAAGTTCCTACCTTTGAGCCGATAACAATTTTTTGCCACTTCTTGACAAGAGAACGGGCCTTGTTGGCGATGTCCGGTTCCGAGGTATTCTTTCTTATTAGGTTCACGAACTTTCCTAATCTGGTTCTCTGAAGATATAGATAATGAGATTAGCGAATTAAGGCTTAAGTCTGCCTTTGTATATGTATTAAGATAATAGCAGTCAACATGTTCTGCTGAAAACAATGTCCGGACAAATTCAAAGTGCCACTTCTGGTGCAAAAATTTATTTTCAAAACTAGAATTCTTGAGTTAAGCAGATGAGTGTGTAAAATGAATTAGAATGTAAAGTAGATTATAAACTGCATTTTACCTCTAATTCTTCGGTTGTTATGTCCAAGGAGTGTAATTGGGTGATTATCTCAAGAACCGTCGAGTTTTCTAAAACCTGAAAAGGCCGGAATGTTACCGAACAGTTGACATAGCCTGGAAATATGTAACTGAAAACAAGCAAAAGCGAGCAAGAAAAATTTCAAAAACGGCTAATAATGATCAAGGATCACTTACTTTCCCTTCAGAGTCGATGGCTTTACATAGTTTGGTCTTAATGATGTCTAAATTTACTGTCATAACCCCATTGATGACAGCAGTTCATTATACAAAACCGATCGTACGGACCGAGGCCTGACATAGCGGTGGTGTGCAAGATACAATCGTTTTATGCTGACCATATACTTTAAGCTATATTTTCCGGTAGTGTGATTGGCCAAATCAGCCGATAACTGATCCAATGCCGAAATTACTGTCGATCGTAGTCTATTGAAGGGTTGCAAAAACGCCGCGCAAAGTCTAATTTGAACTGATCATTATACATGAGTTAATATGCGCGCGCAGTTAGACCACAAGTGATAAGTAAATATAGAAGCTCACTTCTAATCTAAAAAACAATAGCTCTGTTTATACATGCTATCCAATATAGCGGATGGCTCATTTTATTTCGTTCGCCCCAAAAATTATAACGTGACTTTGGTTTATATTATATGGTTTGCAGCCGAACAAAACAGTTTTACTTTTACATACATATATATATATATGCATATCGCATAATTAATTTTAATTCCTACCCTAACCTGGGCCCTGGCCTTAATGGGCGGCGCTCAGCCTGTCATTCCGCCTAATCTCTATGTTTATGAACATGATAGCCTGAGGTCCCCAGGTAAGGTTAGGATCAAATTAGAGGGTTAGGCTTTCGAATAGTCGTTCAGGACTTGCTCTATCCAGAGCGCTTGCAGTAGCGCGCGCCCGCCTCACGGCTTGTGAAACAAGCGCCCGAAGTAACAGGAAAGCACATGGTTAGGTGAAGTTCAGGACCAGCTATTACCTGGGGACCTCAGGCTATCATGTTCATAAACATAAAATAGAGATTAGGCGGAATGACAGGCTGAGCGCGGCCCATTGCTCTAACCAGAGCCCTCTCGCTTGCAGTAGCGCGCGACCGCCGGAGTACGCGTAGGCACATGGCTATGTGAACGCGGCCCAGTATGAACAGCTAGAAAACGGGTTGAAAAAGTCACGTGATAGTCGAGTGTAGAGTGGTTAAATGAATTAATCATCATCCAGAATGACAGGCTGAGCGCCGCCCAGTAACTGTAAGTCCTACAAGTAGGACATATTCGAAGTTAAGCTTTCCGCGAGCACCAAAATTTCACTGTTTTGACTAATTTTTTCCCCTACTCTTGCCAAAAGCAAAAAGATCATATAGTAGGAAATAAGTAATCGGGTTTGGATATATAAAGTGGCCCAACGGTCGATCCTGTGGTGATAACAAAAGTTTGTAGCGCGATACTGGGCCGCACCGCGCATCTACTCGCAACTTTTGTAGATCGGCGAATGATTGACATCATGAATCAAACTAAAGTCTGCTCCTTCGCAATATAGACTACTCTCCTATTTGATTCACGATGTCAATCCTTCGCAGCTCGGTGAGGCACAGTGGTGCATTTCGCCGATCTACTGACACTGTGGTTGCGAGAAGCATTATTTGATGCGCGCGCGACCCAGTAGTGCATCGCGCTACAACTCTCCTATATGCTATAATTATGGGTATAAAAGGAGTCTTTTTTGTTTTTGCGCGCGCGACGCCAGTTATGTGTATTGTTAATTCATTATATGACAGGCATTACTGGGCCGCGCTCATCTTGTCATTCCGCAGAATCTCTATATGTTAATGAAAATGAAAGCCTGAGGTCCCCAGGTAAACGTTTTAGGGGTGGTGCACGTGACATTTTAGGTTAACGGGTGATACTCGTAAAATATCTGTAAAATATCTGTTCTATATATTGACCGTTGACGAGTCCAACTCGGCGCGCGTCCTGGTAGCTGTTGTAAACCTACAAGGTTTTGAGGTACTTCCTTTAGTGAGTGAATGTTTTCAAGTAGCTTAATGTTTTAATAAGACAAAATGCAAAACAAATAGTACTAGTGACAAAAGATAAATCAGGCCTCCTGTACATTTTGAATTATCACACATATAGAAATGACATTTTAGTAGGCTGTGCGCCATCGATCGACCGTAAGACGCGCGCGCTGACCATTGAATGGTTTTTTAGCTCGTATTTCCAATTTCGGCCAGCACATTATTTCGGAAACAATCAAAAACTTAAAATACTTTCCATATAACAATTTTTTTGAAATTTGGTCAGCTTACGTAAACACTTGTGTTCTACTGAACCTAAATTATTTTGAGCAATTTCGATGGTCATAATTTGAGTTATCAACGAATTTATTCCTATTTTGTCGTTTTTAGACTTCTTAATCAAGGCCAATCTCTCCCAACTAAATTCGGTTTGTAGTACAGACAAATCCGTCTGAAAAAATCGATCTGCTGACACACGAAGCTTTCAGAGGATTTTTGACGTTTTTGAGTCCCATGCATTAGGTGCCCTTTATGGCTGACCAACTTTTCCAAACTTTTCCACTTGTCTTAAGGCCACTTTTTGCCACTTTACCACTTTTTACCACCTTTCTTGTTTGTCGAATATCTTTAGTTGTGAACATCGTAAAAGGTTGCGGATCAATCGAGTGTGTTCATATTATCAGGAAGAAAAACTTTTGTTCAAACAATTTTTACGTCAGATAATAAGTTAATTGGATAATTATCAATTAACTAATTAGCAAAATTCTAAAAATTTTTTATTGGCTCAAAATGATCGGAATAGCTTGAAACACGGAGAAAAGTATTTTTTAGAAAAACTTTGAAAATTTTTCACTTACATTTTTTTTTCGAGACTTAGAAAAAATTTCGAAAATTCAAAATATTTTTTCCGCCAAAAGTGATCAAACCGCATGAAACACGGAGAAAAATGCCTTTCAAAAAAACTTAATACTTAAATCGCCAATATTTGTAGTTGGAGTTCAGTAAATCTCGGCAGATTTTAGTAAACAGGAATTACTAAGTGAAGAGGTCTGAAACTGAAAAACGTTAACCATACGATCGCGCGGCGATATAAGAGTTTCATAAACTAATTTTCACAGAAACTGCACCAATGGCACAGTCAAGATCGAAACGATAGCCTGCTGTACTGTCATTTTATTGATTTCAATGATGAATCAGTGGGGTTAAGATAATCACATTTGTAATAAATAAACATCTCTGTACCGTCAATTGTGCTAATCTAAACCAGCCTACCTGTATTACCAGACCTCTTCTTTTCCTCGACAATCAAACCAAGTTGTTCATATCGCATTTGGTGGGTGATGTAAGTAGTAATGCGCTTAGTCAATAAAGACTTAAAGACACCGTGATTTTTATTAAAAGGAGATGATGAAGCAAGTATTCATAACACAAAAAAGAATGGTCGGTGGGAATTGGGACCCACTTAAATCACCTTAACACAGTGCCCTCAGTAATCCATCCAGTCATTAAAATTATTTGTTATATAGTATAGTGTTGAAAGTATTGAAACTAATACATATCGAGCTGTATTCAATCAGACTACGACACAATACGTGTATATTATATGGCTCTTAATGACTAATGAGGTTTATGTAACGCTTTATACCGTGAGAAACCCGGTATAGAGACGTTTTAAAGTTTATCACGAAAACGTATACTTGGCCTCATGGCTCATTTACAGTTCGAAGAAGGCAAGAACAGATCAGGGAAACTAAGGAACAGCCAGGTCCAGGAAGCAAGTGTAAATACACCTTCCAACATCAACTGTGACTTGTTTTGTATTGTTCTGCATACCGCTTCATTTGCGGGATACCTCAAATCACCCCCATATGTCAGGGTCGGCTAAACGTAAAATCAGCAAGGGTTACATACTGGCAAGGGTAAGATGTAGATACGAATGACGGGCAAGGGGTAATAAAAAACCAGTAATAATTAATTCAGTGAAATGTTCCACGAGAGTCAGGATATTTTGGAAATTGCTAATAGAGACAGATCCTGATCAGGAAGGATTGTTAATGTTATTGAGGGTGTTGATTTGAAATCCGGACGTCGTGAGGTAAAAATACAGGTTCTTCCCGTAGGATATTCGGGGCCATGATGATCAGCTCAGGATTAATGTGGAGTTGAAAATTTAAGCTTTCTGGTCTTTTCTCGCCTTCTTTGAGCTGTCAAAGAGCCATGAGGCCAAGTAGACGTTTTCGTGCTAAATTTATGGAGAGGTTTAACAGTTAACTGTTAAACCTCTCCATACTGGGCCTCTCACTGGAGTAACGAGAAGTGTACGGTATAGAACGTTTCATATACCTCATTAAGGGCCATAATATAATATACACGTATTGCATTGTGTCGTATTGTGATTGAATACAGCTCGATATGTATTACTACTTACATCACCCACCAAATGCGATATGAACAACTTGGTTTGATTGTCGAGGAAAAGAAGAGGTCTGGTAATACAGGTAGGCTGGTTTAGACTAGCACAATTGACGGTACAGAGATGTTTATTTATTACAAATGTGATTATCTTAACCCCACTGATTCATCATTGAAATCAATAAAATGACAGTACAGCAGGCTATCGTTTCGATCTTGACTGTGCCATTGGTGCAGTTTCTGTGAAAATTAGTTTATGAAACTCTTATATCGCCGCGCGATCGTATGGTTAACGTTTTTCAGTTTCAGACCTCTTCACTTAGTAATTCCTGTTTACTAAAATCTGCCGAGATTGACTGAACTCCAACTACGAATATTGGCGATTTAAGTATTAAGTTTTTTTGAAAGGCATTTTTCTCCGTGTTTCATGCGGTTTGATCACTTTTGGCGGAAAAAATATTTTGAATTTTCGAAATTTTTTCTAAGTCTCGAAAAAAAAAATGTAAGTGAAAAATTTTCAAAGTTTTTCTAAAAAATACTTTTCTCCGTGTTTCAAGCTATTCCGATCATTTTGAGCCAATAAAAAATTTTTAGAATTTTGCTAATTAGTTAATTGATAATTATCCAATTAACTTATTATCTGACGTAAAAATTGTTTGAACAAAAGTTTTTCTTCCTGATAATATGAACACACTCGATTGATCCGCAACCTTTTACGATGTTCACAACTAAAGATATTCGACAAACAAGAAAGGTGGTAAAAAGTGGTAAAGTGGCAAAAAGTGGGCTTAAGACAAGTGGAAAAGTTTGGAAAAGTTGGTCAGCCATAAAGGGCACCTAATGGGACTCAAAAACGTCAAAAATCCTCTGAAAGCTTCGTGTGTCAGCAGATCGATTTTTTCAGACGGATTTGTCTGTACTATTGGTAGTTAAGTATGATTGGAAGGTTCTGACAAATTTTCAGCATGATTCATGTTCAGGAACCGAAGATATGACAGAATAAAACGATGAAAATCAACGAATTTCGCCAAATTACGCGACTTTTACACCTAATTTTGCTTGCTAAAGCCGCGCACCATCAAATATGGCACTTAGGCGAAAATGTTAATAGTATGACAAATTTGGTACTGTGAAAATTCTCACGGTCTCTAGAAAACAATGGTACAAAAATTTTGAAAATCCGAGCAAGTTTATATTTATCGTGCACCCCCTAATTTTAGGGGTGGTGTTTTAAAACGAACTCCATTTCAACGTCAAAAAAATTGTACCTGATTTTATTTTCAAATTTCCAATCTTTCTGGCAGGCTAGAAAAAGGTTTAAATATTATTCCTAGACACTTTAGAACCCTGTAAATTTAGGGGGGGGGGGGGGGGGGGGGGGGGGGGGGGGGGTTTACCCGTAATATAATAAAAACGATTTGGGATGCAATATAAATAAAACAATAACATTGTAGGGAAATTTTATCGTGCGTGCATGGTGCATGATAAATGATGTAACCACGACCGCGGCAAAATTCTTGTTTTTGAATGACCATCTTACAAAGTCACTGAGGATGGCACAAGACAATTTGATGCAATGGAAATTTTGAATATGTCCTATGTTTTGACTGATTTTTTTGAATGACCATCTTACAAGGTCACTGAGGAGCGAGCTAGATGGCACAAGCTACACGATTGAGGTATTCAAAGTTCTATATCATCAGAATATAAAAAGAGATTTGGAAGATTTTTGAAGAGGAGCATTTCTGCCGTCCCCTTGACCGAAATTTGGCGGTTTTTACTGAAATTTGGTGAGGTCGGTGAGAGTGACACAAGTCGCCTTCGAGGTACTGGAAGCAGTATAGTACTAGTAGTGAGAAAACTTTGATGCAATGAAAATTTTGAATATGTCCTACTGGTAGGACAGTGACTGTGAGGTCTGTGAGAGTGACACAAGTCGCTGGAGCTGTGTATATATCTGGAGAAAACTTTGATGCAATGAAAACTTTGAATATGTCCTACCGGTAGGACATAATATTCGAATTTCAGCTTTCCGCGACCAAAATTTCACTGTTTTGACTGAATTTGTCTTGAATGACCATCTTACAAGGTCACGGAGGATGACATAAGACACGATTGAGGTACTCAAAGTTCTATTCCCAAAGAGAGCTTTGATAAACAGAAAATCATCAATTTCAGCTATCCGTGACCCATATTTCACTGGTATGACTGAATTTTTCTTCAATGACCAATAGGTGATTTCGTTGTGGATGGCCCAAGACAGGATTGAGATACTGAAAGTTAGATTGCCAAAGAAAGCTTTGATAAACGGAACATTATCAAAATAGAACTGAGAGGTCACATTGTTCCAATCCCCATCATTTGATTTAGCCTCTCAAATAATTACCTGTCAAACATCTCCTATACCCATTGGGGCCTTATATGCACGTATTGTGATTGGATATGTACTAGAATCAACATCAAATGCGATATGAGCTATGATAAACCACATTTCTTTTATAAAACGAGCTATAAAGTAACTTAAAGCTTTGAAGTTGATGGGAAAGAAAAGGTCCGGTATAGAGAGGTACCAGGTATAGAGAGGTACCAGGTATAGAGAGGTACCAGGTATAGAGAGGTACCAGGTATAGAGAGGTACCAGGTATAGAGAGGTACCAGGTATAGAGAGGTACCAGGTATAGAGAGGTACCAGGTATAGAGAGGTACCAGGTATAGAGAGGTACCAGGTATAGAGAGGTACCAGGTATAGAGAGGTACCAGGTATAGAGAGGTACCAGGTATAGAGAGGTACCAGGTATAGAGAGGTACCAGGTATAGAGAGGTACCAGGTATAGAGAGGTACCAGGTATAGAGAGGTATGGTATAAGGATGTTTGACTAGGTACCAGGTATAGAGAGGTATGGTATAAGGATGTTTGACTGTATTAGTTCATTTATGCAGTAAAAGATCCTTAATCCAACACAATATCCTTCTCGAATAAATATCTTATTAAAATTAAAAATCAGCTAAAAATAGCATAAAGTAGGAAGGTAGATTCAATAATCGTGTAAAAGCCTTACAGTCTTCACCAATTATAATGTCTCAAAATATTTGATATGTCCGCCACCGATTTCTCATGATCAAATGCCACATTGTTCACAAACTCTAGTTCTGGAATCAGCAATTTGTTTCAGATCTCTACTGGACCTGACTCCTCGGACCCTGTCAACATGTTGTTGACACTGCAGTTGGAGAGAGCTGCTCAACAAACCTGACGATCTCATCTTCTGTATCACCGGTCTCCAGGCTGTTACATTTTGAAACGTTTCCGCACTTCCTGTAGATGTAAACTTTTTTGAATTTCTAGTTTTTCATTAAAAAACTATCCGAGTATAACGCCAAAAGACAGTCCACTCTAGTCTCTATTCAATCTGGGCTTTGATATATGTCTAATTGTTTACAATTTAAGTAGTTCCATAGTATAGTAGGTGTGGTCTGCAGCTGTTCTCACCTATAATATAGAGCTGATCTTTAGCTCTCGACAAGGCAACAGCACGTCTCCCTCGGTCTGCCATGAAGCCAACATCAGCTTCACCGCAACGCACTGAGATAAAATCAACGTGATAAGGGTGCGAAGATTGACAGTTATCTCGAAGTCTCTTAAAGTTAAAGTCTTAAGGTATAAGTGGGTGAACCGTATTCCTATTTGGAGAATAAAATTGAATCGGTTTAAATCGTATTAAGTCATCATCCATAGAGCTTTATAACCAAAGTTGAACCCGGAGCGAAGAAGAAAGAAGAATATGACATGACCTACCTAGTGACAAGATAACCGTTTCCTTTTCCAGTCCTTGAAAACCGTCGATGGTTGACACCAGCACGTGACCTATGTTGCTGCTTGCACCCACCTCCCTCAGGCGTTCCTCTATCAATTTTACCTGCAGATGAGAAAAATGGTATGTTATATGTAGTGGGACTTTGTTTTGGGGCACTAATAGTAATTCCAAGCAGGGTTGAAGTATACATTCTTTTAGAAATTATAAAAGAATTTTGGGTTCTTTTCCAATAGTGTAAACGCGATAGCTAGCACGATCCATCGCTAGCTTGCGCTAGTTATCGCAAATTTATAGTTTGCGCTAGCTAGTGTCAAATGGCGCTAGTTAGCGTTAAATAAAGCTGGATCGCGACATCCAGCGCTATCCAGTGCTATCCAGTGCTAATTAGCGCTTGATGGAGCTAGCTATCGCGTTGACACTATCGCAAAAGAACCGAATTTCTTTATATTTTATCCCAAAATAATCTCGCCTTCCCGGCCACATCTCGTCAGCGACCACATGATATTTATACTAACCCAGTATCATTATAAAAAATATATAGTGTGCTGGGAAACGTTCTGAATTGCCAATTAATTTGGCTGTAGCCAGCCATTCGGCAATTGATATCAAATTTAAAACTCAAGGCCTCATGAAAATTTAGCCATGATGGCCTAGAATTGGCTAAAATTTCCGAGAAATTTGTTTTATAACTTCTAAAAATCAAATTGTTATAGTTATACCGTACTGCAGTTCTTAGGTAAAATAGGCAAAGTTCTCTCAAGTTCAACATTTTGTAAGACATATGTTTGGAATCCTTTTCACGTGCACTAGCCATAAAACTCTCCCAATTTTAGCTATTTTAATTCCAATGCTTCATAATAAACTGAATAGGATTTAGATATAACTATATTATTATTTATATTCATAGCTTGGATTATTGAAGTAATGGAAATTCCATTCATATTTTAGATGTTGTTATCCTCGTATTATTGCAGCCACCATTTAGCAGATATTGTCATATTAGTATTACAGCAGACATCTTTAACGACAAACTACAAATCTGGGGTCATTTCAACAACAAAAATCCTTGAGATTGCATCAAGTCTTGGCTGCAAATTATAAAAGTGCGATTTAACCACACATGTAAATTGATTGGTATTCTAAAGTGGCGAATTCGATGATTCATGTCTGGAAAATATAAAATCCTCGTATTGCCATTGCAGGGCTCGTATCGTTAATTTCTTTCTGGAGCATTCATGGAAAGTGTAATATCCGGATCGGAACATCGTTTATTAGTCGCATACTACTATATATAACAAATAATTTGAAATCATGAATACGATGTTGTGACATTGAAACGTCGACTATCTCTTTTTTTGATAATATGAAGAGCACTTTTCCTTGTCGCAATAAACGGAATAAATAGAAATTTAGCATCAGAATCATTCCTACAAAGCTAATATATAAGACTGATTTTCACAATTTTTAGAATGCAAATTCCATAAAATGTGTTCGGTAGAAGCCGTCAGAACAGTTTAGCTACAACTGAAAATTTAAAAGCTGTCTAATCGTTCTGGAAGAACTGTATAGGCCCCTAAATTAATTTATCCATTAGATACAATTTGTTTCCCGTCCGAGATCGGAACAATTTTACGTGCCTTGCTATAGATACACTGATTCCTGAATCCTGATATGAAACGAATTTAATTATAGCTCGAAGTGCTCTCATTATATGACGAAAATAGTGAGGAACAGGTGTGCCACACCCACTGTAATCAACGAAATTTTACGGAACTTTCATCGAATCTAAGATCTGTAATCCCTGAAATATTTGTACAGTACGTCTTGTAAACGAATTTCAATATTTGTCCAAGGGTCGCGTGTGGGCAGTTACTTGTGGGCCACCCAATATTTACAGTGAGTAAAACACCCACCTGGATCTTGTACCCAGTCAGTATAACAATGTTATTCTTGTCACGTGAGCACTTCTTGGTAAGGAGTCTGACAAGCTGTACTGCTCTCCAACTCTCCTCGTGGTTGTGGTTCCGGAACGGTCTAGAAGGATCGATTATTAGATACAAGTTATAAACAAGGGATAGATAAAAAAACGCCCGAGTATAATCTTTCCTGTAACTATTGGAGAAAGCTAATAAGCAAAGAAAACACATCTTGTTCTCCAGGAAACTGGTTGTTTATTTAAAAATAAAAAGTAAATGGTGCAATTATATTTGCTTGTTTGCTTTAATAAAGCAACCAATGAAATAAAAACTATCATGTTTGCTTAACTGATGCTTCAATAAATTGCCCTAGTTTAACCAAGAATAAAGATAGCATTTCTTTGAATTTCGCCTGATTAAAAGAAACGCTGGCCATATCATCTACGGAGTAGAATATTTCGCAGAATACTCCAATAGTTAAACAAACAAACACATACACACATGAACAATCACGTGCAAGCCTCCGATGATAGGTGGCAAATATAATTACCCTTGGATGCTTGACCGTGCAGACCGTGCAGATCGCTGCATTTTACTCAGTTTTAAAACTCAACAACCTTCACTAAATCGTTTAATCAATCCAATATATTACTTCACCTAGCCATGAGTCTACGCGTACTGCGTGACGCGCTTGTTTCGCGCTACTGCTAGCGAGAGGGCTCTGGATAGAGCAAATATTTTACCATGACACGTTTAGATTTAAGATATGAGATCAGGCCATGAGCGATATGAAATCATGAATGCAAAAAAATAAATAACAAACAATACAGTTCCAATTCTCATGAAATTGATATTGAGCAGTATGTGCTAACCTGTCACCGGTATCCTGAAGATAGTCCCACCAGTACATGTTGTGTCTCATCAGTGTGGTGGTCTGGTGACTGTCCTGTCTGGTGTGTTCCACCTTGAAGTTGTACAAATCACTCTGAAAATTAAAGATTGCTGTTACATAATCATGCACAAAGTAAATCTCGTAAATTTTGAGTTTAAAGACTCCGCCAACTTGTTATTTATTTAAATCGCAATATTCTTGATTCGGAGAAACTGATTGCACTTGATTAACTTTAAGATATTTTTAATTTGTGAACACATAACGGTATATGGTCGGAATGGTATAATCGAATATTAAATTACTGTGCGAGACATGCATTATAGAAGCCAAAAAAAAACTATGAAGAAGGTCGAAGGACCGTTTAAAAACATTCGATCTGAATTCGACTATGCAATACTCTACAGTCTACTATAGGTATAATCTACTTTACATCAATCATTATCATGCGTCCGTTTACCCGAGTTTAGTTACGAATTATTTTCATCGCACCTGGTAACAAGATTTTTCAGCGTTGAAAATTCCCACTATTATTTTATACATGATATATATATATTATATAATATATATGTATATTAATAATCATACTACATCCTGATTCCAATGAGGTGGTGATGATGGTTTCTGTCCTATTCAGACGACGGTGCTGGTTAGTGTCAGGGGTCCAGGGTCCTGGTCACTCTCACTTCTAGACAGCTCGAATAAATAACATTGGTCAGGCTTCATAGAACTGTCTAAGCTCATTTCGTGGAAGGGGAGGTTATACGAACTGGGAGCCTCGTTAGTTTTGAATTATGGTGCGTTTATAACGGGTCCTGGACTAATTTGCCTACGAATTTGATGAGTTTTCAGAGAAATTACAATCTTAATTAAACTATGATAAACCGATGGATCTTCTTAGAATTTAAGCTCTTCAAATATTCCGCCGTTTATCATCAAACCATTCATCACTTCAACAAATGGCTGGGAAACTTCTGTTAAGACTAGATAATAATTCCTGGAGGGGACTATTTCGCCCCTCAAACTGGCTGTTATTCTCAGAAAAGCTCAATATCTGTCCATTCGCCCGTATAATATGAAACTCTCATAATGATGATGATAATTATATCGACATGAGCGCCATGAAAGCTTCATTCTCAGTAAGCCTTTGATGTGAGTTACAAGGAGAACTAATGAGCAAGGTACAATTCCAAATATTGGCAGAACTCCGGAGCCATGCATTAAGTTAAAAATTAACGATCAAGCAATATATATAAAGTGAAAGGTCGGTTGAATTTCCCAAGCTCTCATAATCATATAATCAACTAGGGATTAGGGAATGACCAAACTGAGCATTGTTTCATGTTTGCTTCAAATTTGATGTCTTCTGAACTTAATCAAATATCTTACCAACGACTATTATAATAGTATAATAGGTAAAACAGTAAACGCGGACTGTTTAGATGGAATAATTTTACCAATGGCAATGGTTTGACAAAAGTTTTCCGAATCGAACCGGTCAAGAATGCCTGAAACTCGATCAGAATTGAATCGAACCGAAACAAAATGTCGATCGTTTCCTGTAATAAACACAGGATGCCATATCATTTTTTTGGACATATAGCTTCTATGGACTACTTATGGTCGGACTTCTTGCACCACCATGCAAGAAGTTATAACCTTTTTTAAATTTAGCCGAAGTCAGACCTGATGATTCTTTCAAAATCCCCCGAATTTGATACACGTTACCCAGTAACCTAGCCTCTATGTCCTATGATAGTGTATACATCTGCACTCTGCAGGGATCTGCTGAGGATGAGTAGCAGTTTGAGGAGGGGAAGAGGGATCAGTTTTACATTAAAGTTAAAGTTCTCGTCATAAGACAGACACTATCAGATGAGGCTCACTATAATACAATGTAGTCTCTTCTACACAGGGCGTCAGTCATGAAGCAACAGGGTGTTGGTCCGTTGGATAGTGGGATGATATCTTCACTAATTATTCAATTAATTAACTGATTAATTAAATACCTTACTCGGGAATATTATAGCGGGTTAATTTATGACTGGGAAAATTAATGACCGGGAAAAATATGGCGGAATGTTCCAAAACCCACCAAGCATCAAAATGTATTACTATTAGTTTACCTTACTCGGGAACATTATAGCGGGTTAATTTATGACTGGGAAAATTAATGACCGGGAAAAATATGGCGAAATTTTCCAAAACCCACCACTTTATCCCAGTCATAATATTCCCGAGTAAGGTAATTAACTGTACCTGCAGCTGGAAGAGCGCTGGAACCATACGGTACTGCTTAGCAAGAGTGTATACTACAACCCCCACCCCCATTAAATAGTTCATTAATGATTGTTCGGAATGTTCAGGTATCTTGTTCTCTCTCCGGGGCTGCAGCTGCTTGTGATCACCTGGTCAGGATCCTGGATCAGTTGATATCCTCTAACAAAAAGCAGTGGACATTGATATGATGTCATACCGAAATTCGATTGGAAAAGGAAAATAAACATTGCATTATCGCATTGTATAGGCTTATAGGCTATAGAACATAACTCATCACGAATGATGTTAACAAATCAACAGTTTTGAATCACAGACAGATTTAACTTTGCCCTAGACGTTGCCTAGCAACGTGAGAAATATCTTACCTATGAGAATGAGTTTTTGGGCGGTCGCTGGAAGTGATGCTAAAAGATCACTAGTAAAAATCTCGCTTGCTTCATCCACAATGACAGTTCTTATGTCCAACTAGAGGAACGTTTTTACTTAAATATTAAATCGATGAAACATGGTTGGATCGCCATAATTACGGGATTACTACTGCCGAAGTATTATATCACCACTTAAAATTGCTATGTCCGTCAAAATACCTTGTTCAGAAGCGAGGCTTGCCCTGAATACCGCAAGTTCAGAGTATCAACAGTCACCACCACTAGCTTAATGTTGAGTCCTTCGGTAAAGTACTGGTCATCCTTCCTGCTCATCCCTCGTGACATGCGCTCTGTTATATCTTTCCCTGCCACAAATCGTAATACAGTAAGTTGTCTTAATTATTGTGCTGTCAGATTAATGTCGTTTCGTTAGTTTAAATTGTTTGACCTTGGTCAATTGTAGTACGAATTAAGGATAAGATGGGGTGTTATTAATATTTGAATTATTTTTAGGGTGATTTAATACAAATATAAATGATCGAAGAAACAAGCTTTGTATCATCACCTCATCACAACTTTAACTGTCGTTAAAGCACATTAAATCCCAAATTTAAATTCGGTTGAATATTCAGTGTTCGTTATGCAAGCAAGAAACCGCATTTTATTATTACAGGGTGGCCCAGAAATAACTGCCCATACGCAACCCTTCAATAACTCACGTAATTCTTCTTAGAATTGCACAGAAATTTCAGAGATTATAGATAATATGGGTCAAACTTAGATTTCCTGAAAGTTTCGTTAAATTTAATTTATTACAGTGGGTGTGGCACGCCAATCCCTCTTTTTCGCTATTGTCACCATAAAGTGAGAACGCTTTCAGCTAGGAAGCAAAGGGTTGCGTGAGGGCAGTTACTTCTGGGCCACCCTGTATATAAGAACATACAATTTGTTATGAATCACATTTTCCTACATGTAACGGTTGCCGCATGCCCCTAATGTATCCTTATGCGTTTATATAAATGAGTCGTGGCACTTACCTTTCGCATACTCCTTTGATATATGCGCTAATAGTGTGTCCATTTTCAGCCTTAACATTGTGTAAATCAGGTTGTGTTTTTCGTGTTCGTTCATTTCTTTTGAGTTTTTGTGATAAATTGAATCATGGTCAGGCGGAGTCTGAAAATCTATTGGAACATCTCTGAAATTGTGCTCAGCTTTGCATATCATGGTTTCACGAGGATGATAATCCGAATTGCTACTTTGCCCTTGGTCATCATGATAGCCACCAAACTTTGATGAATTCTCATCGAATTGCCATTGGCATCCATTATTGCTGGCGAAAGTTTCAAGATTGTTCATTTTACTGAAGAACATTCTTTTGGAAAAGTCCTTTTCATTGTCCGAATCGCTGTCCCCCTTCTCTCCAGGTAAAAAGTAAGACTCCGATCTCCTTAGAAGTCCTGACTGTTCTTCTTCCAAATGTAATAATAGATCGTTCACCTTTAAATCACTAGATTCATCCTGTAGAGTTATCCCGCTGAAATCCTCCAATTGTAGAACCCGTTTCCCTTTCAATCTTTTACTTCCGACTATTTCTCTGGCAGTCACCGACATAGCCTTGGTCACTGACGAGTCACTGGACAGCAGACGCTTTTCTATTATCATCCGTCTCTTGTATAATTTCCCGTTATCTCTGTTTATCTTGGTGATAGTTTTCCGGCCCCCTGCACTCAATCTTCTCCGCTTCCATCTCTGAAGATGTTCTTGGAAGTAGTATCTACTCGTATTCGAACCTAAGTTACCAGAGTTAGCTCTTTGAGGGTTACCCAACCTCAGAATGTTGTCCTGTATCAGTTTGCCCTCACTCATCTTGACACACTTTAGTAAGAAGTCGTCTACAGTGATATTTCGACGGGCTGCGAAGAGTACTTTCTCCTCTCTGGAGCATCTAAAAGTAACAATTACATGTTTCAGAACCCCCTCTATTCTCTAAAAGTAAAAATTATAATACATGTTTCCAGAATATCCTCTAAGTTTAAGATATCAGTGATCAAATATCTTTTAATCGTGAATAGTGATGTTGAAATGAAATATCAAACTTATGACCTATCTAAAGCAAGCTCGACTCCCGTGTGAGTCTTTCCGCAGCCCGGTGGTCCGTGTATAACATTCAACTTCCTCTTTTCACATTCCTCGATAACTTTCTTGGAATCTGTGATGGGTATTCTCAGCGGTTCTCTGTTTTGAAGGTATCTGTTTTTAATGGCAGTGCCTATTTGGGTCATTGTTTCACTTGCCTTTACGTATTGTTGGAGGAGGATTACACTCTTCTCGTTTGACTTTGAGATGTACAGTGAGCATGCAGATCCACGCAATACAGCCTCTAACAGGTCTTTGAATGTAGTTTTAGGGTCTAAAGTATTGATCGTAAGACTAAATTCATGGCAAAATATCAATTTATTCTGTCATCTGTCAAGGACAAGAGCGGGAAAGATTTTGCGGCTGCGCGGTGTGTCGGTATTTCAATTGAATTATTTAAGTTCATCCTTCATGCAACTGTTTTAGCAGTGTTACTGTTACTGCAAATAATATATATTATGGTAATATTGTCTTTGTGGCCATTCATATTTATTAACAATAACAATCATACGGAAACTCATACAGTTGGTCAAATGCACGCACATACGTTACTCATTGTCATTTGACTTATGATTGCTGTTTCTTAGTATTTCCTGGTATTTCTTGGTATTTCATTTTCATATCTGTCAATAGTCAAACCTAGAAGATTCTAAACAGAGCAAGCATTTTTACATTTTAATTTCTAATTGATATGATTATACACCACGACTACGACGGTTGACTCAACCTCAAAATTTGTACTATAAAATAGTAAAGATCCATATTTGCAGTTTCTAATCTAGCAATTTATTTTGATGACATGTGTTCCCTATATTTTAATTTTTATATGTGGTAAAGGAAAGAATCACCAGGGTGTAGCTCGTCTAGATACATGAAAGTAATTGTAGACTCTGTTATTCCCTTCACTAGACCCCATACCAGGCGATATGCTCCCTTTGTTCTATGACGGTTATCTGTGTCATCTGAACAATTGAAGTTTGTTTCAAGGGACCCTTCACATATTACGTAATCACTTTTTGGCCAATTTTTAATCCCCCTCCGTAATCATGTTTGACACATAGCTATTGTGTCAAAAGTACACTAGCATAGTCATTTAGAAACCCCCTCCCCCTCAGTGATTACGTGATATGTGAACGACCCCTAAGGATTAACGGGTGATACTCGTAAAATATTTGTTTCAAATACCTTACAAGACATATTTATGGCGGCCTAATTTGCGACGACCGAAATTTTGGCGGTCCGAAAATATGGCGAAATTGAACAAAAACCGTCAAATTTCGGACGTCACAGCAAAATAAGGGTATTTTTCATCATTTTTTGTGACAGTAAGCAGTAAGGAAATTTCTGAAATTCGGTAAAATCTTGTAGGTTTACAACCTACCAGGACGCGCGCCGAGTTGGACTCGTCGACGGTCCAATATATGGAACAGATAGAAGTAAAATCATGTTCAAACTTAGTCTGTATTAAGACTGTAAGACTTTCATGTTAGCACATACATGTATTTTAATGCAAATTGAAACTGTATTGCTTGACATTTAATTCGTCATTGGTGTGGTAATAATTTGTCCCAAGATGCCAGAATTTATTTATTTATTTTACTTGATATTACTTTTTAGAAACAAAATAAAGCAGTGAAGGCACAGTCATTGAAATAAGCTAAAAGATAATGCGACGGATTCTATTACGACGACCGAAATTTTGGCGGTCCGAAAATATGGCGAAATTTTCGGAAAACCGCCACATTTCGTACGTTATAAATATGTCTTGTAAGGTATTCAATATTCAAATATTCAAGACCGTCAACGAGTCCAACTCGGCGCGCGTCTTAGTAGGTTATAAACCCACAACCTAAGGATGAAACTCAGATAGATAAATGTAATCGTTATTTCTTCTGGATTAAGATCCAAAAATTGGTATCAACAAATTCTATGAGTATGAGGGCTAGTTAACAAATGAGTGTTTGGGAAATTCAAGTTTAGTGGTACCATGTTCCATCATGTTTATATCCTGCACTTACCCTGGGAAACATTTAGAATGATGCAAGACAAACTGTTAGCGAAATCAGATTTAACTGAGCTTGACGGTGAAGTAAATCTTGAGTGGACAAATAGTCTGAATTTATTGGACTCATTTCTGAAATAACGAATTTAGTTGTATGGATTGTCAACCCTCGAAGCTGTCCACTGAATTTTACTTAAAAACGTTAAACGCAGGCGCAGACTGACTCTTGCATTTCAATAAAAATCGATCCCCTAAATCGTTACTTAAAACAGCGTCAAGGGTAGAATTTTAAGAAGTAAAAATGTCGAAATCTTCCTCAGACTTTAATTTGACGACTTCACAAGTGATAGTGTCGCAGTTGAAAGGAATATTGCATTTCGACGTGTCATTGCTATGTAGTATTTTTCTCGGCGTATCTCAATATCTTATTCTTAACCATATTTATCAAAATCAATATTTTATTTCAAAATGACAAATGAAGTATTAAGAATAGAAAACAGATTTAATGCAGCCTGAATCACACTATCGAATTTGTCAGTTTTACATTTACAATTCATCTACCAGCTTGTATATTAGTCATCTGATATACCTGTGAGTGAATTCAACACTATTAGGAATAATACTTTAACTCACCTAAACTGGTATCCTATGAAATGAATCATAAGCCAATAATCTCTCGGCTTCTCTTCTTCTTTACCCCCTCCATTTTCAAGTGATTTAAACTTACCATGGAGATGATTGAGGGCATCGTAGTACAAATCATACTTTAACACTATGTACTGTTTAGCTATGGAATCTACGGCAAATGATCTGATGGAGAATGCCAGGCGTGGCAGTTGATATACCAAGTCGTCTATATGAATCTCCAGTGCTTCAATATCAGAGGTACGTGTCACCACAAGATATGGTAAGTGAAGTGTCCGGGATTTGAAGATAGCCTGTCCCGGACCTAATGATCGCCGCTTAGATGACGGCATGCTAGCTACAAATACAATGAAAACGCATCAATTATGAAACTTGTTACTTGAATTGGAACGAGCATGGCAGTTAAAATTTATCAAGTCGCAGTGTGATCTAAGCGAGGTCATCGCAACACTGTGACACTGACATATTATCTGATATTATCACTTACTTTCTTAACATCTAATAAATTATCATCACATCTAATAAATTTAAATAACACAATGTATATTCATGTCAGCTCTAAAAGTAAAATCTATCTTCTCCACAGGTCTCAGATCACACCTCCTGTTTCGAATCCGCCAGGGTAACCAGGGTAACCAGGGTAACCAGGGTAACCAGGGTAACCAGGGTTACCAGGGTTACCAGGGTTACCAGGGTTACCAGGGTTACCAGTGTAACCAGGGTTACCAGGGTTACCAGGGTTACCAGGGTTACCAGGGTAACCATGGTTACAATCTCTACCCATGAAAGGAAGGTATGTTGATCAGATTGCTGAGCTCGTTAAGCTGGTTAGCTTCCTCGAACATGCAGGCGAACCCTATAACTGTTCCTGAGAGGCAGGTGCACCACTCCCCCTGGTTCTGTTCCCATCTCTCCTGGTGGACACGTGTCAACCCTGAACAGTTAACAGGTAAGTCTTCAGCTATATTCAGCTATATTCAGCTATGTTCAGCTATGTTCAGCTATGTTAAGCTATATTTAGCTATGTTCAGCTATGTTCAGCTATATTCAGTGACACTGTCCTGTCTCACGGTATTCTATTACAGTTGGTTGATGGTTCATCGGGAAATCATTGCATTGGAGGTATTCGCCAAAATGCCGACTAATTATTAACATAGAAACGTAGTGTCCAATATAAAATTCCATGCCTATTTTTTGTTGATCGTCGAAATGTTGCCTTATTTTTACATCACATTCTTTATCAATGAACTATTATACTATGTATGAAAAGTAGTAACCAAAGCTACAAAACAATTGTTCCCAGATGTTTTCAATTGAACGGAGGTCAAAACATAAAAATTAGATAAAGACATTAAATATGTACAAGTCTATCTCTGATCTAAATGCGATGTTTGATCGCATTCTTCTCCTGAACCCTGTCTACTCTCTACTCCTTGGTTTTGTTCAACTCGTCCATTAGTCTGTTTCTTTCAACACTTATTACTTGATCAGGTTTAATATTTAATGCTAAGATAACAATCTGTTTTCGCTCTTATGAGTGGGTCGATCATATAATTGATGTTTTAGGACAAAGTGAGAGTCACCACTCAGTTAAAAAAAAACTGAGTCTCCACTCTCACTTTTTCCAAAACATCAATTAAAGATAAAATACTTGTAAATACAGTTAGTTATAGCAGTATATAATAACCAGTATGTAACTGACCGCTAAATTCACACCAGCATTGAGTCTCTGAACAAGTTGTCCCGTGGTCGGTGCAGGTGCAGGTGTTGCAGTCGTCCTCCCACATTTCACCAATGAACTTAGTCTGGCCGTGATACTCGCATGTGTCCGGGCACTGGTAGTGGGTGGTGAAATATTAAATAAAAGTTCTAAACAAGGGATAGTAAAAAACAAATAAATAAATGTCAAAAATTCACTGTAGTTTCTGCCAATGTAAGAGAGATTTAATTTATATTTGGTGCTGTCCGGAAATCCAGAGATGGAAATACAGAAATAGAACTGTTTGAAAAATGCAAGAAAAATGAGAATGCCTGAAAAATGAAGACTTAAAGCTGCAGATATAGAAAACGGAGTTCTCTAGGTATTTAGTGTATGCTAGTCAAGCTCTAGTCACGTAGCACGAACGGCAGGGCGTACCGTATGTAGAAAGGAAACGAGTAAATTAAAAAGGATAATTAAATAAATGGAAAAGTAATACAAAGTGAACGTCAACAGATAAAAACTTCCAAGTGTTCGCTCCAAACAATTGACGTGACTAATAGATCACTCGACGTGTCTAATCACAAAAGATAGTGCTCAGTCAGACTGGCTATCGTCAATTAGAATCCCTTAAAATGATTAAGGGGCAACTAAGAAGTGAGCTCTCCACTTCCGGCTCTCCCGGTATACTCTCAAAACACGTCACGCCACACTGCGTGACGGCACAACGCATCTGCTTGCACCACGTGACTTGCAGTCTCGCCAATGAGCACTCCACTAGCAGTCACCCTGTGTCCGCGAGGACCAACCACAGGTCTGGCTGTTAGTCAGGTGCAAAGTGTTACATTTTATTAATTTTTGCATAACAAGTTGTATCGGTGTTGTATTGGTGTTGTATTGGTGCTGTAATGGTGTTATTTACTTCAAACCTGCTACAAATATGATTAATATAATGTAATTATTAGATTTCGTTTCTGGAAATCAAATATTCAAAAACGTTCCGCAGTGTTACCCCGCTGGCCCCAAGATGCCCGGAAGCCGAGATGTTGAGACCAATAGAAAAAGAGCCAAAGCAAAATAAAAAAGGCTTTAGGTTTAATCCGGTCTAATCAAGTGCTTCGGACACAACAATACACTTGATGCACAATAATACACTTGATGCAAGTTGCAAAGTTAACAATAGTAGTAATATGTTGATTGTTGAGGATTATCAAATGTTGGAGTAGTTCGCTGTTTATTAGTCTCATGATGAAATACTGATAGTTGGATAATATCCGGTTGAAAGAGACAAGGACAAATGAAACAGGAAGTTAGGAATGTATGCAAATTTTCGGCGTCAACGCCATCTTTAGGCTCAAATTATTTGTTATAATATAGTAGTGTTGAAAGTATTTAAATCTATTAAGGTTGTAATACTTTCAACACTACTATATACCTAATATCAGTTGATTGTTGATGTCGTTGAAGGAGAGTTGATAATCTTGAAGGTATTACCCTCTTAGTTGAGAAATAGCTGGGCATTGTCATAGAAAATGCGAGACGGTCTTGTCTTAATGATCACACATCGTCTAGGTTTAAAAAAAGGGCGGATGTCAAATTTCACTATGGCTTAGAAAATAGGTCTTATAGAGGTCTATAACATTCCGAAAAGTTTGAAGCTCTATCGTGCTTAGCTTTTCAAACTTTCAAAGGGCGAATGCTATTTTCGAGATCTCAAAAAAATCCGAATGTTATACAATATGTTATACATACAATGTAACACATTCGCCCTACAACATTTCAGAAAATGGGTTGCATAAAAGGGCCAATGTTAACCTTTAGGGGCCATTATCTCGAAACATTTTCTAACATTCGCCCTTTTAAAAAACCACGACGACATAGGACAGGCACTGGTGCTAGATTTGCAGATGGTATGAAGGTGTCTAGCCCACAGTGTCTAGCTCACAGTAACTCAAGCTGCAGTTCTGTATTTCTGTCTGTTTTTAATGAGTGTAGTGTCAAGGTTTTTTTTATGATGGTTTCATGTTTTCTACTTGGTGTGATCTTGCGGTGTGTCTAGGTCGTCGAGCACAAGGAGATAGCCTGTATAGAGGAGCAGCTATCAGTCCATATGAATATAATGATGTGGTTGTTGGTATAAGTTCAGAGCTATTTACAAGCTTCCCATATTGCTGTGAGTCCTGTCTGATAGACAATGAAATAAGCAAGAAGCTTAAAAGATTGTTCGTCTAGTGATATAGCGTTATTGTTGTCAGACGTCAGTGTTGATGATATTACCTGCCTCACTTCTTGAGTCTGTACTTGACCCATCTGTGATTGTCCCATTGGGGATACTGTCGATGTGAGTCTCTGTATTCAGTGGTATTTATGTGTTACGCTCCCGCATCGTGTTGGTTTTGATAGGTCTCTCTGTTCAATCCTTGTTAAGGCATTGGATTGGAGAAGCTGGTCCTAGACGAAATGTGAATCCCCGCCCCTCCCTCCCTCCCCCCAGTAGAAATTCCGATACTTAAGTACTTATGATAGCGTGAACTGTGAAGCTATTGATTTGTAACACACAAAGGGTGCACTCTGCAGCTGCTATATATTTCTTACCCTATTGAAAGCGTAGTGAGCCACAGAAAATGCAAATATAGAGCAGATTCTCTGCAAGCTGCATACCCTTTACTCATTTATAATATCTGCACAAATTTGTTTGCAGACCAAATTTTTATAATGTCCTAAAGAATTTCGGGCCTTCTTTTTTGCCGTCTCCCTGGGAGCGTTTTGTATCCCCATAAATTTGGACAGGATAATACAAAAATCAGACGTTATAAAAAACAAATATCTAGTCTGCGGGAAAATATCCCCTCCCCAGTCTCCACTAAGGTGCCCCTCCCGGCAGCCCGGCAAAACGCAGGTAGCCGGGGTGGCCGTTATGCCACTGCCTTTATAATATTTGCACCCCCTTTATCTATACTAATAATCCTAAAATGTGTGTCTGTCTGTCTGTCTGTGGATAATTTCCGAACGGTTTAATCAAGAAAACAGTAAGAGTTATGGGACTGGTTTTTCCGGTATAGTTTCGACAAAACTCTGACCAAGCCAAATTATTAAGGTTTTTTAAATCGGCCGGTGGTAAGTTGTTTAATTGATGGTTTTGTACTACAAATATGATATTAAAATGACTCACTTTTTCCCCTCTCTCACACACTCTCTCACTCACTCTTTCTCCCCATTTACAGCTCCCCTAATTAGCTAATTACTGCTTTGTACATAATTGGGTAATTTGGCAGTGGAGCCTATTACTATTGGATACGTATTACGTGAATCGTGATGGGCACTCAGAATTATATTTATGCGGTTTCAACTGAGCGAGTTTATACTTTTGAATAATTTTAACTTTTGCAATTCAACTACGATAGTGAAGTCCCGGCCGTAGGCACGGGTTACACTAGTTCTTTTATAATATCTTTACCCCCTCGAATATTTCTGCATCCGTTTGTTGAATTTAGTTGCTCCAACTCCCTTAACTTCAGTAGATGTATTTACAGTAGATGTGTATTTCAGTAGATGTGTTTACTGTAAGTGTAAGTGCATACCCTATACACTGTATACTGAATAATATGACTATACTGACAATACATTCACCACATATCATGAATGTTCATTGATTCCGCAGATAAACCGGATCACTGTATTATAGTACAGTGTTAAAGGCCCTGTTATTACCAGTAGATATACACTAAACAGTGTATACCAGTTACATATACCAGTTATATATACCGCTAGTATAATAGTGTTATGTTTTATACTGACTCTAGTCTGAGTTACCGAGTAACGACAGGCAATGTTAAACATGTGCCAGATGTTCATCTGAACTAACAGTATATGGCCCTGTCATCACGATAGTCACGGATTAGCAATTGTAGGCAGTCACGAGTTCATGCATTGATACTGTGACTTTAATGCGGCTATACTGCGCCCTGCGGAGCGCGGCACTAATAGTATTAGTAATACGTATATACAGCGGCTATAGTGCGGAAATATCTAGGCAATACAGCTGAACTGATTGGGCTATACTACAGAGTGCGGATATACAGCGGTACTAATGCGGATATACCGGGGAAATGAGTAGGCTATAATGGAGAACTATACATTAGAATATACAGTATTCCTAGTTATGCGACTCAAGACACCGACCACAATGATCATGCAAATTATCTTAAGGCCGGTTATAAAGCTAGCGAAAAGTTTGATTATGATATTGGACCGCTAAATAAATAAATTACGACCATGAGCACAGCGAGGATCCCTAAACATATTTCAAAAGTATGACCACTTCTATAACTTTCTGCCTTGACAATATTAACAGCCACGTTATCTCCAATTAGCACATGTACGGTATTTGGTGCTGATCCCACCCTTTTGACTTTTTAATGACTTCCCTAGACTTAGACCCACGGGCCACGGCCACCTTCACTTTCTAGTGTCTGAGCAGTCCCATGAAGAATAGCAAGAGATCTTACAAGATGAGGTGATAATATAACGTCTGTTAACACATCCTGGCCTCAAAGTCCTGGAATTATCAGGCCACGGAGCTCTTCATTCGGCGAAAAGACACTAGTTTCGTGTGCTCGGATAATGATTTACTTTCGGTGAAAGAGACGAGAGCATGTGACTTATCACGTGGGATTGCACGTGGGCTCTTCAAAATATGTGCAAATGTCACGTGGGCTCATAGGACTCGGAATATTATTGTTATGATCTCTGGAATAAAGGAACATTTTCTGGATAAAGCGAAAGCTTGAATAGCCGCACCCTGCTTTTAACATTGAATCACCGATGATATAGAATGAGAAATTTAACAAACCAAAACCTAACCCAAAGCCATGATAGCAAAAATTTCAAATCCCAATGCTCCAGATAAACTCGCTGATAGGCAGAAAGTCAAGCGGTTAAAAGCCCTTTCTGCCTGCAGCTTTATATGATATTAGTAGATAATAAGTACCGGTAGCTTTCACAATGTTTTTACACATTTTTCGTAGTATTTGCACCAATTCTAAAAGCAATTATAACCTAACCGAAGAAATAATGGGAAATGAAACTTATATATATATCGATCCTAAATTGCTGAGTATAACATCTGCTTTCCAGTCATCTGCTTTATTTCTAGCTAGCTGCTTTCTAGTTATCTGGAGAGCCTCAACATGTAAAACTTCGAAATTCTATCTTTTCCCAAGAAGTGCCTTCCGAGAAGGCTGCACAATTGTATTACTTGGAATGCTTATAATTACCACTGAAACAGAAGCTAGCTTGCAACAAACTCAATTAACAGTACTCTCAAGCTATAACCAGATAATATACTAAAACCAGCTAACCCAAAACCATCTGTGTGTCTGCATATCTCAAGAACAATCATCCTCATGCATAATACTGAGTACGCACAAATGTACAATCATCTCTCATCACAGCTGTCATTGGTATTATATATAACAACAGACCAACAACACGCTACTCACAGCTGCACAGTACAATCGTGACTCACCACGCATACATGTACTGTAATTACACATCATGATAACATGCAGCGTACAGCCATGAAATACGTGACTAGCTGCTCGAGGAATGAAACTTGTACTTGTGGTAAATTATAGTTGATCACGTGCACAGAACTCCCGTCACGCGCGCGCCGCACAACACACGATGCACCGCCATGCCTCATCAAGCCTTGGAATAGTCAATTAAGAGGAAGATACCCCAAATTCGGCGAAGTAGTGCTCAATTTGGGAGAATTGTAACCATTTTCACCTGGAGCACTGTACAGTGGGAGATGGCCGACGGAGTGAAAGAGCCAGCAGCTATAGCTATTGTTAGCCGCTCCACAACTCTCAGAGAGTTGCTCAATTTCTCGGAATCACAGAGCTGTTTACCGGGAAAGCATGTTATATAAATGCAGGTGGTCTGATCCAGTGGAACACATCTTGCTCTTGTTGGTTCAGATCAGGTACTTTTCTGTCTGCTTGGTGATCCTGGATTATATTTGCCTCCTTTCCGGCCCCTTTTCAGGCTCAGAATGCTTATTAAGTCTTACGATGACGTAATATAGCTTTGTACCGTAGTGGCATTATTGCATAGTACATTTACAACATTCTTACTGTACAAGAAGCGTTAAGCTTCTCAGACCTCAGTTTTGGCTTATGCTTTTTGAATGGATATTCTTCGGCCATGATAAGTTCGGCAGACAATTATTTACCATATTTCTTAACATGCTACATAATTCAACGTATGTTTAATTTTATATGCGCATACTTTACTGCATATCAATTACATTGCCGGCATTTCAATTGATGATATTATAGTAGTTAACACATAATATTTACAATTCTAACTGCAGAAATACGCTCATATTTAAATCAACATGCCATCTTTCTGCTTCCTAGATTGGGGGCCGATAAAATTCTATAAATAGAATTATTGTCGGCCCCTAACCTTATTGCATATTATGTGACATAAATTATGAAATATTTCGGCTTATATATCTAATGTGATTTATATCGCCATTTGTCGATGTAATTAATATTTTAACTAAGTTCGAACTGCCTACCACGTTACCGCTGTGAAGTGTAAGCTTAATAGCTTTATATAGCAAGATACAGTGCTCTCTCTCTCTCTCTCTCTCTCTCTCTCTCTCTCTCTCTCTCTCTCTCTCTCTCTCTCTCTCTCTCTCTCTCTCTCTCTCTCTCTCTCTCTCTCTCTCTCTCTCTCTCTCTCTCTCTCTCTCTCTCTCTCTCTCTCTCTCTCTCTCTCTCTCTCTCTCTCTCTCTCTCTCTCTCTCTCTCTCTCTCTCTCTCTCTCTCTCTCTCTCTCTCTCTCTCTCTCTCTCTCTCTCTCTCTCTCTCTCTCTCTCTCTCTCTCTCTCTCTCTCTCTCTCTCTCTCTCTCTCTCTCTCTCTCTCTCTCTCTCTCTCTCTCTCTCTCTCTCTCTCTCTCTCTCTCTCTCTCTCTCTCTCTCTCTCTCTCTCTCTCTCTCTCTCTCTCTCTCTCTCTCTCTCTCTCTCTCTCTCTCTCTCTCTCTCTCTCTCTCTCTCTCTCTCTCTCTCTCTCTCTCTCTCTCTCTCTTATAGCTGGTGTATAACGCATCTGCAGTACACTATGTACAGGAACTTGGTATCTTGCAGGTAGACAGTATTGTTTAGACCATATGTAGAGAACAAATTATAAGTGTTGTAGAGCGATCAGGGGGTCTAGTCAGTATACATAGTGAGTACATTCACATGTGTTATTAGGTGATGAGCTTGCACGTCACATTACATATAAAGTGTGTACTAATTGTGTATTGCAATCTTCTGCAACATATCAGAGGGGAGGGATCTTAAAAAGATGATTTATTAACGCAATGAGAATAGGTACTCACGGATTTCTCGAGACAGATAATGGTGCTGTTGTAACACGTACACTCATTACAAACGTTCCACCAGGTTTGGTGATGTCTGTAGGTCTGACCGTGGAATGAGCAGTCCTCGCACCCTTTACATACCAGACCGTTCTCTGAAATGTTACCATGGTGTTACTATAGTGATATCAAAATGTTTCATGTTACCAAATCAGGACACTTTGTTCTATGTTCATACCCCCAGTATTTACATGAGGCTATCCCGTTATCACCACGTCCCAACAGAATCCCCGATGTGTTAGTTTAGTTTACTCAGTATTAAGTCTAGATTAACGTTTAAGCGATAGTTATATTCGCTCTATATAACAGTGCTGTATATAATAATAATACCAGACGGTACACTCTCAATACAATACGCTTCGCAGCACTTCTTGGAAATAGAAATAGACACTATACAAAACATGACCAGAGAGTCAAGCGGTGCAGGCTTGTTGCACTTTCCAAGAAACAACTATATGGTCAATAATCAAGCTGTGCCGTTTCAAAGAATCAACACCAGCGCTACAAGTTATATCATGCATTGACACGAATACACACCGAATACACACCGAATACCCTGTAAGCTATTATTAAGATATTACTAAGAAGGTTGCCGCGCTTCGGTATATATTATATGGGTTCATGATTCATAATTCATATACCTAGTCTCGTGCAGGAGGAACCTAAAACACATGTAATGATCGTAAAAAAATTTCGAAATTATCAATGATACAAGTTTTATTAACCCCAATCTTATTATAGCTATTCGCTAAACGACAAACGACAATCCAAAATGGACAGATATTGCCAACAATGCAGACAACACCTGGGATCAAGAAGCCAACTCGAGGACCACATCCGTCAGAAACACTCTAAGTAAGCTGATTATCCTAATTATTATCCTATTCCTAATTATGTTATTTGAGTATTATGTTTGAAAGTTTATTAGTTTATTGTAATGCCGTAAAATATCACCAGTGCAGTGACAATCAAATCTCTCAACACTTTGGCGTGTTTACCGTCAAACCATTCTTTCATTACCGAATACTGGTGTTTTAGTTTGTACCATTATGTTACCACTTATATTAACACAAATAACTTTTCAGCCAGGGATCATTCGGTGGCCGATCAAGTGACAAAAGCAGTGATTTCGTTCAATACTGCGCTAAACTGGGATACTCCAGAGATATGGCCAACCGAGCTCTTAGACAACTAGGTAAGAACGTTCAACACTTTTAACTGTTAACCCATTAGGGACGATAGGGTCGTTTACGACCCACCTTTTCTAGAGGCTATAGAGGACAAACCATAATACTAAACGCAACGAATCTTTCGCACATATGCTCAAAATTTATTGGGCTACATTATTGACTTTCCAGTCGAGACCCAATTAATTACTAACAACTAAATAATTAGGCTAATTAGTCGTCATAATTGGAAAATATTTCACTTTACTTCTTGCCTTGATTGGGACATTAAAACTTTATGTAGGCTTATTTTGTTGAGGACAAAGTAGTTGCGGGCAACGATTTCCTTGAGACATATGAAAAGCCCGTGATAATCAGATGTTCACAAACAGAGCTAGACGCTGTTTACTAACTGCGGTCGCATACGACCCACTCGTCCGGGTCGCAAACGACCCATCACGGTTTTTCGGCTTTAACTTCTGAAACAAAGACGTTAGGATAAAATAAAAACTGTAGCATAAGTTAAAAACATATGGTCAATACTGTGTAACTCTAACCTTTTAAAAATAAAGAATTTGGGTCATTAACGACCCACTCGGCTCACTTGCTTATTACTACATATGTCCATGTAACTTCTTGAATTCAGCCTAAAGCATGACATCATAAGTTCAAAATCGCCTCTCAGCAAGTGATAATCATCATAAACTGCGAAAAATCGGTTAAATGGGTCATTAGCGACCCACTAGGACCACAAAATTGATTAATTAAATATAATGTTGTCAAACTTTTACAAATATTAGTATAAAAACATGTTATATCTTGGTCATTACTCCTGTACGTTGATTTAACTTTTAAAATCGATCAACTGGGTCAATAACGACCCACTCGGAAGTTGAACCACCTCATCAATTATTATCAGTATCATGCTGTTCCACCATCAAGAAAGACACTCGTAGGTCTTAATTCCACGCAAACCACGGGTGGCTGACTACTAGCCCTTCTGAGATCCAGGGCCAACTGAAGGGCCGTCATCACTCATCAAAGAGCTGCGAGAATAACACTACTGCATATGCCTGGAGTTGCGTCCTGACTATAATACTATGGTGCGTGGAAATCTGTACCGAAAGGACCGTGGCCGTGCCGCAAAAGAAAAGGAATCGGCCCTCGTTCCTAACTTGCTAGGTAATAGCCATGCTGTTGTTGTTGCTTATTAGATTCTGTTACCTTTTTCGTCAATTTCGAATCTTGGTAAACGACCTGCTACAACCCACCGCTTGAGACCCAGGGTCCCACGGTGATCAGATCATGTCACTCAAGAAAAATCCCCTGAACGAAGTATACGAGATATCATGTAACCTTGGGTAAATACTGAAAGACGAGTGGTCAAATTGCATATTCTAATCCAACATGCCAATATGTTTTTTTCATTCCTAGAAAGTACGAGAATAACTAAACAACTGCTGCATTCAGATGGCTACATCTACGGCTCTGTGAAGAGGGACAAGGAAAAAGCCCCCCCCCACCCCCCATTTGGCTGGCGGTGCTGCAACCTGCAATCTCTCAGACAACTACCTCGTTTTGGGTAACAAACCCCGCAACAACGAGGCAGCTTTCAAAACGAAAACAAGTATTACGTAATCGGCCGAGAGGGAGGGGAGTTTCCAAATGATTAAGCTTGTGTAATTTTGACATAATAGCTATGTGTGGGGGGGGGGGCGTAAAAATTGTCCAATAAGTGATTACGTAATATATGAACGGCCCCTAAAAAGTAAAGAAAGGGAGCTGCGAAGAGAGTAGATGCAGCCATCTGAAATCTGAATCCAGCAGGTGTATAGTTCTTCTTGGACGTTCTAGGAATCGGGAAAAGATAGGCATGTTGTTTGCTGTCTCATGACATTACGGTCGTGTACTAACAGCTGATAAACTCACCTACCTATCAATCCAATTCTGCCCATTATTCGTCAGTCATTGGGTGACGTGATCTGCAGATTACCGTGAGACTCCAGATCTCAGAAGGGCTAGTAGTCAGCCACCCATGGTTTGCGTGGAATTAAGACCTACGAGTGTCTTTCTTGATGGTAGAACAACATGATACTGATAATTAATGTCGTGGTTCAACTTCCGAGTGGGTCGTTATTGACCCAGTTGATCGATTTTAAAATTTAAATCAACGTACAGGAGTAATGACCAAGATATAACATGTTTTTATACTAATATTTGTAAAAGTTTGACAACATTATATTTAATTAATCAATTTTGTGGTCTTAGTGGGTCGCTAATGACCCATTTAACCGATTTTTCGCAGTTTATGATGATTATCACTTGCTGAGAGGCGATTTTGAACTTATGATGTCATGCTTTAGGCTGAATTCAAGAAGTTACATGGACATATGTAGTAATAAGCAAGTGAGCCGAGTGGGTCGTTAATGACCCAAATTCTTTATTTTTAAAAAGTTACAGTCACACAGTATTGACCATATGTTTTTAACTTATGCTTTTTATTTTATTTTATCCTAACGTCTTTGTTTCAGAAGTTAAAGCCGAAAAACCGTGATGGGTCGTTTGCGACCCGGACGAGTGGGTCGTATGCGACCATAGCTGTATCTTTTAAAGTAAACGAGATACAGATTAGCTTTTTTGGATATCTCATTTTTGCTGTAAAGTGACCTAGTGTGTTAAACGGCATCAAAATCGGCAAACTTTAAAACTCGTCGTCCCTAATGGGTTAATCAGTCTTGCCATTATACTATTATACAGCTAGTATGATCGCTTAAGCTTATTAGTAATAATAATATTACTACTCAACTATTTTACATGTCTTGTACTGTATAAATTGTATAGTGCAGAACTTATCACTTTGTGTAATTTCAAGACATGAGAACTTTGTCACCCATAGTAATAACAGTAACATCGTATTAACACCTCCTCTTCTCCCAGGACCCAGTGCCTCCACAAACGACTTGCTCGAAGTAGTCCTGAAGACGATGAATGCCCAGAAACACGAATACTTCAAACGAGGAAACGGATTCGGTGGACTAGAACTAAACAAGAGATTCTGAAGATAAGGACGAGAAGATGCCGTGAGAAGCCGGCAAGATTACCAGATAGACGGATAAGAAGATAAAGATAAGAAGACCCAACTTGACAGTGAAGTGAGCAAGAAAGGTTTGGTACCTCGCGGGCCCAGCTGAAAATGTGATGTCATTTTCATGCTAACGGCCCCAGATGTATGACAATTTATCATTTGTCGGAGCAGCTTGTTTATTATGTGAGGCCGGAGAGAAACTGTAATTTATTCGGCCGAAATGTTTATTTTTACAGATATTATTCGATCCTGTGCTCAGGAAAGATTGTGACCAATGAAGCCATAATTAGTGCGACAGGAAGAGTTGTAATGTGACTTTAGCTCTTCAAGTACTCTGGTTATTTTGATCCCACTCTGTTCAATTAATCGCAGTAATTAGAGAGTACCATTACATTTCTTCATGATGCGTTAATTATGGCCCACACCACATCTGTGAAGACAGTACTATCTTAATTTCTTGAGACACTAGTGTGTTTCGAGCTGATATTTCAAATTCCATGTATTGGAATTATTCATTTGTTGAATTATTGTTCACCCAGGAGTCGGGCTAACCGTAAAGGTACATCCAAAATTTTACTCTTTTATACGAAAACAGGTTCTGTGTTTTAAGGCATTTTGATCTCAACTTTTTTACAAAGACCTCTCTTAAATACACTCTGGATACACAGAAAAACTTTCTAGTTATACGGACAATGTTAATACATTGTTCACTTTATGACTATATGGTGATCATATACGTTATCTAAAACTTTTTCTTTATTTATGACATACTGATGAACCAATGCAAATGATGTTGTTTTTTTGCCATATAAATTAATTGGCTCTTGCATAATGCATAAAGTCAACAGTTTGTTTTCAAAATCTCTTTCAAAATTTTTCTATCGTTCATCAGTTGTCATGTTTCTGTCGTGGAGCAATAATTTCTTTATTATTGAGCTTGATAAATCTGGTGAAATTTCGCTAAAATTTATTTATTTAATATTAAAGGTTGTGGAAATTTGCTATTTGATCGTAATTTAAAATATGGCATATTTGTTAACGCATGAAGTAAGTATATAGTTGGAAATATTTGACATGATATTTGTTCATTACAAGACATGGATTTTGTTCAATGAAATTTAGCATTTCATATTGTGTGATTTGTGCGGTTAAATGTTCCTATTTGGTTTTTGATCACGTATTACATCACGTGTTCTGATTCGTTGATGTTACTTTCACTCGTGAAGGTTAGCGTTAAAACAATGCATATTCAACATATGGCTCACGTTTTAAATAGTACGAAATGTAATTTCCGTTTTTTTCAAGTTCTCATAATGCCTTGAAATGAAAGTATTTGTTTTGGCACTTACTTCACGAGAATTATAATTCGTTTTATTTGATACGATTAACATTTTCTTAGATTGAATATTTTTTAGATAATATTTTAGAACTATAGAAATACATATTATAGATATGTATGAGGTGATTTTATTTTTAAAACCTAGTTATCCGTGTGTATTATTTTGTCGGTCAATCAGGAGCAAATAAATGAAAAAACTAGACATGATTAAAATAAACCTTGTAACAAAATAAAAAGAGGAAGTGCATTAAAAATAACTCCATGAATTTGGATATCATAAATAAATATATGCCTGGCCATTATCAAAATTTAACTTGATACAAATTTCAATCATAAATTCGTTTAAACGACAAACTGAACATCTGCAGGCACAGTTGTCAGTTACCGCTAATTTAACTCGGTGTCTAATCGTTATTATTTATTAATCAAATTGAACTGAACAACCAGGTCTTGTGGCCACTAAGATTCAACTTTTGATAAGGTGAACCCCATACTGTCCTTGTCCCTGTCCAATTTTGCTAAAACTGATTAGTAGTATGTAGAAACTTTATTAAAAATATATTTTTTGTGCAAAAAATCTTCTAGCCGGATAAAATCCTCGAAATGTGACATGGGTATCGGGAATCTTGCATTGGGAAATGGGAGTTGTATAGTGTACACGAGACCTCGATATTATAATCAAGACTCGAGATGTGGCTCGAGATGTGCGCTCCTACTAAATCGCTCACCCGAATTTTAAGAAAATTCTTGAGACATGTATATGATCTAAAGTAAATGAAATTGATCTAAATAGGTGTATTTTTGGACGCTGATTCCGAATCACCCCCCATGACGTAGGGTAATAATGCTTCCCTGGAGAGTTATGGGCAAAAAACCGTTTTGGTCACATGACAGGCTAGTAAAACATGAATTCGATTGTTTAGGGCTCGGGTTAGCGTTAGGGACTAGGGTTGTGGTAAGGCCAAGGGTTATGGCTAGCTTCGGGGTTATGGTTAGGGTTAGGGTTGGGATTAGGGTTTATGTAAAACCGTTGTGTACGGCTGCAAAGCCATAAAAACCAAAGTCACGTGAAATTTTTGGGCGAGCGAATTATAGTAAAAGCCCGAGATGTGACTGATCTGGTATTGGATACGAAAACCTGATACATTAATTTATATTGTCACAATTCGAAACCTTTACCAAAAAGACATTTTAGTTCAAACCTGACCAGTATCAAAAAGTCGTATTCAAAAACTTGAAAGATTTTCCCCAATCAATTTTATAATTTCCGATCTCGAGCACCTATTATTACATATTATACCCTGCGATCCGAACCTAAGGACCCGGTATGTAACCTAGTTAGTACTAGTAGTTATCCGACATCAGATCGCGAGACCTGCAATCATGATCATGCCCCAAAGTCAGACTTGATACTGCAAGGACCGGCCATCATGTTATGCCTGAGTACACGAAATTAGATTTTTAAGAAATTTCCGGTTAATATATTCCGGACAAACATGTTTTAAACTGGACTGAAACCAAAACCAGATATTGAAGCCGGTATTTCCAACCGAAAAAAGGACCTGTGCCTGGTCGATTTTCAATCATATCTATTGTTGAGTATTGGGGTTCAGTTTTACAGTTACACACACAAATCACACAAATCACACCTCGTGCGCTCCGTCATGTTTTTCAAATTGAAGATAAGACCCGGTCCGCGGGTCCGCACTCCAGAAGCACCTATAATAATAAAGGTCAGAGGTACAGGTTTTAGTTGAGTCCTGAGACAATACAAAGATATAATTTCAGCGTTTTTGAGTTTGAGTGAGCGTTAGGTCACTTGTCCAGTAAGCACATACAGTGTTCGCTGTCCAGTTCCACAGACATGTGATTTGACCAAATAACGCGCTCGACGCCTCCGCAGTGAACAGTTTTCCCATGAGAACGGAATTTAGCAATGCTTAATCTTATTTCTTAATCGATGATCATGCAAGAACATAAGTTTTTGATGATGTTGATCGATATTCTTACTTAACATGAAGAAGTTCCAATTTCAAGTATTATGATTGGACGTTGTTTCTGAGTATGGGCAGTATTTATGAAATTCTGGGAAATTGGCTGTGTTATTGCTCAATGTTTTTATATGAGCTCCGATAAAAGATAAAGCTATAGACAAATTCCAGGTCATGCTAATTTCCCAGAAATTAGATAGATACTTCGAAGAAACTATCTATTTATACTACAATATATATATACGTTGAAACCTGAGCTTTTGGCGACACCGGATATTGAGTAGCTCATGCTTTGTGTGGTGATCAATATGAATAATACATCTATACTATATTTTAAGATTGACCAGATCCTCCCGGCAACGGCATAAAAACACAAAAAATAGATAAAAATGTGACCTAAGACCTTTCGCATGAACCAATTTCAACTTGCAAATGGAGTTGAAAACTAGTGATTTTTAGCAGCTATAATAGATTTTTTCTATCCACCTTTTTGTAATAAAATAAAAGTGGTAGGTTACGAATGATTATTGATGCAGAAAAGAGGGATTTTGGAGATCGTGGTAAGTGGGTCTAAATATGTTGTCATTCGAACACTGAACAGGGGAATAGTTCATGCATTCATTTACACTGTCATAGTCACTCACTAAATATTGAATGCAGTGATACTGTCAACTTGTCAAGCTGCAAGCAAGTCCCACTCCTAAAAGAAACATTCGATATTGCAAGATTAAATTTATCAGCAAATCACCAAAGGACATTGCTCACATGACGTTGCTACGCAATAAATCTGAGGATTCTTATGCAGGAATCTGTCCTACACGATGAGCTGTCAAGCTATGGAATGCATTCTCAACAACTACTCAGAGTTCTAGATACTGTTGAGAGACCGGGATTTGATAAAGGATAGCGAGCAGATAATTAAAGCCATTGATTTAAAGTCCAGCCGTAATAAATTCCGGTTATACTTGTCTGGCTGCAAGCTAAGTGCCACTATAATGTAATAATGAAACAAATGGAGTATGGACTGAGTACAGACACTGCAGGATCCCGAATTATCTGCACTTGATCAAACAACATCGCTATGATTTCCGTAATTTGAAAACCCTCCAAAAATATATAGGAGTAATATGTCCTTTACACTCTTTTTAAAATTAAGGCGGGAATTAGGACGAACACCGATGCAACATTAAGACAACAATAAAACAACATTAAGACAACATTAACGCAACCAACACCAATAAGACAACAAACGATAAGACAACATTTAGACAACATTAAGACAACATTAAGGCAACATTGAAGCAACAAATTCGTTTAAGACATCAGTAACAAACTTAGTAAGGCAACAAATTATGTATAACACTATTTCTTCGAATATATTAATTTACTTTGTCACATTATATTTTACTTCATCAACTGAGTTAGAGTAATACGAAATTGTGACTAAAACTCTGAAAATTAAATAATCATTATGCTGGCAAGCATTACCGTTGCCCTTATATTCACAACACTATTTACCCCCTATACTATTATATCCCCTTTATTGTTTTCCAGGCATTAAGACTCATCGAAAGTAGTTCAGCAGGTATATTTAAGTAAAAAACATTCTAATTCAATGTTAAAGATGACAGGAATAAGAAATAGTTATGTGGAGGTTTTTAAGAAATTTGTGCAAAATACGCGCCAGCATGTTATACGAAATTAGGTAAAAAACCCAAAATCGCCATATTCAGGTGCCTTAAAAACCATGTTAAAATTGAGTTAGAGATCTGAAAGTGAAACTTTGCAGGGCGTCTAGACCTCGTCCAAATCGACTGTAAAAAAAGTTTCATGTTTCAGGAGTATCGGGAAATGAGTTTTCTGGAACCCCTGTTTTACAACAGATTGTCGTGAAGGATATATATATATATAATATATAATAATATATAATATGTATGTATGTATAAACGCTTTGGCAGTCAATTGTAGCCTACATTTAAGTGTCCGTAGATTCAAAAGTATAAACGATACAGTCATTTCGAACCACAGGTTTTCTGGTTTTAAAGATAATTGTTTATACATTAGTTTACATTATATCGAAAAATAATTTATCGTCATCATCATCACTTGATGACGTCATCAATTTAAGTGTTTTTAAAACTTGATTTTTGACAAAATAACAACTTTTCAAATCAATTTTACACCATTAAAAAGTAATTGTATTCAAAATCTGAGGACATTTTCACCTTAGATGATTGTTCAAGCATTCTGAAAATCTACCGGAAAAGTTTCCTACCTTACTCCTTCATAAAGATATTCGCTATTGAAGTTAGTGCTTTTTTGAAGAATAATTTTATAAAAACACAAAAGTTGTGAATTAGTATTCTCTGGTGTTGGGCTATCTCTTGGGTTGTGGAGCTCAATTTTGCTTCCTAAAAGTCTAAATTGTGTTATAGGCTAATTTTAAAGTTAAAAATCAAAAAGTTGCACACGTGGGGACACGCCCAAATTGATTTAAAATAGCTAAAATCACTGAAAATTGTTATTTTCACGATTTTTATCAACTTTGGAGTCCCGTTGTGATTCAAGTTATTTTTGAAATCTTCTGAAACTTTGCGTGCTTGTCAAACTATATATTAAATACCACTATACAAAAATTTACGGTGATTAAATATTGTATACGCACGCAACGTCCGCTCAAAGTTTGCACGTGCGAAAGGCGAGAATTTTGCTCATTCGTGATTTCGAATATATTCTGCTTTCCCACGATATTTAAATGGCACTATATATGAATTAAATGCCAACTTGAATGAGTAAAAGTGCCATATTCAGTCTTTTATCGATAGATATACCTACCTAAACACAAGAAAATGTTTTCAAAGGTAAAATTTCGAAATCGTTGAAATTACCTCCTTATAGTTATTCATGAAGTTTTAACTGTGTAAATTATACTGACATTATAATCAAAAAGAGATGATATTTGACCAAAACCCATAATCATGTGTAGAGTGAACCGCTGCCAGTGTCTCTCTTTTCCAAACAAAAGGAAATGATATTAATTTGAGGAACCGTCCGCAAATGCAAATTGATACCGAGAATGAAATCGGTCGCTCGCTTTTCCCATTCAATAAGCTTTATTACAATTCGTAAGCCGTGAATGAATGGGAAAAGCGAGCGACCGATTTCATTCTCGGTATCAATTTGCATTTGCGGACGGTTCCTCAAATTAATATCATTTCCTTTTGTTTGGAAAAGAGAGACACTGGCAGCGGTTCACTCTACCCATGATTATGGGTTTTGGTCAAATTAGGTATCATTAATCATTATTTATCAGGTAATACAAATTTACAGAGCAATAAATTAATCAAATATTCTTCTGAATAGGGCTGGGATATCTTGGTTGAAGGCTTTCCTCACGGAGGCGTCCTCTCTTGTCAGTCCGTATCGCTTACACCACATAAATTCTGACAGAGCTACAGTCATGGCTGCTGAATCCGTTCGGGTACGACCGGTTCCTCTTCTCATGTGGTTCTTTGCGTGGAACCACATCCCTTCGCAGCTGTGAACACCAGTGACCGGGTCCACAACTCCTCGACTATGGTTGACAACTTGATGAGGAAACCCGTGGTGTTGCAGGGCGTTATAACCTTTCCACTTGTCGGTGAGAATAGTTGTACCCGGTAGAACGTGCTCCTTGAAGAAAGAGGCATTTGTCGATCGCACTTCTACAGAAAAAGGTGCATTACAGAAGCAGCACTCGTGGACAGACAATCCTTTGAGAGCTCGTTCCTGCAGCTACGTAAAGTAACGCTCCAAACCCTATACCCAGCGGCGAAAGATATTTGTAACAGAAAACATAGAGACTTAACACGCCTCTATGCTCAAGGAAACGCCTTGAAGCCTAAAACTCGTTTTTAAGATATTTGTTTTATTCTATATTCTATATATGACTGCTTGTCAAGTCACGTAATAGTCACGTAGTAGTCAATTTGTAGTCAGTTTAATAATCTATTAGAAGGGAACCATCTCATTTGTTATACAGTCCAGATAATCTACGCAAGAAATCCTTGATTTTTTTTGAGGCCGAGGGAAGCCAACCAAATTCCCTTAGAGGAGCAATAAAGGTTATAGATTTATATATTATGTACTATAGTGTAACCCGGCCTTCGGCCGGGATTTCACTGCCGCAGGGTAGGAGTAATTACCCGCTGAGTCAAAACCCGCATTAGGTGACCCAATAGTTTCTTAAACAATAATCTCATAATCAGTTATTTGTTGTGGATAATTAAGTCATTATTAGCCATAACCCTTAAACAGCGAAGAGCACTCCATCTGGAGTGCCCCTCCAATGTTTTGCCATTTGTGTTCCACATGTAGTAGCAATACCGGTTATACGCCAGCTATCTATCGGCAAGAACACTACCTGTCGCCTGGACTATCTGTTTTTTGCAAAAATTACAAACAAATATAGTTATGGTTAATTATTAGTTAAAAAAAGGACAAAAATTGCATTAAATATGTCTAGCGGAGAGCCGTCCAGCTGGACGACTAGGTATATGTTACTTTAAAGTGATCTGATTGGTAAGTAAACACCACGTGGACAGCAAATCACATGTCATGTCACGAAGCGCTTTGCAATCCAATCGGAGGAGCTTCAAATAACTCAATTATTGAGTTGCGCCTTTGAGCGAATGCTTGCTAGTATATAAACCAATGAGAGCGCCGGATTCTCTCTTGTGACTGATATTAACGAATCACGAAACCGGATCAAAATATTCGTTAATTTGTAGATGATTTATAAATTAGATTTATGCAGTTTCTTCCTGTATTTGACTTCCTATGAAGAAGCCCCGTTACTGTGAATGTTATATCGACCGCACTCCTTCAGTGTGATTCGTAATTTGTATTCATAGCTGGCATAATTTCGGCAGATGCTTTCATTTGATGTCGTTTTTTTGCAAATTTTCGAACAACAAAAATATTCTAAGATTTGAAACATAGTGCAATCAATTTGAAATACATTTTCTGTTTCAGAGTTGCGGCGCTGCACTTACATTCTCCTTTACACTTATAGACAAGGAAGTTGGTATTCAAGTGAATTAGTACAGCTACAGATAAGTTCAAATCGACAGCAAAAATAAAATCCATTTATCTTGTGTGTTGTAATCTTATTTACGTTCAAAGATGCAGATACTTTGACAAACTTTTTACATAGTTCACTAATAATAGACTGAGGTAGTATTATGTCATTCCTATTCCTTATCAAATTATCACAGTTCAAAGAGCACCATAGACTCTTGGAGACGGAAGTCTGGAAGAGTACGTCATCATATTCCAAATGGCTACGCCTAAGAGACGTATAAAAGAGCTTGAGATGGGCCACAAAAAATATTAACTCAAACTGGTTGGTACTTTGTTTTATTTTATTAGTCGCTTAAAATTGTTGATAACATGAACGACGTAGTAAGAATTTCGACAAGAAACCAATCTTCGACCAAGACCAGAAGGAACCCTTGTAATAGTGAAGGCGTCGTATTTTGATGCCAGCAGTAGCAAGGTTTTTTTTGTTACTACTTACCCTTTCTATTTCACTACTGTCTTTGCAATCTTGATGAAAGAAAGCTCATAAATAAAACCTTACATGCATTTTATCCCCAGACTCGCCCTGAAGACAAATATAGTTCTCAGTTCCCTAATTTGGGGGATCAGAATTTGTATGGCATCATAAAAGTAGCACACAAGAAGCAGAGTAGGATCTACTTTTATGATGACGACCTCTCCAGTTCCGTGATCAATTCTGTGATGATTATACCAGACGATCAAGAAACGGTGGTAAGTTACAATTTACAATTATATTAGCGAAAAGCACTTTGAATTATTTCCTGAGTGATATTCAACGGCCAGTTTAGTTATTAATAATCTGAAAGGAGTCTAACCAGATTGTGACCATAATTAATGTTATACCTACGTACGTATGTCGTTTAACTCGAACTTGGTAGATTTGATATAAGTTATTATATGCATTATAATATATAGGTGTTAAAAGACGGAACAACATTTTTGAAAAACACTGCCCTCATTCCGAAAAACCAAGCTCCTACTATCAAGAACGACGAGACTGTTCTTGCCACAAGTGATGAAGCTTTACCCGGCCCTAGCTCAGTGGAGTCACCTTTCGAGTTCGATGGAACTAAAAGGTTAAAGATTCACAACATGAGTAAGAGTGGGAAACGACGTAAAGTAGTGGAAAAGGTGAGTTTCGCATTATGTGAGTTAATTATTAGCCATCCACCGGTTTATAACATTCATCCTTTTGATGTAGTCAAGAAAAAAAACTAGGAAATCAAATTTTAGTTGTTTATTTTCTTATGTGACTATCGTGATCATCAGCTGACAACTTTTCAATTTGCAACCATGTACAACTACAATATGTTTATCAGGAGGATGTTTTTATCCTGAAAGGAGTAAGAAATTCGAGCGAAACTGAGGTGATAGTACCACAGGCGTTCGACATGAACTGGAGAGATGAAGAAGGAGACCATGACATTGAGGTATAAAAATCACATCGTTAAACCCAATCATAAATCAGATATCTCTGTTTGAAAGCCATGATCATGTTCTATAAACAGTTATTCAATTAAATGACAGCGTACTAATTTCCGTTAGATTATAGACAGTGCAGTATGTGACCAAACCTCGGAAGCCGCTGAAGTTCGGGACCTACAACTTGGTAACAGTGGTCAGAACGACAATGACGAGAGCGAGGTAATTCTCCATACTTACTACAATAGTTCAGATTTTGTCTTGAGGATCGCAATTTAAAAATGATTCTAAAAGGTCTTGGTTATCGCTTCTTTCTAAGAAATAATCGCCATCCTGACTGTACAATGTACCTACTTTACTTTCAGGACGATTTCGAAGAGATTGTAACCAGAGCAGATATCGAGGGTTCTTCCTCAGAAGAGGACGAGTCTTACGATATTGCCGTGAGAAAGGAACTAAAATATGGCCTTCCTCTACGGAAAAGGAAAGTGTGCAACCTGGCTGCTGCTCTGGACACAGTAAACTATACTGTTCAGCCAGTACCAATCACTGAGAAAGTTGTCAAGGGAATCTTGAATTCAAAAAAACCCCGCTGATGACTTAACATTTACCTCAAAGGTTCCAACAGCTGGTATGTTATCACTCCTTTTCCTAAAAATTATAAATAAAGTTATAAAAGGAAACGATTTGGAACCATTTATGATGTGAGCAGCTCGCAGTGAATTCAGCGCACCATATACGCATCGATTTTGATTGATTTTGGAACTTTTGCTTTCAAATTTTCATTTAAGAATACATTTCATTCAGAAACGAAGAAAAACAAGAAGGCGGACATAATGACAGTCAAACCTGGTCTTACTGCGAGAACGAAAATCCTCAAAACGCCACGTCAAGCTTTTGATTATTTTTTGACTCAAAGTTTGAAGGATGATGTTATCAGGTGTTTGTCCCAACAAAGTAAAACATTACTCTTCTCTGACATTGGACAGATCTTCGCACACCCTTCAACCATCGGAGACCTAGGAAGGTTCCTTACCAAAGCTCATGAACGAAGATTCCCTAAAGCGTCCTCCAAACAAATTCCTAACATTAACAATATTGCCAAATTATAATCTATGACTCGGAACACTTTCAGAAAAGTCCAGTTAAATTATTAAGTATTTTGAATCTCACTCTTAAGATTTACAGGGTTCATTGTATATATTATATATTTTATGACTTTTGGGTAAATTTAATTTTTTATATCTGGTCAGACATTACCATTGTAATTTGACTTTTGAATCGTTTAATCCGTTTAATCCGTTTAATCAGGTCAACTAATGAAAGGATAGAGCTTTATCAGGAAAAAAGGATTCGTAATGGGAAAGCTCTACGATCCGAACATTGCCTGATATTAGACTCAAAAGAATTCGATGCTTTTGTTGGAATCCAAGTTTACAGGTACATGCTACATAATTGTTTTATGTTTAATGTTTACAGGTTTCATATTTGGTGAGAGCCAAAAACGATTTTGTTCAATGTAATGTGATTTTGTTCAATGTAATGTGATTGAATGAATAATCGTATTTCTATATAAAAAGTTTAGAAATAATATGTCTTCGTGGGACTCATGTTTACGTGTTAAATATAACTAATATGTTGTATTTACCTTTGATAAATATGTTATATGATTTAATTGTTACATGTTACATAATATAATATAGTTATACCTTATCGGACGTTATTTGACCGGAGATTGCGTGAAGAAACGCGAACGACATAATTTTAATGGACATACAAATATAGTATATACAATATAAGGCCTCTAGACTTAGTCCAATAAATATTTGTTCAAATAAAGTCTGATAAGGTAAATTATGTGTAATACAGTAGATCTAATTTCACAGGGGAATGATGGGACAATCGTTTACCACGCTGGATAGAGTATTCTCAACACATGGAATACCGGCCATCTACTGTACTATGTCGAGGGATCGATTTAAGTTTCTGTTGAAAAACCTTAACTTCGACGAAGCACCAGACAGAAAGAGTAGAGAACATCGCCGCAAAAAAGATAGGATGGCAGCGATGCGAGATGTCTTTGAAGCGATCAACAGAAGATGGGCTTCTGGTCTTATGCCATCTGAGTACGTGACGATAGACGAAACACTATACTCCTCCAGAAATAGGGTGAATATAACTTATATTTTAAGTGGTAACAAAAATAGGCAAACTCCAATATTTATATGATAACAATTTGTTTAGTTATTACAGGACATACGTATAACTACAAACAGCTTAATTTTTATATATAACATTAAAATTGTTAATATTTATAACTCCAAACTATGACGATAGTTTATAGAATAGCGTGAAAGTTTTTTGGTAGTAATTCTTTAGGTTACCCTGGGCCGTAAAAGTTTACTAAATCACTTAAATCTACTATCAATCAAACATATACGATAGTTTAAAGGCTTAATCTTGTGACCCTTCTTTTTTTAGGCCCCGTTTATTGTGTACAACAAATCCAAGCCAGCCAAGTATGGTTTGAATTTTAAGTCACTAAACAGCGTGGCGTTTACCTACACTCATCGTTTCCACCTGTACGCTTCCAAGCCAGAAGACATAGAGAACGCAACTGAGCACTACCTGACAGAGACGAGTGCATATGTTATTTACCTTCTTGATCATCTGATAGAAGAGAGCAATACCCCAGGTTCATAAAATTGTTTTGTTTGATGTGAAATTTTTAGCTGTATCACAAATAAAATCTTGACACACTAATTATTCTAATTTTTATGGTAATGCTATTTCAGCTATAATCAAGGGTCGCAATCTGACTTGCGACAGACTGTATACGGACGCTATTTTGGTGAAAGAGCTTCTGTCTAACTATCAGTTGACCTTTTTGGGAACTTGGCAGAACTCTAGATAAGGATTTCCGAAGGAGCTCAAAGACTTTTCAACAAGAGATGCTCCTTCGACTGAAATTTTCTATGAGAAGGATGGACCTCTCAGGATTGTTTCCTACGTTTCGAGAGGAAAGAAGAAGAGAGGCCAACCTACCAAATACAATAAGTCCAAGTTGACAACCTTTCTGACAACTCTAGAACCCTTCCACGGTAACTAATAATATTTCCACAATCTCTGTACGTGACTTTAGAAAACTTTAGAAGACTTTAGAAACTGTGAAATGTTTTCATTGAATTAGTTTAGTGTCCAATAATGATATTTTTTTACATCAAGGATATAGTTACTAAACCAGTGCTATTTAATTTTAAAGGAGTAACAGAAGACGATAACAAAGAGAAGCCGCAGATCGGAAAGCTGTACGACCTCACTAAGTACGGAACTGATTTGATGGATCAGAGGATAGGGTTACTTTAATTTCCACTAAAAATCCTATTATAAAAGTAGTGTATGAATTATGTGTAGTATATTATAGTATTACTCGAGTAGTACTAATAATAATAATATCTGAACATTTTAGAAATCTTTCACAAAATGTGAACAAATATTCTCGTTTCAGTGGATACAGTACCAAGGCCAAATCAAACAAGTGGAAGCACTGTGTCTGGTACTATATACTGGACACAACACGAGTAAACAGCCACACTGTCGTGCAGCTCAGCAATCCATCTGAGTGGGGTAAAACGATGTACGCTGACTAGCCTTCAGGTGGAAAAAGTCATCCTTTGACTTTGGGTTAGATTTAGGGTTATCCCTGATGAAACCATGGCTTAACGAAAAGCCCATCATTGGACTGAGAGCGCATGTCCTTACAGCAGCCTTCAATATAACGGGGAATACTAAATTTCGGAGGACAGCCGAAGTCCCCAACGCCAACAACATGATTAGTTTCCCCAAGAAGGTTGAAAACAAGAGGCAGTGTCGTGACTGCCTCTTGAACTGTAAGGGCAAAGACTATAAACAAAATAGCAAAAAGGTTTCAGCTGTTTATAGCATGTGTGAACTGTGTGGTGAGAGGATTTGCCATAAACATCACATGGTGCAGATGTGCATCTCCTCTTGCTTTATGAAACTTGCTAATGAATCACGATCCTAGTTGTGCAATCAGTCTCAAATCTTCAACTCGCGATTTAGGGTCTTTTGAATTTATCCATGTTTAACAATCAAGTTTTCTTTGCAAAAACCGACAGAAATGGGCTACAATTATTACAAAAGTTCGGCAAATAAATCCATGTATTGACACAACCAGGGTTGCGAAATATGTTTATTAGTTTATTATTTATTTTATCATTGAGATTCTTTGAAATTATGATCGCTTGTTTTTGTAGCATATAATGTTGTTTTGTTTCTTATCAAGTTATCAGTCGAAATTAACACAGTTATAAATATCGTGTGCACGATCCATTATTGCTGCATATTTCTAAATTTCAAACTATGATGAAATGAGCCGATTATAAAATAATAGGACGGAATTGTTGCCGTTGATTTAGCCTGTGGCATATTCACAACATTTATTTACTAAGATACCAGGTAAAAGTTATTTTATTTTTCAAACCTCACATCCTCATGGCTAAAATAAGACCAAGCTCTGCAATAAAGCAATAAGAAAGAATGGAGCTTTGTACCTCAATTCTCGATACTAAATTTCACTCGCCTTGGTTATGGTAGAGTATGTTTGCGCTAAATGAAATTAGTTAGCGCTAGTTTTAGATGGGTGCGCTTTTCTATTCTCCATATAGTTAGCGGTAGCTACCAGTACCACAAACTGTCAACATTGAACATGGGATTTTGCGATATTTATCGTTAGCTAACCCGAACCGGCGTTAGTGAGCGCTTTTGTCAGTAAATTAGAACTAGAAGGTGCTAGTTAGTGCTATCATTAGCGTTAGCTAGCTCAACGTAACAGTATAGTAAGTAAGTGGCAGTAGAAAGTAAATAGCAATAAGCAAGTAAATTATTATTGCAGCCATACTCATAGTTAAATGAAGCACAGTAGTGCCGTTACCGTAAGCGCTAACTAGCGCAAGTAATGCTAATTTACAGTTACAGTGTTACACTTCCTACTGCTAGCGCTAATGAGCGTCAAGCGCCGGCTACTGCTAGTGCTACTGCTAGCGGCAGCGCTAATGAGCGTCAAGCACCGGCTACTGCTACCATGCTAGCGGCAGCGCTAATGAGCGTCAAGCGCCGGCTACTGCTACCATGCTAGCGGCAGCGCTAATGAGCGTCAAGCGCCAGCTAGTGCTACTGCTACTGCTAGCGACAGCGCTAATGAGCGTCAAGCACCGGCTACTGCTACTGCTAGCGCCAACGGGCGTTGGGCGCCGGCTATACTGCTGCTGCTAGCGCTAACGAGCGCCGGCTACTGCTACTGCTAGCGCTAACGAGCATCGGGCGCCAGCTACTGCTACTGATACTGATAGCGCTAACGAGCGTCGGGCGCCGGCTACTGCTATAAATGCTAGCGCAAAGAGCGCTGGCTGCTGCTAGCGCTAACGAGCACTGGCTGCTGCAACTGCTAGTGCTAGCACAAAGAGCGCTGGCTGCTGCTACTGTTAGCGCTAACGAGCGCTGGCTGCTACTACTGCTAGCGCTGGCTGCTGCCACTGCTACTGCTAGCCCTGCCCCTAGCCATTTTGCTTTGTTGTTACCACTACACTTTTAGTATTACCATTACAAGAAACAAATCATTCATTGAAATGATGATAACAATGAGAATAAATTGATGACGATAATTCACCAAAATATTTTTACTGAACACTTTTGTCATCCTGTGTTTCAATTTGTAAAACAGTATAAATTCAATTTCTGGATACTGTGAGTCCAGCTGCAAGCTGACGGTACACCTGTGTGTGACTAGGCAAAGATTTTTCATTTTACCGATAGCGAAGGTAAATTTCGGTAAGCAAAATTAAAAGTTAGTCACTGTAAGGCTTTTTCAGCTTCATTAATGAACCTATAGGACAAACGAGCTGTATATTCAAGCTTTGAAAAGGGGAAACAAAACTTTTTATAATAAAAAACCTCGTATTTTTATTACGGGTAAACCGCCCCTAAAACGTCACCTGTTTTTTGGGCCCAGATTTCCGAGTTAGGGCTAAATTTACAGGGTTCTGAAGTGTCTAGGAATAATATTTAAACCTTTTTCTAGCCTGCCAGGAAGATTTGGAAATTTGAAAATAAAATCAGGTACAATTTTTTTGACGTTGAAATGGAGTCACTTTTAAAACACCACCCCTAAAATGTCAACTCAATATGTGTGATAATTACAAAATGTACAGGAGGCCTGATTTATCTTTTGTCACTAGTACTATTTGTTTTGTCTTATTAAAACATTAAGCTACTTGAAAACATTCACTCACTAAAGGAAGTACCTCAAAACTGTAATCACCCCCTAAAATGTCACGTGCACCACCCCTAAAACGTCAGCTAAAACAGGTTGTGTAGCACTCAGAATGTTGCTCAATTATTAATTTTAACCACTTCTGGGACAAATATAACCTATATTTGAGAGGTGTCGACCAGAATTTCTCTCTCTGTTGAAAAAAAATGGTGGAATTTAGTCAATTTACTTTTTGTGACATTTTGGGGACTTTTTTTAAATACCCAGAACTTACGGAAATACAGTAACTCAGTCAACAAAATTAACACCTGTAGTTAGATCATCTAGTTATTAACCAACAATTGGCACAAAAGAAATGGATTCAATGTGATTTTAACCTTGTGCAAATTGCATGTTTTAATTGCATTTTTTGGGATTTTTAACATCATCCTGCATTTTGGCAATTTTAGTGACCTGTAGTTAACTAATCCAACCCAGTAATCGATCTGACCTTCTCTATAGACTAGATTTGACTGCTTTTAGCAAAATTGAATGTCAAAAACTACGGTTTTTGGTACTTACTAGTTTATGGTAAACCTATGATATGACCCCTAAAATGTCATTTTTTCTCCCCCAAAATGTCAAATTTGTATTTTGTTCGCATGGTGTGCGATAATAGCTCTTGTTTTGGCAATTGTTAATTATTAACATCAACTATTAACGAAATGTGAGTATGCATTGCATCTTAGGAAAAGCCTGGGTAATTTGATCATGTTAAAATGACATTTTAGGGGGGATAATTAGACATTTTAGGGGATGTTTATTGCAATTAATAAAATAAAACTAATTCCTTGAGCTGCCAAAGCTTTCTAATATTACCATTAGATGCTAAATATGATGTTTAATAGGCTGGTACCTCCATTTTATGGTGCTTGTAGTCTTAAAGCCAGAATCTGATAAAATGACATTTTAGGGGGCGGCCAGGTGACATTTTAGGGGAGGGTAGTAATATTGAGTAATGTATAACTTTCCATATCTCCAGTCATATGTACAAAGTTGCTAAAATATGTAAATATCACTATCCTAGACCAAAAGTGAGTTAATATTAATGACTTCCAGAGTTATAAAATTGTGCGCTTTTTTTCAAAAGTAAAAAATTCGTACAAAGTGAAAAAAATGCCCTTATGACATCATTTAGATTCAATTTCAGGATGTGGCAGGGTCTGAATGATATTTTTTTATGTTTAGGAGTTACAAATGATTAGGTAAGATACTTTCTAAGAAGATGGGATCTAATCAATCAAGAGTGGCGTTTTAGGGGTGGGTGACATTTTAGGGGCGGTTTACCCGTACCTAATTTCGACAGTTTTAGTCAAAATATAAATTCATAATCATAGTTCCAATAAAATCATAGTCATAGATCAAGATATGATTTACGGAGACATGAACATAAATATACAAAGTTGATGTCTTATATGCCTGTTGCTAGTGACTTTACTGAAATGTTTCTCCAACTGACCAACGTATGTTGTGTTTTCTTTCCCCTCGGTTATAGTTATACTTAATATTATATACGGAGATTCATCACAATTTTATCAACAAACATTACACAAGTGTCACCTGGAACATACTACACAGAATACACAGTTATATGAGTAACATGCTTATTACGTTAACACAGCTTAACTTTAAAGTACACCGTGCCAAGGCCCTGATGTTTAGTACACTTTTGACACATATCGAATCTTCAATTATAAAGTAAAACCGATGAAAGACTAAGTTTTATTTCAAGATGGTCACTTTCTAGGATTCCAAATTGAACTACACAGCTAGATTTAAATTTATCCGAGCCAACCTTAGAAAAGTGTAACCGCTTACACGGGCATAATTGAGTTATTGATACTAAAGTAGCTCTACTTTTGCAGGATATAATGATGATCTAATTTGATGAACAGCGCCCAAGCTTTAGATATTAGCGGGAAAATTATTACGTTATTTCATGACACGGGACCAAAAATCTTACCACGTGACCCAAAGGATCGATATCCAAATTGTATGTCACGTGGGGGCCGTCCATATGGAGTGCTCTTCGCCGTTAACAAGCACATATTTGCTTCGCTGTTTAAGCGAAGGTTAAGCGAAGGTTTTTTGAGGCCGAGGGAAGCCAACCAAATTCCCTTAGAGGAGCAATAAAGGTTATAGATTTATATATTATGTACTATAGTGTAACCCGGCCTTCGGCCGGGATTTCACTGCCGCAGGGTAGGAGTAATTACCCGCTGAGTCAAAACCCGCATTAGGTGACCCAATAGTTTCTTAAACAATAACCTCATAATCAGTTATTTGTTGTGGATAATTCAGTAATTATTAGCCATAAGGCACCACATTCCATGATCATAAGGTCTGAACACCGACTATTACACCTCATCACTCCCGTCTTGAACCGCTTTCCATTTTTATTTAAATCGTTATAGAAATTGACCCTAGTTAACTCCGCACCACACCCGCCTATTACACACGCATAACATTGTCGTATGAACTCTCTCTCTCTCTCTCTCTCTCTCTCTCTCTCTCTCTCTCTCTCTCTCTCTCTCTCTCTCTCTCTCTCTCTCTCTCTCTCTCTCTCTCTCTCTCTCTCTCTCTCTCTCTCTCTCTCTCTCTCTCTCTCTCTCTCTCTCTCTCTCTCTCTCTCTCTCTCTCTCTCTCTCTCTCTCTCTCTCTCTCTCTCTCTCTCTCTCTCTCTCTCTCTCTCTCTCTCTCTCTCTCTCTCTCTCTCTCTCTCTCTCTCTCTCTCTCTCTCTCTCTCTCTCTCTCTCTCTCTCTCTCTCTCTCTCTCTCTCTCTCTCTCTCTCTCTCTCTCTCTCTCTCTCTCTCTCTCTCTCTCTCTCTCTCTCTCTCTCTCTCTCTCTCTCTCTCTCTCTCTCTCTCTCTCTCTCTCTCTCTCTCTCTCTCTCTCTCTCTCTCTCTCTCTCTCTCTCTCTCTCTCTCTCTCTCTCTCTCTCTCTCTCTCTCTCTCTCTCTCTCTCTCCCTCTCTCCTCTCTCTCTCTCTCTCTCTCTCTCTCTCTCTCTCTCTCTCTCTCTAGATCTCTCTCTCTCTCTCTGCAGTCCAAACAGACCCCAAACACTAACAGTCCCCCTCCCCTAATAAGCTTAAGGTATAACATTACAGCGAATCTCCCGGGCTAATCCAATTATGACGCTACTTAAATGCAGCTATAACATATTATACAGTAACTAGAAAGCCCGTGGTAACAGGGACGAAGCTAGTACTTAGTAGTATTCTTTGAAAGAAAGTTTTTATTGCATCAAAAAATATCCATCCCAACCGAAGATACAGCCGATTTAAATATAAACACTTTAAACACAACGTAATTACCACAAAACCGATCAAAATGACGTTAAAACAATCTTTGCACGTGCATGTGTGCATTAAAACACCGTTGCTATGGAACGTTTTGGTTGTTACCTAAATTCCTATTTCTCATATAATTTGCACGTGGACAGACATACAAAAATAATTCTTTGAATTATAGTATACTAGAAAGCCCGTGGTCACAGGGAGGACGCTAATAGTATTCTTTGGTAGTCAGTTTTCATAGCATCAACAAATATCCGTCACAACCGAAGATACAGCCAATTAAAATGTAGCTCGTACTAAACACAGCGTAATATCAACAAAACCGATCAAAATGACGTTAAAACAATCATTGCACGTGCACGTAAAAACCCTCGTTACCATGGTTACTTTGCAACTTCATATTTCTCATATATTTGCACGTGGGCGGTCGTACAGACAGCAGAAATAATTCTTTGAATTATAGTAGAGATATAATTATCCACAACAAATAACTGATTATGAGATTATTGTTTAAGAAACTATTGTATTGGGTCACCTAATGCAGGTTTTGACTCAGCGGGTAATTACTCCTACCCTCAGCGGGTAATTACTCCTACCCTTTAACTGCGGCAGTGAAATCCCGGCCGAAGGCCGGGTTACACTAGTAACATATTATACAGTAATGAGAGAGAGAAAGAGCAAGCCCCGTAACTCTGGCCGTTCTGCTCAAGCCATTTTATGTAACATTTGTGGTACAAAACCATCAATTAAACCACTTACCACCGGCCGATTTCAAAAAAAATTCTTATGGGCTTCATCAGAGTTTTGTCGGCACTATACCGAAAAAACCAGTCCCGTAACTCTTACCGCTTTTTTTGTATAACCGACCGGAAATTACACACAGACGATCAGACAGACAGACAGACACACACACACACACACACACACACACACATTCTGGTGTTATTAAGGTGATATCATATATACCCCCATTTCCCCTGTATTTGCACCCATAGATAATTCAATAGTTACTGAATAATAACTAAATTATGCAATATTCGTGATAACTGTTGTGACTTGTTAAATAATTTTTGAATTTGAAACTCTGATTTACGCTTAAATCGATTTTTGCTAACCTAAAAATTCCTTCCCCAAAGTAGTGGATAAATAATCTTTGTAGCCTGTAGAATTACATAATATTGAGAGTGAAGTAGTAACATTATCTGGCATATTTGTAATTATGCTTAACGTATTTAAACGATTCGCATAAAAGTATAGTCCAGTTGGAACCTATCAGCGTATCAGAGTTAGCTGGAAATGAATGGTAGGTTGATACTTTGTCTAACTGAGCCAATGGCTGATCATGATTTTGTCACAATTTATCGAAAACTGTTCTATAGAATCATGCTGCTCAGAAAACATCAAATAGGCTTCATTTAGTGGACCGTTCCTAAAATCGCCAAAGTGGTAAACACCCCCTGAAATAACTGGTCAGCCCTCTGATTGGTACATGTGACTTCAAAGTAGCTGTCCATTTAGGGAAGCCCATTAGCCCGTTTAAGTTTTTGACGGAAATCACGCCTGTGATTATTGATTAATAAAGGGGTAACATCCGAGGGTAGGAATGATCAACGACCACTTCGGGTCCGCGACTCTACGGCGTGCCGCGTGAGACGTTATGAAATGTAATAGAGGCTCACCACGTAGAGTATCACTATCAGGCCGTAGAGTCCGGACTCAACAACTTCATGACGTGTGCATTGGGAGCATCCAGGATACCATTTACCCAATGAAGATACGTGAGCTCAATTAGTTGAGTGTATATTGGGTCGTGATATACACTACATTTAATATGCTGCTAAAAGCTTTATTTTGAATGCACTTTTTGTAACTCATTTCACAATATTTCACAATATTTCACAATATTTCACAATATTTCACAATATTTCACAATATTTCACAATATTTCACAATATTTCTCAATATATCACAATATTTCACGATATTTCACAATATTTCACGATATTTCACAATATTTTACAATATTTCACAATATTTCACAATATTTCACAATATTTCACAATATTTCCCTTACTGTGCTCGGACTATTCACACTGAGACTAAGTTCGTACCCCAACTGTGCCTGCCCTAAACACACACCAACTCATCTTCAACCGACGTCCGACAGATCACCAAATAACCGATCAAAAAGTTAAACGGGGGCCACTCGAACGAACTCCGATGCAACAATAAGACAACATTAAGACAACAATAAGACAACAATAAGACAACAATAAGACAACAATAAGACAACAATAAGACAACAATAAGACAACATTAAGACAACATTAAGACAACATTAAGACAACAAACACCGATAAGACAACAAAATATGATAAAATATTAAGACAACATAAAGACAACATTAAGACAACAAATTCATTTAAAACAACATTAAGACAACAAACTCGTTTAAGACTATATTATTGTTGTCTTATTGTTGTCTTAATGTTGTCTTATTGTTGTCTTAATGTTTGCTTTAATGTTGCCTTAATTGTTGTCTTAATGTTGTCTTAACGTTGTCTTATCGTTTATTGTTGTCTTAATGTTGTCTTATTGTTGTTTTATTGTTGCATCGGTGTTCGTTCAAGTGGCCATTAAGGCTGTAGAACGTTTTCAACAGCAGTACAGCAATTACACATAAGATGAGAAGTACAGACAAGTCATACTTTTCAATTCGACGCTGCCATACCTACGTACTTTTAATTTTTTATTGAAAAGTATACTGACCCAAAAAAACCATACGCGAGAGAAAAATTTTGAAAAACATTGCGTCCAATATTTCATATTACCGTACAAAAATTTAAATGTTATAAAATATTGGTACAAAAAGTACGTGATACTAGTCGTATTTTTCAATTTACGTATTTAATACGTACTTTACGTATCCATACTTCTCATCTAAGAATTACACTAAAGAGGCATCTGTTCCAAGAAAGAGGACCCAGTGAACACAGTATTCTCCACCGCTCACCAACCGACAACGCCAAAAGATCTGTTTTAGCTTTAGTATTTTGAGGCATTCGACATGGCCATCACTACTATCACTGCACTAATCGGTTTGACCAGGATGGCTTTACGCTTCATTTAAGTATGGAAATGATGCAAGTATTTCACAGAGACTTCTCCTGAGAAATGTATGATATAGTCCTGCGGGTACATTATTGGACATTCCAGCTACCTCTGCTTTATAGAAAGCAACGTACAACAATTCCACTGCTCTGTTATTTTCCTAAATACCATGTCTCCTAATCACCCAGGGACTCATGAAATTGCAGTCAATAGTCAGAGGGGTGCCCACTTTACAACCCAAGAGATGGCCACTCAATCAATGAACACGTATATAAAGGATCTTTAAACATTGAATTATATCATTTCAATCGGTCGCTCGCTAAAGCCGCCGTATCATTCGGTAATATGCGATGCTATGCCAATTGTCCCTACTCTCAGACGTCAGTAAGTCAGTATATGACAAACCTTTTCCCTTAACTAGAACTTAACCATTATTTATCTCTCAAGACTGCTGATAGTGATAATCTTACCTCTGGTACAGACGCACATGCCACAGTCAGACTCTACCTCGAATCCTACAGGAACTATTATAGTGTCCTGACCCGGTCTTCTCAGAGGTGGACAGATCTCTCTACCCTGCAATGATTTTGTAGTTTAGTACAGTGAATAATTAGGTGAGAATAGAGAGCTCTTTTCATTACAATATAACTACCGTTTACTAAACCCTGATTTACCAACTACATTTTCTATTCATCTAATCTAGAAATAGGGTAACATATCAAAAACGTATTAAAATTATATACCAACTACTTCTAGTTAAATCAAAATTGTTAACTAAATGTACGCCCTTTTTTAAAAACAACTTGTACTAATATAAGTTGATCTCCAGAATACAATACTTTTACCTGTTCGTCAATCTCTGTAACGCTGCTGCTCATGGGTGCGGGGGCTGCCTGCACACCACATGACATGTGACACATGATCACCAGTAGGGACGCCATTAGCTTCTGTAGTTGTAGAGTCATTTCTCTTCCTGAGCACGATTGTTAGAAAGTTGTAGCGCTTATTTTATGGATCACTAGCACAATCTTACAATGGTCATTCAATTCAGAATTTGGCCACCAAATTTTTTTAAAGGCCTAAATAGGTCCTGAAACGATTCTGAATTAACTCTGAATATTTCAAATTTCGGATACTGAAAATGCAAAAGCCTTAGGTTTTTTTGATGAAGTCGCAAAAATCGCGAACTGAGATATGGGCAATTTTTAATTTTTTGTGTTCTCATGGCCTAAGTTTCCACATTTCTATAGATATTAAGCTATAAATCTCAGAGAATGTTTAGACTTACCTTTCATATAAACTTGATATGTATATAGTTTTAGGGAAGATAAATGGAGTAAATTATATCGAGAGGAAGAAACAGTTGGTTAAATATTTGCATAGTAATTCATGTTTCATCGTCGAATTATTCTTGATTTGATTTGATTTGTTTAACAATGTAGCATATGTTACCAATTCGGCTCGTTTCCTAAACTTGATTAACTAAGTGTGACCCTATTTTCATGTAGTTCTGCTATATTACCCGGAAGTTTCCTAGAAGTATAACATACACATCACAACAACATGTGACTCATAAATAATGTTCCTATGAGTGATCCGCTTTATAAAGAGACTTAGCTTAAAACCTGAGAACTTTGAGAGTCTACTTTTCCTAAAGTAAAATCTGCGGACACTGAACGGTAAACGAAGAACCCCTCCTCCTGAATTCTCATCACCCAACAGCCAGCAACTACCACCTCCAGTTATCTCCGATTTGATAATCAACGATGATGAGACATCCGCGATGTTGAGATCATGAGTGACAGTGTTGATTAATCGTTGCTGTCATTTTGATTGTGATTTTGGCCTCGTAATTATAATTACCTATATAATTTTACCTGCTTTCCATTTTTTTCAGCCATATGTGTTGTTTCACTTTCAACATCACCAATTTCAGTGATAAAATCTGTAAATTGAGGAACAAAATTTTCGAATATTTAAGCTGGAAATGGCAACTAAAAATAAAACATTATCAGGCAAAATCCCGGCAAAAATTCTCTAAAAAGCCGGGGCCGGGGCGGGATTAGGGTGAACTAACCGGGGCCGGGCCGGGATTTCAAAAACAAATTAACTGGGGCCGGGGAGAAAACACGAACCCCGGCCGTATCCGGGGCCGGGATCCCGGTCAAGCACTGGCTATATAATATATAGCACTATATCATATATTATGGATTACCTTATTTTTGATTTTATTAATACTTGGTGGGAAACGTCTTGCTAGAGGACTTTGTATTGTCCGTTTAAATAAAATCTGTTCATTCAATGTCCGTCCAAATCAAAGTCCATCCATTTGTTTATTGTATGCATAAGCATATTGGTACATTAAAACATATAATTTATAACATTTTGATTGTTCAGAAATTATTAATTAGCATTATCCTCTTATATAGTTATATCACAGTTACATATCTTTAACTATGTTAACGTTATTATGTTGACTTGTAGCTGAGCATATTGATAAATGATCATGAAAGGCATATTGTTTAATGTTTGCAGTATTAAAAATAAATCATTTAACGATCCACGAAAGTCCGTTCAAATTAAGTCCGATCTAAGGTAGCATTTGTACGGTAGAAAAAAAAATGCACAATTAGAATCAATAAACATAAGTTTTTGGCGGGGGGCCAAAAGTCAGTGTGCAAACGTTAAGACTTAGAGTTATACCATTACCTCCACCGTGTTTTATATTTGAGAGTTGTTGCTTTGCAAATGGCATACTGTACCATACTGTTCGAGGATTCCGTCGCCAAAATTTGAAAATTCAAATATTTTAGACCACGCCCATTCAATATTAAAACACCCACCTATATTGTTCTCTCTCAACATGCTGAACCGTCTCTTTTCAGACGGTAGATTATTAAATGGATTAGAAATGACGAAGTTATCAAGCGTTTTGTGTATCTACTATCTCGTTAACAAGTTTGACTGGGTGATTATGTGACACCGTGACACGACAACTTAATTGGAAATTCCTATAATGTTTAACGGGGTGGTTAAGGGGGCATACACCAAAACAGTGGTTTGTGCCGTCCAGACCAAATGACCTCATAGGCAGTTCAGTGACCTTCTAGCGCACCGTTTCGGTCACACCAAAAAAATTATTTTGAGAATAAATTTTTTTGTAATCGAGCATTTTCTGGTTAAGAGTGCAATTTTCGGAAAAAATAATTTTTTGGTTGAGAGGCTATAAGTTTATTATTTCTTGCGGTATCGAATTGAAATTTTGCCCGCCGTTTATTCAAATCTATTTCAAGGTGTGTGTAAAATCTTGATATCGTATCTAAAAAGGCTGGTGTGTTATGAATTTTTAAAGTCAAAAAGCTAAAATTGTCCTTTTCAGGCTTACTTTAACAAAAAGTCAGTCAGAGAAGATCGGATTGATTTGCCGCCTGACAACAAATTGTTCTTGAATTCTGGCGAAGTTTTTGATGCCCTAAAAAATGTTTTACTCATTTATCTTCAGATCTATTGGACCTCAAAGCCAAACAACAAATTTAGGCACATTTTTCGTTTTTAATATTTACTGATTTTTCTAAAATTTTGATAGGAATGTGCTAGTGACTTTTTTAGGGCGCAAAATAACAGCAACTAGCACATTTATATATGAGTTATGAACAGCAAAACATCCTAAAATGCTTCCCTTTGAAGTTATGGGAGAAAATGTGATTTTTTATCTGCAAAGCCAAGTACAACTACAATTTTAGCTTTTTGACTTTAAAAATTCATAACACACCAGCCTTTTTAGATACGATATCAAGATTTTACACACACCTTGAAATAGATTTGAATAAACGGCGAGCAAAATTTCAATCCGATACCGCAAGAAATAATAAACTTATAGCGTCTCAACCAACAAATTATTTTTTCCGAAAATTGCACTCTTAACCAGGAAATGCTCGATTACAAAAATTGGTATTCTCAAAATAATTTTTTTTGGTGTGGAAACGGTGCGCTAGAAGGTCACTGAACTGCACCTATGAGGTCATTTGGTCTGGACAGGTTTGTTGTATGCCCCTTAAGGGGGGTCATCTAATCACGTGATTAGGTAAACCAATCACCTGATCACACATAATGAATAAACTCGTCATCCGAGAAGCTACAACTCTAATTTTTTCAGGACAAACGTAATTCGAATGGCCAAACACAATTCAATAAACTTTAGCTCGATCCGATTATCCAAACTATCAAATAAATGCAATAAGTTACCTTCATTTGAAAAAAATTAACACGAATATTTTTCGATTTGTCAAATTCATCGGACCAGTGGTGGTAGTAAGTCATACCAGAAAGAATTATTTTAATTGGGCACTCAGCGACTGAGCTATTAAGGCCAACGTTTGCACACTGAATTTTGCCCCCCCCCCCCCCTCTGTAGTTAAACGAAATTATCATATACAATAAAAATACAAATAGTACATCCTGAAAGCAACAGTATTGACCCACAACAAGAAACTGCACCGTATGTACCGAGTAGAAGTAACTGGTGTGATGACGATTACAACAATTAGTAATTAGGGGGATTATCATTGTGGTGAAACCATCAAAATATTCTGTTATTACGTATCATGGCATTTAGTTTTTAGAAGACTTGCAAGCTTGGTGGAAGCCTTAGCCTAAGGCTACGGCCAAAAAAGATGTTCATATGAGTAAGATCTGTTAAACAGTAAAAATAAAGAACGGGAAAGATTTTGATTCCTTCGCGCCTGTAGTTAGAAATACTTAAATAGGGTTCTCAGTAATCAAGTAGAATCTTCCAAATGATACTGATCAAGGAAAAACGTGATCAAAAATTTCATTATTAAAATAAAGGTTTATTCCACACCCTTGCATTTCCGAAACTAAACTTATACTTTAATTTACTGTTACTCCGAAGTATCTAGACTGCTTTTAACCTCCTTAGCTGATATATTAAGCGGTTCCAGGCATACCTTTTCTCTGCTTGGCCGCCAGCACGGTGCTTAGCAACTGCACGGTGCTTAGCAACTGCAGTACATAGAGTCATGCTGAATCTAATGGTCAGTTACTTTAGCTACCAGCCGACGGACCCCGTTTTTATATCTAATGCTGATGACTATAGGGGGAGATGTTCCAATACCACTCACCCCGATCCTTCTAGATTCACCAAGGTCTCTCATAGGTCGTTTTGTAATAATGACTTGCACTCTGTATAAAAGATTCCCGTAACCCATTTAATACACAGGACATGAACCATTATACCCATCTAAAGAAGTCAAGATAGGCCCTCCTAAGTTCTCGCCCTCCCCCAATAAATAAGAAAAGGAGGACTCCCAACATAGCAGGAACTTCATACTCTTCGGCCCGTGGAGGGGCCCCGGTTTGTCCCTCCTTTCTATTATCTATATACCTTTATTATAATTTCTATTATTTACATATTGTTATTTTATATACCTAGTCGGTTCAGTGTGTTTTGGTCCGGGCTTTACCTGCTGGCCCTGCCATGGCTCTCTTATAGCTTGGGCAGGTTTGACTTATATATATATATATATGATACTGATCAGATATACGTCTCCTATAGTCCTCATTAATCAATTGCGTAACGTTTCCATTTGGTGACCCCCGCCCCCCCTCCGCTGAGCCTTTTTGGCGCACCTATACAATTTTTCCTGTCCTTAAAAATATATAACTTTTTTTTAAAAAGTCAGGTCTTTTTTAGCGCCCCTGGACTCTGGAGCTTTTTGTACCCCCAAATATTTTTTTGTGTCGAACAAACGTTGGCCGAGGTAAAGTATATTTTGCTGCCCCCCCCACCGAAAAAGCGCCCCCCTGTTGGCGCCCCCTCCCCTTTTGGCGCCCCTCAGTTAAATAATAAATTGGACAAATTAGGTGATTTTAGAGGATACGCCGGTAAAATCTCTAAAAAAAGTGTGTTTCTAGAGCAAAACGCGCAGTTTTGCTAGTACCTCAGTTAGGTTTTTCAAAATTGTCCCGCATTCAAACGACTCGATTTGGCGACCCCCTAAGATGCACCCCCCCCTCCCGCACAGCGGGGTCAGCGGGGCCCTACGTTACGCCACTGTAGTTATAACCACCTAGTTACCACCTAGCTACCACCTAGTTACCACCTAGTTACCACCTAGTTGTGAAGACGGCCTATACCCTGCACGTTTCCACACCAAAGTCCCTATATCCCCCTGACCATCGAAGTGGAAGTGGAACTTCCTACCTATGAATCCCTGAACACCATTTATTAGAAACCCTAGCGGCTAGCTTTAAACTCCCTCCGACTAATCAATAACCGCTGCACGCCCCAGTTAGTGTCGGAAACTGCATTACACTCCTTTTTCCAATTCCATCACCATCTAAAATACCGAAGGAGCGTTCAGCACCTTTGTTTTATAGTAACCATTTCTTAATATATTTGCCATTATGTTGGTAGGTTTATCCCAACATCCTCAAATTACCGTCTCTCAATCGTCTAATTAGCTGGAACTGAAACTATCAGTCTAGCATGTGTCATGTGATTGAAAGTAACTCAAGTAAATTCGTGCTTGACACGATGACCCAAAAGTATAACAAAATATTCCAAATAAGACCGAATCCGGTCATTACAACTGAATTATTAATGAAATTGTGAATGATTTTGTGAATTGAAATTAAAGGTCGTAACCGGTCTATAGGAACCAAGCCCTGTGGATGCATAGCCATTAGTCTAGCAGTAGCTAGGCTGGAGCCTCAAATAAGCACGGAGACTCGACACCTTGTGATGGCACGGACTAAAGAACACCTTTTCCGTCCTTACACTAGTTACCACACAGTTGCCACCTAGTGGAACTCAAATTCATTTGTTCCCTGATATGGTTTAAAGGTTACTATACGGTTGGGGTAGATTCTAACTAAGAGAATACCATGTAGAATCCAAAGTCACGTGATCAAGTTAGGGTGAGCAGTCAGGTTAGAGCCATTATAATTTGCTTGCTTAATAGCTTAATGTTTTCTAAATCTTAAAGGGTGCATATCTAAAATTTCACAACGTCAATACCAAACATTAACAAAACAGATAAAAGTTGAAATACAACAAGAATGCTACTATTTACCCTCAATTGTTCATCAGCCCAATGTAAACCTCTTCAAGATGAGGGCAAATTGCACCAATTAATTTGAGGGTGATAAATACATCAAAAGCAGATTCGGTTAGACATAACTTTTTGGTGATATTCAGTGAGTGTAACAAAATTTCTGATTTATATTACAATTTATATTACGAGAGTCACAGATCGTAAAATCATCGCTGCATTTGAATACC